>NW_027266308.1:21648231-24070731 GCF_022045235.1 Haliotis cracherodii
GTCTGGCTCTTATAAGATCAGTAACGTTGCACAATGTAGTGTCAAAGCAACATATTTTCGAAAACCATGTTTCATTTTTAAAATGATATAATTTCCACTTTGGAGACATTCATCTCGTGCTAGGTACATGTATACTACGTGAGGTTAGGTGAAAATGAGTTTAACTTTGCATTGGTTCAAGATCTGTGTGTGGCTGCTTGTACTTGTCCGGTTGTATAGTGCTAGTCCACAACCATTCCACGGTTTCACATGAATACCCCACTCTGACACAGAATACTGATTCTTAGGCGACCAGTACTAAAATACTGAGCGTGTCTTTTGATAATATGAAGGGTCCAGGGGATCGAACCATGGATCTTCTTCTCTCCGGGCCCAATTCCAAATCGATAAGAATATCCGGATCTTATTAGATTAGTGACGTTAGCCGATCTATTATCAGCATAAAAGAGTTCACCACGTCGTCGCAAACCATGTTTTATTGTTGATAGTTACCAGTGTGGGCACATCTGTGGACACAAGGTACATTCGGACCATGTGATGTAATATCTTTCTTGAAACTATAGGGACAGACAATATGAAAATAGATTTGTCAACAATTTCGATTCAGGGAGGTGTCTTACAGATGAAGATGAATATATCCCCTCTTCTCAAGTAAAGGGGATCTCCAGCCTCGCCCATTGCAGATTTAGAGTCATATGATTCGTCACGCTTCCATACTCCGCAGAATCGGAGGTCCTCGCGAGATTTCAATCAAGAAACTTGAACTAATATGTCTCCTAACTGCATTACAGCTGCCGGACAAGCAAGCGTTTGCCAAGGTATCGACTTCCATGTAAATGTAATAATGGGAGAAGAAAAGACACAGTTCGAGGATCCGGCCAGCAAATATTTGTTCAGGATATACCTTTTGTTCGTGTGTATGCCACAAAGTGTAACAAGAAGGCTGGAAACTAGATTAGTATGTTGGAGCTTTTGTCTGGGTTGCCGAGGCCAGTCTACAAACACACCAATAATCAAATAGCGACTTAAGAAAGCTCAGGTCCGTCGAGAGGTGATCATGTCCAACCATTGCAAAGCTAATGGTGGTCGTATCAGATGAAGATCAGCGCTGAAGTTGAATTGCCTGCAAGTTAGAAGCTTTAGGCAACATGTTTCATGTCGTGTCGGCTGTTATGAGCCGGGTCATGGCGTCAGGTCATGTATGATTGATATATACAGCCTTCATGGTTATGAATCTATACTTGGACGGACCAATGATAACAAAACTTGAATGACCAAAATGATATTTCTCACCTTGAACTTGCATAAACATCAATGTTGTAAATTAGTGATTTGTCACACTCAGTCAAAACTGGGTTTGAAATTAAATGAGAATAGTTAAAATGTGGTTTGCAAATTCGCATCACCGAAGCTCAAGCGGCTGTTTGACAGATGTTATTGTGCAACGTGTCTGTCATGTGTCCGTATATATATGGGTCAGTCGGAACAGAGCAGCCCCTCATTATCTGTCATCTGGACACTGCCATCTGGAGGCATCCTTCGGAGAGACGCCAGCCGTCAAGCTGATTTACACCAGGACCAGTTCCCATTCTTTAATTGAATCTTTCAACTTACGCGCACAACACCACCTACATCACAAATACAGTGAAAATTGGGCTGACACCCGGTTGTCGATAAATGAGAACTAAATGGGATACATTATTTATACCATCGATAGTCGTCCTCTATGTAAGACTCTTAATTAGAAATGTGCTGGCTTATATGGCAACCCTTTCAAATGATGCTTGGAAATTATCTAATTTTATTACGCTCCCAGAACGGGTCATGTCCTGTAAAGATCGCCCTTATATAAAATCCCTAGGACATTATGTCAGACCCTTGGTACTATATACAACATCCTGGGAATGTTATCTTCATCCTATTCTCCGCATGTTACTACATTTCCTGTCAGCACCCAGTAGATGAACGGTGAACTAATCCTTTGAAAAATAAAGTTGTGTTTATTGTCAAGCTATTGTTATCTAAATCCCATGATCAGCTAGTGAGCAAGCCAGTTATGGAAAAGATTGAAGAAGAAAAAGAGAAAAAGTATTGTGTTTTGATAAGTAAAGCTTTTTGACAAAAATAAACAACTAGGGGTGTTCATATTCAAGTTATTGCTATCTAAATCCCATGAGCAGCTTGTGAGCAAGCCATGGCCAGTTGTGGAAAAAATGGAACGAACAACAAATTTTCAAATTAAAGACAATAAGAGTAACTAACTTAACAATATCAACTACTCCACATCCGTAACAGAATTTATGAATATGGAAAGTAAATGAATTGTTATGTAGTCTGATGATGGCTAACCAACAGCGTGTCGAGTTCGTTGAGTCACAGCGTGGATTGAGACAGGTCTTTCTTGATAGCTTCAGGTATAGGAAGAACAACAGACGACCTACATGCATTCACTGGAAGATGTTACTGCTGGCAGTCCTGGCAAATGCACCAATGTCGTGAAGATCCTGCTGTTCTCCAGTCATATAAGACCCTGCGCCCTGGCTTGTACAGGAAACGAAACAAGAACATCCCAATCCTGTCCGGTTCCCTTGCAGATGTTGAGCTTCCCATTTGAAAGTTACTACAAACAAGAGCAACCTCTGTCTCAACTGTGGAAGTGATGACCGTGTTTTCAGCTTTGCCTTAAATGACCTACTTCAACTTCTTCAGCAGCTGGATCAGATATACACTGATAGGACATATTACTCTTGCCCTTCACTCTGGGACCCGTGAAGATCCGGGGTATGAATAGGTCTTCAGCAACCCATGCTTGCCGTAAAAGGTGACTATGCTTGTCGTAAAAGGCGACTAACGGGATCGGGTGGTCAGGATTCATGTCATCGATCCCAATTGCGTGGATTGATGTTCATGATATTAATCACTGGATTGTCTGTCCACACTCGATTATTTACAGACCGCCGTCATATAGCTGGAATATTGCTGAGTGTGGCGTTAAACAACAAACCAACCAACCCTTCACTCTGGGAACAGCTTTATGTCACTCATAGCCTTGTTGGTTCCAAGATGACACAACTTCTGGGTTTTTTACTTCTTGAAAGCAGACAGCTACATATGTGCTCCTATTCCAGAAACTGAAGTAAGCTGTCCAGACAATAATCCAGACAAACTTGGAAGTTGCGGCCACCAATGCTGTCCAAGGGATACTTCGTCCACTATACCAAGGCCATATGGAAGAATGTCCCAGGTCTAGGCATGACAAATACCTACCAGGAGGATCCACAAGTGAACCGTTTGGTGAAACTCCAAATCTTCTACCAAGCCATCCCCTCCCGTGATAATGTAGTGACCAATTGGGTGGATGATCCAGCACGATTCCCCCTTGGCACATGGAATCACCATGACAACGTCGGATACTAACCACCACCTGGAAGGATGGCATGCTCACCTCAACAGAACTGTCCAAAATGTGCATCTCAAAATATTTGCCTGTGTGTGCACTTGCACATATTAATTGTACGAGTCCTCATTATACTGTGTTTTAAGAGCAAAATCCATTTCTAAGTTTAGCAAATGTTCGCGAGCTATAAATCTGGAAATATCACCACCGAGGATGTTTCCCCAATGCGGTACAAATCTCATGCTAACCTCGAATGTGTTTAATCCTTCACGTGCTGACCCCCTCGTTGATGAACCGTTTGTGTGGTAAATGATGTGCATGACTTACTCTCGTGTCATCAGGATGTTTTATATTTATATTGTTGTTAGGTTTAAATGGCCGCAAAGTTTTATTTTTACAGATAAAGGCGTCTTTTCAAAACTGTGTTTCAGCTGACAAAAGCTTAACATGTAGTTTTACATTACAACTGGGTCTCAATTAATAGAGAATCCTGCATGTACGATGTGCCACACATGTAGCACGTACATCAGTTTGATTAATGAAGCAGTGGGTGACTCCTTGCAATCGCATGCCAATGTGCGTGCCAATTGCAAAGTTGAAACTGAAACGGCCAAATTCATTATTCATTCCACTTAAAACTTGGCCTCAAGTGGTTTGATTTTTATTTTGTATTTAAACAGTGTACCATCACCACACTAAAGTTAGCAATGTGGAAGGGTTGTCAAGAGTAGACAGAATATGGTTTTGCACTGCTGGATTATGATAAACATTAGCTGTGCAATTATAATACATATAAGCTTACTCAAAATCATTTAGCCTGATTTGGCAATTAAAAGACTATGTTGGATAATCGTTCAGTACGCAATTCACAATTACACCCTCGAAGTAATAAATGGATAGCAATGTGTGTTTCCACACCCGTCTATTTATCTATTTTGTAATAGGATTGGACAGCAGGGTCCGTTGTGTTGTGTACTAATATTGCATCTCAACTAGTGTCATTAAGATTTATAACCAGTACCATAAGCAATTATCACACTACACCCGTGAAGATCCGGGTTAGAATAGGTCTTTAACATATGGTCGCCGTAAAAGGCGCCTATTCTGACTTGGTTGATGCATGTCATCGAATCCCAATTGCGTGGGTCGATGCTCATGATGTTAATCACTGAATTGTCTGTGTTCGAGACTCGATTATTTACAGACCGCCGTTAAAAAGCTGGAATGTTGCTAAATGTGGCTTTGAACAATAAACAAATATTGCCACACTACTGTCAACTACTGTTGGTTTAAGAGTTCAAGATTACTTTTGCAACAACAATTATTAATACTGACACGCCAGCCTACTTACACTATAGCGCTTTCAATTGCAGTTACATTGTCAGATATTATCTGCATATACCATACAGCATGTTTCAAAATTTCTTATCGAAATAAACAAATATTGCACTTTCAGTTAAGTTTTAGCATCCTTATTATCTCAAAGTACTCCAGGTCGATCTGTTCTGGTGAGGTATTTTCTATTACGGTGTATCTCAGTATAACTACCCTCATTTGACACGGAAAATCCTTTTTCTCTATTTCCGTACACTATTTTTATAGTTTCAAAGGTCTGATAAAGGGACGCTGGTGGCCCAGGGTGGCACTACAATATGTTGTGAATGGTTGCGTCTATCAGGCATGACCGGTTGACTGACGCGGGCTCGAGTCCCAGTCATGATCGTCGGTTTTGCAGAACCCAAGTCGTCATCTCTATTTTCGACAAAGTAAATATCGAGATTTTGTGTCACTTTGTGTGACATCACTTTTCAAAGCAGCGTTAAATCCGATTCACTCACCCATTAATGTCTGGAAGAAGACGTGTGTTTATTTCATTACGTGAGGACGTTGTTTCAACTTGTAGTTACAGTGGCTTAAAGACATTTGCATGTAATCAGATAGGTTCGTTTATCGTCTTGAACAGTCTAATTCTGCTCACCAGTACTGGGTTCAAGGAATACTTGTGTCTCACGTCAGATTCCAATTAATACTACCAGTACACATATTGGCATCAACGACGATCTGACCAGGAGCGACAGTTGCATGCTCGTCAGGCACTCCAGTGACCCAGTCACATGGGACTGTAGTGTTTGCTGGCAAGCGATTACATTAAAAGCTACTTGACGCCCTTCTAGCCTGATTTATTTACAAGTCATTTGAATTACAGTCCAGTGCGAATCGGGTACAGAACCGCATGCACATGTTGTTGAGCCAAGCTTTGACTTGGTTTCAGAGCTCTTCTCGCATGTTGAAGAACGCTTTGAGTCAGTCGGACGGTCAAGCTGATCTTAAACTGTCAAACGAATTTGCCTGACGTTTTGAGACGTGTGTTCTCACAGTGTGGAAAATAATTGTTAAATGAACAAACATGACTAAACATGTATCATTTACTACAGTTCCAGTCTAGATAATGTGAGGTAATGTCTCATAAAAGTATATTTCTAACTAAAAGTATATAACTAACATCTAATGAGTGTAGAGGATGAATTTCACATTATGGTCATATGTAACACATATTGTGAATTATGTACCTTTTGTGTTGTCACTATAGAGGGAATAAAGTACATGACGGGGCTGTTAGTGTCCATCGTTTTCCTTCCATGAAATTCAGGAGTATTTCATGATGTAGAATCACTAAAAAAGCTTCACAGTGAGATCAAAGACAAAGGGTGCTTGCCATCATTTCCTGGTTCCTGTGCAAAGCAGAAACCATAATGCAACATATGGGTTTGCCTGTCCGTTGTAACATCTCACGATCACTCTGTGATTGTGTTGCAGGGTGTGTACTCCACTTTTAATGAGTGTTTACGTAGCCCTACCATTCAAATATTTGTCAAAGTATCTAATATGTATAAAGTCTTTATAACTGCAAAAGTGACTTTACGGCAATACTTAATATGCTTCTAAATTGATATCAGTTACTTCATTCACCTTGTTTATGCCACCATTCGCTATCCTTCTTCCCATGCTTAATAACTGATGTTCTGTATGCATGGTGTATCCTTCGTTAGATATGCATCTTCATTGATATATTTTTGCAGTCAATGGAAATTCTGTTACCACATACTACTTTGCTCTCTGCCACTAAACAGAGAAGTGATGGTAAATTGGCTCCGTTCGCACAAGCTGGTAGTTGGATAATTCGAATGAAGAGGGTACTGTCTCCCATATGGGCACAGGATATCATATTAAGTGCGAGACAAAGTACACCTGCACAGCCCAGGCTACCAAACAGCATCCACAAACACAAGGAACACGCTTTCCGTGTCATGTCAACGTGTCCTGGCTCAAACAACTTTGTTAGGTCCGATACATGCGTACCCTGACGTATTTCAGATAAACTAGCTGTAGAACTTCAAGAGGTACAACAGCTGTGTCATGATGATGTTTGCTGCTATGACAATGTTAACCTAAAGAGCCCTATGTTGCAGGGACATAGTCTAAGTTTCAGTCATTTACTGCTTTACATGGGGAATGCATTAAGATATCTGATGCTACTCGTCGTCAGGGTTCCAATTAAGCATTGATGTTTGACAGCATCTTGTTTTGAAACGACTGGCAGAAGGAAATCTGCATCTTATGACAATTTGCTCAGTATACTCCTTAAGTACAATGTACCATATCAAGGAACTGCTACGCAACATGAGCAGATATCAAGTGACAATTACCTTCTCTAGATGAAAGAACAGCATCCAACATGTCAAGCCATTGACAATGGCCTTTGTGTTAACCCTAAAACTGCCACCTTGGTGCAAGCCCTGGTAGTTTATGTTCTTGTGAACATTGTGAAAGGGAAAGGGTCAGAGGCAATAAAGTCCCCTTATCAATTCAGGCATAGACATCCTGTCTAGATTGCAAAAGTTAAAAACTCAAACTTTTGCTGTGAATTAACCCTAATGGGGAAATATGCTTTACTATTACCAGATTCAATGACATGCAAAAGTACGCGAGACTTAGTAATCTGGATTTTCAAAGGAATTACAATTGCACGACTTAGCTGATCGATTTCCGTGCGAATGTACTATACTCAGCATATTTCAAACGAGGACACAAGGTATATTTTCTTCTTATTGCGCTATTCACATAAGCTAAAATATATGAATTGTTTTGACATCTTCATCTACCTAGTCGCGTAGCATAGTTAGAATACACACGTGTTCTACGGATTTAAATGAAGATTAACTACACTCAGCATGTATTTTTGTAAAAGTTGACACAACTATTACTATTTATTTTAGCTAAAATGTATGACTTGTTCTGTCTTGTGTATCTAAACAAGTCAGCAGGTAAAACAAAACAAATTCATTTATCAAAAATGATAAGGGTTTATCGTATTCTTCAACATATTCATATTACAAATTTTGCGTCATGCAACTCTTGTTCAGAAGCTGTTTAATGAAGGTTACAAGATTCAAGGTCTCGGTAAAGGTTCAAAAGGTTTTATGGAAGACACCTGGTACCATCACTATTGGATCATGATATAGTCGGAATCATACAATCGACTCTCATTGAGATTTCTCATGAACATTGAAATGATTTTGTCACTTTTGCCCCGTTGAGTAGAGGTGGGGTTTACATTTAAGTTCTACCGAATTCGTCACCTTTGGGAAAAACAACTTATACCGCCTGATATGTACAGTTACTAATGAGTGTACATCAAGAGATGTTAACTATCATAGATTATCCTTCTGTTGCTTTGTGAATCCTGATACTAATGTTTCAAGCCAACACTAAACTTTGCGATTCACATCACTTCCTGTACGTTCAGATGATATCACCATTTATCAAGTGGTTCATGTCAACAGGGATAATTTTACTGTGTTGCTATTGGCATGATAGGAAAGCAATAACTATTAACTTGCTGTTAAATTGAAAACAGTCCTTGTTATAGTTAAGGAGTCAAAAGCGACTTGATAATTTTATTCTGATCAGCGTTATTTGCAAAAGTACGCGAGACTTAGTAATCTGGATTTTCAAAGGAATTACAATTGCACGACTTAGCTGATCGATTTCCGTGCGAATGTACTATACTCAGCATATTTCAAACGAGGACACAAGGTATATTTTCTTCTTATTGCGCTATTCACATAAGCTAAAATATATGAATTGTTTTGACATCTTCATCTACCTAGTCGCGTAGCATAGTTAGAATACACACGTGTTCTACGGATTTAAATGAAGATTAACTACACTCAGCATGTATTTTTGTAAAAGTTGACACAACTATTACTATTTATTTTAGCTAAAATGTATGACTTGTTCTGTCTTGTGTATCTAAACAAGTCAGCAGGTAAAACACAACAAATTCATTTATCAAAAATGATAAGGGTTTATCGTATTCTTCAACATATTCATATTACAAATTTTGCGTCATGCAACTCTTGTTCAGAAGCTGTTTAATGAAGGTTACAAGATTCAAGGTCTCGGTAAAGGTTCAAAAGGTTTTATGGAAGACACCTGGTACCATCACTATTGGATCATGATATAGTCGGAATCATACAATCGACTCTCATTGAGATTTCTCATGAACATTGAAATGATTTTGTCACTTTTGCCCCGTTGAGTAGAGGTGGGGTTTACATTTAAGTTCTACCGAATTCGTCACCTTTGGGAAAAACAACTTATACCGCCTGATATGTACAGTTACTAATGAGTGTACATCAAGAGATGTTAACTATCATAGATTATCCTTCTGTTGCTTTGTGAATCCTGATACTAATGTTTCAAGCCAACACTAAACTTTGCGATTCACATCACTTCCTGTACGTTCAGATGATATCACCATTTATCAAGTGGTTCATGTCAACAGGGATAATTTTACTGTGTTGCTATTGGCATGATAGGAAAGCAATAACTATTAACTTGCTGTTAAATTGAAAACAGTCCTTGTTATAGTTAAGGAGTCAAAAGCGACTTGATAATTTTATTCTGATCAGCGTTATTTGCAAAACGAATGACTAAATGTGGCAGACACAATTGTTGACATACAGTTTTGTTGTACATATATTTTTATCTATTTGTATCTGTCATCTTGTGTGTAATATTATTTTAAGTTGTTAGGAAAGTAGTTTCTTAGTTCATTATCTATTGCGGCTTCTGGATTAGTTTAGCTATGATGCAGAGGGAGATGGGGTTAGTCCATGTTTGTGTCATTGTTTCTTCTTCTGTTCTAACTCAAGCCTTGTTTTCATTGGCTTGTTTAAACAAGACACAACACCACAGGCACAACAGGCAACATTGTGGACTCGGACCGATCTTTGCAAAAATAATTCGATTGTTAAGGTTAGTAATCTATAAAATTGCTAGCTAATATCTACTATGTATGTATGTACATGTACATTTGTATAATGATATAACTTATGTTTTCTAAGTTATGTGGAATGTTATTTCAGTATCATAAACATGCTTATATCTGGTATATTGATTGCGTCACCATCTTGCTAAGTTATTAATTCAATAAGGCTAAGTAAACACTCTAAATGCTTCTCATCATTCTTCAATATTTCTGTGTATGAATGTTTGAGTAAATGCGTTGATTTTTGTAATTGTGTAAATACTGTATTTGTGCGAAATGTCAATCATTGTATGATAGTGTGTAGTTAGTTATATTTCCTACAATTCTTCAATTGTATTGTATATCTTATATTTATTTAAAGTTGATCCTGTAAGTAGGATTGTGCTGATAGTTCCATGTCTATCACGAAAGGCTGCTCCTGGAGACGACAAACACCCCAGTGTCACCCACAGGGTACGAATTATTTACATGTTTGTCGTGTCTCGAAATATATTTTGTAAATAGTGTATCATGCCAAACTTATGATCAGCTCATGAATTAATATAGTAGTTTCAAGAATACGGTACTTATATTTATAATGTTCATTGTATTTTACAACCATGGACCATGTTTATATTGTATCTTAAAAGTAATGTCGGGATCGAGCTATCGCCCTTGATGAATTGTTTGTTTACTTTAAGGTTAAGATAATGATTTTATATATCATTGATTATTAAGTATATGTTCATGTACAGAATATAGACGTATATTTATATGAAATGAATGGTCGTTTTGTGTTGTATTAATATACATGTGTATGGAACCTGTGTACTACTGTTTTTTATAATGTCATTGTTTTGTACACTACGGGGTGTCATTATCAACGATGACAATAAAGACTCACACCCGTAGCCTGTGTTGGACTTTGTATTTGCCATCACAAGCCCCGGTTACATAAACATAAAGGCATACAGTGTATTATTGAACTACTGACAAAAAGTAGCTAATGATTTGAATGACGCTATGGTTGAGGTATACATATACAATACGGTGGTGAGGCATCTGCACGCAACATCTAATCGCAATGAAATTTCACATCAGGCATGAACAGCACATGGTGCACGTGCACACGTGTCTGGGCACATAGGGTAACTTACAGTCAGTAATGCAGCTGAGCTGAGCACACGCTTAAAATGCCTAAGAGACAGTATCTCCATGAACAGACAAAATGGCAGATAGAGGAGGTAGGGACGATAATATTCCAAGTTGCTCGAATGTTTGGAAAATCAAAAGAAAATCATTTCTCGTCTGAGGGACAAGTACTGTTAAACTGTTGCAATCAGACCTGGGTGTGGCAGGCCTTCACAGGACACCTATACAATATTGTTTCTTGAATGAATTGCATTTCGCAATAGATTCAAATCCTGTTGGCAATAGAGAATTCCGTGCAATAACAAGAAGTCAAATTTCAACATCTTCCGTACAAACGCGGCTCATGCGAAAGGTGTCACCTAAACAACTTGGGGTGTGTAGGACAACACCAGGGACGGGCTGAGCGCTCGTGGCGTGACACCATGTTTACAGACAAATCAAGGCTTTGCCTACGATTCACAGATGGCAGGAAACGTTGTTGGCGACGTAGACGCGAGCGGTATCCCAGGGCAACAATCTAGACCATGATCGGTCTGATCGCGGTAGTGTCGTGGAATGGTGCGGTATCACACATGACAGGCAAACATGTTTGGTTATTATGAATGAACATTTGACTGGCCAGAGATATGTTTACGAAAGTTTGCATCCTGTCGTTGTTCCATTCGCTAGAATTATCGCCAGACATTTTGAACTGCACGCATGGCAATGTCATACTACATAGTGTCCAGGTTGTCACCGATTATCTCCGACGAGAAGGCACACGCACATTCGACTGGCCAGCCAAGTCCCCTGCTGACATGCCCCCACTAGAGCAACTGTACGATGTTTTCTGTCGGAGAGTGTATCCCAGAGACCCAACGTGGCTCTTCAGGCTGAAAGCGGGCAGCGCCAAGGGCAGCCACACGAAGTTATTCAAAAGTATAACATCAAGGTGTAGGTGCATGTATTGTCCAACATGGTGGGCACAACATATTGAACTACACGCCAAAAGGTCTTACAGACATTTTTCGTCATTACACCATTTATTAGTTCGACTCGTTTTATGAAAAAGACATTTGTCTGAAGTAAAATAAATGTTAGTCGGCACTTACGCTTGTCTGGTTTCGAGACGCACAGATTGAAACTGACAGATTGAGAACATGATTCATTTAATACAGAAGACGAAATAACTTGGGGATGGTTTACATGTTTTGAAGGGAAAATAAGTATTGATTTCTGTAGGGATTTAAAGTACAAAATCCTTCACTTCAATCTTAAAGCATTGCGTCAAAATTAAATGTAATCAAGGTTAATTAATTCAGACAGAAATTTTATCCCTTCTTTTGGTAAAAACAATGAAAGCACATTTCAGAAAACTCGGTCTGCTGTTCCCTACGTGTGCAAGACAGTTATTACACCTTAATTCTGACTGATGCTTTGGGATGTTCATCTAGAGGACGGGCCTGATGGGCAGGATGATTGAAATAACTTTAATAAAGAAGTATTGCAGTCTTTGTACAAATAATCAATGCCGATTCTTTTCGGACGAGAAATTAAGAGAATTGTAGAATCGATTAAAGAGAAGAACCACCCGACACAATAGTGACCCCCCGTTGATTAGAAGGAGCTGTGTATACGGGTTTTGTTTTTATCAAGGCGTTTACAGCTTGGTTTGGTTTCGGTTTAGTTTTTCCAATACCGTGCAGATATATGAAGGTATACCGCATGTTCCTAATGAATGCACGGAATGTGAAGAAGTACTGGTGTTAAAGAAACGTTTGTGCTTTTAGAATGAAATGGGTTACTGCTGAGGGGTTTACATAGTTTTGTGCGGAGATTGCATATGTCCTTGTTGCACTAACATGATTAAAGCATTAAACTAAACAATTGACATTTAGATACTTTTCAGTCGATACAGTTGCACGCGTTTCCGCTCGCACCGATAGCTGATTACGTGCACGGCTATTCAAACACAAGGAAGGGTTATTAATCTCAGCGTGGATTTGCACGGAGCTTTGTATCACCCCGGTAATAACTGAGGATGGCTTTATTGAAAACATATCACAAAATGACTGGTACTGTTTTTATACGTTAACCTATTAACCATTTACATGAGTGCTTGCCGTAAAAGGCGACTATGCTTGTCGTAAGAGGCGACCAACGGGATCTTGTGGTCAGGCTCGCTGACTTGGTTGAAGCATATCATCGATCCCAAATGTGCGGATCGATGCTCATGATATCAATCAATCTGGATTTTCTGTTCCAGACTCGATTATTTAGAGACCGCCGTCATATAGCTGGAATATTAATATTGCTGAGTGCGGTATTAAACAACAAAACAAACAAACAAAATCATATGTAAAAACTTATCCAACCCCCACAAAATACATTGCTGTAAGAATCGATGTTTTTAAAAAAAAATGATTTAGACTCATAGTTTGAATAAAAAATATCTAGACTTGCAGCTGTAGCGGAAAATATCTGGTCTCACTCCACATGGTTGGTACCTTATCAGTGGTTCACAAGTAATGAAGACTTATGTTAGATGTAGACGCTTGAGTGACCTTTATATCTACCCTGTGCCCTCCGTCAGAATCTCTTTGCGGTAGACAAAAAACTTCACTTGTGACGTGACACTCAAGTGACGTCACATCAAACATTATGACGTCATGATGACCGAACAGCCTGGCCAGCAGACTTATAAGTGATTTTCACAAGACGCGATTTGCCACTCAGATATATAGGTAGATTGTACGAGCTTCACAATTCAGCGCGAATGATGAGACGTTTGGCGCAGTCATTTATTCACGGCTCTACCGGGAATGTACAACTCACACTCCAATCAAGCACAAGCATCCAGTCATGAAGCAGTGGTAGTTTCAATATCAGCTGGACAAGACATCAATACACACAATCAGCGCTAGCAACACTGAAGTGATGCAGAAGTTGTTGTGGTTAGGTTTTCGGTTTCAGAATGCTGTTTGTTATTTGGAGCGTTGTGAGAGAAACCCAGCTATAAAACAATAGCTGTATTTGTTTTTGTCGTTACCCATTTGTATCACACGAGCTAACAGGTTGTATGAAATAGGAATCTGCCAATTTCTCATATCGCGTAACAAATATCCTCCCAAGGCAGCAATATTTATCCATGCTGTGTCCATAAAATGTATAAATAACCTGTTAATTCCATTGTTGAGTCAACCGTAAAGAAATAAATGCATACGCGATACCCCGAGATATAAACATATTATCTTGCCATCGACATGTCCTCGCCGCAGACATCGACAATCGTGTCAATTTCCTGATGTGAACAGTAAATAACGCTGACTCAGCGCCTAATTCATTTACAGGGATGAATGGGACCATTATAAGATCCACCTCCCTAAACTTATTAAAGGCAATCCCCCCGACCACGGACTAGCTTCATTACCATAGTCCCTGCTATTGATCTGTTATGAGTGATGTCGAATTCATTCTCCTCCCCATAGTTCCTTGTTCCTTTCTTGACCACAGCTTTCTCGCAGGCAGCCAGTGTCTTGTGTCACAGGGTTCGATGACCCATCATGTCTGTGTACCGCTGTACAATAGAACTTCGTTAAACTTACTTTCATGTATATAACGCAATTATTAAGGGTACAGGACTTCCGTTAAAATACAACATAGATCAGAAATTACATGATTACATTCCGATTGTGATGGACTAGAGTGTGCTCAAGCTGGAGTGATACAGTGGTCAGCTGGAACTGCTTCCCCGCTGAACTATGGCTAGGTCAGACGTGTTTATTTCTTGGTGGGACAGTGGGATAGTCTTCGCGCCAGACGGCCTTGGTTCGATTCCCCCATGGGTATAAGATATGTGAAGCCCATATCTGGTGTTTCCCGTTGTGATATTGCTTTGATATTGCTAAAGGAGGCGTAAAACCACACTCCCCTCCCTTATATCTTTGGTGTTGTTTTAAACTTTTAGTGTTCCTATTCCACGTGTCAGTTGTACTGGTCTGCGGAATCTATAAGCCTATTTTAAGTAAAGACTCGCCTCAAGGCTTAAACTCGTAAAGTGATAACCTGGTAACTTTGATGGCATTTCTTTTCATTTGATCAAATTCCATATATTTTATTAATTCTGTTCAAAATGGCATGATCTATAACATATTGAATTATATTATTGCATATTTAATATCTAATGTTTCAGATTTTGAACTTTTATTAGTTATTTCAAATGTAGCTAACATATCTGTTGAGATCTTGTTGCATCTGTATTGGAGACGTGTATGGGTAACATTATACATGTATATACCTCTTGGGATATGTATCCAATAACATATCAGAGTTGTAAACCTTACTATATTTGTCGGAAATGGCGCTTTGGCAATCTTTTCAGTAAGGCCTCAATTTAAAATTGATGAAACTACAGAACGTCGTTACAAATACACTATTGCATGGACAAACATTTCTGGAATTTAAAGATTAAGAGCCCTCTTATATAAGTCTTTACACGGATGGGTCGAAATATTCCGATAGTTTGTGGGCCGCAGCTGTTACTGCCAAGTGTGTTGTTTCTCTGTCAGATTAACTGATGGAGTTCCGTCTGTACTGCTGCAGCAAAGGCTCAATAGCTAGCCCTGAAATATATTCTTGACGAACAATGTTTTCATATTCGCCGATAGCTTGTCCTGTTAACAGCCAATCAATAACGAGAAGCGTGAACATCTTTTTTTAGCTGAAGTTTTAAGTCATCATCTAGAACTATCTGTGGCCGGAAAGTATACTGTTTTTGTTGGCTTCCCATCAAAGGCAACTGTGATTCAGATTCTACAGCTACAGCTATACCTAAAAAGTCAATTACAAACACTAAAATTCCGTTCACTGACCTCGCACAAGCTATTAGCAATACATAAAGGTTCAATGGCGTCACAGCTGGAGTGACATTGTGCATTTTCTGGGCTAGCTCGTCATGACAAAGTTGTCCTGTTATTAGATGTTCATGTACACATTCATTTTTATTAAATGCATCCCATGCAATAGCCTAACAAATGTTCCACAACGCGTGTATTATAATGGTCATACCTCTCTGAGGCGGTCGGGTAGCCTAGTGGTTAAAGCGTTCGCTCGTCACGCCGAAGACCCGGGTTCGAATCCCAACATGGGTACAATGTGTGAAGCCCATTTCTGGTGTCACCCGCCGTGATATTGCTGGAATATTGCTAAAAGCGGCGTAAAACCATATTCACTCACTCACATACCTCTCTGAACTTGTAAGTACAACCTGATTTTTAGCATACTTGAAGGAATCAAGATATATGATTACACATAGGTCTCAACAGCCAGCTTGTTATCCTTGAATATGCTATTTGTCTGAGATTTTAGCAATCCTTAACATCACTTTTATTGTTTTAGCTTAGATGGGATAGGAATATAGATTTTATCGCCGCGAATGATAATATGGTGCGTTTCTCATTCACTCATATAGTTTAACGAAAATAAGTACATTGTTTATCGTTTCGTTTTACATATGACTTAGTAATGTTGCCAACACAGCAACTAGACACGAATAGAACAGACTAATTTATTCGTAATATTTCCCTACTGTGGGGTAGATCAAACGATATTCTGCAGCTTTAATCAGAGGAAAACATTTTATGTTATAAAGCGCTGAGTGAAAAGATATCGCATCGACCTAATTCCGCAATGGTGCAACCTCGATGGCTGGTGGTATAGTTTTGTCTTCACTGCGCAACTCTGACTGTCGTGAATAAGGAGTGCATTACGTCATTTTCTATACTTTAGTCAATATATCGTCGATATGAAGTGTCACTGAGATTCAAAAACTAAAAGTAAAATCGTCACAGATACATTGTACCGAATGATAGTCACTGCAGTGAAACCTGTCGTCATAGCGTCATTAACGAAAGTCGCTGCACGTTAGAAATTAAGAGAAATATGTAAACGCGACCTTCTTTTATTGATTTACGAATAAAATAGCACACTGGCATACTCGTATGGTGTTTTCTGTAAGACACACTTTATGTCCATATGCGGTTAAATATTGTTGCAAGTTATATACAATTAACAGAAATTGTATGCGAAACGAAAAAGAAGGAAAAGAATAAGTAGAAGAGAAGACGAAGAAGGAGAAAGGGAGAAGGAGAAGAAAGAGAAGAAGAAGACACTCCAGCAGATTGACCAACTAACATCCTTAATATAATCATAAAACAAAGTTGATCAGGAATCATATAAGAATTCTAAGGTGTTTTATAATTTTTCCTGTATGTTACTGGATGTTAAATTTGATAGAAATTCAGTTCAGATACATGTAAGTATTTGATGTATGTGGTATCTTGTCTAGTTTGGGCCAGTAAGACTTTCTATGACACGAAGTAAGAAGTCATATCATCGTGTAAGAAATGAACATACATTCTGTTTAATAACTATGTTAAAGACATAATAAATCAAATTCAGTTGCTTATTTAAGCATTGTTACATATATTCGATGACATCGCGCGGAGTAACTCGGAACTACAGCTGAATACTTCACAAGTACCTGTAAGACGCAGCTTGCAGCTTCACAAGTTGTAAAATGCCGACTCAATGCAACAAATCGAAGACATAATAGCTTTTGAGACTTTTTCTTGTATACGCGGTGCACGAGGACTACAAACACTTAGACTCGTTGATTGACAGCGCAGATAATATAATCGGCTTGTCGATATCAGGTCGATTAGGGTTAATTAACAGTGATAAGTAGTGTTTATTGATTTCGTAACTTTCATCGCTCACACGAGCAAGATAGTAGAACTGGTTGTGTGACTATCTATAGTTTCGAGATCGATCACAGCAAGTTTTTCATCTGAGGTCCTTGGTGAACTTGTGACATAAGATTAGCCGTGTGCCAGTGAGTATTTATGAGATTGATGTGGTTTTATGATTTACGAATGAGAGGTGGAAATGGTGAAGTGTTACGTTTACATAAAGAATATTAACACTACGAGTAATTATGTGTCGTTTGTTCAGCCAGCAGCTGTGGAAATGGACAAGCAAACCGACAGATGATGACTTAGGGGCAAATATTGACAAGGATGGAGTTGATAGGGACTTTATTGAAAAGGTTATTAAGACGGCACCACAGAGACAGAGTTCAATCTGAAATGTACACAAGCTAGGAGAATCAGTATGCTACATGCCATTTAGACAGGAGGCGAAGCAAAGAGGTCTCAAAATGTAATGAAATATGTTGACATTTCAGAGTTAGATATATCAGATATGCATTGTTGCTAGATACACAATTTTTTTATAAGTAAAGGAGAAAGTCATTTCTTGTTATAAATTGGGGCAATAAAAAACTTCTACTGATACTTATAACCGCCTAAAACATAACATCATGTCCTTTCCTGTTTTCTATAGTTATTATGTTATCATAATTTTTTCCGTCTTCTTGCACATTATGAGTTATTATTTTGCTGTGGCCTAGGCAATAGTTTCCATTTATTGTCATAAATATCAAAGATAAAAAAAGCGACAAAACCCTTTACCTTAATCATAAGAAATCTCTGCCAAAAGCAGAGTCCATGTACGATTTTGACTTTATCATGAGCATGTGTTTATGAATCTTTATCAACTTCAAATACTGATGACACCCGGTATTGGCGCAATTGGCGTCACAAATACATGCAAAGGCAGGTCAGTAGCACACGTGAGAAATACTGGTGCATATGGTACAAAATAGACAACTGCATCAGACATCATTTTGGTCACTGATGTGTCAAATTTGGAAATGACCTCCCCATTTCTTCAATAAAAAATGTTTGAGCAAGAGTCGCACGACGCGCTTTGAAATCTTTGTGAAAAGAGCATGTTCGAATATACCTCAAAAGTTGTGAAAAGGAGTCACCAAAGACGGAGCTGCTGGAATATTGATCGACCAGGCCATTACTAAAGTAACATGCGTTTTCATTTACAGAAGTAAACTAAAATTCAGTTTCTTTTTTTTGTAACAGACTTCGAGTTTTAACAAAGTGTAATTTCAAAATGACGTTGACATCATTTTGTGATGTCTTGTATGTGTAACGACAAGAATGAAAGGTGATCTACATAATGCATACAAACGTACATTAAGACGGCCAGGTGAAAGTGATGTATGTGTAACGACAAGAATGAAAGGTGCTCTACATAATGCATACAAACGTACATTAAGACGGCCAGGTGAGAGTGATGTATGTGTAACGACAAGAATGAAAGGTGCTCTACATATTGCATACAAACGTACATTAAGACGGCCAGGTGAAAGTGATGTATGAGTAACGACAAGAATGAAAGGTGCTCTACATATTGCATACAAACGTACATTAAGACGGCCAGGTGAAAGTGATGTATGAGTAACGACAAGAATGAAAGGTGCTCTACATATTGCATACAAACGTACATTAAGATGGCCAGGTGATAGTGATGTATGAGTAACGACAAGAATGAAAGGTGCTCTACATATTGCATACAAACGTACATTAAGACGGCCAGGTGAAAGTGATGTATGTGTTCCAATTAACCATGGTGACACCTTGAACACATGTAAACATGATGGACATCGGATCGGCATACCTCAGTTTCCTCAGCATCAGCTGTTACGACATTTATATACGTATTTGGAGACACTGTTTCAACTAAGTTAAGATTGATTGCTTTAAACAAACGTCTAATAATATAATCAGGTTTACTCGTCTTTGCATGATCTGATACCGCCCACTACAAAAGCCAACGATCATGTTCAGAGAACGCCCCCCACCCCTTTTTGACACGTGGTGTGATCTCAAAGGTTAAAGGTTAACCTTCTGACTTGTTACATTTCGAAAATTGTGCAGATGGAACTATTTCCCGGACCTAGGCACACTATCGTGACCTTCATGCAGAATGGGCGGCCGTAGCGATAGGACAAGCCATGCCGGTCCTCGAACACCTGATGAAATCACGGAAACTGTACTGCGGGTCATGAGCGTAGATCGTCAAAGTTGCTGCTTCCATTGTATTCCTTTTCGCACGAAACTAATTATAATGACTGCAATAGAAATATCACTACCGCTAATATATTGACGTGTCTAATGTGTAGCATTATAGCCTTACGTGTTTGCATTTATTCATTCCAGGAACGCTTTGGTTGTTATTCTTGGTTGTCAGCACCATACACATGATCCCGGGTCTCACCAAAGTGCCAAACGCCTAAAACTTGCGTTACTGCGAACTTTCCTGCTACATGTTGTCAGGCTGTGACACAACTGAAATACTTTTCAAAGTAAAAGTAAAAGTTTGAGAGTTAAACCAAACTCACTCACTCACTCACTTTTATTTTGACTTCAATTTACCATATGAATTTTATGTATCTGAAGATAAAAATTGACCATTTCAGCTTTAAACCTTACATATCTTCAAACTCCCTAATGTTAAACCAAAAGGACCGTGCTAATGTAGCTTACATCTAGACACATAATCCCTATTCCGTTGCTTCTCATATTTTCTCTGGCTCAGGATAGAATAATAAAGAGATTCCTTGAACGATATCCTGCCCTTTCTCTTCCACGTCGTCTCACAGTGAATGCTCAATGCAATAGTGATCCTTTTGCTGATGCGGATCTTAATCATCGATTATCTATTATGCAATATGCGTACCCCCGTATATATTATTGCTGACGCATCTGTGCGCTGGATTTACGCGTGCTATCCTTGACTTTTAACTGAGCAAGAGTTGAGTATTGCGTCACTGTAACCAGATGCCTTTGATATGCTGTCTTGAACGTAATGCATGATGGGAAAAGATCGGCTGGGGGTCTTGAGGTTCAAAGCTTTGCCGTTGTCGTAGTCAGACGGTTTGAGTAATGGACGTCTAAACGTAGTAATTACGCCTCTTCTGACATCACGCATGCTTCACGACGGTGAGGGTTACTTTAACACAAGGTTTTAAAACCATTTGAAAACTATAAACTATAGGGGGTTGCACTCTTACACCGTACATGGCTATACGTATCACAGCGCAATTCTGTCATAAGTTACTCGGAGGTTTATCGAGTTGGTGAGCAGTTACATTTTCCAGTGGACCTCTTCCGGCAAGGGAGAACGAAGGAACGTGTCAGTATAATTTAACAGCCAAATTTAATCGCTGATCAGATATATACTAGTTTATTATCAATTGAAATGGCTCATATAACTTTCAAAATCAAAATGATTGTCAGATATGGATTCACTAACTTTTTCGAATTTCATCATTTTTTACGCTTTGTCAGCACACTATGAAATTTACTTCTTGATGATCCTTGTTTCGAAGGACGCTTTTGATAAAGAGGAAACTTTAGTAGAATTTCCATATTTGGGTGAGTAATTGACGTTTTACGCTGCAATATTCTTGAAATATCACACCAGAAATGTGCTTCACAAACTGCACCCATGTCAGGAATCGAATCCGGGTCCTCGGCGCGAACACGTTAGGCTACCCGACCGCCCTTCCAGATTGGATTTCAATCATTGCTGGGTTTGGGTGACATTCTGTATAAGTCAGGGGCGGTTGGGTGGCCCAGAGGTAGGCGCTTTCACTCGTGTTCGTGTTTCAGCCGGGTTCGATACCGCAGATGGCTTTCATGTGGGAAGTCTATTTCTGGTGTGGGGTCGTCTAAGGCGTCGCGATTCGCTGTGCAGAGTTGCGTCCCTTGGGCACGCCAGAAACCTATGATTGTGGGTTCGAATCCCGGTTCGCCCCGATTATGTTTCTAGATTTGTCAGCACCATACCCGTGCTCGTGGGTTTCACCGAAGTGGTAAACGTCTGAGACCTGCATTACTTCGGCTTTCCTCCCACATTAAGCTGACACGCCGTGATATAACTGGAATACTCTTAAAAGCGGCGTTAAACCCAACTCACTCACTCACTATTTCTGGTGGTCCACGTAGTGGTATTGCTGGAATATTGCTTAAAACGGCACAAGACTAAACTCCTATATTCGTTATTTCAAAAAGGTGTTATGCTGTAAATGTTCAGTGCGCTGACCGAAAATGATTAAATTTTTATTGATTACCTCAGTGATGAAAGTTGCCATTCTTATTCTTTATTGTCATTAAGGTATTCCTTATGCTTGTCAGGCACTGGGTGGCACGGGTGGCCCAGCCGCACCGCAATTAACCATGTTAAGTTACGTCCAGAAACTTAGGATTTTAGGTTAGAATCCGGGTTAGCTCCGATTCATTTTCTATGTATGTTCTATCCCGTGCTCGTGGGTTTCACCGAAGTGGTAAACGTCTGAGACCTGCATCACTTCGGGCTTTCCTCCCACATTAAGCTGACATGCCGTGATATAATCGGAACACTGTTAAAAGCGGCGTTAAACCCAACTCACACACTCACTCACTAGTCAAGGACCTGCCTTCACACTAAACAGGATTTTCTCTTTTTAGTGGTTATTGAAAATGAAATGTTATAAAATCGCTGCCTGGCGCACCACAATATTGCCTGTAACAAATATGATGCTGGAGGAACAGATAGTGTGACATTGCTACATTGGTTGTTTATTGTCGCAATATTCCAGCTAAATTACAGACGCCTGACCAGACAAACCAGTGATAGCAGGAGCAACGTCTAGCCATCGGTATCGATGACACGACATCAACAAACTCATCGAGCCTTACCACCCCATTCATTTAGTAGCCAAGTACGACTATCTTACATAAAGGTTGCTGGGGATCAAATATAACCCGGATCCTTCCCCTCTCCTACCCAGCCCCCTCCCCCGGAAATAGAGTGACACTGACACACAAGGCAATGTGAATGATCGACTCTGTGCTCGTTGTGCGTGTCTCATTCTTATGATTTAATCATTTTAGTATGTGTAAATAGTTTATCCTTAACCGAATGAATGAACACTCCATGATGGCGTATAGAGCTGCTCAATGAGGCTTTATTTGCAGAAAAGCGTTGCGTTATGTTTCATGAACACTGTTATCAAAACGTCATGGTCTTTTGATTCAGACATGATTCGTGTTGACGGAATTCAATATAAGGAAAAAGTTAAATATTTATTCTTAAGGGTAAAAATTGTAATATTTCACGGTGTAAATGGAAAGTATGTTTATATTGGAGAACTAAAATGGTTACTTTAACCGGGGCGAACAATCGATTGAATTACGCTACCACAAGCTTCATCAGTATCGTGAATGTATTCATGCCGAAATGGCGTGGGTGTTGGCGTGGGAGTTGGGGATGTGGGGGTTCGGATGAGGAGGTTGGGATCGGGATGTTAATCCATACAGGTTAGAAGATGCTTTTTGTTCGGCCAAACTACAATTACTGTAGGCGTACTCAACTGATTCCCAATTGTTAGAGACTGAAATGCATGACAGGCAGACAATCACTCCTGGCACTATCATGTGTAATAATATCTATTATCAAGTAATTGTTACGTCAATACCTTGACGCAGACTTCAGACATGACCGTGCGGTTATATACTGAGTCAAATTAAAAACTTCACATTTTTAAAAGTAATCCCATATATGATATACAACGGACAAATGTATCAGAGAGGGTAATTTTTAATCATTAATGTCCAAAGAAGGATTTTAATTGACGGTGGTAACCATAATTTGTTCCAAGCGCCTACAGTATTCGGTAATAACTTCAAAAGTTTAAATCATAAGTCCCAAGCACAAGAATCTGATGGCACACAAGTTCAGTAGCGTGTATGGCCACCATGTGCGTTGACAACTGCCACACAAGCCTCCGCATGGACCTTGTGATGCTTGTGAACACATGATTGGGAAGACGAGGCCATTGTTGCTGCAAAATTGTGCCAAGATTTTGCAAATTCTGTGGTTGGTTCTGGAGAGTGCGCAGACTTCTGCCAAGAGCATCCCAGACGTGTTCGATGGGATTGAGGTCGGGAGACCTTGACGGCCAGTCCATGACGTTGACTCCCGCATTCTGAAGGAAATTCCTTGTCACAATTGATGTGTGGGGTCTGGACATTGTCGTGTTGGAAGATCAAACCGGATCCATGTGCTGCCATAAAAAGGCAGAAGTTCTGGTGCCAGTACCTGGTCGCGGTTAGCAGCAGCGTTGAGGTTGCCACGGATGACAAAGGGCCTGGAACGTGCATTGCCACAGAGAGCACACCACACCATGACACTTCCGCCTCGAAATCTGTCAACTTCCTGTACACAGCACTGGGCGTAACGTTTATGGCGGCGCCTCCACACCCTCGCCCTACCATCAGCAAATCGAAGATTAAATCGGGATTCATCACAGTGTCGCTGTGCCCACAATTGACGTTGACGTTTGTGTTATTGTGTCAGAATCGGCCCGCAGTATGGCCGTCGTGCTTGAAAGTGAGCAGTTCTCAGACGGTTTCGAATAGTTTGCGCACTCAGTCTACCCCTAAACAGTTCATTTCTGGTTGATGTAGCCGTCAAAAATCGGTTACGGAGCTGACGTAAGACAATCCGACGATCCTCTGCATGTGACGTCACACGTGATCGACCTGGCCGAGGGCGATCAGCGGTGGTACCCGCTTGCTGTAGACGCGTCTGTAAATCAAAAACAGTCCGTCGACTACAACCCATCGTCCTTGCGACTTCAGCTACGGACGTTCCCGTCTGCAACATGCCGATGGCACGTTCACGTTGCACATTTGAAAGGCGTGGCATGACAAATGGCCGTAAATACTTATGTTTTCTTGTGTTTTTCTTTTTTTGTTAATGACTGCTAACAAGTTTGGCCGAAAACACGTGCGGTATTATGGCCACGTGACCAGTTGCACGTGAAAATAAACACTTTTGCCACTATAGTGCTGTGCACATGATTTTGATCGATTCACCTGCACAAAAACGGGTGTTATCTGAAGACAATACGTGGCCATTAATGTTTAAATACACAATAAGGGCCCAAAATGATAACTAGTCAAAATGTTAAAATTTTAGGATTGTGAAGTTTTTAATTTGGTTCAGTATATATATGGTTTTTCAATACGATGTGTTTGTTTGTTGTTTAACGCCGCACTCAGAAATATTCAAGACAAAAAGTCTTAAGTCTGATTCTGGACAATACAATCGGGTGGTTGATAATATCACAACTTTCCTCGTTGTTGTAGTACAAATCATGTTATCAACCGCGTCACCGAGTCTGACCATCCGATCCGCTAAACCGCCTCAGAGTATATGTTGCTGGGGACAATTCTAACCCTTAATCCCCGGAGTTCCCGATGCACACGCACACGTGGATTTAAGATAACTGAGGTGTCACAGTTTCTGGAAATCTATAAGCATGGATGGTGACAGATCATGGATTATGAAGTTGACACTAATCGACCTCTCCTTGCTGGATGGAACACTTTATCATCATCGCACAAGTCACGCAATACACAGTCTAGATTTATACACGTATCGACGATACTGGGGTGACTGCCTCAGCCTGACATAAATGTCATGTACTGTCACACAATGGCATGTTTCTCACAGCAGGGTGTGTCTCTGCTTACAATATAGAAACTAATAAGTAAACCTATTAACATTTTTGTCAGTTTGGCTAACATTTTCATAATACTTAACATATTTTTTTATGTTTTTGGTAATATTTTATGAATGAGTTCAGAGCAAGAGGGTACACGGTTGGCCCAGTCGTCTAAGGCACCGCGATTCGCTGTGCAGAGTTGCGTCCCTTGGGCACGCCAGAAACCTATGATTGTGGGATCGAATCCCTGTTCGTCCCGATTATGTTTCTAGGTTTGTCAGCACCATACCCGTGCTCTTGGGTTTCACCGAAGTGGTAAACGTCTGAGACCTGCATCACTTCGGGCTTTCCTCCCACATTAAGTTGACACGCCGTGATACAACTGGAATACTGTTAAAAACTCAGAGCAAGCAAATGATCAGACAACATATTTCTATTTATGTATGAAAATTAATTTGGACACGATTTGTCAATTTTTCTTTAAATAAAAAAATGTGTTTTAAACAATTTAATGTTATCTTTAACGAGGACTGGAACAAAAAAAGAAACCATTGAGCGATACCGGAAGGTTTAGAAAACTAAAGTAGCTCGTCTCAATGGAATTTCCATTCTGCACAATAAACTGATTTTATAATCATTACTTAACTCAAGTGTGTACAAAAACACAATGACGCTTAAATAGCACGATAATGTAAGTCTTGTTTGTTTGGACGCCACTATGTGAGTGAGTGTCTCTGATATAACACATTTTAAAATGCACGTCTCAAAGTGATCAATGAATCTATGGACCAACGTATGCTTTGAAAAAATTACTGTGCACGGTCATTTTAAACTTGGTTGACTTTTTGAAGGGACATATATTACAATAATCACGATTCTTATGTTATGTTATATACTCATGCAATATATCAAATTAAACTTACCAAAGATCAGCCTTTGGAGTTTGGATCAGACCTTTCGACTACAATCACAGTCCTTTGAATATCAGTGCAATAAGCTCATCATGATCAAGACGCACCTGCCATCTAGGCATGTAATTCAAAAGTTCTTTTGAACCAAACAAAATGTAATTTGTTAAAGAAAAGTGAGGGACAAAAGAAACTCTCCGTTGATTTTGTCATATGTTTTATTATTAATTTAAAATATCATATGTTCGCGATATTATATCCAAAATACTGAAATGTTCCTGCACTTGGTCAGTACTCAAAGGATACACGGTTTTAGTTTTCAAAATATAATTTAATTTAAAACTCAAACCAAAAAAATCAGAAGAATCTTTTCGCATCATACACAACTGCTAATAGGTTTCTTAGACATTATCTTTGAAAATCAATAAATTTGCTTTTTTGGCACACATTTACAGTCAAGTCTCGTTTATCCGACACTCGTTCATCCGACAATCGGCTTTATCTGACACAATGATGGGAACCGATTAAATCAGTGCAGTTTAGACCCGTTATTCTTTATTCTTTTGTGTTAAACTTTAGAGGTTGCATGATTAGAAAACATATTCCGCGAACAATGTAACACAACAATATGAATATTTCCTTTTTCCTTTTTTTATTACAACATGTTTGAATCGTCATCTATCGTGTAGTTGTCCAATTTTCGATCACGAACGTTAATAATACCTAATTTCGTTTATCCGACATACTCGTTAATCCGACATAATCATATGCAACCAACAATGTTGGATTAACGGGACTTGACTGTATATCATTTCAAACATGATAGGGATCATGTTGATGCAAATTTATTTCTTACCGCAGCCTCCATTGAACCAAATTTTACACAAAACTACCCATCCACAGATTACTTTTTACAAACTGTTGCAGGAATGAATGATGGTTAAATAGACAGAAGCAGATTTAAAAACAGTTTTTCTATTTTCAATGACATAAAAAAGATACTTTCTTTGGGTCTCATTTCATGTCTTTTAAAGAAATTATCAGCAGGAGCAGTATTGAGCATTTAAGAGATTGGTGTCAGAGTAAGAATGTGATTGGACACACTTCACACTGTATTGATACATTCGGGTATTCTCCGTCAAAGTACACAGGAAGAACTTCCATGATTGTAATTAAAAGGGCAAGAATACCAACAAGTCACGCCGTGAAGCCATCCCCCTTGTTATGTGTCAATATCTTTATTGAATTGTTATTACTCACTGTTACAACTATTTTCTATGTATTAATGCTTAACTTGAAAGATGTCATTATATTTTGTTACCCTTGGGAAGTGCGTAGAGGGTCAACGCCGTCTCTATTATATACATAGTATATGTTTGGAGAAACAGGAATAAAGCGACTAACGTAGTCATGACTGTTGGACTGTTGTCAAACCTCTGCAACCTTTTAACAAATCTATGTACATACTGTATAGTACAGTATTACTTATCTTATACGCTCTCTGATCGTCATTGCCATTAATCATGCTGAGCTACTGATAAAAGAAAGACGTCGGCAATATACCAATATGGTGATTAGTCTTATCCCACACTTAATTATTGATACACATGATGCTAATAAGCATCTTCAATTAGCTTGTTATATTCGACTTGATATTGATTGGGCAATGTTGGCATTCTCTTCCAGTGTTTGAGCACACGTGATGCGTGCAAACAACATCATTATTTTATATCAGGTAACTAAACAAAGTACCAACCGAGGTCACGCAGAAGACCAGGGTTCGAATCCCCACACAGATCATGGGTACAATGTGTGAAGCCCATTTCTGTTGTCCATCGCCTTGATATTGCAGGAATATTGTTAAAAACGGCGTAAATCCTCACCAACTGAGGTTCTTATGCATATTCTATTGGCGTGCACCTGCTCTACTGTTTGTTAGATACATATTTTTAGTAATGAAATAAGGTATGTGTACAGGCCTTCACCACAATACTGGAGAAATAGTACAATACAGCTGTGCTCCATATTCCTTTAATATCATTGTAAACACCTTCGCTCCAAATATGTCAGTATGATTTCTGAGTTGAGAACCAATACATTTCCCTGTTTATTTATGTGATTGTGATACCGGAAGATTTAATTCCAGGCACATAATCGTTGGTAAAACCATCACACCCCTCTTCACAACAAATGCTCATATCTAAATAACTGACGTTGGCATTACTTTGATCTTGGGATATTGTTAAAAACACAAGGTTTACTTTGAAATGTTTTTAAACTCAGACCGGCAAACAAAGCCGAATGCCCATATTGATAGACATGGCCCAAATATCAAACAAACTGCTTCTATGACTTGCACTAAAATCATATTTATGAGTATATGGAGCCGAGGGTCCCATCAATTCTTTTTTACTGAGTGTTTTCTTTTCCCTGGTCGGTCCACAATGTCTGGGTTCTAGGACAGAAAAGCGTTTGAGTGCCCTCAATCAAACTGCGAACCTCAAAGACAGCCTATCGCTACAAGCCATGAGGAGACCCCCTCAGTCCGCCGCAGTAGTCGTCGTGATATAAAGAACGGAGACGTTCACAGCCGGACAGCCTCAAACATACCAGCTTCAGCATCCATCGATTGCAGGCACAGAACGCGTTATGCCATTCGAGTTGTTGAGAAGGGAATGCATAGTTTTATATTTCAGACTGAAAGGCTTTGGTTTATTGAATTCTCCGAAAGGTGTCAATACTGCATCGAGACTGATGTGCTCCAAAGTTATTGGATAAAAGTAGATTGGGAAAGTGTCATTTACAATCCAGAATACGGTTCCACTATCAGTCGCTGTGCGGGGTCTCCAGGCAAGAATCGAACCTGTCTTTAAGGGGTCTGAAGCTTCCCTTTAAAGCTCCGAACGGCGTTTTGGCAGCCAGCCAGAGTGATTCCTTCAATACTTGTATGTTGGACTCAAAGGAGTATGTAACGATTAACACAGTCTTTTATTTGTGCTTTTTTTCAAGGAGAGAAAAGTGCCTGAGAGTTTTTGTAAAATATTTCCAACTGGGTGTGTTTTAGTAAAACTGTTTTCCATCAAAATCCGACATCCCTCCATAGTTTCTACAGCAACGTTTATGGGGGATTTCTTTGTGAATCAGTTATTATTGAAAGACTGTTATCAACCATATTTCCTTATAATGACATTCCTTAATATTATTGCACCGTAACAAATCGAACGACATCTTGCAGAACAAAGAAACCTTCACAAACTGGAAAATACAGGTGGCCAGCATTCATAAAAGGCAATGCATTGACAAAAGGACCGGAAAGGTTTTAATAAACGAAATAGCCTATCATGCAGTTAGGTAACGTGATTCAAAACGCTTAAGTTCAAGGTTTTATAAGAGAAATGTTATGCCTTTACGTTAATGATGAATGTCTTCCTCATTTTGTGGAAATATCTCAAGGCGGATGGCAAGGCTATAGTAATTACGAGTTTGTCTCTGCCTTAAATTTCAATTAATGAGAGTAAGGTTCGATGTGGGTCATTTCCTGCCACTCAATGTTATCTTAGTGCTTTATAGGACAAGATCAGACAGGACACTTTGCACTCGTGTCCACACCGTACAAGTATGCGATTGATATGGATCTAAAACACACACGTGATAGATTACAGATCCGCTGATTATAAAGAAGAACGGCAGATAGTTTTACAGTGTTTTGAAATGCTAATGAAGCTGTACTAGGTTGCAACCGATTTCTTGGAAATTTCATTTTAAAAGCCTAGCTGAAATGTATGCTTTCAGCAGGTCGAAGTGACTTGACGCACGCATTGTATCCATTTGCAGAATTCATGTACACTGTACTTCATGAACACCTTCATGGTAATAAAACGACAAGAATTGGTTATTGACAATATCCCAACCGGACCTTTTCATATCCCGGATGTTATTGATGTTTACAATTCCCATATGTACGATTACCAACCTTGGAACCGTTCTCCACCGTTGCTTAGTTTCGGATGTGACGTCATCCATCTCCATCCCTATCTTCTCACTGCATTTCCCTCTCTAATCAGTGTACATTGGTGGGCTAGAGTCCGCATCGGTTGTCAGTCCTGGGCCCGACGAGAAGCCATTGCACGGAGAATGGGTCTAGGGTGTTTATCATAACAGAACGCACATACAATACACTGGATAATCGAGGATACAGTACCAAAGACATTCCTGATAACTCCACTGGCCATACAGCACCATGGCAGCCGCCTTAGGTGCCACGAAGATATATGTCTTCTTTGGTTAAGCAAATGTTCATTTAGATCATAAATTATTATGTGACTTTTTTCGTCCAGGCTGCACAAAGCGTCAGTTTCATTGCTTGTAAAAGTATACACTAAACATATACAGTTTAAGTATATTCCACAAGTAAGAACTGCAAGGATTTCAGAGATTATCATACTTTTCAACGGGTACTGTTGTTCGTTTTACACAGTAGGTCCTTGTACAAGTGTACATCTCAAGTTACGATCTCGATTTCACAAATCAGTAAATCACTTCACAAAAGTAGAAATAGTCAAAATAGTTGAAGATATGTGTGCAAGCTGATGAATATGTACTAAATCATGTCCACACTCTTTCGTGGCTTTTTATAACTGATCGTTTTTCTCTTTATTCTTGGACTTGTTCTCACTGAAAACATTGTGATCATTATTAGACTATTTGAGTAAGTATTTCTTTACTTGAGGGTATTTCAGTTATATCACGGTGTGTTAGCTTAACTTGAGAGGAGAGCCTGAAGGTCGTACACATTTGGACGTTCACGCGTTTTGTGAAACTCACGAACATGGGAAATATGCTGACAAGGATCATAATCAAGGCTACTAGGTGAAATTGAAATCCTGGGGCGACAAAGGAACACAACTGCACAGTAAATTACGGCGCGTCAAGTGTGATGAAAATACAGTGAAACATTATTCAATTGAATTCCCAGGCATGGCAAAGCAAAGCAAATTTAAAACGTGCAGTACTTAAGAAAGACAGCTCATTTTCTCTAATCTTGGCCCCAACATATTTTATGGTTCAATTCATCGAGCAATATGAGACTTCGTGACTGCTTTGGGAAAATTTGATATATTGTAGAAATCTAACATATACATTCATTGTGCATTTACTTTTATACCATTTTAATGGTTTTCCTTTTTTGTCTGATCTACCTTTTTATGGAATGAGTTACTTATGAAATAGTGATTACTTGCTGTTTTAATATATAAACTAGATCATGAAGCAGATTGCTTAATCATCTCATTTCCATCACTCAATACCCATTGCTCTTGTTGACATTTGATGTAATGGAGGTGAACACATAATTATAGACCTTTAATGGTTCAAGTCGGCCCTGAAACTCAACTACCATACCACATCATACCATACCATACCATACGGCTCGGTATGTAAATATGTAGCACGTCCTACTCACTCATCTTGTTCAACCCTTATTTTCCATGATACGATGAATACATGCCCTTAAAATATGTCTGTAGAGTCCAAATCGCTGTTATATTGAAGCACTTCATTCACCGAGGAATGTATGAATCAGCAGAAAACACAATCATACGCCAGCTGTAAACTTGACAATGGCGTGTTCACCAACAAACGCCATGCTGACGGGTAACGATGATGATTTCGTCTATATTATGTTATGTTTCGGAATGTAAATCGTTTTCTAACAGACGCATTTCTCATTTTGCTATCTAAACAAGAACACATGACAAGACGGGTCAATATTCCACATGATTCATCATGTAAATATTATACTGATAATTATGGAAAATACAAAATCGATTCATTGTCTGAACGGAAAAAAGCACAGTGCCTGGTAATAGGAGAAAATAGAAGTGTGTCTTTAAAAGGATGACTTGCAGTATTTGCGAATGGGGTTGACTCGATTTTCAATACAAATATTTCAACGAAGTTAACGACTCAAGAACAGAAAAAAACTCGAAATATTGTTAGTGGAAGTATTCATTGGTTTGCGTGGTATGAGGAAATATTTTTTAGTGATTCATTACAGAACAAGTTCACACAAATACAGCAAAGAGGATATTGGTAATACGCTTGGCCTACTTCACGGCGGGTATCACAATTTGTATAAAACCACGTTTTTCGTTTTAAGTTGATTTTGTCGCATCTCTGTAACGACGTAAAGTGGTTAACTCGAAGGACGGGCCAAAGAAGTTTTGCGTAATAAAAGTAATCGCTTCCTTAACGCAACAAAATTCACGTTTCTAGCAAACGTGATTGGAATAAGTAAAGGGGACTTTTTGAACGCATTGTGATAAACGGTTAACGCGAGTAGGCAATACATGCATTATCTGTCACTTGACTGGAACATTTACTATCCAATTTGATTTAATAGGTTTTGTATATACTTGTTTGAAGGTTGTTTTCGTTACACTTTAAACTAAGTCAATTTGTTTTTAAACATGAGTATGATCAATGATATAAACAGACAATCAATGATACGAGCGTAATAACACTCATGGAGCCCACTGCCGTTGATGAGTTAACGTGTAGTATAATACAGGGGATTAACGTCGTGTTTTAGATTTGCTAGTGTGATTATGCGTCAGGCATAGGTTTCAAATGCTAAAGTGACCTTACATTGCACAATTATACTCTCAAATTTGAAAAAACAAACATATAAAGTTTATCGATATTGAAAAATATAAAAGTTATCTGTTCTTTCACAAAAAAATCTACCCTGTCGATGACCTACATATCGATGTATATAACAACGGATGCCGATAACCCATTAGAATGGTTTGATACCGGTATCTAATCTACAATTAGACTGCCTCAAATCTCAAAACACAGAAGGTTTATCTCCTGAATGAATGACGTCACATGCTTCCATGACTCCTGAAGCAGCCTGGTTAGCACAATGTGGCGAAAAACAGCAAAATCTAAATTGCTCTGACAAATGTTTATCCAACTTAAGATAAAATTAATGACGTGTTCAACTTCCCCAAGCCGAATGACACATTTATTTTCAGAATTGGGGATTGAGAAAGAAAAGCTACTTCTTCAGACGACGATTCATACTAAAGTGAAAAGTCAATACAATATTTCTGGGATCCAATCCCATTTAACAACTTTCTAAAACCAATCAGATGTGCATCGCACACTACCATTCTATTTACAATGCCAGTTTGACAAACTGATGAACGGAAGCCCCATGAGTAATTAAGTTGGAGGTCGTATACCGGCTATGCTAGTTATAATTATATGGTCAACGCCGGTTTGGTAATTGGACCAGAGCATGTGGTTCTCTTACTGAATCAGTCCATCGGCTGTCCCGCGGAGGTTCTATGTGGTACGAGGTGTGACTGTAAGGTGTGACTGTAAGGCTGTATAACCGTTTGCAAAAGTACGTTATACCACATACTTACGGGCAGTATTTGAATGCAAAATACACAACCAGCATTTTTCTGCAGGAATCAAAGTGACAAAACACTCTCTCTTGATCAAAATGGACATTTATTGCTTCCGTACAATGTATCTCCAACAGAAATGTCACCAACTCCGACATTCATCATGGTGTCAACTTCAGGGAAAATGGTACTTTCCTATGCTTACTGTTTAAAAGTGGCCAAACTTTAAACTCTCCAACAATAAGTTTCATGTTGACAAAATACATGATATGATTATGGATCATTGACCATTCACCACACGTCACATAGCCAATATATAGGTATATCTCATGAAAGAGTTTTTAACACTCTGAGGAATGAACTGGGCATGACAAAGGTTTCTGCACGTTGGGTTCCAAGGCTTCAGATTCCTGATCAGAAACGTTCCAGTTTCTCTATCTCTCGTGAGAATTAACGTCATTTTGAAGGAGACCCAGCTGATTTCTAACCATGAAGGGAGCTACTATCAGCCAGAGCCTATCTAAACCGACGGAATTATGTTGGAAACTAATAAGCAACCAACCTCATCAACCTTGTCCATGAAAGTTAGTCTCAGAACTTTTCAGTCACCTACCGCACTCCCTACACCGCGCAGCATACTTCTATTAAGCCTTAAAGGAGAACAAGCTCGCATCATAAAATGAGTATCTGCTCTATTTTCTGACTCGTCGTGATGTCATGTATCACTAATTCTCAAAGTGTCAAAATCTGTACATACAAAATAATCATTTATATGTTTACTGGAACAGATTGTGTTTATTTCATCAACGAATGTAATACAAACGGTATACAGGGTCACGGCATCATCTGGTAGTTATGGGTGCTAATCCGATTATAAACGATTCGGTAAGTACATTATCTGTGTTCAGGGGTTTAACCCATATCGTAAACCTCATCCAAGTGCGTTAATCTAAACTTATTCATGAAATATCTTGCGTGATACTCCATGATTTACCAACCTGAAGTAAAAGAGACCAGTAATACCGCCTCATCTGTTTCATATTTAGATCATTGCATAAAAATTAAGAGTAACATTACGCTATCCACAAGACTTCCTAATAGTCCTCTTATAGCTTCTAGTCTAACATTGAGATACGTGGTTCGGTAATCGGTTCGGTAGTTACTCAATGTCACATATATGTCATAATTTGTTTCCACTGTTTCATATTTAGATCATTGCATAACAATTAAAAGTAAAGTTACGCATTCCACAAGACTTCCTAATAGTCCTCTTTCCTTTGTGTCCAGCAATAGTCCAGCGTCTCCAGCCTTTCGTGTCTACATTTCGATTTTGAGTACAACGTAGAATTTTCTTTCTGCAAAGATTTCAAAGTGTGACATACGACTCTTGTTCAAAACTTGTTTGGTCAGGACCTTAGTAAAGCTTTCAAACGTTTTATGGTAGACATTTCCAAATTTGACGCATTCAGTGACCATAACTAAAGGATATCCGATGCAATTTACTGTTTGTACTTATCCAATATGTTGCCTTGCTTGATCAGGTGAACACTTGACTTTATGACGGGTGCAACTGGTTGGGCAGGAAACGCCCCGGTATCCTCACTATTTGATTGTGATTCAGGTGTTTTTAAGATAAAGTCCGAATAGTAAAATGGACTCTGCTATAAAAAAGGCGACGTTTCGGTATAGATCCTTATACCCTTGTCAAGCAAAACTGTAAATAATGTATTTTTATATGAATCAATGCCGTTCTGGACCAGCACAAGACGTTCCTACTTTGCTGTCTGATTGACACATATATCAAAACTATAAGAATCCCTACATGCGATTCAGAATGTGTGGCTTCTAGTCTAACATTGAGATACGTGGTTCGGTAATCGGTTCGGAAGTTACTCAATGTCACAGATATGTCATAATTTGTTTGAAATTTCAGTTAGTTTCAAATTCCAATGCACATTGTGTTTACGTAACACAACATACGAATAAACCAGCACTCTGACTTGAACCGTGCTATAACAGCTGTCGTAAAGCTCTTTACTGTCGACGACAGACGCCTAGAAACTGAGCCTTAAAATGATTAAGACTTGACAAGGTGAAGAGCTAAACCCTCCATCCTTATTTTGCGGCCTAGCATATGCGGACCAGATTCCAATAAGTTTTCTATTTGAAGGAGACATTCAGCGGCGTATTGATAATCAATATCGGTAGTGTATTTGTGTTCTGGTGATTGTCAGCATATATGTTGTCTTTAGTCATCATCATAATGAAAGATGTTTGATTACATATGTATGCTTGAAATATATCTGGTCTTGGCGATTATTTCAACATATTAAAGGACGGTTGGGGATTTCTAATGGTTAACGCAGTCGTTTGTCACGCAGAAGACCAGGGTTCGATTCCCCACATGGGTACAATGTGTGAAGCCCATTTCCGGTGTCACCCGCCGTGATATTGCTGGAATAATGCTAAGAGCGTCGTAAAACCACACTCACTCAAAATGTTACCATGAAAACCTGTTTTTGGAGTATATGATAGATCTGATTATTTGAACAAAATTGTCACTTCTCACTTATAAACTTTTCACTGCATATGCATATTCTTTTTTAACATTATTTTTCATAATCCCAAATTTCAAACAAAACGTGCAATTCGGCCTTGCCGAAATGGATACGAAAATGATTAAATCTTAAATTTGATTAATACTGATAAGAACAACTTCGATTTTTCCACATGCTGCAAAACATGAGTTGTCAGTTATCAAGGAAGTATGTGACGTTATTCATTGTATCATGGCGTCGTAGCATTGCGGAGTGTCTGTCTGACAACTGGGAGACATCACGTAGTGTGTAGGGAGCCCATGCTGTGAAACTTTGGTAAGTTTCAATGTCGAACAACATTTCGTGGTCAAGCTTGGGAAGCATGTGCGTGTGCGTGTGTGGTGGTGGTGTGTGTGTGTGTGTGTGTGTGGGGGGGGGGGGGGGGTGTATGTGTGTGGGTGGGGGGGGGTTCGGGTGGGTGGGGGTGGGATTGGGTTAATGAATACTCGATCACAGGAATTTCATTTGGATCCGATGAAGAACACCAGCAAATCTAACATAACCCCTTAATGTTGATCGTTTAATACGCAATATGTATACTGAACGGAGATGAACTGAAAGTACATTGTTTGTATAGTTCATCGTACTTGGATACCAGTGCCCATATCCACATATACACCTGTGTATGATTGGAAATCTGAACTGTATTTGTGTTATATGCTTACTGTAGGTATTTCACCTTGATATACTATTGACGTTTCTTCTTGATTGGGGATGACCAGAAGACGGTGAATTATTACAATGCGCTGACCTCACTGCATATGTTGTGTCACTTCTTCTCGAAAGAAACATAGATGAAGGGTTTGATCGAAATTGTCGTGACTATGCACATTATAAATGTATATAACATATTCATGTACCTCCCTCCACACACAAAAACACACACTTACACACACATACACACACACTTAGATAGGATGTAGTGTCACTGCTTCATCAAAGAAACATATAATAGATGAAAGTATTTCATGTGTATGATACATGTATATAACATGTTCATATACTTTCTTGTTTGTCTGGTCCAGGATCAAGTATTTATTGGTCGCTGTCATGTAGCTAGAATATCACTGAGGGCCTCAAAAAACGTGAATACATTTTACATATCTGTTAATGAAATAAATGCAGGTCTCCTAAAATGAATTGCCATTTTTAGATATAGCAACGTTATGCCCAACTTTGACTTTTAAGCCACACATTCAAGGACTGATACATACAAAGCAAGGTGCTGTAGTAATTGCACATAATGTTTCCTGCACCTGCACTGTCCACCTGCAAACAGATACTCATTTCACATGATTCAGATGAAGACAATGAACGTTACATCCATCCCTTGTAAACGCCCATAATATCCCAGCATTGTCTGTACTGACATACTAAAGAACAGGCACGTCCAAATTAACTGAAATTAGTCTACACCTTGTAGGAGTTAACCAATGTCCAAATTTGATTACATCCCACGTAAAAGGAGATTAATTGTACCTTACGGCCATCCACGTGGATCAGATGCTTCTGCACATATTGCAAGGATGCGGAGACAAAGTCGTGGCCTATGGATTACTGAGCGTAATAGAATTACAAGAGCACGAGATGAAGGCTGAACAGAGGGCAGATAACTCTTCAAGGCGTCATTAGGAGGCAATTGACTTTGTAATCACGTTTCATTATAATTTTATAGACAAGATGTTAATCGACAGTGTGAAGGAGATTTAATGTGAAATTAAAAGTGGTGTGATGCCATTGATGCCACATTATTAACATTTTAGACAATTTTTTGAACTCAGCTCAAATTCATGTCTATAAGAACATATGAGTATCCTGAAAATGGTACCAACAAATTTTTCAAGAAGGACAGGTGAGTTGGGCTTCAAATGTTCACACTCAACTGAACTGACCATATTAGTTTTCATGGTGTATGCGATATTTTACGTTTAAATGCAGGACGTTTTGCAGCAATAATGACAACATCATAGGCCACAAATATATATTTTCCCACTGATGAAAAATCAGACACATATAAATTATTATAGTCCGTGTTACCCTGTTATGGAAGCGATTTTATCCTCCACGCATACCATTGCTTGTTTCATTTATCGTTGAACTGCTTTAGTACTCATGATATTTGACTACCTTTTCTAACAGTAAGCATTTAATTCTTTATACAACAATATATATTGTCAGCGAATCAAAGGACGTGACTCCGGAAAGAAGCAATCGTACGGTAGCGCCACTTCTCTTCATACTGAAAATAATGAAAACAGTAACCAAACATCATTGTAAAAGTTTTATTGTTGACCATGAACATGATGCTATATATGCGGTGACAATTCTCGCTGTTCAAAATGACTCACTTCTCATGGTCAAATATTCTCCCATTTATTAATATATATTTATATATGAGTGTATATATATTTAACTAAACACATACTCGCAGCATACTCATAACATCGTAAATGGATAACTGCACATTATGATATTTCAGGCGAATGGAGTGTGTAGCGGGAGGGGGCGGTAAAAATTCAAAGTAATCGTTATTTTTTAACACGGTGGAGACTCTCTTTTTGCCTCGTGGTATTACTATTATTATGATAATGTTATCTTGTCATTATTGAAATTATTTTAAATTATGATTAAACTAAGCTCACCTGGGAAATCAAAATTTACCTTTGAAACATTGCTCCTGATCTTAATACGTTTTATCTGAAAGTCACATAACAGATAATAACAATCAATATACCAAAAGTGTGACCAATGTCACACTATGGAATCACTTCTATTGATGGAGTATTCATGAAACGTTTCATCAAAATGTTTTTCGGGCTATCCGCCCACTTCCAAACACCTTTTAAATATCGCTTGTCTGCAACCAATAAAAAACACATAACTAATGCTTATGTTTTCCATTCTGTACTGAGCAGTGTTAATATGGAATTCCGTATACACCCATAATGATGTAAAGAAACTGCAAAATTAGACAAATATGACTATTAATCTGTATTGCAGATAATATGCACAATATCTTACACAGCTTTTGGCAATATTTTGTAATACTTGTACCGGTTCGTCTTTATAGCTCTATATTGCAACTATGAATATGAAGACAAAATATATCAAATACACTCTTATATCTATTTGTTGAAATTGTTTCAAAATACGCCTTTGTCTAGAGAAAATACTCCTTCGTCACAGAAAAGGTGATGACTATGAATCATATTCATTTTCACATGATTGTTTACAATAATGCCTCCAACACAGTATTGAAGAAGCTATGCTGGCCAACAAGTACATTGAATGTGAAGCAATCGATTATTATTACCAAACACAATTTTGAGGTTTTCCTACTTTGTCCAATGTGAAGTATACCCATCAGATATCAGTGTAGGAATGAAATAGAAATGAGATATTTCCCAGTTTTGAACAAATCATAAAATTAGGGTTATAAGGAAAAAACATTGATAAACCTGTACATGTATTGCATTTTTGGAGACACAAAATATCGATTCAGATACAAAACTGTAGAAAAGCACTACTGTGCCCGACTGAGCTCTGTATATACAACAATGGCAAACTTCATTGTAAGCCATTTCAAATGTGACTTTATTAGCACTTTTGTGGAAAAACTATACCAATTATTGCAACATATTTTGAAAATGAAAACATGGCATAAAATCATATATCATATTTGCACTAACTGTGATTGTGATGACTACATTGCAGGTGGATATGTATACTTATATTCAGCTCAGTCACACATTAAGCTCACACTGTGCAGTCTCACAAAACATGCATTCCAAGTCCAGCACCAGACAATAAAAATTTGCCGGTGTCTTACAATGTTGTTATATAAAATTGATTGCTTTAAATTTGTGTTGTTACACCGCAACTACAAAAACAACAAATTGCCTTATTTCTTAAAGGGCGCCATCCACAACTGACGTCCCCGGTAAATTACCCAACAACTTTCAGGTGTAGAACGGTTAAATACCTCCTGAATGTAAGAGTTATCACCCTTTCTTCATGGACATGTCAAGAGACCTTCAACTTTCCAGACTGTTTCCTTGACTTCTCGGTGGGAAGACATTGGTCATGTGACCTTCATTGTGCACCATGGCAACCACATAATGAGCCAATGGCAAGACGTTTTAAAACCAGACGACTTCCTGTTCACTTTCATCTTGGAATGAACTTGGTTGCGTGGATGGGTGCGATCATCATTTGATGAATGGAGCCTCGTTTTGGAACACACCGACACGTAAGGATCTTCCAGAACGCGCGGCGGAAGTTGACGTTACATAGTGCGTAACATAGTGGATTGATGGTGCTGTTGATGTAACACAACCAGTAACCTGTGAAATGAAAGGAAAGAAAACTCATTAAAAATCACCATCATTTAAAAAAATGACGACACGAATTCAGAACATGTAATGAAGTAGCGGTGCTTGATAAATTACAAATTACAGGAAGCAAGACTTAAATTGTAATTTTCTTTGTATCTTAAAACCAGAGGCAGTTTTGTGTGTTAGAAGTGGAAAACAATATTTGACCTGTGTCGGTTTGGTTTTTCTTGCCATGTTAAGATGATTTCCCGAAACGTCATACAAGCTGAAATACTCGTAGACGGTGGAATCATCTTGTGTTATTACCCGAAACGTCATACATCTTGAAATGCAAGTACCTTATGGATTCATCTTACGATTTTTACAAAAAGTTAAACATGTTGAAATACACACATTCATGGATTCACCTTCTGCTGTTTCCTGAAACGTCATTTATTTTGAAAAACAAGTAAACTCTGGATTCATTCTCTGCTATATGAAATACTTGGCATACTGATCATGGCGGCGTTATGTCCACCTAATTCACTAACTCCTAAAAGCAAAATGACTTTGTATTCAAAACCTTTAAATCGTTTGGTAATATGAACAACTAATCAATTCCAAATCCTTCACAATGGCATAAAACATAACTCATAATTCAGGAATTACGTGCTTTGTTGATAGTACCACCACACATCTCTCCAACATTTTTACCCCTTTAAAATCTCGATTTACCTTTTCCTTGAACTATTATTATGATGGCTATTGTATGCTCATTACATTGACCTCGTGTTTCCTACGAGTCTGTGTTCATCATAACATACAGATGAATTGTACATATATTGACTACACATCAAACCTTTTATTAGTGGCAACGGATATGTGGACATATTGGCAGATTCCGGAGGAATCAACATGGGAAACTCAAGGAGGCCAGTGTACACCGATGGATGTCTCAATTGGTTTCAGAGTTTCTGCTATCGACTGGAGAAGGTAATTACACGGTCATTGGGTTTGAGATTGCGTCCAAACATCCAGAACAGGAGACGATAGTTGAGGGCGCTTCGCTGAATGTGGGGTGATTAGCCTCCATAATTGTGAGGGGTTACACAAAAGAAAGCTTGTATTTGTCAAGTCCAATATTTAACAAGCATCGTGTTATGTTACTGTTATATATTGCAACATTTATCAGGGATGGAAATATTAATGTTCATGCTTTAATATGTTTACGATTTCATGTGGGCCTTCCGTTAGCATGTTTTTTTCTGATGCTGTACCGACTGCTGCAGATGATAGTTGACGTTCATGGTACAATACGAGCGCATGAGTGGGTGAATGCTTGTTAACGCCTAAATCAATATGAAACTTCTGTACAGCCGACGGGGGAAGCCTAACTTGGCATTACATGTGAAACAGCTGTTTCAGACATCTTGGTACGATTATGTCTGGATTTAACGAAAGGTATACATGTACGTAGAAACAGAGGGTCGTGTTATACAAGCCTTGACGCAAAAGTATTTGATTTGCAAATCATATAAAATCAGATCGTTTGAAGACTAGACTGTTCATTACATTGTACACACTACAACTATTTCGAACCTATTTAGCGCGATAAATATCGTATCACAACAAACAAAATATACTAGCAATATACCATATTGGAAATATATAAATATGTCTCAGAATATTGCCAAATTATGCATTGGCCTCAGGCGCCATCATTCGCTTGTAAGGGTAGCGCGAGTCCCACGGGCGTGATCGTGGGTTTGATTTCCAGATTCGCCATATTCATGTTTCTTGGTTTGTAAGCACCATAATCATGTTCCTGTATTTAACCAAAGTGGGAAAGTATACTATAGTTTTCATCACTTCGGGCTTCCACCCATATCAAACTGAAATAATGTTAAAAAAGGCCGCTATGTCAAACTCACTCACTCCTGCTATTCTAACTTTAGCAATCTTCGAGAAATCTAGTTAAATGAAAGCTTCCCCCCCCTGCATAGCTACAGGGGCTATATAATTGCAAATTTGGATGAAACTGGTATCCAACTGCCACCAATGTTCTCCAAGCCCAATACAGCAACCTAACATTCACACAGGTAGACTGGTACAGGATACTCTCACATAGCATGAATTTCTGTAAGCAATTAAAACTTCTCGATAGTTTTTTTACAAGAAACAGTAATAATTTCCAGAGGAAAATATGGTCACTTTGTCATATTTGCAACATCAAAAAGTTAATCTTGTTACTTCCTCAGATCTTGAAATAACATCATTTTTCAATCAAGTGACTAGATTTAATACATGATGCTGCACTATCCCAGTTAGTGTATCATCGACTATTTCAGTTTATCATTTTCCTAGACACTCGTGCAATATCCCCCAGTTCATATTTCGGCTTAAAGCCATACGTAACTGCTGCCTTTAGTCAATAAACGACATGGAATTGCCGCAACAGACACGCAAAACATCATATTTAATCAACCAGTCCATCTTCATAAAAAGAAAATCTTTATGGAACGTGTTCCATCTACCATCTGAAACTGTAACTGCATCTGAAACAGCCATATTATTCTTTTGACTGGCAATTAGATTTCAAGATGCAAGGGACAATTCTCGTGCCCTAGTGCACTCTATAGACTGTTTATGACTAACATATGCACTATGAAATCATTTTGCACGTTGCCAGCGTTCACTATCCCAAGTACACCACAATCAATTGCATACTGCTGTGACTTGTGCAAGGCATTGCTGGCAAATGCTGCTCTCACAACGTCTGTACTTGTTGTCACAACATGGTAAATGGGCGTGGCGTTATTGTCTGTGAAGTAAGTGCGTCCTGACCTTTTTTTCATGCTGCTATTATTTCATGTGGAGAATCGAACCTGTGTCGTCGGCGTGACGAGCCATTTCATTACTAGGATACCCCACCGCCCCTCTGTCAAACATGAATTAAACTTGAGTGGGAGTTTAATCCACCCTTCACGTGTATTTCAATGTGTATGACCTCACGGAAAATAGCGTTAGAAGAAAATCCTTCGACTACAGGCATTTCGGGAAATAGCATAAGATAAAAAATCGTTGTCTATGTGTATTTCATGCATGACATTTGGGGAAATAGCATAATCAATATGTGTTATGCAACATTTATGATGATTCGGGAAATATCATAAGATAAATCCATCATCGACAAGTATGTCATGTATGACGTTTCAGAAAATATATTGAAAATGAATCCATGAATATGGGTATTTCATGTATCACGTTTCGCGAAATAACATAAGACTGTAATTCATTGTCTACGTAACCTATGGATTAAACTTATGCATGTTGAATACACGTTAGATGACTGATTACACTTATGATATTTCCCAAAACGTCACACATGTTGAAATACACGTAGACGACTGATGAACCTAATGCTAACTCCCCAAACGTCATACATGTTGATTACACGTTAGATGAATGATTAAACTTTTAATTTCCGAAAACGTCATACATGAAATTAATGTATGCGATGGATTAAACATTATAACGCTACACTTCACACATGAGGGGCGCTCGTCACGCCGAAGACCCGGATTCGATTCCCGACATGGGTACAATGTGTGAAGCCCATTTCTGGTGTCCACCGTCATAATATTTCTGGAATATTGCTGAAAGCGTCATAAAATCAAACTCACTCACTAACACATGAAATGCGTGAAGACTGTGTATTGAACTTAGAGACCGACAATGTGATATTCTTGGAGCTGCCTGGGATTTTGTTTGGCGATAAGACAGTTTTCAGCTGGCGCTGCAAAACCAGATTTTTTTATAATTATGACTATGAGCCTAAACGTATTTTGAATACATTGCGACAATGTACATTTTATGCCAGACAGATTTTTATCAAAAGTCTAAAGCATAATTACTTGTTTCAAGGAGGTTCAGTGACAATATGTTGTTTTCGATGACGGTGCTAAACCAAACTAACTCACTCTGATAATTTTCCCCGAAACGTCTTACATGGTGAAATACTCGTATTTATGGATTCATCTTAATATGGTTTTTCCTCAATTGGCATACATGTATTATACGTAGACAACGGGTTTTAATCTTGTGCTATTTCCCAGATTAAATATTACATGAACTACAGGTTGATGATCGATTCATCTTATGATATTTCCCGATATGTCATACAGCTTGAAATGCACGTAGACGCGTACGATGAATTCATCGCATGTTATTTCCCGAAACATCATACATAAGACATACGAATGCATAGATTCACCTTCTCTATTTCCAGCACTGTCATAAATGCTGAAATACACACGCAGAAGATGGATCCGTTTTCAAAAAAAATAATCTATCGATGATCTGGCGAGTGATGCTTTAATGTGTACTATACCCAATCTGGTGCGTCTTTATAAAAACAACTTAACATTGGTGAATCATGTACATGAAATAGAAGCTGCCCTTAAGCAACACATTTGGTGAACCCTATACCATTTAAAGCAACAAAGCGACCATGATATTAATACTTTAGGGAATACTTAATCACAAAAACTTGGCAAAACTTAAATTTGAAAAAGGGAAACACCGTAAAACGAACGATGAAAAACGACAGCCGAAAACGCCCTACAAACGAAATATTCCGCCACTCAGGGGTTTCCCTTTACTGTTTAAACGGGTTCCGGGTGTTTGACGTGCTGTCCACTCTGCATGCTTCCGCCTCAGATTGTTTCGTTGCACGGATTACCGTGGCAAATGCGCAGGTTGATTTCCAGTTTATTCCGGGTGTAGTTGAATTCAATAGGAACAATTATTATATATTTGCATTGCAAATTCATTGATGAAATTCCCAATGCTAAGAAGGGTACTTGGTTTTTGACGAATACAAGTTAATGATTAAGACCAGACGTCAAACTTCTATTCATTGGAAATGTTCCCACAGAGGGTGTCCAACCACCATGGACACCAAATATGTCACGATATATGTCACGTCGACGCCAACAAATTATCTGGAGGGGTGGCATCCAAATCTGTACAAATTCATTAAGATACTGCAGGCTGAGCAGGATAATGCTGCCATCACAATCCAGGTAGTTTGAGAGAGAGAAGATACAACCTCTTGTCAACCAGAAAGTGAACAATTATCACATTGCTGTTTCACTTTTAGTTAGAGTAATGAATAAGTAAATTTGAGATGTGAAAGAAGAAACGTATCTATTGAGTATTTTTGTATCGCAAATCTTTAACTATGTGGTTACCCACCCGAAGTAGCCTTAGGTATAACACAAATGGGGAACCTTGTACCGTACATAGCAACTAGGCTACGCAACGCAAAGTACCCTTAAGTTACAAAAATAGTGAACCTTTTATCACATAAAGAACCTACCCATTCTGATTACCTACGCGTAACACCCAACGCAAACAATTGTGCATGGTAAGCACAATACGTCAATTATAAGATTTTAAGAATTACAAACTAATTTCATCATTGATATCATGACATACATGTAGTCAGAAAAAATAAAGATTGTATTTGTCCAAGGGGCGCGTATAACAATAAGCCTCAACATACATAATGCAAGCTGCATAGAAGCTTTATAATCGAAGTGCCGAGACGTGTCCAGCCATGGAAATAGGTAATCCAATATTTGTATTAATAATTAAGCTCAAGCGGCACTTCACACGCACAAGATATATCTATATAAGAGCTTAGTTATAACCCAAGACACCGTGCGCATACTTATAGCCTATCATCACCACATATGTATTATTTACATACAGGTCAATATTATTATTGAACGTACCTGTCACCTGGTAAGACAGAAGCAGACTCCAGACACAGACCAGCAGGTGTTGCTCTAATATTTCTCCAATGTGCCCATGGCACAGCCGGTAATATAGTAAATCGAAAACTTAAAGGGTATATGTTCTACCCTGCTTTTAAACGCAATGCAGCAATATTTGATAGTGGTGCATCAAAATAATACTGATCCCATCAACACTGAGAACCTCACCGTAGCAAATACAATAAAACATTCATCACATAATCCAGTATGGTTTTATGTCGGTTTTAGCAGTATTGTAGCCGTATTAAGGTGGGGAGCGGGTGGGGGATACACCAGCAATGGGTTGCCTAGTACCCATGGTTGGAATCAAACCTGGGTCCTCGGTTTCATGAACCAACTCTTTAAACACAAATAACAATGACGAATAGTCCTGATACAATAGTCACATATATTTATGTGTGTTGTATCCATTCTTAAGAGTATCCAGCGGTTCGTAACGAAGGTAACGTGACAAGTCTATTATTATTATTATTATTATTATTATTATTATTATTATTATTCTGGCTCTCGGAAAGGTAGATCAGATACTTCCCAATGGTACCCTTGAAATATGTTAACCTACGAACCACAAACTTCGAAATGGTTTTCTTACAAAGGACCAATCCCAAGTGTACCGCTTTGCTTCCTGTAAATTTAAGTATGACCTTATCTCTTCCTTTCCAAAACATTCAGAATGTCCACTGCGCTTTATTACGTCTCTTTTACTACCACACCTCGGAGACATATCTGGATAAATATCACCCTGGTGTATTACGCAATCTACCCAGAACATCATGGGAATTAGTAGCTGTGTAATTGTCACTGTTCGTCTTGCTGCCTAAGTCGTGACTTTCACATCAAAAGGGGAAAAGGCTTGCCAGGGGATTATACCCAAAATAGGAGTAATCAAACGTTTCCTGAAACTATTTGCCTCAGAAAGTTGGTGGCAGCAAAGTCAACGTTAATCTCCCTGCAAAGGATGAAAGAGTTGATCTGAGAAGGCACACGCGAATCTTGACAGGTATTTGACTGACAGAAAAATCCCAATTTCACTTCCGTATTTTAATGCCTTTAGGTACATATATAATATTTGTATTTGTCTTGTATTGTGTTCTTTGACAAACTGTCTGTGCAGCAATATCAAGCGCTGAGGTTCCGTTTATTCTATTCAGGAGGCAAACATTTCTAAACCTATACATGTCTTGAAGTTCAACCATGTTGACAAAGCAACCCAAAGGTAACAGACAGAAGTGATCCGGTGAGTATGTGTATACGTTGTGAACATTTGTTCCAGAAATCGGTACAAACGGCAGCTATGATAAATTTCAGTCACATCACGTGAATAATATTTGGTGATCAAAACGCAGCTGATCCAACCCGACTTTCTGAATCAAATATCCCCTATCGCTATCTGATAAGATATCTCATCGTTACGAACATGAAACTAAACTTTAAATTATTCTTTATCACATAGGTGTTATTAGTTTTATTCACTGTAGCGATTATTTAATTTATTATTATTTAGGTGTACATGAATGATAACCTTTCTGTTGACAAGATTAACAAAGGAAGGTGGTCTTGGTGATAAAGTAGTCAATTACTTATTGCTTCCACTCGTGACACGCTGCCCTGAAAGTAAGTTCGTGTCTACTCCGGCAAGTTTAATTAAAGTCCAAACGATAAGATTGATTAAAGCTATTTTCAACCGGCCCGACCTAAATAGACTCGCGCATGGTAAATGCTTCATGACAAATTACTGTAAAGCCGCATGTTCATCACAGCCTAGAACCTGTGTACAATGTCACTACAGTATATTGTCCATTCTATTCAATAGATTAAACGTGTATCAGTTACTTTTCACATAATATTAACCATATTGGGTCTGTATTCCTATATATGACCCTGGTGACTTCTGTATCAATTATCTATGCGTGAGTGTATATGAAAAAGGACATACGTCCAAATTCGGTTTAGTCCTAGGAATTCCATATTCAGTTTATGATGTTACACGTTTGTTAGCCATGCTCGTAGGTTTCACCAAAGTGATATCGTCAAAGATCTGTATCACTTCGGGTTATCCTCCCACATCAAGTTGACATGCCGTGACTACTGCAATATTGTTCAAAGCCAAACTTGCGCACTCAATATATTTGCCTTATAGCTTGCGAGGCTTTGTTGTGTATATCTTAAACTCTATTTTAAGAGACTTGTAGCGTTGATACTTCTAGTTACATCCTCATTTTAATATCACCGTAGAAATTATCATTATTTATAATTGCCCTTAAATAAAAAAGGTAGCATTATCGTTAGTGCTTCTAACATGCTCACATCCCTTATCTCAAACATTGTTACCGGTTCGTTCCCCAAGGATACACAAATTAGACTGCAATCCTTTGCATAAAACGATAAAACGTTCATATTCTGAAAAACCCAGGGATATTTTATTGCACAGGAGGATCGTTTATCATCTGACATGGCCACACGCTTGGTGAGTCCTACGTTTTACAGCTAAAATGTTTCAAATAATAGTTAAATCACGAAAGCATTTTTAACCAATCAGGAAGCGAAATCAAATTTCACATCATATGACAATGGTTGTTTAAACGTAAGTAAAGTAAGATATATTGTCCACCTTTCTGGGTATCGTTGGACTTTTAAGGGTTGCATAGTTATCATGACTGCCAAACCATGCCATAAGCTGAATGTCATGCAAGGAGTTTACAAAACACTAGCTTTTAAATAGGTCTTGTTAATAGAGGAGCCTCGTGTACGTCATTACCTGTTCGATTGGCATACATGATAAAATTTGAGTTGGTAGTTGTATAAATCGATGTTGGAGGACTTTATTCAAACTTTTGAGTGCTGCCAATGTATCTAGCCTTGTTCTCGTTAACGTATGGTGCGCATATTTATGACTTTTCCGAAGAGATCTTGAATGTAAATGTGCCTTTGTGAACTGGCGGTATTGTTAAGGTTGACCTGACATTATCACTGTAATGACATAAGCACTATGTGACTCACTAGTAATGCAGGTTGCATAAATATTGTTACGTGAATACGACATTTTAAATGATTGCATGTTTGTCACTAAAAAGTAAACCCAGGTCTATATGATTACATTGGTATGTCAATGAGAGCATGAAGGCATTGTCATCTTTAGGTTTGTTTGTTTGTTGTTTACTGCCGCACTCGGCACTTGGCAATATCCAAGCTACATGACGGCGGTCTGTAAATAATCAAGCCTGGACCAGACAATCCAGTAATTGACATCATGAGCATCGATCTACGCAACTGAAATACGATGACATGCATCAACCAAGTCAGCGAGCCTGACCACCCGATCCCGTTAGTCGCCTCTTACGACAAGCATAGTCACCTTTTACAGCACGCATGGAGTGCTGAAGACCTATTCTACCCCGAGTCTTCACGGATTACGTCTTTAGGTAAATCAGTGGTCACTGCATGGTAGTTACAGGGGAATATAAAACATCCACTACCTAGATGGATATTATAAGGAATGTGCTTTATCAGATGGTTAGTATAGGGGATGTGCTTTATCCAGCTGGGTAATATAGGGAATGGGTTTAATCCAGCTGGGTAATACAGGGAATGCATTTTTTTCAGATAGGTAATATTTGAGAATGCACCTTATTCAGATAGGTAATATACGGGACGGGTTATTCCAGAGGGTTAATATAGAGAATGCATAATTATTATTCAGATAGATAATATACGGAACGGGTTAATCCAGATGGCTAATATAGAGAATGCATATCATTCAGATAGGTAATATAAGGAACGGGTTAATCCTGATGGGAATATAGAGAATGCATATTATCCAGCTTGGTAATAAAGGGAATGTACTTCATTCAGATGGGTGATTTAAGGAATGGGTTTCATCCAGCTGGGTAATATAGGGAATGCGCTCAAGGAAGGTATCATAAGAAATACACTTTATCAAGTTGGGTAATAAATGTGAAATGTGCTTTATGCAGCTTGGTGATATACAAAAGGACCTTTATCCAGTTGGGTAATATATGAAAAGAGCTTTATTCAACTAGATAATACAGGTAATGTGCTTTATCCAGTTGTGGAATGTACTATTACGTCACCTACTATATAAGGAATGCACTCCAGCTAGTCGATGTGGTTGCTCTTGAAGCCGAAACATAACACAATGACTATCCCAGGGATGACATAAAGATGATTTTTGCATGGTATACGTGAAAAGAAGATATGTTACACATTAGACAAGAAGAAAACTAACTTTACACCAACAGTTAGTCTAGTCCTAGACAGTGATGCTAAGGTTAAATGTTACCGATGGAATCGTAGAACCACTGCAATATCAATGTACGTAACATAATGACTGCACTGAGCCAACGACACAACCATGATCCAGGTACCTATAAACGGGTGAGTGATACAATCTTTTATGTAAGATCATGAAATGTAAAGGAAAGATTCATTCCAGAGTTTAAGGTCATGTTATGTTAGAGATAATATCGAAGAACAGCCTATACTAAAATGGACTGGTGAAATAAGAATACCTACTGAGCACTTGGAGTTGTACATTGACGCTTCCACGTTAAATGTAATGTCACTCTTTGACCCAGGCTCGGTACTTATTCCTTTTAAAGGGCAGACCACATTTCATTTGAGGGGGTGCAACACAACATTGTTGAGTGAGTGAGTTGAGTCTAACGCCGCTTTGAATAGTATTCCAGTTATATCACTGCCTGTTAACTTAAACTGGGAGGAAAGCCAGAAGTGATGCATGACTCAGACGTTTTCTACTTCAGTATGGTGCTGTTAACCAAGAAATAGAATCGGGACGAATCGGGATTCGAATCCAGAAACAGATTAATCACAGGCGTAGGTTTTGTGAATGGTAGAGGCAGTGAAGTACCTAACGAACTTGTACTGTCAAAGGACAAAATATAATAATTTCCATGTGATTTCTATGTAACTCGAAACGATGGCTGAACTTGTTTTTCCTTAGTGTGGTACAGAGAATAGAAGGATAGAAGGATCCACGAATTTGCCAGTGCCGTTTGTAAAGTAGTGGATATTAGGGTCGAATAAGGCCACAAAAGTCATGGTGATGGCTTTCATGGGGCTCTTGGTCAGAAAAGCTCATGACTGAAAATACGGTTCTATTGAGCTGACGTCCTTTAATTTGAATGTTCAACAGTTACATACAGAGCATACCTTATGCAATCAATGCTTCTGGACAGAACACGAGTATTTCAGCATGCATTTTTTTTCTTATCACATGGACATTCGTTGCAACCTTCATGGTCCTGGCTTCATAGATTTAGATTTCAGTTTGAAATACGCGTCAAAGATAAGGCAAGTGCAGATCATGACAAAGGATATTGCTCTAAGGAGTATCCATATAGACAGTGTCAGCAAGATGTAGATTAGGGCCTATTTGGCAGCTTTCATTACATCCTGGAATATCAGCCAAACCCTGTGTTACTATGACCCGAGCACGCATGCCGTGGCTGAATGAAAGGACTACAACTTGACACTGATTCAAACAAGACCGTATCTGCTTCACTGGATAATCAGGAAAGATCTATTGCCATTGTGTTTACGGGTTAGAACCGATATAACCATGTTCATTATGAATGTGTCCTATCCATCTGTTTCAACTCAAATATTAGACCTCAGTATGAATCTGCCAGAAACGAATACCAGTTAACGAATGAGATGGTCATCCATATATGTTGAGATGAATTATGATTAAGAGAGTAAAGGACAGGTGATAATAAAGTTTCACTTTGTAGACATGATGCATGCTTTTGTTATAAAATGTATAAGAAATATCAGATATTTTATGGCTCGTTCTAAAATCATATTTACAATATTTAGCCATGTATTCTTACTGCAAATTTACACACTATGGTCTGATACTACATATTCCCTTTGTGATGGCTGCAAATCATATCGACGAGGTGCTTTAGGCTTTTGTTTGTTGTAAGGCTTCTCCTCAAACCCCGTGTTGCTTTGATCATATCTGACGCTCCATATACATGTGCGTCAAGTATAGTTTCTGATTACTCAGCTTAATCAAATATTTAAAAAGGTCAAATGTCAAAGATATTAATCGACGACTTATAATATTTGCAAGGCACTCTTGCAAATATTAAGTGAGACTGAAAATGTAATAGCACACAGGTGGCGCTGTAGAACGGAGGCGTTATGGAAACTTCATTACCAGATAAGATACATAAACATTTCCTTATCAATCATAGTCATAGCTAGATCCTAGAATGTATAACAAATAATGTAAAAGTTTGTAATAACATAATATCAATATGGGTATGTGTGCCATGACGTAACGAAAACAATACCCTTTATCTGAAAAGGAAAATGTAATACTTTCAGCTTTTAGACACACAAGGGCCAATATCATAGAATGGATGAATCGAAAACAACTTAGGTATATGTTTCATGATTATACAACATTGAAATGTACTTCGCATTTTGTATTCCAAAAGAACCTTTTGACAAAACCCCATAGATGAATTGAGTAAGCTTAGAAATTATTCTCGAAAAACCTTTCATGTTAGAAATGGCCTTTAAGCTTCCAAAACCCAAACCAAAAATTATCTTATGCCAGTGTGAAAAATAAAAGTTAATCTTACCAATGGCATATAGAGTCTCATCTATACATCCATTGCAGAAAACCATGATGACAGCAAAGATGTTATAGGGCGTCCACGTTACTATGAAAGCCAACAAAATGGCGGTCAGCGTTTTAGCCGCTTTTTGATCCTGTCTCCGTTCGTGGCGTTTTGAATGCATTTTGTGCCGTGCTCGTTGCTTCCGAACTTTGTTGGCTACTTTCATTGCCATGCGTTGCTGCATAGCATGTCTAGTTTGATCATTGCTTTGAGCCCGCCTTCCCAAGGCAGGGGTTCCTTTCGGTGGTGGAAGGGGAGGTAATCCCCTGTCTCGGTCAAGGTCGTCGGAGTTGTCCGCTTGGCTGCCGTCACTAGAATCGCTATCAATGTGGCGTGGCACAGAAGGCGTCAACTCACAAATACTATCAGCATCGCTATCGGGTATCATTCGTATAGATGGTTTGTTCTCCGAGTCCGTTGAATCGTCCCGTGGAAGCTTTATCAGGACAGTGTACAATGTCTCCTTTCTGTCGTCTGTTGCACAGTCTTGGTCTGTTTCGTGCAGAGGTGGGGCAGACGGCGCTCTGTTTTGGCGGGAAAATGATGTAGTGATGTCATAGGGAGGCGGAGGACCAGGTGAGGGGAATGGGGAAGGAGTCTCCACCGGAAGTAAAGGGATCATTGATCCACTGCAGCTCACACCGTCTGTTTTAGGGGTCCGGTTTAAAGCTAAACTATTGCTAGCACTATTTTGTCGGAACCGTGATGGAAAATTGGCCCGGAGAATACTTTGACCAGCACTGGTGGTTGATGTTGTCACCACGTTAGAATTCCCCGGCGAAGCTGGAGGGTCACTTGTACTGGATTCCTCTATGTAATCCGAGTCTCTATCTATTTTGAGACACGACAACAATTTACTCCTACACGAAGTTCTTTCAGTCCTCCGAGAATACTCCTCTATGTCTTGAAGCTCAGGGGATGAATGACTTCGTTTTTCACTGACACTTGAGTAACCCTCCTCGTCACTGGATATGGTGGACTTTTTGCTGCCGTAATATCTCTTAGCAGCCTGGAGCTTAGGAAGATCCTTCTGTCTTTTCTGGGTTTCAAGAAAAATCCTATAATACAGAATCACCATGATGGACACGGGAATATAAAATGCCAGTGCTGCTGTTATGATCGTGAGGTATTTATTTGTTTTCAAAAACTGAATATAACAGTCATTATACTGAACGGTCCTCTGCCCCTCGATATAGGGCCAAGCAAATATCCATGGAGTCCACATCATTGCTGATATGACCCAAGCACAGAATATCATTGTCAAGGCCTTTCTGGAGGTCCTGTTGGCGCGATAGGTGAGAGGCCTTGTCACGGAAAGATACCTATCAAAACTGATGATGATGAGATTGGCTACGGAGGCATTGCTCATGGTATAGTCCAGAGACAACCATATGTCACACATCTCGGGGCCCAGTGGCCAGTACCCCATCACAAGATAGACAGTATAAAAAGGCATGGAGACGACACCGATGGTAAAGTCTGCCACAGCCAAACTTAAAAGGAAATAATTACTGACAGTTTGTAGTTGTTTTTCCACCTTAAAAGCTATGATGACAAGCAGGTTACCTCCCGCCGTCAACACACATAGAACTGACACCACGATAGAGATCACAACCACCTCTAGGGTGCTAAACAACGGCCCGGTTGCTGTCGAGTTTGATGGATCGGTGAAATTAGTTGAATTATAGTAATCAAACGTGAAGTTGTCGCTTATAGTTGTGGCTGTCGTATTCCATTGTGTAAAAGATTCCGTGAAGTTAAGAAACTCCGACACAGTACTGGTTTCCAGTGGGGCACTTGTGTTAACATACGCATCCAAACTTTGAAAAACTTTTGTCGTATTGAAAAACTCCGTACTGAGAGAAATCTCGCTGACCGGCACCTCAGTGTTGACAGATAAATCCGTCGTATAGCTGCTGTCCGTTGTTCCGTTGTCGGTATTGCCAGCATTCCTACCTGGCATGGATGACACATCGTAGGTAGTCCTGTTAGAGTGTTCCATTGTCCGCACATAGCTATCACTCGATGCCGGACAGCGAAGAGCGAGGCACTAGTTCCGAGGAGCTGATACCCTCCGAGTAGAGCATGAACGCTGGAACATCGAGCTGTTGGTTGGTCGGTCCGACAGTCTTGCGGGCACAGCCGATAATCTCGCTACTCGGTCGACAGAGCAAGTCCCTTACTGCACTGGGCGATGGGCTCTCATTTACTGCTGACTGCCGGCGTCCGGATGACATACGGAATCTGCAATCCAGAAATTAATCAAAATCGATTATTCATTATTACATCATATTTCCGTGTCTAATTTATCACTAAAGCTGTCATGTTTTAATATAGTGTGATCTGTATATCAGAAATGTCACAAGCAATAATGATAAATTGATTTTTTATCCTTTTCGATTATGTTTTTACTTTTCCATGTGATGAAAAAAGTTCATTTTATTGTTTATGCGTATTAATAAATCTTACAGAATTCATAAAAATGTTGAAGATATATATAGAGTGTTCAGTTTCTCTGAAGTAACAAACAAGTTCTCCAGTCCTATCACAGTTAACTCACTAGATTGTTCCAACAGTTCTCATATTCATCACCTAGTCCTTCTTCACCACATTGTGTATACAGAACATTTGTCTATGCTGCCGCAGAGTTACAGCGCTATGTTCCAATGAATATGTCAATCAGTTACTAGCACGCTTTGAACAACTGGTTCATTTGGGTAAACTGCTGTTATACTGACGTTATACTGTTGACCGATGGACCTGGCCTCACATAACGAATACCAAAATCAAATTACATCAAGTCTCTGTCAGTATACCTGCCTTTTCATTGAATATAAAGCCTAATGAGTTCAAATGGCAATTGTTGTTTAATACACACAGGACCGGCTTCACCTTTATTAGCTACTTTTCACCCAGTTGCCTAATGCATATGCTTACAAAAGATTTGGCGCATGACATGTGCAGATGAAAATATCAAACCCTTACGTCTTGCAAGATCCTACTTTGAGTATAATCTACAAAGATTCCTGTAAAGCAACGGTAGTCATTTCCATTTAGGCTTCCGCACCATTTCATTCATTTTGTCAGTCTTACGATAGAATATACAGTAACTGACTTTCAGAACGAACTACCTTCAATCAACGCCTGAGTAGCCAAAACGTACATTATGTAGAATAATGACATATCATGCCACGAGATATCGATTTATAGTAATCAAAACAGCCCTAATCATGTTGACATGTGACCTGTAAAACGAACGTTCAGCTAAACCTTATCTATCCCTGATCTTTCAGAAATAAGGAAGGTTTTGCAAAACAAACCTCATTCAAGCGCTTCATGCATGATCAGAATTCGGTGGCTGAGTGGGTTATTTACGCATACGTAGCTAGTACCTTGAACATACAGGTTCCTTTGATGTGACTAACGAACATGCGCTCCCGGCACTTCTTTGTACAGTTTCTAAGACTTGTCGAAGACATAATGTAATGAAATTACATGACGCGGAGGACACTTAACGCTTGCATAATGTCTACAGTAGACGAAGCATAGATCGATTTTGCGTGTCAAATACATGACACGTTTCATAAAAGTGAGTGACTGAATTGGTTTTAACACCGCTTGGTACAGTATTCCAGTTGTGGCACGTCGAGTCAGCTTACGGTCAAAGGAAAGCCAGAAGGGATGTGGGTCTCAACCGTTTCACCATTTCGGAAGATAATGACATCTATATTAATACACAAATATTATAATCAAGACACACATGTATAATACATGTGATTTGTTCTTTTATTATTCCTCCATTTCAATTCTTTAAGCTGCATTTGTAGTCGCTAAGTTAAAGCGATTATATCAAATTTCACATATCCGATGAGCATTTGTTTATAAATTGATAATTACATATCCTAAGTATAAGGATTTTCAATAACATCGTATTAACAAAAATCCAAACAATAACTAAATGTGCGTGGTATTTAATAACATGTTGGCTGGCCTTATCCGGTTTAACCGTGAGTGCTCTCAAGTAGGATCTCGCTAATACCTCGCGGCCTCACTAAATGATAACACTTTAGAAGCGTTGTTAATATTATTAGTTGCTTACTGCCATTACCTGCGGGTGAAAAACAAACTGTGAGCAAGATAATACAGAACATATGTTAACACCATGTTACGTATCCGAGCGTTTGACACATGGAGGAGGATCATATGGTCCTGTGATACCGGTGCCCTGTGTGTCTTGACATTGCAATGAATTTGTACTGCTTGCCTTTCTCATTTGAGGTATCACGGGCAATCTCATAAAAAATCAGATCTTAGATCTCGCTACCGCTAAACAAAGATCTCAGGACATCCCATAACGGACATGTCAAACAGACCTTTCGCGAACTTTGACCGACCAATGGAATAAATGACAAGACGTCGGCATTAGCCAACCAAAAGGCAGCTTGCTCGTGTTTTACGGCACTAGTTTCAAACTGACGACTACGCTTCGAAACATATTTTGACAAATTCTCGATTCAAAATTTAAAACCTGAACAAAAGAACATACTGAAATCGTTAATAGGTGGCCTAGGTTGCATGGATTCAGTCATAAAGCCTGTAACTGTCGTTTGGGAATATTTCCTGTTAAGTTGTTCGAGGTTGCATGATTAGAAAACAAATTCCGACTGTCACGTTCATGATCTGGTAAGAGACGCTCTGATTGGTCGGATGAAAGGTCGTTCTGACCTGACCCGTAATGAGATGTCCTCTGGTCTTTGTTTAGCTGTAGCAATAACTAAGATCTGATTGAAATGAGATTGGAGTCACCGGTAGCCAAGTCGTCGAAGCTGGTCGCTTCATTTATAGTGGTACTTTTGTTGGATAACAGAAGATTGTTAGACCATACGTTAGAGGCGACGCAAATCAAAGCAAAGTTGTCACTTAGGAGTGCCAAACACCTATGATAGTGCGTTAGAATCCCGGTTCGGACTCATTATGTTGCTAGGTTTGTCAGCACCATACCCGCGCTTGTTCATCAAACGTAAACGTCTTTTATCACGTCTGGCTTTCCTCCCACGTGATTTAACCGAAAGTTGAAAAACTTTTATAATTATATGAACTTATATTTTTATATGAAGTTTAACCATGAATATAAAATCAAATGTACAATGCTTTTATTACGAATGGCGTATTCATGCATAGTCACCCAGACCATAGATAATATATTACAAAACAAATCCAACTCAAGTCTAGATTGTTTTGCCATGTCTAGATTGCCTCAGTACTAAAATAAAGCATATTTATATGTGTATTATAATTTTAGATGAAGATAACTTTGTTTCTGGGACTAAGGTGTTCGTCTCATTCAGGTAATGCCTGGGCATTTCGTAGCATAACGATTTCCCAAAGAGATCATACTCAAATGTTTAGTGCTCATATATATTCTGTAGTCTTATCGTTGTAATTAGTGCACTGATTAAAACTGTGACAATGAATGTAAGTCACCATATAATATGATTTACGAAACAAACACAATGGCTTTTCAATGAGTTTAATGAAGCTTGTTAGGACTGTCAGTCGACCCGAGTATACGTCCTATAATTTTGTAGTTGACGTAAATCTAGGTAAAAAGAAAACATACAAGTTGACAGTGAGTGAGTGAGCGTGTTTGGTTCACCACTTCTTTGAACTGTATTCCAGTATATCACTGCGTGTCAGCTTAATGTTGGAGGAAAGCCCGAAGTACATTTACCACCTCAGTGCAACCCACAAGCACGGATGACAAACAGTGATTGATATGATGAGCAACGTCCTACGTCACCGTAGGCTGACACGCAATCATTCAAGTCACAGAGCCTGACCGTCCCATCCATTCAGTCGCGTTTTACGACAAACGGATTCTGTGGGACCCATTTTAACCCAGAATCCCAACACGTTATGTGGGTTTTACAAAATTTCAGTATCAGTGATGCCAATCTGGCCGCTGGGAAGTCAATAAGAGACGCTCATATATACCTGTGACTGTGAGAGATTAATAACCTCTCAGGCCACCTGGAGCCAATTATGAGTGTAATTAAGGTTGTCTAGCTCACTGACGTACATTATTTGGCACCAAGTTGGGGTTAACGTTGCTCAAGCTTTTTCAGGGAGGAGATAGGTTGGACACGGACTCTCTTTCACGATGGACACATGTTCTGTGGCACGCTCGGTTCATGCTCATGGGTTAAATCAAGTGATATTTCTCACATTAGGAACTAGAAGCTGTACCATGTGGCTGAAAATATGTTCCTATAATTCTGGCGTTATCTTATAGATCAATATATATTATCATCAAGTTCATCTTAATTATTAGTCAATTTTCTGTTAGCGCGAACTGATGTGCTTGGCCTACATTCGACACAATGGGGGATTCAAAATAGACTTTAAAACCAGTGTCATCTTATTTTTGAACGTGGACGATCCAACACGGACAGTCTATGAACTGGTAATTAATTTTTGAGAAATCTCGGAAAGAAAGTCGAAATTGCGGACCGTGTATTTTGAATTAAGGTATTTATAAAGCGCGTTGGAATTTGACTGAAAACATTGAAACACTGATCATGCAAAATCGATCACATTAAAGAATAAAGCAATTTCACAATCTCTCTTTTATGTCGCGTTTGGTGTGCCTCAGTTGGCAATATGAGTATTGACTTGAGTGATGAAAGCATTTGAAATTTGTGCACACACGACTATACAAAAACAGTGCTTGGTAAGATGAATGATCCTACCCAGCATGGAAACAATTTCGGGAGCTCATTCTTAGCGACCCACTCGTTGATTCTGATTTAAAAAGGCCATATAATGTAGCTGTCTCAAAGTGTGTCTCGCACCTAGTCCCCCCTCAGCCAGCTAGCCGAGGTCTAATCCCCCCATAGGTCATTCTCATACCACCAAAAGGATCCACACATATAAGGTCAACAGTTTCATATTTTAATATTTCATACTCTAATACGACACCAATTGATAATTAATCAGTTCTACCTGATTTCATATTTTAATACGACAGGTGGTGGGTGATTGCCCTCAAGAAATCTAAACTGTGCATATCCTCAAAATTGTCTACAACACGGACATGTCTGTAAACTTGAGCCCAGGGAGGGGCAGTCAGACCAGAAGCCACCTCTTTGGGTGACTAGTAAATTGATAGTCAAATCCAAGCCTATAATTGATTGGTATTTTAAGTAAACCATGATCTGATTTCAATATCGAGAGGGGGTTGGCTATGGGGATTTAACCTGCCAACCTGCTGAATTAGGTCGGGGTAGTTACAAACAAGGTATCTAGCTTTCAGTTTTGCACTCTTCATAATCAGCCCTAAAGCTTGATGGACTACCATTATATACCTCTTTATATTCGAAGAACACATTGCTGAATGTAGCCGTGAAAATTAACACACAAACAATCTCAGTTGAACGTCATTGGTTGTAGGATTAAACATATTCTTCTTGAACAGAAAAAAATATCAACTGCAAAAATGTATTCTTTGATTATGTATGACATATTTTCTCTCTTATTTCGGAATATATTTGGGAGTGTCTCGTTGGGCTTCAAGATGTTTTCAACAGTGACCCTTTCGATCATGATCACCACTTCTTATGTGGCGCGACTTCAATTCCTGAGTAGAAACTGATGATTGTGTTGAAACAGATAAAATTCGACACGCACATTTAATTTAAGATGTTGTGTGTTGTTTGGAGTAAAAAAAACCTTGTATCTAACAATAGTTAGCGAACACGACCAGGAGCATTTATGAGAAAACAATCATAGGATAAAAGAGGTAAAGTTGAGCCATTTTACTCGATGCTACATTAATCAGTCGTGATGACGTTTGCATGAAAACAGAGACATTAATGAGTCATGATTTTATCAAAACAACATAACTTCCATTATTCTCATCGGGGTATTTAAGAGAAGCAGATTTTCATGCTCATGAAAATAATTACCGTTAAAAAGTTGTGTATAATAACATCTTCATCTATACAACAAACGAACACGAATAGGTGATAATATAAAAATGCAAATAAGATCTTTGATGGAGATAAGACAATAAGTGTCGTGTTATACTAAGGGTTTGTAATCATTGTTAATGCTCGAGGTAACAACGTATAAAATAATAAGAATGAGCATTACATGTAACAGCTTGCGAAATGAGCATTATGAGCTTAAACTGTTTGTTTATAACCTTAGCATTTCTTATGATTGTGTGCATTGAACCACGTTTGCTTTGTTTCAGTCATCTTTTCACAATGTTGAGGCTAATTTTCAAGCTTGAATTAATGCATCACATCTCTTGAAAAAATCACCATATCCGTATTGGTACCTCTCTTTGAAAGGCAGCAATCATTTCATTATTTATATATTCCAGGCCGTACACATAACAACTAATCAGAACAACAGTCGTCCCTCAATTAAGCCAGTTAAGAAAACGTCAGTATCTCTATAAGATAAAACAGTTAAGATATGGTGTCATAACAAACTTTAATGTGCAATTTCTAATATGTGAAATATATGATATTAATGTCAAATTATCCAACAAATACGATATTCATAACAACATACTGCCCGTTTATTTGATTAATCAAAAACATCAGCACCATTACCATCATATCGGCAAAATCAAGAACCCAATACCCCTAACACTCCATTCACGATATATCTTTACAATTTGACCATACAAGGTTGAAATGGACACTTAACTAGAAATTGAGGATCTTGGGTGTACTTTCGAGGCTCTGCAAGCCAGTCCATAATCGAATATAAATATGACCAAGCGGTCTTGCTAGTTAATTCGATCTGAGCCCCATCCAGCTATCAGCCACTGATTTCTACATAGGAATCGGAAATTGGCAGTTTCTTTCGCTCTTGTGGGGCCGACTTCGATTTTCAGACAATGCATATTGTTTTAACTAACGTCATACAGTGGACAGATTGTGTTATATCCCCTGGACAAATATTGTCATAGTATAGGGTAAAGACACAAACAGTCTTGCTGATGTGGGTAATGACTCAATGTACTGTTGTGGCAGTTCATGGTCACTGGCCTATATAAAGTATTTGTGTAAATAGTCCTATCCAATTGAAGTGCTAACTGATAAAGCAAAGGAATGACCCAGATCGACGACAGTGTCCGGCACAGTTACTAGAACGGATCCAGGGCCATGTGTTTCAAACGAATGCTATATAGATTATTAAATTTTAAGCATATGATACCAATTATGGTCATTATCGATTCAGAATTAATACAATATATTGATTTTGTATACTGAAACTACATTTTAACACAAAGAAAAATATATTTCGCTATCAATATGTATAACATTTATCTTATCCGACGTTGCCACAGTTGTGCTATGTATTGTATGACAATAGCACTATAAATACGGCCGTGTGGACACTTAGTTTATGAATGGCCATCCAGACCAGAAACCGTAACAAATGATGCCTATAAAATGTAAATATCATGCAATCATCGCAGATTGTATTCTGTCTCATTGTTTAAGTAAATAATTCAGAAATAGAAAGCTGTTTAAAGTAGTCGTGTGTCCAGGAATAGTCAGCATACGTCGTCCTGTCAATAAAGGCCCTGCAAGCCAAACCTTGTTAATTCAAAGACCACAGGAAGCCTATTCAGAACTGCAGGTTTGCCAATATAATCTTCTCAGATAAATTCATCCTTGTTATTATGGTCCTTGTCGTGACACTAGCATGTGGCCTGTGGCCTTGTCTACAGACGTGCTTGGGAGCAAGTATCTCTGGCATAATTCTTGACAAGCTCTATTGCGTGAATGATGTATTGGAAACACCGAACCATTTTCAGTCAGGAAACTATTTTGAAAAGCTCTACAGGACACGTTAGTCTTTTAACCAAATCCCAGGGACGTATATGCAGAATATATTACACTGATTAAATGTTTAGTCACTGAGATGTATGCCCAATAAAACATATGAAGATGCTTGGCGTCGATAGCAAACATAGCTGATTTTCAAAGGCCCTGAAAATCGCTGAATGGCCGTTAAAAGTAATTTGATTGAATAGCCACTTCATTTTGATGCCAATAACGAACGCATAAAACATTTGGAATGTTTTGCGGTTTTCAAAATTGTATGAGGAGCTGGCTTGTGCGGCATTAAGCGGCATTCTCACTTGACTGGGCATGCATCAACAACGATAAGACACACATTGCTAAAACATACAAACGGAAAGTTCGTATGATGTTCTTGTGTCTGTGGCATTAGAATATCAAACAATAGCAACAACTGTTCGCAAAATGCAATATTTTTGGTGTGAGTTTTGAAGCAACATCAATGCATTATTGTAGGATATAAAAGATATTATCAATGAAAAAACAAACCCCATCTAATAGGATTGTTCTTCATTGGGATTCAAAGCAGGCCAGTGGTCATGCAGAGAGCAAGGGGTTCTTCTGTGGGCACAAACAGGGCAGTGTTTCAGGGTGACAAGCACGATCCTTCTATACGATGTTTTCTTTGTTCCTGACTTCCCTTGGACCCTCAATTAAATCCTATGAAATAAGCTTCGTTAGCAGATCCCACGAAATTGACTAAGTGAGTATTTGCAAATCCTACCCCCTTTGATTTGACGGATTATCTGATTTGGCAGAGTACACGGAAAAATCATTAATTAACTAGGATCATTCAAAGCTCTCGCCGCCAGTCACAGCAAGAATCAAATGTGCATTCACCTAGACTCGGAGGCCCGAGGGAGGGGGAGGGGGGGTGCAGAACTGACGGCCAGTGACAGATGAGGTAGGGGAGAGGATCGACCGGGGCAAGGAGTCAGATCCCGGTGTAACTCCATTGTTGACAAACACACACGGACCTCTGGGTAAGTCTTGTCAAGATGCAATTAGAAAGATTCCGTCTGTAGAAAGTCCGGCTAGGAGGACTTGAGTGTTTGCTTTCTCGCTAGGTATTGAAGACGTATGCCAAGAAAGCGTATATTGCAGCCGACTTTAAAGTAGTTCCTTTATTCTCTCTACGGCATTTTATTGAATTATTCCTGTCGAATTAAAAAGCAATTTCCCACCAAATGGGATTCGGAGATATAACGTATATCACGTTATTATCAGAAAATATCATTTACTGCAACTTAATCTGATGAGGTTACCATTTAAGAAGCAGAGGGTTATGATACAAACATAACATACATTAAAAACCCATTAGGGTGTAATAGGTCTCTTTGGTGACAACAACGAGCATGGATACGATGTTGAATTTATATATCCGACTGGTGGCTCCTGGCACGGCCAGAGTACGTAACTCTGCACAATGAATTATAGAGATATTAGAACTATAATCCACTCGTGTCCCAACCTGGAGAGTTCGAAGTTGTGATATAGCTGAATTAGTTTACTGCAGTACCCAGAGCACCATTGCTGATACTCGCTCTATGACCACTGGTTTTCTTGCTCAATTCTCGAATCCAACATTCGCGCAAATTATGGACGGTTCTGTGATAGTAACCTTCCTCCCATCACATTTCACTCTCCAAATTTCATTCTTAGAAAAACTGCTATCTTCAGCTTAAGTAACTTAGTGGTATACAGACGCTGGAAGATTTAGAAGTAACTTCCAGTTAAGGACTCATGTGTCGGAAAACTGACGAGATACTGTACATGAAAGCGACAAAACCCGTTCCATACGAAATCTCAGCCACAAACAGTCGATTGTACGATTCCGACAATGTCATGACCATGTGTTTACAAATCACCATCAAATAGTGATCATATCAGGTGTTCGAGGATATGTGGGCGTATCCTGCCCCACCTGTGGCACCCGTCACAAACACATACAAAGGCATGTCAACACTTCACCCGAATAAAACACGGGACCATGTGGTACATATGTGACTGATGCGCCAAATTTGGAACGTCCTCCACATGTCTACCACAAAGCCTCGTAATTGGATTAAGTATTAGCAGCTCTTGGAAAGAGTGCTCGATGACTGCCTTTACCACTTCTTCACCCATCCAATTCGCAGACTCGGGCAGCTGCCAGTCGACACATCACCAACAGATGGCACCATCACAGATAATGTTTTTTCCATACTAAAATCCTATAATGTACTTGTCGACACCTCTTGTAACATCTTTCGATTATTTAATCGGCAATGCGTTTAGCACTGTCTGAAAATGTCAAGTGATGAAGTGTTAACCGTTGACACCAATACATATATAGACAATCAACTGATATTCGTATATGCTTTAAAAGATATTTCGTCAGTCAGGAACTGTTTACTTATATGCCTCTGCATAATTTCCCTTTCTTGTGCAAACGGTAATTACGTGGCAGGCAGGCAAATTATTTGATGTTTTAGACAAAAAAATGAAATTTTGTACGAATCAATACTTTCCCGAACTTTATATTGATTTACATGGCCATTTTCATTATAAACATGAAGACAGTTCCAACATAATTATACACTGCTGACATCCTAACCCGGAAATGGGTATTTGCATCACTTTATTTAATAAACCATTCACATGGCCGTGACCTTTGACCAAGTCTGCTTTCCTACAATTAAATTCAGAGACGATGTAACAACAGGAGTCGACCATTCCCAAACCCACTTGTAGTCACACAGGGTATTGTTCCTGGTACCAGAAGGGCTGACCACAGAGAATCCCCTTGCCATGATTGTTTTGTCCCGAGCATCGATCACGCCAAACCGTGGACTGATATTCCACTGGCCTGGGGTCGCGGTCTTCCATAAGGAAGTTCATTGATTCGCATCGTCAATATTGGCCACTACCTTCTGCTAGTACTACTGTTATGAGGAACAGGTTTTTGAGCAATGCTGACTATCCTCTGGCTAGGAACCGAGAATTACAGGTTTGATATTCTTTTTATGGTATGCAAAAAATGCGGGGAAAGCATTATCGGTACCGTGAGAAAATTGATAGATTATTTTTTCGATTATAAAATGCATTAAATATTTTCGATTTTAAGTCCGGGATTTTTCCATCTTTTTATGCTCTTGCATCTCTATCAAACAGTCCTAGACGAAGCAAGGCAACGTGTGTTTGATCTTGCGCAATAACAGCCCATTATTGATAAGAAAAACCTAATGAAATCTTTCATACTTCTGCATCGTTGCTTAACTTTGGAACTCCATATTCCTGTCATCCAAGTAGAACTGTGAATGTTTTAGATTTTTTCAGTATTTTTATGGATAATTATATTTCAAAGAGGACCCATTACAACCTGACACGTGTTTTAAAAGGTTATGACAGATGTCTTATTAAGACTGCTTCAAAATCTCAACCGTATTAGTTCGTTTCTTTTAAAAACAGCACGTCATAATTTCTGTGTGGCTTCAACATTTGTATCTTTAAAATTTCAATTTCAAAAGATGGCATTTTTAGATATGCCGTAAATGATAAGAATGCTTGGCTGAGGACAAAGCATGCACAATCAACCCTGTCGGTGTCTACAAGTATTATCAGACATATTGCGAACTGTGTACTGGAATATGTCCATGAACCAGATGGGATTAGCAAAAAACGTTGATCTAGTCAATATCATTAAAAAACGTTGATCTAGTCAATATCATTTAAAAACGTTGATCTAGTCAATATCATTTAAAAACGTTGATCTAGACAATATCATTTAACCCTCAGAGGTTAGTGATCAGTGTGTAGGGAATGGAACTGACGGAAAAAGTCAACGAAAGCACCACTTTTCTTTGATTCCTTCCACTAAGATTAAATCATATTTCCGACTTACAGGTATGTAATAAACAATCCATGTAACTCCGTGAAGATCCGGGTTAGAATTGTTCTTCAGCAACCCATGTCCCGTCAGTATGTACACATGGCCCACAATGGGTTTACAGGGAAGCAACTGGCCAAGGGTTTTGCCAACTGGGTTTCCCATGGGTCCCAACAGATATTATCGACAATGTACATATGCTTACATGCGAGTGTGTTTTCGGATGGGAAGTATCATGTATTATGAATGTTTGTTTAATGTTGTTTATTAGCCCAATGTATTATGAATAAACATTTTGAGCCTAGATGAACTTGTACATATATTGTGTTTAATCCTAATACAGGATATTTGTCATCCCAAAACTCACAAGCGTTATAGTCAATGTTTCATATGATGTTATTCTAAAATTCTATGGTCACAATCGGTTCTTAAACATTGCAAGATTTCATTGGATATGTATATATAAAGCGTGTATAGTTCGTTTGTCAGTTTGTTTGGTTAGTGTGTGTGCGCGCGCGCGTACGTGAGTGCGTGCGTGTAATTACATCTTATAGAATTGTGTACGTTTACATCGTCAGACAATTGGGATACCAGTGTTCCCTCGCCCAACTCACTGCAATGAAAAAGGGTCCAAAGCAGTTAGTTATATTTATATATATCGTGTAATAATTGCGCAAATATGATCCAGCAACATGTAACAATGATTAAGACCATATCTAATACAACGCCCTCAACGTCACTAAGGAGCCGCATTTTATGATACAGGGTTATGACAACAGCAAAGTTCATGCAAATAGTGAGTGAATGAGTATGATGTTACGCCGCTTTTAGCAATATTCCCGCAACATCACGGCCGGGGACACCAACAATGGGCTCCACACATTGTACCCATGTCGGGAATCGAACCCAGTTCTGCGGCGTGACGAGCGAACGCTTTAACCACTAGGCTACCCGATCGCGCCTAAATACTTCAATAATTCATTTACAGAAATAGTGAAGCTTTGATATCTTACTATTGCTCCACACCGATATCTAAGTGATTAAATACAATGTAACCTGTAGGTTGTAACAGTTTACATATTAATCAGTGTAGACAGTTGGCAGCTACCTGCACTGTTCGTTATCAAATCATGCCTCTTCTTAAGTACAGACAAAATCCGTGTCTACTAAATGTTTGCACATTGCAATCAGAATCTATACTCAAATTAGGTTTAGGTGCACCTTCGAACCTAATCAATATATAAACCGTACAATTACACAGTTAACAAATTGCCCATTGTCAGCCTTTCAATCAAATCTGAAATTCATTGCAGATGGACGACGAATGCCAAACATCAATTACCAAGCTAACACTCTGGTGGTTACCTAATTTGTGTCGATGAGCTTACGGGAACCGTCCACACAACGTTAGTTGTAAACTGAAGCGAGATAAAGCAAAGTGCCATCACCCTGTTGTTTATCTTGCCAGCTATCTGAGCTACCTGTAACGAAATACATCTCAAGTGTGTATACATGTGCTTCTTCACTTCCGGCCATGTGCGTCCAGATTACTCCGCATGCCGAGCATAAGTACCACGAAGTGAGGGTTCCGTTGATGAAGAAAGATTCGGAAGAAAGTTCATTTACAGAATTAAGAAACTGTTTTACATGTAGTTTCTCACTGCGTGCATTAAACAGCCTCTGGTTTGTAAACGCGATGAACGTTGGCGTGTAATAATTTCATTTAAAGTCTCATGGATTTCATTTATAGATAATCTAAAGTCAAGAATAATGTGTGTCAGACATGGCCTACCTTTCAGAATCTCTACAGCGTAATATTATATTGTACAGTAATATGGTACTCTCCACCGGCAAGTAATAAATAAAATACTAATCTCGCTCCCGTATAAAACCAATTTAAGAAACTCGTATGTCTGGTATGTCACTCACTTTCGCTCGTCAGATACAAGAACTATTCATTAGTTTCATAAATTTGGTATTAGATGGGAGTATTACAATAGTATTTTATATTAATAAACATACAATATATGTCGTTTGTTATGATACATATACCCATTTTTTAAATGGACTCGTCTAACACTCATTAATATGTATTGCATGTGCACCAACTGAATTTGCAAGTGCACCAACCGGTGGGCGGGACCGCGCTGTCACAAACCAAGTACTCGGTGAACTTTCCTCCATCACACTGTATTACAATACTAAACATGATACATTTGATTGCAGGTCGATTCGCGTCAAGCAATTTTCATGTAAAATAAATCTGTAATTTTATATATTCAAAATCAACATTAGATGCAAATTAAAGATGCAGTTCAAAAGTTAAACAAGAAAGCAGGTGGTATTTATAATTCAAAGTAAAACCTTTGGTATTACTTGAAAGTAAACCTCCCTGGCTATATTCGATGTCGGACTCGGCATTCAACCTGATTGAGAACAAGTATATGCTGAAAGGAGAAGTCCATATACTACATAATATATGTTTTATACATAACTGAGACATAACAGCAAATATTAGAAGAACCTGTTATATATAATTATAAACTTAACTTCAACGATCTCTGCCAGTACAAGATACAATAATACAACACTCGCAATGTTTTATTTTTAATTTTTCTTAAGGAAAAGCGCCTTAAAGTCCTTTACATGATTCGGGTGGCCCAGTCGTATTATAAGTCTAAATCAGGAACCAAAGCACATATATTACCTTATGTGAATAAATGATGAATTGTTTGATTACTGCCCACTCGCCAGGCGTAAATAAGCTGTCCGTCAATTATCTCCACACACATTCTTCATTATTGATGTTGCTAGTCTGATGGAACAGTAAACTCAATAATTACTTTGTTTATACGTCGTGTTAGGGGATTGTTGCAATTATTGATATTGAGATAATGACCAATTTTCTTTTGATAAATTGTATCGTCATATTGTGTATCAAATACCGTATAGATTGTGACTTGACAAATGCTTTCTGAGATCACAAGTGTTAGATTAATAAGATAGTATTGATAACCATTCTTATTTATAATGTTTTTGTTTTATGTTCATATGTACATACATTCACAACTGTATTCTGTGATACCTTGTTAATCGAAAAAAAAATTATGGTAATTATTATCTATATTGACTAAATGACCAAATTGAATTGTTATCAAATAAACGTGTACTATCATCGAATAAATTACCTGATCCAAGTCAATATCGCACAGGGAATAAGAGATTACCGGAATATATGCCGACCTTGTGAGGAGATAACACGCTGAAATGGACTTGTTTCATATACAAAGGCCAGTGGGAACACTACATAATCATCAGCCTCTTCTGCAAACGACCCTATTCATCAGTCAGAAGTTAATACTAATCTGCGGAAGGTTTTGCACGTTCATGTCACAACATAGTTATATAAATGCAACTATCGATCCCGTAATATATATGATGATAAACATGAACGTGATTGGGAGGATTAAAAAGTCATTTCTTAACAAAACAGAATGATAAAGCAAAACACATACGTCTAGCAAAACACGTACGTCTTTTCCTCGGTATTGTTGTCAGTTTTGTTTCATACTGAATTGTGTTTCTGTGGATATTGTTTCCGGGGACGCCTATTCAGTTGCTCGTTTTGTTTCGGGTTGGGAAGAACTATATCTTATTTCTCCTGTTCACACAGACCCCTGATGCCTGATGACTGTAAAACGGGTTCTGTCTAGCCACAATCTAGATTGAATTTCAATGTTTCTATTGTCCCAAGCCAAAAAGTAAGCAGTGTTTCAGGGAAATAGAGGAGTCTTGGTACCGAGCCCTTAAGTTCACCCTGCAATCAATGGTTAATTTATCCTCTGTATTGAACAGTATGGAGATGTGACGAATCCTTCGATTTTTACACCGTAAGCCAGAAATCTGAAACCAAGCACGGGGCTTTGGGGTCGATTCGGCACTTTGTTGACATTACAATGTCTTTTAGCCATTTTGATCCTTGTCGATCTGACCCAGAGGATCCCCAAACAGGCGGCAGAACGCGTGTAGATTGATGACAAAGTTTGGAAGACTGAAGCAAGTGTATGAAAGTGGTTCGTGTCTCGCGGGCGAGTTCATCACTATGGTGGTAATAATTGAAATACCTCCTTAGAGGGACATTTCTGTTGTCTTTTTTCTTAACTGTGAAGGCACAAACACGATGTGTTTTTGAACCAGCGAGAAATCGGCCGAACGAAGCAAACATCTTTCCAGGTCTGACAGTCGAATGCTCCACTGTTGTTATTTAAATGAATCTTTAATAAGGATATCTTTCTCAAATAAATCATCAATTCGGCGTTCTTAAAATTTAAACTAAGTAGTTCTAAAACGAAGGTCTTGCACAAATGTGTTCTTCTATGTTTTGTATTTTGTATTATACACATAATGGTACTACATTTTTCACAATATGAGCTAACTAATGACAGTTTTCATATTTGAATAATTGTTTTTCCCATAGACAATTTTCTGGCAATATAGAAGAAATAAGAGGCAGTTAAAACTTCCTGTTTTGTACTCGTGGTCTTGTGTACAGTGCATACGTCCCAAATGTGGCGAAGTTGAGCAAGGTTAGTCGCGGGTGGGTTCCGCAAGCTGGACTTTCTAGGGTCCTGCCCAGGACTAAAACACTGATTTACATATAGTGTCTCCTTAGGCAAGTGCCTTTGTTTAAATAAGTATAATTACTCAGCAGTGGATGGGTACCAGGTGGGATGAGAAGCTTTTTAGCAACTTAGTAGGCAGCTTGGTTTGCATACTCTCTGGGATGAAATTAGAATTGACGGTCTGATGGTAATGTAGCGCCGTGAACTGACATTTGATTAATCGAAAGAAGCATTAAAAATTGACTTCATCATCGTCATTATCAGCATCATCATCAATGCATCTCTCTCCATGGGGATTCCTGGTTAGATTCCATCCCCAGCGGTCAGGCTCGGTGACTTGGTTGGATGCATGTCATCGTACCCCGACGGCGTGTGTCGTTTCTCACAATATTGATCACTGGAGTCTCTGATCGGGATTTGTTTACTTACAGGCCGCCATCGTATTGCTGAATCATTGCTGAGTGTGGTGTTAAACAACAAACATACAAACACTGCGTCTCACTTTCCTTCCACATTAAACCACTGTTTGAAGCGGCGTTAAGCAGGAATATCTCACTCACTCCAAGTACATGTACCAGTTCACCTGGACCTGACGATCACAAACTTTCTCCTAGTTAGATTTGCTTGTTTATCCTGGTGCCCATAGTGTGTGGGTTATAAGTAGAAACTAACACAAGGCCAGGTGGTGAAAGTCTGACCGCCCCGACCCAGTGATTCACAGGGGGCAAATGATTCTGATCCGAAACACGTGTGTATAATTCCGCTGCAACAGTGGTACCAGCTTCCAGCTGAGGATCACAGACAGTGCTCATATTCACGAGGAAGATGCCGTAAAGGAAAACATAGGATCTAAATATCAGATGCAGTATGAAGTTTATGTATAAAGAAGCTAATGATGCCAAAATGTAATGTAGAACCTCAGGTAGTAGGACTGTATCATAATTATTAATACAACAGAAGTACGTGTAGTTCTGATTGCTGGTGTGAAAGCTGTCATACGTTTCCTTTCACAAGCTGTGCTTCTAATATAGATAACAAAATGCAGGCGTAAATATATTTTTTCTTCAGTTACGACCTTAAAGTTGTGCAGTGCCCGCCAATGCCACGTCAAACTATAAATGCTTCACAGTGATTAACAAAAGAGGACACTTACTGCATTCTTGTGCAGGTTCCTTGACAAATTGCATGAAATGAATCCTTCTCATAGATTCATTCCAGTGTATTGTTCATGAAGAACAAACATACGCCAGGTCGTTGTCTTCCTTATAAAACATAGCTCTGCCCGAGATCAAATAGCGGCATCTGCATCAAAGGAGGAATGGCATGGCACGTATTTTTTCCTTCCCCATATATCCTCATAACAGCATTGACATTCCATCTCAAGCTTTTCCCGGTATGGTGAACTTGGATTACAATGATATCTTATCTGACAATTATTTGTGACGATTTAATGAATTTGTCAGTAATTTATTACTGTTATAGAGATACATGAAATAATTATTTCGTACTTATATATGATATATTTTACAACGCCATATCGTACTGATAATGATGTACTTAATGACGAAAGGTGGATTTCAGCACAATAGCACATGCTGAAGAGAGGTTATCACGAAAGTGTTTTTGGGTGGTAAATATTCTGTTTAAGGAATGAACAATGTTTTCAGAGAGTCTTGGCGAGCTAAACATTTAGTCTTGTTTCCTAATACAGCACATTTACCATCCCAAAACACAAAAGTGTGGTGACCTCTTTATCATATTATGCCATTCTTAATTTCCATCATCATAATAAGTATTTCCAGGAATGTGCCAGGTAACATATTACGTCAGAGTGTCAGTAATCAGTCAGTAGGACAGTGGAACAGTCAATAAAGTTCCAACTGAAACTTTTCGTTCAGGTAGTGGCGTAACTACCATATAGGCAAAAGGAGAATTGCCTATAGATAATTGTTCAACAAAGTCAGTGACCTCCTTCCGCGGCAATCCATCGGTCCGCTCGCTAGAATAACTACCCTTTCTCAAGAGGAAGCTACTCAAGTCTATGACACGTCACGTCTGTTTTGAGTCTGCCTTGTTTGTCAAAATGTTCCGTAACGCGATCACGAAATGCATTCAGATATTTAACATAACGACAAAATAAAACAAGGCAACATTTCGAACATATTTCAGCCAAAACCAACTGTTAATAACTCACGAAAAGACCGCTAAGCCGCAGAGATCCTCAAGCACAGGTATCGGAACTAATCCAACCGTCCTCGCTAACTGTCTTCGCAATTTACATCTCCAAAGTTGCCTTCACTTGTGGAAGGACCATAAATACACCCTTTTCAAACACCAATTTTCGGTATCTTAGACTATTATTTTTTGATAGTGTTAACACTTATCCTTGTAATTTGTTCAGGTCCCCGATTGTCAATTAGAAATCGAACCCCGATAGACAGTGCGTACCACACCGTTTATATTTGCATATATATTCGTATATGACCCAAACGGATATCGCTGGTTCCGTGGGCTTTATCCTGCAGGGAAACCTATCCGATATATACGAGAAATACGCGAACCATAGAAACATACTGAGAAGCATGTAAGTTAAGAAGAGATATTTAAAATGTGTACCAATTACTGCCAAAACTAACAATAAGTCAAGTGTTACGAGACAAATGGTGCATCTCTGACGTCATATGTGCTGCGTGCATGAGCGTTTGTTCATATAACATACCTGTATGTTCTTTTGTGCATCGAACCAGTCTAATATCTCTTGAATTCGCGTTTCTTCAGGTCGTGAGTACAATAGAACAGCATTCAATTCATCTGAAAGCGGAATCAGATACAGTGTTATCTTGCAGCGACTCGTGAAGTGTTTGTTGTCTGTCTCGAGTGTGTTTCGTATAAGATAGTATAAAGGAGCCTTTACAGAGGTTCATTTTCAATTCAATATCGCGAGACATCAGTAATGCATATTCGTTGATATAAATCAAATGACAATGGTTTCTACGAAATATTAATATATTGTTGTTTAGTTAAGATATGAAGGTCAGTGCAGGATGGGCGTAAATCCTGGTGTCTGAATATGGTTATACCGTCAAAGCATATGCCAAAACATTGGCCAAAGGAGAAGATGAACCTGTTGAATGTCTTTTAGAGGGGGTTAGGTCTGTGAGTGACGTTGTCATTGGTGGAATTCATAAACTGAAAGAGTGGAAACAGAATTTGAATAAACCCATTCTCTCCAAGCCAGCTGTAATCCAAAGTCTGGCTGCTCTCTTGTCTACATGAAATATGTCTGTAGTTGGTTCCTCTTCCAAGGCGTGAAATTACATAACCATTATATATGTAAACATCACTGGGTGAATTGTTGCTAACAAACTTGGTTTGAGTGACATATGAAATAATGCCATATGTAAGGCCAGTATGTTAACAGAGTAAGCAATCTGCCAAAACCACGCACCAGGAGTATCAACTATTTACTTCACTCTAAAACCTGAAGTCATGTCCATTCCTATTTTGTACTGGATCCCAAACTTTAAAAACATCAGTACAAAAAGATATGTGTTACTGGGTCAAAGACATTTACTATCAAATTCCTGTCTCAAAGATTAACCATAATCCTGAACACAATCAAGGATGGACTTTCTTTATATGCCCAGCAAGTAGTTAAGACGAGTGGCATTGATACATGTGGATTCTCAAAAACTCAAAAAGTTTTGCCTGAATGTTTTTAATTTCAGAAAAGTTTTTTTTTTCAATTCTGTCACATCTTATTTTTCAACTAAACTACTCTTTCCACACGACAAACTTGAGAAACAAATGCATTTATTGATTCTCGGGGCAACATGGTGACCATACATACAGTTACACTATTTGATAGTGATTCATAAACACATGCTTATGATATTGTCGGGATTGTACAATGGGCTCAGATTTGAGTACATATTATGATATTAATATATCATATTAATACATATTATGATTATGAAAATGCTTTTGTCTCATGTTAGTCATTTAAAATTAATACACGAGAGAGAGAGAGAGAGAGAGAGAGAGAGAGAGAGAGACAGAGAGAGAGAGACAGAGACACAGAGAGAGGCACCCTTTGAAAGGTAGCACATGCATGTATTGAGATACTCAGATACACGTGGTATACATGCACATTCTTTTGCACCCTAGTTACGCGAAATACGTTTATTTAGCTGGCATTGGTTTTGTTAATAATATTGTGTGTTTTTTAGAAATACATTCCCTACGACTGCTTACGTTGCTTGCATTTCGCACACTGTTCATTAGAAATAAGGACGACTATATACGACATATAAAGAATCCTGTTGTATCATTACAGATACAACTTGCGATTAAAATTTATGTTCTCTTCAATTCATATGCAGTTTGATACTATTTTTTTTTGTCTTATCTCATTAAAAAGCAGAGCAAAATGATCATTTATATAAAAATTAATTACATTTGTGAATAACATGTTGCAGAACAGCACATCAACATGTAATGATATTAATTTGATGTTGGTATTTTATGACATCTTTCGGATGTTCAAAATCTTTTATTAACGAAAAGCACCGAATATTAACTTTCATTGTAACATGTACATTTACAACCATTTATAAAATGGCATATGTTCAATACCTTGGCTCTGTGTTTGTACGTTTATATTATGGGCGTTCGTTGGCAACTTATATGAGGCCGTATGTCTGTCAAAGGTCATAGACAGTTAATCCGTACGGTATGTCTACTTCCTGTGGGCAGACTGTATCCGTCGTTATTAAAATAGATGACTTCAATTAAATGAAATCATTTTTCAGTAGTCAGCTTATGGGATTAGCCTACATCGTCCTCATTCATTCCCTATATAGTGAAATGTAGGAAAACAAATATACCAGCGAACATTGAGCAGTCTTGGGTTATTGCCTTATTATAATGAAGTACATGACCAAACGTAAAACTAATATTTCAGACAAAGCATTCACCTAACAAGAATTTGTTTCATGTCTGATTTTCTTTCATACAAGAATGATAGTGCTTATTGATAATACTTCATGTACATTGCATGTCATTTGTCAATTCTTTACTCGCAAGACACACATATACCATCACATGATATCGACAAAAACTGCATTAGTGACATACAACTTTTCTTAACCATTTTGAAAGTTTAATCGGAGGGTTGTGTCTTCAGAGGCGATGCTATCTTTCATGTCCTTCGAAAGCAAGGAGATAGTGACATTTAAAACGTAAATCTCCTCCGATTTTGATTGTGGCTGTCAATCTCCCGTCAATAAATGTTGATAGCATGTCGGTATCCAGAGACGATCGAACGTAATCGGAAATCACTGGAACAGATGCATTAAAATTGAAAGCGTTCGAAACGAGGTTGGGATGAGCGTGACAAGGCAGTTACTAAAGAATGCCTCGACAGAGAAAGTTCGTCCTATGTTCTACCACATCAGGGAATGCTACCATTTCCATATGTAATAGAAGGAAAAGTAGATGTTTCCAATGTTAAACAATTTGTATTAATTTCGGTTACTCTGGGTTGTAAGCATTTATTGATACAGGACAGAATTACTTTCTATCCTTTTATATCGTGGTTTAGGTTTTATGTTATCTGTGGAACTTTGGAACTTTAGAACAGTTGTGGGGATCATATAGAAACATTTTATGCAGGGTAAGACCATACATATCGTCGTGGTCAAGACATATTTCTTCCCATGGCCATTAGCACTTGGCAACTGGTTACAACTAAACCTATATGTGTTCATCGAAGTGCCACGTACCAGTACGCATATATTACCGATGTACGAGTAAGATACATTCACAATTATCATAGTGTAAATAACATGGAAAGTAGGTGTGTGCCTTAACTACATAATATATCATGTAAGGTCACACGTGCATCCTATCAGGCATCTAAATGGAACCGGAGGTAAGGCTTGGTCACACGCGTGCCATAGTACCCTGCCAGTGCATAGCATGGCCACTGGTATGTCTGGACCAGACGTTGCTGAGTGCACTGTTAAACAACAAACAAAGAAACATGTCCATCCAGGCTACCCCATATGGCGATGCACCCACTGACAACGGTTCATCAGCACCAAACACCAAAACCTTCAGAAGAAACATTAAAAACGTGAACAATCGATCGGGAATCGTTCGTAACTGTCACTCAAACATAATTCGGCTTAGCCTAAATCTTTTGAACCATCCTCGTGTATTTTGAATAAACAATGTCCTGGCAAGGAGCCTTGACTACAAACAAGAGACGTCCGAGACGACAGGGTAAATCTTACCAGAGCAGATTACTGGTAGTAAGTAAAATCTTCTTCACGATCCATCACGTAATTAATTCACTCAGTAAAGCGCACATGGGACGGAAAGGGTCTGTGAAAGAGCGAAATATAATGCAGCTCACCCACCACCCTTTGTGAGACTTTATCTAGCTAATTTCTTTGACTTGACAATCTCCATATCGCCTTGTCTGAGACCTACATCAATCAATAACACCATCAATGGCGGGATATAGCAATATGTCACTTGTACGTTTCGCTCCATTAGATAATGAATTAAATGTCTTCTTGTGTTCAGAAGATAATAAACTAGATTCAATAAACCATGGTTAACGTTTATTGCCCTACTTGGGGATACTGTTTCAAGATGAAATCTTAAACGAATAAGGCGCTTTGATAGTAATCTTAGGAGTTCTGCTCGTGTTTGCTTCTTGTCAGTACTAAATCCACTTAAGGGCCCCGCGTTTACTGTACAAACTAGATAAATTCTTTTGATGTTCCATTTTCCTAAAATTGCACTGAAAAGGGTGAATAAATGTTACTGGGTTTGCCTTATAAACATTTACAGGTTCTGTCTTATAGCTATCCAGGGAGACAGTCGATGTAAGCAAGGGCATGGTGTTACAACCAAGGTGCTACACGACTCCCAAGATCAGTTTAAGTTCATGTTTCTTTGTCCCAGGGTCAAGGAATACACGTGCAAGGCTTCCAAACATATAGAAATATAGAAATTCACAAAATGCTAACACAACACAGAGAACAATCCGTGTTATGTAATTATTTTGTACATTTCTTAACATGTGATTCTGTACACCAGTGCATCTCAGCATAAATATATATCTTATCTTATCGCTATGATAACTAAACTCCTTTTTGTAAGTTGAAGCAAATGTAACTGTTTCAGTTATTCACATATTGTTTCTGTATCGTACCCATATCGACCGAATAGTTCATACATTCATCCAGTGTGAGATATGCAGTCATGCTTCCATTTGTAATGTAAGTGGTAATACGCTTCCAAGTGGTAATATACAGACTCATCAGAGAGTGGCTGGAAACGGTGTCCTTTAAGTGTCAGAATTCCGACGCCTAAGTTATATTGTCCTGTAACACGAGACCATGTATTGGGCACAGGGTAATGGAAATACCCTACAAAGGTACATCCGAGCTTTATGCAATACAGGTTAAGTTCTACACATGATGAATGTTTATACATCTTATACAAAAGAAATTGCCCTCTTAAGCTGTGCACCTCCAGGAGTTGATCACACTATCTTTCATTTTGTAAATACGTTTTTAGTCAACCACGCATCTTAGGTACTACAAATGCAATATGTTATATGTCTTAATTACGTTTCTTAGATTCTTTAATGACGTTATGCAACGTAAATCAAGACAAACATTTAAATAGACATTATAACGGCGATTAATTATTTGCTATTGATGTGTTCTATGCTGAAAACGATATCATCATATTTCCCTCTTAACTGAGTCCGTCACTGACGGATATGATCATTCCATACTCGTTATGGAACGTCAAACGTCTGCGTAATCATAGAGTGTCCAAAACTATTATTAGTCAATCGCGTATACAATTATGGTCGGTATTGTTTGACGATGCTATGATACGTTATCCGAGAATGCAACGTTGTTATTACTATCACCCTGATGGCGAATAATCAAGAGATAGCTTTTGTGGTTTGGTATATCCACGATAATCGACTACATGCAATCGTCATCCTTTAATCTTATCTTAAAACCATGTCATGTAACAGAGGATGCAGATCAAGCATAAACTTCTCCTTAAACATATATTATTTAAGATAAGTATCAAGAGCCAAATCTTCACATGTTATTTGATCAGCTCACGGTATCTTTCTTTGACAGCCTCAGATTCAATTAGATGTAGCTTACTTGTTTTGTTTTTTTATAAACGAGAATGATATGTTTCGTGACAAGATAAATTATCTTTGCCTTGTGTCGAGGCCGGGTACTGAGTTATGGTTGTACGGCTCTTTGAGCAATATACAAGCAATATCACGGAGGAGGACACCGGGAATGAGCTTCACACCTCGTACCCATGGAGGGAATCGAACGCAGGCCTGCGACGGCCGCACGAACGCTCTAACCTCTGGACTACCTCCCACCGCCCCCTATTACTGAAAAGTAGTTTTTAATCAACATTTACGCTAAACGGCTGCGTACAGATAAAGAGCTTAACAGTTAGGTCCTTGAGTGTTCATGTGACCTACATATGCATAAACAATACGCTACAATAAGTCTCTCTAACACGGATCAGTGACCTGTTATGAACGCGAACTGATCCCGTTGATAATCCGCTAATGCCTGCGTTACGAACCACACTAGGTATGCGTTTAATGAATTTCGAACGCGATAAAAGCACGAGATTACGCAATACCAACGCATCTTTAACGAGTTAAATTCGGTAGTGAATTATGACAATGCATAATGACGCATAACGACGCCCGGTGAACTCTATCTTGACGCTTTTCTATACGTACGTTTCGTTTTCGCGTAAATAATGTATTCAGAATACAAAATGGAAATGAACAAGTGAAAAGGGCATGCACACATAACTAAAATGACGGGAACGTTACTTTTGCACAGAAGTGTACTTCTACACATGTACAAATATGTTGTGTACAATTAGTGTTTCCATTTGATATAATATATCACAATAATAGCATTTTAAATATTACGTGACTTGATTAGTAACTATGGATTATTGCATTCAGACAACTTTTTTTCTATTTTATCCCACTAACTGTCGCCTCAAGCAAACCTTTGCCCAAGAAACCAATGACAGTCCAACAACGATATGATCGATATCGTAATGACAAAAATATGAAAAAAATCATACATTATGTATATACTCCCAAGAAAATACCTTCCTCATATTCCTATGAGTTTTAACTCCATCACGATTGATGCTTCCCCAAAGGGTCCCCTCGTGCCAATAATGTCATGCCCAGGATCTCCTTACTATAGGACGCCCCTATAGTAGATCGCTTCAATCACGCCGATATGCTAGCATTCAAGAGCCCTACACTCTGTACAGCCAACAAAATCAAAGCCTACTTCACAATGTAATGAAAGGAATCGCGTGTTGGTTTTCACGCCCACCGTGTGAATGAAGGGTTCATTCGGTTATGTGTGCATATCTACACGGGGACGTTCGATCCTGTTCTTGGAACTTGATTAAATGAGTTTTAAAAAACAACGTTGGTAACGGATATAAACGGGAAACTCCTATCTGACCGATTTGTAGTATTTACTTTACATCTTTTGAGTTTTTTAAAAGCATAAATGTATTTAATTCAAGTCAATTAATATGAAACGTTAGGTTTGCTGCGTGTGAATAAATGGCCATGTGCAGTTTTGTCCAGTCTTTTCTCGACTTCATGTATGTGCATCTGCAGCTTCATGCATTTGAAACCATCTGTTTGGTATATAAAACTATCCACGTTTTTATTTGATTGTTTCTAAATATAAAACTGTCATCCGATTCTCTGATGTACCGTTACTGTAATTGGGCTGATTGCATCTTGATGTAATTGAAATTGGTTCCCTATTAAGTATTCTCATCGATGTACTGTATAGATTGAATTTCAGTCAGATTGCGTCACCACTTCAGTAACCTAATACACTACAAATGGGCTAGGCTTCTCGTCAACTAAGTGAAAGATGTTTTTATTCGTTATTATATGCAACAAAAACCTTCCCCATCTAAATAAATGAGTTTTATTTTGTCCATTTCCAATAATGAGTTTTTTATACGTTATAAACCACAGTATTTATTAATTCAAAGAAACACGTTTTTAAACATTAATTAGTATTTACAAAAATACGTATTCTTCTTTGCAAAATATATAAAAATGCAGCCTTTGTAACATCTCCTACACTTCTCAAATTTATCCTCCTCATTTTCCTTGTAAGATGTCAGAGACACCAAGAGGTCGCTGGTTCCTTAGCGTACTCTATATACTTTAGCTATCAAGAGAAGACGTCCTATTTGGTTCGATTTTAGTTGCGAACAGCTGTACCTTGGAGCGATCCAGAGACCATACGTTTTCAGAAAGAAAAGAATACCACATGCCGTATTGCCGTCACGTGACCGTAGATTCCCTGACTAATAATACGGACAATAGAAATATCTTAAATAAATTCACGAGTGTCACTCAGTTGGTGTCGTGGCGTTTGGCTGCTTTCAGAGCATCGTGGTGCTACTTACAGCTTATTCCAGACGAAGACATCCAAACCTAATGCATTGCCTGCAATTATGACCATCCCTTTGTGCCACTGCAAGACATGGCTGAAACGATCACTCCTCTGTACTAATGACACCACCTAACGATACATAAACTGCCCACTCCTCTGTACTTTTGACACAACCTAGAGATGCTCCTCTGCATTGTTGATACCACGACGAGATACATAAACTGCCCACTCCTCTGCACTGTTGACCCCACCTAGAGATACATAACCTGCCCACTCATCTGTACTGTTGACACCACCTAGAGATGCTCCTCTGCACTATTGACACCACCTAGAGATACATAAACTGCCGTGTCCTCTGCACTGTTGACACCACGATGAGATACATAAACTGCCCACTCCTCTGCACTGTTGACCCCTCCTAGAGATACATAAACTTCCCAATCCTCTGCACTGTTGACCCCACCTAGAGATACATAAACTGCCCACTCCTCTGAACTGTTGATACCATCTAGAGATACATAAACTGCCCACTCCTCTGCACTGTTGACACCACGACGAGATACATAAACTGCCCACTCCTCTGCACTGTTGATACCATCTAGAGATACATAAACTGTCCATTCCTCTGCACTGTTGACACCACGACGAGATACATAAACTGCCCTCTCCTCTGCACTGTTGATACCATCTAGAGATACATAAACTGCCCACTCCTCTGCACTGTTGATACCATCTAGAGATACATAAACTTCCCACTCCTCTGCACTGTTGATACCATCTAGAGATACATAAACTGCCCACTCCTCTGCACTGTTGATACCATCTAGAGATACATAAACTTACCACTCCTCTGCACTGTTGATACCATCTAGAGATACATAAACTGCCCACTCCTCTGCACTGTTGATACCATCTAGAGATACATAAACTTCCCACTCCTCTGCACTGTTGATACCATCTAGAGATACATAAACTTCCCACTCCTCTGCAATGTTGATACCGTCTAGAGATACATAAACTGCCCACTCCTCTGCACTGTTGATACCATCTAGAGATACATAAACTGTCCATTCCTCTGCACTGTTGACACCACGACGAGATACATAAACTGCCCTCTCCTCTGCACTGTTGATACCATCTAGAGATACATAAACTGCCCACTCCTCTGCACTGTTGATACCATCTAGAGATACATAAACTTCCCACTCCTCTGCACTGTCGATACCATCTAGAGATACATAAACTGCCCACTCCTCTGCACTGTTGATACCATCTAGAGATACATAAACTTACCACTCCTCTGCACTGTTGATACCATCTAGAGATACATAAACTGCCCACTCCTCTGCACTGTTGATACCATCTAGAGATACATAAACTGCACTGTTTTGATGCCAACATAAATGTAATTATGTAACAGGGAGCGGCAGCGACATAAGCCAGTTAGGCCTGTGTACCATTCCCTTTCAAGTTAAGTTGAATAAAAGATGTTCTAACCAACTAAACCTCATCTCGGATTTACTGTCCGTGCTGCAGAGACCATAAGCAGACAATGGCTAGACCTGCTACAGTTACCGTGTATGAATTGACCATTCCTACATACTGCTGTATATGCTAGAGACACTATACACTGATCACTACGATGTTCTGGTGTCCCTGCAAGAGATACTCAAACTGACCACAGACCACTCCTTTGTTCACTGTAGACATCGTCCAGAAATACAATCGAGAAAGAAACCATCACCTAAATTCTAATACCTTCAGCTCAGAAACCCACACTGATAACTTCTCCGCTCTGGGGTCTCTACTTGAAAAACCCTGAACTGACCACTCTTCCGCTCTGGTGTCTGCTAGAAATATAGAGATACTGGGTGATGACCACTCCTCTATACTTTGTTGACTCCTGATAGAAATACAATTTCCCAAGTACGAAACAATCACTTAACTTCTTATTATACCTACAGCTGCTGCCAATAGAAACAGTGACGATACTTTAGGCTCCATACGTGGTTGAATCAAGTTATTCCTTAACGCAGTAATCATTCGAGAAGGTTGCATGCGTCAGAGATCCGGCATTAATTAATAAAACGCACCCATCTCAGGCACTCCAGTCTTAAATTGCCATGCATGGATCATCTAGATTTAGACCTGTAGTTCCTTTATTGATCTTAATGGCTCACGCATTGTCTAGGTCATCCACGTATTGATAATGAAAAAAACCTGAAAATTATTTGAACTCATAAAAACACCACTGTAAACGGTTTGGTGCATAAGCACATCCAGATATCACATGATCCTTGAGAGTATCGCGAATCGGAAAACACGATAACATGCCTGCGTGATTTCTCGTGATTTCTTTGGTTAAAAACTGGGCATAAGTCATGAATGGCATGGTTGTGTATTTTATAGCAGTATTTTTGCAAACGTTTTTATAATAAGCCATGTTTAAAAATCGTTTGCATAATATTAATGTCCATATCATGCAAAACCAATGTGTAATTGAGATTTGATGTTGATAAGTCATCGAATATATATATCGGGAACCAATGCATATAATGCTCTATGAAGTGTTGCTATCAAATTACATAAACGAATGTTGGTCATCCAAAGAGAAATGCAGTTGTCAGCACAAATAGTCTTTGTATCAAAAACAAAATATTTACGCAATTTATACGCACTTATCAGTCAAAATTGTCTCGCGTTCTATCAGCCTTAAAATGACCATAGCGAACTGCCCAATATCATAAACAACTCCCGCCTGTCTTCCTAAAAAACAATTCCATACAAGGGGCGTATAAGCCAGCGAGTGATCGTGAAGCCAATGTCCAAACCTGGTAGTTTCTGCTCCATGTTATTACCGGCGTCATAATACAAGCAGCTTCGCATAACAACCTTTTGTTGGCAATCTGGGCCAATTTGTAGCAAACAAACACGAAACATAAGCATCTGCCCCCTGGGGAAAGGTCGAAACGAAGAAGCCTTTTCAACACCAGAAGGCTCAGAATACATCTCACAAGCGTCAAGAATGAATCCAGAAGAAATGACATGGCAACATTGCCGTGTAAACTGGCGGCAGACTCGGCTGTTTCGCCGCGTGACGTAGAGAGACGGGGTCTTAATCGCTTCATTGCCACACACCTTGCATTACAGTCCAGGCCCTGATAGTCGGGCAGGATATCCGAACTAATTAACTGGCTCGGAAATAGACATTGGGGAAATTAAGGCGCTTAAGCCAGTGGTAAACGTGTGTGTGTGTGTTTTGATTAAATGCAAAAGTAACGTGTTGAAAGGTATGTTCAGCCACTGTACATTGAACGAAGATCTGGTTAACACAAACATATTCAAAATTTGAATTGGTTTAGATTTAGAGTTTTAAAGAATTCCGGAAAAGTAAACCCATTATTTTAAATATCTTGTACAAACGGAATAATCGTTTTAATGTAAAATATATCACGTCTACAAAACCTAAATCATAATCTCATCCTACCGGGTACCCATTTTTACTGCTGAAAAGATGAATACTTCTAACAAGGGGACATCACAACATCGTTGTACATACTTATTTATTCCGATGGAAAAACGGCTGCTTTAGACCATAGGAATGACTGTTACTGAAACTAGCAACGACGGAAGTATGAGAACGCCATTTCTCGTTGTCTTGTGCAATAGGACAGGAACGTCACGCAGAGTTGATACGAACAATAAATATATATTCGTGGTGTTATTAGTTATTAGGCTATAGATTTGCTTGGATGAAATGTACGTCATCTATATCTTGTCAATTGCTTTTATTTGAGACTGGTAGTATTCTTTTGCTCTACCGACACGGTGAGGTGAGGTGCAATTGGGTTTAACGTCGCGTCCAAGATTATTGCACTTATATACCGACGTGCATGCACGTGCGTGTGCGGCTGCTTGTACTAGTCCGGACCGTGATGCCGACTTATAGTGCTAGCTCACTGAGATACAATACCGCAGTTTAACATGAAAACCCCACTCAGACACAGCATGCTGACTCCGAGCCGACCAGTCCTTGTTTTAACCCCTTAATGCCGAGCGCCAGACAGGGTAACAACAAGTACCATCTTGTAACGCCTTTTGGTATGACGCGGCCTTTGGATCGAACCCCGGACCTTCCGCTCTCCGGGCGGAAGCTCTACCACTAGACCACGGAGGCGGTCCTCTACCGACACGGAAGCAACGATTGAAACGTGTTCATATGTGTTTGGTCCCTTCATACCAACAAGGTAGTGATATTTGTCTTGTATCTGTTTCCATGTTACGTACTTCCACACCATCCTGTAAAGTCATAAACCATAAACATTGCGTTTTTTACCTCTACCGGTTCCTGTACCATCAAAATGAATATTCATTAATTTAAATAACAACGCACAAACTGCAAATTGACAAGTCTATTTTAATCAAGTATATTTATATTAAATTTGAACACTTTGTGTCAATCATTTTAAGTATGAACTTTCATCCATTTCATGAAAGACATAAACATTAAATAAGTACGTACAATCGATGGGTCTGACATTAGCAGCCCAATATAGAAGTGTATTCTCGTTCTGATACAGGCCGCAAGTCTAAATCAGGCCTTTTTGACGTCACAAGAGAAACTGTTAGTAAACAGGTTCCGCATGGTAATGGATCCATGGTTAGTAAACATATTTAATAATAGAAACGGTTATATGTGGATATTGGTAATATTGTATCAGCAATCAATGTTTGTTACATCGTGACATTTATCTCGAAGATTATATTGTTATTCTTAAATGTATGTATAGTAAGGGGCACGGGTGGTCTAGTCGTCAAATGCGCCACAATTCGCTGTGCAGAGTTGCGTCCCTTAGATGTGACCTTAGGTGTGCCAGAAACCTATGATCGTGGGTTCGAATCCCGTTTCGCCCTGAATATGTTTGTTTGTGTGTTTGCACTGGTTTTATAGTGTTTCACAAAGTGGTGAATGTCACAGAACTGCATAACCTCCACTATCCTCCCACACCAAGCATACACATCTGGATATAACTGACATACAGTTCAAAGCGGCATTAGACGAAAACCAAACACTATCGTTTTGACTCAACCTATCATTCACTCGGGCTTTAAAGATAATCAGTGTCAGAATGCGACAAGAAATCTACATGAAACGACCAATTTAAGAACAACATGTGCACGTGTGTTGCTTCATAAAAACAATAAGACATGAAATAGATCACCATAACAAATGCAAGTGTGTAAACCGTAATAACGTCAATAATCGTACAACGCATAACTGTGAAAGCGAGTGAACTATTTTGCGCCGCAGTAAGCAATGATACGATTATATCCTACTCTGCCCGTTTAGATCCGGTTTAGAATGATCCTCAGCAACCCATGCTGGTGGTGAGAGGCGACCGACGGGATCGGGTGGTCGGACTCGGGTGACATCGTATCTCAATTGTGTGGATCGATGCTCATGTTATCAATCACTGGATTGTCTGGTCCAGACTCGATTATTTACAGACCACCGTGGGATATTGCTGAGTTCGGCTTTAAACAACAAACAAAGAAACAATTCGATCTCATTCAGTCGCTTCTACCAGCATTTGGGCGATGGGATGTGTTTAAAGCGTTCGCTCATCACGCCAAAAGGCACGGATTTAATTCAAACACGCATAGACATTAGCCCAGTTCTATCGCCGTTATTTTGATGGAATATTGCTAAATGTGCTCGGGAACTCTACCAGCATTGGATAACAGAGTCTTATTCTTCTCCAAAATCCCCACAAGGCAGTTAGGCCATCAATGTTTGAATGCACATTCAGTACAAACACGTCCAATCATTAACGGGTATGTATTAAACTGTAAAAAAAGTATTAAAAAACACGATACCCGAAATAGGGACTCATTTGACTTGCTGTTATGTGCTCAAATAAATACCATCCTTTTTGGTGTCCCCCGCCATGATATTGCTGGCGTAAAACCATACTCACCGTCGGGGCCATGACTCGCACGTGAGGCAGCCAGAAACCCGCATCGCCTGATTGTCTTAAGACTAAAGTGTACGTATACTTGCCCACCGTGCCACGTGATGTCATGTGTATATAAAGAAGCTACACGTTATCTTGATGTGTTCCAACTAAATACTTTTTTGGATCTGCCACATCAGATGGGTTATTTTATCAATGGTACCAAAAACTCAGGAGCCCCGGAGCTTCACAGCTAGGCAGAATGGCAAAAATAGGCATTAAATTTTATTTTTTAACTAAGGCATGCTCTGATCCAGATGTTTGGATACTGCTAATAAAGCTGCTCATGTCACAAATTATCAGGATTTGTGAAAACCACAGGTGAATAATCTTTAAGAGAGGAACGGAACGTACAACGTCATCTTACATAATGAACGCATGGTCAAATGGATCAGGCTTGAAGTTAGAATAGTCGCAATATAATACCACGTACGATGAGATGAATTACTTCAGTGGTTTAAAGTTAATTATTCCACTTATTCGGCATGAATATTACTGGAATGTGACTTATGTATAAGCAAAATGTGCGGTTAGTTTTCTGAAGGTCGAGGTATAGAAAATCAAAAATCATTTACAATTTTTTTAAACTTCTACATTCACAAACATATTGTGAACTGCCAATTATGCGTCCACATATAACGTGACAGAAAATCTTTATCAATTCTAAACGTACAGGAAGACTCATATGTTGGTTCTCATTTCGAAAATTGTCTGGGGAAATATACAGAAATTCACATATGTGAATAAAGAAAAACGTCTTCGTGTCATATTGACTTGAGGTATTTTCTTCTGCACAATTAAACCATGTCGTCAGGATATTGGTATAGAAATAGGTCACAGATGCTGATGAAGTTCCACGCGTTCCTTTCCAAAACTCGCGTCCTCAGAAAATGATAAATTGTTTACAGAATCTGTTAATTCCAATGTTGAAGATGGCAAGGGGCAGAAGCCCGCAGTGCATGAAACACGATATTTCTTAAATTGATTTTCATTATTGATGCAATGGAAAACACATAATGATGGTAACATCCGCTAAGAACTGCATTATTGACTTGAAGGCATATTTCTTGCCTCGGAGGCAATTTTCTTGCTATCATTATCAAGGCATAGTTCTCGTTTGCGAGTGTTATCGGGGTAATATTGATGAATATTGTTATTCGGAAATGAACATTGAAATCAAAGTTTAGTAAAACAGACGCACACTCTGATTTTGACTCACATTTTTTCACTCTTTTGGAAAGAATGTTAAACGTTTTCAGCAAGTGTCTATGATCATATTTTAGTTTAAGCATACCCCATTGTGCATTTGTTGCAAAAAAACACCAAATATATATTTGCACGTAATTATAAGCATTTTTCAACAATACTATGACAAAATTTAGAGCATCTCAATACTACGTGGCATCTCAACGCAGAAGACAGCCTCCGTGGTCTAGTGGCAGAGCATCATCAAGGAGACCGGAAGGTCAGGGTTCGATCCCGGTCGCGTCATACCAAAAGTTGTTAAAAACTGCCTGGCACTCGGCATTAAGAGGCTAAATCAAGGATTGGTCGGCTCGGCTTCAGCATACTGTGTCTGGGTCGGGTATTCGTGTTAAACTGCGGAATGATATCTCTAATAGCACTATAAAATCGACATTAGTCCGGGCTAGTACAAGCAGTCACACACACGCGCACACAATATTTGAAAAATGTCTTCAACGTCAAGGCCAGAGAATAACCAGTCTCGGTTATCCGGCGAAACCGATTTCGTTTGGCGTAACAGGCAAAATAGCTGTGAAAGGCATAAGAGTGGATCGCTGAAAATTAGTGATGACACCAGGTGTCGAAAAGAGTAAGCATATCATGCCCTAAAAACAGATAACATGCCCATAAACAGTTTGTTGTCTGACGCCGCACAGCAGTACTTCCGCAATGCGACCATAGCTTGTAAACAAACCAAACAGCAGTCAAGTGATCGATGGACCAGAAAATCCCTTGAGACATGTCACGTCTTCTGATTCGCCATTTTTGTTTCCAGGTCAAAGTGTTAAATGTCCACGACCAACCTCACTGCAGCCTTTCCTCCTACATCAAGTTACTACGCCAAAATGATGTCGACAGCGGCGTTAAACCGAACTCACTCACTAATCGTAAAGATAAAGCTATAGATGATATGTCATAAGTTGAGTCAAATCTAGTTAACTGAACGGGGATAGCTGGAGTTATTCAATGTTCCTTAATATTCCTTAATTATATCCGGTAGAATTATAGCGACATGTAAGTGTGTCAGAATACATGTGGCTTGGGTCTGATTAGTAGTGAATTCGTTAGCGTTCGTCTTTAGCAGTAAAACGGGATTGTTCAAGCCTTTGGGTGTACACTAGTTAAACCCAGGTCTGTTGGAGGCATCTGATCAATGACTGATGAAGATGACATCGATCCAGGGACAGAGAGTACAGATGGACATCACAGATGCCTGACAATGTTGTTGGTCACCATATATGTGAGATGGCACGATCGCATCATCTCAATTTACATACATACAAATCCCCACTGGGAGTAATTATACATGCATAGAAATGTGGAGATATAAGAATAGCTGCATATAAATTTTCAAAATCGTACAATTATATATGTCGTAGGCCACGCATCCACCCCTCAAATAATTTTGTGTATGGCCAATTAAAAGTTTTCTCTAATTCGACTTTTAGAGAGACCAGGAACTAATCACCCAGTCAACATTCAGGCAATTGTAGCTCCCATTCTAAGGAATGCACTACAGGAACGCAACCTATGTTAAATTGGACTATTCATAGAGTTCATTTTGACCTGGAAAGTAGGGAATATCCAATCAACTTGCTGATGTCAAAATGATCTTTCGCTTTCAACAAAATGTGTAGGTCCGATCCCAAAAGCCCAATCAGGTATGGATGTTAGGGCATGTGTCGCTAATATAAAATCCATAAGATTTTCCTGGAAGCATTAAAGACTGAGAATCTATGTACAATGTTAACGATAAGGAGAAAAGAGTCATTTAAGCCTCGGACATATTGGCTCTGCATAGATTATTGAAAATTGAATCAATTTCCACATCTCTTGAATCGACGTTGCAGCGATTATAGCACATAAATGAGGACATGTGGTATAAGTTAGAAGGCCGTACAATGTGAAATTTGACCACCAGGGATTAAACAGGTTGCAACTTGACCCACTCTCAGAACACCTCCCCCCCCCCCCCTTCCTCCCTCTCTTCTCTCTCGCTCTCTCTCTCCCTATCTTCTTTCTCTCTCTTTCTCTCCGACTCTCTCTAGGTCTCTCTCTTCGTCACTTAATCATCAATGAATTTGTTCTTAAACTACAAATGTATCGTTATTAAAAGAGTTCACACTTAATAAATGATGTATTCGTAAAGTATACGACCAGTTCCAATCGAGGTTTGATAGTATTCTAACAATTAAGCCCCACTGTAAAATGTAACCTGTTCTCCCACCGCACTCTATCGCCATGTACTTCCAATAATGAGCAATGTTTAAAGATGCGCTCACTGACGTGTACGTGCGTAGGGAAGAAAGAGAACCCGTTGTAATTGAGTTACACGCCTTTTCACAGGACATATTGAAAAAACAAGATCAGAATTAAAGTAGACAGATTCATTATTCGCTCTAAACAAGAAAATATTGGCTCTGTACGGCAATTTTCTTCATATGCTCGTTTCGCTGAATATTTCCGCCTTTCTAGCCTTTTCTTTGCCAAAATATTAACTTATACCACACACAAATGTAATATGAAATAATTATTTGACATCAAAGACCGTATTCATCAGAAGTAGGGATGATTGAAGTTGGCCTTAAGTCATATGAAAGATACATGGGCTGTAAGCGCCCTTCCATTGGAAGAGAACAATTTTAGAATTTAATAAAAACTCCAGCATATCAGTATAGAAAATCCAAAGATTTCTCCAATGTAAGAGTTCAGTAACCTGGTTCTAGACAAGTCCTTATTGAGATGACATGATTTTTATCTTGTCTTTCGAGACAAGAGTAATTATGTTCCGTATTTGCTTTGATAGGAATATTTTTGGAATGTCTTTTACGAGAATGATACATATTTTGTGTAGTTTTATATTAGTGATTTGGAATGTTTCAAAATAATGATCCAGATGCTCGGAGACTTCTTGTGGTGATTTCCTGAGGACAACACACTGCCGTTTTATCCTGCCAGGGCCAATTATTGTATTTGTATTTCGGAATAGCAAGTTTGCAGTTTGAACGTTGCATACCTGTTACCCGTTGTACCATCGACAACCTATAGAGTTCACCGCATTGGAAGACAAGCAGGATGATGATGTTTGACATCAAATAATAGTGAAGGACGTCAACGAACACCTGAAGGATATTGTCTTTAAAAGGACTATCTCGGGAACCAACCTCCTGGCAAAACTCCTTCCCCCAAATACATTTCCACCTTATCACCCACTCCAGTGTTTATTTTGTCCCTGTTTAAGCGATGTTTTCCTGGTTGAGCATACATTTTATACAAAACACATTGCTTTAGTTGAATTCCTCATATGCACAATACGGGAAAAATAACCTTTGAAATGATGATTTAACTCAAATCCATAGACCCTTATCAAACCTACGTAAATGTACTCATGTTGTCTTTTCATGCACTCTATGTCAACTTATCTGAATAAGAAACCTGTCCCAGCGAGATGAGTGTTCCCGCTATCTTAATTTGAGCATCATAAACAACATTTGTCCTCAAAGCTAAAATCTAACATCTTAGATCAAACATGGTACCTGTAATTATTTTTCTGTGACCAGAATGACGAACCCATGCAACACTGGACAAGTAAAAATGAAAGATGATTATGGATTCTTTGATTGTCATGCTTAAAAACTGCTTTGTGCAGATGAAAAAGTACATCCTGAATTGTCATTAATTCTGCAACCACGCTCCTTTGACTGTTAATGCCATCTGTACATGCAGATGTTTGATAGTGCCGTATGTACGTCCTTTAAGAAGACATCAATTACTTTCTCTGAGAGATTTCATGAAAAGATGAAATTACATTTCCAAAAAACACAGCAATGCTTCAGAAGAAATGGATTTATAAGACAGTAATTAGTTGTGTAAGCGTCCTTTTGATAACTCGGTTGTGTGATATGTGTATCAAAAGTGTTTCTGACACAGAAACTTGTTCACATTAGCGTCTCTGTATGTTAACAAGGAAATAGGCTTTATACATTACCCGTCCTTACCCTGCCATGTTATGTATTGAAGCCTGTGGGATCAAACTGATAAATTTAAATTAAAGTTTGTACAAACAGCAGTTACAGTAAATAATGTTTCTATATTAAGCATTGAAAATATTCTCCATGCATTCTCCATGCATCACCAAGCCAAACAGGCACACACATCGCATTTTGAATGCATAAGGTATGCTGATCATATGCCATGAAAGGATTCTAAGTCAGAGTACGGAGCACATAAATGTACCTCATGCTTGTGGACAGAGCCGGCTAAAATTGGGATGATTTACGCGTCATCGTCACCTTATGATCGATGATCGTTGCTCTTGCAACAGTCCATAGTGATATAACTGGAATATTGCTGATTGTGGCAAATGTGTATTTATCCGGCCATTCCGGCATGTACACGTGATGTACATGCCTGTTTGTGTATTGTGACAAACCAGAGATTGAGAATAAAAACAACTCCTGTGTCTGAGTACCATGCACGCAATCACCAAAGACGCAGAGATTAACCAGGCATCTCCACGGGGCTATGTGCTGTACTGATAATATCCATACTCAGCGTCATTATTGAGGGGCCAGGAAGATTATAAGAGATAAAACATCGCTTTTACAACTTCCAAGAGTGCAGTTCCGTTACATCTGGAATGAACCGTTTTAGACCAACATTGACTGTTAACTTGTCATGTATAACACCTGCATGGGTTAATCCCATGGTTTAGGCGTGTGTTCTGGGTAGCTATGTCAATCACCTTAAATCTTGCCCTTTGAATTGTTTTTTAGAGTCGTTGTTCATATTTCCAGTCCCATAAAAGCATCCGATCAGTGAGACATAGGCCACAACAACACGTGTTTCAACTGTTACTCATATATAAACATTCAGACCTCTTGAAGCTTGTTTGTTCATGTTTGACACCTTATTTGTACATTCCTACGTGATCCTTCAATAATGACGCTGAGTATATTATGACTGACTTCATAACGACCTTTTCATGTTATCCCGTCGGAACTGTCCGTTGTGTGATAATGTAGTGAATACACCAGCTAACAAGCAATGAACCCTGTATCTTGTTTTGTTGAATCGTGATTACTGCCATTCTCCAGGTATGTTTGGTGTGGTGAGGGAGCCTGGTGGACGATGGTTCACCTGTATATAATGACTGTGCTTATTCAGATCCGATTTTGACTCGTAAGCGGTTTATGGTGCATGCATGCATTTAATATGTTATTTCGTTGTGTGCGATCGGTTTACATGTGTGACACTGCGTGGGAATTGTGCGGTTAATGGATACCACGCACTGTCTGAACGGCTACCTATGTCTTCATGCCACGTGTGTTTTCTGTAGAAACAAACATGCAAAATATTTAACGAAACGAAAATATTCTATATATTTATTGACACCCGTCCTCCTAACCAGTAGAACTACTCATGGTTACATATTGCATAAACAGAAATAATAAAAACGCGTGTGTTTTCTCTTCATTCAAAGTGTCTTCTTAAAGCTTGTTAGCCGTGAGGGATCGCGTTTAGGGACATACGTTAGCGTTATGGAGGCACGTTGTATGTTGTACCTAAATCGCTCTTATTGTCAAGGAGTTCACAGATGTAATCTTGTTATCAAGGAAGTAAACTCTGTTTCATGGTGGTGTAGCACGAATTATAATTAATCCACCAGCTACCATTCACGATGCACTCGCCGTTTTATAAAAACACGAGGAGAATTTTTAAACCATTGCTCCGACTTGCCCCAGCTGTGGCAAAACACTTGTGCGATCTTCAGTTAAGGAGTCCCAAGTGTTGAGAGGGTCTCTTCAAACGGAGACGGGAAACTGTTAACCTGATCACGTGATCTAGACCAAACTAGTTCTACTTTCGATCCCACACTTGGAAGAATCAAATTATTCCGAAGAATAGTGAGGGTTACTTAATTAAAGATAAAGGCGAAAAATTCCTTATTTGTTGAGTGAGGTTTGCGACATCTCCGAATGAATGGACCCAAGGATCAATGGCGGTCAATTTCTACACCCTACTAAGCTCCTTGCATGTCGTCCCTTGCACATTCCCACTGATGGCTACCGAGTCTGTAATGGATTAATCAAGGTGCATCGATCGTGAACAGACGCTTGTGTTCACCCACAGATAATGAACTGATTAAACATACGATTGAGGAACACTGAAACCATCACTGACCTTGTAAGGAGACCACTGATGGCTTGCCACCTCTTTGAGTGAGAATGGACATTTTGACTACGGTTCTCTGTTTGAACAACATATGGAGAGTGTACCCAATGCGTGTTCAATGTCAATCAAACATTATATACTCAGACATGTATACGTTTATGTAAGGTAGCTATAGCATCGCTATGGTCGCTTTTAATCTTTCGTCATCGTTCTTGACTTTCCTATTTCTCCCAACTAAACTGACGTGATTACCATAGTTCTGTATGTTGAGCATTGGGCTTTATACGTCTTTACCCTTGATCTTTTGCAGGGAGTTCCTTTCATTCCATTCACGATGCACTCACAAAGCTAACTTCTAATTGAATTATCACATTCTACTCTGGTCTGACCTTTTAATTCTTTTAAACACTGTAGGCCCGGACTCTGTTGCAACTCTTTATATATCAAAATCGGATATGGCGAATAATTAGGAGCCGACGTGTCACCTCCAGGAGGGTAATGTCTCGTCAATGCAATGATTATACTTCATATATCAAAAACCTAAACGTCATGTCCTTTGGAGTTGGACATTAAGCTTGTTTGACTGTGAAGATGGACAAATAATTATATCCAGTTCTATTTCAGTGCGACCCGGTTCTCATCGTCTCAACACACTCCCATGCGGTACACCCTTGTGTCCGTAGTTTACCTATTGTCTGTAGTTTACCGCAAATATTTCTTTTTCACATGTTATCGTGTAAGCGTGGGGCACATGACTTTCGCTGCGCGTCCTCAGACTCTAAGCAAAAACACTTCGTTGCTACTGCGTAGTTGGTTATAATTACGACAATATCATCGAATACTCAAATACCATCCTGCGTGGGTTTTGCATTTACTCTGTGATAACCACCGCGTGAAATTTCGTATAGAATCGCAGACTGTTTCTATTGATAAAGAGGCGGCGAGGAAGTCTAGTGGTTAGAACGTTCGCTCATTACCCCAGTAGCCCGATTCGATCCTGCACATGGATATAATGTGAGAACCCCATTTCTGGTGTCCCATTTTTTGTTGGGATATTGTTAAAAGCGGCGTAAAAGATTATTCACACACTCAGACATTTTGACAAAAGTCACCAACCCAAAAGCAACGTTCTGCTACAGAGCCTTCAGAAGATACATCTCCAGCAGCAGGGCCTATTCTTAACGACTGTTCATCAATCAACGCCTAGACAAATAAATATTATAAATTCCACACGCATTGATAGTCCAGGCGATATACAGCAGATTGGACATTCCGGGCGAGGATATTTCCAGCCGCACTATAAGTAGTATAAACGTCAAGTTTAGTATTTCCGATAAACATTTTCCTGTTTCTGATAGTGTGCACATGGGACTCTGCAGGCATAAAGAACACTATAAAGATTCACTAAATACTATCAGATAGTATCCTTTAGAAAGCAGTACTTACTTAGAGGAACAACAATTACACCGAGGGTGATCCTCTTGTAATCACTTCAGATATATAATTTAAGCTCGCTTGCTTACATACACATATACGTGAGGGAGGATAGTTGTTATAAATAACATTCTACATTGATACGATGATGATAGGCGTAGTAACGTGGAGCACATATACATGTTAGCACAACAATCGCTGATGAAGTTATCTATAATCCTCAGTACTTATGTGTGTGTGAAGTTATATCTATTAACTGATGCACTTATGTGTTGGGGAATACTGACGTGATATCTTTCAGCTGATGTACTTATGTGTTAGGGAGTAATGGAGTGATATCTACAGGCCTATGTACTTATGTGTTAGGGAGTAAATACGTGAATTTCTATAGGCTAATATACTTATGTGTTAGGGAGTAATGGAGTGATATCTACAGGCTGATATACTTATGTGTCAGGGGGTAAATACGTGAATTTCTATAGGCTAATATACTTATGTGTTAGGGAGTAATGGAGTGATATCTACAGGCTGATATACTTATGTGTCAGGGGGTAAATACGTGAATTTCTATAGGCTAATATACTTGTGTGTTAGGGAGTGATGGAGTGATATCTACAGGCTGATATACTCATGTGTCAGGGGGTAAATACGTGAATTTCTATAGGCTAATATACTTATGTGTTAGGGAGTAATGGAGTGATATCTACAGTCTGATGTACTTATGTGTCAGGGGGTAAATACGTGAATTTCTATAGGCTAATATACTTGTGTGTTAGGGAGTGATGGAGTGATATCTACAGGCTGATATACTCATGTGTCAGGGGGTAAATACGTGAATTTCTATAGGCTAATATACTTGTGTGTTAGGGAGTGATGGAGTGATATCTACAGGCTGATATACTCATGTGTCAGGGGGTAAATACGTGAATTTCTATAGGCTAATATACTTATGTGTTAGGAAGTAGTGGAGTGATATCTACAGTCTGATGTACTTATGTGTTAGGAAGTAGTGGAGTGATATCTACAGTCTGATGTACTTATGTGTTAGGAAGTAGTGGAGTGATATCTACAGTCTGATGTACTTATGTGTTAGGAAGTAGTGGAGTGATATCTACAGTCTGATGTACTTATGTGTTAGGAAGTAGTGGAGTGATATCTACAGTCTGATGTACTTATGTGTTAGGAAGTAGTGGAGTGTCATTTTGCGTGTTGGGTGCCACTATTCTGATTTTCTTGCCAAAAGTTTTGTCACATCATCAAGACTGGTTATTCTCTGGCGTTGGCGTTGTATATATCTACAGATTGAGGAATTTAGTGTGGATGGGTAACAATGTGATGTTTTGGGTTCACTGAAGGTAAGACTATGGGGATAATAAAGTGAGGCTCATGGCAAGATGTATTTCGGCTGTTGAACTTATATGTTGGAGGGCAATACAGTCTTTGGGGGCTGAGTACGGGTTGATGCGTGTAAGAAATGTAGACGATGAAATACACTTCCTGCTAAGATGTCCCTACTATCAAGAATTAAGATTCAAATGGCATCACGTAAAGCCTTATTGAGGTTCCTTCTCAGTCCTGCATCTGCTTCTGTCAAATATTTCTCAGCTATTATACATATTCCAAATGAGTGTATATTATATAACATTAATATCTTATTATATTCTCTCGGGGTAGTGGGGTAACCTAGGGGTCAAAGCGTTCGCTCGTCACACCGAAGACCCGGGTTCAATTCCCCAATGGGTACAATGTGTAAGACCCATTTCTGGTGTCCCCCGCTGTGATATTGCTGGAATATTGCTAAAAGTGGCGTAAAGCCATGCTCGCTCACTATGATATATACTTTCAAATAGATTCAGTGATATGATCATCTTATTCCGAAAGCTTCAATGTATCTTATTGTCAGTCAACGGTTACTTTGTACACGGTTACTGTGTCCTGTACGACTTTCCGACTCGTCTTTCACATTCAGACCTATGCACAAAGATTCAGAATGAACAAAATCTATCAACAGGATTGTGTAACAAGAGGGCTGGCTTCAGCTTTCCAGTAGTCGACTTTCCTTATGTCAAGCAATATTCCAGGAGCTCCAGCCTTTGGCGTCTACTTTTCCACTTTTGAGGTACAACAGAGCATGTTCTTTGGCGAAGATTTCAAAGAGCGTCTTACCACATTATCTCGAAACATGATTGATCAGGGTAACAACATTCAAGACCTGAATAAAACTTTCAAAACGTTTTATAGAAGACATGTGGAGGACATTTCCAAAATTGACACATTGACCAGAATGATGTCCGATGCAAATCCTATTTGGACTTGTGCCATATGGTCCCTTGTTTTTGTCCAGATGCCTTTGTATGTGTTCGTGACGGGTGTCACTAGTGGGGCAGAATACGCTCACCTTTTCGCGAACAACTGGTATCATCACTATTTGACAGTGAATAATAAACACATGTTAATGATAAAGTCGGAATCGTACGATAGACTCTGTTTTAGTAGAGATTTGTTATGCTCATAGGAATTACTTTTGTGGATTTTATTTATGAAGTGGTGTCTATTTGCTGATTAAATGATGTGTGTCGAGATGGTGCATAATGCCATGGGGACGATACCGTGGGCGCTGTGGTTTGGGGTAGGGGGGGGGAGGGGTCTGTGTCGTTGATCATGATCATGATTTAACGATAGCGACATTATTATATCTGAAATAGCTACGTATGCTTTATTGTCCACAGACGTCTTCCATCGTGTGTTTGGCACCCAGTCAGTGATGTTATGGCATGTCAGTACTATAGCTTTATCTCAGAAACCTGACTATCCAGAATGACGGCACGTAATGTTGTTTCAAAGAAAGGATAATCAGCTAATCTGCGTTTGGCGGTTTTATTTTGTAGATGCCAATCTTATATGACGCAGTTGGTTTGCGTTAGACGTACTTCATCGCATATAGTACCTGCAATAAAGCATGTTTGCACACTGACCGTCACACCTATAATCTAAGAGGGATGCACCTGAAGTCTAGTCTAGTCTTCCATCGTCTGCTTCAAGTCTGAGCCTTTTGCAGACATCTTATTAATTTCTGTTCAATACATCAAAGAAACACCTATTATGTTGAAGCAGCTTGTGCGATAGCTCAGACATGGCAATAACACATAATATCATTGTCCCGGATAGTGTCGTGGTTATACACTTTGGCATGAGGTAAAGTGGCAAATTAATTGATTCACTTGTAAATCTCATCAACGCTGTCAGTCGGATTTAACGTACATGCTGATGAGAGACGCGATTGCGCGCTTATGTGCACCACTTGCAAGTGTTAATATGTCAATTTCGTGGCCATACATGATTACGTGATATTTAATTCATATTTCAGTACGTTTCGGCGTATATTAGAACATTATATATCATATTTATACACAGTTTTTAACTAGATTTAAGCGCGTTTTGCACATAGACCATCCCAACAAAAGTGGCTTTTTCACTTGGATGTTTAGACTAATAGAACCAATCTCTATCTACTACAACTCCTAATAATCCAATCGTCGCGTGTTCTGATCATTGTTTTGATTGACAGATATTGAGTTGCACATCATTAGTGGAGAAAAACGTCATTAATAAACGATTGCACTTCGTGTTTACTTGAGCGGAAGAAAAAACGTCAAACCAGTGATACATATTTAAAATGATACGAAGAAGAACTAACGAAAAGCAATCGTAGGGAAAATACAGAATTGATTTATTCTTACTATAAATCCTTACTCTCTGACAGATCGTGAAATCTATCTGAATGGTGAAATTAAATTTCCTTTTTCAAATTGGTTACTCCTTGCGTGCAATAAGCAATACATACCGCTGACGCCAATTGATAACTCTTCAAGCTTATTTGACATTACCTTCTGTCTCAGCAGATCTGTGTATGTCTGAAGTCTGAGTGATTTACGAGCATGGAGGCATTGAAATGTCGATATTTGTTATAACAGGGTATTTAACTGCAAAATCATTATCTTGAGAAATTTTGGTTTACTTTTTGAATACAGGATACCACTTCATCATTGTATCATTCTATGGACGTTATTTTGCTTTGCTTTATATTCTCAGTCATCAACTATAATACCATAAACAAAAATATGAGAAAAGAAGAATCGCTGGAGTGTAAACGCGTAGCTTAAAGAATGCTCTTAAAAGCAATAAATCAATTCCCAAATCATTTTTTGTACACAATTTCAAGAGATTCTATAATAAGACTCCACTGGCACATGAATGAAAGAACACATCTACAACATAGGCTGATTTGGTCTGATCATAAAATCCAGAATGCATGAAGCGGAAACATTTGTTCAGTTGTTGAAGGGAAAATAGCGAACAAAATTAAATAGAATATTGACCTGGTTTTTTTTCAATTTTCGAGAGGGTTAATGTCACGACAGTTTATCAACGTGAGAAAATCGTCTCTGTTTAAATTTGCGTTTTTGTGATGTTAGAAATTGTAGCCAATAGGTCCTCTGCTCAGTGATCTCCCAAGCATTAAATTGTACCAAGTCCTCCTGATTCCCTAATGACTTCCTTTTGTTTCATTAGACATATGCTACATTCCTATCACATGCTGATCATGAAGACAAGCGACTAGCGAGCCCCAGGAGACGCGCGCGAATAACAGCTGCTCTTTAAAGTAATCCGGCCAAGTCCTTTCTGACAATATACACTATAAGAAATATGTTGAATAGTACCATCGTCGAAAGTAGAGCTTCTCGAGAGTCGTACGGATATCTTCACGGCTCATACAGTCTTAAAGATTTATTCGGAAAAAATGAAGCATAGTTCGACCAAATGTGTTAGGACAGTGAGTGCGTTGTATTTTTATTCTGAACATTATTTCAGGGTTTTTTAACGGCGTGGTAGTTAGATGTAGGCAGAAGGTCAGAAGTGATACATGTTCGCTTTGGTGAAACCCACAAGCACGGGATGACGCTGAAAGAATGGTCATCATCAAAGCGAATTTGGTGCTCGAACCCACGATCATAGGATCATGGATGGAATACGTGGTCAAAGTAGTCCATCCGAATTGCGTGCCTTAGACAGCTGTGCTAGCCCAGCGTCAGAATAAAATGATTTGATGTTTATTCTGACATACAGCAGAAGTTTATTATAGTTCTCTTTTCCCCAAAACAATATAATTTCCAGCGTGTTAAAAAGTGCCAAGTAAGCTGTTCTCCTTCCATCAATTGCAATTTTTAGACTTAAAATACGATCAAGTGTTGAAATAAATGAGTGATGTGACCAGATTTTAGGACTACTGAAGAATATTTTTTTGCATGTTCATTTTAAGTCCGTGATCTTAGATGATAATTTTACTTATATGTTTGAACTATCCTCACCTTCATCACCTCAGATAATCAACAGGGTTTTTGGTCATGTTCAGAAGTAAGAAAAACGCATCATGAAAGTCTCTTACATCAGCCTTTGGGAAACATTTTACATTAATCTCTGCATTTGATGATGAAGCTGTAGGTCCAGAACATGCAAGTGCAACAGCTGATAAGAAACAAATTACATTTCTGAGTCATGTGAACACTTCTGAAAACTTTATAACTTACATATTTTTTTAATAGTTTGAACTTCAAGTAGACCAAAACTGATTTAGTCATATCTCGCCCTTTTAACGTGTATTTTTTTATGTCATACTGGGGTAAAGAAAAGAAATGGCATATTTGTTCTTTAGTCGTTGGTATATACAAAGCTCAGTCAGATAAACCATTTGGTGATCTTATGAAACTGTTTACACAGATATGACTATTTGCTTTTGAAAACCGCATCATCAGAAACTGTATGTGGAGGCATACACATGAACTACCAGAAGAGGCTTGTGCATATATCTATCAATCATTATCATACTTGCCTTCACCCCTGATACCCATGAGCTACTTTACAATCTTGTCATGTTCAGTTACGCCTTGCTGTTTGTTACTTGACGTAATGTTAATTACAAGTAACGCTGGGGTTGTACAGAAGCGTAGCGCCGTGACGCTAGTCTAAATATCGCATACGCCAGCGCTTCTCCAAGCCTTTCACCTTTCTCAAATCCCCCAACCACAATCCCCCCAACCCCTAATCCAACGCCACGCCCTAAAACCTTAGCATCGTACCCAAACTACATGGAATTAACTCCTGAATATAATTACTCAAGTTTCTTATCATGTAGATTTGAGTCTACTCATTTTGCATACATTATGACGGTAGTTAAGATGAGGCACTACAGATGACAGAAGGCAGAACTGTTCCATGTTAACGTACTAAATGATATCGATTTATTTAACAGGTCCACTAATACAATGTAGGCACAAAGAAGACAATAAACTATATTCGTTGTTTTAAAATTAAGTACGAAGAATGTTCAGATGAACCTGATGTTTGTTTGAAAGTGAGCTTTGAGCAGTACTTCAGTCATGTCACGGCATACCAGGTTAATGGGTGGAATTCTTAACGAGACGAAGGTCGTGACGCTTTACTGGAAGATGCTGACAGAATGCAAGGACCAAGAGACCTAAATGAGAGTTGGACTTACTTACAATAAGTGAATGAAGCACATGCATATGCATGAATATACAATTTATGACGTCAAAATCAAGAACTACCATGCGCGCATCATGTTTCATACCCATTAATGTATGGAAAACCTGTAGTAGTTGCATACATACTCACAGACAATACTTTCTAATCAGTGTCGTAAATACCTTGTGCAATATATGCGAATGTATTTTCGGTAAGTATTTACACTTGCTTCGGTAAAAATGAAATGTTTACCCATGGTTCTTGATGTGTATTTCGCCGTTGAGATGTGCTGATGATATTATTTAATAGTATGACATATGTTGTGAGAGATGTACTCACATTAAACCTCTTCGACCTCCGCTGAGCATGGCCATTCATTATTTCCACGTGCTAAATTGCATGTGTTGTGAAGTCCATCAAACGATCTTACACGCACCCTTTTCTTAACAAATCTCTGTTTTGCATGACATACAAACGGACGCCTTGCCATTCTTGCTCACCTTGTTATGCATGACTCTGTTGCATGTATTCAGTAGGAGAACTTACAAGTACAACTGGGGTGACAAATGCATTTTTTAATCCGTGCAGGAATTTCCATTTGACACGATTCTAAAAGCGATTGATAACACAGTGCGAAAGACATGACGGTTGTCTGAAGGCATGTACTTGCTTACTGACGAGTAAAATCTTATATTGTCTCAACTTGTCTGAGGTGTATGTGGGGTGATCAGTTGAGAGCCTTACGTTTAGTACCAATTCATATTTATCGAAATACGCCGATGTTCTTCGTTTTCTTATTATTGAAAATATATAAAAATATCTACCCTTTTATGAACTGCTCTTTAACTATTCCGAACTTGGCTATGTTTTCTCTTCCAGATATGACAGTGTTTAACGTGTGGTCTGCACCTTCCTGAGGATGTTCTGTTCTTGTACAAGGGGAGCTTTGGTATTGCCAACACATGCTATGGAAAATTAAATTAGCATTTCACGAGAGCTTATGCTATGTTCATTCTGTAAGTGAACTACATTTCAACGTCACCTGCAGCACACACAATAGATTGAATCATCTTTTAATATCAACCCGGAACATGTGTAATTCTTTTTACAGCAGATCATTGCTAGAAACATCGATTAACATAGGCTCTGTTACAACTCGCAACATGATATTTTTCATTCTTCTACTGACACGATTGCTGAAAACATCGATCAACGTAGTCTCTGTTACTACCCGCAACATGATATTTTTCATTCTTCTACAGACAAGATTGCTGAAAACATCGATCAACATAGTATCTGTTACTACCCGCAACATGATATTTTTCATTCTTCTACAGACAAGATTGCTGAAAACATTGATCAACATAGTCTCTGTTACAACCCGCAACATGATATTTTTCATTCTTCTACAGACAAGATTGCTGAAAACATCGATCAACAGTAGTCTCTGTTACAAACCGCAACATGTAATTTTTCATTCTTCTACAGACACGATTGTTGAAAACATCGATCAACATAGTCTCCGTTTCAACCCGAAACATGATAATTTTCACTCGAAAACGGACAAGATAACTTGCTGAAAATGTTACATTTATCTTCAACACACACGGGAGCAAAAGCCTTCGTTCTGCACAACAGTTTCCTGCACATGAATGTACTGTGCAAAGTACAATCTAACTACTTGTCACACATCAGATACTATAAATATCATACAAATTAGCATGAAACAGTTACACTAAGTCCCTGTCTCATCGATGTCACAGCAGTATGTGTCACTCAATGTCCATTATCTAATATTGACGCTAGAGGTACTACTGATCTAGAAAATGGTTTAATTCAAATTCTGGTCTTGACATGATACCCATTGTGAAAGCAAGTGCGCCGGCGAGGCCATCGGAAGCACAGTCTCCCCTATCCTAATTGCCAGGCTAATTATACTACATCGATCCCCTCTCTCTGACGGAAACCCCTTCATTAGGCACCAGCCAATATCATGATTACCTACAAGAAAACGTTAGACAGTTCAATAATTTACACATTCATGCGGAGAGAAAGAAATCTAAAATCGGACAGATGAGCGTTGCATTATGTTACCCTAGACATGTACGGGAAGCACTGAAGACAAATTATCTTAACGATCGATGTATTTGTTTTAACCTTGTTTCATGTATTATTTGTCAAATATAACTTTGATAATCTCAGTTAAATTATATCATAATGAACTGGTACTTTTGAAAGATGAAACAAATGCTTCCTATATCATTAGTGAGCATCAAACCAAATAGAGAGACATTGGGGTTGGACGTGGTTCCCAACGCGGGTACGTTATAGTTTTTCTGTGTCACCAGTAATTATATATTTCATTCCTGATCATGGAGTGAGTGAGTCATGTTTTACGCAGCTCTGAATTATGCATTCTAGTCAGATCATGTTGTGTCAGCCAATTGTGGTAGGAAAGCCTGGAATGACGGAGGTACTACTTACCAACGTGTGAAACTCATGAGCACGGATTTGGTGTAGCCCTTCCGAGGGTTGTGTCACCCGTGGCCATCGAGAGAATGGAGTCGAAGTGTACCATCTGTGCCTTCTCATCATGACTTAGAAATAGGTGAAGCTAACAATATATCTGTACTGCATAGTATGTGCCTGTGCCATGCATTGGCGTCACCCTTTGTTATTTTTGTTTGTGTGTTTTTGTTGTTTAACGCCGCACTCAGCAATATTCCAGCTAGATGATGGCGGTCTGTAAATAATCGAGCCTGGATCAGACAATCCAGTGATTGACATCATAAGTATCGATCCATGCAATTGGGATACTATGACATGCATCAACCAAGTCAACGAGTCTTACCACCCGATCCCGTTAGTCGCCTTTTACAAGCACAGTCGCGTTTTACGGCAAGAATTGGTTGCTGAAGACCTATTCTAACCCGGATCTTCACGGGTCGCGTCACCCTTTACAACTCTCTGTCTTGGCTATGGATTCGGGCTTATTGAGCAAACCTAACTCTAACAATAAACTACACAGATATGGGTTCATCATTCACAAGGTGGGCATCTATTTTGAGGGCATAAATGTATTTGTTTGTTGTTTAACGCCGCACTCGTTAAAGGATATATCCTGACAACTATCTATCTCGCAAAAAATATATTCTCGAATACATGCTTGGTGGTAGTGTTGTATTGTTTCGCTATTATTAGTTACTTTAGTTAATATGGTGCAACTACGTTTTCCACTACGACCGATCACATATATAAGATCCGTGTATGCTTTGATACATTTCGCTCCATGTTTATGTTCTGTTTTGTTTGAGTGTTTATTTGTTGTTTAACGCCACACACAGCAATATTCCAGCTAGATGAAGGCAATCCGTACATAATCGAGTATGGGCCAGACAATCCAGTGATTGACATCATGAGCATCGATCTACGCAATTGGTATACGATGACATGCATGAACCAAGTCAGCGAGTCTGACCACCTGATCCGTTAGTCAATGATATGATTACAGTCCAGCATTGTCGTCTCTTGCGACAAGCATGGGTTGCTGAAGATCAGTTCTATCCCGGATTTCTCGGGGTGCATCATCATATATTTTTATGAAGACCTAATAGAAAAAAAACATGTCTGATATTAAGAGCAACATTTGCGGTGGTCTGAAAATAATCGTAGTGATTGATATAATGAGCGTCGATCTATGCAATTTAGGATACCATGTCTGACCACCCAATCAATTTAGTCGCCTCTCACGACAATATACGCAAGTTGGTTGAAGGGAATCTTCACGGATTCTTAAGACTTTGTGAATATAAGACTAGTATATGCACATGTTGTAGCTGCATTGGGTCGAGGATCAGTGAGACCAAGCGTACAATAAATATGGTTATTCTGTCGCAAATCTAATTTTATCACACACTGTGAAAAAGAACAATTAGGAAGTCGTCTCATTGCTCCTCGTGATAATGTCACGTGCTCTACTCCGCATGAACAAACAACAAAGTATGTCTTATGTAAGATGAAATTGTCCTTCTTATTGGCTTATCCTAAAATATCATGTTAATTAAACCCATCCATTATCTGCTTGTCCTGACAAACACGCTCCAGTCAGCTTGTTTACATGCGTAGCTGTCTGGATTCAAAGAATAGTTTACATTTCCCTATTAATATGCATTACTTGCTAGAAATAGACAATGATCAATATTTTTCATTTTTTCAGCAGAAGCATTTGTCTCATTGTTTCTATCTAAAATACAAAAGTAGGACACACGAGCCCAATCGAGGCAGGTCGATAAATGTATATATGTTCTAGCCAATGTGTAAAATGACTGAAAGTTTCACTTAGACAATTTACAAAACGCCAAAACGTTTCACTGATTTGCAATTATTTTTCCATCTTTTATATCATGATGACGATTTCCAAACTTTTTTATGCTCTATTTCACCAACCACTGACTGAAAATAATAGGATTAAAAGAAAACGAAAGTCAAAGGATATTGTTTTATTATTTTTTCAGCTTCTAATCCTAGCATTAGTGGTGTATTGTGGTGTTTGTATTCCCTTTTCAACTTCTTAATAGCCTTCAGTCAATCTGATGGAAAAAAACTCAAATATGTTGGCATTTTTAAAATTACCTAAGTTCAAATTTCAGTCATTGTACACATTGACTGATTTTACATACTGACAGTAACATATACACCTTGAAATAGGTTAAGGACCGCCCCCTCTTTCATCTCATACATCCCGGACGTCTATGTATCTTTGGATCATACCTACACACAATGCATGGTACTGATTTGCTGTTTATCGCCGCACTGAGATCTTCCAGCTACATAACGGCAATTTGCATATAACCGAGCCTGGACCAGACAATCCAGTGATTGGCAACACGAGCATCGATCAACGCAATTAAGATACGATTAAGTTCATCATTAAAGTCACCGAGCCGGACCACCCGAACCCTATTATAACAAGTAACCCGTGATGATCCGGGGTAGGTCTTCAGCAACATATGCCTGCTGTAAAAGGCGACTATGTTTGTGGTAAGAGGCGACTTACGAGATCGGGTCGTCAGACTTGGTTGATGCTTGTCATCCAAATTGCGTGGATCGATGCGCATGATGTCCATCAATGGATAGTCTGTTCCAGACTCGATTATTTACAGACCGCCGTCATGTAGCTGCAATATTGCTGAGTGCGGCGTAAAACAAGAAACAAACAAAACTTATGACAAGCATGGGTTTCTGTAGACCAATTCTAACCCAGACCTTCACGGGGTTATTTCACATTAGTAAATGCCCAAGACACCACCTATACCAAGGAGGTATAAGAATACGAGCACTGCATATTTCTCCTGATATTCGCTAGCACATGGTCACATCACATCATGCAACGAATCAGGGAAAGCAACTAAAAGAGAAGTAAAATTGTCAAGAAAAAGTAGTCATTATAAAACATGTTATTACATAATCGATTTGGTTTATGCATATATATTCAATATTGGTATCTCTAAATGTTTTCGGTCAGGAAGTTAATACATGGCCTCATTTCAGAACTGTCTATTTGATGGAACTTTATAGCAAGCGGTGATAAGCCTTTTTTCCAAGTGTATAAATATTTTGCATTTACCACCCTTGTACGTCCAGACTAAACAAGAAAAACTATATAATTTGACTTGGTTGTCAGCTTCCCCCACACTGGTGTGTGAGTCACGTCCTGGCCTTCTTAAGAAGCCGGCATAATGACTCGAGTGTCCACTGACAGGTTATAATCAGAATCATTGTAGTCGCATTTCAGCCTCCTGAAGACGACTTAAAGTTTTAAATCAAAAGCCACGCAGCATGGCTTACACCCCGGGGATATATTGAAATACCAGAGTTCGCATGCTTGTAGTTATGAACAGTTATAAAATGAAAGCACATTTCTAGACAATATGTTGTTGTTTTTTATCCGCGAACCTTCCAAGTCGGACATATATAAATATATAGCAGTACATACGTAGGTGAGCCATGGATTCTGTAATCTATGAGATTCATGTCAGCAAAATGACAATAAGTTCTGAATGATTCACAATCTGTGCTTTGAACAGTATTTCAGCTATATCATAGCATGTGACCTTACTGTGGAAGCCAAGGTGATGCAAGTCTTAGACGTTTTCCACGAGACCCTTGGATCTCCGTGGCCTAGTGGTAGAGCGTCTGCCCGGAGAGAAAAAGATCCGGGGTTCGGTCCCGGCCAGGTCATATCAAAATACGTAAAAAGATGGTTCTTGTTATTACCCTACCTGGCGCTCGGCATTATGCAGCTAAAACAAGGACTAGCCGGCCCGGGGTCAGTACACTGTGTCTGAGTGGGGTATTCATGTTAAACTGCGGCATGGTATTTAGTTGGCTATCCCTATAAAATCGGCATTAGTCCGGACTAGTACATGCACGCACACATGCACACACACGCACACGTACACAGAGAGAGAAAGAGAGAGAGACGTGCATGCACGTCGCTATATAAGTTCAATAATCCTGGACGCGACATTGAATCACAATATGAAATAAGGTAATCAGGTAATGTTCTTTGAGAAACGACGTGTATAATATATAGTTAACAATAGATTGTCTCACCTTCTATATTCATATGAAAGTACATCAGTACACACTGGCTTGACGAGGAGACACCTTTTTGTTACGTTTATCTCAATGATTTTTTCATAAACATAGCATTTTGAATTTCTCCTTTTCAAACTCAATTTCAAAGGGTTTTTTTTATTCCAAAAACACTTATGATGAGATGCTGCTGAGCTGAAGGAATTTGCGTATAACAAGGTTTTATATTTGATTAAAAAAAACAATTAAGAGGTCATTGATGAAGCGTTAAAAAATGGTGTTTTCCGTTATTAATATTTCTGTTGTCAAGGAGATCATGCAACCAGGATGAAGGACACATGGAAAAAGAATCATATTTCCGGAAAGTAGACGAGTATGTTTATGGCGTTACTTGAGCATGTGAAAAGTGAGTGTTCTTGAATACTCTGTGTTGGTGACGTTAAGAGGTTGAGTTTGAGGTACTCGGAGTTGCGCAATATTTCAAGTGTTGAATCAGAAAGCCACGTTTTCATTACTGAATAAAGTTAAATCAAACTCCCGACATGGCGCCCGTGCAAAACATAATTTTAATATGGAGAATATATGTCCAGGAGACAGAAGTTTATGTTCTACATATGACCTTCCCCGCATTAACATTACACAGAACAGTACCCCACTCCTCACAGCTAAATTAGCGTTATGATTATTTCAGATTAACCTGAGTGTGATGGCTGAAACGCTCAATTTGCTTTGTGGTAGGGTGTAGGGTATATGTGACGCCTATCAATGTAGTTACCATCATACGTTCACTTAGGTTTACGACATTGTAACGCTAAGTTAACTTTAAAGAGAGGAAATCGCCTCATCTGTTTTCAATACTTTTCCTTAATGACGGGCAATATTCCTTGAGATCCAGCCTTTGGAGTCCATATTTCACATCTTGTTAGATAGAATCGAGTATGCTCTTTCTATGAAGATTTCAAAGAGCGTCATAAAACTCATGCTCAAAAGTTGTTTGAACATGGTTACAACATTCAATGCCTGCTTAAAGCTTTCAAAACGTTTTTTGGAAGACACGTGGAGGACACTTTCAAGATTAGACGCATACGTGACCAAAGTGATGTCAGATGCAATTCCCTATTTTGACTTGCACAATATGTTTAATTTTTGTTCAGGTAAACATTTGACTTGCCTTTGCATGTCTTTGTGACGGTTGCGCCGATGGCGCAGGATACTCTCACCTTTCCGCGAACACCTGGTACCATCACTATTTGATATGGTTGACTCGAAGCGCACCCCGTGAAGATTCTGTATAAAAATAGGTCCCCAACGACCTATGTGTGTCGTACGATGCGACTCAGTAGATTGGGTGCTAAGGCTCTGGGACTTGGTTGATTGCATGTCATAACCCCACAGCGTTGGGCGTTGCCCAGTCGCCTAAGGCGCGGCAATTGGCTATGCAGATTTGCGTTCCTTAGGTTCGCCTCGATTATGTTTCTAGGTTTGTCTGAGACCTGCATCACGTCGGGCTTCCCGTCCACATTAAGCTGACACGCTGTGATATAAACAGAATATTGTTAAAAGCGGCGTTAAACCCAATTCACTCACTCACTCACTCACACAATTCATTCAACATCATATGTTGGAACAATACTTCGCCGTGGAACTTAGATCGCCTGGTGGTATCAAGTTTTGGCCACTGGCCACCCAACTCACTCACTCACTCACATAATTCATTCAACATCATATGTTGGAACAATACTTCGCCGTGGAACTTAGATCGCCTGGTGGTATCAAGCTTTGGCCACTGGTCCTGCTCCACGAAAACAATCCGAGCGTAATTCACTGTCATGTATTTATTCACATGAATGGTTAATTACGGTTGCAAGTTTGTAAATGTCATTACGTGTTAGTTATGTTCCATAAGTGATGCAGGTCACTTACCTGTCTACCCTTTGGGGATTCCGGGTGACAATGTAATGGTATTACAGGTCGAAAACGAAAGGTTGGTCAGGATCGGTGACTTGGTCGACTGCATGGCTTTTTTCCCAGACGGAGTTGATCTTTGTTCATATTAACAATCACTGCCATGTCTGGTCCAGTAAAGGTGACGATATCTTTGTCAGATCACTAATTTCGAAGCAATACAAGACAGTTTAACTTGTTTAAGAAAGCATTTCATGGCGTGTTGGGATTTCGGAGCAACACTGCTTCGGTGTTTTAATGCTTTAATGCGCGTCGAGTGTGCGTGAAACTTGTGTTTCACTCTTTAGCAAATATTTTGCAAATTACTGACTTAAATATGTTTAATCAATATTAAACACACGTAGTACACATCACTTACCAATTAAGGCAAGGTGTTATTTAGGTAGCGGAATAAGTCAAGTGGATCGTAGTACACTCGTACTATAAGTATTATAAGAATAGAACCAGGTGATCTGGATACAGAGAGGCATGTCCTATCGGTAATATATCCGTCATGGGTGAACGGGAATGTAACAGTACATTTAGCTCAGGAAACAGTTCTCTCTCAAGCAATATGGGGATGACGACATTGACATTATGAACGAGTGAAAAGCTATACTGGAGAGTCAAATGCGTTTGAAACCAATCACGTTTACCTGAAGGCACTTGAAATGTTGTTAAACTCATAATTCAAACAATTTTATCAACGTCTGGATAATTCAAATCAAATGTTTATTTCATCAGTGCATGATTCCAGGTCTGATATAACAGTATGGTTGTAGATACCTTTTTCAATTTCACGCAATACAAGTCTCTCTGTCCTATCATCCTGCTTCTGGTGGATTGTGGATTTGGCGGGATGCTTATCTACTACTTGCGTTAATGCATGAGAACAAATTGAAAGGGATGGAATGGATTTTGAAATCATTGGAAATAATAAGTAATGATAAGCCTCATTGTGACTGTATGGAGAGATTCTGAAAAGGTATTCAGATGCCAGACAGTGCAAAATGTTCTAAACAAGTAAACACTGATTGCGTAAAAACAGTAAGCTAAATGTATATCCTGTTTCAAATATGCATATTTATATAAATGATTTGAAGAACATGTCTTTCACGATTAGTCCAGTTCCAACCATAAAATGGTTGCACCCTAAACGTTACAGTGACGCATCATGCGAATATGAAACGATATTGACATTTCTGTTGACTTGACACAGGTTTAGTGACTCAGTGAATGCATTATTCAAAACATCCACTTTGCACATGACCCGCACTGTGAATATAATCCATACAACAGGTGCACATGTATCCATATATTGTTGACTTACGACTCAAGTATTGATTTTATTGATTGCTACTATACATTTAACATTTCAAGCATCTTCTACGGCTTCTTCTTGAATTATATACTAGTGTAGTTGTCATATTAAATATATTTTGAGAGCAATAATGGCCAAATATAGGCTACAAGCATTCAACTTTTCTGGGACCTTTCTAAACAGAAAATGTCCAACACTGATACAGAAATAACCTGAAAGTGGCATCACAAATATAATTGTGGAATCGATGAAGTTTGAGAAGTGATGTCGCAAGGTGCACACCTGAAGATTAGTATACTCAACAACAGCTAACTGAACAATGCCCAATTGGTCCGTGTAAATATAAATACCGACATCCATAGGATGATGATAATAAATATGTTTCAACCAGATGGTGTTTTTCTTTAACTGTTTAAGCGGTGAATCTGTCAAAAAGCAATGTAAGATGAGCTCTTACGAAAGTTTTTTCTCCAAAATACTCGGTTTGTCTTGATATTTCAATACTTCAACTAAACGTACATATCTAAACTACTAGATAAGTAATCGATTTATTTAATCTTTATTCAGAACAAAATACGTAAAATATACGTTAAGTAGAATAGAATGAAATTGTAGGTGTTGCTTCACTGAAGCCAGTAAACACTGTGTACTCTGCAGTGGTCAAACAAGTTCTTTCTAGATGCATGCGTCCAATTGACTCATCTCCATTTTTTATATTGGATCTTATTTATAGTCCCAAGCATACACCAACTCGAAATAAGACTGAATTTCAGCATCCCTACGGCTTTTAATAGTATAATCACATTAAGAATTTGTTTGCATAATCATATTATCCTAATCCGGAGTTCTCTGCATCGTCGTGTCCATAATGGATCAGATGTACACGTTCATTTCAATAAGAACTAGATTTTGGCCATTTCAAAATTGTGATTTGAAACGCCACAAGATGTAAACGCATCGGCTAAATGGCTAAAATAGGGCAATACGAACGATTTGCGAGATTTTTCAGGAACAAGAGCATATATTTGTTACGATTTTCTTACGAGATAAATATGACGAAATTACGGATACAGAAGAAATATCAACTAGCATCCGGGTATTCGAACAAATCCACAAATAGTTATACAGCTGAGAAGACACTACAGCTGTTTTGTATAACAAGTTGTTCAGTGTTGTGCGGGGCCGAAGCACCAATGAATGAGTGAATGTTGGTTTACGCCAACACGAGTGAATGCGTTTTGTGTAAAGCTGCTGTGACTAGTATACCAGTTCGATTACTTGATGTGGGAGGAAAGTTCCTGGTGGTGCAAGTCACAGACGTTTACCACTTTGGAGAAACCCACAAGCACGGGTATAGTAATGACAAAGGAAGGATTGTAATCATGGCTACTATTAGATTCGAACCCAATAATGTTAAGTGCCGCAACTCTCCAGAGCTAACTGTTAGCCAGCTCTAGCCACCCATGCTTCTTGACACAACAGACTCAAGTTCATCTATTACCCCTGTGGCCTGACCCGTGAAGACTCAGGTTAGAATAGGTCTTCAGCAACCCATGCTTGCCGTAAAGGGCTGTTAACGGGATCGGGTGGTCAGACTCGCTGACTTGGTTGATGCATGTCATCGCATCCTAATTATCGATGCTCAGGATGTCAATGAATGGTTTGTCTGGTCCAGATTCGATTATTTACAGACCGCCGTCATCTAGCTGGAATATTGCTGAGTGCGGCGTTAAACAACAATCAAACAAAACCCCGTTGGCCTGATAATCGAATATATGCAACAGGGAAACTAGTGGTTGATATCATGACTAAAGGTGTCTTATGCACACAATTAGCTATTACATATTGTAAGCATTCGATTTACCAGTTATAAGTATGGGATACTGGGGATATATCTGTCCTGGACGTCCATCAAGTTCGAACCTCCAAACAAAGTCAGCGTCAGAGAAGCACAGTAACAGATGATAACATGTACTCCATGTCCCTCACTCGCAAATGAAACAAGCGTGAAATAATGACATTTCGCATTGCAATGCATGCATTTGTTCTATACTCCGCCTCACCTCCATCAAAAATGACCTACATGTACGAAATACACGATGCTGCAATGTATAAAATCCCAACTATGTACCTCCATATATTCCTGAACACTCTGCCTTGATGTTTAGAGGAAAAAACATTTTTTATACTAATCAGATCCATCTGCGTGGTAATATTAACATTAATTTGTTTACGTCTACTACACATGGCAGACTAACTTCCCACACTTTATATTCTGTGTAACATCTTTATTGTTTCCATCTTGTACTGCGGCGAGTGTTTGAACAGCACGAGTATAATAGGGACATACTCTGGATGCACCCATAGCTTATTTGATCATAGGCCGTGTTTGTAATAAAAGCAGTAAATCCCTCAGACGCACGGTGAGGGTGTTTTACGTACGCAGGTGGATGCTTCACCATGTTTACTTCTGATGCTTGTTCTTCGGATTGCTTCGGTTTTTGTTACGAATGTCAAATTTATGGATAAGACCGAAAAAGACTAGGCCAAGGCTGTTGCCAAATCGCATGCTCTGTTGTAGATCAATACACACATGATAGCATTGAGGCAAACTTACAGAGCCAAATGACCTCATGAAGACTCGCATGTATGGATTCGAAATATTTTATTCATTGACTTTGATGTATACTGTTTTCCAGAGAATATTACAAAGCATTCTTCACTGCCTTCTCGGAAACTGTTGTTTCTATCATTTTATTGCCTTTTGGAAGAATAAGAACAGACACATATATGCAGTAACTTTCCTTACTGTATCGGGAATACAGACAGTCAACATGGTCCATGCTGATGCTGCAATGCTGATGCTGCTAAGCTACTGCCAGACGTTTTATAACTAAATGGTAAGAAAATACGTCATCAATCGTCAATCACGTAGAGTGCTTTGTCTTCAGAAGTTGTGAGTAAAGAAAGAACATACTTAAAATATGTTAATTTTATATAGAGCTTTGCCTTTCAGAATTGTATTTAAAGTAAGGAAAACCTGACAACATGTCAATGATATACTTAGATATATTCTTAATATAGTAGAGCTTTCGTCTTTCATAATGTGTGTAAAGTTGGGAAACACTGAATAAATCATTTGTGTCAATCATTTGGAGCTTTGTCTTTCAGGATGTTGGGAAACACTGAATATATAATTTATGTCAATGATATAAAGTCAATAATTGTCCATAAACTCTGTTTTATAGTACCAAGACACGACACACGAGATCAACTATTTCAATATTATCGGCTACTACTGCTCTTTGAGGGAACACACACACACACACACACACACACACACACACACACACACACACACACACACACAAACAACGTATATTCATATGAGGAGATACCATTACTATTTCATTCTGTGTGAACAGCATCAATGACAGTTAGGCTGAGGGGGTAATTAAACTTAGAAAACTGAAAGTAGGTCGGTTCCCGGGATCCACTTACTTCATACTAGCTTTAATGTGTTACTGTATCTAACACATCTGATGACCCAATAATACATCCGGGCATTTGCATTGTTTCATCTAGCAGCATGACATACTGGTCAACATCAACAACTATATTGTCATAAGTTTCGTCTGACGTTTGGTGGTGCCGCCAAATTTACATCAGAATATATTCTCATCGCACTTTCCTAAGTTGATTTACATATTTGTACATGCCAAGACTTAACGACCCTCCTTTTCGCTTCATTTGTCTGTAACTTGTAGTCTATAGTGAATCCATTACTGGCGTCAGTGAGAGAAAGGCCCACCACATGCAACCGTGTGCAACCGTTTCATTGATCATTAAATCCTTTATATTAGTCACTGGCATTCCTAACTTGTGATTTTTTTACTCATCGCCAATGCTGTTTAATTCTAGTTCAACTTGTTTCATACCGTTCAAATGAATGAAATACGATGTGTGTAGAAGACTGCCTACAGTTTCCATTGTACCTTGTGGATGATGCGCTATATTCAATTTAGAGATATCATCATCATTATCACATGTGGACATGATATGAGCAATATGTTTGTAAAGTTTGTAGAATGGTGTGAATAAGAACAAGTGAGTGGATACGCCACTTTTAGCAATATTCTTGCAATATCAATGTTTGTGTGGGGCGGGGGCATCTCCAATAGTGTACCACGTTGAGAATTGAACCCGGGCCTTCAGGGTGTCAAGTGTACGTTTTAACCACTAGACTACCCCATCGCGTCGGCATATGTATTCTTACAATAATCACAAGACTCTAACACGGTGACATTAGGTTGTAGGCTACAGTACCGATACAGGTACACTAGTCACAACGGAAACATCAATCTAGTTGGCTGCACATGTTGTTGGATGTTTACAAACTAATAAATATTATATTAAACAGTCATGCAATTACCATAAGGAGGATACTGAAATCGCCTGAAGTAACAACTTTTTGGAGTTATGTCACTTTGAATGCCTGGAAAAATTGCAATCAGTATTCGTTTCATAGTTGCAGTTTTAACAGAATCCGAACTGACGAAGCTTGACAATTTAACCTCGATACAACAAATGTATGCGGTAGTTTCGATGTGCGATCCTGCCGCACTAGCGGCAATACACATACACAATAATCACTGTATGTGATGTATGACATTAATGAAGACATTAATAGAAAAACTGTGAGGAACAGTTTCATTCATGTCGTCGAACGAATCAGAGCCAACGAAGAACATGAAATTGAAACTGAACTGTACATGTTGCTTTTTATTCAGATCTACGAAGAACAAACAATACACTGGAATTTTTATATATAAAAAAATAAAACTTCAAAGTGTAAGAATATTCCATGGCCACTATATTTTCTTTCAGGTAAGATAAGAAAACACGAATAGTTTCGATATCATATATATTTCCCTTAACAAATGCTACTTCATCGCGTCGTGACGTCCTATGTGTTCCTATCGAGTATATTAACCATCTGTTCCAAGCAGTTGTCCTAGAAACTGTTTGAACAACCTTGGAGAAAGTGATAAATTGTTATTGACTATAAGGAAAGAGGCAACCCAATCCTGTAGAGTTTGGGAAAACTAATTTATGTCTTAATTACAATCGAAATCGACAAGAAGTCAGATGAAATGCATACCACTTACCACTGAAGAGACGACAGGTCTTCACCGCGCCAATCACAACAGCCTCTGTCGCCAATCAATGCAATACATCCAAGTTGTCCCTCATAAAATCCATATGCTTAGTTTTGTCATTTGATGCAATAGACATTGTCTGGAAGGCAGTAACTCACTCCGCTGCAGGTAACACCACGATGGACAAAAAGACACATCAATCGATGAATCTGGATCTCTGAAAGATAAATAAAAGTGATGTGAATACGAGGCGTCTGGACGGAGACGTCTCAATATGACATCGATGACTTTCCCGAAAGTCCTCAAACAAATCAATTTCACATGCACTTCACGATGCTATGTGTCAATATTCTTTACAACTTATGCAATTCTTTGGTAGTACCACAAGGAAGGTTTTCCCTTTCTGGCGGTTGTTCAGGGAATTGCTTTAGCGGCCGAGAAATTCCGATCGTTATCGCTCCGATTGGCTGCCCACAGCAATGAATACCTGACAGGGATGTGGCCTCCGCTTGACTACCAGTGTAGCCCAAGTGATGCAGGTGTGTTGGATATGCTTGGAGGCGTCGGATTGCAAACTGGTCGCACGCGTAATAAGGAGCATGTGTTAAAAAATACCACGTGACCAGCTCGATCTCTTCCGTATCAATGGACATGGAAATAATGGAAAAACTGGCTTACGGCTGGAATGATAAAAAGAAAATGTCATTGATGGATAGCCAACTCATGGATATGTATGGATAAATGGAACTTTGTTAGTCTGAGGTCTATAATATAGAATGACGTGTTGCAGAGTTTGAATATAATATTTATCCCATTGGCGTTTCATTACATAGACGATTCCAAGTTAGAATAAGTTCCAGGAAACCTGTACTTGTCTTACGAGCTGAGAAGGTGGATTGGGTGGTCATTTGGCTGATTAAATTGCATTGTACCCTAGTAAGAGGCGACTAACGGGATCGGGTGGTCGGCTCGTTGACTTGGTTGATGTCCTCGATCCCAATTGCTCATGATATTAATCACTGGATTGTCTGGCCCAGACTCGATTATTTACAGACTGCCGTCATATAGCTGGAATATTGCTGAGTGCGGCGTTGAACAACAAACCAACCAACCATTGTACCCTAACGGCGTTGTACGTTGACAGTGCTCATAATGTCAGTCACAGGTTCGCCTAGCCTCGCCTACATATATTTAGCTGGACTATTGCTGAGTGCGGCTTTAAACAACAAACGAAAGAAAACAAAATATATGTTTATGCTTTAATTAAAGAATTGAGTTCAAGCACTGCGAAGGAAGATATCTATCATTTTTCAATGATTTTGTTAAGTTTTATGTTAATGCGCTGGGGAGAAAGTATACGAGGGATGATTGAAAAGTTCTAAGCCTAATTACAAAGGATGTATAGTACACTCTTCACAGTTTTCATGCATTTAGTACAGTACTTTCCATGGTTGCAGGATGCATTTGAACAACACACACGACAAGGCAGCATATTTCTGCAGGCATCAAAGTGGCTAGCTAATCTCGTTTAAAAAAAAAAGAAATCGGCTCTCTCGCCATCATCCAACTGAAACCTCTAACAGCCATTCATGCAGACATGCTGTTAACTTTTGGGGATGCTCCTTCTTCCTTTGACACTGTTAAGAGGTGGCTAGCGGAGTTTACATTGCCAGTTTGACCAACTGATGGACGGAAGCCCCATGAGTAATTAAGTGGGAGGTCGTGTATGGGCTATACTAGGTACAAGTACATGGTCAAGGCCGATTCTGTAATTGAACGGGAGAATATACTTCTCTTACTGAATCACTCCTTGGACGGACCCGCTGAGAATGTTAAATGGTACACGGGGTTGCTGAAAGGCAGCATACATAACCCCTTAACCGTTTGCATAAGTACATTATTTCCCATGCTTACTGGCTGTTTTTAACCAATGCCTCGGCCAGGCAGTATATTTGTGCAGGCCTCAAAGTGAATAAGTATTCTTTGTTGATGGAAATGGATAGATAAATATTGGCTACCGCGCTGTCACCAAGGCCAATGCATCTCCAACTGAAATTACGAACTCCAACAGTCACCATTGTGTCAACTTTAGGGTATGATACTCCTCCCTTTGTCACTGTTAACAGGTGTGCAGCGCAGTTTAGGAGGAGAAGAGAGAGACTCGAAGATGATCCAAGATCGGGAAGACCTTCAACACTGCCACCCACAAGGAACATGTTGATAAAATAGACGATATGAGTATGGATAATCGACGACTCACCTCACGTCACATAAGCAATACAGTAAGCATCTCTCATTAGAGAGTTGAGAACATTCTGAGAAATAAACTGGGCTTGACCAAAGTATCAGCACGCTGCGTTCCACGGCTTCTGACCCAGGCCAGACACGCTCCAGTTTCAACATCTCCCGTGAGAATTTAGGTCCTTTTGAAGTAGACCCAAATGAGTTTGCTGTTACCAAGGATGAGTCTTGGGCCCACCACTATCAACCAAAGACTAAACAACAGTGTAACATCTACCGTTTCATTGTCTGAAGAAGGCAAAGTCTGATCCAACAGCTGGCAAAATGATAGCTTCGGTTTTCTGGTATTCAAAGGACTGACTACCAGACGACCAGACCTTTAATGGCGAAATGCTATACAAATCTGCCTAGTCAACGACGTGAGAATATCAAAGCTTTGGTGTCAAACTCACTAAAACTCACTGTGTGTCGTTTTGCCAGGACGGTGTCCCATAAGTCTGTTGTCGCCATGGTTGCAACGCATGACTGTCGCTTGGAACACATTGAACACACTCAGTAATTAGCATATATTGCACCGTTAGATTTCAACCTCTTCCCAAACTTGACGAAAGAACTATCTGGCAAACATTACAAAAATGATGATGTCGCCATTTCTGATTAGGAGGAATTTTTAAACCACCAGGGGGGAATTTTCTACACCAGTGGAATCCAGGCACTCCAAAATCGGTTGCAGAAGTTTGTGCAGTGGATTATGCCGAAAAACATTGGCAAGCAACTCCACCTACGCAGCCCGTCACTGTTAGATTAATAGAAACGTTCAGCCACTTTGCAGATATATATTATACACCTTGTCGTGAAGCCATCTGGTGTAGATACTGAGGCTTTCAATTTTGTAATATAATTGTATTGATTTTTGTAATAAGTGTGTATGTAAGACTAATTAATAAAATATCGATAGTTACCTTTATCACGTAAAATGCAGCATTCTACGTAATTCTTAAGGACATATACACCATTTATACATGTTCATAGTTACTATAAAGTTCCGTGTGACAGACTTCGTTTTCTGAACAAGAAAATACTATTTTCAATGCAGTGAACATAACACATGACATTATGTGCTCGTTTCATTAAGCGCGAGACTGTTCGTTTCACAAAGCGCCATTTTGTTACTTGACCAACATGTATTCATTCGTTTCCAACACCGGTCTTGTAAGTTGATATTAGTATATAATCATATCTTAATGTATGATAAAGACCTTTACTGACCTCAAATAGTTTTTGTTATTTTTGTTTATATTTTTCCAGATTTTGCAGACACGACAAAAGGTCGCAATTACAAGGGGTAGTGAAACACGTCCATGCGTGTGAGGTTGGTAGAATTTACCTTTCACATTTGTCCATTTGTAATTTAATAATTTAAATTCATTGAATCAACTACATGATGCATAAGATATTCCATGTATCGAGTGAAATGCCATGTCGTGAAGGGGGAAAAGGCAATATTTTCTGGCTACGTCACTCGATGTGAGAAACATGGAATATCCTGCAGCTACATTTGGTATATGTGTGACATTCAATGAAACGAAGAAGTCAGTTATCACTTAGCAACAGATAACACCATCAGTCAAACAATGCCAAACTGAACAAGTACAACTGGGCAGGGGTTAAGACGTTTAAGAACGATGAGGTGGTCTTTGCTTTAGTCCGGAAGAATGTGAGTTTTATAGTTCTTCTCCACTTAGATGCCATGCCGCAGTTTTAACACGGATATTCCACCCAGACACAGTATTCGCTAGTATCCAACCAGTCCCCGTGAAGATCCGGATGAAGAATAGGTTTTCAGCAACTCGTTACAGGCGACTAAAGGGATCAAGAGGTCAGGCTCGCTGACTCGGTTGCTACATGTCATCACATCCAAATCGCGTCGTTCGATGCTCACGATGTCGATCACTGAATTGTCTAGTCCAGACTCGATTATTCCTATGCCTTGAATATTGTTGAGTGTGGAGTTAAACAACAAACAAACAAATTAATGCTCTTAATGTTGAGCGCCAGACATGGTATCAAGAAGTACAATACCAGGCCTCGAACTACTGACCTTCCGTTCTCCCATCACTCTACCAACCAGTCCACTGAGGCTGGACGATTGACGGTTGTTTGTGCTCTTTCCGCTACACCCAAGAGAAACTATTACCAGTGCGGTTAACTCCGCTTCCAACAGTATTTCAGTATCACAGCCTGTCAGCCTGTCAGATCAGCCTAATTTGGACAGAATGGTCAAATGGTAGAGCGTGTGCCCGGAGAGTGGAAAGTCCGGGATTCGATTCCCGGACGCGCCATGCCAAAAGACGTTAAAGAAGGTACTTGTTGTTAAACTGTCTGTTCACTATACAAGGTTTGGTTTAACACCGCTTTGAACGGTACATCAGTTATATCAAGGATGATAATCGGGGTGAATAAGTATTGTATTTAGCGATCGAATGTGTATTGTTCATTGTAATACAGTGAGTGAGTGAGTGAGTGAGTATTGGAAATTTGGCTTTTAGACAGGGACGTCACTGCCATATCGACAAAAGGAAACAAAAAAGACAATAATATATTGCCTGCAGATTTTTTTTTTCAAATTTGTCAGTGATCACCCATACATCAATAAATCCGCCCTTCTTTCGGTCAAATCCAAATATTACTTTGGTCAAAGTTCCCCATACCGTACTGAGGTCTTTTTTTATGTTACTTAAACCACTAAGGGCCCGAACATGAAATGCGGTGATTTACACATCGGCATCCCTGCCACTCGAGTCCACCTCTTCATGTGTTTTTCATTATACGTACATTGTAATGTAAACCTGAATTAGGAGACGTTGCTATAAACAAACAGGGATATCTTGGGTCACGGATTCTCATACTTGAAGCTGTAGGCATCGGTCATTGTTGCCATACTCAACCATTCTAAAATGTCAGCAGTATTAAACTTGAAAGTGTTATAAAGAAAAAGGCTAGTTCTCACAGTCTAGTCTAATAATTTTCAAACCAATATTTCAAAATTATCCTCAACTTTAATATTTGACATTTCCAGTGCGACAATAAGGGCCGTTATCTTACCTCGCACTTTCTCACCAACATTGTAACTACGGAGAAATGTTCCTTGTTACACATGTCACACAAGTCAATGTCTACACACGGCTCGTATCGTTGTGTATATTCTCACATAGACTGGCGTTTGTATACGTACACCTGACACCCAAAGCGTATACTGATCAATATTAACATCTGTCTTTTAACGTTTGTGACACAACGTCCAAACTAGTGCCTAATTAATTAAGTTAAACCAAGTGGGTCATTTGTTTTGTAGTAACAAGGGGCGTTTGACGCATCTTGCTATAGTGTGAAGTGCTCCCAGCATCACAGCTAATATCCCTCAGTTAACAAGTCCTCTCGGCCCCATGAGGCTTCTCAATTTCTCACCTATCCATCTGCCCATCACCTTCTCACCTATCCATCTGCCCATTCACCTTCTCACCTATCCATCTGCCCATTCACCTTCTCACCTGTCCATCTGCCCATTCACCTTCTCACCTATCCATCTGCCCATTCACCTTCTCACCTATCCATCTGCCCATTCACCTTCTCACCTATCCATCTTCCCATTAAACTTCTCACCTATCCATCGCGCCGCCTACCTACCTATTCACCCGCCTGTTCATCAACTTACCAATCCATCGACCCGCCAATCTATTCATTCACCTATCAATCTTTTTACCTTCAATCCACCCATCTATTCACTCATATATCTACCCACCTATATCTCACCCATCTACCCACGTAATCAACCTACTAGACCATCCATCTGGCGAACAAACAACCTACTCGTTCACCCATCCACCCACCTACGAACCTCCTACCCTCTATATCTACCCACCTAACATCCTACTCACTCATTAATCTACCCACCTATCAACCTACTATCCCATTCAACTACCCACATGTCAAACTTCTGTCTCATAAACCTACCCACCTATCAACCAACTGTCTCAACCATCATCTACCCACCAAATATCCCATCCACCTAACCACCTATCAACCAACAATCCCAACCCCATCAACCTGCTCAGCCATCCTTCTCCCCACCCATCAACCAACTCCCTTCAACCATCCACCCATCAACCAACTCCCTCAACCATTCACCCATCAACCTACTCCCTCAACCATCCACCCATCAACCTACTCCCTCAACCATCCACCCATCAACCTACTCCCTAAACCACCCACCCATCAACCAACTCCCTCAACCATCCACCCATCAACCTACTCCCTCAACCATCCACCCATCAACCTACTCCCTCAACCACCCACCCATCAACCAACTCACTCAACCATCCACCCATCAACCAACCACACATCCACCGACTAGTGGTCATAAGTTCGAAGCTGACAATACGGACAACGCATAGAGTAGTAGGAAAACAATATATGTCTACCCCTCGAAGTGTATGACCGAAACTCATCGAAACACTGAAACTAGAAAATCCAAGTCTTGATTCGAATGGTAAACACCTACCAAAGATAGAAGTACGTAGTCTAGCCACGAGTACATATATCATAGACATGACATAAGGAGCTTCTTAGACAATTCTTCACAGAAAGGAGACAAAGCATCAATCAACAATATATAAATATCTACGGTCCACCTTTCATCCAAATGGTAAAAAACGGTGATATCCTGAAAGTGAAGCTTACAGCCATATGTAACAGCCGATGTAATCAGATTGAAGAACAGAATTCATGTAACCAGGGCCGAGCGGAGGAGAGGAAGCGCCTGTCTGTCACGGGTACCTGAGGCGAGATGGATGCTGGACAGGATCAAACGTTACTTGATGGAGCCCTACTGAGGGGGCAGTTTGTCCACTCTAGTGGTCAATAGAGTCTAGACAGCAGTCGTGAGCTCCGTATATTCTTTGTCAAGACCGCTTATATCATTACTTCCGCCATAGAGGCAAATCTATGTCGTCGTCTGAAGGGAGGGCAGCAACAGAAAAAGCTAGATGATCCCTCAGTGACACGACTCATTTCGGTTGTCAAAACATTGTGTAATGGGGACTTGCTTCACTGGCTTTGAGTTTAGGAAATTCATATGATTATGTGTAAGAATCAGAGTCGTTGTAGGTTCTCAGGCCTGTGCACTGAAGGATACACCCTTTTGGTAAATGAAGAGTACATTTTGTGATCACTTGAATACAAGACATATCCTCGATACAGCATATATCTTGTCCACTATCTATCTCGGAAAAATATATTCTCGAATAAATGCTTGGTGGTAGTTTTATACCTTTAGTTATTTTTAGTTAGTTTATATTGTTCAAATACGTTTACCAATACACCCGATCACTTATATAAAACCCGTGAAGATCCGGGGTAGAATGGGTCTTCAGCAATCCATGCTTGCCGTCAAAGGCGACTTTGTCGTTGTTGTCAGGCTCGCTGACTTGGTTGATGCATGTCATCGTATCCCAATTGCAATTGGATCGATGCTCATGATGTCAATCACTGGATTGTCTGTTCCACTCGATTATTTACAGACTGCCGTCATATAGCCGGAATATTTTGTTGAGTGCGGCGTTAAACAACAAATAAACAAACAAACATCTTATATAAAACTTTTAAAAAATATTTAAAACGGGGGTGGCTACTCCTCCAGATCCGCGTATGCTGTGGTATAATTCGCATTATGTTTATGGTTTGTTTGTTGTTTAACATCGCACTAAGCAATGTTCCAGCTATGTGACGGCGGTCTGTACATAATTGAGTATGGTCCAGACAATCCGGTGATTGACATCATGAGCGTTGATCTACGCATTTGGGAAACGATGACATGCATCATCCAAGTCAGCAAGTCTGACCGACCGATCCCGTTAGTCGTATCGTGTTAGGTATGTCCAGGTACATGTAATGACTGAATCAAAGGTAGTTAAGATTACCTTAACATTAATATGGAAAGGGAAACAATGTACACTTAATGTACCAGCGCAGAGAATAGCACGGAATTAACGGCGCCATAGGGGCAATGACGTCCGTTATATGACAACTGAATTGCACATTTAAGCTAGATAGTGTGTGGCAGATGCGAGCGCTTTCATAATTCTGAGTTTTACATAATTATGATTACAAATTGGGTTATATGATTGTCCATTGATAAACTATTATATAGAAACTGCGATTCATTTTGTGTCCTGTTATAGTCAACTCTCGTGTTCCAGTAAATAACATCAACCTTGGGAGAGTGATCATAATTAGGGTGGATCTGGGGAGGTGCAAGATTATTGCGCTTCTATAGCGACGTGTATGCACGTGTGTGTGGATGCTTGTACCGGTCCAGACTTATGCCGATTTGATAGTGCTAGCCAACTGGGATATGCCGCAGTTTAACAACAGGGTAACATCTTTTAACGTATTTTGGTATGACAGGGCCGGTGATCGAACCCCCGACCTTCCGCTTTCCGGGTGGACGCGGACCGACAAGCTGAGAAGAAGTTTAATTTATCATAGGCTAAACGGGCCATGGACCACTTGTCACGGGTACCGCTATTCGCTGTTCATAGAAGGCTATGTACGTGGGTCCGAATCCCGGTTTGCAATGACAGTTTTTAGGTTTTGCAGCGTCATACCCGATCATGCATTTCACCAAAGTTGTGATCGTCAAAGAACAGCGTCACTTCCGTCTTGATTCCCATGTTCAGCTTCCACGTGGCATATCTGAAGTAATGTCCAAAGCTTCGTCAAACCACCCTCCCCCACCCACTAACATATAGCTTAACCACAGTTGGAGGTATGTTGGGTTTTGTTTGGATGCGTGTTGGGATTTTTTATAAATACTCCGTCATATTTCTTGGTTTCGTCGCCCCTCTGACTTGTAATCGTGATATTACACATTTGTTTCAGAGTTTAATATTATGGATCATATAATAACACAGTGACTGATTGTATGATTTTCAGAATAACACATGTACGTACGAGTGAGGGCTCTAGCATACAAATTGCATGCTTTTGGAGGGTTACCTTTCTTAATTGACAGAATAATACCATTTCTGGAATTGCAACAGAGCAATATTTTTGTGGACATGGTACCAGGATTATACAGATTACCAAGTATAAATTGGACTACCATGTTACACAAGGCCATAAACCCATTACCGTTCTTTGTGACATCCTGACAATGTTTTTCCTCAGCGTATGACGAAACCAGTCCTACCAGTGAAATATATTTTTTAAGAGCAGTGCTAGAAATATAGTAAGGAAAGAACACAGCAGGCTTAGAAGACCGGTTACCTGGAATAACTTGGCTCAACATCAGTTTTGACGACATAATATTGATCCGTTTAACGATCAGTAAGCAATCCTCATCCGCTTCATTATTGCAATTCCGACCTTTGTAAACACGAGTCTTGAAATTCCAGCGTTGTTTAAAAGCTTATTCTATTTCCAAGTAACCAATTGCACGAGGATAGCAGAACAACGTGAAACAGTAGGGAATGGGCGCGGAGAGTCCTCAAGCGATGAGTGGTGTCGATGGCTGCCAAACAATCGCCATTGTGGGTTGCCATATTTTGAAATTTTGCAATCGACAGATGGGCACTTGATTTGGGTGTAAATTAGACAGACACTTAACACGTGCAGTGTGATTTGGATATGTTTATGAGACACTCTCGTTCCAGGGTCTGTTTTTAATCAACCGCTATTCTTGGCGTTTTTGTAAACGAGAGTAGGAAGAAGTGTTGAAGTTTTATGATAAATGAAGATAGACTTTACTCTGCAGGTAATGATTACGTTTATGTTAAAAGGTACATTTCTATGTCCGCGTAACTAGAAACGTATCTCTGACATCCAGGAAACGTTATCGAAACATAATCGCACAAGAGTATTGCAGATGTGGTTTATCAGCGATGAGGCGTTAATGTAATATTATAGATCTAACGTTTAACATTTGAAATGAATTAACAACGACTTGCAATGCATTTGATGTGCTTCATCATTTACATAAACTTGAACAAATGTCAATGGGGTATAACTAAATGCAATACCACTGTTAACTCAACGCATACGGGGTTGCGAGTGTACAGCAAAAATGAACTCTGTTTTGTATGACGCAAGGACGTTATATCATGATGTTACTTGCATTAATATCCGTTTTACTTCCACAATAAGGAGGTTTTAGGGTCGGGTTGTTGGCAGTCATAAACTTTGATTTAAGTCTTGATCATCCCCTAACCACGTTGTCTGTCAGTCACATTAGGTTTTGTGTATTAATCCTATTTGGGGAGATTTTATCCTATCGTTACACAAGGAAGTAATTGCCATGGCTAGACAAAGAGCTGGATATGGGGTCAGTATATATAGTCCTCTCCCATGTGGATGCCAATGGGGCGGTGGGTGGTACAGAACGGCGTCCCCTTACGAAACACGAACTGTGCAAAAGTAGTGCATGTAGTAGTAGTAGTAGTAGTAGTAGTAGTAGTAGTAGTAGTAGTAGTAGTAGTAATTAACATAGCGTCTTGCCAATGGTCATACATTGTATCGCATTAATTAGACTGAGTGTGTATGGCTGTTTTGTTTGTTTGGTTGTTGTTTAACGCTGCACTCAGCAATATTCCAGCTTATGACGGCGGTCTGTAAATAATTGAGTATGGACCAGACAATCCGATGATTGACATCATGAGCATTGATAAACGCAGTTGGGATATGATGACATGCATCAATCAATCACCCGATCCCGTTAGTCACCTCTTACTACAAGAAAAGTCGCCTTTTACGGGTCGCTGATGACCTATTCTACCCCCGATCTTCAGGGGTCGAGGGTGTATGGATGTGAATCAATGTGAATGAACGTAACATGTAACACTCAATGCAGATCTGTATTTCTAGTGGAGAATAAAATTTGTTAAACACAAAAAGGTGTGGATGTTTCACATTAGGATTAGTAAGTAAACTGAAAATGAGCGCCATTCTGTACAGCACAGCCTCTCTTTCACACATGTGCACTAGTTCCACAATCGGGGCCATATTGGATTCGACTACGTACATCTGCACTGTAGACATCTTTAGGTGCTTCTCAACCGATTCACTCCCATGCAATTAAGGAAATTCATCATGCAAAGCTTTATGAATCTCATAGCCAGTTTGCTGGTATTCGGGATATGCAATCAATATAAATTAACAATTAGACGTGTAAAAATAAAACATCCAATAAATATGTGATTCGGTGAGCCCTTTGAAGGAAACTCATAACTCGAATAAAACTGAGCTGTGGAAGCATATTTACAATATATTATCACACACAGGATAAATTATTGCTTATGTATGTTCTAGTTGACAGTTTCTGGCTTTCCTTGCGTGGACTACTATATCACTACCTATCATCCCGCTAATCTTACCTACTGACTTGTCCCACCGAGAATCCAATCCTGGGCTTACTTGACAGACAACTATTACCTTGAGGATGGCGAATGACTGTGTGATCTGACTCTGTGATCATCGGAATTCCCTGTGATTTGCCGTGTTCTTTCATGTCCTAAGCCTAACTTCGTCCTGATTATGAGTGTGGGTTTGTCAGCACCCACCTGTGCTCGTGGTTTTTGTGGGGAAGACCTTCCATCCGCGTTGTTACGGACATCCCTCCCACATTAAAGTGATACACTGACTCACTCACTCACTCACTCACTCACTCACTCACTCAAGGCTTCCTCGCTTTCGCACCCGTGAAACTGGCAGTACGACCATGTAAAACGCGGATTCAAATGACATTATTTGGTGTTTAGTGGTACTGCACTGTTGTATTGTGTCTCTGTAGCTATCGGAAACAGGGGTTTGATCCTTGCCTTGTCGGGCGGTTTCGTAGCCTAGTGGTTAAAGTGTTCGGTCTTCACGCCGAAGACCCGGGTTCGATTCCAGACATGGGTACAGTGTGTGAAGCCCATTTCTGGTGTTCCCCGCCGTGATATTGCCCAATATATTGCTAAAAGTGGAGGTAAAACCTCACTCACTCACTCATCGCTGTGATAACCATTCACCATGAGTTCAGAAAGCTGTAATCTGGAAACAAGTTTTACCCCAGTAGTTGAGTGATAGCCTCTGCTTCTACAATCGTTCTTGTCAGTCTGTATGTGCATCACTGTATCCCGCTGACACGGGATGTTGATCGCATTATCGACCACTAATTTGACTAAGCCATGTTCGATTATTTTACAGGTTGCCGTGCTGAAGCTGGAAACCGATGATTAACATTAAATGTACAGGTATTTTCTATCACAGCAAATAACGACTGAATGCTGCTTGAACGGAAGTCAGCCAATGAACAACTATTGTAAAACATCGAGGAAGGATATGATACTAAAGAAGTGGTTGACAGCATGAGCAATAGTCAATCGTTGCACAATGATACACATTTGGCAAGATCACGTATTGTAATCGACAGATTCACTTTGTAGTTGTCTCTTGTAGGCACTGGGTTCTGGTGAAATATTTTGGAATCACCAAGGTTATCAAATAAGCACGTGTATGTAATGACTCATATTCCGATTTGTGCAATAGTTAGCGAACAATTCGTTTCACCTTTAAGTACCAGGTCCTTCCTGCAACCTTGTGATAAAATGGAGATGTCAAACCTCCTTTTTGAAATAAGATAACACCTAATTACCTAGCTTTAAAGCATCCTTCCTTTGTAATTATGAACTATTTTGTCATAGGATTTGCTATTCTAATCCAGTGATAACTTCAGTATTGTATTTTTGACAAATACCTGTATATAATGTGCCCACCCTCGAATAAATTCAGAATAACATATTGCCCTTTTAATAGGACAGAATTCTCTCCAAGGTATAGCCCAAGGTGTGTTTACATATCAAAGAAAACACGCTCAAATAACATCCGTGAAGGACATAATATGGTTCGGTATCACACAGTAGACACCGCCAATGCCATACAACATCGGTGAAGACCCTGCAACCCTAAGATTACTCTCGAACACAAGAACAGAGGAGATGTTTCAACATAAAATGTCAGTGAATATCTGTCTGACAAGACAATTGACTTTGTTACGTTACTGGTTAGTGGATTCATTTATCCACCGGTCACTAGACAAAGGTTTAAAGAATAAATACGGCGGAGAAGAAGAGAAGTTCAAATCCGGTGGAGGAAGACACTACGGCTGTTGTTTGCAGATATCTGTTATGTTGGGTATTTTACTTCAACCTTGAAGTGGCATCGGGAAATTATGTTGACATTATATTAGATCGCATTATCATTTTGCCGATTTGATGGGATTTGTATTACAATGAAGAAAATTTAATCATTGAATAACATGGACCTTTAGCTGTGTGATTATTTGGATTTCAATCAGCTCGTTATTGATTAGAAATGTTTAATAATCACTTGGGATTAATTAGTGATTGATTATTTCCATCGGTTGGAGCGGGACCGGGGAACGATAAAACGTGCGTGAAAATCTGAACTTTCACCAGAGTTTCGTCATACACCAGGCAAACTGTGGGGAAGATTTTGTCACAAGAAGCCGACCAGATGGTAATGCTTCACAGCGTGAGACACATATGAGTCCTTCATTAGTTAACGTAACATAGGATGACCGATCGAGTTAAAATATGTCACAGCTTGTGGACAAGCTATCAAAGTCTCCTTAAACCTTATCACCGAGTTCCTACAACGACAAGCGTGTATAGTGTGTGCTGTCACTGTGTATCTCAAGCGATTGCAATTTGACGAACACATAAAGAATAATTATTGTGTCCACTACTCCAACCACTGGAGCCCATGGTAATTGATATGGAATGAATATATGTAACAGGGGTTAGGGCGGCCTCCTGGCATCTTATCGCAGAGAACAATTGTCCCAGTAAATGCTTAGAAATTATGATTCATGGGGGAAAATAGGAAATAATTTATCTAGTATGTTGCGACTATGATAAATGAATGTCTTGATTTAGTTCAATATTCTAAACTCAGTGTTTTACTCACATTTTCAGTTTACATTTTAATTTTGATTTCCTTCTAAGGCAGTAATAAATGAATGACAGAAACTATTCTCATAATCCCATACCAGTATTTTGCGATCAAAGGGTTCGTTGCAAATATTTACCAAACAACCAGTGTAACCTTAGAAACCAAATCAAATAATAAATTCTTCTCAATGCCAAGAGTCGGTACAACGCCTGGGGGAAGCTCTGGCAACAGAGTGTCGAGCGGTTATGTTGCTTTAATCAAACAAAGCAAATGCTGTTCAGTGGCGTAGAATGAAGGAAAGCAGGATGCAAGGGTACTGGAGCATTCTGCCACAGTGAACACATGTGGCCGACCTTGGCTGCCAGTCTTCAATCAAAGTCAGGAAAAAAAATGGCAGGGTTTCTTTTGTGGGACTGGATCTTCCAGTTGCCATTGTTTCTCAATTAGAGTGTATCGCCAGCAAATCTATTTGTTATTAACCAACTGCAGTAGTGTGACACAAAAACATGAATCCATTGAACCAGATACTTTTATAAATTATGCCCGAGGACGGAAATATGAATTACGCCCTAAGACGGAAATTTGAAGTTGAAATCTGTTTGTCTTGTACTGATAAATCGGCGTCCATGCCCATGTCCTCTTGCCACAAATCAAAAGGTTTTCCTATCACAAAATTGCCTGGAAACTGATTAATGTCCAAATTACAATACGTAGTTGTTGTTTTTTTTGTTATATGAGTTTTGCCGTACATTTTTCACATATGTAACTCACATGAAACATCACAAATAAAATGCCTGTCGCCTTCGAATTTATTATGATTTATATGTACAGGATGTATGTTTAGTGTTTTACTTTCTTTTCATATTGATTGTGTGCGTACTACAGGCTTTATGGGTTAACCGTGAATGTGAATCAGGAACTCTCAGTGTTCAGCTTATTTGTGAACTATGATGACATTCGTTTTTCTTCATTCATCACTGAAACCAGAAACCAACTCTAAATCTGCAAACAAGGAAATGATTCTTTAGTCTTAGGTACAATTATTAGTCAAAATTCATTTCCCTTTCATGTTTCACAATAGTTCAAATGTCAGGAACCACATTTCCCTATACGAACACTTATCCAAGTTGTTCAGCTATCGGAATGATGTAAATTCCACTATTGACAATAACAACCTTCATCAGTCAGTTATTCAGATATGACCCAAAACATCGTGGACAGGCAAACAATTGGGGTCACGATTTTAAGAACATTATGGATGCTGTCGAAGCGTATGGCAAAAAAGTAGACCATTGGAGATTTTACCCGTTGAATACCTTTCTGAGTGGTTAAGGACAGTAAGTCATTTCATTATTGGGAGAATGCACAAACTGAAAAACAAGGAGAAACAGAATTGGAAAAAACCTTCATGTATAAACCAGTTGTCATACAAATTCAGGCTGGCCTACACAAAATGTTTGTAGGTGTTCCTACTAAGAAGGCCACAAATAACATCACCATTTAATGAAGGCATCACTGCATTAACTGTTTGATCAAAGAACTTGAGAATGTGACCTATCAAATAATGCCACATCTGACGCCAGTATGTTAAGTGATAAAAGAAGTCTAACAAAAGGATCAGTACTATCAAGTTTTGGCTTGAAGGCATGTACTTTTGGCTTGAAGGCATGTCCATTCCTCTTTTGTACTGATTCCAGAGCTCTATAACATTCCGTACAAAGAAAGATATATTGTTCGCTCCAGCACATGCACCACCAAATCCCTGTCTAAAGATTAATCATAATCCTTGATACAATCAAGGAAGAACTTTCCTTATTCTAACAGAAAGCAATTGAGTCAAGCGGAATTAATAGCATGCGGGTTCTCAGAAACTCAAAGGATTTGCTTTAATCTTTGCTATCTCAGAAAATAACTAAGTTCAGGTATGTCAGTCATTGTTTCCAATTTTGTACAACACTATCCAACACGAAGCTCAATCAAAGGGGCACTTGTCACTAGACGTGGTGACCATAGATATACTAGTAGTTACATGTCCGTCTTCAAAGATTCGGTACACTTTGTAAACGAAGGAAAGCAAAGTTCTTCTTCACACAGATAACCACAGGGAATGTCCACTACCACTACCTACCGCAGGGCAATATCAACCCACTGTCCTATTGTCCAGCACCGGACAATGTCAACCCACGGTTAAAGACATGATAATCTGGTGGGACAAAATAACCTTGCCATCATGTGACCACACACACCATCATATAGTGTTCATTTGACGTGGAGCATGAGTTTATGACAGATAACGTCTAGATGCAGCTACCTTACAACACCCGATGAGGGCAAGACCCATCTCATTAATTGTATGTAGTACCCGGATGTAAAGGAGACTCATCAGCTCCCAATGTGAAACCCGGATGTAACTCAGACATGTAACATTGCTTCAGTGTAACATGAATGCATGGTACCTGTAAAGTAGTTAACCGATTTAAATTCCCTTTCCCATTCCAACATCAGTCTGTTTCTATGGCAATGCAGCAGTCAAGTATCAGGAACCGATATAATACATGAGCAGAAGTTGATTTTCTTCGTTTAGGATTTTCTTCTGTGCAGTCCTTGACTTTAACTGTCGTAATTAAATGATGCCTCGAGGGTAAGCCTGCCGCTCGTCCCACACTGCGGATATTGTCCGCTATATGAGAGCTTCAACATCACCCATTGTCAACATGATGTATCTCTGGAAACGTCTTGACTGTAACGTGTGATGACAAATAGTCTGGCATTGGTTCCTCGGGCAGTTGCATCCGTCTTCAATGTAGAAAAATGTCATCCTTGATTCCACATTGAAAGCCCGGATTGTAAATAAGCCTTCCTAACCAAATTGAAGTATGGGGATCAAATATTTGCTTCACTTGCTAAATGGTTTGAATATTAACTGATGTTCGCATAGAAATAGGATAATGTTTACAGGTTTCATATTTCTGGGAGTCGGTTCAATGAGATTTCATCAGATGGAATGGTTGGTAAGTGTGCATCCTATGCCGCATGTCTTGAAGTTATGCGTGCATTCCTGATATTAAAAGAGCAATAGATAAAAGACACATGGGGAAAATGAATATTGCTTTCCGATTGTTATATTTTCAAATAAAGTCAAGTGGTTTAAGCGTTTGCTTTTGGGTGGGTATGATATTGGGCCGTTTATTGCAATATTACAGAATATCACAGCGGGAGACACCAGTGATAACGTTTACCATAGATACTGGGAATCGAACCTGGGTCTTCGGCGAGACGAGACAAAATTTTAACATTTATGTATCACCTTGACATACACACGTCTACACCATAATATACACTTGTATACACACACGCTCCGCATAACATTTCTAAATCACTTGGAGCATTTGGAAAGTTTCAACGTACGGAACTGGGCTTCTTGTCTAGTCTTTCGTTTCGTTACGACATACATGGCGATGGTCATATGATACGTAAGGTTCTATTCGCTACATGGGTACATCTGTTGCATTGTCTGTAGTGTAGTCACTACCTCTGCGTATTGATCAAATACGAGATATGGCTTGATCTCACCCAATCGATATCTCATGTAGAAACCAGTTTTTATGTGAAATTGCACTCTGTGGCGGAAAACGACATTCGCTCACAATCACATTATGTACTTCAATCTCACATGAGGTTGAGGGTAAGAGATTCGCACACACCTGAAAAAATGCATTCCTTTTAATTCAAGATTAAAATATAACAAAAAAATCTTATGGGGATTTGATCACATTCTCAGCTGATCTATCCACATGCAGTTAGGCACTGGATGCAGCACTCCCTAGTGGTCGAAGCCAATGCGTGCAGATCACTGCATGTCTCTTGATGTCAAGTGTGGTCGATACCCTTCATTTAGCAAGAAGTCTGCTGAGGCAGTCAGCAGCATGCAAACGGTTGTTTTAGCCTTCGTCCTTCAATCAAGGATACATTAAAGGTCCATTATAAAGGTATACATCATTGTCTTTGCCCCTTCAAGTCTTTAAAGTGACATTGACGAGGAAACCATGCTCTGGTCGAATGTGTTGTTTTTTTTCCTATCTGATTAATGTGGAGATGAGTTGGAATAAAAAGGGGCCTGGTTCATTTATTATCTTAATCAAATAAAAGCTGTTCATTGGTTCAAGATGAGACGTTTGTTTATAGTTAAGTTGGTTGTTAGCAAACCTTCCGTCTTACTTTTGATGGCTGGTTTATATACTCTTTATATACCTCTCGCTGTTGCAGCATGGGATCTGGTAGTTTCGTCAGACGATATGTGCACAACTATGTACGGTAAAGAGAAATCGATATTTGGATATGGTAATTCAGTGTTTTATATTCCGTGTTTATTTCATTGATTTGTATGATACGGGACGCAGGTTGAATATGTTGTTAAATGGTTATATTGATAAAATATATGAGTATGGAATATTATAGTTACTGCAACAAATCATATATTTTATAAGGATATTTCTTTCTTAGAATAACATGCAATGTAGTTAAACCAGATTTACTGTACATTGCCGACAAACGATGAATATTCTGCGAATTCGTACAAATAAACTGAAGGTCAAAAGAAAGATGACATTGCAAAAATTCAAAAACACATGCCCACATTGCTAGAACTTTTGTTTGCTCCTGTGTTGTTGTACCTAACCTGGTGCAACGTTAAAGACAGACCGGGTAGACATCAGACAGGCTAAGAACAGGCAAACCCAGGGTAACTCCGCCCAATGAAGACAGATGCTTGCGTACTGTGCATCTCCGGAATCGATTCCTGACAGTGACGTCATCAGCGACCAATGGCCTTGGGTATATGGCAAGTCGAGAGAGAATGGCCAGGCGACTCAGGGAGCAAAGAATGAGGCGGAGGGGGGTGGTCATACACGCTATTACTGTATCGTGTCATTGGACTTGAGCCATTTTACATGTGTTTGCCCTTTACCCATAACGACCGCCTCCGTGGTCTAGTGGTAGAGCGTCCGCCCTGAGAGCGGAAGGTGCGGGGTTCGATCCCCGGCCGCGTCATAGCAAAAGACGTTAAAGGATGGTAGTTGTTGTTACCCTGTCTGGCGCTCGGCATTAAGGGGCCAAAACAAGGACTGGTCGGCTCGGAGTCAGTATACTGTATCTGAGTGGGGTATTCATGTTAAACTGCGGCATGGTATATCAGTGGGCTAGCACTATAAATCGGCATCAGTTCGGACTAGTACAAGCAGCCACACAAACACACGTGCACGCACGTCGCTATATAACTGTAATAATCTTGGACGCCACGTTAAACCCAATTTCACCTCACCTCACCTCACCTTTACCCATTACGTTGAAATCTTGTTTTACTGCCCCACCTCAATTCGGGCAACTGTCGTGCTAATATCGGATGTCGTATGACTGTCATTTTGAATGTTAATTTCGTTGTATCTTTACGATACAGTTTACTTCATGCATCTATCTTTTGTGTGTGTTTTTTTTTAAACTAAAGTAATTTAAAACTGTGGTTAACTTATTTTTGGCCATCCGTTTATATAATGTACTGCAATAAACACAAAGAAAGCCACAATAGTGAATGTAGAAACAGATATGTATAAGGAAGAGAATTTATCGATGTCAACTTCTATATTATTAGGGACACAACGTTTCGGAGTATATGCTTACTCCTTTATCAGGTGAAGGAATACTACGAGGCAGAGAGCATATATATTCACATGTAAGAAAAACAAAAGTAATAAGATAACGACCTTTTGGCGGCAAGAGAGAGCAATATTTTGATATTTTATTACTTTTGTAACCCCAGAAATGGGGTTTAACGTCGCGTTCAATATTATTATAAAGCGACGTGCATGCACGTGTGCGTTTGTGTGTCTGTGTGTGTGTGTGTGTGTGTGTGTGTGCGTGTGTGTGTGTGTGTGTGTGTGTGTGTGTGTGTGTGTGTGTGTGTGTGTGTGTGTGTCTCTGTGGCTGTGGCTGCTTCTACCATCTTCCCGAGGCAAGAGAGTTAACAGACTATAAAAGTCCAGTTTCAACCCTTGCCGAACTAGGCTGGTATTATGGAGTTACATTTTGGTTGGACTAACGAGTCTATGCATAGTCCAATCAAAATCGCGCACCGAAATAGAAATCCGGTTCGTAAACTGTCGTGCAGATTTCGGTCGATTGCAGGATTTGCAAAACATGTGCACCGCCAACTCGTTGTCAACAGATATTTTCCAAATCTTTTCATGTTTTTAATCAAGGTGATCACGTGATTTGATGCATTTCGCGATGTTAAACCCGTTTTATCACAATATATATCTTGATTATCGATCAGATCGTCTTGACTGGGCGCCGCCATTTTGTGTGACGCAAACGCAAGTGATACGAGAGGTGGAATCTGGTTGGTCCCATATATATATAGGCGATGCTAAGAAGAGACATAACTGGTAATAGCCACTGGTGGCGCTACAATCAAGCCCAGAAATTCCAGCCTAGTTGGCCAAGGGTGGAAACTGGACTTTTAAAGTCAGTTAATTCGCTTGCCTCGGGAAGATGGCTTCTACTAGTTCGGACTAAGGCTGAATTTATAATGCCAACCCACGGAGATACCATGCCGCAGTTAAACATGGATATCCCACTCAGACACAGTTTATCGATCAGTCTGTGTTTTAGCCCCTTAATGCCGACAACTAGCACTATCTTTTATGTCTTTTGGTATGACACGGATCGAATCTGAACCACATTTATGAAATAAATGTCATTAATGTAATATTAAAATAAATACATAATAAAATCATTGGCGTATTACGGTCATTTAGTCTTACCGTACACTGATACACAGTTTACAATTAAAGAGGATGCGTGCGTATTTCAAAATAATGTATTCCCTCTACATTAAGAGACGGCATCTATTAAGGACCGGCTATGAGATTTGAAGTAAGAGTCGGACCTCTGATAACGGAGGGCCAGCTACAGTTAATTAATAAGCTGCCAATGACATTATATACCATAAAGTTGACTAAACCAAACAAGCTCCTCACAGCGACAGATCTGTACTGTCACGATTATCCTGGGAGTGCAACGGAGTTGTCACGTGCTGGGATGGAGACAATTACCACTTCAGTGAAACCCACACGGGTATCTTACTTGACAAACCTAGAAACATAATCGGGGCGAACCGGGATTCGAACCCACAATCATAGGTTTCTGACGTGCCCAAGGGACGCAACTGTGCACGGCGATTGTCGCGCCCTAGACGACAGGGCCACCCGTGCCCCTACATGAGGCAATGCGGCATGTGTATCACCAGACCGTGGTACAACGGGGCAGCATTGGACAACACCGGATCAAGTAGTCGTCTTGCATATAGAAAGGAACACATAATGACGGTCCAGATTCCACTTCTTGGCACCTAATCTGTACTGTATATTCCAGAGACAGTAAAATGACCAGACATGTGGTGATGCATACGTTCCCATTTGGAAGCAATGCAAGACAGGACTAGGTCGCGGGGAATCTCGTGATCAAGAACGATGCAACTCTGTGTCTCTCTGTTTAGAATACCACTCACTCACTCTGTGTCTCTCTGTTTAGAATACCACTCACTCACTCTGTGTCTCTCTGTTTAGAATACCACTCACTCACTCTGTGTCTCTCTGTTTAGAATACCACTCACTCACTCTGTGTCTCTCTGTTTAGAATACCACTCACTCACTCTGTGTCTCTCTGTTTAGAATACCACTCACTCACTCTGTGCTCACGGGAAGGGGAGGGGCAGAAGGTGCTAAGGTTTTTGTTAGAGACAGACTATGATTTTCAGATTATGCTTCAGGGTATTTTTTTATATAAAACGGAGGAGCCGAGCTATTGAACCGATCCTTCAACGACTTGCATCAGTTCCTTCAACTGACACGACGTGATAGAACTGGGATTTTTTAATGGGAAGTTTACTCGATATACGGCTTTTCAGTTAGACGGGAGGTCAGTCACATGCCAGCGAAACTGAAGTTCATAAGTGTATGAGCGACACAATTTGACGTTTATACGTTTCTCACGAGACTGTATTCTTGAAATGACGTAAACACTGACGGTCTACTTCACATTCCTGTGGAGACCCATTGGATTTCCCAAGCACGAATAACTACAGAGGCGTTGTTGTTAAACTTAGCGTTTAGCATACATTGGGATAAATCAAAGGAAACGAAGGAAACCACATCCATCGGCTCGAACCGTTTCTAGACTACAGTGACAGTCTACAGCAATCTTTGAATTTACCTTAGTATATATTTGACACATCTTTACAATCACCTTTCAAAGATCGGCAAACTGATCAGTGATTATCTCTCCCGTCACGTTTATCGTGTTTTGTACTTGATGTTAATGTATTACGATGCGCTGTCTTGTGACTGACTTACTCAGGTAGTTCTTAAGAGACCTTTGTAATCTTATGAACATATTATTTGAAAACATTTGTTGCACCGAACTACAAAAGTTGTTCCTGTAGAGCATGTTGAGCATACATACGCTCATATATCACCTCTCGTTTTGAGGAACTACATTATTCCGCGATACAGTTGGTTTTTGTATGGCTGTCAGTGTAAACATGAAATCACACGCTCTAAGTGTAATTGTGTATAGATCTAGGTCTACATCCTTTGAGGTGAAAAGTAATGATAAACAAATTAAGAATTGACTTTAACTTTGAGTGAGTTCATTTGTCACAAGCTCCAAAGTTCATACAGTTTAGCTCTCACTCTATGAAGGTTCATACTCCAATGAACTCTCACAAAGTGTAAATCAATTTTTAATGAACGGTGTACAACCCACATCACACACTCTCTATGCTCATTGGGGGAGGGTGTGTGGCTAAAAGTATTTTGATAAGAAACAGAATATTTAATCGGTGACTGCTCGAAAGCAGGAGCCGAACGTATTTTATTCACAATATATATTTTTCAATATTTCCATCAGCAATTTCTTTTACACCTCCTACACCTGAGGCACAATTATTTATTCCTGCATTTCCTACCCCAAAATCCTTTGGGGCAATAGTTTTGATCCTTGCAAAATGCTTTTAACATATCGATTATTCATTCATTCATTCATTCATATTTAATCCTTCAAAAGCTTTATATTGCTTCATGTATTGCTTTATTTATATCATATATAAATTTATAGATTTATTGATCTATATCTACCTCATTGAGTATTGTTTAATTCAAGTTACGTTATAACATCCATTTTTATTTCAAATGGAGAGACCTCGTTTACACTGATTAGTTCAAGTCTTATATCTTGTCCCTCCCCAAGGACCCCTTGCAGACTGCTGTGCCACAGGAAGAAAATTGTACCTAGTGTCCAATAACATGAATACCTCAATTACGTCGACAGAAAAGACGAAATTTAGAAATTCGCAACTTCACCCTTAACCTGGATATGAGAACTACGAGGTATTCATCCACGCCGGTGGTTCAGACAGTAGTTTCGATTACTTCATGCCAACTTTCCTTCCTCTTTAATTCCCATTCCACGGTCAATCGTCCCTTTCTCAGATCCGACATCTTCTAAAACCTCTTGCACTGTGCCCAGGGTCCCAGACATGGTTTAAAATGCGATCAATCAAGATCGGTTTCAATATTTTCCACCGAAAATCTATAGTGCTGAGCAGTTCAATACGATTCCACCAATATCAATGTTGTCTTTGTGTATTTTCTATTTCAAGCAACGGCTTGATGGTGGCCAAAGTAGTCTGATGACTAAAAGGCACGATGTCATGTCTCTTAAAACAGTTTCAGTCCAGTTATTTTGAGTTATTCCTGATGGCACAGCCTTTGCAGAGGTATCCGATTTCTCCTTGAACTTTGATTTAATATCTCCCATTAAACCCAAGTGGGACTTTTCTTAAGACCCTTACTTCAGGAAAAATTGCATTAGCGAAGATAATTTCGCCCAGGACGTATATGTTTGCTATCATTCTTCGGTGTCTTCATGATATGATACGAACGAAAATGAATAGCCAATCATCGCAATCTTAGCCATCATATAATGTACTGTTAGACATCATCGTATGCAATAATGGTTATAAGAACGATTTGGAATGAGTGCACTTGGTCGATTGGGATCCGTTGACATACTTGGCAACTTGAAACGTTTTCGATTTGACAGAACCTTATATTTTCCCTCGAATATAAGATCATTATTCCTTGTCATTAATCGTCAGCCCTTAATCATCACTATCATTTACATTACATTATACTTATCGCATATGTCTTTTTGGTTTTATGTGAGGTGAGGTGAAATGAGGTTCAACGTCGCGTTAACAGGCGACTATGCTTGTAGTAAGAGGCGACTAACGGGATCGGGTGGTGAGGCTCGCTAACTTGGTTTGCTGCATTTTTATTTTAATCTGTAAATAATAATAATAATAATAATAATAATAATAATAATAATAATAATAAGCAGTCGCAATAAGCAGTGTACATTTATCTGCATAGGTAATGTAGATAAGTTATATGTGTATACAACCATAGCGGTGATAAGAGATATTTATGTGTAACCTTGTTAATTACATACGCCGCTATTTGTACAATCGTAGTGGAGATGTCTTTTTGTTGTATAACCGTACAGTCTATCAATCTTATTCATACCTGCAGTGTGTTTAATCGTAAACTCCTCAAACAAACGGTTTTAATATACATCAACTTTGAAAAAAGTCATGCGTTCATTTGAGCAGTTTTCGAAAGCTGCACCTCTTGTTCGAAATAGTGTTCTTGAACACTTAGACAGAGAGGAAATTTTCATAGAGACAAGATTGACTGAGGCGACCTAGGAACCAATTAAATCGTTTTCTTTCAAAATCTGAAATTTCCAAAATTAGGCAGACAAGGCATGGCGGCGATATTTTACCCCCTTTCGTCGTAATGGTCAAATACAGTGGTCGCTTTTGAAGACAAACCCTATTTGCTTATGTTCGGGTATTGTCGGAGTTCTTCATGTTAGGAGATAAGAAAGTTCCTGTTATTGACACGCGCATGATCACGTGACGTCTGGATGGAACTCTTCAAAGCGAAGACAAATAAATCCTTCTCCATCCCCTTCACAGATTAAACATGTGTCTACAGCACAGAGACATTAGTTATATAATCGACAGATAATTCCATTCATGTGTAACTGCACTGGTGTCAAATTGTCAAAATACATATGGTTGTACGTATTGTTGATTTTGATACGAAAACGTAATATTCATAGAATAGTACTATTTTCAATCATTGTCGGCAGAGACCCAGATAAGGTGCCTATCTGCGTGAAATACGCATCAAAACGTATCAAAAACGCTGATGGAAAATATTGTAGGGTATCAAATACGCTAAGGAAATCACTGAAACGCTCTAGGTATGTTTTGAATGTGTAATGATAATCATCCATAAAAATACGTGCGTGACGCTGCAGGACCTTATCCTATTTTGTCCAGCCCGTAATATTGAAATCAGAATGTTTTTCACATTCTGAAAAAGATAATAGATCGTTTCCAATCAACACTGAACACGCCTAACGAACGCAGCCTAATTTATTGTAACACTGTCGTTGATTGGTCGCGCTAGTAATGAGTGTCTAATGAAATTATTCGTAACGTATAATGATGAAGTTAGTTACAAACAAACATGGCGTCTCGGCAGTCACATGGACGAAACCTAGCCGGTCAGACTACAATATCAGCCTTCCTACGCATTGGCAAAAGTTCTTACACAACTACGCAGGTAGTAAAATCTCATATTGAGGAAGTGATCGGACTTTGTTTCGAATTTGAGGTGATTATCAGCGATATACTAATCACTGCTGCCATCTCTCGTCAAGCATCGAAAAAACATGATGGGAATAAACTTTCAAAGAAAACTATGATCGAATTGAAAGCTAAGTATCCGTGGCTAAATTTCACCAGTGTTGATAGTGAGATGCGATTGTGTTGTACGGCGTGTCAGGGTGCAAAATCTACACTTTTGCTTACAAATGTCTGGGCTTCTGAGGGCACACCAAACATACAGATTTCTAGTATTATCAGACATGACGACACTTCTGAACAAAAACGTGCATCATCAAAGATTGAGAGAGATTTGGGAGCAGATTTATTAAATGACCCAGATGTAAATGTTGATGGTGGGGGTATCTGCTCCAGTGATGACAAAATTTTGTTTAACACTGTATATTATGCAGCAAAGTCTGAATGTCCATCTGAACAAGTGAATGGATTATTGTTGTTGCAGACGATGAATGGATTGGATGTAAAATATAAAAAACTTGAGCTGGACAACTATTACAGAAGTACAGAAATCAATTTGTCATGTTTTGACAAAGACACTTGTGAATGATATTAATTCTTCCCCTGTATTTGCAATTATGCTTGACGAAAGTACAGATGTGACTGTTGAAAAAAGACTCAGCATATGTGTGAGATATGTGAAAGGTGGAGAACCTATTACTTCATTTCTGTGTATTCAGCCTATTGATGATGGATGTGCTCACACCATAGTTAGGTGTATGGCTGCATGGAGTTTGACAAGTCAGGCATTGACTTAACAAAGTGTGTGTCACTCTCCACTGATGGTGCTGCTGTAATGATGGGCAAACACACAGGCGCAGGCAAGCAAATCAAGGCTAAATACTCACCTTTCTCTTTACAAACACACTGTGTGGCCCATAGACTTAGTTTGGCCTGTGTTGACTCAATCAAGAAACATGACAGGGACAAATTTAATGCGTTGTACAATTTCGTGAGTGCATTAAGCAACAGAACTCTGACACTTATGTAGTAGGTGTTAATTCTGCAGCTTGTAAATATGTATGTATTTTTAGTGTAGATAAGGTATCATGTCTTTTCTATTTCAGCTTGTTGATTCAACAGAGGGTTGTGTCATTTCCTGGTTTCTATCTATCATTAGTTGTGTCCTTATCAGTATTTGCTACTGATAACTTTCTACTGGGTCAAAGGTCAATGGTCCAGTCTATTTTACTTCCAAGGGTGTTTTATTCTATTGTTTGCTCGTCATTAGGTTTACCTGTTGCTACCCAATTAGTATACCTTTCAATTCAAATCCCTTTCTCACCTGCCATTGCTAATCTTATGCTGCACACACCCACCTGCACTGCACAGCAATGGATTGAGTATCAAGTTATCAAGGTTAGTAATCATAATTAATCTGTATCAATCTAAACATTATAATTTCAATCATTAGTATAAATCAAGTACATAAATAATAAAATAAGTTTTAAATAACTTGTAAACATAAACAAACGATAGGTTGAGTGAATGAGGTGAGTGTGATGAGATTAGGGTCTGATTCATGAGTATTGCTTATCTTTACATATATTTTATATTTCAATGCATTGGTTATTTGGTATTTTGTGTATTTTTGGTATTTGATGCATATTTGCTATTATTTAGTAAATCTGGTGTATTTCTAGACTTTGTACATATCTCTCTAGATGTATGCATGTATTTATTGATAGTTGTATGAATGAATGACTGAAGTTGTATTTCAGTGATGCATGTATATGCCGTGATTATATATGTTATTTACAATATTATAATTAATATTGTATCTGTATTTAGTTTCATGTGACTGTCGAATGAGACGACTGGCAGAAGGCATGTTACACTCTCGTGTCACACACAGGGTATGTTTTGTATATAGTTTATCTATATAATATGTTCATGTTGTGCATTCATTATGCATAATATGATTAGATGATGATTTAATGATTTCCTCAGTTATGCGTTTAATAATGTGTAATGATATTGTCTTTTGTATATGAAGGTACATCTGCACTGATAAGTTATCGAGGCAGAAATATATTTTTGTATCTGCTGTAACGATGTAATGAGTTATGAAGAAGCAGATCGATACTTTACATTTAATGTGTTATTGTACATTTATTCTGAAACACGTGATATATTGTGATTTTAAATTGTTTCAGGAGTGTCTTCTATATGCCTTGCTGAATAAACTGAATTTTCTCACAACCCCGTGGACTGTAATCTCTTGCAACTAAGGATTACACATAAGGTCTACAACACTTAGAAAGATCCAAACGCTACTGGAAGAACCTGTATTAACTGTTAAAGCACCTTATTCTATAAGGTGGTTGGGTCTGAAGGCTGCAGTCGAGGCAGTCTTTGAAAGTTATGAATATATCTTGGCAACTTTGTCAAAGTTTGCAGCTGAGAAAAACAGTGTAGCTAAAGGTCTACTCAAGTACTTTGCCAACTATAAAGTAGCCCCGGTCACTTCATTTATGCTTGATGTGCACACAGAACTGGCAGTATTAAGTTGCAGTCTCCAGAAGAAAAACCTTTTATTCAGTGAAGTGAAGCCACTGATTGAGGGTACACTGAATAAAGTTCAGGTGAGTCAGTCAAGATGGACAGGGTCTTAAGGACATGAAAGACAGAATTGTGATTGTGGAGAATGGAGCAACTATTGGTGGTGAGAAGTTGGTGTATGCTGATGCAATGGGTGATCAGTTTGAGAATCTCAGAGCTGACTACCTGAAAAATCTGTCCAACAACATTAAATCCAGATTTAAGGAGGAAGATAGTGCTATCTTCTCAGATATGAGCAAAGTAATGGAGCCTCTAACTGTCAACTCTGTCCCACATGAAGAGTCTGAAGATGCCGTTGCCCATCTTGGTGATCTGTACGGTGTTCAGAAGGAAGTCAAGGTAATAGAAGATAACCTGATTGAAGGACTTGAAGAACTTGTGAAAGAAGTGAAACCCCTACTCAATTCCAAGAAACTTTGTGAGGAATGGCCAAGGTTGAGAGGGATGATAAATGGTACATATTCAAAGCTCCAATCTGAACAGCTGTGCAAGAGGATAATTCTTCTTCACAGAGCTGCTCTGCCAAACTGTGCCAAACTAGCTTTAATTGCACTTTGTATGCAAGTGACAAGTGTTGAGTGTGAGCGGAGTTTCAGCACACAAAATCGCATGAAGAACAAGTTCAGAGCTTCGATCCTTGGGCTCAGAGAAGTTGGATATACTTCTCAAGATCAGTATGCTAGGTCCAACTCCACAGACCTATGATCCCTGTCCTGCCATACATCACTGGCTAAGAAAAAGGAGAAGAAAGGGTAGACTATTCAGTGACTACAAAGCCAGACCAGCTAAAGTACAAAAACTCAGTGGTGCTAAGCATGCTTAGTACAGACTTTAAGTGTGGCTAACCTAGCTATTTCCCGTAAATCATGTCTGACTCTGATGTTGTAAACATACCATATCCTAAAGTTGGCAGTGGTTTTGTAACTTGTATTATCGCATCTATGAGTTATGCAATTAAAGAATGTATTCAGAAAAAAATGTTTTTATTTCAATAGTATTAAGAGGAAATGTCACTGTGTCACAGATCTCAATCTCTTGAGAACAGATACAACAAATTTTTGCTAATATCTCCGAAATACCTGCTTTATTATATCATCATGTATTAATTGAGGGTCTCCCTCTACGAGACTCCATACACATTCTGACTTAATGGTTAATTACCTGTCTGATTACCTATCTTATCACCGTGACTACTGGTCTCTCAAATACATGTACTTTGAAATATATTAGTGATTTACAGTATGTAAAACCTAAATTACACACAACATTTGAATCATTGGGTTACAGTACCCAGATATTCAGAAGATAGTGGCTAACAAAAAAATTGAATACCCACTTAATTTGTGTATTACGCACCAACAAAAAACCCATGAGTATTTAACCCCAGACACCAAAATCTTATCTAGAGCTCTGTTGTCGGTAGGCATATTTAGATAACTATATCTACAATTACAGGTTACAAAATGCACAGATACGGTTACTACAACATTCAAAGGATGTGTGGCAATACATTTCGTGCAGAAAACACGTTTTATGTTTTGGAGACAACAGAGAGCTTGGAATTATAGCGCGTTTCTATTTACGACTTTGACGTCTTTGGCGTCACAATGAGCGATATGACGTCATAACGCGCGCGCGATGCGCGATGTAGAGCGAATGCCTTGCAAAGCTTGTTTTGTTGTCTTTAGGAATCCCCACCTCATGTTAGCTTACCAAGTTGCCATGCTTATATGCTTTCAATGCCTGTCATATGTTCGAGTGAAGTATAACGGTGTAACTGCTTGAGTATATACATATTTTGTTCGGTGATTCCGTAATTCAGATCGATAACACATTCAAAACACTGGACTCAACCCATGCCACTTCACTAAGTTTATTTGCTAACACCAAAGAGTTGGCGTTTTATTTAGTCATGGAAGAATGGTCAAATTTATCATTTGTAACCTCACGCTGCGCGCTCGGTTCCAAATTCAGTTTAGCGCGGTTATATCTACAGGTAACCTAGTTCTACATTGAAAGCACAGTATGTTTATCTCCTAAATTTATAACCTATTTTAAAATTTAAATCACATCGTAAGTGGTCGAGAGTAAGTGGGTTTAACTGCATCAACTATATGAACTTTTATGCTTGGACTGACACGTTCTTCCCGTCCAATAAGACTATTCAAAGAAGCAAGTTAATGTTACACATATGTGAAATGTTTGGTCGCCGAATCAGGGCACAATTTAATACAAGACCGCAGCATGAAAACTGAATCCGTAGAAGCCTTGATTAGGAATTGTTTGTGCCTATATAAGATGGGAATAAACGACATGGGCGTCTTTATGTGTTCTTCTTAAGGTAAATACTCACTTCAAGAAGACCTTAGTATTATTCGGCCGTGTTATTTATGTCTCCACTAAGTATTACACTGAAGACATTTTTACGCAGCCAAATGATTAGCAAAAGAAGCGAAAGCCGTACAATAGCATCATGCTGTTTTGCTATCATAGTCCCAAGAAAACCTGTGCAATGAAAAGAACTATGATTAGCTGGTTCACTACTTTGTGCACTGTCCATAATCAAAGATCAATAGGAACGATAGGTTGAAATATGTGTCACTCTGCCAAGCTTCATATCCGTTAAGCACGCCGGCTAGGTCTAATCTTTGTACAAACGTCGACACAAAAAGTTCCAAGGAAGTCGTTTCTCTGATGCTAATTACACAAGAACTTCAAATGAATAATCCCTCAAACTGAACAAAGAAATACATATCGACTGCCTTATTGATTAAACTTTTATTTGTTCTCAGGTAACAGAAAATAATAGTTTTCTTTACTGGGAATCACTTGTGATCGTTGCAGTAAAGTAAATCGGACGTTTATCTTTACTGACGTGGTGACAATGGAAGTAACATTTTGCTTAGAATCATCTAATATGCGCAGCTAAATGTATACACACCGATTAGGAATAACATGAGTAAATCGAGACCAACCTGATGGTGAGGTCATTATGTTCAGTTCCGTCACACAGGGATGTAGATCGAGAGTTCGAATCCAGGATCTCCCTGATTCTGGTTCTTGGTTGTCAGAAACCGTATTCGTTGGTTTGTGTGCGTGCGTGTATGTGTGTGTGCGTGCGTGCGTGTGCGTGCGTGCGTGCGTGCGTGTGTGTGTGTGTGCGTTCGTGCGTGCGTGTTTGTGTGTGTGCGTGCGGGCGTTTGTGTGCGTGCGTGCGTGTGTTTGTGCGTGTGTGTGTGTGCGTTCGTGCGTGCGTGTTTGTGTGTGTGTGTGTGCGTGCGGGCGTTTGTGTGCGTGCGTGCGTGTGTTTGTGCGTGTGTGTGTGTGCGCGCGCGCGCGCGTGTGTGTGTGTGCGCGCGTGTGTGTTTGCGCGTGTGTGTGTGTGTAATTTGTGTCCAGGCTCCTTACACAATAACGTAAGCGGACATGCTCACGGGCGGATGGGTAGCCTAGGGGTTAAAGCGTTAGCTCGTCACGCCGAAGACCCGGGTTCGATTCCCGACATGGGTACAATGTGTGAAGCCAATTTTTGGTGTCCCCCGCCGTGATACTCCTGGAATATTGCTAAAAAAAAGCGGCGTAAATCCATACTCACTCACTCAAAATGCTCATTATAACCCATTTGGTTCATGAATGTGGATTTTGTTAAAGGATAACCATCAGATCTTGGATTATTTTACAAAATTGATAAGATATTTACCGCCGTTATATAGATGGAATAATGAGTGAGGCGTTAAACAACAAACAAAATAAGGAAACAATAAACATATTTCTTTTATATAACGGCGACCTAAAGTTGTCTATTCTGGCCAAGGCAAAGTATTGCTGGTGGTTGATAGCAGGAGGAAAAGCCACGGTGTCGGGGTACGGTGATACACAATCCTCCAGGAACCATACTGTAACCTCCAGATCCTGAATACGTCCGCTCTTGTGGCATCCGATACTTGGGACGTTTACTGTTACGCCATTCCACGGGGGGAAATGGTAGAACCCCGACTTCTGTTTGTTTCTAAAGAAACACGATTCATGTCAACAGCAGGCCCTCGGGGACATTACTGCATGTATATTACCCTGCCGTCTACTTTAATCTTCGTTGTGCGAAGTTGGGTCGCTTTGCCGTGTTAGGATCCGCTAGTCGTGAGCACGAATCCCAGATCTGGTAATATTTGGTTTTCAGCATAACACCCGTGAGCATCTATGTGTGGTGCTGGGATATCAAAGATGATGATCGAGATGAATTTAACATTTACATCCGATCAGCGTATCCTGGTACAGACATGCAACGACAATCAAACATCATTGGACGTCACAGGGGACCATCCCATCCAATGACAGTGATTTGAGAGCCGCGGGGTGGCGATGTAGCCGACCCTTTTGCGGAAACGTTATGAATCAACGTCAAAAGACAACACAACGTCTTACCCTAGGCATCAATGCGTCATGTTGTTGTTCACCTTTGCCATAAGTCATAAGTCGGGCACACCTCCATGGAGTTTTCGACCGCCTCCTTGGTCTAGTGGTAACGTGTCCACTCAGATCAGCCCAGAGAGCGGAAGGCCCGGGGTTCGATCCTCGGCTGCCTCATACTTATAGACGTTAAAAGACACTTGTTGTTACCCTGCCTGGCACTCGGCATTAAGGACCGGTCGGCTCGGAGTCACTATACTGTGTCTGAGTAGAGTATTCATGTTAAAACTAAAACACACACACACGCGTGCATGCACGTCGCTATATAAGTGCAATAATCATGGACGCGACGTTAAACCCCATTTCATCGTACGCATGGAGTTTTCGCATGATTTGTGTCGAGAATATTCAGCTTGAGTGATCTGAGCGTGCTGACATGTACATTAATTTAGAAACACTTCAGGAAACGCTGCCAAAAAATACGTTTCGAAGAAACATGGTCAATCTGTCGTTCAACATTATACATTCTAAACTGATTTTATTTCTCCAATCTTAACTTCCTACATTTAATCAAACAGAAAGTCGCAAAGTGGTCGGGTGCATCACTCTCCCCGATCTATCTGTAGCCGTACATGGCAAATGGACATAGGTTGATTATTTACATATTATGCCTGTGGCAGATCATAACTAATAAAGAATGCAAAGCAATTTTGTGAGTGTGACAACCTTGTTTGTTTGTTGTTTAAATAGCAATAGTCCCTCTGTATGAAGGAGGTCTGAATCCAGCGATTCACATGAGACATCATCAGGGCGCTGAGCAGCTGATCATGGGAGCCGCCTATTACGTCAAGCATGGGTTGCTGAAGACCAATACTAACTCGGATCTTCATGTGTTTTACGAGCTTGTCTAGTTTAATGAAGTGTTAATCCCGAAAAAGATCTCGAGGTCATGGCTGTCAAATCAAAACGAATAAAACGAGCCCAACCTTGTAGGTGTCACTATGGAGTCAGTATCTCACCACCTTTCTCTTCAGGAGGTCAATAAAGCTGAATCTGTTCCTATACATAGCAAGTAATGGGTTAACCGCCAGTACACATGTATATGAAGGAAAAGCAACGTTAGCATGAAGGCAAGCAGTGAAGCTTCATCGGGCCTTCTAATATTGTTACCAGAATTAGTTCAGCCTCAGTGTGCCTGAATGGCCTACAACCAAAAAACGGAACATTTTCAATTGAAGGTACTCTCTTGAATGAATTGTGAAAGAATTAGGTACGGATGAACCGAGGATAAGAAGTGAAGTCCGTGGCCTTGGACATTGCAGGATTCCAATGACACGTTCTACTTGATTACAGGGTCTAAATTATGCATAATAGCCCGCCTGAAACGCGTTAAAATGTTTCAAGGCTGGACGGAGTAGTTTTACGCTCATTTAGTCAATATCGATCACACAAATTTTGGCCGAAATTTCTATGAGGCATTATTATTTCCATTGAAAAGCAGGGGCTGAGATGGAACATTCCGCACTTCAAGATAAATAGAAGCAATTTTCAACGATTTTAGGATAAGTTATCGACAAAGCAGAGCCGCCTTCGCGTCCGGGAGTTCCATGTCTCGGAAGGTGAATTACAAGGCTTTGGAGAACACTCTTACTACTCGACAGACGCCTGTACACCGTTTTGACCCCTTTCTAAGACGGATTCCTGTAGAGGATTCGATGATTTTAACCAATAACTGATTGATTGTACCATCGATTCGGATGTAAACTATTCCGCGGCTATGCCAGTCGCGTTCTTGAGTGCTGTCAGTGGTGCGAGGGCGATATCCATCTTACTCTCAGCACACACGGCAAACGACGAATATGGGAATTTGAGCAGATGTTTTAAAACCTTAATCAATGATAATATGAAGTATCGGCCGTCACTGCCGTGAAAGGTGAGGAATAGGTCCCCTTATTCACGCAAAATAGGTCAGTGTTACAGTGGCATCCGTCTTGCTGGTGCCGACAAGGGGACGCGTGACGCAAGTAGATCATACGGAAGCCTTGAGGAAAGAAAGGGTCGAGCTGGTTGTTTGAGGGACTCCTGACAAGTGACAGTGGCTGTGTTAATGGGTGTGCAGTCCATGGTGGTTTGAATCAATACTTGTTGTCGGGTGGGATGAAGTTGAGAAAAAACTGGGCTGGGTTGGGAGAACTCTTGAATATAGGTTATAACGATTTCCGTGATGTGGAATGTGGGCGGATTATATAGATATCATTGATAAGTCAGAGTAGTGAGTTGTTTGGTTTAACGCCGTTTTGAACATTATTTCAGTTGTATCAGGGCGTGTCAGTTTAACGTGGGGTGAATGTCCGGAGTGCTGCAGGTCTCGTTTACCACTTTGACGAAATCAGTGAGTACGGTACTGTCAAACCAAGAATCATACGTTACAAGGATGAATCTGAGATTCGAACCCACAAATAGCGAATTGTTGAGCTTTGGACGACTGGGCCCCCGATGCCCCCGATGCCCCCAATGCCCCCGATGTCCTCGACAGTGTGAAGGATGTCAAGTAATGAGATGGGTTTGTTGTCAAAGAACGACATTGGTTCGGAGATGACGGGGGGATGACCTATCGCCGAAAGATGCTTAATAATATATCGATACATAACATAGGCTGGGCGAAATGTCGAGATTTGACACATGTAGCGAGTTGTCGAGAGACAATACACGCTTGGAGTTTTATCGGGAAATGACGCGTTTGGAGTTGTCGACATTACGTGGTAATATCAGGGGATGCCACGGCAAGGAGCTAGATTGATGGCACAAGCTGGGGGATGTCGATGGATGTTAGTGATGGATGGCACAGTAGAGTCACGAGACTGGCTGTTGCCTATATTAATACTGACAATGGCATCACTATGTATAATGACCAAAACTATATATTGTGGTCGATACACATTGATATGTCAAAGTCATCGGTAGAATCATAAAGAAAGAGACCGATTTCAGTTTGACGTTTACGTGTTCACACAGCGACAACAGCGTCCTAGTTACAACACAGCATAATCTGTATGTCAAAATTGATGGTTTTTATCCCGGACAGAAAAACGTCTCCACAGCGAAATCCCCTTCGTTTGACGTTTCAAAAATCTGGCATCGAATGTGCATACTTAAATACATATTTATCATCTTCGCCGAAACACAATCAGACGTTCTCGATATCAACTGCAACGTCATTACAACAACGGCAGTCGAATGTCAAATTCCCATTATATGTAGCGTATTGGCATTCACGTTGTGGGGCAATAATCCTTGCGTTCTATCGTTCTGACGACCCTTGGTACTATTTATGACAGAATCCTTTTTCGATCAATGCATCAATATTATATTGATGCACTGATCGAAAAAAACCTCATTCCACCATATATATTGCATCATCAATATGTTAGTATCGCGTTAACCCTCATCACGATCTTTGTTGATCTGATGACCTTCCAATGTCTCGAATTGTTTAGAGTATAATTTCGTCACTTAACGTAACTTAACGTAACTCAAGCTGTTTTTAATAACCCCTCATTAGGGGACGTTTATTTGTTTCTTGATATTCTGTTGACACCACTTAATCTGGAATTCGGAAAATTGAGAAAGCACAACCACGAAGAACCTGGAACATATCTATTTAGATTCTAGTATTAGTTATGCGGGTGATGCATGGCCAAGACCATCCGCATTTACGAGTTTACGAGTTCGCCAGAAGTAAAACCTCATTAATGTGGACATGCTGCGTTCTCGGCATCTGTTTCTATATAGTTCGTCATGTCTTGTACCCCGTTAATTCAGACTACTAGTTATTGCGACCGAACCGTCCAGTTGTTTTAGGCCGCATGCAGCGGGGACGCTTGTTATTAGAGACCTTCTTTTGTGGACGAGTGAAGGAGTGAGTGAGTGAATACGTGTGGTCTAGATGTTACACGGCTTTTATCAATATTCAAGCAATATCACGGCGGGGACACAGAAACGGGCTTCACATATTGTGGCCATCTGATGAATCGAACCCGGGCCTTAGGCGTAACGAGCGAACGCTTTAACCACTAGGCGTTACCACCTCAGCTTTCTTAGATGAACATATACAATTATGTAAGTTGTACTTTGGCTTTCCTGATGCTTATACATTAAGTCGTATTCATTGCATGTAAATTTACATTTGAATAACACATTATCCTCGTCCTCACTGCGAAGAAACATTTCCTCATCGAAACTGTCATTCGATATTGGGTCACACCATGACATCTCTTGTGTTTGATCAGCTGCTGTGCTAATGTGAAAGCTTTTCATATCAACGTCGTGAATAGTCGTGTCTGTTACAAGTCATTAATGTCTTTGAATGAATCACTCAATCTTTGAACGTTAAATGACTAGCAACCGCCTTTCAACACTGGACGATGCTTTCAATCCCCATTACTTTCTTCCACGCTGACGTGAACTTTTGTAAGTTTCCTGCAACAGTTCCTGCCAAAGTCAATATGTCTTTGGTTCGATAATCACCGGTAATCTGTAGGAATCACATAATGGGGACATCTGATGATGTAACGCTCTCCCTGCTGTTTGCACGACGAAGCTCTGACATCGACCTGAGCTAAATTAAACATATGAAGCCGTGAACGAGAGAATTAGCTGAAAACCCCTGTTGCCCGTGGCCTACAGAGGACCGCGGTAGGGCCATTTCTGACACCCGTGCCCACACAATTTTCAATAATATAGATTGCAGGATCGTCAACAATCTCTTCAGCTCTTCCTGGCCTCCCAGTCCGCTACTTCTGTTGGTGATACTACAGAGGTCGCGATCTCTGATGCTTCTCGCGAGGTCAATCGATGACCTCCGATCACCAATGACTCTCGACCAACTCTTTTGAACTTTTTCTGAATGACTTGAATTCAGGGCCTGGCTTATAACGTTATCAATGAACCTTTACTGTTTACACCGATTTAGCCTGGTAAGAGATTCGCATTGATTCAATTTGATGATATTACCTCTTGAAACTTTCGCTGGGAGATAAATTTGGAAACGTACTGCCCATTAGCATTCAGCTTTCGCGGACATCATCCCTCGACAACCTTAAATGGAATACTGTCAATAACACAGCTAAGACGGTTTCGATCGATCCTTTGTTCAATTTCAAAAGTTCAATGTATTGTGTTTGAAATCGCTGGCACTGAAGTGGCGGCATTGATTATATTATGAAGTGAACAAAGTTTGCTAAAAAGCAGGAAACTTTATATAATTCTGTGAATACATATGGTCTTTCATATGTCGAAGGGTAGTGTGCGTGAACAAATACCTCGTAACCCTTGATGTCCTCGCCACCTTGTCTAACAACGCCGGAGCATGTCCCAACGGTCGTATGAAGTACGAAATACATTCGCCCCCATTATGAATATCGGCACTAATGCGCTCACTTGAAATGAACCCGATCTTTCGAAACGATATGCATACCTATATAACATGTCCGATATATACTCTGTCGATCGCTTGACATGGAGAGGATTAAATATATAAGATTGATCACCAATGAAAATGTTAATCATTTCAGATAAACAAAAAAAAAGCACCTTTTATATAATGATACATTTTAATAATGAAACATTATGAGAAACATGCTTTATTTGAGTAAGTGAGTTGGTAGAGTTTAAGTCTCCTGTTGTGATATAGCTGGAGTATTGCTGAAAGAGTGCGTAAATACACACTCACTCACTCAGAGCCCCTGCCTTTTACACCTGCAATACAATCAATACAAGATTGCATTAACTGTAAATGTCATCCTTACTGAATGTACATATTAGAATACTGCATATCTAGCAGTACATTATAAAAGTAGATGCATATTACCGTCCTTCATATACATCCATCAATATCTAGTGTGCTACAGTTAAGTTGAGTGAGTATGATTTTAAGCCGGTTTTAGCAAAATTCCAGCATTATCACAGCGAGGAACACCAGAAATGAGCTTCACACATTGTACCCATTTGGATTCGAACCCGGGTCTTTGGCATAACGAGCGAAAGCTTTAACCACAAGCTACCCAACCATCCCCTACATTGTGGTATATGCCATGGACACCACGACAGCTTTGTTTTCCGATTCGAATGGTACGACACTACCCGTCCAATACAATTATTCTCATGGACGAGAGAAATGCTGTGCTAATCTAAAGATATGAGCGATGGAAGTGGTCCCGACACTTGACGAAGCAGTGGTAACAAACTGGTCCAAGGTATTTATCTAAATAGAATGGAGATCTACTTAATACACTGCATTATACATATCACAACATACCACATCTGATTATGTGTCATGTCAGTATCCTGAGACGTTGACCAGTAATACTTTAGCTACACGATGCACATTCCAACATATATGGAGGGATTCCAGGCCAACATAGATCACATGGAACCCTTGAACGGCTGATTTGTATTAATCCCTCCATTTCGAACGGATTACATACAAAATGGCGGCAATTTGCATGACATTCATTCAGGTTAAATAATCACAATTAGGTCCACATCTATGTAATGTTTACTATTTCTTACACAAGACTAAAATATGGATTTTGCTGTATACTGTAACGATATCGTCCATTCTGTGTGATTTAAAGGTCAAGTTACCTGTAAAATTGAGCAAAATGTAAACTTAAATTCGACATCATCACCTTCACAACAGAAGAAGGACCAATGAGGATCGGTTGCATCAAATAGAAATAGAGATAAGGGTTTATGATATTTCCTTGTCTTCTGTAGTCTGAGGTCCAACGAAATATCAGTAAGTTTGAAATTATTAATAAATGGTTCAAGCACTAATGACAGTAAAAGAACAATGTCCACCGTTTTCTTATAACATATTAATTTAGATGGTAATTATCAACATCACTGTTGATCATACCTAGACAATGAAGCGAAAGTACCCCCAAAAATAAGTATCACAGTTCTTAAAGACCGTAAGAAAATAACCCATGTCCAACATAAACAGGATCATCAGGCGATTTCAAAGCTTATGTCTAAGACACGGTTGTCAGCAAAGCCACTGATTTCCATCTCTATGATACAAGACGTGAACATCTCAGTAAGGGACAAGGGTAAATGTTATATACTCTTAAATTGGGGAGAAACGATAATAACAGATGATTACAGAAATACAAAGAGATACCGAGTGATGGCAATGGGTGGATAAGAAAAAGGAAGATTCTGTGTAACATAACTATCAACAGAACATGTTGGGGTGCACTGAAAGGATGCAAAAAAACAAGACACGGGTGTGTTGAAAAAAATCAATGTTTGTGATGACTTGATTAGTTATGCGTCATGCACGATTGGTCAAACATTCATATATAGTGTAGCATAGTCCGAATAAGTCTCCGAATGACAATCTGTCTTGTATGGCGAAGTTCGGCTAAGTTAGTGGGTGGCCTTTGAAGTAGGTGAACACGTCTCCCGATCATGCCTCAGATGTTCTCTTTGAGGGAAGGTGAGGACTCATGCTGGCCATTGAATTTTGGTGTGGTATGGCTCCTGGAGGTAGTCAATTACAATATATGCATGATGAGCAGGAGCGTTGACCGGCACAGCGCGCAAAAAAACACCATGATGGCGCAAGTATGTTATCTCGGTAGTTGTCCAGTAACCCTTCCATGGACAATAAGCAGTGGCGTTCTGGTAGTCATTGTGATCCTGACCCATATTTATCATCCAAAACTGTAGATACCGTTGCAATGAAATTGCATCACAATGCTTTGCATACCATTGTGACGTCACTGGTTACTATGACGTCACAATCAAATGACATCACTAATGGCTCTGTTGCTGAAGCTGTTAGCAGTACTTTTTACACTTAAGACACTGCTTATTACTTTCTACAAACTGAAAATGTTGGAAGAATGATGTTGGATGATAGAGAGAATCTCAACCTTGTGTCTTTTGCTATCAAATATATCAACACTCGTTGATAAAAGTGGAAAAAAAACTCGGCAAGCCTCGGAGTTTTCCCCCTTTTATCAACTCGTGTTGATATATTTGATACCAAAAGACACTCGGGTGAGATTCTCTCTATATATACAGACCCAACCATACATGTGCCACGTTGCTTTACAACGTTTATCAGGATTCCTTTAGACAAGACCACGTCGTTCCAGAAACTTCAGCGTGAATCTGGACTCACCTGAAAACATTATACGAAACTATCGGCGATTCACCCAGTGTCTTCGCTCTGAACGCCATTGGCGTCTGGTTAGAATGTGTTGATCTATTGACGGTGGTATAACACCTGGTCAGGGAAAATGAGATTACGTGCATGCAGACGATTTCTAGTTGTGTGATCAGAAAATTGGCCCAGCGCAAGTGAACAGCGATTTGATTGGCTGTTTGGGCTATAGCCTGGTTTCTAATTAATCGATCCTGGACTTGTGTTGTTGACCTAGGGAACCCTGTGCGGAGCCGAACATTAACATTTTGTGTCTGCCGAAACCTGTTCCAAAGTCTGCATGTCACAGACTTGAGACACATTGAACATATTGGCTACGTCTCGCTGAGTTCTACCAATTGTAGCAGGCCAATAGCCCTCAGGCGTTCATCACGATGAATTGTTTGATAGGCAATACTTAGAAGTTGACGGATGACAAAGTAGACATAATGTACTGTAGACTGGTCTTTCTTGACAACGGTATAAGGATCTATTCCGGAACGTCGCCTTTACAGTATTAAGGGAGTTGTTATCCATAAATTGAGTCTACTTTGTTCATCACGATGTAGGCGAGGCTAAAGCAGAAGTAGAAATCTTACGTAGTACTGTGGATAATGAACATCAACAATACTAATGGTTAAGTGCGATTGGACGTTCGTTCACTTAAGTGACAAATCAAGAATGACACCAACCCACGTGCACAGAGGAATTGCATTGTCCACGTGCAAACTTTCGAGCGTGTTAGGGTGTCAGGGTTTGGCTCCGGCAGACATTTTTCAAAGATGATCTTTCTTCTGACGAGAGATCATAACATTGATAGTTCATTATCCCCTACTTTTTGAGAGTATATCCACAGTGGAACCTCGCGGTTTATCTAGACCTTAAAGATATCCGTAATCGAAAGTGACATGACAACCACTCTCAAGAACGTATATGGATGAATTCGAGTGTATTTATATCTTTAATCTTGGTCGAAAAAGTATCTAAAAAGCAATGACTCAAAAATGTTACGTGTTCAGCCAGATATTTTGAAAAATGTGTGATTCGTTCAATATCCTTAGGGTTATCACGTTCAACGGGATGTCCCTCCTTTCAATGTAAAGGATAATCAAGATGAAAGAATTAGTTCAATCAATGCAGTGAACACCAAAGGAACTATCTAAGTAATACTTGTCAAAAATGTAATTTGACTTTGATATTATCAAAACTAAAGCAATGTTTAATTTTATCGCTTGAAAATACATAGGACTTATAGCTAGAACCAGTCGTATGTGTACAAATATTGGTGTGGTGTTAAATTACGCATATATATATATATACATCTGGTGTGCACATTGTCGTTGGTATTATCTGCCATTTTGGTACTAAAATCATGAAATTTTCACGCGCGCACGCGTTTGATTTTTTGCATCGTGTAATCCGTTCAAAATGGAGGGTCTAATTCAGATCTGCCAAACAGTGATTCCATACCGTGCTCTTATCGTAAGAGTTGGTAAGGGACCTACCATTTGATATCCTTGGGGGTAGGGGGACTGGGATTGTCCCTGAAAATTCTTGAAAATATTAATTATGCTTCAGGTCTTTGAGCATAATCTCATGATCAAGCAAAGCCCGCCGGTCATCGTAGCCCAGTGTCTTGCTACATAATTAGTGACAGGTACATTTCTAGCGATTTAATGGTACACTTTTATCATGACTTGATCTGATATATGTTATTTCGTATATGTTTGCTACCTTAGTAGTGTGATGGAAAATGTTAGTGACTTTGATTTTCACACATTTGCAAGAATATCTGGTACTTGTAGATATTTCGCATGTATGTATGGTCATTTGCAACCTCAATAATTGTAAATATCTGGTTGCATGTGTTCAGTGCTTTAGTTTGGTACGTACAACTTCCGTATTGGTTCAGTAGTTATTTTGCTATTCGGGTTTTCCCTATGTTAGGAAACACACTTGGCAACACTCTCCATGCTGTTGCATTCCCACGGCTGACCCAGAAAGGTTGTCCTCTCCGACGTCCGCCCACACGTATAAAACACTTGTCAGAACCATGTGTCTCTACCTCCAGGCTACGTTACGGGTCGTCTTGCTAATGGATGAACTTTGGAAATTCAGGTTTCGTTCGTAAGTGATTGCGAGGTAGTGTTAATCTGGTACTGACTTGCTCTGGTGATATGGAGCTAAACATATTATCTTGGGGTTTTCATACTCCGTTTTTCTAGTAATCCGTGGATAACCAACCTTCCCGCGATTGCCTAGTTTGAACAAGTACCTGTTTACTTTTGGGGGTCAAGTTCCCTTTTAAATGATTGTGAGTCTAGACACCAAGTAGGTCAAGTAACTTATAAAAACACGTGCCATATAACAAATGTTATATTTGGGATGACACTTCATGAGTAAAGTATATTCTTTGGAGGGTTGAGTCCCGTCCGGGATTCGAACCCACACTGCCTTAGTGAGGCACCTAATCGCCAGCACCCAAAGGCAGCGATCTAACCCACTCGGCCACGGAGACTTCCACAAAAATCAAAGTCCGACAACTGGTAGTCTAGATCACGTACTTTGTGTATCCCTCTGACACGTGTAAATTGGCACGGCTCATCAAGGCCGAAAGCTATGAACATACAATGCCATTAAGAAAGTGGTCAAATGTGACAAATGTTATATTTGGGATAACAATTTCTGACTAAAGTAAGGGACTCAATCCAAAATGTTACTCAGAACGTGTTATCCCAAATATAACATATGTTACAAGTAACTTAAATTTTCGAGACGTTAAGAATGTCCTTGTCCAGTCATAGTGAGTGAGTTTTAGTCTATTAGAGTATACTAGTTTGATATTCAGGCGATTTTCGTTTATTTTCCTTTCAAGAGACTTACTTTAGGTATAGACCCTCTGTGTTTATTTCCCGCTATTTAACCTTGCTGACGTTATTCACACATTAGAGCGTTGAGTTAATTAACTCACAGGTGTTAATTAGTCACAGCCGACGTAGGTAGCTGTCCATGCATCTTGTCAATATCTTGTCCAAGTGTTGATTTACCTACTCTCATTTTATTACTGACATACAGTTGATTAGCGAGTCAGCTTGTGTATTTGCTCTGTGGGAATTAATCAGTGATCAGTGTCCGAGGAAGTTAGGGTTTTGATCCTTTATATTGTCGTCTATTGATACAATCAGCTAACAGTAATAAACCTTTGAACCTATTGACACGTTTTCATTATTGCTTTGTTCTTGTTTAATGACAATCTGGTCTCTGGAGCACACTTCCGTCACAGCTTTGAAGGAAAAAGAAATTCCCTGCCACAAAAAGTACGTTGTTGCTAAGGATTTTTCTTTTTAAAAAAATGCAGTTTCATACCATTAAATATAAAAAAACATATCTGGTTTTGCATCGATACAAAATCCCGAGGATACAAAGGATGTCGTTATTTTGCTAGAATATTGTTGATTGTGGTGAAACACACACACAAAAAAAACATATATACTTACTAACAAGTGTGTCACGCTCTGGGATATACTACCAGACCATATGCGGTTCCGGGGAGGATAGAGGCGGGCTTTTTTAATCTCACTTAAGTTTTGTATGTGATCGGGTATACTGTGCAAACAAACTACAACACTAAAAAACTTTCACATTTGGCAAAATGATTTCGACGAAATAGCATATTCACCAGACACGAATTGTCATAATCACAAAATGCGCTTATTTTCCAAGAAGTACCCGCGCTTGCAGACGTAATAAAACAGCGTGCAGACACAACATGTTCTGTGTGAAAGGGTCAAATGGCTGTGTCGCACAGCAGTGTAGTATGTGATTATCTTGACTACAGCCACATTGGTATTCCCTCCTAATGCCCCCCCCCCCCCCCCCTTTCACTACGACCACGAATATCCCGAATCACCCCGAATCGGAAACTTTCGAAATTCGTGATGACTCGGCCAATAATTGCAAACTTTCGTGGCTAATCGGGTTGAAAAATATGAAGAATGACAGGAACGGGTTAGGAAACATGTACGAATTACAAGTTTCATGTACGGATCATGCACGAAATGTAAGAATCGCCTACGACTAAGTTCCGAATATGCCGATTCTTGTTCTTACTTAATTCTTACATGATTCGTTGTTGACTCGGGACATTCGTGCATATTTCGGGAAGTTTTCGGGTTGAGGACAAGAAATTTTGGAAGCCACGAATCGCTAAGAATAGCCAAGAATGCAAAAGAATCGATTATGAAGCAGTTACGGAACATAATGATTAATTACGAATGGATTACGATACAACCACGAAATTGCAATCCGGGGACCCTTCCACGAAAGTTTTTGACAAACAAAAACTTTCTCGCCGATTCGACGAACTCCCGCGAACTGTACGAATGTTTGGGAATCAAATAAGATTCATTTAAGAACTTCAAGAAATGATTGAGATTTATTTACGAACATGAAAGATTTCCTAATCGAGGTGATTCGGGATGTTCGTGGTCGTAGTGAAATGGGGGAATGAGTAATGTCCTTGACAAAAAGCAAAGGGAACAATCACATTTCCTTGATCCTTACATCCTACTGACAGTCGTGAACATGCCGAGAACGCTTCCGTACGTACATGCTTAATTAGGCGATAAAAACTAAGGTTCATCCCCAGATGATTTCCAAAATTACCAGGTCCCAAGCCTTCCCCTAACAAAGTGACATCGTTAAGGGGGAATGATAACTCTCCATTACTCTATAACATACAGCAGAATTAGGATAATACTTTCTGCGCGGAAGCTGTTGCTGCCGGTATATGTTTTTACATGTAATTGTTAAGGTTTCTCAAAACGAGCATCTTTGTCTTTAAACCTCTGTGCAAATTGATTCAGCTTTGTTTGGGTACAGCAACGATGACATGAACGCCCTCTTCGCCTTGAATCATTAATAAATCATAAGCACAAAATGAATATCCCCCGTCTCTTTACATCCAGACACAGGGCTCAGTCACACGTACAGGATTTTAACGACCGTCTTTGATAGGACCTTTCCCTGTTAAAAATTGGACGATTCATGCCCGTTCATCACGACAGCGTCCCGATGCAGAGGACACCGTTCGGACAACACAGGACATTGTTACGATTTTGATCCGATACAGCAGAATCTGTCACGACATAGTCACGATTGTAATTCGACTAGACAAAATCGGCTGAGTTTCCCGAATGTTACGGGACGCACCATACTGTCGGGAGTGCTTTCCCGACCTCTCTGGACCTTTCCCGATCCGTAGGACTCTGTTACGAACGTACATGACTGCCTTCAGAAAATGGTAGGACATTCCAGATCAATTAGGACAGTTATCCGACTTTTTCACATTTCGTGTCGTAGCGCTGCCTGATCTCAAACGGGAGCTATAATCGGCACTGTGTGAACCTGGGCTTAACAAAAAGCAAACCAATCTTGAAATTATATGAAAAAATATATAAGTGCCAAGTTGAATCAATAATTAACGATACATAACGATGATTACGGCCTTAGGGTTTTGCTGTGTCGTTTACGACAGGTTTGCGATCTGATGTGCTCCTTGAAATTTGTAAATTTCAAAACGGAATAGGAAATATTATGGTCTATTTTCAAAATCCGACTAAAAGATCATATTTAGCGGTTTACCTGACACTATTTTAAGACAAAAAAATATAAAACATTCTTTAAATGTGACCGCATGGAAACGATTTATAAAGAAACGCCCCTGTTTTCGGTTTGATGAACTTGCATCAGATTATTCACTAGTTCTAGTTTCCGTTCAAGCGCCGAACTCTCATTTCCAACAGACTCTTTAGATGAACTATCAAAACCCCATCTTTCATGAAGAAATCCGCCATGGGCATTGAAGAAAAGAAAGACAGCATACATCAAAGAGATTAAAGGATAGCATCAATATGTTCTTTTACATTTGAGTTTTTTTCACTTAATTATTAGACTCCAGTCTTTAGGATAGCCACTTTTAAATTTGTAGATAAAACTATTTGATTTCTGCTTGTGTTGTATGCAACAAGAAAGTTATAAATATAACAAGACGTCACTTTCAAGTGTAGAAAATGTTTATTTTATAATACAGACTTTGTCTTCTCTTCCTTTTTCACAACCACGATGTGATCACATGAAAATATCTTTTTAACAAAGGAATAGCACAACTATTTCTTCGATGGTGTTCCTTTTTGGATTTGATGTCATGACGCTCAGAAACGACAGGTTATTTAAAATATCCACACCAATATCACGAGGAGGGCGTTAATACATGGAACTGACCGTTTAATATATTTTTCGAGAGAGGTTGTCAGACTTTCACACAGAAAGGTGAAAGTGAAAGATCTGATTTTCATGAGATTAGTTCTGTACGTGCATATACGTGTTTTATATATATTTTAGTGGGGTTATCTACAGAATCATGCTTTCTTTTCCTTGGTGTCTTTATGTACACAAAACTGGATTCATAATTTCTTTTATTCGTGATTGACCATTGACTACAAAGCACAGTACGACAAAGGAAATTCATTTACCAACAACTTCCTGAGGCAATGTGTACACTTTCTGATTATTGTAAAAATGTTTTTGAAGATTCAATGTTTACTCCAAATATTCACATCAGGATATAAACACTCATCGTAGATTTAGGCATCCCCTGTGGCACACATCATGTATTTGGTTTCATTTGCAGGCCAAAGTTTAAATGAAGAGTTGTCTCCCCCTTGACCTGAGGCTGAGACACACAGCTTACAACTGGTAAACAACAATTCACAGAACACCTTCGTCTGTGACTTATACGGAGCCACCGATCTCCAGTACTATTTTCTTGCATGACGAAACCTGCTTTCATAAAATCAGTATAGGCCATATCTATCTTTGTTGGATGCAGAAAATTTGTTATAGAATTATTTAACCATAAAGATCTCTTGCGTATATTTTGTAAATTCCGTTTTTAGTCACATATTGATTAAAGATGCTTAAATGAAGGTGTGATAATGACGCTGAGACTGATCAACTTCTATGCTCAAAGTGTAATATGAACCTTGTAGAAGATGAGTTTCACCTGGCATCAGTTTGTCCGAATTATATGCACTTACAAGAGCAAGTTATCTCCCCTTACTTCTATATATATCCTACGAAACATATGTTATACCAACTATTGTCATCAAACAGAACTGCTTCCCTAAAAGAACTCTTGCTATAATCTTGAAAAGAAATTTGTCGATTTGAATGGTGAATATCTATTAACTTTTTTGTGTTTGTGCGCAGAAAAACATTGTGCAAGCATGTGATCTTGGTCACAAGGTCATCTCACAGACATAAACATAACTCTTGTTTTATGTCTTGTCTCAAGGCGGTCGGGTAGCCTAGTGGTTAAAGCGTTACCTAGTAACGCCGCAGACCCGGGTTAGATTCCCGACATGGGTACAATGTGAAGTCCATCTCTTGTGTCCCCCGCCGTGATATTGCTGGAATATTGCTACAAGCGGCGTAAACCATACTCATTCAGTCTGGTCTCTTGTTTAGACCATATCTCATAATAAGACAAACATGATTTACCTTGTTGGAATGTCGCGTTTGTAATTGAAGGCATGAAGACATAAAGTTTTTTCAAAGTGATATTAGGATGACAGAGCCAGTCTCAAATTCTGTCACCCTCCTGTACTACGGAGGGCTACGGACATATGACTGATGACTGATTAAAAACCTAAAACATCTTCACACGTAGTTTTTGTCAAACTTCAAAGGAAGTGTTTTCCCGAAGGCATACGGTGTTTATCCCCCTTCAGTTCATCTTAAAATAGAAACATGTCAGTTCCAATGGTCTAGTTGTTTGGAGGTGAAGCGGTTTACAGACGAGTACAACCTTCATATTTATAGGCGTCTTTCCTGTATACAAATAACACTGCTGCCCACAAGTGACGTTCTTGAATGTTTGCACTACGTGTACTTTCCTGATGTTAGCAATACGCTCCAAAAGTTTGTATTGTTCCAAGATTTGCACTACCTATTAAAGGTTTACAGTTGGTGTCAATAGGTTGCACTACATAAACCGTCAAGACGTTTGCACGGCATGGACTGTTCTGAAGTTTGCACTTCGTATCATGAGTTGTGCACTACGTATCCAGAGAGTTGTGCACTGAGTATCAAAAGTTGTATCACTTGTTACGTTTTTTTGCACGGCATGAACTGTTCCGAGGTTTGCACTACGTATCCAGAGTTGTGCACTACGTATGCAGAGTTGTGCACTGAGTATCAAAAGTTGTATTACCTGTTACGTTTTTTGCACGGCATGAACTGTTCCGAGGTTTGCACTACGTATCATGAGTTGTGCACTACGTATCCAGAGTTGTGCACTGAGTATCAAAAGTTGTATTACCTGTTACGTTTTTTGCACGGCATGAACTGTTCCGAGGTTTGCACTACGTATCATGAGTTGTGCACTACGTATCCAGAGTTGTGCACTGAGTATCAAAAGTTGTATTACCTGTTACGTTTTTTGCACGGCATGAACTGTTCCGAGGTTTGCACTACGTATCATGAGTTGTGCACTACGTATGCAGAGTTGTGCACTGAGTATCAAAAGTTGTATTACCTGTTACGTTTTTTGCACGGCATGAACTGTTCCGAGGTTTGCACCACGTATCATGAGTTGTGCACTACGTATCCAAAGTCGTATTACCTGTTAAGATGTTTGCACGGCGGCATGCACTGTTCCGAGGTTTGCACCAAGTATAAAGAGTTGTGCACTACGTATCCAAAGTTGTATTACCTGTTAAGATGTTTGCACGGCATGCATTGTTCCGAGGTTTGCACCACGTATCATGCGTTGTGCACTACGTATCAAAAAGTTGTATTACCTGTTAAGATGTTTGCACGGCATGCATTGTTCCGAGGTTTGCACCACGTATCATGCGTTGTGCACTACGTATCAAAAAGTTGTATTACCTGTTAAGATGTTTGTACGGCATGTAGTGTTCCAAGGTTTGCACTACGTAACTTTCCGAGTAGTTTGTTGAACAAGATAGGTAAGGCTTTGACATGCCGAATAAAGATGATGGAGCAGACTTTGCTCGGATGCGGAGACGTTGGATCTTTTCACCGCTTTAAATGTTGTTTCGTAATCCATGGTTACAAATCGTTCAACAAAATCAGCTGGAGCTTCTCACCAAAGTGGTAAACGTCTGACACCTGCATCACGTCGGGTTTACCTCCCACATTAAGCTGACATGCCGTGATGTAATACCGTTCAAAGAGGCGTTAAAACCAACTCACTCACTCACTCACTCACTCGTAGTTGGGCTGAGAACAAGGCAAACAAACAAAACGCGGTATTTCCGCAATAGATTGGAGGAAGAACCGCTGTCTGTTTCCGGAAGGAATGTACCACTATACAGGTGTAATCAATTGTATACAACCAAAGCTGCCTACTGGCGCTAGAAGGTTTCGTCATCCACCTCACATATCGGGTACCCATTCACTGCTGGGTTAGGCACATTTGAACAAAGTCACTTGCCCAAGGTTTTGACAGTTGTGTTTCGGGTGTATGTACGTATTCGTGTTTCAACCATCTGGTCATCTACCCTGAAGTGTTAGAAGTATATGCACGACGATGGGGAAGCAAAATTAGCTCAGCTATATGATCAAGAAAATATTTCAAAATCCCGTATTGGGCATGGGTACATATTTGTACCTTTTATCTATTAACTCATGCCACTCAGTGGAAAATGAATCAAGACAAACGGTGTCGTAAAAGTTATGTTGTAATGTGCTTACAAAAGAGGCGAATGAGGCATGCCTTGGTTGTTTTGAGATGACTTATTGATCCAGCCTGTTCACTTCATCTACTAAATATGTGTTACCGGGACATAACATTATACCCCACATTGGAAACCGATAAAGCGGGCTTCTCGTTAAGCGAAAGACTACCACGGCCACAAATAATAGCTGATCAAACAGCAGGAGTTCCACTTCATGGAGGTTCTGTATTGATGGTTGGAGTGAAGGCTGCCGAATGTATGACATGCTGAGCCCTGACTGATGGGGAAGTAATGAGACAGGGATTGGGTCAGTAGAGACGAAATATGACTATCATGCAGACCCACTGTCCAGCTGTCTCGTACAGTGATTACCGTGAACATAGGGGCGGTTGGGTAGCCTAGCGGTTAAGGAGTTGGCTTGTCATGTCGAAGGCACGAGTTCTATTCCCAAATTGGCACCATAAGTTTGCACCTCAATTCCTGTGTCCCCCGTTGTGATATTACTGGAATATTGTTAAAAGCGGCGTATAGCCTCACTCACACATCTTTGACATGTGATATCAAAGCGATGGAGTTATTCCAGTTCTCGGTACTGCAGATGATCCATTATTTAAGTGTTGTTATAGCCTATGACGAATAATTCGCTCAACATAAACATTTGCAATCTGTTTGGAAACCAAAAGCCTCATAATTATTTTGCAGGGTCCAATTTGAAATTGCATTTGAAATGGGGCACTGATGGCCCAGTCATCTAATGCGACGCAATTCACATTTAATCTCTATCAAGCGTGCAGCCTCCCTAATTTACAATACCCATGACAGATTTCTCCATGACAGATGGAGATTTGATAGTTCATCTAAAGCGTCTGTGAGAAAAGGGAGTTCAGCGCCTGTTAATCAAACAGAAAACAGGGGAGAATATTTATATGTAATGTTAGCACTGCAATGTAAACACAGTTGTAGAATATTTTCTGTATACCTGTCCCTAGAGAGTGTAACGTCAACATGCATATGTGAACATGTGGAAATGTAACATGAAAACACGTTCCAATTTCAAGCGGAAGGCAGATCAGACTACCAACCAGCCCAGAAAGATCCACGATCTTCGTTCTGCTTTTCACATCCATCAATCAAGTTATTGATTCAATCTGGCACGCATATACGAGGGGTGGCATAACTATTTTTGCCTAACTATGATGGACTGCGATGATGGAGTTGGTTGCTAATTATTTTTCAAAATAATCCCCTCCGAGGTCTCCAGACTTTTGCCAGTGATGCTGCCAGCCACTGACACCGCGCAACTTCCATCCGCTATCGTCTTCATCACCACTGCAAGACAGGTTCGAATCCCGGTTCGTCGTGATTATTCAGCAGCATACCCGTGCTCCTGGGTTTCACGAAAGTGGTAAACGTTTAAGACATTTATCACTTCGTGCTTTCCTCCCACATCAAGCTGAAACGCCTTGATATAACTGAAATATCGTTTTCAAAAGGGCTCAACCAAAATAACCTATTCGTTATCCAGTCAAACACCGTTTTGCAAACTTTGATGTGTCGAACTTACGATTGTCTCGAAGTAAAAACATGGTCACTGCGTATTCTTTCTTTCTTTATCAATTTCGGTTATGTCGAACCTCGGATAACTTGAAGTATTGACGTAGATACCTTCGACTTCGACACAACGGTGTTTGACTGTATATCATTATATAATCAGAGATGGATTCTTACCTCGTTCCTGGTGTATTCCTGGATAAATAGCTCAGGAAAAAGATAATCTGTACTATAACATTTTTGGAACAATGTTCAAAATTATCTTTTCGTTGGTTATTTAAGGTAATGGGACTACAGTTATATCTGGCCTTTAAATCTACGAATGGCTACATCATCGATTGAGAACACTTTCAACCGTTTACTGCGCGGGTGATAACTGGATGACTTCCTGAAACTGAACCACTGGTCACATGTTCCAAGTAAACAAGAAGCAAACTGACACTCCCAGTGCTCAAGATCGGGAATTGCGCCATCGAACGCAGCAATGGGGTCGTAACCTATGGGTTGCATTCGAATGTTCCCTCAATATATTGTCCCACATCAACAACGTCTATAAGAGGGACATTGCAACGTAAGGAACACAAGTCAAATACGAAGATTTATTAACACTAAAACCGCTGCGACTTTAGTGGAGTCCTGTGTTACATTAAATCTAGATTACGGCAATGCTCTGTTGAGTTGCCCACCGAAAACTCGTGATAGATAGAAATCCAGCGGAGTCAGAACGCGGCTGCCAGGGTGGTCATAAAAGCAAGAAAATGTGACCACATGAAACGATCTTCACTGGCTCAATGTTGCTGTTAGAATACAGTACACGAATATTGTGTTGGTTTTTAAAGCAAGAACAGGACTAGCACCAGCCTATCTTCGGGAACATATCGGAGTATCGGCCATCGAGAACCAAGATCACACAACACCTACCCTTCGTTACTTCAACACGGGCAATTGATTTCAAGAAGTGACCATCTTCCAATCACAACTTAAAACTCACTTGTACACTGAAGCATATATGTAGACTATATATACACTTATTATCATTATTATTTACTGATTAAAATAAGAAATGCAGCAAATAGGGTTTGGGTGATCCTGGCACAGTCAGGCTGGTGAGGCCCAGCAGCAGATCAGGGCCCTTGCCCATTCTGCAGCGAATGGGACTTCTGCCAGTCGAACCGCCCAGAACATTTCGAGAGTGTGAAGACTCCCCAACACTGTAGCCTTCTGCATTACCCAGATTGTCAGAAGGGCTGTTTCTTGGCAGCAACTCCGGGTATTCTCCCAATGTCTGTCAACAGAAAGTAACTTTGGTAACAATGGTTTCAGCGCGGGTGGTACTGACAATGTTATCGGTGATGGTAGTGCCGGTGGTAGTAGCGGTGGAGGTTGGAATGACATATGAAGTAGTTGTCGCAGTGGTGTGGGTATATGATAGGGGTAGTGATGATGCTTGTCGTTATGGTAGTGTTCGTGATAGCGGTAGTGATGATGATTGTCGTTATGGCAGTGTTCGTGATAGCGGTAGTGATGGTGATTGTCAATATTATTATTGTTTTTGATTGCGGTAGTGATGGCTATTGTCGTTCTTGATAGTGGTAGTGATGATGATTGTCGTTATGGTAGTGTTCGTGACAGTGATGGTGATTGGCAATATTGTAGTGTTCTTGATAGTGGTAATGATGGTGCTTGTGGTTATGGTCATGTTCTTGATAACGGCAGCACTAGTGGATGAGGAAGTAGAACAGTTCATGGTAATAGTTTGGATACTGGAAGTGGGTACTGGCAGTAAATATAATTATGCTATTAAAGTGGTCCGTGGTAGGCTTGGCAAACGCAACAGGAGGCTTTTTCGTCCAGGCGAGGAACAGGTAACGACTGTTATCCCATACACCTGGCGGCAGGTAATCGTGAACTCAATAAAGTAATGGCAATTACACCACAATGTTTATTCTCTCACCTTCGTCTTCCCTTGCCAGTTAGTAAAGTACACAGAACTATATGATTAAAGACAGGAAAAGAATGCTGCTCCACCTCGTCCAGAAGGCTGCGATGAGTCAGATAGTGAGCTCCTTCGTGAGATGGATGTGTAGTGTTTTGTATGGAGAACATAGCGCACGTCAATATCTTCCGAGCATAATCACTGCCATGTGTGTACAATGTGGCAAATCCGACCCTGGACTTCTGGTCATGTCCTGTTATTGGGACGCAATTACCTTGCTTGGCCCCATGGGGATTCCAGAACAGAATTCTGAAAGATAATTAAACTGAGATCAGGTGGTCACAGTGACGCTCGAGTGCCATAGTGCGTGGATATGTGACTAACTTTGTAGCTGATCTTCGCACAGATCTGGTAGAGATGGTATGACATTGCACCACGATCGCGTACGCGACCTGTCCTGTAAAACATACTGACATCCACAACATTGCTCCATTAGCTTATATTTACTATCTTGCTCAAAGCAGATTTGTTATGACATATATGTCCATAAATTGGATACCTTTAGTTTAGTTTAAGCCAGTGCCAAATATTCCTAATGTTTCCGTCGCCGAGGGTGGCCGAGTGATTTAAGCGTTCGCTCGTCACATCGAGTTCCCCAATGGGTACATAGTGTGAGATCCATTTTTGCTCCCGCGTTGGAATTGCCGTACATTTGCAAATCCACATTAAACATAATGTATGCATGAACAAACATTGACATAAAACCATTTTGATAATTAATTTAAGTTGTTTACAATCATAAAACCTTCATCTGTATGTTTCTTGTAAAACTCCATCTCGATCTTATTGATGCGGAAGAAGAACAGACGCTCACCCCCAATGTATACACCCCGATGTATGTACACCCCGATACAAATGTTTACTATGTGGAGACGACAAAACATTTTATTGATTTTGTTCACACACCACGCCGCCAAAAAATGGTGACAGTGTTCGGCTTCACATATATTCTAGAGAGCAAATGACTTTACCCACTTTGCGTAACCAAATATAGTTGCTTTCATATGCATCCTAATTACTATAACGTTAACGAACCCAGCAATTATTCAGAGTAAGTACACTGTTGCTGCCACACTAACGAGTAACTGCTTTCGTTGTATACCACAAAAAGTACTCAATTCGACTTGCTCTGAAACACAGCGTGTCCAAGACGTCAGTTCAACCTTGGCAGATGGAACAGATGTAGTCGACATTCATCCATTACTGTAAACAATAAAATCAACCTGCTCAGGCTAATAAATGGTCATAGTGGTATCAGAAACATCCACTGGCTCCATTACATGTCGTTCAAGCAACAATAACCGTGGTATCCCTGGCAGATACGCCGATGGTTGAGGCCTCAGAGTCCATTAGCTGGGTTCACACTGGGAAGGCCCAAATCGTCAATACTGGGAGATGGGGTTCCCATTAACGTAATTAAAACGGCCTTCTGCAGGTCAAACACATGTGTCTATATGATGAATTTTTCATTACATTCATTTATCACCGGTTTTATCATCCATTTACTGATATAATTTCCGATCGCTAGTAGACTGGATCCTTTTTTGGGGTAACCAGAGGCCAAAATAATTGTGCTTCACGTTCCAAATGTAAACACATACAATAGTGTTTACGTCCCACATACGTTACATGTCCCATAAACCCGTGTAGAAATCACGTAGTGTTATCAGTCAGAAATATCTGGCTTCATGTAATAAATGACCTCTTCCATGAATAACAGAGTGGTGGTCTACTTTCTAAACCTAAAGCCGTTTTCCCAGTGCGATGTATTCTGTGTAAAGACCTGCTCACTATTAATACACAGTTTAGTTAGAGCGTTCTCATTGTCCATGGAGTGGCAAAAGTGCTTTGATTCGAAATAATCCGTCGGTTTTCCAGCTCCATAATGGCGACGTGCTGAATTATCTCTCCTCGTTGACCTTACGGACAACTGGATTACGTTTGTTTTACCCCTGATGCCCTGTATACATATCAGTGTCTGTCTGCACTAGTCAGTTCTCCTTTATCTCGCCGCTTCAAGTTATATACAGGACATAATAATCTCGACACGTCCTCACCGGTCAGCTAATAAATACAAACTGCAAGTACTGACAGCCACCTAGATTCTTTCTCTGAAACGTTTCTTCAGTTGACAATGCACTACCGAAATACACACAGGTGTGCCTTCTGTTACTAAAGTTATATTATTATTATTATGATGATGATGATGATGATGATGATGATGATGATGATGATGATGAAATTTAGATTTAAAGTTTTTCTGAAAGTGTTTTTCTTCGTTTCTTTATTTGGAATTGTAACATTTTATTTTTTAGTACAAGTTTTGAGTAAATTATTTTCTTTGTACGAGGGGCACACGTGGCCCAGTTATCTAAGACGCTGCAAGTCACCGTGCAGAGTTGCATTCCTTTGGTACGCCAGAAACCTATGGTTGTGCGTTCGAATCCCGGTTCGCCCCAATTATGTTTCTTGGTTTGTCAGCACCATACCGTGCTCGTTGGTTTCACCAAAGTGGTAAACGCCTGAGACCTGCATCACTTCGGGTTTTCCTCTCCAGCTGGCATTCTCTGATATAACTGGAATAGTATTACAAGCGGCGTTAAACCACACTCAGTCACCTACTCTTTTTCTTGTTGATCCCCAAATCAAAATGTGAGGCCTCTGTAATAATTGAACTGATCAAGGTGAAATCCCTTTTCTGTATCGCTAGTCAATCTATTCTAAACTATTACATTACGTACTAAACTGATGGGCAAAAGAAAATGTACAGGGCTTGTTTTTTATGTGATTGGAAAATGAAAGAACTGTTGTTAAATTTGATTGTCCATTTAGCCATCACTCATTCCTGCAACAGTTTGTAAAAAGTAATCTGTGGGCGGGTAACTTCGTGTTAAAATATATTGGTTCAATGAAGACTGGGATAAGAAACGCATTTTCAGCAGGTCGATGCTAATTTGTCCAAGGATCTCTCAATGGGGCGGCGAATCATCGTACAGCGCGATACAACCGAGAATAACTGGCGATGAAAAACTATGTACCATCAACTGAGCAGGTTTACGTATAATACATCACAGATATGTGTCACGATATTGAGCTTATTATACATTGAATACGCATAATTGTCATAATTGTCAAATCTGTACCTGATGGTGGTGTTGGTGGTGGTAGTACCAGAAGTTGCTCTGTTTGTCTCTGAAACGTCATCTAGCGTCTAAGATACATCAGTTTGTTAGTATGTTGTTCAACGCCGCTTTCGGCAATATTTCAACTATCTAATTGCTGCCAACTATCTAACTGCTCCCTGGATCGTACAATTCAGTGATTGATGTTATCATCAACGATCCACTCCGTCGAGACAAGATGACACACAATGAACGAGTCCCCGAACCTGACCAACCGCTACATTGTGCACCGCTTAAGACAAGTACGTCTTGCTAGGGATCAGTTGTTACTCAGAATCTCCAGTTCATTCTCTGTATCATTATGGTTTTACGCCGCTTTTAGCAATATTCCAGCTATATCACGGAAGGGGACACCACAAATGGGCTTCACACAATGCAGCCATGTGGGAAGTGAACCCGGGTCTTGGGCGTGACGAGCAAACGCTTTAACCACTAAACTACACCCCCAACCTAGAAGCTTATAGCAAGTAACTGGATACACTATATGTTCTGAATAGATACGTGATAACTGAATATTCCATCTTATTCAACTTCTAAAGTGTTATTATTAATAATATGTCATTATACATTTAAATATGTGACCAACCATGAGATAAGGGACCTTAATGGGTGAAAAAAATATTTCAGACTCATTATATTTTAAAACTAACGTATCTTAGGGGCAAATACCAAAATATAAATCACAAGCTTCAATTCATGTTTATTACAGATACATTGTCATCAAACATTTGGACTCGTTTTCCGACTTATAACTGTCCATGTAATAAATGTCTGATGAATTGAAAGTAGACATGTTTGCAGAAAAGTTTTGAAATAATGTTTTTATTACATTACGAACTATCGAGAAAATTAAAACGTGTACAGTCCGCACACATGGTGATGTTTTCTAAAGTTAGTTGACGTCAAACGTCTTTATGACGTCACAGCACAATTGTATCCTAGCCCCCATAAGGTCCCTTTTCTCCTGGTGGGTTACATATACATATAGCGCGTGCAGCCCACACTGCTCTGTAATACCCCCATCACAATAAACTAGTTCTCAATACGTTCGAGAAAATGTTGTCGAACGGGCTCCAATTGTGTATGAACGTAGTGGACGTAGTAGCAACTATTGACAGTCTTTTTACGAACTTCATGGACGGGCTCGGAGGGGGCGGGTGCTCTAGTTTTGTGTTTAAGGTCACAACACATTTCTACATCTGTTACTTACTCCTTTCAAGCAGTCTTAAAAAAACGTCATGTTATGCGAACATGTTTGTGGCGAGGTCTGGCATTAAAATGAATACATGCAATATCACTACACATGAGGGATTATGAATGCGTCCACCGGACCCGAGATGATGACTAGCATGGCCGCGTTATAGTAGGACAGGTCAGCTAAAACTGGGTTGGACGTGTCGCCCTTAGTTGAGTGGACTAACTGAAATATCATGCTTACGCAACGACGTTATTTGTTTTATAACATGCCGACCGGAATAGCCCCATCGCGCAAAGGCTGTTGTGTATAGTTACTGTGTAAGTGACGCAAGGGACGGCGTGGGAAGGAGACGATGTAAGGTTCCATTGATGTAAGCGACGCCATTATCTTCACTGAACAAGGCCAGATCGAGCCGGTGACGTTTTTGCTGTTATCGAATTATTTGACAAATGACGCCTACATCCTAATCATATCAGAGAACTGCAATCGTCTGCAATGCTTATGTTCATTTTAGATGACAGAAAGGAACGAAAACTTTGTCATGTGATTCGAATACTTACTAGATATGGAGTCAGTTGAGTCAACGCCGCTATGAACAGTACTGAAGCTTTAGTTGTATCCCGCGTCAGCTTAATGTGGGAGGGAAGCCCGAAGTGATGCAGGTCTTAGACTTTTACCACTTCGGTGAAACCCACGAGCACGGGTATGGTGCTGAGAAACCTAAAAACACAATCAGGGCAAACCGGAATTCGAACCCATTGTCATAAGTCTCTTGGACGCCTTTAACGAGTGTTCAGTCTGTGTACATGCCGTTCCAAGTGTCCAACTTATCAGTCTGTGTACATGCCGTGCCAAGTGTCCAACTTATCAGTCTGTGTACATGCCGTGCCAAGTGTCCAACTTATCAGTCTGTGTACATGCCGTGCCAAGTGTCCAACTTATCAGTCAGTGTACATGCCGTGCCAAGTGTCCAACTTATCAGTCTGTGTACATGCCGTTTCAAGTGTCCAACTTATCACTCTGTGTACATGCCGTTCCAAGTGTCCAACTTATCACTCTGTGTACATGCCGTTCCGAATGTCCAACTTATCACTCTGTGTACATGCCGTGCCAAGTGTCCAACTTATCACTCTGTGTACATGCCGTGCCAAGTGTCCAACTTATCAGTCTGTGTACATGCCGTGCCAAGTGTCCAACTTATCAGTCTGTGTACATGCCGTTCCGAATGTCCAACTTATCACTCTGTGTACATGCCGTTCCGAATGTCCAACTTATCAGTCTGTGTACATGCCGTTCCAAGTGTCCAACTTCTCAGTCGGTGTACATGCTGCTCCAAGTGTCCAACTTATCAGTCTGTGTACATGCCGTGCCAAGTGTCCAACTTATCACTCTGTGTACATGCCGTGCCAAGTGTCCAACTTATCACTCTGTGTACATGCCGTGCCAAGTGTCCAACTTATCAGTCTGTGTACATGCCGTTCTAAGTGTCCAACTTATCGTAGGTACCGACCATGATGGGGATCGGGTCGTAACAACTGATAGCACGGGTGTGTGGTACCGAACTGTGATTTGGCTCTACCAAACAGGATTATGTAGAGACCGAGGTGTTATAGATCGAATATTGTTCTAGACAAGACTGATGATCACACTTGAAAAGTTTCACTCCAATATTAATGTTTTGCAGTTAATAAAAGAAACAGTGTGTTTCTGATTTAGAATTATGCCTGTGAGTATCATTTGATATCATTTAAATTGTAACAAAGAATTCTAAAAACAACATCCTCGATTAACCAGTGAACTATATCTCCATTCTACGTAAATAAATATCCTGGGCACATTCGCCACCATACCTTTGTTCAGAACTGACATCACAAACCCCATCTGCCTTATAACCAGGCACAGAATTTCTCATGGGTGTATTTTGATTGGACGTCTGTGTTTTGCATACTATCATTCGAACTAGGCGGACGTGGCGGACGGATCCGGGATATTTATTATAATAAAATGGAGGCATGATACATTGGATAATCGATTAAGAGAAACATTTTCAGGTGGTTATTCGTTTGCGTTAAGTTTGGTAATGTGGTAGGGTAAGGTAATAAACTGAAGTATTGCCAGGGGCTTAAATGCTAAACAAACACCTGCTACAAAACCAGTTACTTATCTTCGATGGCACTACAAAGGGATATTAGTAGTCACATACAGTACGCATGGGTGCGAGCCTGTCAGAGCCATCATCATGGCGAAGTTTTAGTCGACAATACATCTTACATCAGAGAAAATCAGATCCCCGCACATCATACGATTCGATACTTAAGTTGGACACAAAGCATGAACTGGTTTGATCATTTTCTTAGAGGTTCCAGGTTTGGCATTTCAAAAGCTTTCACGTCATCGTAGACTTATTACCTGAAAATACGATGCTATGTTAGATGTCGATACAAATATACACAGACGCTCCATTTCCACAATGGTTTCCGAAGAGATCTGGCTTCCACAATGCATCAGGTAACGGATGAAAGCTGGTATCGCCTTGCCTGTCTTGGATCTTGAATAGTGCACTTGTAGTGGCTTATTATTGTAATGGTACGTTTCAATTCGAAAAGAATGATGAAGGATTAATGGAGAGTACATATCAAAGAAGGTTCTTTGTGGATTACTAACGGGTTTCACTTTTGGTAAGGTCTTTGTCGCTAAACAAGTAGATGTTTTCAGTTTGGGTATTTTATGCCTTTCTTTAATTCCTCTTCATTGCTGCTGCAGGAATATAGTGATTTATAATGATTTATCTCAATGTAGTTACCTTATGATTTAACTATGGGCTAATGGGGAAACATGTACAGTGGAGACTCGCTGCTAAACACATGCATGATTCATGATTTGCAATTAAAGCAATCGCCACACAACAACCATTTTATGCCATGGGAATGAACATGATATGTTCAAAACAATAAATACTCAAAGACAAAAGATACTGTGCTCAGCATCTTAATTAACTATCATGTTTGATAGGGATGCAGTTTAATCTCATGCCATATCTTTTTTTAAATGTGAATTAACATCAAAGCAAATTCAAAACTTTAAAATCTACTTGGCAATTAGTATAGCTTATTATTTACACAAGTTATAGTGAAATGTCTGGTGATATTCTTATCCCACATACAGTAATTTGTATGTTCTTTATACAAGTTATAGTGAAATGTCTGGTCATATTCTTATCCCACATACAGTAATTTGTATGTTCTTTATACAAGTTATAGTGAAATGTCTGGTCATATTCTTATCCCTAATACAATAATTTGTATGTTTTTTATACAAGTTATAGTGAAATGTCTGGTCATATTCTTATCCCACATACAGTAATTTGTATGTTCTTTATACAAGTTATAGTGAAATATCTTATATTCTTATCCCACATACAGTAATTTGTATGTTCTTTATGCAAGTTATAGTGAAATTTCTGGTCATTTTCTTACGCCACCAGACACAAACAGTAATTTGCATGTGCTTGATACAAGCTATAGTGAAATGTCTAGTGATAACCCTATCATACATCTACAGTAATTTGTATCAAAGGAAGTTTTGTTTGGGATGTTCTTTCAATTACTGCTTCAACTGTTTTTCTCACATTTGTGGCATGAACTGCTGTGTAATTTTGTAAGGCAAACTTAAGTCGCCGTAGACCACTCTGTCGCCTCTAGTTGTGAATGTGCACTCACGACCGGAACACCGTACCACCGTAACTATATATCATTCTTGACAACGTCTCGACATCGTACGTCCTGCAGAGCGTTTTCCCGGCATCCCAGACGCGGTCCTTAATCACTGCATGTAAATTAACGCTGAAATGCCACACATAGACAAGAATAAACGATTTAATTAAAATGTAACGATTTATCAGTGTATCGAACACAAGAAGACATAAGGACATATTTAATTCAGGATGAAAGAATCTTCGTTGTATAACATGATACATTGAAGAACATGTTAAAATGTAAAGTAAATGGTCCAAAAGAATTTAACATACTAGGGGCGTTCAATAAGTTTTGCAAAACCAAGTCGCAGAATATCTTTTGCACTTTTATTTTTCAGTATAATCTCCATTTACCTCAATACACTTATTCCATTTGTCCTTCAAGCTTTTAATACCACTTCTATAGAAATCCGCAGATTGACCCTCTAACCACACCTCTGTGGCAGCCTATATGTCCTCGTCATACTGGAAGCGTTTTCCAAGTAGGGCAGATTTCATTTGGCGGAACAGGAAATAGTCACTGGTGCCCTAGGTCTGTGCTGTAGGGTGGGTGATTTAACTGTTCGAATCCACATTCACATAGGGCGGCCTGTGCAGTTCCGACTTGTGAACTGGGGCGTTGTCATGCAAAAGTACAGTACCACGTGTTAACATCCCGCGGCGTTTCTGGCGAATAGATTTTCGCAGTTCTTTCATTACATTAGCATAATACTGTCCTTTGATTGTGGTTATTAGTGGCATGTAATCAATCGGTAATATGCCTCTTGCAAATATGCCCAAAATATGGTGGCCATTACCTTGCCAGCCGGTGGTTGAGTGCGATACTTCCTCGGAGGCGTAGAATTAGGGTGCTTCCATTGCATGGATTCCAATTTAGTTTCTGGGTCCCAGTGGTGGATCCATGTTTCATCACCTGTCACTAGACAAGGAAGAATTCCGGCTTCATCAGCAGTATAGAGATCCAGGAGGTCTGGATAGCGATCTTGAGCTCTGAGGTTTCCAGGTACCCATCTTGCAGAAGATACCTTGGCCATACCAATATGCTTATAAATAATGGTTCCAACAGTTCCAACTGATATTTGGAATTCCATAGAAAGCTCGGATATTTTCACTCGTCGGTCAGACAAAATTCTTCTTTCTATAGAAGCAATGGTTTCCGGTTGGGTGGCATCTGAAGGCCTGCCTGACCTTGGGTCATCGTCTATGGACTCCCTGCCCCTTTTTAAACGAACGGCGAACTGGAATAATTAGGAGCATCCTTACCATCACTTTACACATGGGATCATGGATTTCCTTTGCTTTGCATCCCTCCTTGGTAAGGAACTTTATCTCAGCGCGTTGTTCATGTCTGAGAGAATCCATGATTGTGACCACCCTTAGGTGAATGAAGCCATCACATCTAACGTATTGTTGTGTCTGGAACTTGTTATGACACGTGTCAACCTGATGTTATGACTAGTGTCACACCTACCACAAGTTGACATTGTTTGTGTAAACATAAATGCCCAAGTTTCAAAACTTATTGACCGCCCCTCGTATTAAACGAAATAAATGCAAGATGCATATAGCTGTTTGCTTATATTATAATGCTCGTATTGAAATCGAATCATTATAGAAATACCTTAGTTTAGAGTTTATAATTTAACTATTAATTCTGAAACGAGTGTCGCCTCTGTAAGAGATACAAGATCGATATTAACCTCCTGAGGCTCATTGAACGAACTGTGAATCCTATATTCGGCACATACTTCAGTTCAAACCTACAGCACATGCAGTAATTGGTTTAGTTTCAGCTGGTCTTATAACATTGGTGTCGTCTACTCTTGACATTCAGGCCTCGCCTTATGCTTTACTGACAGCTCATTGATCTCCACGCGACACGGATCTAGAGCCAAACAAGCACTAGAGGTGGATGTCTGACCACTTCTCTCGCACTGAATGTTATAGTATGTAGTTTGTGCTCTTGTAGCGCCGCATGTGTAAGTACAGAGAGTGCGGTATATGTCAGTGCAGGGAGAGCGTTGTAGCACGACATGTGTCAGTACAAGGAGAGTGATGTAGCACGACATGTGTCAGTGCAAGGAGAGTGATGTAGCACGACATGTGTCAGACCAGGGAGAGTGTTGTAGCACGGCATGTGTCAGTACAGGGAGAGTGTTGTAGCACGGCATGTGTCAGTACAGGGAGAGTGTTGTAGCACGACATGTGTCAGTGCAGGGAGAGCGTTGTAGCACGACATGTGTCAGTGCAGGGAGAGCGTTGTAGCACGACATGTGTCAGTGCAAAGAGAGTGATGTAGCACGACATGTGTCAGACCAGGGAGAGTGTTGTAGCACGGCATGTGTCAGTACAGGGAGAGTGTTGTAGCACGACATGTGTCAGTGCAGGGAGAGCGTTGTAGCACGACATGTGTCAGTGCAGGGAGAGCGTTGTAGCACGACATGTGTCAGTGCAAGGAGAGTGATGTAGCACGACATGTGTCAGACCAGGGAGAGTGTTGTAGCACGGCATGTGTCAGTACAGGGAGAGTGTTGTAGCACGACATGTGTCAGTGCAGGGAGAGCGTTGTAGCACGACATGTGTCAGTGCAGGGAGAGCGTTGTAGCACGACATGTGTCAGTGCAAGGAGAGTGATGTAGCACGACATGTGTCAGACCAGGGAGAGTGTTGTAGCACGGCATGTGTCAGTACAGGGAGAGTGTTGTAGCACGACATGTGTCAGTGCAGGGAGAGCGTTGTAGCACGACATGTGTCAGTGCAGGGAGAGCGTTGTAGCACGACATGTGTCAGTGCAAGGAGAGTGATGTAGCACGACATGTGTCAGACCAGGGAGAGTGTTGTAGCACGGCATGTGTCAGTACAGGGAGAGTGTTGTAGCACGGCATGTGTCAGTACAGGGAGAGTGTTGTAACACGGCATGTGTCAGTACAGAGCGTGCTGTAGCACGACATGTGTCAGTACAGGGAGAGTGTTGTAGCACGGCATGTGTCAGTACAGGGAGAGTGTTGTAGCACGACATGTGTCAGTACATGGACAGTGTTATAGCATGGCATGTGTCAGTACAGAGCGTGCTGTAGCACGACATGTGTCAGTACAGGGAGAGAGTTGTAGCACGGCATGTGTCAATATAGGGAGAGTGTTGTAGCACGAGATGTGTCAGTACATGGACAGTGTTATAGCATGGCATTTGTCAGTACAGAGCGTGCTGTAGCACGACATGTGTCAGTACAGGGAGAGAGTTGTAGCATGGCATGTGTCAATATAGGGAGAGTGTTGTAGCACGAGATGTGTCAGTACATGGACAGTGTTATAGCATGGCATTTGTCAGTACAGAGCGTGCTGTAGCACGACATGTGTCAGTACATGGACAGTGTTATAGCACGGCATGTGTCAGTACAGGGAGAGTGTTGTAGCACGGTATGTGTCAATATAGGGTGAGTGTCAGTACAGGGAGAGTGTTGTAACACGGCATGTGTCAGTACAGGGAGAGTTCTGTAGCACGGCATGTCTAAGTAAGGGGAGAGTGTTGTAGCATGACATATGTCAGTATAGGGAGAGTGTTGTAGCACGGGATGTGTCAGTATAGGGAGAGTTGCTGTACCACGGGATGTGTCAGTATAGGGAGAGTTTCTGTACCACGGGATGTGTCAGTGTAGAGAGAGTGCTGAACCACGGGATGTGTCAGTATAGGTAGAGTTGCTGTACCACGGGATGTGTCAGTATAGGGAGTGCTGCTGTACCACGGGATGTGTCAGTATAGGGAGAGTTGCTGTACCACGGGATGTGTCAGTATAGGTAGAGTTGCTGTACCACGGGATGTGTTAGTATAGGGAGTGCTGCTGTACCACGGGATGTGTCAGTATAGGGAGAGTTGCTGTACCACGGGATGTGTCAGTGAAGGGAGAGTTTCTGTACCACGGGATGTGTCAGTGTAGAGAGAGTGCTGTACCACGGGATGTGTCAGTGTAGAGAGAGTGCTGAACCACGGGATGTGTCAGTATAGAGAGAGTGCTGTACCACGGGACGTGTCAATATAGGGAGAGTGTTGTAGCACGAGATGTTTCAGTACATGGACAGTGTTATAGCATGGCATTTGTCAGTACAGAGCGTGCTGTAGCACGACATGTGTCAGTACATGGACAGTGTTATAGCACGGCATGTGTCAGTACAGGGAGAGTGTTGTAGCACGGTATGTGTCAATATAGGGTGAGTGTCAGTACAGGGAGAGTCTTGTAACACGGCATGTGTCAGTACAGAGCGTGCTGTAGCACGACATGTGTCAGTACATGGACAGTGTTATAGCACGGCATGTGTCAGTACAGGGAGAGTGTTGTAGCACGGTATGTGTCAATATAGGGTGAGTGTCAGTACAGGGAGAGTCTTGTAACACGGCATGTGTCAGTACAGGGAGAGTTCTGTAGCACGGCATGTCTAAGTAAGGGGAGAGTGTTGTAGCATGACATATGTCAGTATAGGGAGAGTGTTGTAGCACGGGATGTGTCAGTACAGGGAGAGTTGCTGTTCCACGGGATGTGTCAGTGTAGAGAGAGTGCTGAACCACGGGATGTGTCAGTGTAGAGAGAGTGCTGAACCACGGGATGTGTCAGTATAGGGAGAGTTGCTGTACCACGGGATGTGTCAGTATAGGGAGAGTTTCTGTACCACGGGATGTGTCAGTATAGGGAGAGTTGCTGTACCACGGGATGTGTCAGTATAGGGAGAGTTGCTGTACCACGGGATGTGTCAGTATAGGGAGTGCTGCTGTACCACGGGATGTGTCAGAATAGGGAGAGTTGCTGTACCACGGGATGTGTCAGTAAAGGGAGAGTTTCTGTACCACGGGATGTGTCAGTATATGGAGAGTGCTGTACCACGGGATGTGTCAGTATAGGGAGAGTTGCTGTACCACGGGATGTGTCAGTATAGAGAGAGTGCTGTACCACGGGACGTGTCAATATAGGGAGAGTGTTGTAGCACGAGATGTGTCAGTACATGGACAGTGTTATAGCATGGCATTTGTCAGTACAGAGCGTGCTGTAGCACGACATGTGTCAGTACATGGACAGTGTTATAGCACGGCATGTGTCAGTACAGGGAGAGTGTTGTAGCACGGTATGTGTCAATATAGGGTGAGTGTCAGTACAGGGAGAGTCTTGTAACACGGCATGTGTCAGTACAGGGAGAGTTCTGTAGCACGGCATGTCTAAGTAAGGGGAGAGTGTTGTAGCATGACATATGTCAGTATAGGGAGAGTGTTGTAGCACGGGATGTGTCAGTATAGGGAGAGTTGCTGTTCCACGGGATGTGTCAGTGTAGAGAGAGTGCTGAACCACGGGATGTGTCAGTGTAGAGAGAGTGCTGAACCACGGGATGTGTCAGTATAGGTAGAGTTGCTGTACCACGGGATGTGTTAGTATAGGGAGTGCTGCTGTACCACGGGATGTGTCAGTATAGGGAGAGTTGCTGTACCACGGGATGTGTCAGTAAAGGGAGAGTTTCTGTACCACGGGATGTGTCAGTATAGGGAGAGTGCTGTACCACGGGATGTGTCAGTATAGGGAGAGTTGCTGTACCACGGGATGTGTCAGTATAGGGAGAGTTGCTGTACCACGGGATGTGTCAGTATAGGGAGAGTTGCTGTACCACGGGATGTGTCAGTATAGGGAGAGTTGCTGTACCACGGGATGTGTCAGTATAGGGAGAGTTGCTGTACCACGGGATGTGTCAGTGAAGGGGGAGTTTCTGTACCACGGGATGTGTCAGTGTAGAGAGAGTGCTGTACCACGGGATGTGTCAGTGTAGAGAGAGTGCTGAACCACGGGATGTGTCAGTATAGAGAGAGTGCTGTACCACGGGACGTGTCAGTGTAGAGAGAGTGCTGTACCACGGGATGTGTCAGTATAGGGAGAGTGTTGTAGCACGGCATGTGTCAGTATAGGGAGAGTGCTGTTGAACAGCATGTGTCAGTATAGAGACGGGATGTGTCAGTATACTTATAGTGTAGTAGTGAATGCATCAGTGGCACATTAGAGGCTGCGAAAAATCAACATTTCCCAACTCTCTGTCTTATTATCTGGTTCCCAATCGAACTTAACTGGCAGTTGCAAACTTCAACTTGAAGACAGACTAAAAAACCTCGCAGTGATATTGTGCAGGGGTCACGTGTGTGTGTGTGCGACTAGGGTTAGACATTTTCCTTTTTCGTAATGTTGAAATAAAAGTTTTGATAATGTACAGAGTAAGTTTGGTATTTAGTGTAACAAATGAACTGTGGTCATGTAAACGTCTCAATGAAGACCTACAAAGACGAAAAAAGTGATGGACACTATTTAGTCTCTCGGCCTCGGTTTTAGAACACAATAACACTTTGGGACTATCGAGTATGTACTGATGCATAGAATGCATTTAGAACATAAACTACGTTTTGAGATTCACATTATTTCAAGATAATTGGGTTTCCATGAGAAACGTTTATTGGCAAGTGTATGTGCACTATTTTGAGCTACCTACAGTCGGAATAGAGCTGGGTGTTCTATTCGTGTATACAACAGCAGAATGATACTGTTGCTTCCTTGCTTTACGTTGCGATATTGACAGAGCATAAATACTGTATTTTCATCTCAACCTTGACATCCCCAACGACCGAGTGTTCACCAAAAAGCAGCCGTATCATTTCTTAATCAATCAATGTGATTAATCATTCATTTATTTCACAAATCATACTTGCTCTAAACATTAACAGCATCGACTCTGGACATTAAGCCGGAATAGATCTGTTCTTAGTGCAGGAAGGCCTATTGCTTTCAATTTTCATCCACGACACGTAAATGGACTCCACACGTGATTTAGTGAATCCCACGACTAACCCAGGATATGGCACAGATTAAGGTTATAAGTAATAAGGCACGCCCGTTCCACGGAGAGCTAATCCGTGGATCTGTACATTGCTCGCCTGTAGTAGGACAGTGCATGGGCAATACAAGTCGCTCCACTTAATACATGACCAGTGTATATCCGTGCGTGGGTGTTATGTAAGCTGGTTAGATATATTTGATGGAAATAGGTATTGTTCTCCACTTAAAGTGTCCAAATATGGAACTTTATAAAATACCATCATCGTTTTATTGCACCCCAGGACTGGCACGTACCAGCTAGATGTAATATAAAGTCACGATACGTAATTGATACATATACAGTTCAATTAACCTTTTTATGAAGTTGAACAGAAGCACATACCAAATGTTTTATCCTGTTGCTGACTATTCGTTACCTTGTCCAGGGGGACAACAGTAGTTGTCAGCAGGTCTCGACGGGGAATTCTAGACGATCCGTACCCACGGAGATTAATGTTTCAAATCGTGAAAATGTTCGTTCGGTCATTGATTAATTATTTATGTTTCAAATCATACATATTTTCATTGGCTACGGATTCGAGTCATCCAGTTGATTAGGTACGGGCTATCCAATATTTGGGTACGAGTCCAGTTCGCTCCGAGGGGTATGTGGGATAGCAGTTCATGGTCTGGCACACATCATACACACATGTGATATGTCACGTTATATACCCCGTGGGACCGGTTGTAAACGAATTTATCTTTTTCCCACTTCTTTTTCATTCATATCATTAAAATGTCTTCATCAGCTACAGCGGTCACGGACATCTTAACGGCTAGCAGACGACGAAAACAAAGCGAGAGTTATGGTCCTTGCATGAGAATTGGATGTTTGGTTAAGTTTGCAAAACTACATTTGATAATGTTCAGTTTCGAGATAACATGATCGTAATTATCATTGTATTTGCTACTGGTAAAATGTTCGGGATTTCACAGCGCAGTATATGAAATATAAGAAATATCAACCAAACCTACTTAATCAGTATGTGCCGAGCTATTGGCGCGACAAGTGCGGATTTACGGGACCTTATGCGTACCACATTCAGAAACGAATACACCGACATTGGTGAAATCAAGATGCATGTTTTCATTGGCAATGTGAAGTAAACAATTAACCCTACAACATATTTTTTGGTAAAATCCGTTCGTTGAGAAAGAGGTTCCAAGGACGATTTAACCAAAGAAATGATTCAACGATGTGTTGTATCAAAGCAATTAAAACAATAACGACCTACTCTATTCACAACCAATCCGCGCTCTAACTAGTGGAAGGGATAGGTTACTACAATACATATTAGAGTATCACTGTCACTGTCAATAGAATTCAGGTGTCGTTTCATTGAAACGGAACTTGGAGGTAAAACAAGATTAATCGTTATGTTTTAGACAGTTACATAACCAGCAAACATGGTGCTGACGCTACAAGAACAAATGATTATGTGAGATTGCTGACTGATGCCTCCTGGTGATTTGAACATTAGGCCTGCATCTGCCGCTATTGTGCGTCACGGGAGTTTCCGGCATGCCATGGCCACAAGGAAGGACGAAGGTCAAATGATACCATTCATTTGATAGGTTTGTTGCCTCTCCTTCAGGAACCATTGGGACTGCACAAAGAAAGAACAAGACTATTGTCATTGAAAGAAGTCAAACTACTCCAGAAACTGTTGCTGATGGATGGGTTTACAAACAGTAAGGGCCCACAGTATCGACTAGAGAGTGTAGTTTTTGATATTGCTTTGAAGCGTTTGGCCAAACCAGTAACCCAACTAAATCAGATAAAGACCGCAGGCTCTTGAATTTGAAATTTGCAAACAAGGGAATTGATGCTTTAAATGTAAAAAGCATTCTCGGATAAAAATCAGTTTTCCAAAAAGCCCCACAATATTTCAAATTTCAAGAAGTAAAACCAGTGTCCGTTTTTTACAAACACCATTTCATCCAAGTTGTTCAGTTATAGGAACGTTTTGCAGAACGTGGACGTGGCAGCTCATGATGTACATTCTGCTACTTGTGGCTGCCAGGACCCATTCCACTGCTACCCACCTCTTGATCATATAATCATCACATTTTACTTCTCTCTTGTTGATGATAACAACCTTCAACAGTTATTTAAATAGGGATCAAAATATAGTGAGCAGCCTCCTTCCAATTGGGATCACAACTTTAAAATCGTTATGGGTGCTGTCGACGCATGTACCCAAAACTTGGTTAGAAGATAAGTGGAACCCGTTGAATGTATTTCAGATCGGGTTAATTAATGTTGTCATTGATACACACAAGCTGAACAAGATTGATCAGAAAATGAGAATACCCCCGGCCCCAAGCAAAAGGCACCAGTTCAGCTCCTGTTTAATACATGTACCAAGTTTAGAGGAAAAATCTCTCGGTTTTCTAGTTATGCTCCAGACACGGAATACGTACGGACGGGCAGACAGACCAGATGATGAATATATTCCCCCGCATTATACACCGGGGATACAGAATTGGAATAAACCCATTCGGTCCCAGCCAGCTGTCATCCTAAGTCTAGCTGTCCTACATGGAAAGTTTGTAGTTGTTCCCACTGACAAGGCCTCAAGTAACACAAACATTATATGTAAGCATCACTACATTAATTGTTTCATCAAAGAACTTGATATAAGTGCGATGATATCCTATAATGCCACGTATGAGGACAGTATCTGCCCAAACCATGCATCAGTTCTTTCAACTCGTGACTTGTCTCTTGACTCTAAAACCTAAAAACATGTCCTTTTCTCTTTTGTACTGGATCCAAACGCTTCATAAAAAATCCGTCCAAATTTTGATATATTGCTTGGTCCAGCGATTGTACCACCAAATCCCTGTCTCAAAGATTGACCATAGTCCTTAATACAATCAAGGAAGGTCTTTATTATATTGACAGAAAGTATTTGAGACAATGTGTATTTTCACAAACTCAAAGGACTTGCTTGAAATTTTGCAATCTCAGAAAAGAACCAAGATCAATTCTGTCAAAACGTTTGATTTTTCAACTTTGTACACCACAATCCCACATGACAAACATGAAGGAAAAGTTCATTCCTTGATCCATGGAGCTTTTGTTACTAAACGAGCTGGCCACAGATATAGTCACGTATCTATCTTCACAGGTTCAGGACAATTTGTCACAAATGAAAGCAAATGTCATCTGAGGTTTCTGAGAAAACAATATTTGAAATGCTTAACTTACTCATTGATAACATGTATGTACAATTTGGAGGAAAGACGTAGGCATCCCTATTGGCACCAATTATGTTCCCCTTCTTGCTGATTTTGATTTACAAAATATGTTTATGCCATTTCGTCCAGCCATTGTGTCACTGCCATAATTGTTCGTTCAATTCAAGAGAATGCAACTTATGATGTTTACATATGATGTGCCAAGAAAGGTTTTTATACCATTCCATTCAGTTAATATTTTAAACATTTATCATGTATACCACTATGTTACCATTTTGTTCCTGTGTTCCTTTAAAACAAAAACAAATGTTTGTTGTGAAAACATATTACTCGTTTTGTTTTCATATATTTGTTCTCTATTTTTATATTACATATCTATTTAAACTCAAATATGTTCTGATTCTGAAGGTACCATGTGCAAATTACAATTTGTTTCGTCTTTCGGGTTACATATTTGCGCTCTGTGTCAGTACAGGTGACTCCATCAATAGGTAGGAATTCTACTAAATTTCTTTGCGCCGTGTTGATCCTCTGATCTGGATCGAAGTTATCTTGTATTTAGATCTATGTATTGTCAGAGTGACAATCAACAAGACTGTATGACAAGAAGGATGACTTCAACGTCTCAGTTCCATCACTACGTGTAACACAACATTAATCGCTGCATGAACCCTACCAACTACACTACAGCCATTAATACTAGTACATGTACCACTACATTCATCTCAACATGCAACAAAACATTCATCACTACATGCACCACTCCCAACAACACTACACCCATTACTACGTGCAACAGTTCATTCATCACTACATGCAACTTCCACCTCACACGAAGATTCATGCGCTTGCTTCCTGGCTCAGTAGTAATAAAAGAAACGCTGCATAATTAGACAAGTGAGTGATGAATTGCCACAAAGTCTGTCCCATCCCTTCTTATCATACTCTGGAGAAAGCTCATTGATGTCACGTGACCTACTGACAGAATCTGAAGATGCTATAATACTTATAGCAATTGCAATCGGATATGAAGTATATCTCTCTATGAATACCGATAGTGGTGTTGTACATGGCAATGCAGAGGTAGCACATTGACTATATACTACACAATAGGTGACCAGCTTTCTTTTCACATGTCTAAGGGACAAACCATTTGATAATCTCTGGGGGACCCGGGATGTTAGAAAAATCTCAGTCCCCGAAAATTCGTGAAAAATATAATTATGCTTTACATTGCTGGAAAAGTGAGAAATTGTGAGCCAAAAAATAGTGTACTCTTAGTTTTAAGAAAGATATATCTGGTTTTGCAGCTGTATCTGAAAGATATGTGGTCTTAGTGCACAATCCCTGTCCCCCAAGATTATCAAATGGTCGTGAGATTCAGGCTAAGAAGGACAATATTTCAGTTATATCACGGCGTGTCCCAAAGTGATGCAGGTCTTGGGCGTTTACCCCTTTGCTGAAAACCTTTGACCACGTGCATGGTGCCACCAAATCAGGAAACAAAATCAGAACGAATCAGGAACATGATACTGGCACACCTAAGGGACATAACTCAGTTAATTCCATCTCCTGAGACGACTGAAGTACCCATGGCCTTCAGATATGAGGTTTTACCAAAACTTGATCTGAGTTCATTTGGACAGTACACTGCCAGGTTTAATCATCAAATGCTACGAATACGTCAAGATTATTTACAAGATGGCCGGCAAGTGTTGGTGTCTGAACTGTTACCCCCAGGCATGACTGAACCAAACCATTGCATCACGCATGGTAGTACTGACAGTATGACTACAGATGGGTATGACACTATCTTCAAGCAGATAACACTCATATCGCACCTATACCCAATGTTACCGTCAGTGTATGACCAAATATCTTAATTACGATCAATTAATCGTCATTCAATTAATTATACTCTTCACGTTTGATATGAAGGCAGGTGTGTACCAGTAGTCTCAGATGAACATCCAACTGGAACCCTTTGTCGACCGAAGTCATAAATTCGAAACTAAAATAGTAATCCTTGGTCTGTCAACATTAATACCATGGTTACGAATTTCTCCAAACTGGTAAATATAAACTGACGTCCAAAAGAAACTTTACCAGAGTTTTAAATCACTCTTGCTCAAAAACAAAAAAACATACATGCATGAAGTAAAGTGTATTGAGAAGATCGATATATCAACATAATCAACACTGAAAATGACAATCATACCGCGACCGAGAATGACGTCAGAGCCCCCCAAAGTTGGGTGTGGTACAAAACTCGAGCTTTCAGAATCATGGACAATAGGCAGAGTACATAAACAATCGCTCACGTTCAATAATAAGTCATTAGTAGCGTGTGTGACCACCAAATGCCTCAACACACGCAAAAAATCTTCGACGCACAGAACACGATGATCCATCAAGTCCCAGAGGTATTCTATGGGTGACATGTCGGGTGAGCGTGCAGGCCACGGCAGGACGTTGACATTGTTGGCTGCGAAGAAGTTAGTGACAATTCTGGCTGTATGGGCTCTAGCGTTGTCATGCTGATAAATGACACCACGTGGCTGCTGTTGGAGAAATGGTAGGACAACTAGACGAAGAATGTTATCCATGTAACGCTGAGCTGTCAAGTTTCCGTCCTCTCCTGCCCACAGATCCCCCCTCACGCCATGACACTCCCTCCACCATATGGTACGACCTCTTGCACGCAACACGCCGCCGTTCGTTCACCCCTTCGGCCCTAAACATACAGAATCGACATTCGTCAGTGAAAACAACCCTCTGCCAGTCACGTCGTTGCCAACGTCGTACAGTCCGGGCCCATCTCAATCGCAGACGACGATGTTGCGCTGTCAATAGCTGTCCTCTGTATGGTCTAAAAGCCCTGATTCCATGAGCCCCGAGTCTCCTGGCCACTGTATGTCGACTAACCCTATGACCTAAGGCATTTGTCGCCGATGACGTCACTGTCAGGAAGCTATTTCGGAGGTGCAAGGTACGCAAGTACCGGTCATCATGGGGCGTGGTCTCCCTGGGTCTGCCTGTTTTTGGCAGCGGTCAGCGGTCCGCCCTGTCTGTCTGTAACGTTGCATCAAGTTGGTAACGACAACACGGGAGCAACCGAAGGTTCGTGCAATATGGGCGTGGGTGGCTCCCATCTGTACCATACCCAAGGCTCGTTCACGTTGTACGACTGTGAGTTGTGGCATTTCTTTTGTGTTTGTTATCACTGTGGATGTCTGACTTGCCGTTGCAATCGTTTTATACTCTTACCCACACGTGCATTTGCAGTTGTCCGTGGTGCACGTGTTTTTCACTTTTTCGCGTGTTATCGCGCAAATATGTGACAGACGATTAACATTTTCTGCATACCCTATTGTTGTATTTAGGTTATGTGTTTTAGATAGACTTCATCGAAAAGAAATTTATACTTTGTCTGAAATTTATATTTTCAGTTGGTAAAGTTTCTTTTGGACGTCAGTTTATAACGTCAACGCCAGAGAATAACCAGTCTCGATTATTCGCCGAAACGTTGGGCGTAGAAGGCAAAATAGCGGTGAAAAACAAATGAATGGATCACTGAAATCAGTGATGACTCCAAGTGTCCGCGAAAAGCACCAATCACTCACTTAATTTACAAAAGAAGGTAAGTATTTGTTGTCTGACGCCGCACAGCAGTTCCTGCCATGCGACGGCGGCCTGTAAATAAGCCACACAATCAAGTGATCCTTGGACCAGAAACTCCAGTGACACAATAGTGCATTTAGTACTTGCTTTAAACTAAAACCGTTATGTTAATTTTGAGTTGCGTATGCCATGTACAAATGCATAGATATGTTGCTGCTTGTAAGTAAAGAAAAACGTTGAAGAAATATGTCCGATTTGCAACACAGATAAGGAAAGCGTTAATGCCTTGGTCCAAACATTGCTTTTATAGTTGACTCATCATAGATGAGTACTGCTGAGCTTATGATGCAAACAATGATATAACTGAACCACTGTCCATAGCGATGGCAAACCAAACTACCTCACTCACTCCAGCTGAGTGCTTGTTGGAGTATCAACGCAAAGGACACTGATATCCACACGACAGTAGTGTGTGCCTTACAGTTGAAGTCCCCTTACAGATTCGGAGTCACACCACCTCCATCAGCAACACTGCAACTCATAATGCGACTTCTTCGGCAACTGCGGTATTCAATCTCTTCCTAAGATGGCGGCATGTATGGCTATTCATGGCAAAAACCAAGGATCATTCACGTAATTGAAAAAATCAGAGTACGACTATCTAACCAAGTAATACCGCTGTTTGAAATAAATCGTTTTCCGTCTCAGCTACCCCTCTCTGTGGGTATTCCACTGTTTGTTAGCGCCATTTGTCTCCAGGGCATCTCACACGAGACATGGCGCACACGTTAAAAATGTCCTAGGCTAAGAGGTTAGAGTACCAAATGACTGGCGCGCTAGTACCTCAGAAATACGTTGTCTAATGCATTGTCTTAGGCAGAGAAGCACGTCTGAAGCAGTTTTATCGTTGGCCGGGCCGTATCTTACCGTTCGCGCCTATTGAACGAAGATAAAATCTACGTCGGTTTCAGCTGGGAATATTTCGGCGGTGTAATAAAAACAGACCAATTGAAAAATTGTTTTTATTCGATGCGGAACCATGATTTATTTAACACGGCACTGTTCCCTGGGGAAACACCTTTTTCCGACAAAGCTGTACTTTGAGAATTTTTATGACTCTACTACATCATAAATGATGAAACTCTAACGCTATTTTTTGTGTACAGCGGAGATGGCTGATCTGTAAGATAACAAACTATATCGGCTAATTAGGTCAAATGGCAATGAGCGTCCGTTTTGGATCATAAAAGAGATGGTTCATCTATTTTAGATTTTCAAAAACTAATGTTTTAAAAGAACGGGCAGTTTTTCAGAGTTTTGCTCTTCCATGATTGAAGGCGAATGAGGTTGATTGCAGTTATCCTCTGCAGAGGGTTGCTGTCCTTAGGGTCCGAGCTGTGATCGTAGGTTCGCCAAGGTACGATTCTTGTACCGTGCTCTTGCGTTTTGCCAACACTGTAAACGTCTAAGATCTGCATTACTTCATATAAACTAGGCCGCTCCTACCCCATTCTTTCAGCTTCTACCCAATTCTTGCCATCACCTACAATATGTACAACTGATCCCCGACATGGTTGCTGCTCATGCTATCAATCACTGGTTGTCTAGTTGAGATAATGATTAGCGGACGGCCGTGTTAAAGTTGTTATATTGTAAAATTCAACGTAAACATCCAATATCAACACAATACGAAACACTTTTTCAAAACGTTTTCAAAATATGATCCGGAACATACTTTTATATTGTCAACATAGGTTTGCCTGATAAACAGTCAATAAATATGTGTTATTTGTAGGATTAATTATTCATCCTCAAACAACTGTAGGCATTACCTCGAGGGTATTTGTTTCAATAACTTTCTGATCGGTTTCGAAACATTACCTTTTAAGGATGTCCTTGGTCGGTTTTATTCGCGCTCATTATCTTCACACAAAATTGTACATCGCCTTAATGTCTCACTGAAAAATGAATAAAAAGGTTTTCAATATTCTACTTCCTGGAACAACGTACCATGGGATTACATTCATCAAATGCCGTTTCTATGTAAGTTAATCCTGCTTGTGTAATTACCCATCGGAGTTAATCATCTTGTTTATTCACGTCAGCGCAAAGCTCCCCACATCGCCGTCCCTGCTGTCGCGGTAGACACGCTGGCCGCGCACCGTGACCTTTGACAACCTGTCGACAGAAGGTACATGATAAAGCATCGGGATAATTACCTTCCTCTTCATGGCGTCAATCGCTCTCATGACGTCACGTGGTCGTCCCTCATTGGTTGGACTGATTAACGATCTTCGGCATTTATTCAAGTTGCCAGCTCAACACGTTACTCGGACTAATTACACACATTATCGCGCCAAGCAGGGGCATATATTTTATTCACGATTACTCGGTTAGAAATGTCGAACGTAATTCAATTTTAGGACATTGGATCCACGTTGACTGATGTAGTTATTGGTGTTATGTGGGAGCAATTTGTCTTCAATAAAATATGTATGTATTTTGGTCTTCCTTTTGGGTGACGTACGTATGACGAAGAACGAAATAAGTTGAATCGCAGAAACATTAGGTGTCAAGCGTGATCAGGAACTTGCGTCAGGGGCCCACATTCAGGAGTCCAGCGTCCAGTGTCAGGGGTCCTGCGTCCATTATCAGGGGTCCTGTGTCAGGTGTCCAGTGTCGGGTGTCCAGTATCCATTATCAGGTGTCCAGTGCCAGGTGTCCTGTGCCAGGTGTCCAGTGTCAGGTGTCCACTGCAAGGTGTCCTGTGCAAGGTGTCCAGTGCAAGGTGTCCAGTGTCAGGGGTCCTGTGTCAGGGGTCCTGTGCCAGGTGTCCATTGTCCAGTGTCAGGTGTCCAGTGCCAGGTGTCCAGTGTCAGGTGTCCAGTGACAGGTGTCCAGTGTCCAGTGTCTGGTGTCCTGTGTCAGGTGTCCAGTGTCGGGTGTCCAGTATCCATTATCAGGTGTCCAGTGCCAGGTGTCCTGTGCCAGGTGTCCAGTGTCAGGTGTCCAGTGCAAGGTGTCCTGTGCAAGGTGTCCAGTGCAAGGTGTCCAGTGTCAGGGGTCCTGTGTCAGGGGTCCTGTGCCAGGTGTCCATTGTCCAGTGTCAGGTGTCCAGTGCCAGGTGTCCAGTGTCAGGTTTCCAGTGACAGGTGTCCTGTGTCAGGTGTCCTGTTCCAGATGTCTAGTGTCCAGTGTCCAGTGTCAGGGGTCCTGTGTCAGGTGTCCAGTGCCAGGTGTCCACTGCCAGGTGTCCAGTGTCCCATGTCAGGGGTCCTGTGTCGGGGGTCCTGTGCCAGGTGTCCAGTGTCCAGTGTCAGGTGTCCTGTGTCAGGTGATCATTGTCCAGTGTCAGGTGTCCAGTGCCATGTGTCCAGTGCCAGGTGTCCAGTGTCAGGTGTCCTGTGCCAGTTGTCCAGTGTCAGGTGTCCTGTGTCAGGTGTCCAGTGCCATGTGTCCAGTGTCAGGTGTCCAGTGCCAGGTGTCCAGTGCCAGGTGTCCTGTGCCAGTTGTCCAGTGTCAGGTGTCCTGTGTCAGGTGTCCAGTGCCATGTGTCCAGTGTCAGGTGTCCAGTGCCAGGTGTCTAGTGCCATGTGTCCTGTGCCAGGTGTCCAGTGCCATGTGTCCTGTGCCAGGTGTCCAGTGTCAGGTGTCAGGGGTCCTGTGTCAGGTGTCCAATGTCCACTGTCAGGGATCCTGTGTCAGGGGTCCTGTCTGTGCCAGGTGTCCAGTGTCCAGTGTCAGGTGACCATTGTCAGGGGTCGTGTGTCAGAAATGCTACGTGAGAACTCCAGCGTCAGCTGTGTGACGTAAGTAGTCCTGCGTCAGGGGTTACGTGAGTAGTCCAGTGTCAGGAGCGCAACGTGTGTAATCCAGCGCCAGGTGCTGGTTGAAAAGTCCAGCGTCGGGAGCGCAGCGTGAGTAGTCCGGCGTCAGGAGCTACTTGAATAGTCCAGCGTCAGGAGCTACGTGAGTAGTCCAAAGTCAGGAGCGCAGCGTGAGTAGTCCAACGTCAGGAGCTACTTTAATAGTCCAACGTCAGGAGCGCTGCGTGAGAAGTCCAGCGTCAGGTGCTACGTGAGTAGTTCAGCGTCAGGAGCGTTGCGTGAGTAATCCAGGGTCAGGAGCGTTGCGTGAGTAATCCAGGGTCAGGAGCGTTGCGTGAGTAATCAGGGGTCAGGAGCGTTGCGTCAGTAATCCAGGGTCAGAAGAGTTGCGTGAGTAGTCCAGCGTCAGGAGTGTTGCGTGTGTAATCCAGGGTCAGGAGCGTTGTGTGAGTAATCAGGGGTCAGGAGCGTTGCGTGAGTAGTCAAGGGTCAGGAGCGTTGCGTGAGTAATCCAGGGTCAGGAGCGTTGCGTCAGTAATCCAGCGTCAGGAGCGTTGCGTGAGTAATCAGGGGTCAGGAGCGTTGCGTCAGTAATCAGGGGTCAGGAGCGTTGCGTCAGTAGTCCAGCGTCAGGAGCGTTGCGTGAGTAATCCAGGGTCAGGAGCGTTGTGTGAGTAATCAGGGGTCAGGAGCGTTGCGTGAGTAGTCAAGGGTCAGGAGCGTTGCGTGAGTAATCCAGGGTCAGGAGCGTTGCGTGAGTAATCCAGCGTCAGGAGCGTTGCGTGAGTAATCCAGGGTCAGGAGCGTTGTGTGAGTAATCAGGGGTCAGGAGCGTTGCGTGAGTAGTCAAGGGTCAGGAGCGTTGCGTGAGTAATCCAGCGTCAGGAGCGTTGCGTGAGTAATCAAAGGTCAGGAGCGTTGCGTGAGTAGTCAAGGGTCAGGAGCGCGACGTGAGTAGTCAAGGGTCAGGAGCGTTACATGAGTAGTCAAGTGTCAGGAGTTACGTGAATAGTCCAACGTCAGGAGCTACTTCAATAGTCCAACATCAGGAGCTATGTGAGTAGTCCAACGTCAGGAGCGCTGCGTGAGTAGTCAAGGGTCAGGAGCGCGACGTGACTAGTCCAGTGTCAAGAGCGTTACATGAGTAGTCCAGCGTCGGGAGTTACGTGAGTAGTCCAACGTCAGGAGCGCTGCGTGAGTAGTCAAGGGTCAGGAGCGCTACGTGAGTAGACGGCCCGTGAAGATCCGGGGTAGAATTGGTCTTCAACATCCCATGCTTAACGGGATCGGGTGGTCAGGCTCGCCGACTTGGTTGATGAATGTCATCGATCCCAATTGCGTGGATCGATGTTTATGATATCAATCACTAGATTGTCTGGTCCACACTCGATTATTTACAGACCGCCGTCATATAGCTGGAATATTGCTGAGTGCGGCGTTAAACAACCAACCAACCAACGTGGGTAGTCCAACGTCATGATCGCTACGTGAGTGGTCCAACGTCAGGAGCTACGTGGGTAGACCAGCGTCAGGATCGCTACGTGAGAAGTCCTACGTCAGGAGCGCTACGTAAGTAGTCCAACGTCAGAGGCGCAGCGTTAGGATTCAGGTGCCCGGTGTCCAGTATCCAGTTTTAGGGACGCAGCGTCAAGGGTGCAGTGACAGGAGAGTGTCGTTGAGACCTCTAAGTGAGGAACATTGTGCCATGCAGCCAATACAACGACGTGATGTCATCTCCACTTGGCTAATTCGATTATTCATGGTTTTGTTTAAGCATCTGGAATTTACACTTTGACAATGTACCTCAAATTGGCGTTAACTGGAAACATTTGCAAACAGAATGAGTCACAGTTCTCACAAGAACACCGATTAGACCGTCCAGACTGGACGCAAACCCAACCTTTAGATTGTGCTCAATACCAATCACCTAGATTATAGGTATCTGCACTTTCCTATCTCAGTGGGGTCGCCTGACCATCGACTGGAACACAAGATTCAGAATACAGCGGGGAAATGGTTTCCCGAACTGACGTGCGTCCCTTAAGCATGTCAGAAATATATGACCGCGGTTTGAATCCCAGATTCGCCCTGATTATGTGTCTTTCCCTGACAGCACAACACCCATGGTCATGCGTTTAACCAAAGTGGAAAATGTGTAGGACCTACATCACTTTGGGCTGAGCTGCCACATCAAGCTGACAGTCCGCATTGTAACTAATAAGGCCGAAGTCGGCGTTAAACCAAAACACATTCAGTAACTGAATATCAACGGTGTCAAAGTACAATCTTGTTGATTCACTCCTCTATCCCTGTATCCCGGCGTCATAGGTGGGTACTTTTAGATTGTCTCCCAATTGCGTAGATGGCAATCTCATTAAAATCAGATCTTAGTTTACGCTACTGCTAAACAAAGATCTGAGGACATCCCATCACGGGTCACGTCAGAATGACCTTTCGCGAATTTTGACCGACCAATGAAATGACCGACAAGAAATCGACATTAGCCAATCAGATGGCAGCTTTCTTGAGCTTTACGACACTAGTTTCAAACTGGCGACTACGCTTCGAAACATATTTTGATGTATTCTCGATTAAAAAAAATAAAACTGATAAGAAGAATATTCTGAATTTGTTTATAGATGGCCTAGATTTTATAGATATAATCATAAAACCCGTAACTGTCGTTCGGAATACCCCGTGTTAAATATTTCGTGGTTGCATGATTAGAAAACACATTCCGACTGTCACTTTCATGGTCTGGTAAGCGACGCTCTGATTGGTTGGATGAAAGGTCGTTCTGACGTGACTCTTAATGGCATGTCCTGAGATCTTTGTTTAGCAATAGCGAGAACTAAGATCTGATTTTAATGAGATTGCGTAGATCTATGCTCATGATGTCAATCACTGGATTGTCTGGTCCAGACTCGATTATTTAAAGACCGACGTCGTAAAGCTGGAATATTGCTGAGTGCGCGCTAAACAACAAACAAACAAATATTGAAATCCGAAATATGTATAAGCATGCTGAAATTACATGCCACGCGCTTATGTCATTATTTAACTGTCTCGGTATCTGACGTAAACCAACAAATGCACTATCTCTGCACTCTATTCCAGAATCCAGAGGAAGGCGCACACCTTATTCTCAGCGCTCTGTCCGTATTCATCTCGTGTTATACAACAATAAAACAACAGATATCAATACCACGGCTCTCCCATCAAGCAATACACACAAAAGACAAAGAAACGATAACTGTTCAACATTCTGGCATTGAAAGGCTTCTCTGCTTCTTTGTCTTGACAAATTAAAATGTATCGTGTTTCTGAAATGTCAGCACTTCTCTAAGTAAGGCGGATATTGCTTCGAGCCTGTGACATTTCTTGCACGATTGCAAGATGCTAAAGTTCTGTTCGCTAAAACGCATTTAAAAATGATAATGAACACAAAAACAGCACTAATGGTAGGAATATGCAGTGTACCAAATAGTAGTTTGGAAATGAAAACGACTGGATGAATAATATTATCGCCTCTTTGGGACCGGAAAGAAAATTGTTGATCAAGGCAGCAAATAACAATATGTTGGTCATGACCTGGATAAGTGTGGTCAAAAGTAACGCCAAAGAACACACAGAATTAAACAATTTCATTGCTCCAGAGGGATATAATAAGAACGGTGCTCATACAAACTAGCGCTTTGCAATGTTCTGCACAAGCTTGGGACCAAAGGTTACAATCCTAGCCCTCGATGGTTAGGAACTTCGCGTCTTAAGACTATCGATGTTCGTAAGGTCGTTTGTCTTCTAATAATCCGTTATATAATTACCAATGTTTGAAATAGAATAAATCTAACATTACGTATTCAAAATCCAACATGGCGTTCACATGAAAGAAACGTTGACTTGGCCTTTTCAGAAGAGATTCAACTTCAAACGATATTTCAATGTGAAATACTGCCCTTTAATACCGTTTCCAATAGGTTACTTGACGTGTAAGGTGTAAACTTGACTCAGTTACGAAAATCTCTTAATCCAATCGCTCACAAATATTAATTTTGAAAAATAACCTTACAATCATCATGACAAGTTCGTGGCATGATCTCTTACGGACGGTAGTCCATTTTCTCACAGTGCCCCGGAAGCTCATTCATATTCATCCCAATGCCCGCTGGGAAGGAAATTAGTCCCGGCAAGTGTTCCGTTTGTTCTCGCCACTGTAAACACGGGCTTTAAAAATCAATTCATGGCAAAAGCCGTCCTCTGGAAAAGGAACTGTTGGAGAAAAAAGAGGGACTAAGACGGATACGCCTATCTGCTGGAGAGCTTTTTGACGGCTCCCGTGTTTACATATATACGGTATTAGTGATTAGGTGCTTCGCGTTGGTAGCACTGGAGTGGAAGCTGTGCACTATTGACTAGAAAAAGTTTAATTTTCTTCCAAGCCAATATTTTGTCTCCAAATGCTATCATTTTGTTGGTTTGAAGATGCTGAATGGGCCCAACACTACGATCAATAAAGGAAACGCCAGTGCCAAATGTGATGTTTCTATACTATACTGTTATCAAACCCAGTATGTGTGTCTGGCAAACAGTAGGTTGGTAAGACGGTTGAATGAGTGATGATCGATTATGTGCGCAGATGTCCACATATGGTTAATACCGGTTGTATTCGGATATGATATGTACGTCCATTGATGTGATGTCAGTATCTCGCGATGGGCAGCGTCATAGTCTCATTTGTCTCCACGCTGGACTGGCAACTCACTACAAAGGGACAATGCTAACACACATTATCGTGTTAACATACAGATAATACTTCATTGGATCCATTACCATGCGGACTCGGGTTCCCTTGAAATGAAAAGCCCACCTTAACTATTGCTGGTAATGAAAGGTTCGTGATTTCTTTGGTCTTCTTAATGGAAACCGAACATACAACACGTCCAACTGAAGAGCTTCATATTTTCATAACGGATCTGTATGTTTGACCCTCATATTTCGTACTTCTTGACACCATACAAGGTGACAAACAAAATGGTGTTCTGTATTCGCCAGACATCGTAGTATTGCATCGGAGAAAAACTGGCGTCTTTCAACAAGCCCTACCTCAGATTGAATAAATGTAAATATATTTCCCCCATTTGACAGTTATAGATTAACAGTTTAAGTTTAGATATTAATCCATTCGTGATTATAAATGCATTCAAACAGGAAGTCTTGTCATCGACCGTAATGTCAAAGTGATGTGTGAACTTGTTGTGCGGAATGTTATTTTCAGCTTGTAAAAACGATCAATTAGGAAGTAAACAAATGTACGGTGTCTTAAAGACAAATCACCTTTCTTCGTAGTTTAAGCCGTGGCGTTAAGTTGGTGAGGATAATGAGAGATGTTTACAATGGGATGACAATGGCTGGTCGGCATAGTCTTGGAATGGTTACCATCGGGGAGTACTAACAGGCATCTTCCCGAGGTAAGAGCGTCCACTAGCCTTTTTATCAAAGTCTTGTTTCCACCCTTGCCATGGCCACGTCAAGCCCACTTTCCTGTTCCAAATGTGATTGGTCTATCGCACACATGGATAATCCAATCAGAACGTGTCACAAAATCAACATGCACGACTGGTACACCTTCCTATGAAAGTGGGGGCATGGGTGGCCCGGTCGTCTAAGGTGCGGCGATTCGCTGGGCAGAGTTGTGTCCCTTGAGCACGCAAGAAACCTATGATTGTGGGTTCGAATCCCGGTTCGCCCCGATTATGTTTCTAGGTTTGTCAGCACCATACCCGTGCTCGTGGGTTTCACCGAAGTGGTAAACGTCTGAAACCTGCATCACTTCGGGCTTTCCTCCCACATTAAGCTGACACGCCGCGATATAACTGTAATACTGTTAAAAGCGGCGTTAAACCCAACTCACTCACTTGCTCGTATGAAAGTGATTTATCACTGCATGCCTGTGTTGACACGAATGACCTTTTCATCTTTTAAACACCTAACGTTTGCTCATAGGTCGTCGCCATCTTTGTGAAGCTATACGAGATAAGAACAGAGATCTGATTGGATATCGTGTTTTCATTACAAGGGGCACAACTCGTGATCTACGTGAATGGCGCCAGGGTCGAGCCACTTATAACTCCATGGCCACTTACAACTGAACCCTGACACACGACCACTCCAAGCAACAATTGAACACTCAGTCCCTCAGCAACTTACTTGCTGCTTCAATTCCAAACAACTTACCACTGGCCATTTCCTTATTCACACGCTAGTTAAACCCCACTCACCACTCAATCACTCAAACACCAAACCACCCAATCATTCAACAATCAAATAACTCAATCGCTCAATCACTCAACCATCTAACCAATCAATCGCTTTCCGCCCATTCACATATCCACTCAACACTCGTTCGCGCGTTCCCTTTTCTCGCAACCACTTACCAGACGACTAATCACTACTGCTCAATCACCGAACGCTCAACTGATTGCCACGCGACCGCTCACCTCACAACCAGTCAAGCACTCACCACTCAATCATTCAACCATCTACAACTCGATGATGCCATCTTCCACTGAACACAATGCGTAATGAAAGATAACACAAACAATTACAATCGCCCTTAGTATTTACCATGGACAAACCTAGCGGCCTTAAATATGTGCTCATGACGTGATGACAACAATCTGCTCCAAGAATTCTTATTAATTATATGTAAAAAATATGTCTGCCATTCGTCGTTAAACACCTAAATAGTCATAGTCTTAAAAACATGTTTTTTTTAAATTCTTCGAAATGTATTTAAAAAATATATAATGAGGCAAACTTAGGAAATAAGCCTAATCAAGAGACATTGGGAGTCATATTATGACTGCGTTCTCAAGAAATACCAATTCAAATATTGATTCCGTTACCAAGGGATTAGAGTTAGTGTTTCAAAAATCGATTTCTGTGAATGAAAGCAATGTGCAATGGCCGTTACTTTGTTCATACAGATTTTCCACATGCAGAAACTAACCCGGAGCACCCTCAGGTAAACACAACAAGCGACATTGTGGGACACACATAACGTATACCACTTTGTGAACCCCAACCCAACACTAGCCTGATGTAATTCAAGCTATGAAACTAAATACAAAATAAACCTTTTGATCCTTGAACACTTAATCAATTCCCGTTTCAATAAAACGTATTAGACGTAACAGAAAACGGGTGTTGGGAACGGATTTAGACTTTACAGACATTGTAGGGATTATGCGAAATATAAAACACCCAAAATAGACGTATATCCCAGCACTAATGATGCAAAACACGGGGTAGCGGTCATTGGAAAGTGCTATCGGAGTCTTAAAACGAAGATAAAGGGGAAGCGATGATCTATTTCCATCTGACGCGGAAGCTGCGTTTCTTGTGACGACGTTAGCTAATTGGCTTGCTTACCTCGTAGCGTTTCAAAGTTTATGATAACTCTCGGATGAAAGTTCTCAGACAGAGGGGCGTGTGTGTATGTTTGTGTAAATCTCTCATCCCAGTCACCTTTGGGTCACTGGGTGTGTGGGACGGAGGAGAGGGCTGCCGCTGACTCAATTATCGTGATTGACCACAACTTGGAAACTATGTCAGTTGGCTAGTAGGGTATGTATGGATAGTTGTTTCAATATAGTTCAGTTTATTGTTTTCAGGGCCATATGACCCATATTACCTACATATATATCATACAGTTATATTACATTGCACGTGCATCATGGTATTGGACAACATTACATTTCAGTTCTAATTTTAAATACAATATACATATACCGTAAACTACGCTTATAACGAACTCAAAGGAACCACTAACTTTAGTTCGTTATAACCGTTGTACGTTATAAGCATATATACAGCATACACACTGCAAATGTTCGTTTTTCCGACAATTCGTTATAAGCGTGTTCGTTATAAACTTTTTTTCAGCAGTTTCAGATTTTGCACATTGAAGTCAGTTTCATACGTATACGTGTCAGTTACTTACGCATATTCGTCAGTTATATATAAGTATGAACGTCTCTTATGCATACGTGTGAGCGTCAGTTTTATATATACGTATGAGTATCAGTTATTACGCATGGTGAGTTTCATTCGTAGTCGAGGTGAAATGGGGTTTCAATATTATTTCATTTACCCTGCGACGTGCATGCATGCACACGTGTGGCTGCTTGTGCCAGTCCGGACTGATGCCGATAAATTTTATGGTCATATTCTCCAAGACTAGGCGGCCAAGACTCCCCACTCTTAACCTTGCCATACGAAACAGATTCGTTACCTTGCCTCAGTTACAACGTGAACATGTCATCGTTAATACAAGCACCTTACGCTGCCGTTTACGGTCAGCTGGACATTCTGCTGTGAGACACCCCAACTGGACGTCTGGACCCTTCTGGATTGATCAACGTCAGTTGTTAAATGTACTGTTTACCGACGACACAACACAGCTGTAGGCTCTCATCCCTCACATGAATGGAACAGCAATCAATGGGGCCAATACCCATAGCTGTAGCGTTGAGCATAGTCCTGCACCAGGACCGTGGAATATATTTATTTTATGAAAAAATAATAATCTAGAAATGCATACAAAAGCAAGTCTAGCCAGCTCAAGCTAGCTCTATTCCATAGGGATTTTTTTTATTTTTAGAGTCAAGAAGGATATTGTGTAATATAAGATTTCAGAGACTAAATGTTAGTCTACGTTGAGCAAGTCTGCTGATGTTCTGCCACCCCAAAACCATGACTGACCCTCACCAACTCTGTTATAGGGTCGCTAGAATAGGTCCTCGATACTACATTGCTTACTTAATTGCGCTTAGGGACAAACCATTTGATATTCTGGAGGGATGCTGGGATTAGTATCGAGAAAAGATATTTGTTTATGTAAAATTATAAGCATGAATGAGTTGGGGTTTTATTTAAGAGAAACACCTTGCAACAAAACTAAAAAGAAAGAATTAACCCCTCAAACACACACACACACACACACACACACACACACACACACACACACACACACACACACACGGATATATTGAAGGATGGGTTCCTTATGATATCAACGACGTGAAACGATGCTCATAATATCAACCACTGATTTATTTAGTCCGGACTTCATTTTATTTACCGTGGTATACATGAACGAATTTCTGTCTGCGGCATTAAACAACACTAAAAGAACTATCGGTGAAGATGATAACTAATTTTCACAATCATCGAATAATAAACGGCCAATAAAACAACCCAGTTTTCATTCAATGATATATTGTTTGAGAACATTTACCTGAGATAGACAGTTTGTTTGTTCATTCATTACAAACTACATGTCAGTGATTGGTCCATTTCTGTTTGATGTGTTTGGGATGAATATTGTTTATTTATTACTCATAAATACGCACGTTGCGGCAAATTCTATCGGCATGAATGTATCCAAAGTTCCAAACATCGTTGACATGTATCTCATCGTTCTGCTATTAGCTTTAATGCATGACCTCTCATTAGCGACATCAATTACTCTTGTAAGCTAACAGAGTGTCCTAATTGATTCCGTCATCGCCCCTTCTCCAGGTGTTCACGCCAGATGTCGGTGTGGCACGTGGGCGATTGTTGTTTACTCTCTCTCTCTCTCTCTCTCTCTCTCTCTCTCTCTCTCTCTCTCTCTCAGTCGTTATATAAGTGCAATAATCTTGGTCGCGACGCTAAACCCTCTCCCCCCCCCCCCCCCCCCCCCCCCACCCCTCTCTCTCTCTCTCTGTAATATTGCTGATGCGGCGTAATGCCATACATTATTCATTAATTATTTTCTATCTCTCTCGCTCTTTAAAATATCTATAATATGTTTCTGTTCTTGTCATTGTAGGAACCTGTTTGGGCGTCTTGAAGACTTCGCCCAAAGCATTTCATACACTTGGCAACCACTCAACGATGAAATATAACCGGATCAAAAACTAAAATAAACGAAATTTAGAAACGACGAAGACCATAATCATGAAAAAGTATTTCTTCACGTCTCCACAAATAGAAATAATTGTTTTAAAAAAGTGGTCAACTGCCTGTTGAACCAGACCCCACTCGGCCGTGAGCAAGGCTCCCTGCTGCCAAACAATCCATCACTATATCCCCATTAAAACAATTCCGGATGTTTACATGCTTGGAGTTCTAAGCATAATCGATCACAGCGAGGTCAGCGCGACACGGGTAACAAGATGATGCCATCAAAACAGATGATGATTCAGAGGACTCAGAACAGAATATGCATATACATTCTGAATACACGCCTCGGCTTCAGAGGGAGAGCGGTATCGTGTATTCTCACAATTCCAGCCTCGCATACCAGAAATAGCCAGCCATCACCTGGCACTTCGGTATGACATTAACGAAGGGGATAATCACCAGCACTCTGTACCAGGCGATACAACACTCTATGCCGAGTAATAACACATTTATTATTGGAAATGTGAAATGTTTGTTTTGTTTCTGTGTCGGCCACTCTGTCCCTTTACGTGGCGCTTGTTTCTATAGAGATGTGCTGTTTAGTGTTTGGTTAAGTGATGAAATGGGCACATTGTTTCCATTCCTGAAAGTCTGGATTGCGAGAAGGGTGATGACAAAAAGGCAATCTGTTCAGCCAGTAAAGGAAGGTTAAAAAACGAGTAAGTTGGATTGGATGCCGCTTTATACAAAATATGATTTAGATCACGGCATGTCAGCTTAATGATCTACTGGAAAGCATTAAACAATATTTTACTTTTACTATCGCTGCTTTGACAATTATTTTGGTTACATCACGGCGTGTCTGTTTGATGTGGAAGTTAAGTCCGAAGTGGTGCAGGTCTTAGAATTTTACCACTCTTGGTGAAACCCATGGGAACGGTTATGGTGCTGACAAACCATGAAACAAAATCAGGGCGAAGATGAACTCGAACCCATGACCATTGGATTCTGGCACACCTATCGGAGGAAACTCTGCACAAAGACATGCAGTTCCTGGGCGAAACAATTTGTTGTGTCCCTTGAGCATGCCAGGATCCGAGTATCCCTGATCCACTTTAGTGACGCCCAAAAGCATGATGCTGAAAGACCAAGATCATATTCTGTGTATGTGGGATTAGAAACCGCGATCCAGCCAAGGGGTGCAACTCTGCATTTCGTCCCCACTCTACCATTTCCGTAAAATGCAAAACCGCCTCCATCATGGTAGACCGGAGAGCGGAAAGGTCGGGGGTTTGATCCCCGGCCGCGTCACACCAAAAGACGTTAAAATATGATACTTGATGTTAACCTGCCTGGCGCTCGGCATTAAGGGGCTAAAACAGGGACTGGTCGGCTCGGAGTCAGTATACTGTATCTGAGTGGTGAATTCATGTTAAACGGCGGCATGGCACATCTCAGTGGGCTGGCACTATGAAAACGGCATTTGTCCGGACTAGTACAAGCAGCCACACACACGCACGTCGCTATAGAAGTGCAACAATCTTGGACGCGACGTTAAACTCCACTTCACCTCACTATAGTATGCAAGAAGACTCTTTCCACCGTTTTCGATGCATGTTTTGTGGGAAACCAAATCAGAGTGCGTGTATGACTGTAGTACTTTGGTCAAAGAAACCCTCCACATATTTTAAATGTGTATCTTGATAGGAATAGTTTGTATCTAAATACTAGTACATACTAATAGAATAATCATATTTGTTTGGCCGTTCTAACTAAAACTAGGTTGTCAATGAAACTATCCATATAAATGTCCAAAGCAAAGCTCGAAGCAGACTGGTTTGTTTCGCTATGCCCGACTGAACCAAATTTGATATGATGGCCGCGAGTCGATGTTTTCTAACGCCACGTTTAGCATTATACCAGCAATATCATGACCGGAGGCACCAGAAATGGGCTTCACACTTTTCAACCATGTGGGGAATCGAACCCGGGACTTCGGCGTTACGAGCGAACGCTTTAACTGATAGGCTACCCCAGCGCCCCAAAATGTCCACGATAAGGGCACGAGTCGACATCCGGAATTACAGCCGCTTGTGCGACAGACACTATCCAAGACCCTGTTTAAATAACCACAATGGAGGCAAATTCGTATTTGTGTTGGGTTGGTCCCATCGAGATTAACTAAAAATTATAAACAAAAAAGTATTCGACAAAACGTTTCGAGAGTGACAGTGATGTCCCAGTCTTTGTTTTCTGAAGCTCAGATGCTGTCTACGTCAAGCTGGGCGTGCCTGACGCGGAAGCAAACTTGAGCGTTTCGCTAATCGTCTGGATCGGATGTTGTGCTCCCTCAAGCGGTTGGGTACGGTTCTGTCAATAATTGGTCTCAACCCAGGTGTTGTCCGAGATATTGGGTATTGATTCAGTAGATGCACCAACCGAATATGGTTGTGTTGTTGTTGTAATGCGCCGTGCATGAAAATGCACGTGTAAATTTTTGAATACCGACCTTAAGTCGAGGAGATGTCTTCTTGAATATGTTTTGAAAGTTGCATTATATGATTTCAGAATCAATGTATTTTATTGAACCTAATATAAGCACAGTTACTACTTTCCGTGAGTATACACAGTGAGTCTAATGTGCTCTGTTCTCATTATCCGGAATATATTACATACGCGAGGTCAGACTGCCTGGGGGTCAGTGGTCATTTTGCAAACAAATCCTACTCTGAGACAAGACTTTTAAAAGGAATTTTATTGGTCAGTTATTTGCAGCTAGGATACTGCAAGGAATTCAGGATACATATCCTTCACATTCAGTGCAAATGGTGCTTGTGTCTATTTGTAATCGTCCATGATCGGAGATCCAGGATTAGTTCCTGCACAAGGGGTCACTCTAACTTCCCTTGGGTCATCTTCGATGCCTTCCAATCACATTCAGCGTCCGGTAAAGTCTGGCACTACCGCCACAAATAACTGACCAATGAAATCATCGTTACCGTCACCAAGGTATTGTTTCGTGACTGCTGGGTGGACCTTACTTTGAACCAGCCGTTAAGTAATAGCTGTGGGTACCAGCCGTAAAGCAATATCTGTGGGTACCAGCCGTAAAGTAATATCTGTGGGTACCAGCCGTAAACTAATATCTGTAGGTACCAGCCGTAAAGTAATATCTGTATGTACCAGCCGTTAAGTAATATCTGTGGGTACCAGCCGTAAAGTAATAGCTGTGGGTACCAGCCGTAAAGTAATAGCTGTGGGTACCAGCCGTAAAATAATAATATCTGTGGGTACCAACCGCAAAGTAATATCTGTGGGTACCAGCCGTAAAGTAATATCTGTGGGTACCAGCCGTAAAGTAATATCTGTGGGTACCAGCCGTAAAGTAATATCTGTAGGTACCAGCCGTAAAGTAATATATGTGGGTACCAGCCGTAAAGTTATATCTGTGGGTACCAGCCGTAAAGTAATATCTGTATGTACCAGCCGTAAAGTAATATCAGTGGGTACCAACCGTAAAGTAATATATGTAGGTAATCATCGAGCTCATGCCCCGCGCTTCTTTATATCAAAACAAAGCATGACGCGGTAAACGATGTAGTTCAAACACATAATATCGTTTGCAAAAGGGGAATTCGATTGCCGGTGTTATTAGGTCAAACATATGCCCAAGGTTTCTTTAAACACCACACACAATGTTGTTTTGTAAATGTTTGTTTATTTATTTGTTGTTTAACGCCGCCCTCAGCAATATTCTAGCTATATGAAGGCGGTCTGTAAATAATCGAGTCTGGACCAGAAAATCCAGTGATTGTCGTCATGAGCACCGATCTACACAATTGGGACACGATGACATGTATGAACCAAGTCAGCGAGCCTGACCACCCGTTAGTCGCCTTTTACGGCAAGTATGGGATGCTGAAGACCTATTCTTCCCCGGGTCTTCACGGGTCTGTTTTGTAAATGATGCCTATAAACAAAGTCACGGTTTGGAAAGAAACACCTTACAATTTTCGCTTGGACTGCACAAACCCTATAAGTTTAGATACCTGTTGTGGGATGCAGTGAGAGCAATGACCGCCAAGAAACATAATCGGAGGAAACGCGGGTTTCTTCAAAGGATCCATCGACCTCTATGAGTAAAGGTAAGCTCGCCGCATGAACCAACTGTTGAACAAGTTTAGTAGGATTCCAGCCAACGACCAGAGGATAACAACGGCGAAAGGGACGCAACTCTGCCACGCCACGTTTAATGAGTCCCATGAACAAAGCGGGATTGCTGCTTAATTTCTTCATGGCCATAAGGGGTGGTGTAGTAGCGGAGTGGTTATAGCGTTCTGACGTCATGCCGAAGACACGGCTTCGATTTCCCACATGGTTGCATCGTGTGATGCAAATTTCTTGTTTCCCTCACCGTGGAAAAGCGGCGTAAAACTCAACTCACTCAAGGTAAAATATTACGTGTAAGTATGCTCTGCGAGAGACTATGAAGTACAACATACGTCTTCACCTTAACAGTGAACATAATTAGCATAGGTAAGTACACATGGTAATGTACAGGGTATTGTACACGGTTGACCACGTAGTGTTGTGCAGGGTATTGTACACGGTTGACCACGTGGTGTTGTGCAGGGTATTGTACACGGTTGACCACGTGGTGTTGTGCAGGGTATTGTACACGGTTGACCACGTGGTATTGTGCAAGGTATTGTACACGGTTGACCACGTGGTATTGTGCAGGGTATTGTACACGGTTGACCACGTGGTATTGTACATGGTATTGTACACGGTTGACCACGTGGTATTGTGCAAGGTATTGTACACGGTTGACCACGTGGTGTTGTGCAGGGTATTGTACACGGTTGACCACGTGGTATTGTACATGGTATTGTACACGGTTGACCACGTGGTATTGTGCAGGGTATTGTACACGGTTGACCACGTGGTATTGTACATGGTATTGTACACGGTTGACCACGTGGTATTGTGCAAGGTATTGTACACGGTTGACCAGGGGTATTGTGCAAGGTATTGTACACGGTTGACCACGTGGTATTGTACATGGTATTGTACACGGTTGACCAGGGGTATTGTGCAAGGTATTGTACACGGTTGACCACGTGGTATTGTACATGGTATTGTACACGGTTGACCACGTGGTGTTGTGCAGGGTATTGTACACGGTTGACCACGTGGTATTGCACAGGGTTGTTGAAACGTGGAATCATTACAATAAAGATCAAAGACAATATAAAAAGAAGTAAGTACACTGTTCCGTTTTCACGTGTTGTAAAGCGGTGTAGTTCTTGTTCACAATTAAATGAGCAATTTAGAATAATACTTTTCATTTCAGATGTTCCTAAACTTTAGGACATGAGTATGTTAGAATTTCAGAGCAAACTACACACATGTAACAAAAATACCCCGGTGGGGCTAGAAATCAAATCATATGTGGTCTGAATGTCGAAATTACGGTTAACGCTTCTTATAATGGACATTAGGTTCGTTCGACGTAAACAAAAACGAACCGTTCTACCTGACCCTACGGCCACGACGAATAACTCAGGCTTGACAAATTAGACTCTCCCGACAACTACTTACAAATTACGATAAATAATATGACAGGCCAGATGGTAGATGTTTTCTAGATTGTAGACATTGATCAATCGTGGTTCATTACGTTTTAATTCAGCATGCAGCCCAGTAATACAGGTTATGAATGCCAGCTCGGAAGAATTATTACCAACAGATTAGATTGAGGGTCTGGCATTTGGAGCTAGTTGTCAGTCATGTACGATGAATGTCTCGGGGATGTATTCGCAAACAGTGAGTCAAGGAGTCGTTGGTGCTGTTGCTGGACAAAGGAGGATAACCCGAGGCAGAAGCTAATTGATAAGCTGTTCCGCGGAATAGTTGGAGGAGCATAGAAATAATTCCTGACATAGTCATTAAATCTAATGTCCTTCAAAACGTTTCCGTGTTGCTCTTTTTATTCTTTTGTGTCAGTTTTCAGTTTTTAAGATTATTTGCTCTAATAAAGCAGCACTGACAGTGGCAGTTACATGGTTATCTTGTTCTGTAAGGAAAGAAAAGAATTCTCGGGGTTCTTTTTAACACAAGCGTAAATAATCGAGGTGCGCGCGCGCGCGCGCGTGTGTGTGTGTGTGTGTGTGAGAGAGAGAGAGAGAGTCTGTGTTGGGGGCTCCTCGGTGTCACTATAATGCTAGTCGTGGGGTCGAATCACAGATTCATCCTAATTTCGAACCTTGGAGCTATGTTCCCGTCATCGTCGGTTTCGCCACAGTGGTGAACGTCTACCTGTTTAAATGTGTTTTATTCCCATGAAAAGGAAGATGAGGAGTGTTTGTTCTTTACGTGTTTGTTGTTTGTATATTTTATAAAATGACTGACAACAACTGTCTTAAAATCGACATTTTAATTTGAATGAACCACAACAGATCACGTTTAGTTTAACGCCACCTTGAAATAGTTGAGCCGGAAGTGATGCAGGTCTCAGACGTTTGCCGCTTCGGTGAATGGGTATGGTGCTCACAAACTTTGAAATATAATCAGGGTGAACCAGGATTCGAACGCAAGACCAAAGGTTTCTAGCACACCTACGAGATGCAAGTTTGCATAGAGGATTCTGGTGCCGTAGACGACTGGGCCACCCGTGCCCCAATTTAACCTCTCTATTTGGTAAATGACCTTCATTCCAACATGGCATTTCTTGCCTTCTGCACAACTGTCTAGAGATACCGGACAAGGAAGAACTAAAACCGATGTGTAAGTACATTGTTTCCTATATTAATCATGCAGCACATGTTGCAATACACTTGCTGTTTGTGGAACAGTTTCATGTTCACAACACATTATCCTAAATTGTTGCTTCTAGCATAAAATACAATCAGTTTACCCAACTCGCGACGGAGCACGTGCAACATCTGCAGAGAACACAATCAACTCTCCATTCCTGAAAGATAATGGAGCTCTCGAATAATAGAATGACGTCACCGATGTGTTTTAATAGTGGTATTATAACCTGATATCCACAGAAATGGGGTTTTACAAACCACACGCTACTAAGGCAAACCAAAGGTCGGTGTTATGTAGATAGTGGTCCGGGGACATTCTCGTGGGTGGGGGATTGTCCTCCTCTGAGCGTATGTGTGAGTGCATGTCCCGTTTGCTTCAAGTAAACTCTCCTCCTACCTGTTATTATCCGCCCTGTCATGGGGCACGGGTGGCCCAGTCGTCTAATTCACTGCACAGAACTGCATTTTTTACGTGCGCCAGAAACGTATGGTCGTGTGTTTGAATCCCTGTTCGCTCTGATTTTGTTTATCAGCATCAAACCCATTCTTGTGGATTTTACCAATCTCTTTAAAATCATATCTTAGTTCTCGTTATCGCTAAACAAAGATCTGAGGACATCCTATTAAGGGTCACGTCAGAACGCCCTTTCATTCGGCCAATCAAAGCGTCGATTACCAGACCATGAAAGTGACAGTCGGGATGTGTTTTCTGATCATGCAACCTCGAAAACGTTAAAACGGGGTATTCCGAACGACAGTTACGGCCCGTACGACTGATTCCGTCAAGTGTCTCTCGCTTCCGTGGGATACACATTTGAAGGAAGGAGGCGTTGCACAGTACGTGGGAGGCACTGTCATACAATCGCAACCATATATTAGACATTCCGGAATGTTCGTTTGTTCAGTTTCAATTTTTTAATCGAGAACTGTGTCAACATATTTTTCAAGCGTAGTCTGAAATGGAAGTCGGCAAGTTGTAACGTGTGCCGTAAAGCTCCAGAAAGCTGCCTTCTGATTGGCTGACATCGACTTCTTGTTATTCGTTTCAGTGGTCGGTCAAAGTTCGCGAAAGCTCGTTCTGACGTGACCCGTAATGGGATGTCCACAGATCTTTGTTTAGCGACAGCAAGAACTTAGATCTGATTTCAATGAGATTGGGATTTTACCAAAGTATTAAACGTCTGAGACCTGCATCACTTCGGGCTTTCCTCTCACGTCATGCTGAAACGTCGGTGTTAAATCAAACTCACTCACTCACTCATTTAAGTCGGCTGACTGTTGTCAGGCTTGCTGACGATGTGTGAACTTTGGGGTGTTCAGAACATATTCCAGGAAAGGCACAACACACTGTAATACTCTTATTAGATGGTTTCAAACCATCACGATTTGGAAAATCAGCTTAAAATTCATGTGCATGGTACATCATGCTTGCTATAATTAATAGGCGACTTATCTTGTCGTAAGAAGTGACTAACGGGATCGGGTGGCCAGACTCGCTGACTTGATTGATGCATGTCATCATATCCCAACTGCGTACCTCAATGCTCAAAATGTCAATCACTGGATTGTCTGGTCCAGACTCGATTATTTACAGACCGCCGTCATAAATCTGGAATATTGCTGAGTGCGGCGTTAAACAAGAAAACAAACAAAGCATGGTGCATGTGCGATACTGGAGACGTATGGTATATTTGATATGATTTGGTGATTAGATGTAGAACTCATCATTTTGTCACAAATCAGGGTATTCTGTCATATATGTCCAGTCTATCTGACTGCTGTATTTCCAAAGGCAAAACCCCGAAAATATAAACACATCACCATCTCCCAACAAATGACCCAGATCGTTACATTAATTATTTTTTCACCAATATTGGTGAATGGGTTCCAACTGAGCTCTGCTTTATAGACACAATGACACTACGTAATTACATTTCGTTATTTCGTTAGACTGGTTTACTTCACAAACAGGCTATTGACTATTTTGAGTTGTAGGATAAAGAAGATTGATCGTTCTGTGGCCATCAGTTGATTGCCGCATTGGATAGTGATGTTTTTTATATGATATAGAATATAAATATGTATCAGCTCATGTGACAGAACAACAAGTGCCTTGACAATCAAACAACGGGTGCATATCACCCTGATCGCGGTTTTCCACGGAGGAAACGTGCCATAGTATCTCCTAGTGTCTAGGGAGTGCTCAGCTGAAATATTTACCAGTAAAATAACCCGGAACTTCACAAAGTAAAATATGTTTGTACGGTAATGTGATATTCGTTGGTATAATTACAGTGTTGTACTTTCGGCAGAGAAATTATTCAGATTCCATCAATGTACAGGCCCCTAGTGATCGTAGAGATAGTATTATCGTAAGTCAGTTGTAACTGCAATACTTTGACACAAATTTACGACAGCACTCAAGAGGTTAATAAACATATGATTTTATGGGTTACTATGAACATTTCAGGTTTATGTCTTTAAAATGCATATGTTCTTCTAAAAGGAAGTGGTATTCATTTTCAACACAATTTATATTTGTTTGTTTGAAAAATATGAAAACGTTTTGTTAATATCTTCACACCTACCCATTTCTATCATTAGGTTATGTACATAGCATCTGAAACCGCCAAAGAGAGATACGATATTTGTAAGTTATTGATTGAAACAGATATTTTTCATGTTGAAGTAGATATTTAATTTGACTGTATTTACAAAGTTTTGAAGAATTATTCATATCTGAAAACCATTCTTGGCGCCACACTCTCTGGGAAAATTTCATCATAAACATATATACATGAGTAACCGAGACCATATCTTTGCAATAGATTCTTAATATCTGTAACCCAAATTGTTCTGTCTACTTTAGCTGACATTAATAGCATAATATAAGAATCTTCACACAGAACGACCCGCATCGTTTATGTAATGTAATGTATGCATAACGGTAGAGGACAACATTAATCTAAAACAGCTGCATTTGAAGTTAGCTATGGTAGAGTGAGGTAGCGCTGTACAAAACGAATATGTTTCAATTGAATATAAATAGGTTGTCCTCCATAGTTCACTTCCATACAATAAGATTGGTAGGACCATTTTATCAAAGACATGGAAGGTGCTATGTGTATAAGATACAACAGAGAGTCTCTTCTGACTGTGCAGCTTCAGTTCTAAGAGCAGATGTCCGAACCGAGTTTATTTAGAAAAAGATACCACTTCAATTGGTTATCGGTACAGATTCCATTTTCCATAACTTCTTGATAGTCCATATTTTCTTTTCTTTTTAAACGAGTATTTTAGTCTTATCAATATTAAATGACAAATTCCATTTTTCACAATATGAGGCAATAATATTAATGCATATTTTATACAGTATCAGCGCCATCAGCATACAGTAAACTCATCGCATTTGGGAAATATTTATCAATAAATATCCCTTTACAGCCTTGATTTTCTAAATCCGAAACAATATAATTTACAGATAGACTACCTAGTAATGGACTAAGCATACAGCCTTGATGTGGACCAGCTGTATAGTTGTGATGTGAGATATGATTGATAATTATCACCGATGTTATTTATTTTAGGTTAATAGTTGTTGTTTTTTGCTGTTGTTGTGGTGGTGGTGGTGCTGATTGTTTCTACTACCGTTGCATGACGAAGTCGGCTTCTTCGGGGTTCGATGACATACTTAAGTATTGAAGTTGGTTGTGACGACAACTCCTATGGTGGGTCCATAATATTTCATGCTCACGGTTGGTTTGACTCAGATCCAGTCATATAAAAGAGCAATTATGAAGCTATCCTATTGTCGTAACAATGTTCACTCTCTCATTCTCAGTATCTAACATCTGAACTGTACCAAAAACGGTATACAGCTCTTCATTGTCTGTGCATCATATGCCCTGTATTATATGGTAGTGTATGTTATTGTTGAGATTCGCTAGATGCTATTGCATTGTATTTTGGCACCGATTAGTCATCAGGAATGTAGTACTATTTAATGTCATCAGTCGTCAGGAAGTCACTATATTTAGGCTAGTGTGGCATGTAAAGGTCCGGTATACCGTGGACCTAGGTGGAATATTCTGTGATGTTTTAGTGCCGCTAGACTGGTGAAGGCACTGTGTTGAAAGTTCCAGTAGCTAGTTAGATTGTATATATAGAGGGACAAGGGCGTGTTTACGTTTCTCTCACACCTTTCATTACACATTTTCATCTGAGAATACATCAAGACCAGCTTTCGTGTGACGATCACCCCGTATTCCCTGCCAAGGCCCATCTCGGAAGCCTTGACCACCTTTAGGTTGACATGCTATTATCACTGACTTTTGCTATCACCACTGTATTTTTGCATTTCGATACTGACCACTGCCATGGGATTATATACCGTACAATTTCACAGGGACCACTTCCGTCCGGATAAAGGAGGTGTCATTGTGTGCACACTGTGTACCTCCATGCGGTTCTGTCACCCTCCTAGCAGTATATATAGTTGCATGACACGATGCCCGCAGCGCTGCTGACCCAGTGACGTGCAGGTTGGTACGGTTGTCACGGCAGACTGCATTCTGTACGAGCAATTTACAAAAGTCTCAGTAAAACTGTTCTGTTACATGAAAATACACGATTTAGTTCTTGATGACCTTTCGGATTATCCGCAAAGAAGTAACAGTGACTTTTATCATGATGAATAAATGGCGTGTTCATCGACAACATGCCTACACGTAGAACGAGAGTCATCAGGAGATTACATATCCCCCCGATCTGGTGCCGGTGTTTGGCTTCTTTTACCCCGCTTTGGGTTCATTGCCATTGGGTACCTAAGGTTCAGTGAAGAAATAAATAATGCAGTTCAGTATTTTTCAATATCCCAAATCATCAATAGGTATCAGATCACCACTAGACTGATCTGTATAGCAAGTTTCATCCAGTGGTATTCAACGTTTTAGGAGTTCGGATCCGGAAACGAGAAATACCCTCATTTGCAACTAGTCGTCATGCAAACGTAACACAACATAGAAAACAAACATCCCAAATCATCAAATGACACCGGACCATCACGAGACAAATTTGTGTAGCAAGTTTCATATCTAAATATTCATCGATTATGGAGTTCTGCTCCGAAAACGAGCACTAATCTCATTTTCAAGTCAAACTTATTGTCATGGAGAGTAAAATCCCAAGTCATCTAAAGGCACCAGTTCAATAGACTGCTATAGCAAGTTTGAACAAGAAATATTTAACGGTTTCAGAGTTATGCTCCGGAAACGAAAAAAGGACGGCTGACGGACGGACGGACATGGTGATCGCTATACCCCAAAGACTCTTGCATTGAAAGTAGACATTGTCTTTACTTGATATAATTCTACATCAAACTGACATTCATCCAACAGAGAAGGAGGCTACACTGTAGATATACGTGTTCTATATATTCAGCAAAGGAACAGTACATTCAGAAAATCAGTTTCTTGTTACATGAAAATATTTGGGAGCTTATATGAATATTAAATTGAGTGAGTGAGTATGGTTTTACGCCGCTTTTGGCAATATTCAAGCAATATCACAGCGGGGGACACCAGAAACGGGCTTCACACATTGTAACCATGTGGGGAATCGAACCCGGGTCTTCGGCGTGACGAGCCAACGCTTTAAGCACTAAGCTACCCTACCTCCCCTAATCACGTCAATGAATTTTTTTGTTACTCATTAAACGCCATGGAATCACCTGCAATCCATTTATTTGTCAAAAACTAGGTTGTGTATTCAACCTACCGTTCTTTGATACACTCCTGCTAGAATGCTGCCATTTCGTAAAAAACAAAAACATTCAGTTTGGCGTAACAGCTTAAAACCTCAGAATAAAGAAGTCACGAACACAAACCCTTTCCATTTCAATACCCGTATTATTTAAAGTCAAGATGAATATTATAGTAATACAATATTCAAAATGTGAGTTTCCTAAGTCGTTTATGGCATCAAAACGATCATTTCAACGAATCCAACTCTGAAATACAAGCAATAACCCGTCAGATACGTTGACCTTTACAGGTAATCACCTACATAGAAATACAATCAGGGGTTGTTGTCTAACATCCAAGTACATACATGCGGCTGAATGGCACCTCCAACACAGCCCTGCTTGTTTCTTAGAAACATTATGATCACTATAGCGGCTGGGAATAACATGATTAAGTATGACGAGATTGGTGTCTGAAAACGTGATCGTCTTTCAAGACAGAACAGAAAATATGGTTAAATCAATATCAGTTGTCAGGCTAGTCGAACAGTGGAAACAAGAAGTATAAATATTCCTGTATACGCCATGACGGGAAGCTAGATTACGTTAAGTTTCTACAAGCCTATATATCAGCCGAATCGTTTCAGTGGGAATATGTATCTTTTAGTTCTTATGTACAGGTTTTCTCAATATTTTCAAACAGACGAACTTTATAATTTTTTATTATATTTTTAATTATTAACATGTGACATAAGAATACATGCTGAGTGAGTAGGTTTAACGCCGCCTTGTGGCGTCTTTCATTTATATCATGTCAGAATAAAAGACAAATGTAATGTGGCGCTGCCAGGCCAGTAGACATTATCAGAGGGAGTCCTGGATTCGTGGTGACGATCAGTGGATCCTGCTTGGGATAAGGGCCGCAATTTTACACAGCGAAGAGCGGCGTCGAATACCATTTGACTATCCATGACTCTGTATAAATGGCGTCAATGCACAACACACAACAGTTATCAAACCAATAGTGAGGAAAGAAGTTTCAAATTAGTCTCCAACAACCTATGCCTGCCGTAAAAGCGACTTGATAGATCGGCATCTGTGAAGATCCGGGGTAGAATAGGTCTTCAGCAACCCATGCTTGCCGTAAAAGGCGACTGTGATTGTCGTAAGAGGAGACTAACGGGATCGGGTGGTCAGGCTCGCTGACTTGGTTGATGCCTGTCATCGTATCTCAAATGTGTAGATCGATGCTCATGATATTAATCACTGGATTTCCTGGTCCAGACTCGATTATTTACAGACCGCCGTCATATAGATGGAATATTGTTGAAAGGCGTTAAAATACAAACAAACAAACAAATTCAGAGATCGGATGGTTAGGCTCCATGACATAGTTTATTGCATGTTATCGAACTCAGACGGGAAGGATCATTGCTCATGATATCAACCATCAGTTTGTTTGGTACAGGCTCGGTTATTTACATATAGCAGGAATATAGCTGGAGCGCGACGACGCTTAACAACAAACAAATCTGTAAGTTCCGACTGGCGTCTGGTATGTGATTGATGGTATTGATGGTATTTTGTTATTACTATTCAACATATTTACTGTATATACTTCGTACAAAGGTCATGTGATTATCTTTTTGCAATAAATAAATAGTGTTTACCATTCCGCCAGTGAATATTTGAGTCAACAGACTGAAGTGGCAGAGTGAGCACTTAAAAGATGTGAAGTTCGCGTCTAATGAACTTTTTCTATTTCGGTGTTAAAAATTCTCCTGCGTTTGTGGTATGTAAACAGTTTCAGGCTCAACCTGGGCTGTTTCGCCCCATCAAAGATAATCGCTGTTGGTGAAGTCCCAACGTTGAGAGTTGTGATGAAACGGGTCAATCCGAGACAAGAAATAATTCCTCTGGTCACCAGGTCACGTGACTTGGTGGTTGTAAACTGGTGGTGAAATCGACCAGATGGAGCGAGATATTTCCCGTAATTCTTAAGAGCACCCCTAAGTCATGTTTTAACGATCATGGTTTAATGTAATGAAAAGTGGCCTTTCACTGCTCATGGGGTCTTTCGGCATCACACAGCTGATATCCGGTTTGGTTTCAAAGTGCTATGATCGTGGCTCGATTGCTCGGAATTATTGACAGAAAAGACTGCCAAATCTAGGATGTGTTTTGATGGACAGTTGTTGGAAAGGCAAGTCACAATTCCCTCAACTTTACACTTGTCCTTTGTTCTATTTTTAACAAAGGTTTGTTTCCATCAGTTGTCCTTCCCCGAGGCCATTTCAAAACTGTACATAAGATTGTCAACGCCTGTGATGAAACAACCTCACGTTGTTCAATCGCGCGATGTTCTGATTTCTTTCCAATCGGACAGAGTTTAATCAATTTCAACTTTAGTTTCCACTGATTAGTTCAGTTAAAAATCCATACCAGGTTCCTAAGGGCGGCAAACCGGCCTCTTTAGTCAAATAGAAAATGAACTATGGCTAATCGCAAGACTGAGGCGTGATTAAACGATTGAAAATGTACAAATTACTCCACAAAGCAGATTTTATGGGGCTTTGGTCCGGAATGACTGCAATAACATCAAACGGAGGGATTCTTACAAAAGTCCGTGTGTGTTTTCTGACTTTTAACTTTTCATTATGAAAGTAAATTAGCACGCTTTAAAATCGTGGTTAGAAAGCGCTCTCACTCACCGATCCCTCTCATCAGCTAGAGTGTTGAAAATTGAAAATGCAGTTGCTCAACGAAATGAAAATCGCAAAGTACGTCTCCGTTATTGTCAATAGCGGAGTTTTTAGCATTTACAATATTAACGCTCCAAAATGCCAAATATGCTATTTTCAGAATCTGTAGCTATTTTCAGAGCAGAGGATCGCGTGTTTTTTTTCCTTTCATTCTATCCGTTGCGACCCAGTTTAGGCAATCAGTCAAGTATTTTGTCGATAACATTCCATATCAATCTCACCGAACAAATCACTTTATCAGAAATACAGCAACATCGCATCTCTAGCTTGACCAGCATCGCTACCTCAAAACATCGGCGGCCCGGGATGAAGTGGATTTCTCACTCCCCAATCGGGAATCGGGAAGTGGGGTCCAGAGGTCCGAGCAAACCGACGCCAGAACTCACGAAGGTTGGAGAGAAAGGCTCTTGGCGAGAGCTGGAATAGATCTGTGAGGATGAAATCAAGACTATGCTTCAGATATATGTCCGTGTGGGTCTCTGTTCAGAAGATGTTTCAGCCGTTGTCTTACGAAAGACATCAAACGTAAGTGAATGAGCCGTCGGTAACTATGAATCAGCGACGGTGATAGCTGAGTATTCGCGTCGGAGGGTCAATCGTGAGGGCGACAAATCCGTGCGCTTCATTCGTACAGGGTACGTCATAGAAAGTCTTCGGGGAGGGGGAGAATTAAACACGTACAACTGTCGATTCTTTCGAGGAAAACGTGAGAATCGTGAAATTAGATTTTGCAAATAGAATGACAGCGTTCCTACGGTCGACTGATGTGAGATGTCATGCACTCACGGTGCGGTTCGTTATTTTTTAATATCAGTTACTAAAAATAACCCAGTAATACTAGTTACGTTCAATTAGGAATACGCGGTTTTTTTCAACTCCTACGCGACTTATGCTATAAAAAATAGTTCATGGCATAGATGTGCACACACGGACTGAGAAACCTTTATTTATACCGAGCAACAGTACATATGTACATATGTGCTAAGGGCATAATTCTTACAGTCAACAAATAATTCTTGTTTCTCGGGATCTTTTTCAAAACTGAATGGTAGAAGGGGTGAAATCTATCAATCAATCAATCAATCCATCTATTTAGTAGATTATAAATCTATAGAAGTACACCTGATTGTTATGAAATTAAATTAAAATGAAATTAAGAGTTTCTTAACAGTGATTAAACCATTCTGGCTAGAATCAAATCTAAGATAACTTTACCGGTAGCGAGAACTAAGATCTGATTTTAATGAAATTGAGCTTAAACATAAAGAGAGTATTATAGGGGTTGTCGGGGCATGAAAAACGAGAAACGTAAAAGGAACAAGTGGCGCAGTCGTCAAAATTCGCAGTGAAGAGTTTTGTCCCTTGGTCGTACCAGAATCCAATTATCGTGGGTTAGAATAATATGATTCAAGTTTTTGTCGCGTCATACCCGTAATATTGAAATAGTGTTCGAAGCGACGTTAACTCACTCACTGACGCAATTATAAAATAGCTTTTGTTGGTCTAAATCCAAATGATGTCATTTTGTAAATTAAATGATAACCACTCTTAATATGTATGTCAGAGTACAGCTAAAATATAGACATTTGTATTATGGTTCTTCGACTCTGTAAATAACTTCGCTGTCTGCTAAAAGGGAATATATTAAAGTCGTTGTACCTTGGATATTTAAAGCAACGTTTCTATTTATTATGCGAATGTAGATGAATTATTTCGAATTTCATAAGATCTCTATGCGAAGACTTGTTTCTTTAAATCAACTAGTGTTTATACGAAAGCAGATAAACTGCCGGTCAAAAAAAAAAGTGAAACCTTAAAAATTGGGTTTGACCCAAACATAATAATGTCATGATTCTCTTTAAGTATCATTAAATCCATGAATTCAGTCTCCTTGGAACTCGGCAACGCAGCCGGCTACCTTCACAGGATTACGGACGTACGGAGATGTTTGTTCGTGGATCCGGTTTTTTTTAATTCCGCGTAATACAAACTCATGTGTCTACCACAAAGGAATTGTCTTCACAATGCGTTGTCTGCACGACTGGCGAGATTCCCTTTAACGAACACTGCACATCTTGCAACGCATTCAGAAAGGTTGTTTTCATTTTATTCTTCCCACTTACAGACCAGAATCTTTTAACTAAATAGATCCCTAAACCAGAAAGTTTAAAGATGCTTTCTAACATCGTAGAAATCAACTTGTACCCAGTTGCACAGAGGTGATGCTTGAACATGTGTTTTAGATTAGGATGGAATTGACTATGTTTTTGCAAAAGTGTGCGAACTCAGCTACAAACAATCGGAAGGACGACAAAATATTATTGATCACATATCGATATCGATCTTGAATATGGATCATCTATTATAGTTTCGTAGTCACGCACCCAGTAACCTTTGCTCTTATGAACAAGTCATTTAATCTCTGATTATTGTGAATGTCATGGTAAAATCATGCTAAAACCTCAGAAGTTACAAAACACCTGGTATAATCTTTATATCATCACCTTCACGGCTCCTTTTTAATGTAGTTTTGTCAAATTATTCCCACTGATTGAAGCTTATCAGAGATGACAAATACTAACAGAGAATAAGCTCTAAGATATTATCATGTAAAGCCTTACTGAATTTCTTGTTCAATCACGCCCTCTATCTGTCAAAGATCAATTCACGTCAACAGGTTGTCGTGGAGTTTTTAACACGGGCACCACCGTACTGATTGTCTGCTTCGTCTTCCACATCTGCCTCATCTTCATCCATCAACGTTTATCCTGTATTAAATACAGCGTGTGGTGATAGGCAGAGACAGGAGGAGATCTTATCGAAATGAATTAGAATGTTATTAGCGTTAATTTGGCTTAAAGCAATGACGTACTTTACGTTCTGACATTTGCAATTTTGAATGTTGAATCTAAAGAGCTGCAGCTCGAAAATGGAGCTGAAACAGAAGGTATGGCAATGGTGTTGAGATGATTTGTCTTTTAACCCTCTTTATATTTGCAATGTATTATGTACTTGTCAAATGTATTGTTCGGAAATTAACTATATCATTAAACACACAATGCCATTTAAGAAAGAGGTCAAATGTAACAAGTAGTATATTTGGGATAACACTTTCTTAGTACAGTACAGATTCTAGTACTTTTGGGGTCTGATTCCTATCCGGGATTCGAACCTACACTGCCAGAGTTTATGTTATTAAAAATGGCCCTGTTTACCACTGACCAGTTTAGCTGGTTATCGAACATAGCATATGGTTAGGGTTGATTTTGGTCTAAATCTCTTAATATTAAACTATTTCCTTCGGGATTCAAGACACGATCTCCAGCAAGCAACCCGAAGCGGTAAACGTCAAACTGACTAAAAGGCCGGATTCCGTTGTCTTCAGAACTCATTGTTGTAAGAGTCGATTACATGAGGATGGAGTGCCCCAATGTTACCCGACTGACCATGTGTCACTGTACCCCGACAGCGTCGACCGCTGCTCCTGCTGTCGCACACCGTCTTGTCCAGGCACAACTATGTACAGATGGCCAAGCAAAATTTGACTGCGGCGTTTAACAACATGTAAGTACTTATTCCGACCCATTAAGATATTATTCGTCACAATACAACCTGATAATCTCAAATCTATTTACGATTCATAGTATATATAAGTAGAGATATGTTACAGTTAATATTAGCCGTTGAGTTTTCGTAGCATAAATAGCATATTTATGGAATATGAATATGCTTGTTTGTTGTTGTTGAACGCGACACTCGGCAGTATTCCAGCTACATGACGGCTGTCTGTAAGTAATCGAGGTTGGACCAGACAATTCAGTGATTTACATCATGAGCATCGATCCACGCAATTGGGATACGATGACATGCATCAACCAAGTCAGCGATCCTGACCACCCAATCCCGTTAGCCGTCTCTTACGACAAGCACAATCGCCTTTTACAGACCGCCGTCATAGAGCTTGAATATTGTTGAGAGCGGCGCTAAACAACAATCACACAAACAACACAACGCGTAGTAATATATTAAAGTCTGAGTAAATCGCCCCATTTATGATGTAGTGCCAAATTATTTGCAGCCATGGCTGTTTACATAACCGCTAACACAAACGGAAACCACATACTAACGCTAAGTCTCTAAAAATATATAATTTCGATTAAAAACAACGACTACATTTAAATTGAAAAGGAGCCCCAGTGAGATGGGAGGTTCATAGCCTATGGAAAAGCAGGACATACTTTATGTAGGACTATAGCATTACAGTAAAGGATGGGCGGAATGAAAAATACTGAGGTTCAGGGACTGTGAGACACTGGTGGGGGGGGGGGGGGGGGGGGGGGAACCATACTTAACCTGATCATTTAGGGAACGTCATACAAACAGAGCTGCGTCAAAGCAGTTCCTGCTAGTAATCTTCTTTCCATATGTATATTCCAAGTTTATCGGATTGGCGTGTCGCAACGATAACACAAGCCTTTATATGATAAAATGTTTGATGTCCACCCACAAGCCAGTGATAGATCGAAAATATTGGCAGAGATAATCTGCTGGTACTGGAGACGATGACATGTACGAAGGCACTCAATCCATGATGTCAATTGTTTGAACACGTGGGTGAGTCGGGTTTTGCCTTTTTGTTGTTGTTGCTGTTTGTTTAATAAGGGAGGAGCTTGATATGGCCAAAAGGGACGACTTGTCATTTCACATCTTGCAGTGATTGCGTTCGACCGTTGTCTACGATGTTTGTAGATATTATATATGTAATTATTACGAAGTCTTTTAAGGATACCAACTTGGTCAGCGATCTTAAGACGAACCCCGCTACCTGTGATCACACAACGTTGTGATACGAACTCTTGACTATGAAATAAACTCAGAATCGAAGTATCACAAGTCACTTCTACGACGAACAAGATACACTATATGTTGTTATATGGACTGTAAAATAGTTTGAAGATTTGTGTTTTCACCAGAATAAATGTATAATAATGGTAAGTCATCACGTGAAAGAAATGGACACCCGTTTGGATGAGTTTTTTCCTTACCAATGTGTCCAAATTTATTTCTTATTCTACATGTAATGGCAGACGTTGTTTGTACTCACAGATCTCCAGCTTGTCCACGTAGCCAATGGGGGAGGAGACTACACCCTCCCCAATCCCCACCCTGCAGGGGGTTGTTCTGAAACCAGACACACCAAACCTCCCATACTGTGTGTGTGTGTTTGTTGTGTAACACAACACGGTTACGCTGCATGTTATACCATACATTTCCGTTTTCTTGTTGCTGATTGTTGGCTGTGTGCGAGGCGAGGCTGATCTGGGTCGGGTGGTGTTAGATTTTATTCCCCCCAAATAAAGTTACGTACTCGATTAAATAACAATGCATGTCATTCTGTAAGGGAACCTCGAATATGAGGCCATCCTCAAGTCTCTAATTTCCTTGACCTTACAAGGGGATGAGAAAAGACCGCTAGATCTTAGAAGGGATGGGAATGGAATAGGGGCAATTGTGTTATTAAACATATCATCTTGGCTCTTCAAGAGATGTGTTTGTTTGTTTGTTTAATGTTTAACGCCACATTCAGCAATATTCCAGCTATATGACGGCGGTGTGTAAATAATCAAGTCTGGACCAGACAATCCAGTGATTGATATCATGAGCATCGATCCACGTAACTGAGATACAATGACATGCATCAGCCACGTCAGCAAAACTGAACACCCGATCCCGTTAGTCGTCTCTTACGATAAGCATAGTTTACGGCAAGTATGGGATTCTGAAGACCTATTCTACCCCTGATCTTCAAGGCACATTCTGTGTGTATATTCCTGCAGATGTACAAGGGAATTCAATCACCAGAATGTGTACCTCAATGCATGTCCATGGAACGCAATTAAAACCTGGATCTATGAAAGTAGCATACTCATCTGTCAGCACTGTTGATGAGAAGTACATGATTGCCATGTCGAACATTTCTCTCATACAATTCAAATTCAAGTAACACTTGTTCTTCCCTTTCGGGTACAGATAATAGCCATTATTTAAAAGTGCTTTCACGTATCAAACATTATGCTACCGTTCTGATTATTGATCACATCGTTTAAAGTTTTATCTAAAACTGAATGGTTTGCATTTGCAGTAGACTACAACTGAGCATGTGGTGGTATGAACGATGGAAACTATTGATTCCCAGTAACTGTAGTCGGGTTTTAGTTAGAAATGTGCGCAGCCTAAAGGGATTCTGAATGAACATAAATAAATAAGTTATTTTTTAATTAATCTTGAGCATGTTTAGTGTGTGCATGGGTATTTCTCTATTGAACAGAGCAACAATATCCTGCCGAGGTGTTTCGAGTAGCACTGAATAGAGTGGGATCAATACAATATTACTTTCAGCTGATTTAGTTAGAGATGCGGCTTGATGTTGGATAAATTGCATGATTTAATTTACACGTGGTTGTTATAAATGTATAGGATTCAGCACGGACGAGGAATATTTATACAGCTTATATACATGATGTGTCAAGGTGGAGTTTTTGTTTTGAATCCATATCGTGACTAAACTTGTTTCAGCTGCTGTTGTTATACTTGTGCAAGTCTTTGATTCCACTAAACAATTGTCATATCGAGATAAACTCCATGTCAGATTAAAAGAATCTTAATTCCATAAGTTTTGTCTTGCGTTTCGTTTTAAATGTGTTTAGATACGTGGATGTGATGTTTAGGTAGTGTTTAGGCTGTGAGAACATCACACAGCGGGGGCGTGTTTAGATAGATCACACCAAATGTGTATTCCCATTAGGATTTAAACACACCTGAATATGTCTTGCATGTGTTTACATTCTAAACCCCATTTTGTACATTTTCAAGGTTACGTTATTCATTCTAAAGTCTTTATATCACTATTTGACAGTTAAATTTCCCTGACGCATATCAGAATACATATATACCATAAATACCTTGTTAATCATATACATTGAGAAGTTTGTATTCGTGATTGAAGCAAATAACTAAAGTAAATAGATTTACCGATGACGTGCTTTGAGGCTGCTAATCTGAGTGCCGTCCCTATGGGTTTTTGTAAGGTGTGGGAAACTTGGGGCAACCTTAATTATAACGTAATTCAGTTAACATGAGCTAACATTTGTCATCCAAGGTATAAGGGAGTTGTACCGTGGTCAACATTGGTATATAAATGGAATACTTTTAAAAGCGGCGTAAAACCCAACTCACTCACTCACTCTTGGGGTCACATTTATTGCCGGTATCAGTACAGCTGTACGGCGGCGCCCTGTAGTTAGGTAAACGAGTCTGAACCAGACCAACATTGCCTTGTCTGCCGGACCCCATCGCCGACCTCTGCTCGATTTCACGCACTTCTTATCAATGAGTATGGTTTTACGCCCCATTTAGCAATATTCTAGCAATATCACGGCGGGGGACACCGGAAAATGGGTTCCATACATTGTACCCATGTGGGGAATGGAACCCGGGTCTTCGGCGTGACGAGCCAAAGCTTTAACCACTAGGCTACCCCTCCGGCCTTACTTATCACCCGATCAATGAAACCCGTGCATGTATGGCAAGCTTCTGTTCCCGTGTGTAATGACTCAGCGTTTTGGTACAGGTACATATAGGACGCCAAACCTACCCTCCCCTGAACCCATCTAATTTGTATCCCCCGCCACGAAGTGGGGTGGGGATTATAGGAACAGAGACCGCCCTTCCTTCCGTCCATCTGCTTCTCAATGGGGACAAATCTTCTTAAAACATATTTTAAGTTAGAGAAATGAAATGTTACACACTAATGTTACTGGTCACGATCTCAAATGAGTTCGAAAATTGGTGTTGTAAATTCCTTATTTACAGAGTTGCAGCCCTTGCTCAAAGCTTTTCAATTTAGTGCACTGTGCTTGAAAAGGGGACATGCTTTTTCAAGTGTTACGGTCCTTGATCTATGCTGTTTTAAATAGTGCGAAGTGGCTGCAATGCAGAAACCACTGAAGTTACGGGGATGACACTTTGCATACTTATACATCTAAGAGACACACATTGTTAAAGAACTAAAGCAATAATTATCTTGTTTCCGGAATTATCCTCCCTTTATCCTTGCTTTAGATATTATGCATTCTGCTGGTTTTATAAATTCAGCGTTGAGGTAAACACCTCAAATTCTAGTGAGCACCGTGACGGGAGATTGTGCATGTTCTTGAGTCTCATTGCTCACCCCTGAATCCTGCACACTACTAAACACAAATCTTGATTCGCTGCGACTTTTAAGTTAAATTACTGAAAAATATAAATACAATTTATACAATTTTATTTGCGCCCCGCGTACCAAACTGCCGAGTCCAGAATAACCTCCAAATAGACCCCGAATCACGCGTACCAAAAGGGGACTGGCAGCATCAGGGAATCCAGTGCCATGTTACACTTTGATTAATAACTGAGGAAGAATTCATCAGGACCTGTTGATTCATTACTGTCGGAAATCATTAGAGAACAACCAACGAGCTGCGATGAATTGGGGATCATTTGTCCCGTGAGAAGGAATGGCATACTTTCCAAAAGTGTGACAAGGCACTTACATTCAGAGGGGTAGATAATCCATTATATCAATATTCCAAGATGTTACACACTAATTACTTGTCCCTTCTAAGAACGAAAATGAAGACGACCGTACGGAACTTCAAAAGCTGTGAAGTGAATCACTGAAGACAATCTATTGTTATCAAGTTGTGACGTGCGGAATATATAAACTGATGTCTTATTGTGTTGTTAGGAGATACTGTTCAACTAACTACCAAATACACCATAGCATAGCTGGAATATTGTTGACTGAGGCGTGAGATCACAAACAAGCAGTCAGTCAGCTTTAAGAATCGCTAAATCGCAAAATCTTTAGTTATTAATTCAGGATAATACTGATGTGGTAAGACAACAAGGTGATGTAGGTTCAGCCTTACACTGCTATTTGCACTGTTGTCTGTTTCTGATAGCTAAGGGATAGGTTATTTTTTAGGTGAGGTGTGTGTGTGTGTTCTAAACTAATGCTTGTCACACTTTTTGGGTGACCCTCCCCATGTCCTTGCACATTTTTTATGACTCTCCCTGAAAAAAAACAAACACTTTATATGTAATTCATAACCCTCTCCATATATGTGTATTATTTTGTCATTTATTATGTATTATTTTGTTATACTGTTGGGTGACCCTCCCATGCTTCCCCCCTCCCCCAATAACAAATGACCACTCCTTAATCTTCCACGACTGACCTACAATGACTGTATCACTCGTATTGGGCTACAGTTTCAGTTCGGAGTAACCTATAGTGGAAATTTTTTATTGATGCATGTCTAAATACACGACTGAAATCAACATACAATTACCACATATTTATTAGAAAAAACAGCTGTATTGACATTAAAAAAATCCTACCATGATTGGTTGTTAAAGTAAAATTCATAATGGTTTACATATTGTGTTTGATTTTTTTGGGGGGGGAAGCCTTTTCGTGAAGTTTCCCTCCCCAAACACTGAAGTTACAAATGGCACAAATGGAACTCCCCTTTTTAGAAATCCTGGATCAATCTCTGTCTTATCATTCACATATCACGGAATAATCTCGCCTTGGAATCAACAAACCAACATGCCTCTTCTGACTTTGGCATTGATCTACACTCAAAATCCGGAATAACAATTGCCATGAATTATTTTGCAGCTAAAAAAATTTGATTAGACGGCTATTTTTAGCATTGTGCCATGGAAACCAGCCTCAAAGCGAACATAAGGTGACAAATGGAACCAGGTGATATAGCATAATAGAACGGAGATGATATTAGTTGTATATTCAATAGGTTGAAGATGAAATGGTGTGTCACATCATATCCTTTATTTCTTTTCTTTCAAGAATTACAATATCTTATCAACTTGTGTTGAAGACCAGAGCTTGAACCAATCAATCTAAACCATACAATGTACTGTTCATTCACTCAGTAGACTGTGAAGCATTACAGCTTGTCCATCACTGACACCCAAGTTTTACAGCAACATGCTACAATGAAGACAAGACACATGAAACCCTGCCCGATCTTGTGGCAGTCCCTGTTATGTACACCGGAGACAGATCTTGCAATAACTTCTCAGCTCACAAGACCTGCAAAACAAAGACAGCATAGAGAGATCGTTAATGCTGACCAACGGAGTAACTTGGTCAGAGGGGTATTTTATAACATGTCTTACAAATTGTAGTGAAGACTCTCTGCAGAAGATAGGTGTAGGAAGGCGGGTAACCATTTGACTAGCACTCAGATCCTGGCTATTGAAATATTTGTGTACATTGTCAAGTTGAACCCAACCCCACAATTCATATTCTTTTTAATAAAAGTGAAAATAGAAAATAAAATCCTGAATCAGCCTCTGATTTGTCATTCAAAAAAATACTGCCACACCTTTCTTTTTCTTTCATTGCTTTTTTCCTGTACAACCCTATGACAACAGCTTTAAGATGTGACTTTCAAATAACACTCGCATCTATCGTCATGTCTCTAACTATGAGTTCCAGCTTAACTTCAAAGATAAAAAACACCAGAATATTTCTTGTAAACCATATTTCAGACAAGTGTAACTTACCTAAATAATCATCCATAAGAGTTCCAATCGCGAACTGAAAAGACAAAATAGTTTAGGTCAGATATGTCTGTTTATTCAACTGTACTCGAACATTACCAATTCTAAATAACAACATTTGATAAATTATGCAAAGCACAGAACATGTGTACGCTACTTTGAAAATAAATGTATGGAAAGGCAGCTAAATTGGCAATTATCAGGCACAAAAACATCAGTCATGCCTGCAATGAATGAGAAGTACAGTGAGCCAGTGGGTGATGAGGTTGTACAGTTATTGTCACATCTTAGTCAATTGTATGCAAACCAACCACTCCCAGCCACAGTTTCCGTCAAGTGCTGGGGATCTGTTTAACCTCCTCAAACCAATATAACATTTTAAAATCTAGGTGAAATACAATGTATATTTTACTCACAATGTCCTTAGCATCAACTCTTGTGCCAACAATCTTGATTCTGATTTCATCGTCTTGCTGAATCACAATATCCTGATAAAGAACAGAACAGATGTGAGTGAGTGGGTCTTATACAACAGATGTGAGTGAGTGGGTCTTACACAACAGATGTGAGTCAGTGGGTCTTACACAACAGATGTCAGTGAGTGGGTCTTACACAACAGATGTCAGTGAGTGGGTCTTACACAACAGATGTCAGTGAGTGGGTCTTACACACCAGATGTCAGTGAGTGGGTCTTACACAACAGATGTCAGTGAGTGGGTCTTCCACACCAGATGTCAGTGAGTGGGTCTTACACAAAAGATGTCAGTGAGTGGGTCTTACACAACAGATGTTAGTGAGTGGGTCTTACACAACAGATGTTAGTGAGTGGGTCTTACACAACAGATGTTAGTGAGTGGGTCTTACACAACAGATGTTAGTGAGTGGGTCTTACACAACAGTGGCTACATTACAACTACATCATGATGAGATCCTTCTCTGTAAACAAAGCAAAACCTGGCATCAAAGGTACTGATAGTATATGTACCAAGGATATGAATGAGATAATGTCATCACATGTGGTCAATCATAAACTTTAACATTAACCATTTTCCTTTTAGATATCTCCTTTCACTACAACACTGTACAATGCTGATCTACTACACCTTAAACCAAATCAGTATTTACTTCTTTTAAAATTTGTTTTGGAGACAGTGTTTACAAACCCTTGACATACTGCCATCATGGGCCTTGACATCATGCTGAATGATTTATTTTGTTTGTGAGTACACTACAGCTACAGCATGGCATTCTGAAAATAATCAATCTTGGACCAGACAATTAGTGGCCAATAGCATGAACAGTCATCCATCCCATTGGGGTACAGTGACACACAATCCGCATGTTCACATATACACACATACAATAAATATCTCTTGTGACAAACACAAGGTCCTAATTCTTCCCTGGAATCCCTGCTAATGTTTGAGTAAATTAGGCCCAATGGCTACCCCGTTGACAAAATTATCAATTGGCGCATCTATGTTTAAAACCATAATAAGTCAAAATTCTAAAGTCTACCTTTGTGTCAATTTGTGTCTCTTCTCTACAACAGTGAAAATAAAATGTCCGGTTTTGACTCATATATATACTTCTTTGACATGTTTGAAAGGAAAAGAAAAAAATTAGGAGTAATTTCTGTTTACAATAAAGCACATTAATGATCAAAAGGACATAAAGCTGCCATTTGCTGTTTTGACAAGAGGTGTCTTTGTGTACACAGTTTGTATTACAAACCAAATATATGAGATCAGCTTTCTTCACAAATTTATTTCATAGCAAATTAAGGCATAGTGAGTGAGTATGGTTTGACGCCACTTTTAGCAGTATTCCAGCAATATCACGGCGGGGGACACCAGAAATGGGCTTCACACATTGTACCCATGTCTGGAATCGAACACGGGTCTTCGGCATGACGAGCAAACGCTTTAACCACTAGGCTACCTGACTGCCCATAGTCTTATGTATTATCTAAAACATCAGAATTATTAACATAATTCAAAAGATCACAGTTATTTTGCATTTGGGTATATTTGTGGAAATATGCATCATACCAAAGTGTGTACACCAAGGAGGATTCCAGATCAGAATGTATGTCACCAGCAGTCTATACCGGTCAGAAGAGGTGTCTAAAGGGATCGGAAGGTCAGCCTCAGACACTATAGTGCATCGATGCTCATGATGTCAATCACATGATTGTTTGGTGCAGACTGGATTATTCTTCATATAGCTGAAGTAATGCTCAATGCGGGGTCAGGTAACAGACAGTGAAGGAAGGGAGATAACTCCTAAATCTCTTCCCTTGTCATCTGTCAAGGATTTATCATATAGACCAGTTTATTTCATACCTCATCCTTTGTTTTGTAGCATGGTGGATTTGAATTTGGGTCAAACTCCATGTCTGCAGGAATAGACTGAAAAGAGACAAAGATCCATGAAATCAGCATCAATCATGACAAGATCATCATCAAATGTTTCCTTCATCTACGGGGGATATCATGGGACAGGGAGCTCATACGCAGTGTTTGAAATGATACTAAAACCCAACAAGACATTCGGGCAGGGGACCCATAAATGTTGCCTGCCAATCTTCAAAGTTACCTGCCCGCATTCAGGCATAATCATGATAATAAATATTGAAAGTTTGCAAAAAATAAGAGACAAATAAATAATGCAACCAATCACTTGAGAATCTCTTCAAGGTGTTATAATAAAACTGAATACGTAAGTAGTCCTAATTTTATCTGCCAGGCATCCTGGCAGGTGGAGAAAAATTTCATGTAGCGCAACATAAGTTACCAGACACGTGCAGGTGGGCAGGCAGTTATTTCGGACACGGCTCATATTGCTTGTAACTTACATGTCTGGAGATGAAGCAGGATAGGGGGCCAATTTCAGTGAAGAGCCCAACCTGAAAAACAGAAATTACATCTCGGTAACATGTGATGACCATTGTAACTTATCAGATCTTTATCAGATAAATATATATGTCATGCCTAGGTGCCTTTTTCAATTCTACACATCTGAGAGTGAAGAAAGACAATAGGGTGAAACATTAAAGTACTCTATGGGTATAAGTATTTGTTGGTAGGTCATGTATTGATGAAAAGTGATACCAGTATCTGTCGGCAGTTTATGTACAGATACAAAGTGATGCAAATAACTGTTGCTTGGTCATGTATCGATACAAACTGATACAGATATATGTTGGCAGGTCATGTATCGATACAAAGTGGTCTGAGTATTTGTCGGTAAGTCTTAGGTTTCAACTTGCTCAAGAAACTGCGTTATCAATTCACTGAAATGAACTAAATATATTTAGTCATGTAAGTAGAGCTACCATTCATTTCCTTTTGATGGAAATATATGCACATATTTATCAACTTTTCATGTATCATTTGTCATAAGACAACCTTACTCTCAAGATATGTAACATAATGCAACAGAGTATATCGTAACCAAAGTTACATGCAACATGTGCAACTTACAACCAAAACACCTGAGCATGTCTGCAGTATGTTTAGACAGGCAATATTCTTTCATTAGTGATGCCTAGGAACTAAGACTTCTCATTTCGCCTGAGTGAATGTCAGGAAGTGAGTCGCATCAAAAAGTACCTTATGTTGTGCATTACTCAAAGAAATCCTTACAAGGATTCCTGTCTCACCAAGTAACCTGTTTACTTCAGTCTCACTCACCTTGTTGACCTGTGTGACAACAGCATCCAACACCTCCCCCTTGAAGGGGCGGAACACAATAGCTTTGTACTTGATGGGGTACAGAACAAATCCTGCACTGGGCTGGATCATCCCAGCTCCAATATTGTCTATCGTTGTAACTGCGATGACGAAGCCATATCTGAAAAGTAGTCAGTGAGAGCATAAAGAGAAATGGAGAGGTTTTTCACTTCTTAAAAATGAAATTTATTATCGTCGCAATCATTACCAACATCATGTTTATGAAAGAAGGTGAAACAGTTTCTGATTTTCAATATGTCCCTCAGTCTGTTTATTGAACATGATGTGTTATATATATATACACTGTATATCATGGTATATAGAGCATATGTATTTTTCTTCACACACCTATACTTAAATGGCACACCTGAACACTAAATATCTTTATAAACACATATAAATGGGTAAATATGGCACATACTTCCCTGTACATGTCCCTTCTACTTCAGTGAAGAGTTTCTGCTTGACAATGTTGAGGAGATTCGGACCAAAATATCTTGGATGCAATAAGATTTCATGCTCTAGAGAAACCTGAAATGGAAAACAGTTCTTTTTAAGTTCAGTGATTGCCATAAAAATGTGCATTGCAACAGTTCAAACACTAGTAACACACACACATCATCATGATCTTGCCACCTGTTCATCATCAGGGCCCACTTGCACAAAGCGATCTTAGTGCTAAGATGATTGTAACTCCCATACTTTAACATAGGCTTACAATAGTCTTATCGCTAAGAATCGCTTTGTGCAAGTGTCTCCAGAACTAAAGGAAGCTAAACAAAAGAGCTTGGACCCATGAAAAAATCCTGGTTTTTTTTAGCAATAATAGCAAATTGTTCCTCTGTCCATATTTTCCAAGACTATTTCAAGGTAATAATTGGTAATGGATCACCTGAGCAATAAATATTCAAATCAATCTGAAGCTCTGCCAACAAAGTCCCTGCAAAACGTAACAGCTTTCTTTGCGTTGATTTGAATTCAGAAGACAAAATTATATTTGTGAGTCATATTGTAATTAAATCTAGCCAAGATCTTGATTTCCAAAAAACGCTCTTGATCAAGTCGAAACAGTTGTTAAATAACAAAGATTCTCTGTTGTATTACTCATAAGTTCAAAGAGACAGCATGAAGAGTAAGTTAGAAACTAGAAGTAGAAAGCCATCTCAATATTTGGATGTATTGTGTACCATCCGCGAAACACATTGATAACCTTCTATCGCCGGCCACACGCAGGTTCTCACAAATACCAACAACAATCGAGGGAATACGAAAATAAATATTTACGTGATAAAACATTGTGTTCTTTCAAGAGTCAGCAAAGAAACACAACAACGGCATGAGAGGAACCGGAAAATTCGATCTAACGCGAGTTCCGGTAGTAAAATCCGGATAAATGAGATATTCTCTTTCAATAAAATGTCGTCAAACTAGAATGTTATTGTGCTATTACATTCTACCACATGTATATTTGCATGTTTAACAAATGTATACATGAATGTTTGACTTTGGTACGACTTTGTTTATTTCAAATACGGAAGAAGCACGCAAATGATCTAATTTGGATTTTATCGGTTAATGACAGTCCGAAAAACTAAGTTCGATAACTCTAATTTACTCAAAAGTATCCCCAACATGCAGTCAGGTATTTTAGGGGTAAGCTTGACATAACACCGCGATCATGTTTTTTTCTTTTTGAGATACAAAACAGAAAGGCTTAAGCAACTACGATTACTATTCAGTAAATCAGTACAATGGTGTAAACTAGAAAGACAGGATTATGTACGATATCAACTAGCCTGGCCTCCAGGTGGGCCCTTGCACTCAACATACTCAGTGTTTTTATTTTCAATATAAGGTCAGATCAACCAAGAGGTCAGTCGCGCATTATTAAACATATCCATATACAATTAACAAGTATGTTTTATGTTTCAGGGCTTGCTGCGAACTTTGGTGGCCAAAGCTAAGTTTTCTCACACCCAAAATGTTTGCCAGCATTGCAGAAAGACAATTGGTCGGTAGGTGGAAGAATAAATTGAATCCTAGTCATTATGTGGAAAATTCAGTCCAAAGGAGTGGTCAGTTGCACCATATTGGCACAAGTCTGACCAATAAATGGGACATGTCCAGAGCTTCAGACAACCTTTTTGAGCAATTGAGTTTTTGCTCGAAGGTTTCTACTTTAAATGGGTTATTACATTTTTCATTGGGTAACCAATATCTTTTTCACTCATCTATTTATCACTCTGTTGGGCTTTTCCCAAAATGAGTAAACATTTTAAGAATTAAAAAAAAATATAATGAATGTTTTGGATGTATATAAGGGTTCTAACAAAAGGCTTGACTCGGAAAGTAAATTAGCTCGTAATTGTGTTTTGGAAATAGCTCGATTGTACGCATGTTGAAAAAGCTTCATTGGGTATTTACGCATGCTGTTTTAATACATTTGAGTTTTTCATTTAATGCATGCGTTTCTGTATGCAAGTTAATTGAAAGTAATTGGGTTTTGAATAATTTTGGAGGGTATTTTACGGAAATATGCAGCTTATCTGTAGCTCTGCATGTCTTAACCAAATGGCACTGGCAGTGCTAAGACCAATGAAGAGTGACACCTTAGTATTTGCATAATCTAGCTGAAGTTACCATATTGCCAAATCCATTCAACATTTAATTTAAAATTTTCATTAATGTCATTACTGGGGGCTACGGATCATCCCATAAGAAAAGTCTACCATTTTGTACAGTAGGATGTTCAGCACATTTCTAACACATCTATCAATAGGTACATGATATACCAATATCTTCTTTTACCACTTACCTCCAAATATGTTATTTCTTTGAATGTGAAATTTGAAAAAAGGTTCCAGTTCGAAAACAAGAACCAGTATGGGTGTGGAAATAAAGACAGCATTCCTCCTTAAAACACCATTGGTTTCTGTTTTTTATCTTTAATCAAAGTTTAGTTTCAATAAAATAAAGCAAACATACAATTAGATGATTGATTGAGGAAGAGATCAACATATAGACTTTAAAATTATTTTGTGATTTGGTGTCAATCAGACATGTAGAAGACTGGTTAATATCCTACAGAGCAGATTGGCAGACATTTCTTACGGGATATAAACCCAAGTATTAACACACAAGAAAACAAATACTAAACAACATACAGATGAGGGGATATGGTAACTGCACAGAACCTATAACCATTACACCTTAAGCATAACTAGGTAGGACCTGGGTTAAAATAGGTCTTCAACAACCCATGCTTGCCGTAAGAGGCGACCAACAGGATCGGTTGATCAGGCTCGCTGACTTGGTTGATACATGTCATTGTATCCCAATTGAGTAGAACGATGCTCATGATGGCAATCACTTGATTGTCTGGTCCAGACTCTCGATTATTTACAGACCGTCGTCATATAGCTTGAACATTGCTGTGTGCGGCGTTAAATAACAAATAAACAAACAAACATAACTAGGTAGATTTGCATCATTTTACCAGTGTGGAAAATGGACATAACTCAGTCGGTGTTGAGCTGACAATCCAAAGGTTGCAGATTATCAGTAAAACTGGTTACTTGCCTCAGTGACGTGTATGGCCTTACAAGAAATGGGAGGTCTGAATTCTAAAGCTATGGTTATGATGTGTATCAATCAAGCAGTTTAAGAATACCATAATGACACAATGACAACTGACAATGCCACAGTGTCTGACATGGCCCTAGTAACAACATTAGACGGACGGAAAGTAAGTAGCCATGGTCAGGGAGCCATGGAACAAGGCCCTCTTACAAATGCCCACTTCAAAGGCCCACTGTCACACTGACACTTATAACTGTCTTGGATACAGAAACACATTACCAAATGTAACTTTCATGCCTCTTGTTATTTGTTTTATTTCAGAAGACACCTGAGCTCCACCACACGATTGCTTGGCGTCTTTGAGCCGGATAACTTGGTACGGACACTGATAAGAACAGTAATAGTAACAACAGCTTTGATGACACACAACATCAACATAGACGTTTTTTGTCTCAGTTATTGAGAATTTAATACACATTGAACACTTACTTTAAGTTGTTGGGCAAAGCAAACACATCTTGAATTACCTCCTTCATATCAAAATTTGACAGTATTTAACAAAACACCAAAATGAAAATGATTTTATTTTTTGCCAGAAGCAGGAATGTAGCATGGTATAAAACCCTTAAGAGGGACACACAAAAAACATGTACCCTGAGTTATACTTGCAGGCGGGATACATTGTAAGTTGTACTAGGATCACTAGGTACATGGGGTTTTAGGTTACATTAGGTTACATACCAGCCGGAGACAGTCCAGTTTTATTTCTTGCTTTTTAGGTTTTTTTAGACAGTTGTGCAGGAGGCAAGAAATGTCATGTTGGAATTAAGGTCATTTACCAATAGAGATTTCATCGTAAGGTTAAATGGGGCACAGGTGTCCCAGTCGTCTAAGGCACCAGAATCTGCTGTGTACAAATTGCATCTAGTAGATGGTCTTGTGTTTGAATGCTAGTTAATCCTGATTATGTTTCTGGCTTTGTCAACACCATACCCATGCTGGGTTTTTTTACCAGAGTGGTAAATGTCTGAGACTTGCATCATTTCAGCTTTTTTCCCACTTCAAGCTGACATGCTCTGATGTAACTGATATACTGTTCAAAACGGCGTTTAACTCAATAATTCACTCGTAAGGTAATAAGAATCTCAACATGCCATCTTCCCAAGGCCTGTCCAGTTTCCACCCTTGCCCAACTAGGTTGGAATTTCTGGGCTCAGAGTTATGTCCCTTCTATGTCCTTCCTGTTGACCAATCCGACTCCACCTCTCATATCACTTGTATTTGCTTCAAACAAAATGGAGGTGCCTAGTCCAGCCGATCTGATCGATAATCAAGATCGATATTGTAATAAAACAGGTCTTACCTAGCGAAGTGCATCAACTCACTTGAGCACCTTGGAAAAAACATGAAAATATTTGGAAAATATCTGTCAACGCCAAGTTGGCAGTACACATGCTTTGCAAATCCTTCAGTTGATCAAAATTCTGCACTTTTAATAATGCGATTATGATTGGATTATGCATAGACTTGTCAGTCCAGCCAAAATTTAACTCCGGAATTCCAGGTTAGTTCGGCAAGGGTGGAAACTGGACTTTTACAGTCAGTCGCCCGGGGAAGATGAAGAAAACAGGATATCATGTGTTGATTTTGTCAAGATAGACAACTACATGCAGTAACGGGTTCAAGAATGCCTGCCCTTTCTTTGAAATGAAAGGAGGCTTTCACGTTTCTCCCAATTTGATAACAAATTTCTACCTGCAGACACCAGGCCCTGCCATCCCTGAATATGAAGCTTTGACTGTGAGGATGAGGGGCTACGACTTTGCCTTGTTGGAGTCCTTTGCTAAATATGTCCACAACCAGGCAACCCAGCTGGGTATCGACACTGACATGTGAGTTGGACATCAGCCTTAGATACTTGACAGATCAAGTGCCAAGGAACATTCAGTGGTTTTCAAGATAACTTCTGAAACATAAGTCAGGGAAACTAACGAATATGATTTAATATGTATCAGATGTATAGTCATTAATTTGTGAAGTCAATTTGTATGAATTGTTTCAGAATTACTCAACACTTAGTCATGATACAGTACATAAAATACTTAATACATAAACCACAAGTGGGAGTTGTTTATTGTACAGTAAAACACTGCAGGGAGAATAAACCATGAGGGGCAGACCCAAGTGGTTTATTCTTCCTGCAGTGTTTTATTAAACATGATAGACACAATGACGTGGGTCGTTTAATTCTTCTATGAGATATCAACATTTTGTATTACCACTTTAAGGATACTCTCTAGACTGCCTCTGTGGTCAAGTGGTAGAGCATCCGCACAGAGAGCGGAGGTCCGGGGTTTAATCCCTGGCCACAGCATACCAAAAGACATTAAAAGAATGCACTTGTTGTTACTCTGCCTGGCGTTCGGCATTAAGGGGCTAAAACAAGAACTGGTCGGCTCGGAGTCAGTATACTGTGTCTGAGTGGGTTATTCATGTTAAACTGTGGCATGGTATCTCAGTGGGTTTAGCACTATAAAATCGGCATCAGTCCGGACTAGTATAAGCAGCCACACACACGTGCATGAACATTGACTATTTAAGTGCAATAGTCTAGGACACACTGTTAAACCCCATTTCACCTCTTGATACGTGTATGATGTGTATCTTGATAAATTCCTTTTCAGTCAAACTGATATTTTCCAAAGTTACATATCTAAATATCATTTGAGACAGTTTGTAGACTTTGGATGTAGACAGTTAAAATATTTTGTGAAATCACAATATGGGATGAAGTGTATTATGTATTGTTGAGGCTGAATTCTGATGCGTCAGTGACACCAGTCTTAGTGTGCTCAATAAAAAATAAAAACCAAGAGAGCATCATGCCATGTTCAACTTCCTCTCCAGTTATCAACTTACAAATTATAGGAAGTATTTCAAAGATGAGTTAGATGTCAGATTCATTTCTTTAACTTCAAACTTCTGAACTGCGTTAGTAAACCCTTGAAGATTCCGGGGTAGAATAGGACTTCAGCAACCCATGCTTGCCATAAAAGGTGACTATGCTTGTCGTAAGAGGCGACTAATGGGATTGGGTGGTCAGGCCTGCTGACTTGGTTGATGCATGTCATTGTATCCCAACTGCATGGATCGATGCTCATGATGTCAATCATTGGATTGTCTGGTCCAGACTCAATTATTTACAGACCGCCATCATATAGCTGGAATATTTCTGAGTGCGACGTTAAACAACAACCAACCTTTGCACTAGTAACGTCACATTGCATTCTACAGGTGGCCCTCACCATCAAAGGCAACACACATTGAAACCTATGTGCCCAATTCTAAGGTAATCCAGCACACATATGACTTGAGGACGTACGAGAGGACGGTACAGGTGAGAATTCCGGGTTATCATCGACTCAATAACCAGATATTATATAAAACCAGTAACGCATTTCAAACATTGCATTATTTTAGGGACTATGGGTCAGAGGCTTTTGATGCACTAATATATTGAAAATAATGTTCCTCCCCTAATGCTTGTCATATTTTGGGATGACCCTCCCCATGTCCTTATACATTTCTTTCATGACTCTCCCTGAAAAGACAAAATGCAAAAGCACTTTTCATTTTATATATTATGAAATGCCCATTATTTCATGGCCCTCCCCCAAAATGTGTATTACTTTTTATGCCCTAACCTGGAGACTGTCATATTTGTTGGTGGCTTTCCCTTATTCCCTCTGACCCCTTATAGTAAATGACCGGTCCCTTATTGGAATTTGTGATGCTGATTTTAACATTTCTGATCAGTGATATATAGTTTGATTACAATCTGCAAGGTGGGAGTCTTCAAAGTTAACTGCTGGCTGTCTGTTTTAGTTACAAGATGTCCCTTCAACAATGCTGCCTATATTTCTCAACATAATCCGTAGCCATTTGCCGATGGGTGTAAACATCACCCTGAAAGAGGTATGTAACTCATTTGCATGGGCTACAGTATTCATAATCTAAATGCAAAATACCGATACTGTGTATTTAAACAAGGTTGTTAAAATTGTAAAATGAATGGAAGTATTTACTGCAATATGTTTGTTTGAAAAACATGATTAAATTGGATTTTAAGCCTGGAAGTCTTTGACACTTTTAACTGTGTATGAATACTTTTCTTGATAAGTATATTATTTTTTCTCAATCCCAAATTTTTAAAACTTGCCATTTGGCTTGACAAAATGGATTCCACATTAATTAAACACTAATCTGATATTTATCAAAACAACTTCAGTTCACTTGGGTTTATTTGCACTCTATGTGAACCCAAGCCAGTTCAGTTATCACTCATGATGTCATCCATTGTGTCATGATGTCATATTCTAGAGTGACATCATGTCAGTCTCACAACTATGACAACTTTGAGAGTTCTGTTGAGAGAGTGCTTCTGGAAATTACTGAAAACCTCTGTATTTTAGTGTCGACGAACCATATTTTTGAAGATTTGCAGGATTTATTGAGGATTCGATGCCCAGACATTTTAACATTGGAAACCTCCGGCGGGTTGCATAGGAAATTTCAAAGCATCGAATACAGAATAAAACTAGCAAATCTAAAACCACAAAAAGTTTATATCCTAAGTCTTTGGTACGGTTGAAGCCCTATGGGGCCCAGGTTTAAATAAACAGGCAACTTAATTGTATCAGTTAGTCAGTCTCTGTGATGTAGCTGATTGTACTTTTTGACAAGATTATTTTCCATAATATGTCACAACTGTAAGTTTCAAAAACACCTACTTATCTTTTAGCCTGATGTGGAAGAGGAGAATGATCGCTATGTACCTGATAAACGTCTGAAGGATTTGTATGCAGAAGTTGATGCCATTCAGAAGGCCAGAGACGAGAGAAGGAAGAAATAAGATGACATGTGTGATTAGGATTGGTTATGCAAAGGACTGCTCTTTGATCTGGAGTGTTTTATCACAGATCAGCAGATTGCCTATACAACCAGTCAATAGAGGCATCAATGTTTGGATGTTAGTAAGGTCCAGTTCTATCCAATCTTTTACTCCACTGCCATATCTGTATGTGTTGGTCCTTAGCCAATGAGATGTCAACTTTCTAAAACAATTTGGCTTCATTGCTTTACCACCTCCATTCAGAAATTGTACTCCTTTCAGTGTGTAGATGCCAGGCTTCAGGGTGTACAAATGTCCACAGTATGATGGCATGGCTGTTTGTATTTAAATTTTGGAACTATCTCTTTAAGATTGTATTTAAGATACAGAAATCAGATATGCTTGGCTGAATACATCACCCACTTGTACCAAGAATTTAGAAGCCGCGAGGCAGATATGCTGATTGGAAGGTTCACCTGACACAACTTATGGAGCTGTCCTTGGACCTTCACTCAGAGCCATGGTGTTGGAGTAAAAGGTCTGATTTTCTTGAGAAAGCTGTTTTAGCAGTCTTACCAGTTGTTGCATCTAAAGTTTGATCATCTTGGACAGCTAAAAAGAGCCTTCAAGTATTGAGTACAAAAGTACAGGGCATCTGTCAGAGAACACGATCACCTTGAGGACTTTGTACAAGCGTGTTGATGCATTGCCTGAAACGTGTATCATCACTATCATTAGGGAATTGTTTCTTGGAGTTTTGTACGGATGTGATGTGTGAGAAAATAAATGTTGAAACTCAATTGTCTCTGATGGCAGATGACCTTGGTCAGTCAATGTCTTAGCTTTATAAAAATCTGTATGTTAAATCAACACAATCTTGGATTCATACCATGAGATCCGTCCGTGTCCTACTGTCTCATACAGGGGACAGTCAGTCATTCACTGTAACGTGTGTCAGTTCAACTGCACCTGCTCACATGTTGGTAGAAATGACTACCGACAAATCGCTGAAACTACTGGTATGACAAGTTAGGGGGACACAGGTCTGCTCCCAGAGGGTGCTCCACATAACGGAGTGTCCATTGTAGTGGAGGAAACTCCTACAATTTCATCTTGTTTTCAATTTGGGTTTATATGTTTAATAGCATACATGAAGAAAAAACAAAAGGTGTTATAATCCATACCTTTTATGATAGAAAATATACATACATTTACAGGTTCAGAAGCGGGTATCTACACCATAACAGGACAGCATGTGGTTACTTGTAAGATGCTTAGATCCATGATACTTTATGTGGTGAATCTTGCTTTGTTGACCTGTCTCATTACAAACAGAGGTTTTACTCTGATAATATACCTCTGTATGAAGATCTGAGGACACCTCCATGAGAGGTCAAATCAGGAGAACCCTGACCACCCCATTCTGACTGAAGGATGCGTGGGTTCTTGAGCAAATCATGTCATCTTTCGAAAACAATTAGTCTTCATCATTTCTTTACTACCTCCATTCGAGAATTTCAATCTTATCAAAAGAAAATTGCCACAGAAGACAAACACACCTTTGACAGTAGAACCTTTTGGCTCTAGACACCATGGTGCTGAATCAACAGGGTATGAAGTACCCACAATAACATTAATATTGTTAAACAGCTTTAATTTTTTGCATACGGAACTTTCTGACAACACTTGAAATACAGAAATCAGATCTACTCGTCTGAACGCTCAATGCTGATTGGATGATTAGAATGTTCACCTACTGTGACCTCCTTTGGAGGTGACCTCAGATCTTCACACAAAGAGAAATTATATCAGCGTATAGGATCTGATTTTAATGAGACTAGGCTTGAATGACTACAGTGAATAATAAAGAAACATTGTATAAATATCACAATCTAAAATAGAATTCTCCCATCTCTTGTATAATGGCATGATATGTCAATGTGATTGTACAATTTGTCACAGATCATAGACCTGCCATAGATATAAATCCATCATGTCACAACGCAACAGTAGTTTTTACATGAGATGCAATCATGGATTTGTATCTGTAAAACACCTATGAAGCTTTAAGTTATACAACAACCTGTTAATGTTAAATGAACAATATTTTATAATGGACGGTTCACTGTACAATAATTAATGTATATCATGTATGTGTTACAAATATGGACTTGAATTCCTGAGTAGAAAGATGAACATGATTTTAATTTTAAGTGAATTATAAACAGAAATTTCAAAACCTCTCCTGCATGTGCTTATAAATCCAAATGACCTTTGCAAAAGCCATAACATTAGTTATTACTATGATAACATAACATGGCAAAACAATTTTACTCTGATTTCTACTGAGAATTGCTTCAGACTTGGGCCTAAATATCAGCTTCTGAGCAGGTCCAGATGAGTTCCTTCCCATTCATCACACATTCTGGCCTGAATGTACCCGGACCTGTAGTGCTTCTACACAACCCCGAAGTGTATGACCTTGACATTGCCTTCCTCCTCTTCCTCCTGTGACAGTAAAACATCAGATTCAGTCAGTGCTGTGAAACACTACTTGTGATACTTGTAGTACTGAAAGAAAGGATTTATTCACCCAAAGTAAAAATAACGAGATGGTGTAGTGGTCCCAGTGCTGTTTAGGTCCAGGATATATACCAATCTCCTGTTCATGGGTTCAAATCTCATTAATGGCACTGATTATGAATCTTGGTTTGCACAATCCACATTCTTGTGTGTTTCATCAAAGTGATAAATGTTTACAACCTCCATCACTTTGGGAATTCATCAACCATTTAGCTTACACATGATATACCTAAAACACTGTTCAAATTCACCATGTATACTGTTCATACAGACAGATACTTACTTCATGATCATGACTTGCTCTGTGTCCTGAAATAAATAGAAGATATTAGCAGTTAATTTACCTATAATAGAATTCATAAAGCAAGAGAACTGGTTGTGGTAAGGTGATAGATTACGATCTGACCACAAAATCCAGCGACGTACACTGAGTATATATTCCACTTTTATTGTGTTGAGGCTTGTGCAAGATGTACACCCTTCACAGTAGGCGAACCAACTGACCTTGATCTTGTCTTCTTGGAGGCTGGTCCATCAGAGCAGCTGTGTAGTCATGGATGAGGTCTCCATCAATCTCATATTCTCCATCAGGAGGCAGGTACCTGTACACACAGATCAAGTGTCTTAAAACATTTATACACCAAAATATTGAACCAAGAGGTGCAATCGGACATTTTCACTGAGCATGAAAACTTTTGCTTTACGGTGATTGGATAGTTCAATTGTTCTATTGTAACAGCAACTGTCACCGAGCTGATGTCTCTCCGCCTGTGATCAGTTTACCTACATTTTTCTTCATTTTACTCAATCAAAATGACTGGGTAATATGAAGAATACCGCTCACCACGCTCTGGACCAAATTATGTCACTCAGCATATATGATCCATAATTCCTTGTAGCTCTTTAGACTGCCTCTGTGGTCGAAAGGTAGAGCGTCCACCCAGAGAACAGAATGTTGGGGCTCAACAATCACCAGCTAAGTCATGCCAAAAGATGTTCAAAGATGGTACTTATTGTTACCCTGTCTTGCGTTCGACATTAAGGCCAATAAGGGTCTAAAACAAGAACTGGTTGGCTCGGAGTCATTATATTGTGTCTGAGTAGGATATCCATGTAAACTGTGGCATGGTATCTCAGTGGGGTAGCACTATAAAATCGGCAAGCAGCCACACACATGTGCATACACGTCGCTATACAAGTGCAGTAAATCTTGAATGCGACGTTAAAACCAATTTCAACTCACCACACTTTGTAGCTCTTTGGTATATTCTCTCAATTTATAGTGGTGAAAACATCATTAACAGAAACTAGGACAAAATAAAATCATCCCTGAGTGGTTGAAGGACATGAAGGCTGCCTCCTTACCCATTGACAGATCCATTTCTGTGTCTCTGGGAGTCGATGTAGCGGTGGGAGCGGGAGGACGAGGATGCTTGTTGCCGGTAGTACTCACTCTGCCATGGGTGCTGCCTCGACCGTGGCAGCTAGAAACACAATGAATCAAATGCACAATTGTTTACTGAAAAAAATGAAATTAACATGAGAGACGACCCTGAGCCTAAACTGTGTCTTGAAACATATCCGAGTTGACCACCTTTGAACCTTAAAAACTAATCAGCAAATGATAGCAACATGATTGTGGACTTCCATGATATACAATGGGGTGATAGCAGTTTGATTGAATAATAATGTTTGTTTTCTTCACAAAATTAATTTCTCACATTTGACATGTGATCTTATGTAATGGCAGGGAATTTCAAATATGGCTTATTTAATTGAGAAAAGTCAGGTCATCGACTAAGATTAAACAGGTTCCAATTATTGTTACACGAGTCAGAGCAATTCTTTGATTGTAATTCATTTGAATGTATTCACTGCAACTGGTGCTACTCTACTGGACATTTTCACTGCACTGATGAGCAATGTTCTGCGTTTAATTAAAAGATTATTTGACAAGGTTACCAAGAACAAAGACACCATCATACACAGTTAGCGACTGTCATAACTGCTTGATCAACATGTGTAAACAAACTGACCACACTTGACATGTGTAAATGGTGAGAAACACCAAGCCAGCACTCAATTATGTATGTCATTGTTTCCAGAATGTGCAGTGAACCTGATATGACAATAAACTTCAATGTCAGGACACAAATGGGTCATTTTATTAATGCGAGCAATTGAGACTTGCATTTTCCAGATTAATGTCATGCTTGCATTCATTTCATGATTTAAACTGTAAATTTTACAGTACTCAGTATACTCCAGCCATCAACTATAAACCATAAATAGTTCTCAAATTCTGAATCAAATCTGCCAATGGCATCCCACTTAAATGATTTCCACTTTGTCAAATAACTACATTCCTGCGAAGATTGCAAACACATCAGAAATCCATCGGTTAATCTGATGGAAGCCATGGAGAGGAAACACACTTTTTCAACTTTTGATAGATGGTGGAGAATAATTAACAATACATAAACTGAATTCAAACCTGGTCAAGGAGATTCTCGTGGTCCTGGCGAGGATTGTGGTCACCATTGTAATAACCATCATCTAATGACAGCTCCTCATCCAAACCATCAAAGGAATCTGAAATCACAAGCACACAATACCCTTCACCACTGTAGCACTGGCTCTCCACTACACACCTCTTTCAGTCCTATTAGTCAAGTTTAAACATTTCTAAGACACAATAACCATGATAACAGCCCCTTGACATCACCAATGGAATTAGGGCTGGAACGAGTCAAAATTTACTACCTGGGTACCTAACCTCCTATTACTCGACCCTACCCAGGTACCCATTGTAGGTCCCAAGAGATAGGTACAAAATCTCCGAATGGGAATAGTTTGACCGTAGCCCTGGCAAAATGTATTTAGATACACGTAAAAAACAATCTGGTCATGTATCCAATGAAGTTGACTGAAGCTTTATATTCATTCAAAAACTTAAAATTCAGAAGGAATGCGTGCTTGGTCAGAAAGACATGGAAACATTAGTGTAACCATGGAGTTCTAGATCATTTTAGTCTTGAAACAATATATCACGTGATTAAATGGGTCAGAGCCCACTTTACAAAGCGATCTCAGCGCTAAGATGATCGTAACTCCCATACTTTAACATAGGCTTACGATAATCCTAGTGCTAAGATGGCTGTGTGCAAGAAGACCCAGAAGGTACAGGCCCTGACTAAACTCTTCGGGCCCTCACTGAAACAAATGCAAATAAATCGACACATAAATTAACCGCAGGACATAAGGACACAAACAAATTTGAAACTACGGGCCCGACTCGAGACCTAGCTGCCACGGGCCTACAGGCAGGCACATATTTCAAACACTGCCATGTCAGCCCTGTGAGAACCGTGCTTACCAAGTGACTCCGAGTCCACCTGTTCTGCCTTCCTCTTTGCGACCTCTGCAAGAGCTGTCTCCCCTTTGTCCAGGGCCATGTGGTGGATGTCCTGTCACATACAAACACATGGGGGTAAATAGGTTTCAGATTCAGCTTCATGATAGGATAGATGTGACACCTCCCTCTCCAGTAAAAGGTTCCAAACTCACCATAAACAAATCCCTGGCACCGATATCAACAGCTAACAGGAAGGCCTTGTCAAACCGAGCATACCTGCAATGACATGCAATACTTCTGAGGCCTTTTATCTTGATATAGAAATTAGATTAGAAATAAAAAAAATGGTCTAAGAAAAATATAATCGACTTTTAACGACGTGTTCAGTGATGTTTGGTGAGACTCTGTTTCATGATGTATTTTATAGCTTTCAAAGGAAGATAAGGATTGCCTTATTCGTAGTGAAGCACAATAAATGTATGCTTGTGGCATAAAATAGAGACAATACCAGGAAGTTAATAAGCTATGGTGCAGCTCAAGAATAATGAGTAAAATGGTTCCGGGTCGGAGTTTGAAGATCAGGGTCATTTGGGGAAACTGGAAACACACATGAAAGTTGAAGTATAGGCCTTGAGAATTTGTTTAGGATCAACTACATTAAATTTTGAGACAAACCTTTAGAAACCCAACTTATAAAATAAAAGGCCTAATTACAAACCAAATACATGAGATCAGATTTCTTCACAAAATTATTTCATGTCAAATAAAGGCATAGTGTATGAGTATGGTTTTAAGCTGCTTTTCGCAATATTCCAGCAATATCACGGTGGAGGACACCAGAAATGGGCTTCATACATTGTACCCATGTGGGGAATCTAACCCGAGTGTTTAACCACTAGGCTACCCCACCACCATAACACCAATAGATGTACAAGTTACCTGAGCAAGTAATGAAAGAAGCGTCTAGCTAGCCTGCTGATGGGGTCTCTGTACTCCAGTATAGTCACTTCAGATATAGCTGGTTTAGGTGCATAGAATGTACCAAGTGTGGCTTCAAGCTGAGCTGCAAGATAAACACAATGATTAAAATCTAAAGTTTGCCACTTAGGCATACAAGGTCATTCTAACGTTCTTAGTGTATACACATACATACGAGGTCATTCTAACATTCTTAGTGTATGATACACATACATACAAGGTCATTCTAAGATTCTTAGTGTATACATACACAGCCAAAGTCTGGTAATCCGGACAGTACCATTCCCAAAGAAATACATAGGATCAAGAGGTTTCCAGACTAAAGACTTCCAAAAGAAGGGTCACACACTTTTCCAAAATTTTTATCACTTTTTCAAGATGTTTACCTCTCTTGCCAGATAATTTCCGATTTTCCAAGATGATAACCACTAGGACTGGGATGAGTCCAAATTTACTACCTAGGTACCTAATGCCCTATTAGCCGACACGACCCGGGTACCTAATGTAGGTTTCAAGAGTTGGGTACATATTGTCCAAATGGGAATTGTTTTACTGAAGCCCTGACAAAAGCTATTTTGATACACGTTTAAAAGCAACAGATCATGCATTCACTAAAGTCGACTGATGTCATATCGTTACTCATATGTATAAAAGTCAGAAACAATGCAAGCAGAGTCAGAAAGAAATGCAAACGTAAGCAACTTTTATTGTTTTTGTATTGAAACAATATATCACACAGGTAGTCATGAGGGTACCTTGGTCCTACTCAGGACCCACCCGACCCGAATACCCAAGTTACCCGTCCCAGCCCAAGTTATCACTCTTCTCTAGCTTCACAATCAGGTGGAATCTGGGTTTCAAACCCACGGCCCTATTATTCAGTCACGCCTAAGAACCACAACTCTGCACATTGAACTGCAGTACCATAGACTCTGGAGTGACAAGCATGGGATATCTAAAACCTATTATACACAGGCAAATCCCATTTATTTAATGCATATGAAACCTTATTAACCCTCTGTTTTAATGGCAGCATCTCTACCTTCTCTGTCAGCATTGAGGGGCATCCGCAGAAGGTTGTTGACTATTGTAGACAGACAGGAGTAGCACGTGTGACCGTCCGTGTCCCAGTTCAGACTTGACAACACACCCACAGCCTGCACACATCACAAACATACCCCATGACACATGACAAGGAAACACATGATAAATCAGCATTCAAACAGAAGAATATCATCAGTTATCATGGCTGAGTATTGGCAAAACATTGTTTTGTATTACGGGAATGTGTATCGCGAAAGGTATTGCGCTGTATTGGGAGATAATTTTTTTTTACAGTGATTGACAATGGTTGTACATGCAGATCCTATTTTCTACACACTAAAGTAAAATTTACTCAGCATGATCAGTAGTCACCATATTGTTGTTATGGATACAGGGCAGATAACAACATAAAATAAATCACTTCTGCGATCCACCATTTTGTCAATCAATTTTGAAGGGAAACATCATTTTAATTAATTAATTTCTTGTTGGTTGGTTGGTTGGTTGGTTGATTGTTTAACACCATACTCAGCAATATTCAAGCTATATGACGTGGTCTGTAAATAATCAAGTCTGGTACAGAAAATACAGTGATTGATATCATGAGCATCGATAATTGGGATTGATGACATGCATCAACCAAGTCAGCAAAGTCTGACCACCAGATAGCTTTTTCCCTTTCTTAAGCAAAATATGGTCCTTTGTGCCTTATCTTGAACTGGGTAGCCATCCAAGTTTAGCACTGTACCTCATCAATCTGTTTATGCTTGAGATACTCTCTGACCAGTTCAAGGGGAGATAATCTCTCCCGACTCACAACTCCGAGGTGGAAGAGCAGGACAGCAGGTGGACCCCTGGAACATAGACATGGATGTACCTTCTGACCACATCATAATGAAGTACAAACAATTCATTCTCAAATGTTCCTTTATGCCGCAGTCAGCAATATTCCATCTATGACAAAGAATCATGGAAATAAACATATGGACCAGACAAACCAGTGGCTTACATCATGAGCAACTATCCATGCCATCAGGTCACAGTGACACACAAACAACCGGATCACGAAACTTAACAGTTCAGCCGGCCCTTGCAACAAGCATCGGATACTGGGGACCTATTCTGCCTCAGAAGCCTTAATCTATTAAGCAGCTTATTTCCCATTACTTGAAATAAAACAGAGTTTTCCCTCATGCATCATGTTTATAAATTGGAAAACATATTGTGGCAGGCTCGAGTCTCTATACATATGTACATAGCCTTTAGTCAAGATTTATTAGTTAGTAGTAAGGTTGTATGAGCTTGTTGCCATCTTAACTAATTATCATGATTATTTTATTACGATATTCACATTATAAGAACATATTATTAGTAATAGTTCTGTTAGAATATTAGTTATGTTTTATACTTTAGTATTTTATACCTTAAACATTCATTCCAAGGCTCGGTAACTTTAAGCAAGCTTACTCTCAGTGTAACCTCCACTAATTGTCACATTGCATGCTTTTAACTTACAGCACTCTGTGCCACAGCGCTCCCCGGGCGAGTCTATTGTCCCCTTGATATGCCAAGCTGACCCTAACTACAACCTCATTGTTTCTATATTACATTTTAAAAATCAGTTGCTACTCTACTTCTCAAGGAAGGACATATGTCATACTTGTGTATATTTATTGCCATGATCTTGAATCACAGTTTCTCATCATGTGAGGATTTGAATGTGAGGACATTCATTCATACTTAAGGTTAGTTGATTATGTATTTTATGACGTTGACTATATGGATAATTTCTAAAAATAGGATATATTGTGGATTGCATTCTTGATTTGATTTATTAGAAACATAATGTATCTTGTTATATATATAATTATTGATGATCTCACAGTTCAGTGATTTATTATCTGTATAAGAAAGTATTAAACTTAAAACTAATTATCGTATGTTAAATCACTCTGTACAGTAATGGAAGGTAAATGCATGTTTGATATGAGTGATTGATGTATCTTGGTAAGTGCAGGTGTATGAGTGGGTTTTTTTTTGGTTTTTTGTTTTGATTTTTATTCAATTCAGAGTATTACATTTAGTGTGGTATACTTATTAGGTGTAGGTTACATATTTATACACCAGACAGCAGATTTAAGTTGGCTACAGGTGTCCAACAATGTTTACAAATGGTGAAACGAGCAGGTTACACTTGCCATGTTTATCAACTAAGTGTGAGCTAAATCCTTACAGCGAATTAGTGGACATTGTTCATGTTAAAATTTATATATACAGTATATATATATATAGTTTTCTGCATATCTATTTCGTTATTATTCAGATTTGTTGTGGCAATGTTTGCCATGAGTGTATTGTGCACCAGTAGTGCCAGTGCAGGTTTCACCTTCCTGGTATGTAAAATCATCTCAGATATTTTATATATATTCTATATTCCATGATTTGTAATACTTCCTAAAGTTACATACAGTATGTTCATTATCACTTAATAATTATATTAATATATTTTGTATCTATGTAGATCAATGTATTGTACAAATACGTGCAGTACTAGATGATGTAAAGTAAGTGATATTTATCAATGAAAGTGATATCTATATTTTAAAAATTCAAAGAGTACCTGTAACAGATTGTATATATTTATCAGAATCTATTTTATCTTTGCTTATGTTGTTATTTCATTGTGTCAGGCTGACTACATATAACAACTAGTACAATACATAACTAAACGTCATTAGTCCTCCCCCTACAGCTTGTTGTGATTATTTTGGATAGTATATCGGCTACTATAATATAAGCCAACACAAGCACGGTTATCTACATACGTGTAGTTTGTTTTATCCAACTCACAATGAAGTTTAGTTTCACCTTTTGTCATCCATGTCCATCAACACTCTTTCACCATGTTCAACACTCCCTAATTATAATACACTGATGATGGATGGGCAAAATAGTACAAATGGCTTTAAAATGCTTAAGAATTATTAAAAAGTATGAATTTGTTAAGAAAAGGCCTTATTTAAAAATAGACATATCTTACTTGTCAAACGTGAGGAACAAGGCGTCCATGTAGTCTGTGACACAGTCTGTTGTCTGGGGGCTGTGGGGGCACCAGGCCATGTGGGTCAAGGTCACTGGGCCCCTGGTCAAGAGAAAACAGAATTTAGGGTACCATGTTTAGTAAACATCTCTACACTACCACATAATGGAAAAACTATATGAAATATTCAATGCATTGATGTCATGAGAGGTAATTTGGAGTGACTTGCACCAACGCTGTGTCGTGACAATTACAGTACTCATCAGTGTCACTTTCCTATGTAGAACACCTCTGTTGCCATGATGGTGAAGAGGAAAATACTTTTTGCGTTGAGTGTGATTAAACTTCCCATTGAAGATTATTGCTCTTATATAGAGGTGTGTCTTGGTGTGTGCGTGAGTGCATGTGTGCATGCGTGTGCGTGTTTGTGTGAGGAGTTTGTCTGAAAACCTCACCTGAAGAACCTGTTAATCCTTAGATATTTTTCTGATCCTGGGTCTTCTGATACAAGACTTATTCTTAATGGGTTGAGAGCCATGTCATACAGCTGAAAGAGACAAATAAGTTTGCTATATTTTGAATTATTAAACTTAACACACATTTCAATTTTATATTCATTCATTTTACACCACTGGCAGCATGTTCAGACATGTGTCCCAGAAACACCACCACCAGAGTCAGCTTCCTGGGGCAAGGGAGTTAACTGTCCATCAAAGTCAAGCTTCCACACTTGCCATATAGGATGGAATCAAAATCGCGTAATGAAACTGACATCAAGTTCGTAAACATGGTCACTGCTGTGCAGATTCAGGTCGAATACGGGATTTGCAAAGGCTGTGTACCAAACTGGGCATCGACAGATACTTTCCAAATCTTTAAAAACTTCATGTTTTTAATCAAGGTGCTCAAGTGATAAGATGAACCTTGCAATGTAAGGCCTGTTTTATTACAATATAGATCATGATCACTGGGTGCCGACATTTGAAGTCAATCAATGAAGGGAAGGGAACTAACTCATAACAGCCACTGGTGGTGCTTTGATCAAGTCACCAAATTCCAGCCTAGTTCAGCAAGAGTGGAAACTGGACTTTAACAGCTCCCTTGCTTCGGGAAGATGAACGTGGTGTGTCAGGACATGACTCAGCAGCACATCTCCTCTTGCACTCCCCACAAACACCACTGTACCCCCAGGGTGACACCAGGGTGCCAGCACTCCCAACAAACACCACTGTACCACCAGGGTGCCACCAGGGTGCCAGCACTCCCCACAAACACCACTGTGCCACCAGGGTGCCACCAGGGTGCCACCAGGGTGCCAGCACTCCCCACAAACACCACTGTACCACCAGGGTGCCAGCACTCCCCACTGTACCACCAGGGTACCAGCACTCCCCACTGTACCACCAGGGTGCCAGCACTCCCCAACAACACCACTGTACCACCAGGGTACCAGCACTCCCCACTGTACCACCAGGGTGCCAGCACTCCCCAACAACACCACTGTACCACCAGGGTACCAGCACTCCCCACTGTACCACCAGGGTGCCAGCACTCCCCACTGTACCACCAGGGTGCCAGCACTCCCCCAAAACACCACTGTACCACCAGGATGCCAGCACTCCCAACAAACACCACTGTACCACCAGGGTGCCAGTACTCCCAACAAACACCACTGTACCACCAGGGTGCCAGCACTACCCACAAACACCACTGTACCGTCAGGGTGCCAGCACTCCCCACAAACACCACTGTACCACCAGGGCGCCAGCACTCCCCACTGTACCACCAGGGTGCCAGCACTCACCACAAACACCACTGTACCACCAGGGTGCCAGCACTCCCCACTGTACCACCAGGGTGCCAGCACTCCCCACAAACACCACTGTACCACCAGGGTGCCAGCACTCCCCACAAAAACCACTGTACCACCAGGGTGCCAGCACTCCCATGCCTGCCATAAAAGGCGACTTGTCGTAAGAGGCGACTAAAGGGATCAGGTGGTCAGGCTTCCTGACTTGTTTGATGCATGTCACCTATCCCAATTGCGTGGATCGATGCTCATGATATTAATCACTGGATTGATTGATTATTTACAAACTGCCGTCAGTAGTAGCTGGAATATTGCTGTGTGCGGCCTTAAACAACAAACCAACCAACCAACCCCACAAACACCACTGTACCACCAGCACATCACTCACCTGTACATCCCCTCTTGCACTGCCCACAAACACCACTGTACCCCCAGCACATCACTTACCTGTACATCCCCTCTTGCACTGCCCCCAAACACCACTGTACCCCCAGCACATCACTCACCTGTACATCCCCTCTTGCACTGCCCACAAACACCACTGTACCACCAGCACATCACTCACCTGTACATCCCCTCTTGCACTGCCCACAAACACCACTGTACCCCCAGCACATCACTTACCTGTACATCCCCTCTTGCACTGCCCACAAACACCACTGTACCCCCAGCACATCACTCACCTGTACATCCCCTCTTGCACTGCCCCCAAACACCACTGTACCCCCAGCACATCACTCACCTGTACATCCCCTCTTGCACTGCCCACAAACACCACTGTACCACCAGCACATTACTCACCTGTACATCCCCTCTTGCACTGCCCCCAAACACCACTGTACTACCAGCACATCACTCACCTGTACATCCCCTCTTGCACTGCCCCCAAACACCACTGTACCCCCAGCACATCACTTACCTGTACATCCCCTCTTGCACTGCCCCCAAACACCACTGTACCCCCAGCACATCACTCAGCTGTACATCCCCTCTTGCACTGCCCACAAACACCACTGTACCCCCAGCACATCACTTACCTGTACATCCCCTCTTGCACTGCCCACAAACACCACTGTACCACCAGCACATCACTCACCTGTACATCCCCTCTTGCACTGCCCACAAACACCACTGTACCCCCAGCACATCACTCACCTGTACATCCCCTACCTGTACATCCCCTCTTGCACTGCCCACAAACACCACTGTACCACCAGCACATCACTCACCTGTACATCCCCTCTTGCACTGCCCACAAACACCACTGTACCCCCAGCACATCACTTACCTGTACATCCCCTCTTGCACTGCCCACAAACACCACTGTACCCCCAGCACATCACTCACCTGTACATCCCCTCTTGCACTGCCCACAAACACCACTGTACCACCAGGGTGCCAGGACATCACTGAAGGCAGCTGTTAACAAAACCATTGTTTTATATCAACACTGAAATATAATAATCATATTGATTTGATCACTGTGTAAGAACAGAGAACAAATTAAACAGGTGAAAGATGAACAAAGCAATTGTTTCTTTCTATTGTTAACATGTGGTCTTATCAAGTTGAAATATCTCACCACTGCTGCCCGTGTAAACTGGGTGAGTTTCCTGTGCTCGTCATACATCACCTGCAATGAACCATGTAATGCCAGTCAACCGTTTGTTTGTTTGTTGTTTAAGTTAAGCTGCACTCAGCATTATTCAAGCTTCATGAAGGAAGCCAAATTTTTGAGTCTGGACAAGACAGGGCACGATGAAGTGCTATCATTCAAGTCACTGAGTGGAAGGTTTTCCAAGTCCAACCTGGAATTCCCACAGGTCACTCTGAAGAATACTCAAGTTGGCACAGACAACCTATTACACATACACACGCATCTTTTGAGTGTTCACAACAAAGTCACACCTGAATTAACTTTAAACAGATCATGAAATATTAACACAATAACTCAAAGCCTTACCAATGAGGCATCGCTACAACCTAGGAGAAGTTTATCCTCAGACGGATTCCGGCACTGGCAGAGAACACTGGCTGAAACCCAACCAAACTTGTCAGTGCAAACTCACTTCATGCAAGAACACAAATATAACATGTTATCCATATATCATAGTAAGCAACACATACGAACAAGAATACATGACACTTTTTATGGATAGCAACTTATTTTGTTCTTTCTCTTGATGTTCAGAGCTACATCTTTCTCCTTCATCAGGAAAAAGAGCAAGAAGTAGCTCTGACATGTCGTAGCGAAGAAAAAAGAAGTTGTTTTCCAAAAAAAGTGTCATGTATTCATGTTCTATCAACTTCTAAGTGCCCATCAAAGACTTTAAATATGAACAAGTTACCATTTCAACAGTTTTATTTTTTTGCACTTAAATTTTAGATATGACATCACTATACATTACCACATTGTAAAAGTGTGTGTGTTTTGCCTGGAGTAAATTAGTTTGCTACAATACCTTTAAGTGGAATGTTGGTCACTGACACTCTCTGTATCTGAAAGTATGAAGTATCATGAATACAGGTTTGTAAGGTGCGAGTGAGTTGGTCGACACCACAGAAGTTCAGTTATTTCCTAGTGTGTCAACTTCATGTGGGATGAAAGCCAGAATTGGGGCAGGGCGTATAGGTTTACCAGTTCAGGTATTGTACAAACATAATCTGGAATTCAAACCATGATCACAGGTTCCTGCATGTCAAAGGGACACAACTCTGAACTGATCCACCCCTGTGATTTTTGCTAATGACCAAAGTAATGCTTTATATAGGACATAGCTCACCTTGAGTAACAGCCAACACTATCTTAGACTGATAACATTAAACACATATTGATACAAAACTTGATAAAGTTCTCACCTGGAAAGTTCACAGGGTTGAAAACAAACGCTCAAAACAGATGACAGTCTTTACTAGTAAAGATATAGAGAAGATATCTTTTTTTTAACATGGTGAATTAAAATATACTTGTGTAGTTTCTTATGGAGATTTCAAACTGTTTATTCAAACAGTTTCTTAACTTTCTTAGAGTACCTAGATGCTGCTATCTTACACGCCATCACTGTATGTGCAAAGACTGTTCAGTATACGTACCCATTGACAGACATAACCATAAGGTTTGCCCGCTCTCTATCATCCCACCAATAAGAGCCTCATTTGCCATATCAGGAAAGTGATAGTTGGAATGTGTTTTCTTATCATGAAAAATTGAAAAAATTTAACATGTGGTATTCATCCAATCCATTTAGTCGCCTTGTACAACCAGAAAAGATCACTGGGCCAATATAACTTGAGTTATCAAGTCTTTCCTCTCTAGTGTGTGGCAGTATTTGATTACTTTTAACCTCCCTCTCATGCTCAATAGGCCATTGTTTCATAACCATTGCATGTGCAGTGAACCTGTTAATCATCTGGAATAATGCATTTCCATAACAACGAATCATTGGTATGGTGTAGTTCCACTGTATATACATACAAGTGTAACCAACAAGATTTCAATGTACATAGTTCACACAACCTACCTTCCCTCGGACTACTTCATAGATGCAGGCCTGTGCCACTGTGTCCCCCTTTGAAGACAGAGCTTGTTCCACGGTGTAGATCTTGTGGGGTTGGATAGCACTGACACACAAGCAGAACTCTCACTACACATCTCAACAACAGCCAACAGTCATAAATCACCACTGTCAATCCATTTTACATCAAGGTAAAACACAACCAGTTCATGTATTTACAGATGGTATCTGAACTGAACCTTATTTTCCCCAAACATAGAGATATGACAATCATCAATGGGAGAAAAGGTACAGGTAATCAATGTGATGATAGTGTGAACATGCGGGAAACACCCACCTGTGCATAAAAATGGACTTGTCCGACATTGACAAGGTCGGATTCTATTGAGGGAGTCATCATTATTAAATTATGGGTAAATATTTTTGTATCTATTTCATCATATCCTAAAGAGTCTGTACATAATGTTGATACCTTATATAAGAAATAAACAACTCGTGGTCGAGTGAAGTGTTTTAATGTACGATAAACAACTCCCACTCATCGTTTATTTCCTAATTATACATTGCGTTTAAGACATCATTTCAAGAAAGTTTACACAGCATTAGCAAAGCATAGGTTGACTTTTGACATTGACATGTGTATGTTAGATTATTTCCAACCCAGCATACACGACACCCTACTCACCTGAATGCAGCATGCACAGGGTCACATTCGGTCTTGGTGTACGTCAACACATCAGGGTTGGGTCTGTAACACGACCAAAACCAGCAATGTGACATGATCAACAGTCAAGGCATTGTAGCAGTATTTGGTTGCTTTTCTCAAATATTTCTTTGTTTGTTTTCTTGTTGTTATCGCCGCAGTCAGCAATATTCCAGCTATATGACGGCAGTCTGTGTAAATCATCAAGTCTGGATCAAATAATCAAGTGACTGATATCCTGACATTGGATCCACACATTTGGGATACGACGACATGCATCAACTAAGACAGCAAGTCTGACCACCGGATCCCGTTAGTCGTCTCTTACGACAAGCACAGTCGCCTATCTATTCTAACCTGGACTTACATGGGTAGCTTCATGGGTAGCTTTTCTCAAATAACTTGATTTTGGGTACATGACTTGACATAGATGCATTAGCATGAATCAGTTTTACATAAAATTGAGGAGGGAGGGTTAGGGTAGGGGGTGTTTCAGCAAAATATGATACGTAAGACCAATCTCTCACCACCACCACCCAATAATAAATCACCAGTCTTTTATTTTCACATTGTTTTCAATATACCAACCAATTTAGATTGTAGCTCAATCTGAAAATGATATTATAAATGGTATATTTATATATTGGTACTTATCCTGTCTCACAATATGCACTTCTCCTTTCCTTTCGATCATATGTGGAACAAACTTTCCAGCTTCTAATAAACAATTCACCTGAACACATCCCAGCATCACCATGGTTACCATCCATCAACCAGGCCACATATGTGATCCCATGCACATCAACCTTACACGACCTGGTCATCTGTCCATCTCTGCCAACTCATTCTCTTTTGTCAGAGCTATCAGGTGCGGGGATGGTCGGGTGGGCATATAGCGTATAAGTATAAGATAAGTATATAAATATACAATTTGTACAATTTGTAAATATACAATTTGTACCAAAATTTCCCAATCTTCAACATCTTCATTTAAAATAAACTGTCAGATACTGCATCATTGATGACAGACAAAATTAGTATCTGTGATACTGTGGCAGCAGCAACTGGAAGGGAGACAAAAGTCCCGCCAGATGAACCAGCAGACGTCTTCGCCGGCTTGAACTTCTTACCAGTCTTTAGACTTTGACCGACAATCCATCTCCCTGCGGTGACACTTGAGGAGGTAAGTTTCAAGCATGTTTCCACATAGGATTGTAAGGTTAGAAGAAATGCGCATTGTGTGACAGTTTTAAAATATGTACCGTCAATGGTTTGTATCACAGTGTACCAATAATAATGCGCAGTCTTAATAATATATGATACAATGAATTTGGAGAAAGTTTTTATTGTCTAGGCAGCATCCAAATGCATAGAGATGATATCTTTTTGTTAACATGGTGAATTAAAACACACATGTGTAGTTTCTTATGGAGATTTCAAACTGTTTATTCAAACAGTTTCTTAACTTTCTTAGAGTACCTGCTACTCTGCTACCTTACACGCCATCACTGAATGTGCAAAGACTGTTCAGTATACGTACCCATTGACAGACATAACCATAAGGTTTGCCCGCTCTCTATCCCCGGACATTGGGGTCCACGGCCACGCCTCATCACTTGACTTGTACCACCACACCAGCAACTGAAACAGTCAAATACAAGGTATCTTGGAACAGAAGAAGAAGCTGTTTCACAATACATATCAGCATGAAAAATTGACTTTGTTCATTCTCAAAAGAACCCTGAGAATTCATCATCCATACATTAATATCAGACAAAGGACATGAATAATTTTCAATAACTCTGACTGAAAATTATAATTTCCGCTTCACACTGATTAGCTAGTTGTCTGATGTTTCCTTGTGTATTGTTTGGCGACAACATCCAATAGTGTACAAGATGAAGGTGATGATGTAACAATAACTTGATTTTTGTCAACTCTCTTCCATGATTGGACAGCCTCAGTGGTCTAGCGGCAGAGCGTCTGCCTGGAGAGCGGACGGTCGGTTCAAACCCTGACCATGTCCTACCAAAACACGTTAAAAGATGGTACTTGTTGTTACCCTGTTTGGCGCTTAGCATTAAAGCGCTAGACCAAGGACTGGTCGGCTCAGAGTCAGTATACTGTGTCTGAATTGGGTATTCATGTTAAACTGCGGTATGAAATCTCAAAGGGCTGGCACTATAAAATTGGCATTATGCTGGACTATTACTAGTAGTACAAGCAGCTACACACACATGAATGCATATCGCTACGGAAGTGCGATAACCTTGGACGCGACACTAAACCCCATTTCTACTCTCCTCTTCCATGACTAACACACTCCACACTTTCTTGAAGGTTACTTATGGAATAGCCTACCCATTACTGGGAAGCAACAGATATTCTGTCCCTTGGGAATTAATGTTGAAAGATTTAGGACTTAAAACAATAATTCATGCGTGTAATTCCTTGTAGACTGATTGTATTTGATGAACACACATTCACTGAAAACGCTAAAATCAAAAAGCAATCAGTCCCTACCAGATCATTGTGGATGTTGCTTGAGAAACGTCGCTCCAGTCTTCTGCCCTTGGGGCCTGGAAGGTCCAACTGAATGGACTGAAATATGTGAAATTGTCAAACAGTCAAAGGATTGACTTTCTTATCACTCTCTCCTGTTATATAATGGTATATAGCACATAAAAATATTCTATTGACCATGTTGATATGGAATTTTTAATATGAAACTGGGACTTTAACACTGCATGCTATTCACAACTGAAGCATAAACTGCAGAAGAGTTGTTGAACAAAAACATTTATTGCTGAAAAATATAAATCATAAGAAAATATTCAAACCAGTTCGAGATTTAGGGCATGATTAACAATGATTGTGAAAAGGTGAAATCAAATAAATTTTTATACATGAAATTAAATGGAAAAGACTATTGTAGGTGTGACAATAAAATATTTATTTCACTATTACAATGATACTTCAACTTGCCATTGTCGTATTACTATCAGACTATTGGGCCATGGACAATTGTGATAGTTCCTTCAACTGTTAGATGTGACCTTGAGGACAATATGACCATGACCCTGTGTTAGAGAAACTGCCACCCACCTTTGGTTCCCAGGTGGCCAGCTTGTCAATACGTTTGGCTGCCTCAGTGAGGGGAGGCCGCTTCGTGAAGTGGGCGTAGTCCAGCTTACAGCAGTCATAGTGACATGCCACCAGGAACTGGTCAGTTAGATACACTGGTGATGAAGAGAATATACATAACAGCACATGAATGATAAAAGAAGACAAAATGTTCAAAGCATAAGATTAAACACAATACAATATACTACGATTATAATGAACTCCAAGGGACTGCTAATTTCATTTTATGACCGAAGTTCATTCTAAGCATATATATATATACACAGCAAATTACCAGGACATGGGTGGTCAGGTGTTTGGGACTTAACGCCGCTTTTAACATTATTCCAGTTAAATCATGGCGTGTCAGCTTAATGTGGGAGGATAGACTGCGTGATGCAGGTCTCAGATGTTTACCACTTTGGTGAAACCCACGAGCATGGCTATGATGCTAAAAAATCTTCGAACATAATCAGGTTGACCAGGATTGATTAACCACTCATATCAGTAAATCAAGCCATCATCAAGCCTCCAGTTCTACTCAATGGAAAGGGAGTATATTCATAATAAAACAAATACATATGAAGTTTGAAGAACACACTTGTTTTACTCTCAACACAAGCGAGAATCACCAACACCCCTTACCCACCATCTGAGATAGTTTCCGAGTTAAACTTGGCCACCATCGATTTGTCGATGATGATTTTCTCCACATCCCCTGAGTGACCGGTCAGAACGAATGTCAGGACACAGCAGTTGCTCAACACCAACTACACACAAGCAGAGACATAAAAACATGGTGGTCTTGCTGGGAAAAACCCAACACAGAGTCAATCTCATTAAAATCAGATCTTAGTTCTAGCTACCGCTAAACAAAGATCTGAGGACATCCAATTAGGGGGTCACACCTGAACGACCTTTTGTCCGACAAATCAGAGCGTCGCTTACCAGATCATGAAAGTGACAGTCGGAATGTTATTTCTAATCATGCAACCTCAAAAACTTTAACACAGGGTATTCCAAACGATAGTTACAGGCTTAATGACTCAATCCATACAATCTTGACCATCAATTAGCCATTCCAGAATGTTCTTTTGATCAGGTTCCAAATATTTTATCGAGAACTTGTCAACATATATGTTTCGAAGCGTAGTCACCAGTTTGAAATTAATGCCGTAAAGCACGCAAAAGCTGCCTTCTGATTGGCTTATGTCGACTTCTTGTCAACCATTCCATTGGTCCGTCAAAGTTCGAGCAAGGTCGGTCTGACGTGACCCAAAATAGGATATCCTCAGGTGTTTGTTTTGCGGTAGCGAGAACTAGGATCTGATTTTAATGAGAGTTTTAAACAGAGTAATCTTTCACACTGTTGCATGGCAAGTCCAGGAAGGGGATGGGGGGTGTTAAATTCCCTTGTTTTATTGAAATGCTGGTGTATATGGACAAGTAGAGAACCTCAACCACGATTTACATCTTCCCGAGGCAAGAGAGTTAACTGACCTTAGAAATCCACCCTTGCCGAACACGGCTGATATTTCTGGGCTCAATAGTAGCACCACCAGCGGCTATAACGACTTATGTGTCCCTTCTATGTCCCTCCTATTGACCAATCAAATTCCACATCTCATATCCCTTGCATTTGCTTCAGACAAAATGATGGCACCCAGTCAAGGCGATCTCATCGATAATAAAGATCTTTATTGTAGTCAAACAGATTTTACCTCGCGAAGTGCATCAAGAGCACCTTCATTAAAAGCATGGAAACATTTGGAAATATCAGTTGACGGTACACATGCTCTGCAAATCCTGCAATCATACGAATTCGGCACAGCAAATGCCATGTTTATGAACCGGGTGTTTTTGCCTGGGGAGGATGAAGATGTATTACCACTATATCATCCATGTACTCATTTACATGGACTGAATGAGTTGTATCTACATATATATAAGATAGCTACATGATAAAGAACAATGAAGAACAGAGTGTGGTTTAATTCACAATCAAACATTGTTCTATAATTACGTCACTTCTGGAGATTCAAAGAAGCGCTCGCAACTTCATGACATCATAAATTGGACAATGTTATTTTTGAGAGGTGAGATGTTCCCCATAGATGTAGCCGGGCACTGCAGATGAACGCGATGGCAGAATAATTTGCATTCAAAAGTGGGAGAGATATGACAATTGGTGCTGGGAGAAAAGGTACATGGAATGGACGTGAAAATTGGAAGAATATCCGGGAAATACCAAACGTACCCCCTCCCCAGTTTATCAAATGGACTGACCCGATGATTCTTGGTCATTGTTTATCGTACAATAGAACACTGCAGGGAGAATTAACCAAGAGTGTTTTATTGTATGATAAACAGCTCCCAATCGTCATATTTTTTAAATAGTTATCATGCAGACTATTATTTATTATGATTTATAATTATCCTCTCATTTCATCTCTTCAGCTCTATGTTATTAGCCTGCCTTCGATGTCACCTGTGTGTACGACCTCAGGCAGGTAGTGTTCTAACGTAAGCAGCTGTCTGAGACCACCAATATGATAACCACGATACATTTAACCCAGAATCTAAACAGGCCATGAGTAACATGCCATACCTGCAACACCCTTCTGTTCTTCCACCTGACTTGAACACATTTAAACTGACTCAGCAGGTCCTACAAAACAAGAACATGGCTCAAATTAATATTTAACATGATTAAAGAGAGACAAACATAAAACAAAGACATATCATTTCTGTGAAACTAGTATGTGATTGTACATGTCATCAATTTATTTTTAGTGATTGAAAACGTAACAAAAATATTAACAATATTTGTTAATCAAAGCTCTGTGCAGCCATCTTCAGAATATATGATTACCATTAACGTCTTACATATTCTAACAGTGTAATAGTTTGATCTGCAATGTTTACAAAGCACAAGAAACATGTAATGAGTTACCTCAACCTCCTTTAAATTGTCCCTTATTTTTTCTGGCCGCTTGTTTCGAGGAGACCAAATCATGTCCCTGGCTGTAATGACAACAAAATACCACCGTCACTGTCCACCTGTCAATTTGATGATGATTATCATCATCATCATCTGATTTGTGGCCTTTTAAGTTAGATCTTGTCAAGTACAAAAATCTCATTTTCTGGCAACTCAAGGCTCCCACAATATTTAGCAACGCAATCATTAACTGGTTATCGGTGATCATATAGTGGCTGTGAGAAAGGTGGCATTAATATTTACCTTCAGTAAACTGTTGCTTCTCTTCATAATACGGCTGCTCCAGAAAGTTGACTGAATCACAAGAAACATAATTCATAATTCATAAATTCATATAACCATCCATCTTCCCGCGGCAAATGTGTTAACTGACTTTATAGGAAAGTCCAGTGGAAACTGGACTTTCTTATAAAGTCAGTTAACACCTTTGCTGCGGGAAGATGATAACCATGATAACATGCACAAATATCAACTGCAGTCTAGTGGTTACAAAACACCCTCATCACTGTGAAGGCCCGGGTTTAATTCCTCAAATAGGTACTATGTGAAGCCCATTCCTGGTTTCCCCTGGAACGATATTGCTGGAATATTGCTGAAAGCGGCGTAAAATCATACTAACTCCCTACTGCAGTCGTATGGCTGAAACAATGTCCATCCAACATACAAGTGTTTTCAACTCACTTCTATGATTTTAACAACTTTTAATAGGACATTCTTCTGTATGATTACCAAACTAAAAAACAATCAAATTGTGGACTGCAATGAGTCAGTGTCACAGTAAAAGAACCAATCTGAAACACTGGCAATTTTTATCATGTTTATTTGTAGGTTTAAAGATTTTTGTCCCTGAAAGCTTGGGTCAATGGTCAAAAAGAAATACAATAAACATCAGACCTTTAAATCTTTGCTTTGTTTTGTAAACAAATAGAGTTGGTAAGATGAGGGAGAAAGCAGTAACTTATCTTCTTCCACTTTGGTATTTATGTAAAGCTATGACAGGTGATATATATTTTCTATTGCGTTTAAATGAGACAGAAACATATATGCTTGGAGTACCAGTGAACCAAACAATAGTATTGACTACATGTTAAACTTTGAGCATGTTCAGCAAAAAACATTATCAGACTTGGTGGTAAAAACTTCAAACTGCAATTTTGTTTCCACATTCCTGATTTTGAAGGGGAATCTGTAGACCAGAATAATAACAAGTTGTTTTTTGTTATAAATTTTTGTTTAAAATTGCACTCAGCAATATTCCATCCTTATAATATGGCCCTTAAACATGGTAAATCATTGAGCTTTGACCAGACAATCCATTGATTGATATTGGCAGCAAGGATCACAATCCATTAATTGATATTGCCAGGAAGGATCACATTCCATTGATTGATGTAATGAGCAGGGATCATAATCCATTGATTGATGTAGTGAGCAAGGATCATAATCCATTGATGGATATTGTGAGCAAGGATCATAATTCATTGATTGATGTAGTGAGCAAGGATCATAATCCATTGATGGATATTGAGAGCAAGGATCATAATCCACTGATTGATATTCTGAGCAAGGATCAGTGTTGTCAAAGTATGTTTACATGCAGTCAAGGAAGTCACCTAGCCTATCCACCTGACAAGTCACAGACCAGCATCAGGGATTTATCTATACCAGCTCGAGGTCGATATCCGGCCCAAAGTTTGCAACAAATTCCCAATTTGAATTTTAAATTTTCTCAGAAAGTATGAAAATTAGAACATTACAAAAATCCAATTTTGAACAATATCCTGATGTTTTCCAAATTTACCTGACAAGAGCACCTACAGTCCATTTGGCTCCAAGTGAGAATGATGAATTGCAAAATGTAGTCAACTACGGCTATAACGAACTAGAGGGGACCACTAATTTAAGTTTGCAATAACTGTAGTTCATTATAAGCACACATGCAGAATATATACAACAAATGGTTGGATCTAAAAAATATGTTTGTTATATCCGTCAGTTTGTTGTGTGTTTGTTAGGAACATAGTTCACTGTAACTCAAAATCGGGAATACCCTGTACCTAACAATATCTGCTGTTTGTTATCTTTATTCCCATCACTGGAAATAATTGTTTAAGAAACTACCATGTTGTTATGTGTACAAGTTGACATCTTGAACAGAGGGGGTAACAACGGTAAGAGGAACAGATCAGTTACTACTTAACAGTCACTTTCATCATTATTGACATACGCCATGGGGCCATGCATCATACAGTGATACAAGTAGCCATTGATACATAACAATATAACTCAGTAATGTAACGTGTACGCGAGACGGCCTACCGTCTCTTGCATGCGAGACGGGTGCACTCTACACTACGCAGAGTGACAAGCCCACTCAAGTGCCCCCCAGCGAGTGTGATTACTTAACTTTGTTATATTATTTAATTAAATAACAATGACAAGTTTTTGTGATACATACAGATAATCCGTTTTCCATGGACAGGCAGTAACACATTTGAGTGACCCCCTCCCAGGTAGTCACTTATACAATCTCATTAAAATCAGATCTTAGTTCTTGCTATCGCTAAACAAAGATCTGAGGACATCCAATTAGGGGGTCACACCTGAACGACCTTTCGTCCGACAAATCAGAGCGTCGCTTACCAGATCATGAAAGTGACAGTCGGAATGTTATTTCTAATCATGCAACCTCAAAAACTTTAACATAGGGTATTCCAAACGATAGTTACAGGCTTAATGACTCAATCCATACAATCTTGACCATCAATTAGCCATTCCAGAATGTTCTTTTGATCAGGTTCCAAATATTTTATCGAGAACTTGTCAACATGTTTCGAAGCGTAGTCACCAGTTTGAAATTAATGCCGTAAAGCCATGGACAGGCAGTAACACATTTGAGTGACCCCCTCCCAGGTAGTCACTTATACAATCTCATTAAAATTAGATCTTAGTTCTTGCTATCGCTAAACAAAGATCTGAGGACATCCCATTAGGGGCCACATCAGACCGACCTTTCATTCAACCAATCAGAGCATTGCTTACCAGATCATTAAAGTGACAGTTGGAATGTGTTTTCTAATCATGCAACCACGATATATTTAACATGGGGTATTCTGAACGACAGCTACATGTTTTATGATTATATCCATACAATCTAGGCCATCTATGAGCCATTCCAGAATGTTCTTATCAGTTTTAAATTTTTTAATCGAGAATACGTCAAAATATGTTTCGAAGCGTAGTCGCCAGTTTGAAACTAGTGTCGTTAAGCTCGAGAAAGCTGCCTTCTGATTGGCAAATGTCGATTTCTTGTCAGTCATTTCATTGGTCGGTCAAAATTCGCGAAAGGTCGTTCTGACGTGACCCGTAATGGGTTGTCCTCAGATCTTTGTTTAGTGGTAGCGAAAACTAAGATCTGAGTTTAATGAGATTGTCACTTATACGAGGAAACCAGGACCTGTCTACGTGTCGTTACATCCCCTACTAGCTACCTTGCTCTCCTTTATCATGATAGACATGGCACCCAATTGCTCCATCTGCAAAGAAAGAAAATGTCAATCAGTTACTTACTGTGTCACAGCCAAAGAAATCAATTAAAAAACAACCAAGTTCACACTTCTATGTCTTAAATTTCCAGATTAGGAATATATAATGTTAAAAAACCAACACATGTATTTTGCCTCAGATGGGCAGCAATTGTCTATAAATATGCCCAATTCTTGGTAATATCCTCAGGACAGCCGGGAGTTAAACAAATAGTTTTGGAATTTAAGTTGTATCGGAAGACCCCTGATGAATCCATTGCAATAAGTCATATTGCTAGTTTCGAGTATGCAGTCACAGTGGTAATACCCTAAGGATCTCCAGAATGTACTCTGAACTTGGGGAAACATTCCTCACACACCTCAGCCAGCTTAAATATAAGCGCGAGGAATTTGCAATCTTTTTTTTTCACTCTTTGCACCATTTTCCCCCTGACATTTCTTTGTCAGTAATGAGATTACTACCCAGGGTCTGCTCTTTCCACAGATACCATACTGTTAGGGGTTTTCCACATTGATCTTGAACTGTAAGGGGTTACTGATAGACAGTTAAAAATCACCGAAAATTTGTATTTTTTTCATAACTTCAAATGGCTATAAAGTCATTATTTTGGTAGTTTTGATTTATTTTAATGACACTGTTGAATGCACATTTCCAAGAGATTTCCATACATCAATAATACATGGTATGGTTTCCAAAAGGGGTCACATGACCAGTCCCTAATGCAATATTCTTGGAAATTATGTCTGGACCCTAAAGGACATGAAGAGGATATACTGAGGTATTTATTATAATGATCATAGTTATAACCATGATAACTAATGCTATTGTTTTTTCAGATTTCACTGGCAACAGGAACAACAAAGAGGAAGAAACCTTAGCCTTATATTATTGCATTGAATGCAAAAAATTCCCTGAACAATGCTGAACGTAAGAAAACATTTAAAACATCACAAATGTTAATCAAATAATTATTTTTTCCAACATGAATTGCCAATGAGTTTTGTACATCCCAGATATTCATAGTCTTTCCAACAGTAAATATCCAGACGTCAGGCTTTCCGACATTTGACTAAAAGAGGTTTCATTGTAATTCTGATTAGAAAATGTGCCAATACTGACCATGATGGCATCAACAAGATGAGTAGTACAAACTTACATTATCTAGGGCATAAACACTAGCTGATCTGTCACTAAACATTTAAAAGTTACAACTGTAAGCGAATAGTATTGAACAATCTCAATTAGCACACATCTTACAACGGATCATACCACATAAAACAATAGTAATGCTTAGTGAATTTGCAGTGACAGCGCTACTTGCACTTCAACCTGAAACAGAATTTATTCTTTACTAGACATATTCTTGATATTGTTTAGCATCTATTTTCTGTGAATTATTTGAATATCAAGCCAAACGAGGAACTATGTATATATATATACCATGTGTGCACTATGTTGATTTAGCGATGATACAACACAACATTCATAAAAACGAAGTCCAACATAATTAATATTATCATTATAACTTCTATAGAATTTACCTGGTATTGAGTAATGATTTTTCAGAGACCAGAGAAACAGCTCACTCAGACAAGTCACCATTGAAACTGAAATAACATCTGTCTGTCATAAATAGATCCAAACACAGAAGGATACGGGTGTAAATAAGAAGAGCAAATCAGATCCTCCTTAAGTCATAGCAGAGACCATATAATAGATCTCTGGTATCAACGATGTTCATGTATGGTAATTTCACCATATTTTCTAATTCTACAAATTGTAGCATCATAAATATTACTCTCGTAATTTAACTTTACAATTGTCATGCACTTAACCCTCAAAATGTAACTACTTCGTGAGTACACATTCAGTCAATGCGTGTGCTGATCACAGACTATATCATCTTGTTGTATGTTTTTGATATGTTTGTGTTCAGTTTGTTGACAATTTTACTCGGGAAAGTCAAGAAAATTGCAAATATGCCACAGGCAGAAAACTAGAAGTTAATGTAAGACAGATGGAATCGTACACGTGGTTGTTAAAATAAAAAAACAGCGATTCTTCTGAGGTCGCAAACTAATCTCCAAAACTTCAGCAATTTTGTCGGCTCAAAATCGGAAGTAAACAAACTAATATCGACGCATGCGCAAACGTGACGCCCAACGTTAAAATCCGGAACGATATATATTAACCGGATCGATTAAGCCATTCGGCATAGGCTGGTTCCCGTTCGTCGACCGAGCTGAGGATCCAGGAACCAGTCTAGCATATAGTTGGTGATTTTCATGTGTAATGTGTAAAGGGATGACCACAATAATTTATTTTATTTACCGAAATCAGTTTGCGCAGAGACTAAGATGGTTTGCGGTAGCGGACTCGAAACAAAAAACAAAACAAACTAATTTTAAGTAGAGTTAATATATTAGGCCATATATTATTGTTAGGCACCACCCCTAGATCTAGTTTACGAAAAAAGTTCAGAATTAATTTTGATCAGAGGTAGATCTTAGTAGGTAGATTTTCAGCTGGTTTCTTTGACTATGTATCCCACATGATGCAATGGTGAGCTCCACGGATCTACATTCGTCACCACTCGCATCTTTCCGTAACGTATTCGTTAGACTGGGTTCCGGTCTACCTAAACTCGAAAAAACTAAATTTTAACTCGCTTGCGTCGCGTACCAATAGTGGGACCAGTTTACAATCTTGGCGCAAGTTGACGACGCGCATAGGGAGCCGGGAACCAGCTTATGGCCTGACTTGGTCACGATTGTTCCATCTCATGTTCTTATTCATTGGTCCATTTTCAGGATACGATCCAATCAAAATGCGTTTTACAACTTGCGACAGCTGCCCGTCCTTGACCTTACCACATCACTCAGCCGGCGGTAGTGAATCAACATTAGAGAGAAGCGTGGTCTCGTGGATAAAGAAAACGTCCAGAATGGTAGGCATTTACCATTGTTCCGAAAGTAGTTAGTCTTCCACATACCCTTTTCCAAGTGTCGCATTTCATCTGGTTCTCTTTGAATGTCTAGGAATCAGTGTTGTCTCGTTGCATAGTGACCTTGACAGTCCTCCAAGTATGTGCAGTTAGTTACACACAGCTGATCGCCACTTCATGACCTCATGACAAAGCAGTACTGCTGCCTACAGCCTCCCTAATTCACCCATGCTTCACTTTTATTGTTTGCCGTCACTATGTTGTTCTCGCTTAGGGCTGTGTTTAATTTGTGTGAAAAGTAACTTGAATTTGTTTTGTGGGGGGCGGGGTGGGGGCTAAGGAGGGGCACCGGTCGTCTTCGGTGTTGCAGTCATGAGTGAAAGATCTTTATTATTCTTCTCTCATGACAGTTGCAGAGAGTGGCGAGCAGCTTTTCTTCTTTGGAATCCTGAAAGGAGTCATGTATAAAATGATGTCCTGTGTTCATTCAAGTTGACCAACATGAAGTGCCTTTTGGGCCTACTAGTAACAATAAAGTTGGTCCACTTTGAAAAACATGAGTCGTTTCTATAGGGGAGCCAGAAACCACTTTATGATCCTTACTCTCATTTGAGGGTGCTTTGTAAGAAATACTAAAACCTTTTTGGCTGTTGAATTTGATTTCTTGAATGGACATTCAAATTTGCGGAGCACCTTTGGAATACAGTATCCTTGTGTCATGGAAGTTTGATCACTTACGAAAAGTCGCTGAATATTCATAATAATATTCATATGATCTATTTTTCAAATATCTTACCTCTAAACTTGTTTATTTATGACAAACATTTCCGAAATCCAGGTATTTCCACTCAAATTGACACTCACGACATCATCGCCCTCTCACTGTCAACAGAAGTGACCCAGAAAGTTACGTAACACAAGTTTGATCATTTGATTGGCTCGCTTGTCACATAACCGAGATGACATGTCTTGTGTCAAAATCCGAATTAGAACAGTCCACAGTTGTTTTATGATATCTTTGTCAATAAAACGTTCATTTAATGTTTTAATATTGAAAAAAAACAATGTAAAGTCACAAATATCCAGCTTATTTACAAGGTTGATACAGGTAGTTATTCTTCAGGCTCATGGTGACAGGGGCACCCAAACTCAGAATGTTGACGCACAACACGAACTGGCATGCAGATACGTTTATGTGTCAAGTGCTGACATGTAGGGTGGGTACATTGTGCCCAGGTTGTAATTATTAATGAGACACTAGCTCCAACCTCATCAGGTACAAATTGGATGCATTTGTAGCAGAGTTCGTCATCACTTGTCACATCACTATTGTACGAATCAAAACTATGATGCGAGTTGGTCTGTGAAGTTCCTGAAGTACTTGCATTCTTCGCAGTGACAGTATTTTTTTTTAAGTTTTACATGGTTTAGGTGCTTGATTTCTGTTTTTGGGTGCTGATTTCACAGTCTGATGGGAAACAATTATATTCAGAATGACATCTTCGGTGATGGCCTTGCCCCCGACAACAGCGCTTAGAACCTTTCTCTTTTTAGTAGACACAGCTTTCTAGAAAAGTACAGTCTTCTTGTCTTTAAAGAATCCTACTACATCATTGCCCTCAGTATGTGAAGTGACATCCTTGTCTCCAACTGACACACTTGAATCAATAATACCAGTATCAGGATGCAGCGAATGTTCAATCTTTAGGGGCATTGGGGTAGCCTAGTGGTTAAAGCAAAGCGTTCGCTCGTCACGCCAAAGACCCGGATTTGATTCCTCACATGGGTACAATGTGTTAAGCCCATTTCTCGGTCTTCCCCACATTCATATTTTTGGAATATTGCTAAAAGTGGCTTAAAACCAAACTCACTGAATCACTCAACTGACTTAAAAACTTTTGATGGCGCAAAGTTGATATCGGCGGTGGTAGACTTATCAAATGGGTTGACTCCACATTTCCTGAAAGAGGATTGCAAATTTTCTGGTGTCAGCGACAGGTTATAAGCTCTACAGCCAAGTTCACAAACAGAATGTTTATTTACTGAAAATGTAGCATTTTCTCACATATACGTATGACGGAGGTTGTACATTTTAGCAAAAAAGGTCCAAAGCAACCAACATCCAATGGCTGTAAAACATGGGACGTGTGTGCAGGCAGTACAAACAAAATAATGTGATGCTCATGTGCCTATTCGATCAGTGGAATAGATACATCAGATCTATCGCTATCGTACGCAAAAAGAAGTGGACTTTCTTCAGAATATGAGCTGTAATTTGAATTTTGTAACTTGACACGAAGCATTTTCCGGTCCAAGCGAATGAAAGTTGTGTTCCCAGAAGATCAAAGCTGTAGGTACCGTAATTTCTCATTACATATTGGAAGAATTAACATTAAAAATTGCCGATCAAAGTTACATGTCGATCAAACTTGTGTGACTTGACGATACCACAACTTCTCGAAGAAGAAAATGAAAATGGATGAACAGACAGACAGACCAGATGATGACTCCTTTATTAGGTTTATGTTAAACATGTTAATATTGAAAATGTATCTTTCCTGTCCTGATTATCGTTATCAGGATTCTAAAACATGTATACCCGGTATGTCAATGTCCCCTGCTCTGCAACCATGGCAACTCTTTCCTGTTTTCTGGTTCATTATGGTTTTTACAATTACAGTAAATTACGGTTAAAACGAACTCAAAGGGACCACTAATTTTAGTTCGTTGTAGCCGTTGTTCGTTATATGCATATACACAGCATAACTACAGCAAATAGTTGGGACAAAAAAGTAAGTTTGTTACATGTATATCCACCAGTTCATTATAAACGTGTTCGTTATAACTGTAGTTTACTGTAAACATATTTTGGTATACTTGTAAACATTGATAATGGCATTTGTGATTCATTTTAGGTGAAACTTTAATCCGTAGTTTCTATTGGAACATACATCATGTACTCTTTTAATCATGTCAACTATTATAACATATAATTTGATCTGTATAACAATGTCATTAGTTGTAACCATGATCAGTGTTCCCGCTGGCTTTTGAAACTGCCATTCCCAGTGGACGTGCAACTTTAAAAAATACCAGTTGCCCCTAATTTTTTATCAGTCACAAAATGAAAAAAATATAAGATTGCCTGATTTTAATTCATTCAACATCATGTTCAATGTTTTGGTCAACAAGAATAGTTTATTTGCCTGTCCACAGGTGCTGATATTCACATGAATTACCGGTCCAAGCCTAGTTTTATCTGTAAAAAACTGGTAATTACTTTTAAATCAGAACATTGATAATAACATAACATTAGGTTAGTGTGGCCATGTCAACAGTATGATAAATTGTTATGTCAGTTTAACCATGTCAACTGTATGATAAATCGTTAGGTCAGTCTAACCATATCAACGGTAGGATAAATCGTTAGGTCAGTCTAACCATGTCAACAGTACGATAAATCGTTAGGTCAGAGTTGCCGTGTCAACCGTATGATAAATCGTTAGGTCAGTCTTACCATGTCAACCGTATGATAAATCGTTAGGTCAGTCTAACCATGTCAACCGTATGATAAATCGTTAGGTCAGTCTAACCATGTCAACGGTATGATAAATCGTTAGGTCAGTCTAACCATGTCAACGGTATGATAAATCGTTAGGTCAGTCTAACCATGTCAACAGTACGATAAATCGTTAGGTCAGTATTACCATGTCAACCGTATGATAAATCGTTAGGTCAGTCTAACCATGTCAACCGTATGATAAATCGTTAGGTCAGTCTTACCATGTCAACGGTATGATAAATCGTTAGGTCAGTCTTACCATGTCAACTGTATGATAAATCGTTAGGTCAGTCTTACCATGTCAACCGTATAATAAATCGTTAGGTCAGTCTTACCATGTCAACTGTATGATAAATCGTTAGGTCAGTCTTACCATGTCAACCGTATGATAAATCGTTAGGTCAGTCTAACCATGTCATCATTAGGTCAGTCTAACCAAATGACAATTGATGTTGTTTTACAGTCGGAAACTCTGAAAGTCTTGGTGACTGGCGCCGCAGGGCAGATTGCCTACTCCCTTGTCATTGCCATAGCCAGAGGAGAGGTGTTTGGAACAAACCAGGTGAGACGTAATGGCTAAATACTGCATGGCTGTGTTATATGTGTAACTTATGCCATGTGTAGCCCTGGAGGAAATAGTTCTAAATCTGACTAGATTTCATCATTGCTCATGCATACTATTACTAAGTTATCATTAATATGCTTTTGTTTGTTTGTAGTTTAACTCGCCCTCAGCAATATTGCAGCTATATGACAGCGATGTGTAAATATTCGAGTCGGGACTAGACAATCCAGTGATTGATATGATGAGCATCGATCCACACAATTGGTCCAGACTCGATTGTTTACAGAACGCCGCCATATACATGATAAAGCTGATATATTGCTGAGTGCGACGTTAAACAACAAACAACCAGCAACAACAAGTCGGCCGTGCCCTGTACAAACTGACAAATATGATGATGTGTTTCCAGGCTCTTGATCTTGTTCTGTTGGATATCGCGCCCATGATGGGAGTGCTCAATGGAGTGGTGATGGAACTGCAGGACTGTGCTCTCCCTCTCCTCAAAAGTGAGCATTGGGTTGTGGTCTGTCTGTTACCATAGTTACTCTCTTGTTTAGGTCTACTGTTTATTTTCAAAAATGTAAAGAAGTATCAGCTAGTATTCACTGCAGCCTTGGTTTTCCAGCTTATTGTTATTATCCCCCGCCACGAAGTATAAGGCAGATATAGGAATGGGTGCCGTCCTTCCATCCTGCCGTCCGTCCGTCACATTTCGTTTCCAGGGCAGATCTTGAAAACCGTATTATATTTCTTCTTCAAACTTCGCACATGGATAGATCTAGTGGTGAACTGGTGCCTTTTGAAAGTTTGGGATTTAAAAAAAAAAATTCGAGATTCCATAGCAACGACTTTGATTTAGACTGAAAATGGCGGTAGTCCTCGTTTCCGGAGCGGATCTTGAAAACTGTACCATATTTCTTCACCAAATTTGGCACATAATATCATCACACAGTATTGAATACATTTCCTTTCTTGTTGGTAAGTTCTGCATTGCTTGAGTGTATGTTCCTCCAAAAGTGTCATGGACACAGTTGTTGCATTCACTGACTAACTTCATGCAGAAACACAGATCATTACAAATACAACAGTGTAACTGATCTTAAACCTACTCAACTGTATAAACACTATATATTCTTGTCAACCATACTCTGTACTTCATTTGCCTGATAACGGTGTCAGAACCTTCACCGAAAACATCGCTCCTAATTGTAATAAAGAAGTTGTTCGTCCATGTGTTTCACCCTACCGTATATCGCTGTGTATAAGGTGAGTTTTTCGTACCAAAAATGAGGGGAATAAGAAGGGGGGTCGACTTATACACAGAGTCGAAGATCTCACATTTATTTCCACTGGCGATGTCAACCGGCGTCTGATAGCCAGCCCAGCATTTGACAATAAAACTTCGCATTTCGTCCTAAATAACTGTTCCAATAACTATTTCCATATATAAACATGATTTGTATCTCTTTTCCTTGAATAAAGTTTAATAATTTCTGCAAATAAAGTTGAAATGACCCTCGCCTCGATGCAGATTGTCAAACCAGCTGACACGGTAAAACAATCAACATCCGTGAGTAGAGAGCCGGAAGTACTGGTAAGCATTTGCATATTGCACATGTGACCTAACATGTGATAACCGGTGAAGATGAAATCAATTCCCACTGTTTTTACGGTTGTATTAACAACTGTTGGAGACAGTGTGAATAAGTGATTGTTGGAATAAACACGCTGAATGTGAAGCAAATATAATCCTATGGAGTTACAACATAGTTAATTGGAGATTAAATTACTCACCATTGTCTCTTATATGTTATTACTTCATAAATGAATCTTATTTTACGGGCACCAATTTGGTGTCGTACCGTGTAAACACAAAATGGCAACATGTGCTGGAGTTACACACGCGACCAATCATCGTAGAAAAAACAACGCAAGATAAACATATTTTTATATAAGGTTTGTGTGCGCACTTGTGATGTGCTTCATTCCAGGTCGCCTTTTACACGGAGTATAGGATTTTGGGTTGATTTTGAAGGTGTGTACAGGGGGTAGTCTTATCATGCTTATACGTGGGGTCGCCTTATACACAGCGATATACCGTACTCATTACAAATTCAGTTACATAAAACTGCAGATGGAAAAACAACACCAGTAATAACTTTTTTAGTGCTGCAATTAGGCCATTTACATTGCACACAACCCGACATATCATATTGGCAGGGGATGTGAGTATTTCATGCTTGTTTTCTTGGTTTTCCAAAACTTCAGTTTTGACAGTCAAATTTCAAACGTGTCACGTGTTTGTCCTTGGTGTAATTGCAGGTGTGATTCCCACCTGTGATGAGAGTGTTGCCTTCAAGGACGTCGATGTTGCATGTCTTGTGGGCTCCATGCCACGGAGAGAGGGAATGGAACGCAAGGATCTCCTCGCCGCCAATGTCAAGATCTTCAAGACACAAGGCAACTCATTGGACAAGTATTCAAAAAAATCTGTGAAGGTACTGACTAATGCAGTGTTCTACATTTAATTAATCAAATTTTGAACTGTATCACAGTTTGTTTCCAAATGTGCTTGCCGAATCCCTATGTCTGGTCTGACAGACCAGAAGCTAGACTAGTGTCGACAATATGGCAGGCACTGTGACTGTATGCATTTACTTTTGTCAATGTTCGGAATATTGGGGGCCCTTGAGGTTTGCTCATAGAGTATTGCAATCAGGGGACTCCTGTATCTTCTCCATTAACATTGAGGTTGTGACCACTCGACTTTCATGCTTAATTTCAAGACTGATTCATCATGTTCATAATGGTAGGCCTACCTGTATGCATTCAAATGGCAGACTCGGTATGCATTTATTTACCTTCAAGCATAGTGTTCAAGCCTTAATCATTTACCGTTGTTAACTCTGAAAGTGGTAGGCCCTGTATGTATATTTACCCTCACAGCGGCAGGCCCTGTATGTATATTTACCCTCACAGTGGCAGGCCCTGTATGTATATTTACCCTCACAGTGGCAGGCCCTGAATATATATTTACCCTCACAGTGGCAGGCCCTGTATGTATATTTACCCTCACAGTGGCAGGCCCTGAATATATATTTACCCTCACAGTGGCAGGCCCTGAATATATATTTACCCTCACAGTGGCAGGCCCTGTATGTATATTTACCCTCACAGTGGCAGGCCCTGAATATATATTTACCCTCACAGTGGCAGGCCCTGAATATATATTTACCCTCACAGTGGCAGGCCTTGTATGAATATTTACCCGCACAGTGGCAGGCCCTGTATGTATATTTACCCTCACAGTGGTAGGCCCTGAATGTATATTAACCCTCACAGTGGCAGGCCCTGTATGTATATTTACCCTCACAGTGGCAGGCCCTGTATGTATATTTACCCTCACAGTGGCAGGCCCTGAATATATATTTACGCTCACAGCGGCAGGCCCTGTATGTAGATTTACCCTCGCAGTGGCAGGCCCTGAATATATATTTACCCTCACAGTGGTAGGCCTTGTACAGTATATTGCCATGTATAAAGCGACCCCACGTATAAGAAGACCCCCCTTTACAAACCTTTAGAATCGATGCTAATCTATATACCCCATCTATAAAGCAAATCAAAATGAAGCACGTCACCAGCGCATACACAATCCCTACATTGCAATAAAAACGTGTTTGTCTTCTGCAGAAAAAAATTACATTCCCCTTCAGCAAATTCAGGGAAACAAACAGATCATAACAATTAAACTTGGTCAATACAAATTTAAAAGTTGAGATAAAGAAAACACTAGACATGATCATTTACTGATTATATTGTATTTCCTGTTCCGATAGGCATTGTTTTATATGCAGAGATTTAGATTACTGTGTGTATTTTCTCGTAAACTAAGCCTCCTAAGTAGCAATCAGCTGTACACACATTTCTCGGAATATATCGGTGATTTGGTGAATAATTACTCAATAATATAAATTTTTTAACTTATCCTGCATTACTCCGTATTGCATTTACTGCTGTCTTTGACCGAGTGACGAACTGTGTGAGATCCAGCTGCTGAAGAAAGTTGTCCCAACCAGCTCAGGAGGCAGCGCCCTCTCACAGTCGGCACGTGACCCGGAAGTCATGACGTCACACAAAAACACATAACTGCTTTGTCACCTCCACGGACGGACGTACTGTGTATCCCTTGTGGAAATTAAAGCTTATTATTTGTTTTTTATATTTTGCGTGTTTCTACATTCATTATATGCTGCTACATTGTTACCTGTTATGGGCCGTGACCTTAGGGTCTTCCCATTCGTAAATTGTAACGTTTATCGCTCGTCTGTGGCTCACGTCACAGTAATTTACGGGCGCAATGTTGTTCCCGCCATTTTGTTTTCTTTCCCGCCATTTTGGCCATTCACCACGTGGCCACGTAATGTCGTGTTCTGCGTTTTGAATTCTCTCTTTGGCTTGGGTAATACATTACATTTATGTATGTTGTTTTGGTGTGCTTAAAGCCTTGCCTTTTCGCTACCTCTCAGCGTAATTGTTTCTTCTCATAAACTTCAATATAATACGAAGTTTTTGAGTTACATTATGTCTCCCGTACTCTGTGGTTTTGCCACATGGTTACGTGTTTGCACATGGTTATGTGTTTGCTTAAAGCTATGCTTTTTCGCTACCTTTTAGCGTCATTGTTTGATCTCATAAACTTCATTGAAATACAAAGTTTCTGAATCCATTATGCTTCCCATACTTTGTGATTGGCCACATGGTTATGTGTTTGCTTAAAGCTATGCTTTTTCGCTACCTTTTAGCGTCATTGTTTGATCTCATAAACTTCATTGAAATACAAAGTTTCTGAATCACATTATGCTTCCCGCACTTTGTGGCTTTGCCACATAGTTATGTTTTGCTTAAATTCCAGATTTTCTGCCTCGCTGCACTTGTTGCCGCGGGAACAAATCTGGTCGGGGCCGCCCCTTTCTGCCGTGATTGTACGATGCCCTGTACTTTCACAAGGCAGTGCCGATGTTGCAGTCATTCGTCGCTGTGATCCTTCAGCTCATGCGAGTATCCAGGACACACCTCGCTCAACGTGCTCGTCGACCCCCACCTACGTTGACGGCAGCAGCGCTCAGCGGAGCTTCGCAGTGCTCCCAGCACCAACGGCGGCTCCCAACGTAGAGTCTGCCTCCCATGGCACGACATACGACCGTTCACGGTCTCCTACTCCACCGGCGGCTCCAGCGCTCCCAACGTAGAGTCTGCCTCCCCTGGCACGACATACGACCGTTCACGGTCTCCAACACCACCACATCAACGCTGATGTCTCCGGCGCCTCCGGCGCCTCTGATGTCCCGGCGCCCCCGGCGCCTCCGGCGCCTCTGATGTCCCGGCGCTCCCGGCGCTCCCGGCGCTCCCGGCGCTCCCGGCGCCTCCGATGTCTCGGCGCCTCGTGCGCTCCCGGCGCCTCCGGCGCCTCCGGCGCTCCCGGCGCTCCCGGCGCTCCCGGCGCTCCCGGCGCTCCCGGCGCCTCCGGCGCCTCTGATGTCTCGGCGCCTCGTGCGCTCCCGGCGCCTCCGATGTCTCGGCGCTCCCGGCGCCTCTGATGTCTCGGCGCCTCGTGCGCTCCCGGCGCCTCCGGCGCTTCCGGCGCTCCCGGCGCCTCCGATGTCTCGGCGCCTCGTGCGCTCCCCGGCGCCTCCGGCGCTCCCGGCGCTCCCGGCGCCTCCGGCGCCTCTGATGTCTCGGCGCCTCCGATGTCTCGGCGCCTCTGATGTCCCGGCGCTCCCGGCGCCTCCGGCGCCTCAGATGTCTCGGCGCCTCGTGCGCTCCCGGCGCTCCCGGCGCTCCCCGGCGCTCCCGGCGCTCCCGGCGCTCCCGGCGCTCCCGGCGCCTCTGATGTCTCGGCGCCTCGTGCGCTCCCGGCGCCTCGTGCGCTCCCGGCGCCTCCGGCGCCTCCGGCGCCTCCGATGTCTCGGCGCCTCCGGCGCCTCTGATGTCCCGGCGCTCCCGGCGCCTCCGGCGCCTCAGATGTCTCGGCGCCTCGTGCGCTCCCGGCGCCTCTGATGTCTCGGCGCCTCGTGCGCTCCCGGCGCCTCTGATGTCTCGGCGCCTCGTGAATTCCCGGCGCCTCTGATGTCTCCGCGCTCCGGCGCCTCCGCATCCTCTGATGTCTTCGGCGCTCCCGGCGCCTCTAAGGTCTTTGATCTCATGATCTTCGACGCCTCTAATGTCTCTGGGGCCTCTGACTACTCCGGCGCCTCAAGAGTTACGGAAGAAGCGCCTATGATATATCCGGCGCCTAAGATGACCTCCGGCGCACAGATCAACAAGCTTTATCAAGCTCAGATCAACGAGCCGACTATCCGATCTTCTACTGCGGCTTAAGGGGCACCATCGGCAATCGCCTCCCCGGCGCCACTGCCCTCTTCTCTTGCTGCCCTCTTCTCTTGCTGCCGTCTCATAACTCGTCACACGGAGAAGCATGGTGAAACAACTGTCGCCGCTCCTGTCGCTACTCTCCCGTCGGTCTTCGGGATCGTGACTATCGTTCTACTTCCTGGGTGGAATCTTTTCAACCAATAGACAGTTGGTCTGATTCAACTTGCCCACTGAGACGTTATCCATAATCCCGTCGTTTAAAGCGCTATGATTCCGGAGAGATGACCTGCGGGTTTCCATCGAAACAGAGCGTCATGTGAACAGCGTCTGTATCAGATTCGACGACGACATCCACTTACAAAGAGTTTACTTCGTCGACATCGCCGACACCAACGCTGTTCTACCCTACCCTAGCGCCAGCGCTCCTGAAAGAGACTCTTCCTCGGCGCTCACCGGGTTTTCCACGACGCCCATGGGGTTCCGTGTTTTATCGCAAAACTCGGGTACACCACTTGATCGCCTCTCACGCAGTTCATTGAGGATTGTCTGTGTGTGGAGTTTGCACCTCAGTTCCGACTCCAAGGCGGTTTTCTCGGCTACTGCGCAGTGTGATTTACATGTCACGTGTCAAGTACTCGGACTGTCAACAACTCCGACCGGAATTAGGTCAACTTACCATGGCAAGGGGTGCCATGTATTTCTACAGATTGGTTTCCATGTCTAACTGTACGCTTGGTGCTACCACTCAACCAGGCGCCTGTCGCAGTCCATCCATGTACGGATGTTGGAAACAATAGACCTCCTCTACCAACACGGCTGTCACGAGGAACCTTGTTTCATCAACCCTTCGCTGTAAGAACGATAGCGCCTATAGGCGTTCAAGGGATGGAAAAGATCGCCTTCCTTCGTCCGGTTTGATCTTTTCGACTACGACACCTTCCTATCTTCCGCCTTGACTACCGGACACAGTGTCGATTTGATACTTAAAGTCCCTCGGCCGTCCCACTGACCCCTGTTGCATACCTGCCTCGTATCGTGTTGTCGTCCTCCATCGTCACCTCGATATAAGAACAGGAGTACTTATACGCCGCTTCAGGGATGAAAACGATCTCATTACTTCGTGCAATGGCCATATTGCCTCGACTTCCTACTACCCGGTTACGTCGATGCCCCGGCGGTCGATTGTGAAGCTGGTTTACTTCGTCTACTTGAGGTTGGCTCGCAGGCTATCACACCTTTTTCCGAATCGTACCGACGGTACGCAATCGCAGACCCCTGTTGCTGACTACCTCCCCTGCCACCTTGTCAGTGGCTAGTGGCCCACACCAGCCCACATTGTGACCACCTGTGATCCAGAGATCAACACCATTGGCACAGCAACAGCCTCGAGATAAAGGCTTATCCAGGACGTCGCTTGCTGACAGTGCTTTCTCGGTCACGCCCTGTTGATCGTGTCCACTGACGACGTCACCGTAGTGTGGTGTTTGCGGACCCAGAGTACTCGCCCCTCTCCCGGCGCTACAAACTCGACCGGCGCCCCCGAGAATCACCATCTTCGGCGTTCCAGGCGCCTCAAGCTCTCCGACGCCTCACGCTCTCCGGCGCCTCGGGCCAGAATATGTCAAACGGTCGACACCCCAACCCTAGATCTGTTTGCCTCATATCTGAATGTGGCCAGCTGTCGTCTTCCATTCCACCTGTGCCGGATACGACCGCTGTGGCAGTCGAAGCCTTCCATCGTTCCTGAGAAGGATTACGCGTGTACGCTTTTCCGACTCCGGTTCTCCCTCCCATGGTTCTTCAGAGATCCAGGCCACTCGACCCCTGCCATTGACTTTGGTCTCGCCTTATTGGTCAGCCAGAAGTTGGGTTATCGACCTCCGAAACATACCCAGAGACAACCCCTGGAACTTCCGGTGTGGTCCAACCTTCTGCTCCATCCACACGGTCTGTTGCCACACCCTCATACCCGCATGTTATCGTCTGCACGCCTGACACACCTGCAGAAAGCCAAGGGCTATTCGGCTATAGCGACCAAGGCTATTGCTTCAGCCCACCGTCCATCTACAGGGGGACTGTATGCTGATAAATGATGCTTGTTCCAGGCATTTTGTTCTGACAAACACCAGGATCCGATGACAGCGTCACCGCAGATCCTGGATCAGTTCCTTCTGTACTTGCGTAGCACCCGTCGGTTGAAGGGCTTACCACCCTCACACACCTGGTCGCCATCTACTCCGTTCTGGCCATCTCGGACGATCGGAGAAAGACGAAAATTCCCGACCTACGGGCCTGGCTGCGCTCGTTCAGTCTTGAAGACCTGAAGGCCAAGTTCGGACCGCCTGCGTTGGATCTGAATGTGGTCTTCAACGCCCTTCGAACCACTCCCCTCGTCTTCCTTCTACGACCTTAAGTAGAAGACGGGTATTTCTACTGGTTTTGACTACTGCCGCTCGAGTCCATGTACAGCACGCCCTCGACGTCTCCCGTGCCCGGTTCGAATGCGGTACCCAGGGCGCCGTTCATCATGGACCGTACTGGGACGTCAGCGTAAAGACTCAACTCCCAGGACAGCCTGATAGATCATTCCTTGTCCCCTCCCCCCTCGTCCAGTGTGGGTGCCGAGGATGAGGATGAGCGTCATTATGCCCAGTAAGGGCACTGAAGGTTATTCTACGATCTAAAGACTGCCGCAAGTCTAGGAAACACCTTTTTCTGCCGGTCTCCCCTTCGTCGCAGTCGTTGGTCAGCCGGAATACTTTTCCCTGTGGCTCCGGACGGTCATCCTTAAAGCTTATGAGCCGCCGGATTGGACCCTCCCCCCAAAGGCTATCACCTGAAATAAAATGAGATCAGGGCGATCGTATTTACACTGGTTCTTCACGGTATACTGTTCCATCCAGTCGTTCAGGGAAGCCTGTTCGTGGCGATCGGACACCGCCTTCACCAACCACTACTTCCGTGATGTAGCCTTGAAAGTTGTCGCCGGCGTTCACAGTTTTGGTCCCTGGTTGTAGCCCAACAGGTCATCTATCTCCGACGCCACTGATTCTCCGATACCCTGAGCGGGGCCCGTCGACCTCTCTGGTGTTTATCACCCCAGACGAGACGGATCTCTTGCGTTCCGCATTCGCTCTTAGGTCAGTTTTAGTTTTGGGTTACCCGACTCATTCTATTGCTGTCACCTATCCGGGTTTTACTTTTTGCATCAACTCTCGTTTCCTGACGACAGGAATGGTAGTAGATGTGGACACCGGCGCCGACGCCAACGCTTCTCTGATACCTGAGCGGTGCCCGTCGACCTCACCGGTGTTCCTTGCCTCCAGCCTAGAGGGCTCTCCTGCGTTTCGCATTCGCTCTTGGGATTGGTCGTAAATTTTGCCGCCGACGCCGCTGATTCTTCGATTCCCCGAGCGGGGCCCGTCGAACTCTCTGGTGTTTATCGCCTCAGATTAGAGGGCTCTACTGCGTTTCGCTTTCGCTCTTCGGTAAGTTATATATTTTGGCAACACGCCTCATTGTATTTCGGTTACCTATTCGGGCGTTTCGTTTTTGCATCGACTCTTGTTTCCTGAAGACAGGAATGGTCGTAGATGTTCCGGTCATCACTTGTATGCGGTGCGGATTCATCGGACCTAGACGAGGGTTTAATATGGTTCACATCTGCAGGTATGCCCACCGGCCATGCCGTCTGATAAAGATGCAATACGGAGTAATGCAGGATAAGTTAAAAAATTTAGTAAAATCTAAATATTTTTTACATTTGTATACTTATCCTGCATTACGAAGTCTAAGTGCCCTCCCTTTCGCTACGCTACCTCCCCACGAAGTTTCAGATGTTATGTTTAAAGCAGTTATGTGTTTTTGTGTGACGTCATGACTTCCGGGTCACGTGCCGACTGTGAGAGGGCGCTGCCTCCTGAGCTGGTTGGGACAACTTTCTTCAGCAGCTGGATCTCACACAGTTCGTCACTCTGTCAAAGACAGCAGTAAATGCAATACGGAGTAATGCAGGATAAGTATACAAATGTAAAAAATATTTAGATTTTACTAATTTTAAAGAATTTTGATACAATAATCGAAAGAATTGAATCTGAAACTATTATTTTATTCAGAATAATTTATTCCAATATCATGTAATTTTAATGCTATTTTACTATATATATATTTGAAATAGATTAATAACCATAAACGTAGCACTCTGGTACAGCTGATCGCTATTGCCGAATATTTTTTTTTGTATGGAACAATTTGACCAATCACCTCTGATGCTTCCACGCTCGCGATAGTGAAAACTTTATGTTGACGTATAATAGTCAAACTACAACAAATATGACATTCAGCAAGTCAAATTATGGCATTTATGATATACATATCCATTCTCCCTCCACTCAAGTTCATTTCCAGGCACCAATCTTCCAATCACTTCACATACAACTTTGACAAAATGAAAATGAACAATATTGAATGAAATGCCGAAATTTTTAATAAAATTAATCAAATAGATTACAAAGGTAAGTCCAAATATACAATGAACTGTTTTTATAACCAGACAGTGTAATTACATGATTCATTACGGATTTGTTGACATGGTATTTCCGGTGTTACTTGCTCACAGTTATGTCTGTGTTAGGGGGAAAAACACCAAAACTCTTCAACCCTGTGTATAAGACAACCCCCCTTGAAAGCCCCCTAATTCAAGGTACGAAAAACTTGCCTTATACACAGCGATATATAGTATATATGTTTACCCTCACAATAGTATTTCAAACGAAAACAGGCTGTCTGTCTCCAAAATCAATCAAGATGATACTTTCAATATTTCCACAAATATGTCTTTTTGAACATTTACAAAATAAGTAAGTTTCACACTCCAACACCAATGCAGTGATTCTCATGTTAATATAGTATTACATGAAGGTGATTTTGTCATGTTTTATTTTCAGGTAGTGGTTGTAGGTAACCCAGCCAACACAAACGCATTAATCTGTTCTAAATATGCTCCATCCATCCCGAAAGAGAACTTTTCCTGCCTGACCAGACTGGACCAGAACAGAGCCCAGTCACAGGTATGTGGGTTATCTCCCAGTTCCTGGGCACGTATTGACTCTTCATGGACTGATTACACTTCGTGGTGACAATGTGACTGGTCGTTTCCTGATATCTAATCAATTTGACATGTTCGAAACAAGTTTGCTCATAATTCTTCCTCACACTCCCAGTTCCAGGGCACGTATTGACTCTTCATGGACTGATTAGACTTCGTGGTGACAATGTGACTGTTTGTTTCCTGATATCTAATCAATTTGACTTGTTTCAAACAAGTTTGCTCATAATTCTTCCTTACACTTCCAGTTCCTGGGCACGCATTGACTCTTCATGGACTGATAAGACTTCGTGGTGACAATGTGACTGTTTGTTTCCTGATATCTAATCAATTTGACTTGTTTCAAACAAGTTTGCTCATAATTCTTCCTTACACTCCCAGTTCCTGGGCACGTATTGACTCTTCATGGACTGATTAGACTTCGTGGTGACAATGTGACTGTTTGTTTCCTGATATCTAATCAATTTGACATGTTCGAAACAAGTTTGCTCATGATTCTTCCTTACACTTTCTTTGACTATGAATCAACTCGCTCGTCCAGCCAAACTGTTACTCGAGAATTCCAGCCTCGTTCGGCAAGGGTGGAAACTGGACGTTTACAGTCGGTTAACTCCCTTGCCTAGGGAGGATGCTCCAGAACAGAAATAATCACTTGATTTTTCACTCAGACCAGCTCTTGTTTCCTGCAACTATTTACTGATCCCTGAACATAGGACTGTAGCTTTATACTAATCAGTCTTCTATAAAGCACAGGATAGGGAAGGTTAGATGTTGTTAAACAATGCATTCAAGATTATTTCACTCAGATGTAAGCTGTCGGTTTTATAGCGCTAGCCCACTGAGATACAATGCTGCAGTTTAACATGAATATCCCACTCAGACACAGTATACTAACTCTGAACTGACCAGTCTTGTTTTAGCCCATTAATGCAGAGCGTCATTTGGTATGACATAGCTGGGGACTGAACCAATGACCTTTCTCTCATTGCCAACTCCCTGCTATAGACTGCATCTCGATTAACTTTTGCTTGTTTTCTATTAGAAGAGAGAAATATTTATCCCAAAATGAACGAATGAACATCACTTGCTGTTTAGACGATGGTGGTAACTGGTACAGTTGGTCAATGGAAAACTTCAATTTCTACGACACAACTGGCGGCCATTTTGTACTGTTCTGTACAACAACAACATCTTTATTTGCACATAAAATCTCCACGAAATGAGGCAAATGGCTGCCAACATTTAATCTCAGAGTGCAGGAAAAGATGTTTTAGGAGTGTGTTCTAAAGTTTTCTGAGCCCCCTGAGTAACTCAATCGCGGCCTTAAACATTTTTGGGGAGGGCCAGTTAGTTTGGAGAAGGGACAGGACTTTTAGGAGCAAGCCTGGCTGGCTACATACAAATTTGTTGTTAAATCTACCCCTGGTAATGTGCTAAGAAATTGCAGTATGGTAAATATGAACATGGTCACCATAGTCCAAGTTTATTTTGACTTGCATACGGTCAGTTTCAAATCTCTCTCTGCTTCCCTCATGTATCCCCTGTTGTTTATGTACCACCAGATCGCTGCCCGCGTGGGTGTCCAAGTGGCCGATGTCAGCAACGTCATCATCTGGGGCAACCACTCTTCCACGCAGTTCCCCGACATCAGCCAGGCCAAGGTCAAGGTACAGAACGAGGTGAAGGACGTACGAAGTGCTGTCAAAGATGACAACTGGCTCAACAATGAATTCATCCAGGTGACAATACTCTGAATGTCTTGTAAAGAGATAATATTTTAAGTCTTGGATTCTAGTTGTCACTGCCACATTTATGTGATAAATTTCCTTACGATATGTTGTTAGAACATTCCCACAGACACACAACAGATTTAGTTGCACACCCTTCTCAACAGACAGGAGTACCTAGGATAACATGTGTATGTTTTTGGGGTGAATGCCGCATTCAGCAATATTCCATCTATATGGTGGCGGTCTGTAAATAATCGAGGCTGGACCAGACAATTCAGTGATTGACATCATAAGCACCGATCTGCCCAATTGGAATTCAATGACATGCATCAACCAAGTCAGCAAGCCAGACCACCTGATCCCATTAGTCGCCTCTTACAACCAGCAGTTTAGTTTTTTACGGCAAGCATGGGTTGCTGAAGACCTATTTTAACTTGGGGTCTGCACGGGTAAGGACGTAGAGCTATGATTGTTGAAGGTCAATGTTAAACTATTGAAGTTAAGATCGTATCTGTGCTAAGATCGCTTTGTGGATTGAGGTTCAGTTATTTCCATATATTAATCTGTAAGCCAAGAAACAAGAAATGTCTGGCCTTGCATTTGTTGTTTTGTACAATCCAAGTGACGATGGTGTTTCTTCCACAACAGACGGTGCAGAAGCGAGGGGCCGCAGTCATCGCTGCCAGGAAACTCTCCAGTGCGATGTCGGCTGCCAAAGCAATCTGTGACCACCTCAGAGACTGGTGGTTTGGCACCAAGGAGGTAAGATATGTTTTGAGCAAGGGATGAGTGACCATTTAAGCAATTTGCTCCACTACCTCGGGTAGGAACATTCCAATTATTGCTAGTAAGTTTAAATGTTCACACCGCATCCACCATTTCAGACGTATACCAAAGAGCACTCATCGCTGGTGAGCGGGGTTGTTGTGGGCATTTGAATCTGTTGTTATTATCTTTTTAGTATATGATTTGTTGTTGAAAATGCATACACCGCTGACAGGGTGTGTTTGTATCCAGACTGGCATCTGTAATGATACTTGAATGATCAAAGTCATACCTTTGCATATGGACCATATTTGTGGTCTAGTGGTTGAGCGAAGGTCAGGTGTTCGATCCCTGGCCCGCATCATATCAAAGACGTTAAAAGATGGTGCTTGTTTTAACCCTCGGCATAAAGGGGCTAAAACAAGAACTTGTCGGCTCAGAATCAGTATTCTGTGTCTGAGTGAAGTGTTCATGTTAAACTGCGGCATGGTATCTCCGTGGGCTAGCAGTATAAAATTGCCAAGAGCCTGGACTAGTACAAGCAGCCACACACTAACACACACACATACAGGAACGTGGCTATATAAGTGCAATAATCTTGAACGCGACGTTAAACCCCATTTCACCTCACCTCACCTTTGCATCTGTGTTGTTCATCCCTTTCGGGCTTCCTCCCAAATGAAGCTGCCACTCATATCTGACATATCTAAACTACTAAAAGCAATCTTACTCATAAACTGGAAATTAAATATTTTACAAAACCTGTTATGGCATGTTTAGATTGGGGCACCACAAATATGCTCCATTAAATTTCTATCAAGCAAAAGGTCACATATCTCCGTGGTGACACACATTACCCATATATCCTTTGTTGCAGGGCGCCATCACATCAATGGGGGTAATCTCTGATGGATCGTACGGGATCCAGGAGGGCCTTGTCTACAGTTTCCCAGTTACGATCGCTGCAGATAGGAGTTACACAATTGTCAAGGGTATTGCTATTGATGACTTTGCCCGCGAAAAGATGGACGCCACACAGAAGGAGCTTGTCGAGGAACGCGACATGGCCATCAGTGTCTGTCAAGATTGACTGTTCGGACCCAAACTATAGAATCTGTCTACTAACACTTCTTGTATTTAGGCCCTGGTGGTTGACCATAAGCTCTGTTCCAGGAATGGTATGTCTATAGGATTTATCTAGTCGTGATCGTCAAGTTTGCAGTCAGCGTCATTACAAATTCTCAAATTTTGAAAAAGATATGTGCCAGGCAAGGGCACCTAGTTTGGAATGCTAGATAAATCCCTGGTCCTACTTAACCCGTGGATGAAAGCTGATGAGCAACTTAGAACATTAAAAAGGCATTTTTGTAAGTGTGTGTGTATGTATGTGAAACCAGTTCACACCACTGTTCACAGCATTACTTAAAACCTGTTGAGGTCATGACAAGGCTAGTCATTAAATTAGAACACCCACCATTATTTTGAATGTATATAGGTGTGATGTTTGGTTTGTGATCTCACATCGATACCTGGAATCATTGAAAGTGACGACGACGTGGATTGAAATATCAGGGCATAAATACTTGAACATACCATACAGAATGACCTGTATGCAATAAGAGATATAGTTTTATTGTGGTCATTTTATAATCCTTCTATTATATATCCAGCTTGTGAGTCAGGTGTTGAGCTGGGTTTATAGAGAGCTCAGAGTACCTTTCTGTTGATTTGTCCAAATGCTCATCTAGATCATTGTCAGTGCTATGAAATAAAACAGGAACCAGATTTTTTGTCTTCTTTTTTTATCCCCCCGGATTTGAAGAATGGGGGGATATGGTGATCAGCATGTCAGTCCGTTTTCCATTCCAGTGCAGACCAACTAAACCGTTGCATATTTCTTGTTGAAACTTGCTATACAGATCAGTCTGGTGCTGAACTGAAGCCTTTTGATGATTTGGGATATATGTGGGTTTTTTATTTATCTATCTGTTTTCTTATGAAGACAGGTTGGACTTAGGCTGAAAATGGGGCTAGTGCTGTTTCTGGAGCAATACTTTAAGAACATTGACTATTTCTTAATGAAACTTGCTATACAGATCAGTCTAGTGGTGAACTGAAGCCTTTTGATGTTTTGGGATATTGAAAAATACCCAACAGCATTGCTGTTTTTGTGAACCAATGTTGGCTGGAAGTAGCCATACTCCATTTCCAAATTGCACCAGCCTGGGGGGATGTCATCTCCTGATAATTTGTTGGTTTTGTTTCTAGATTCATAAACACTTGCCCCTTGCTTGAAGGTTAATATGGGGCCCAGGTGGCATTCCAGAAACCTATGATCGTTGGTTCAAATCCCATATTCACCCTGATTGACTATTGGTTAGTCAGAACCAAACCATGCTCCTTTATGTCACTGAAGCAGCAAAACATCTTATAAGACCTGCATCACATTAGGCTTTCCTCTAACATTAAGCTGTCACACTGTAATATAACTGACCGCCTCTGTGGTGGAGTTCGATCCCCGACCGCATCATACCAAAAGACGTTTAAAGATGGTACTTGTTGTTACCCTGTCTGGCGCTCTGCATTAAGGGGATAAAACAAGGACTGGTGGGCTCGGAGTCAGTATACTGTGTCTGAGTGGAGTATTCATGTTAAACTGCGGCATGGTATCTCACTGAGCTAGCACTATAAATCGGCATCAGTCCGGACTAGTACAAACAGCCACACACACAGCCACACACACACACACACACACACACACACACACACGTGCATGCACGTCGCTATATAAGTGCTATAATCTTGGACGCGACGTTAAACCCCATTTCACCTCACCTGTAATATAACTGAAATAATGTTCAAACCGACATGAATCCCATCTCACTATTCATGGCATGGTTGGACCAGCAGTCCAAAGCATAACCCTGCTCTACAGAGGTGTGTCCCTTGCCAGGATCCTTTCGTACTTTCGTTTGGAAATTGAAAGTGTATTATTTTTAGTGCGTTGTTCATGTGCCGGGCAGAATGACCGACCGGACACACAAATACTAGATATGATTAAATTAAGCTGGTCAGTTTCATTTCAGCTCAAAAGAGTACTGTGTTTCACAGACGAAATTTAGACAACATCCTGGCCATCATTAAGATTATGTCCACATGGCACAATCAGGCACATCGTGTCTTACAGAAGGTGACACGAACTACACCAATGAAATCACCGGACCAATGATAATAATTCATCTGACTGATATTTCTTTTCAGAACTGTAATTCCTGCTTGTAATGTATTCTTTCAACATACTTTCAACATACCAGGTTGTGTTTTATCATGTATGACATTGAGGCTAATGGGTGAGTGAGTGAGTGAGTGAGTTAAAATTTTACATCGCATCGGCAATATTGCAGCCATATTGCGATGAAAACAAGTTAATTATAGTAAATACCCGTCGACAAAGGACAGTAAAACAGTAAGTCATGTATCACAGCTAAGGTATAAAACAAACCAGTTCACAATTAAAAAAACAAAGAATTCTTCAGTAGACTTGGTACAAGATAAAACTGGGCTATATACCTCTGGTAACCAAAGCTAGACCACCTAACTGGGGATCATGGGAATTACAGTGCCTTTGCTACCTGCATGATTCCCAGCAGGATTTATGTCATCACTTTGGTCACAAGTGGTCATCTTCAATGCTAACCAATATTAAAAGATCAAACCATAGTCAAGTAGTTAAAACACTAGTTGATATTACACACTTTTATTTAGATGGACTTGCGTACCAGAGTCAAGAGGACAATAATTTTATGCTACTTTAACCCCCTGAGTAGCACCGCCTTCAATAATATTAGTTGTTAATAATATCACACTAATTTAAAACAATTCAAAATTCAAAATTTATCAAATAACTCTATTTCTTTTAAAAAACCGAGAATTAAATGAACGTTGATATTATTAAAAAGATCCTTGAAAGACGTTGAATGATAATAAGAATCCCTTGTGAGAGAAAAGTCTATAAAATCAAGCAAAATATGCTTGATTGTAATTCTCTCATCACAAGGGATGCAAAACGGAGGATCTTCACCTTTAAGCAAATATTCATGGGTATAACGGCTATGGCCAATGCGACATCGTCGTAAAACAACTTCATCGTGTCGTGACTGGCAACCCAAGTAGGTATATCCAAGAGTAGGTTTTATTGCATGCAGTTTGTTCATACCTAACTGGGTATTCCACTTTGTTTGCCTTAAATGTCTGATATAATCTTTTATACAAGATTTAAAATCAGAGTGTGGAATCAGAATATTAGAGACAGACTTTACAAGGGCAGCCTTAGCTGCAGCGTCAGCTTTTGTATTGCCCACGATGCCAACATGGCTTGGTAACCAACAAAATATGATGTCGCATTGGCTAGTAGACAGATCATTGTATAATTCTAAAATGTCAAGAATATATGGATGATTTAGAGAGACATTTTTTAGCGCTTGAAGGCATGAAAGAGAATCAGAAAAAAAGATCAATTGTTTACTGTTAGATTGATGTTGAATTAAGTCCAAGGCTGTTTTTATAGCGTTTGCCTCAGCAGTGAAAATGGAGCTATTGTCTGGGATTCTAGTAGGTATGGTTTTTGATCCAATAACAGTGGCACTGGAAACTTTACCACTATCCTTGGATCCATCCGTGAAGATTGAACGAATATGAATCATATTTGCGGCGTAATTGTAAATATTCCTGTTGATATTCTAAATCGTTTGTGTCAGATTTTTTTAATTGAGTGAGTGAAAGGTCCACTTCTGGTCTGACCAACTGCCAAGGAGGAGTAGAGAGTAGTCGATAAGAAGTGATTAAATCTAAATCTGTATTAGCAGCAATGACATGCGGTTGAATACGAATCCCGAGTGGTGGAACGAGATGCGGCTTACGATTGAACAGGTCCTCAAAAGGGGGATTGAATACACAGTCATATGCTGGGTTTGAAGGATTTGAAGCCAATTTTGTGATATATTGTAGTGATAATTTTATACGGCGTTGTTGAAGAGAAGGTTCATCAGCCTCTGTGTATAAGCTGTCAACAGGAGATGTTCTAAATGCTCCAAGGCAGAGCCGTAGTCCTTGATGGTGTATTGTATTTAACTTTTCTAAATTACTTTTACAGGCTCCACCATATACAATGGAGCCATAATCAAGTTTTGACCGGATAAGTGAATGATACAAATGAAGGAGAGTTGTTTGATCCCCACCCCAATTTGTATTTGAGACTGTCAAAGATTAACCCCAAAAATTTGGTTTCCTCTACCATTTTAATTGCAGTACCATCTAAATACAGCTCCGGATCCTTATGAGGTTTATATTGACGACAGAAATGTATACAGTTTGTCTTGGATTTGGAAAACCTAAAACCATTTTCAAGACACCATTTCTGAATTTTATTGAGACACAGTTGCAGTTGTCTCTCAATGGTATGCATATTTTTACCACGACATGATAAATTGAAATCATCCACAAAAAGTGATCCATCAACTGAATTATTTAAAACCTTCGAAAGACTATTTATTTTAATACTAAATAAGGTGACGGACAAAATACTGCCTTGTGGGACACCCTGATCCTGATTGTAATGATCAGACAGGGTAGACCCCACACGAACTTGAAATTGTCTGTCTGTTAAAAACTGGGATATAAAACAAGGCAAGCGGCCTCTCAAACCAAAGTCATGTAGATCTTTCAAAATGCCATGCTTCCATGTGGTATCATACGCTTTTTCTAAATCAAAAAAGATAGATACAGCATGTTGTTTAGAAACAAACGCATTTTTTATGAAAGATTCTAAACGTACTAGATGATCAATAGTACTGCGGTTTTTACGGAAACCGCATTGAATATTTGTAATCAGATTATTAGATTCCAAAAACCACACTAACCGATTATTAACCATTCGTTCCATAGTTTTGCAAACACAGCTTGTTAATGATATAGGTCGGTAATTAGTAGGATCTGAATGATCCTTGCCCGGCTTAGGTATAGGGATAACTATTGCATTATGCCAAGAAGGAGGGGAATTTCCTGACGTCCAAATTTCATCAAATATTTCTAAAAGTATGGCAAGACCGGATTCGGGCAAATGCTTCAAAAGCTGATAGTGAATATTATCAGCCCCTGTTGCCGTGTCATGAGCTTGCCCAAGGGCTGTTTGTAGCTCATGTAGTGAAAAGACTTCATTATAGTCTTCGCCATTTTCAGAGTTGAAATTAATCCTCTTCTTTTCCTGAAGTATCTGATATTTTTGAAATTCTGGGTGATAGTTTGATGAAGAAGAGTGTTTACTTAACGTTTCGCCAAGTTTATTTGCAATATCTGAATGATCTTCCAAGAAGTGATCACCTTCCTTAAGATGATGAACACTTGATTTTGAGCCTTTGCCCTTAATTCTTTGGACCATATTCCACACCTTTGATATAGGTGTACGTGAATTAATCTTGGAAACGTAGTTTCTCCACGAATGACGTTTATTTTGTTTGAAAGTTCGTCGTGCCTTGGCACTAGTAATCTTAACAGTATTCAAATTATGTACAGTAGGATGTTTTTGGAAATACTTCTCCGCTTTCTTCCTACATTTTCTTGCCTGTTTGCAATCATTATCGAACCATGGCTTGCGAATGTGTGGATTTACAGAGGACTTAGGAATGGTATCATTGGCAATTGCATTCAGTTCATCTGAAAAAAACTGAATGGGGTCAGCAATATTCCTGAACATTTCAGGTTTTAGGTTATTGGTACATAGAGATGTGAATTGAGCCCTATTGGCCCTTGAAAAATTCCATCTTGTTGACGGGGGAACGTCAGATGGATTATTGACATTGTCAGAATTGTAGGAAAGTGGTCACTACCACATAGATCATCATGAACTGACCACGAAAATTCATCCAAAAGTGTTGCATCTGTGAGTGAAAGGTCCAAGGCGGAATAACTACCTGTTGCAGGGTGTAAATATGTGTTGGAACCATCATTAAAACCACATAGACTATTGTCAGATATGAAATCCTCTAGCGTGTGTCCCTTGGTGTTAGTGCTGCTACTTCCCCATAAAGGGTTATGTCCGTTTAAATCACCCATGATTATGCAGGGCTGAGGCAGCTGGTCATATAAGGACTGCAGCTCAGATCGCTGAAGCGTAGAAGATGGAGGTATGTACAAAGAGCACAGAGTAAATGCAAGATGCAAAGTTAGACGGACGGCAACAGCCTGAAGAGTAGTGTTAAGATGAACAGGGCTATGTATAATACCCTGCCTCACCAAGAGAGAGGAACCGCCAGTGGCTTTGTCGCCTGGTGGAGAAAAGGAATGGTAAGCATTATACTGACGCAAATCAAACTTATCTGTCTGCTTTAAATATGTTTCTTGAAGACAGAAAACAGAAGGTTTAACATCTTGTACCAATAACTGTACCTCATTAAAATTGGTCCTAAGACCTCTGCAGTTCCACTGAATTAGTGGGTATTTAGTGTTCATGTTACAGGAGGTGGCATTACAGGAGATCTGTTTCTAGCCCGAGGCGAATGACTTTTCTTTCGCGTTCGGGGATGAGGTGTGACATCCATATCCTCTAGCATCTGAAATTTGTTGAAAAGTTGGACAGGATCACGTTGACCTTTTGGTATTCGATCAGATTTCTGTGAATAGTTGAATGTCTTGCTGGCATTTACCACAGAGGGAGATGGTGAACGAGATGTTGAACGAGACAGTGATTTAGATGGAGAGTTTGTTTGGGTAGATGCAACAGACTGAGTATCGAGAAGTGAATACTCCTTGGTCCTAACCCAGGTGACGTCCGTCTGGCATTCAACAGAGTGAACAGATCTGGAGTTTTGTTTAGGTGGACGTGCAACGGCTGCTGAATATGAAACAACTGCAGTTGGAGTGGTAGATGACATTACCAAATGTTTGGCATCTGAAAAAGAAATATTCCTCTCATGTTTCAATTTTACTATCTGGTGTTGTTGTTGCCAGACAGGACAAGATTTTGAAGATGCAACATGATCTCCAGAGAAGTTAGCACATTTCGGATCGTTTGAGCAATCTAATGTATCATGGTCAGTTTGTCCACATCGGTGACACTTTTTCCTGTTGGTACATGACTGGGCACCATGCCCAAACTTTTGACATGAGTAACACCGGAGTGGATTCGGTATGTACTTGTCCACACCAATATTACAATAACCTGCTCTGATGGATTTTGGTGGAACCGGAAGAGAAAAGGTAAAGAGATACGTGTTTAGCTTTTCAATTTGACCGTTCTGTCTCTTGGTAAATCGTTTGACTCCTGAAACACCATGGTCTTTCAGTTCAAAGGCTATATCATCTTCAGACATGTCTGAGAGACAACGTTCCCGATCCCTGACAATGCCTTTAGAACTGTTGAGTGATTTGTGTGCTGATACAGTAACGGGCACAGAAACGAGATGTTTAACAGCCAACAGCGTAGCTGATTGTGAAGCACATTTACATTCAACCAGGATACAGCCAGATTGTTTGTTTTTTTTCATGGTCACGACGTCTCCAGCAATACCATAAATTGCTTTGGAAAGAGCAAAGGGATTTATCTTCAGAGGACCATCATCAGATGCTGAGATTACCAAAAATCGAGACCAAAAGTCAGACTTTTTCCTTGAAACAGTATCATCATCAGATGTACTATCATCTAACGTACGTTTAAGTTGTTTTGGGGGTATCATGGTAAGTGTATAGAGATTCATCGGCCCAGCTCCCCACCCCGACGGAGTATCAATAAGACAATGCTATATGCCAGTGGGCCTCCAACTGACAGCACCAAGGATACTGGGACGATATACTCAAGCAGAAGTATTAATGCAAGATTAATAGATACACCGGATTGGCCCATGAGCCACCGCCTTCTGGGCATATTTGACTCTAGGCAATGATTAGTATTCATTTTTTAACACGTATTGAAATTAAATGAACTGAGTGACCAAGACCAATAAATATACAATTAAATAGGACATTAATGTGCAAAACAAAGAAACTTCACAATTCAATGAACTTGTCCAAGTTGAAAACAGATTAACTGCAACTGTTGACATAGTGTAGTTTGTTCAATTTTGTGCAAGACAATGTTAATGCACAGGGCTTGGCGTGACCAGCCGATTGATAGAACCGGGCCCATTCTACCACCCGTCTAGGTGAAGTCAGGGTCAAAGTGGTGTATTGGGCAAAGGAACGCTAATCCTGGAACCAGTGCCCTCAACCACCAGACTACCTTCCTCCACCGACACAGGGGCGCAACCCACGGCAAACAGGTTGCCCATTTTAGTCGCCTCATACGACCAGCAATGGGAGGCTGTGGAAATATTCTGCCCCGGTTCCACACGGGGGAAGAGCTATTAGCGTTACCCAGCACTCACCACGAGGAGGTTGCTCTTCACGAGTACCTGAGGCTAATGGAAAGAATGTCTACTGTTGGATGTCACATAACATCTCTACATGTATACCGTATTTCTACCAGTCACCAACCCCATGGACACAGTTTACCAATCCAATCCAATCCTCCTATTACTGCTTTTTCGGTGCTTAAGACAAACATTGTCGCAAGCATGGACTGCTGAACAGTAGATATAAGGTAGACAAAACAGAACGGAAAAGCGAAAATGACTAATCATTATAACCCTGTGCCTTCCTTACACATTAAGTGAAATACCAAGACAAGCTGACCATGTGGGTCCCTAGAACCCCAATGCTGGTGGAAAGAGGCGACACCTCCTCCTGGTCTAGTGGATAGGGCGTCAGCCCCGAGAGCTGAAGGTGGTTCGATCATATGGTACTTGTTGCGTAGCCTGGCGCTCTGCATTAAGGTGATGAAACGGACTAGTGGGATCAGTGTCAGGACAATGTATCTGAGTGGGGTATCCATGTTTAAGTGCGGCATGGTGACGTTGTTGGATAGGGCGATCCGACTCCGTGACTTAGATGATTGCCTGCCATATACCCCGATGTGGTGAATCGTTGCTGATGTTTTCAATAAATAATTTCCTCCAAGAAGATGCTTGGTAGAGCTACTCTTCAGCAACCTATGCTTGTCCCCCGTGAAGAACCGTGTTAAACTTGGTCTTCAGCAACCAATGAAGAGTGAGTGAGTGAGTATGGTTTTACGGCGCGTTTAGCAACATTTAAACAATATCACGGCGGGGGACACCACAAATGGGCTTCACACATTGTACCCATGTCGGGAATCGAACCCGGGTCTTCGGGGTGACGAGCGAACGCTTTAACCACTAGGCTACCCGACCGCCCCGTACCCCATGAAGAACCGTATTAGAATTGGTCTACAACAACTCATGTTTGAAACCTCGTGAAGAACGAACCGTGCAAGAATTGGTATTCATACTATTCAATGAGCCTCGAATACTTTGAGAAACTACCTGCGCTGTTAAATACCGCGTTTGAACTTTGTACAAAGATCTCCCTTCACAAGGACTGCTAACTGGCAATGGATTTCAGGACAGCAACAGTGACATACTACATGTTTTGTACTCGCCAAGACCGTAGAGTTAAATTGAAATACGCTTAGAGCTTTCGGTCGAAATTTATTCTGATGGATGGTATTAACAAGCTTAATCACTTAGTTCAAACTGGGGGCTGTGGTCTAAGCTAGTGGTTTCAGTATTCGCTCGTCACATCACAGACCCAGGTTCGATTCCCCACATGGGTGAAATTGTGTGAAGCCAATTTCTGGTTTCCCCCTGCGTGGTGTTGCTGGAATATTGCTAAAAGCGGCCTAAATCATACTCACTTGTTCATAACTGTTTCACGTGATAAAATGCTTCTTTGACCCCTAGCAACTGTTGAGAAGTATGCCGTCGATTGACAAATTTGACATCTGTCCACTTTGACATCCTGTGTAATCCGACAAAATCGTTTATCTCGGGAAAGCCCCTATATATACTCTTCATAAAAGGTACAGGTTATTCAGAAATAACAGATGATCACAGAAATACAAAGGGTAGGTAATGGATGGATAGGACAACGGAAGGATTAGGTGTAACATGACACTCAATGGGACATGTCAGCGGTGTAGTGTAAGGGCGCAAACAACCCAGAAACATGATAGAGGAGTGTAATAAAAGAATGAACGTTTATCATGACTTGATCAACAATGGTCATGCCCCCACGATTGGTCAAACATTCATTTATACGGCGTGGCATGGTCCGAATCAAACTCCCAATGTTAATTTATCGGAGTCTTGCCCACTCCCCTTAGCGTCTGACTAAACTGGTAATGGTGGTACAACACGTGGTCGCCAAGCAAGCAGACGATTTCTAATCGTCTGCTCAGTTACTTGCACTCTGGAAGACTGGCGCAACTGAACAGCAATTTGATTGGCTGACTGGGCTCGATTTCTTAACCTTTAGCCTGCTGAATTGTTTTCAGACTTCTTGGCCCTGCCTGCTGGATTAATTTTAGCATAAGGCGATGTAAAGAGGGTGGGTGATTTCAAACAGCTGGTGCTTCATTATACAAGGGCCAATTGAAGAAATATTTTGCACATTTATTCCTGACAGAAAAATACACATTACTATGTAAAAAAATCCTGATGTTTTCAATCATACCAAGGTTAAGACCAAAACGAACACAAAATTTGTAAATTTTCGTAATCTTGCCTGAATTACGATATTGAAGGTGGTTTACGTTTCATGTTAGGAACCTTTCTAAATCGTTAAATTTGTGCTAATTGATTTCAATAATCAGATCACCGATATCTTAATTTTAACTGAGTATAAATTCGATGTTTTTTATTGGTAAGTAACAGCGCGGTGGTAAATTATGAACCATTTCTGTAAATTTATTATCAAAACGTTAAACAGAAAAAAACTAAATTTTCGAGGTCACCATGTCAGTTGCAGAAATAGGAACATTCGAGTTAATCTAACATGTCACGTTATCAAATTTGCAGGAAACAATAAATGACTCATGAATATTCACCAATCCTTATTTCATGTGTTTTGGTTGAATATTTACGATATACGAAAATACAAATACCGTGTCATGATGCTAGCAGACGTTCGAACATCAAACATGGCGCGCTTCGCCCGACCTCGTCGTAACTTATTGCTATTTTAATATCAACAAAGTTTACACTGTCTTCATGTTTATAACTTGGCGAAAGTTGACGATCTTCTCAATCGAAGATTCTTTCATTTGTCATTTTCCGTTTAATATGACGAGAGAAAAATGAAAATAAAGATCGTAAATTCTGACAGCAATATTTCAGTTTGCGCAAAGGTCACCGGATGTGATGTCACAGACAGGGGTAGTCTGCTGATAATCTTTCGAAACAAAACAATTACAGTCAATTTTGAAATATTTCGCCTGTATTATAAAGAATAAACACAAATCACTACATACTATCAGTAATCGCTACTAACATGAAATTACAAAGTGATTTTCACGATATAATTGACGTATTTTTTAATCCGTTGGACCTTGCATGCTCCCGTGACCCGGAAACACGCCACATGCAAGTTTCTCGGTATCTTTTATTTGAACTTTTGTTGATACATAAGGATCACCATTCCATGTTACGTTGAATATAAAGTGATATGATTCATGTATCTGCGATGTATATGTTGATTACTTTGTTTTCACTATAATAATTATGTGTTTGAAGCAATAAGTCCATAGAAATCGTCGATCGACAACGATCACACCCCACAACAGGTGCGCGATAATAGGCGTCACAAAACGTGTTTCAAAATAGCATTCATGCGATGCCGAATATGGTAGGATATACGCAGGTGGGTGATGTAAATATATATATTAAAAAATACGATATACATATTTTCAGTGTTAGTTTCTAATTAAATGTGGGATATTTAAATATTTTTTCCTTTTATAATTTAATACATTTATCGATTCTAGATCTAGCATGATTTTACAACAATTCATGGATCATCTTAAAACTTATTCCATCAATATAGAGACCGCCATGATTGCGTATTGATGATAGATTTGTTAATGTTTAATTATATACATCTGTTCACAGCTTCTAAAATATTAAGTTATATTTAGTATCTATTTTTTCCACAATGATTATGTGTATGGATACTAAATATTGGTCAACAGGTCAATGCATCAGCACAGTGTAACTGATCAGACTTTAATTACATATTTTATTCAACAATTGTCTTCTTTCACCTGAACATAAATTATGTGAATAAGTAACTATTTGATGTCATTATTTAAGTTTAGTATTTCATAAAATAATATAGAAATAGATAAGATCCTTATATGAACCTATACATACACAACTCATATGGACATTAATCTTGTGTATGAAGTTGTTTGTTTCCAAAAAACTAATTCTTAAATATAATTGTAATATGAATACGATACATTAATTTCTTGTAACAGAACATGATATTTTTGTTTGTTTAATCACAAGAACCAGGGTGGCACTTAGCTGGTGAGTTAGCCATATCGTATATTTATAAGAGAATGTTATCTTTTGAAAAAGGAATAGGGCACATATACATACATTGACAATTCTTGCAGTTCTGTTCGGTTGGAGAAATGTACATGGAAATATCCTACCTTATGTATTTTTTCAGGGTTCTCACCAATGAAACAATGTGTAATTAGTGTGGCAGGACTTTCCAGGTTTGTTGCAGTATGCTCTCGTGTGCTTGACAGTGACACTCATGCATGTCCCCTGAAGGAACATGAACCATTGTGAAATGTGATCAACAGGTTTTCGTCTTCAGTCAATATAATGTACAAAAATTCTAAATAAATGCAGATCATCACCAGCTTTGGATCTGACATCCTTAATCATTTTGATGGGTTTCTGAATATACAGTCAGTATAGGTCCTTATGTTCTTTGTGTCTCAGCCTCCTGGATGGAATGAAAAGAAATGTCCCTGTATACATGATTACCTTTGTCAGATGTATTTTGTCCTGTCAGCCACACCCCCTGACTTTATTTCACCTTATGTGGTTAATTTTCGCATACATGTACTGCTGCAAACCTGTTTTTCCCTTGTATATGCAATCACAGTATCAAACTTAATCAGCTGGTGTGTCACTAGTTCCTCAGTTGGTGTGTATAAAAGTGCCCTTGCCATCATGAAACAAGAAATGCCAAAAACAAAAGCATTTGCAATAACAAAAAACCCACATTTGTCCTTTCTTGAATAATCTTAGGATTAGTGCTTCAAATTTTTTGTGTCATAAATTAATTATTAAATTTCCTAAGGATTTTTCTTTGATGGACCAATATCAAACCATCTGACAAGTTAGACTGAATTATTACTTTAAAAGCCCTCATTTCTGAGGTGTCCATATTTTTTTTCTACTTTTAGGACAACATGAGCCGTCTACCTGAGCTTGGTTACGTAAACAAATACTTGTTTAAAATGTGAAATGGAATTCCACTGATTAGATATCTTTTTTTTTATCTCATTGTTCTATGAAATCCATTTGAAATGTGCTTTTTTGTACGTAAAATGTCTTGAGAGCTTGTACCCAAACAGGTATGTGCTTTTGTGCCCAGAATATTTTTGTATTACAGTTTTGTAGTTTCAAACTTACACATTGCTTTTTATATGAAAAAAGTTAATTTATTATCACTTTTCTGTCAATTCGCTAGATCTACAATTACCTTACGGTTTACCAATTTACTGGCCTCTTCTCTTCACAAGAATTTATTACTTTCCTATCACAATCAGTCAATTTGAGTTGTGCCAATGTGGACTGACTACACTCAAGGACCACGTACATTTAGGTTAGTCATATTATTGATGAAATGTTTTACCATAATGTTCAGCTCATTGTTTGCAATAAACATGAAAAAATAAATATGATCAACAAGATTTAGTTTAGTTTTTTGGGTACAAAATCATCAAGTGCTTTGGGTACAATTTTGTTTTGGGTACAAAATCACATAGGCCCTACATTTATCCAGTCGACGTGAGTACCTACTTCCATCCGTTCTGAAGATTGGGGAGGGGGAGTAAACGTTCTAAAAACAATCCTTAATATTCTAAATTGTCCTTCTTGCAATGACAGACCAATAACAATCTTCTGTTGTTATTATTATGGCATATTAATATGTTAAATCGCTCTCCGCTGTCGTCGTTTTCAGAAAATAATTTTAAAATCATCGAGCGCGGAATCCTTTACGGTTTCGGATTTAGACTTACAAATTTGGTGTTACGCATCGGCGGCAATCACGTATAAATATGAAACAAATAGGAGTGAAGACTGCTATCCAGATCAATAAATAGTAAACAAATGTCGAAAAAAAGTAAACTATGTATTTTCTTTTGAATTTGAATCTATTTCGGAATTTGTTTTATGATCGCTTACCAACTTTTGCATAGTTTGCTTCGATGTGTCATGCGGTACGTGCTTCCGGTTTCAGAAATGATAGGTTAAATTGCAAGTATTTCGATTATTTTCCGTAAACTGCATTATATTGCTATTGCATGATTTACCTAGAATGTATAACAGTTCAGATTTTGCGTATCATCCAATATTTGTCATTATTTGCAGTGTTTGTTGACTTTATTCAACTACACAAATCGCGAGTTAGGCCACGCCCAAACGTATCACCGACGTTTGTCGGCTTGTTGATGTGTCCGAAAGTTTATCAAACGAAATCATTTGAAAACTCTATAAAAATGATATGTTTTTACACAGATTTATACATTCGTGTCAATAATTCTAGAAAATGAAGTTAGATGTAACAAAATTATTATAATAGTCTTACGGGATCATTATGCATGTGGAGTTGTTTGTTTACCGCCGTTGCCATGATCGCACAAGTTTCATCCAATCGATGATGTTACGATTCAGATTGTTTTTGTTTATAATTAATTACTTCGAAAATTGCTAATTTTTAGAAATTAAGGAACTTGAGTGTGTTCCTTTCGTCGGCAAACAATAAATTATGATCGATTGTGAAAAGTCATAACATTATAAAGAAAATATCGGACTGCATGCCGATCAGCGTGAAGTGCCAAAAGTCAACAATGGCCGTTTGTGGTAGTTGTGTGCCGCGAAGTTTGGCTGAAACTTTTTAAACTCGCGATATTTTCTTTTTGAGGTAAATACACTACTGAAAGTTTTGATATTGAGCAAGCTGAGCATTTATGCATGCCATACGTAATTTAAATGTAACGCAAAGCCTTCTTGGTAAATAGATATGGCGAGTTTTGTTTGTGGGTGTCCTAATGCTATTCGCCTGTCGAACTGGTTCGACAGTAGCAACACTGGTAGTGACAAACTCTGTCGAACTGGTTCGACAGTAGCATTGAGAGCTTGTTTCTGATTAATCGATCCTGGACTTCATTTCTTGACCTTGGGTGCCCTGTGCGGGGCCGGTCATTAACATTTTGTGTCTGCAGAAATCTGTTTCAGAGTATGCAAATCATGGACTGAGACACATTGAATATGCAGCCAACCTCCACTGAGTGAAGCATGCCAATAGTTCACGTTGTGTACGATGCATGTTTAATCTGATCACAAATACTGCCTTAAGGCAAGAGAGCTTACGTGTCGCATGGGATAATGATAATCAACAACACCAAGTTGATGACCTTTCATTGAAGTGTCAAATTCACGAATGACCCCCTACCCACATACAACGAGGAGCTGCATGGCCAAAGTGCAATATTTCAGGTGCGTTGGCTTTGTTTCCGAGATCGTTCTATCGATCTCTGGCAGGCGTATTTTCAAAGATGATCTTTCTGATGACCGATCATAACATTTATATTTCATGATCCCCTACATTTTTGGGAGAGTATATATAGATTTGGGGGAATTTCGTTGTTAACACCTTGGCTTGTCACAAGTGAATAATTGTGTTTGTTTGTTGTTTCCATGGACCTCGGACATATTCTAGTTACAACACGGCGGCGAGACGAACCAGTGACTTATATAATGAGCACCGTCCCACGCCGGCGGGTATGATACGCAATCAGCAAAACATCGAGCCTTACCAACCAACCATGTTGTTGCCTTGTAAGCAAAGATTGCTGGAGACATATTCTAACCAGGAATCAGTTATCACCAAAGGCAAGTTATCTAAATAGAGTAGAATTGAGTCTCGTCGACAGCAGTTGTCATCGCTCGCGTATTTCCCTAACCTATAACGCTTGTCCCGAAATGGCAGGAGTTGGTCAAGAATGTCTTCGACAGGCCAAACACAAGCTCCTCACAGTCATAGCCCGTTCCCGGAGCTCACATACTATCGCTGCAACACAGCTCCCAACTATGCTACCATACAAGGAGTTTAACTTGCAAGTGACTGACCGTTGTGTTCACGAACAAGCTGTGACTCTCGAGACGCCGAATACTCTTCCCACAGCGAAATGGTCTTTGTTTCCCAACTCCTTCCTTGGCAAACGCCCCATTCACTGGACCACGGAGGCAGTAAACATAATTGTCAAATACATGTAGAGCACATGGAAAAGGGAATGTTCTTATTATCTCGCAAGGCACCATGTTTTGTTTTTGAAGCTGACAACCTGGTAATATGATCGTTTCTTATCCAACAAGATATGTATCTGTCAAGAAGGTATGAATGCTGTCTACGCAATGTCAACATTACATTGGACATGCTAAATGCCAGCGAGCTCTGGCTTTGAATTCTCGTATTGAATGGAACAGTTTGCCATGAAGTGCAGTTGAGACTATCACGATGTAGTCACTCCATGAAAGAGAACTTGTATCCAGTCATAATACACTTGAACCACATTTATCATGACCATATGCTCCGGTCGTGAGAAGGAACAGTATTGAATAGAGTAAACATGTTGACTTAGTTATTGAACCCCATACAACATGCGGTTATTACTCATGGTTACCTGGCATCAAGAGTCCATGAGCGAAAGCTTCACTTATCTATACAAAACACCCCCATTGAAAGTATCTACGCACCCTGCTCACGCAAACACAGACACGGGTCTGTTGTCCAGTTAGATATTCGTTGGAGAAATCTTTACAAAGTTTTAGGTTGTCACTGAAGTAGCAATCAAAAGCCTGTACATAAGTGCTGGTGCCGCTGTACAACATTCACCATTCACCTGATATGTTCACAGAGTAACAGCAGCCATGAAGCTGTTGAAGGTAAGTCTATGTCTTTATAGATCGTCCATTCACCATCTTAAATACTTTCATCTTTCCCATCATGTCGAGCAATATTCCTGAAGCTCCAGCCCTTGGCGTCTGCATTTCACAACGTAATTTGACGCATCAATGACAAAAATGTAATTCCCTATCTGAGTTGTTCCCATGCTTTTTCATGTAAATCATTGACTTGCTTTTGCATGTGTTTATGACGGGTGCCGCTGGTGGGGCAGGATACGCTCACCTTTTCGCGAACACCAGGGATCATCACTGTCATAAACACACGCTGATCTATAGTCGGAATCGAACAATCGACTTTTGGAACTGATTTCTTATGAATATGGTTTTGTAACTGTCATTATTTCTGTCAAGTAGTCATTGTTTAGAAGAACGAAATTAAAACGTTGGCATACAGGACAACTGTCATTCCTCTGTACCAAAAGTGGGGCACATCTTTACCTTCTGATAATAGACCTATGTCACTATTATCATGAATCAGTAAGTTTTTTTAGTTAATCGTTTTCCAGAGATTGTATAATCATCTTATAGATCATAACTTACTGTGTAAATACCAAACACGATTTATACCAGGACAGTCAAGTACTTTTCAACGACGATATATATATCAGCAAATATGTAATTCCTTAGATCAACATGAATATTTCTGTATAGTTTTCTGTACTAATATTTCAATATTTCTTTATCGTAAGTGTTTGGCCCGTATCAAACTGTTCACTTCCTTTTTACGTTAACTCAAACATTGACAAGGCAAAGCAATGACAAATGGTCATTCATGGAGTCAATAACGCTTCACGCCGTTTGTTATTCTCTTGAAATGTTTCGTTATAAACTTTAAATTTCTCATTTAACTCGTCAACCGAGACTGCTCGTTTCGCAAAGCGCCATTTTAGATACTTAGATACCAACAGCGGTCTCGTAGTTTTCAAGAATATTTTTGTTGCAGTTGATTTTGTATAAACACATATATGTGTATGATAAAGAATGCCTCTGACCCTAAATACTTTTTGATACTTTTGTTTAATTTTTCAAAGATTTTGCAAACACAAACTACTTTTTAAGTCGCAAATACCAGTGGTGGTGAGCCGTCCCTGTGGTGAGGTAGGGAGAATTTACGTTTCAATGTTTTCCATTTGTCATGAAATAATTACATTTTACTGAAGACAACTACACGCAAAGTATATAATATATAGGATAGTCCATGTGTCGAGTGAAATATCATTCTCTCATCTCTTGAAGGGGGACAAGGAGATATGTTCACGTGTGGCATAACCTCGAGTGAAAATATCTCCTTTTCCCCGTCACTCAATGAGAGAAACATGAAATATTCTCTATTTATTAAATACGTTAAAACAATATGGTATCAAAGCATCAGTCCTTAAGCCATTGTTATTCTTTATTTTATTAATGATATGTATGTTATGAAATGATACTCCTGTTCGCCGATAATACCAGCACTGGCAGATCAGCTCTAGATATCAATCGCATTGAAACTCCATAAATAGACATCTATGCAAGTCTAGACTGACATGTACCGGGATCTCGTAAGCGAAGGCTAGTTCCTCACAAACCCTTTATAAATGCAACATGTATGTTTGAACAGTACGAGATTGACACGATTGAAAGAACGAGTGAAAACCAACGTTGGGAATATGAATCAGTTATGAACAAGTCAGCGGGGGCATACAAACCTAATCTGACCCACCTGGAGGCATGGGCATACGATACCCTCCGCAGTCATGGCTGAATGGATATCAATAGCATCGTGTTAATTGGTCACGCATATACACCGACATACTTTACGTACATGTAGGGAGTCTGTTGGTATGACTTTGTGCTCATCGCTCAACTCGACATGTCGAGAATCGGGAGTAGTCAATGTACATTGAATATGAAACGATGCATCCAAAATTCATAAACAACATGTCAAAAAGTCAAAGATAATGTATCAAACAAAACGTGAATTATTACCAGGTTGTACTTTGCTTTTTGTCAACTTTAAAAAAATGATAAGAAACATTATAATTTCTCATTTAAGCAAGTCTGAATTCTATAAAACAACCAATAAGTGCGAGCTATATGGTCTTGGAGAATATTTAATATTTAATGCATGTTACCATAACGTCTACAGGCATAAACACTATTCAGTGTCTTTAATATATTGATGATTCAGACAGATGTCTGAGGTCAGAGGTCAAAATAATACATCAAAATGTGATAAGATAATCACACCAGTTATCACCGAATACCTGATGTAGGCAGGACTGAAACTGTCACACGATACTCGAGAACGAGTTGAGTATGATAACTACGCGAGTAGTAACGTAATACTCGAGTACTCGGAGATAACGTAATACTCGAGTACTCGGAGAGTTGACCCCCTTGTTCAATTATCTCCCTTGCTTTGCTGTCAGGGAGGACAAATACACCACACACCATACACCATTCTGTTGAGTTGCCGGAAGGCCAGAGCATCATGACAGGGTGATCTGCAGCCCTCATTCCACATGTGTTCGATAGGGTTGATGTCTGGTGACCGGGCTGGCCACTCCAAGCGGACAAAGGCCTCCTGATGAGGTCGGGCGTTATCGTCCCTGAGGATGAAGTCCGGTCCGATTGCACCAGCATACGGTCTCACGTACACATCCAGACTGTATCCCTGTAGCGCACACCGTCATCGTTCCCCGTTGTAGGACGAGGAGATCAGTTCCCTACTGGTCCCACCCCAAGTCATGATTAAGCCCCTCTATAGCGGTCATGTTCAGCTACGTTGGAATATTGCTCCTTGTCTACGCCACACTCGGGCACGACGATCTGTGAAGTCTAGACAGTATATCGATTCATCAGTGAAAAGTACTGGAGCCAACTCCTGGTCTGTCCAATTGACGTGATCTTCAGCCCAATCCAAACGTGCCTGCCTGTGATGTCGGTTTAATGTCTGTATATGGTCTAGCGATGAGGCGTTTGCTGAAAACTTTCATCAGGCTACGGGAAAACGAGTAACGGGTAACGGTTCAGAAATCGTCTTCATGCAGCTTATCTCCCTTTCAAATCGTCATGTTTCAGATAAGTTCCGATGCTTTTCCTTGATTTTCCGCGGCCGTGTCCGGCGACGTCGAAATGAACGTCAAGCCAATGTCATGCTGAGACATCATGACAGATTTGGCGTTGGATTGGTTGTGGTATGGGGTGGCATCAGAATGACAGAGCGAACCCCACTCTATTTTGTGCAAAGAAAGGTCACTGGACAGTTCATGCTGACCACCCTTTGATGTTCGCTTTGCAAGGCGTGAGGGTCGACGTTTTGTCTTCCAGGACGACAATGCCCGTGTTCACCGTGCACGAATCGTCAAGCAGCACAACATAAATAGAATGCCATGGCCAGCAATTAACCCAGGCCATTCCCCCACTGAACACGTCATGGGCACAAGAAGAGGTGTGCGTTAACCTTATTGGCCAGGCGCTGGAAGAGGAGTCGGCCAGACACCATCAAATCGCAATTGGGAGATTCATGCGTAGTATGGCATAGTATGGCTCATCGAGTGAATGAATATTTGACAAACCGTGGCGGTATTATGCAGCACAGATCCACAAATTTCCCATCTAACCCCTATCGTCCTCCTAGATCGTTGACGGTCATAACATCTTCTGTCATACTTCTCTACCGGTTTCATTTTGTTTCTAATTCGTTTATTATTATAAACATCTATTACTAGAAACTAATATCTCTAATCATTATGAAATTTTAAAGTAACTTGCGAGTATCCCCATCGTGTTTTAGGGTATATTTTCGCAATTCTGTAATCCAACACACAAATGTTTCGACTATAAGCATGTTGTCCTCTATTGGAATAGATTCGTTCTTTCTACAAATGGGCCAGTTCATGTATTTCTTCAAAGACATCGATACTTTTAAACTCACCAACACGTATTTGATTAAACTGGGTATTATCGTACTTGACTGCCAATTTCATTACACATCATTCACGTTATTGTGTTGTTCTCTGAACACTAATCATACTCAACCTGGCAAGTTAATTTGACTATGGAGTTCATCTCTTTTCTTGTAGATATTTCTCAACACATTCGCAGTCCTCCAGTTCATTCTGCATCAGACTGGTAAGAACTTTCGATATAAAAACTGTGTGTATATGTAGGGATGTAGAACAGCATTGGCAATGCAACATGAAACATCTACGATATTTGCCCACAAGCTGTTGCCTGCTCTGCAAGCATCGTAAAGCGTATGTTTAGACCCACGCCGCGTACATTTAGCTGCCATTTTTCACAAATACATATTGAAGTGACGCATCAAAGCGCTCTCTATTTGAAATGTATTTATTTATTAACATGATCTTGTCAATATCATTGATCACAATATCATTTATCAAATCCTGGTCAGTTAGTCTTTTCTTGTAATCCTACATTATGCAATAAGGATAGTAATTAAGGCGCCACTCTCGATCTTTTCGTGTGCTATATATTTTGTAAAGTGTGATTAACTTTCTTTGACTACAATTATGAGCGAATTCCCCCTATCACGCCCTTTTAAAAACGCATAATACATTTAGCATCGCATTTGTCAATAAACATTTGACAAGGACCAAGTTTATTTTTGTTTTTGATGTGTGTAGTGGCTGATGTGAAGCAATGTGTTCATCGTTGATGACTCTATTTTCTACTTTGTTTGTGTAGACCAAAGGATTACGATGACATTATACACATTATTTGTATACAAGGTTAGTTTTCCGAAGCTAACTTCGACACTTTCTACTTTCAGAATCAATGGCACCAATCCAAAGTAAGTAGTAAAACAGTATAGTCATCAAACGGAAAGGTATCTTTAAAGAAAAATCTTATGATTACCAATGATGCTGAGTTGAGTGGCCGATTGCCCCACGTTCTGTCTTAGTTTTCAGCAAACTGACAATGGGTTTGCCCTGTCAGAACCGTGGAATCCATCAAAGCAGTATTTAATCTGCCTCATTATGTAGTGTACAAGACAATTGTCTACCTAACGTTGTAAATGCGTCAACTGGCGTTTCATTTTTGTGGATGACCTTAACATTTCGTCCAAGGCGGAATTCGATAGGTATAGATGCGTTCCTTAGGCTTGCCAGAAACCTATGATCGTGGGTTCGAATCTCATATTCGCCCTGATTTTGTTACGCGGTCTGTCAGATAGAAACCCGTGCGCGAGCGTCTCACCAAAGTTGCAAAAGTGTAAGACTTGCATCACTTCGGGCATTCTTCCCACATCATGATGACACGCCATGATATTACTGAAATACTGTTCAATGAGGCGTTAAGTCCTACTCACTCACTCCTGGTAAACATAGGAACTCAGTTTTGAGTGTGTTTATACATTTATGTGAAAATAATGCAGTCAGCTCATACGGCTGTCATTGGTACGGAGGTTTGATAAGTATAATAATATCATGCATGTGATAAATTGTATTTTTACAGGTGAGGACGCACAGGTGCCTTCGTGTGTTAAGATTAAAGGTAAAAACGTCTGAAGGTATAGCTAACGTTGTAAGGCGATGATCAGTTTCGAGGTATACTTAACCTGATAACCAGAAGGACCGGTTGAGAACGAATTTATCTTAGCACCATAATCTTCGCTCGGTAATGTAAATTAGTGTCCAAAAGAAAGTATACCAACTAAAAATGTTTTTCACTTTCTTGATAACTTAGAAAGTCAATATAAATTAAGACTTAGATATGTCGCACGAATACAACCAAATGTATTTGGTGACAAGGAAAAAAAATAAATTTCTTATAAAAATCGAGCATTTTGCCACGACGACTTTGAGCAACGTAGAACGCAATGCACGTGAAAAAATACTATATAAAATTGGTGACACGGCACGTTATGAACACATCAACCAAAAGCAACAAGAAAATATGCCACTTTTAACCGCTATACAGAGGGAGAGACCCGTTGGTATGGCGCAACAAGGAGCTATGCACGCAACCGTTGCAAGAACGATTGAATCCACATTGTCAGATTGATGTAACGTTTACAACAGACAGGGAGACTACTGGTGGCCAGGCCCATTGACGACAGCCACATCCGGACCATTCAACTCCAAAACCACTTCATTACAGCGACGACACTGGGATACAGGGTCAGTCGATAGAGATTAATATATGTATAGGAGATTAAGAGAACGTGGTATCAGAGCACGTCGACCCTACCGCGAAGTGATGTGAAAACGTCAACACCGACGTAACAGGTTGACATGGGCCTGGCGACTTCGACATTGGTAAGTGGAGGGCTGGGGACGCATCATGTTTTCCGATGAAAGTGGATATTGCTCTACCTTAACATGGTCGGCAGCGAGTATACAGACGAGTATTGTCTTCAAGCAAGACAATACATGACCGCATACGACGAGGCTCACACGGAACTTTCTGAACAACGCTTTACCCTGGCCGGCATGTTCTCCTGATATGAACCCTTTCGAACATTTATGGGATCCTTGACCGACAGATCAGCGGCACTAGCCATCTGACAAGAACTGGAACAATGTCTCCTTGGTGAATGGCAGTGGATCCGACGTTTGACGTCATCGGTGCAGCATCGTGTTTGAACAAGTTATGTGACAGTGAAATATTTGTCTTTGTGTCTCAGTCAGTCGTATTCTTTTTGTTTTGCTGACAATCATAAGCGGTTTTACACATTATGTTAAAACACAACTAAAATTAAGTATGTCTTTCACACTCTTGGTATACTTGTTTTTGGACATTAGTTTAGATCAGAAGACGACCAGCAGCACCAGCCATCAGAAAATAACTGGAACAATGTCTCCTTGAGGAATGGCAGCGGATTACCCCTAACGTCACCCGACGTTTGATGTTATTGGTGCAGCTTCGTGTTTAAAGTCATGTTGAACAAGTTACGTGACAGTGAAACATTTGTCTTTGTGTCTCAGTCAGTCGTAATTGTTTTGTATAGATAACAATCATAATGGTTTTCCACATTATGGTAAAGCAAAACTAAAATTAAGAATGTACATATTGAATTTCGACATGCCTTTGTTTTTCTTTCACAGTCTTTCAAACTTTTGGTATACTTTTTTGGGGACATTAGTTTAAAATGTCTATCAGTATGGCAACATTAAGAATCGCGCGTGATTTCGCGGGGAAGAATATGAACTATTGCATTTGGTGTTCAGTTAAAAGACATATAATCATAGCATTGTTAGGTTAAGTATTTTCCAGCGGTGTATATGGAATGTACTTTATCTGTCAGTGGAATAGAATTAGACCCCAGTTTCTATCATCAGATTCACCGCGTAATCGCTGGTGCGGCGTTATGTTATATTCACTCACTCTCTTAATACTATCATCAGATCCATGTAAGTGCTTATCGCATGAATGTATTCGTTAATAATGTCATGAATATCAGGCGTAAATATATTGTAGGTCATTGTCAAGCTCAAATTTCCTAAACTAATCCAAGACACATAATGTGTAAAAGGTTAGTTTTTGGAAGCTGGCATCTACACTTTCTACTTTCAGAACAAATAAAAGCATTCGAAGGTAAGGACAACCTCTTAAACTATGGATATTACTTTTGCATTTCAAATTCTATGTCAAATGCCTTAAATGGTATCTAATAACGATCATCATCGAGAATTCCTTTTGCGATGTTCGTTTCCTTGTAGTGAAGAATCTGCAGGTAAAAAGGCCTGAAGGAAGAGCTACTAGTAACTAGTATCGACTTCCACTTTCGAGGTATAATGACATCTTATACGGCGAGGATCCGGCTGACAACGTGTATATGCTCAGCAACAAAAGTTCCTGTGACACGATAGAAAACAAAAAACCTGATCAAAGTAGACGCACACATCTGAAAGAATTCATATTTCCAAACATCCAATGGACCAGTAAAACAAGTTTACACATTTAGTGACACATATCTAGCACAGAAATGACGTTATGACAAGAGAAAGATGCAAGAACAGAAATGTCAATTCACACGTCTGTAGCGTGTGTCCCCTCTTGCGTAGATGCATGCAACTTGCAATGCATCTTCTTCGCATTGAACGTATCAAACGTCTAACATAGTATTGTGGGATGACATCCCATATCCCCCCCAGCCTGTTTCTCAGTTCCTGAACTGTTTTGGGGGCACGTGGTAAACGTCGGAGATGGCGGTTCATTTCATCCCACATGTGTTCAATTGGAGAAAGATCGGTGCGAGCGAGCAGGTCATGGGATCGCATTTACGTTGTTCTGTCCAAGTGCTTGTTGAACAATCCTGGCTACATGGGGTCGGGCGTTGTCTTGCTGAAAAATCATGCCAGGTCCATGTTGTCCTGAGCGTAACGTTCACCGCAGCGTGGGAATACTCGTATTCGGCCATCGCAGTGGGAGAGCTGAAAACGAGAACCGCACCGTGGGAATACTCGTATTCGGCCATCGCAGTGGGAGAGCTGAAAACGAGACTCGTCGGTGTACAGAACCTGTCTCCACTGAACTGACGTCCAACGCATTCGCTGTCTACACAACTGCAGACCCAATCGGCGGTGATTGTTGGTCAAAATAGGGCGTCTGGCTGGTCTCCTCGCAACAATCCCGTCACGTCGAAGACGCCGACGTACAGTCTGTGCCGATATTCGAAAAAGGCCAGGGATGGTTCTCTCAGTGATGGTTGCAGGCTGAAAGCGATTTCCCAGATGGGTGGTTCGAATCCAACGATCTTGACGGACGCTCGTAACGGGGGGCCTGCCACTCCTTGGTCGGTATCTGGCAGTGTTATGCTTGCTCCCTTCACTGCCATAACGTCTTAATGGTGTTTCTGTGCACGTTCAATCGCCTAGCAACTTCACGCTGCGACGTTCCTGTTTGGAGCATACCAAAGGCCATCAAACTGTCATTTTCAGATAGGCATGGCATATCCAAAATTCAAATAATGATTAAAATGTGATGTTTTTCAATGTTGCAGTTTTCAAGACAAGCAAAAACAATGCATACCGAATCCCTAAAACACGCGTTGCTGCATGAAAGACACGTTTTGCCATCAGATCATGCTTTTCTGCTGAGGTTGCGTTTGTGCTACATGTTTTCATATTTTCGTATCCCATTTGAACATCAGAAAGGTTTTTCTTGTATGCAACGGATTGGAAAGGGGTGTCACAGGAACTTTTGTTGCTGAGTATATCTTATATTACCACCATCATATCATTGGCAGATTCAGCATTTCTCATTACTTGGTGGATTCTGTTGTCATCGAATCCTGATAGTGTGGGTCGTTGCTCATGCTTTCAAACACTGGTTTGCTGTACTTGATGATTAACCGAGCGCCGTGATACAGCTGGAAAATTATTTACTGTGTCGTTAAATTAAATAACTGACTCTTTAGGTCGAGATGTTACTTTAGTTTTATACTTCACTTGTAGACTTATCGTTTGACGGGAAAAGGCAATGAAGATGTGTTGACGTGGATAGGTTGCTATGGGCTCCATTTCTACCAGCATTGGTGGATGTAGGGTCCACTGTCTGATCGCACCCAGTGTTACAGTTAACGAGTTAAGGGTGTGTTTTGAACAGTTGCATTTCTTAGCACCGGGTTATGCCGACTGGGCGTAGATTAGGTTGCTGGTGTTAATGTGGGTGGGATATTATCGGTTTCCTATCTGCTGTCACCGGCTGACTGATTGGGTCTCGGGCCACTAACGATTGGCATGCTTGCTTACTGCGTTTTGACCAACACCGTGTTATGTCCTCGACCGTGTGTCGGACTGTCATTAATAATACATCTTCTCGAGGCAAGACAGTTAACTGACTTTAAAAGTCCAGTTTCCACACAGTTCCGAACTAGGCTGGAATTACTGGGCTCGATCGTAGCGCCACCAGTGGCTGTTACGAGTTATGTCCCTTCTATTCCTCTTCTATCGACCAATCAGTTTTCACCTCTAGTATCGCTTGCATTTGCTTTAAACAAAACGGCGGCGCCAAGTCAAGACGATCTGATCGATAATCAAGATCTATATATTGTGATAAAACGAGTCTTACATCGCGAAGTGCAACAAATCACGTGAGAACCTTGATTAAAAGCATGAAAAGATTTAGAAAATATCTGTTGACAACGAGTTAGCGGTGCACATGCTTTGCAAATCCTGAAATCGACCGAATCTGAATGATAGTTTACGAACCGGATTTCGATTTCGGAGCGCGATTTTGATTGGACTATGCATAGGCTCGTTAGTTATAATACCAGCCCAGTTCGGCAAGGGTGGAAACTGGACTTTAATAGTCAGCTAACTCACTTGCCTCGGGAAGATAATAATAATATGGATAGGTTCATTACCTGTCAGATATTGGGGATCGTAGGGTCACCTACATCTGATGGCATTCTGAGTGCAGCTTATTGATTGCCTGACGTACAGTCATTAAGAATTGTAGGTGTGTAGGTCAAATGCTTTTAATACGGGTCAGTGATACTTTGAATCGTGTGTGAAAATCATTAATGTTTTTGGGTAACCGAAGCTCTGCTATTTTTGACCTCATGTTACACTATAAGCATATGAAGCCAATTGTGTATGGAGTCAATTCCTTGTGTTATTCGCAGTGTAGTTGGAACAATGCATGAAGCAGCGTAAAACCAAAATCACTCACTCAAATTACTTATGTTTCATTATGTAAAACCTTTTTCAATGATGCATCTGATAACAGAAAAATAGCATTGGTGAACTTACCAAAGATTCTTACATTTGGTTGCTTGTTCATTAGGAAATACATCCATTGTGTTGGGTTTGGTGGCATCATGTTTCCAATTTACAGGATGCAGGAACTAATAAGAATACAGGATTCTAAAATATCATGGTAAACTCCCTTATACAGTTCCAAATATTTATACATGCCATGACACTCCTAAGGTGCTGGATGGAGTGAATGGGCCTCATCAGATCTATGTTCACCTACTTTTGGATCAGGAAGATTCGTGTTCAGGAAGCTTTGCTGCGAAGGTGACACATATGACTGTAAAAGAGTAAATGGTGGTCTTCGCATATATGAAACACAGTCAGAACCTTTTGAGATAACTGATGACTGCCAAAGTGAGTATATCAATAATCTCAACCTCAGTTGATGCTTAAAGCTTATCACTATTCTTGCATTCTTGAATTCTTGCTTTTCACATGCATCTGTCCTACAGGATCATCCCAAACTTTCCTCTACAGCTAAATTACTGTCACACCCAAATTACTCACATTTCGTTCGGACGTAGGCATCTCCGGTGATTTTAGGTATCTCTTCCACTGTGAGACTGTTTGCTCTCACTGGGTCAATACAAAGCTTCCGATCATATAAATGGATCTCTTGTTTGCCATTATAAAGATTAAGTCCACATAAACAATATATTGGCCTGACGGTTTTCATATTTGTAGTTCCATTAGTTAAACTATAAAATGAAGCCCTTATGTTCACATTCTTCAAACTGCATTTTGTTAACAAATACTTTTGCGTTTGTCTTTGTAATGCTTAGAGCCAGGTATTTCTTGAAAAGGCTTCTTTGAACTAGAATCACAATACATGTACCTCAAGTGAAAAAAATGTCAAATCAAATTATAATCCCCTAATTTACACATTTCACACACAAAATCTATGCCGTGTCAGTATTATTAAGCATACGCTAATCACTCAATCAAATAACCACCAACGACAGTGGAGCTCTCCAATCCCGGGAGGGTAGCGAATATTACACTTATTAAAATGTAAAAAAATTCTTTGTGTCGGATCTTCTGCACCAAATTGTATGGTTTATGGTGAATGTGGTAGATACCCATTATATATTAACTCTCAGATCAGATGTTTAAAATACTGGTTTAAAACCCTTCATATTCATGAATAACGTCTCCCTAAATTACCTTATTACATACTTCTACATGTAGATAACATGGGAAAGAATATTTGGACATCGCATACAAGGAATATGTTTTATATGGCTATGACAGTCAGCTGGAAATGTAAATAAGTTTCTTAATGAATTTAGAAAAATCAAAAAAACATTATGCTACCAAGAATGGCATTCCACTTTAGAGGATAGTTGACATTATGAATATTACAAAACTTTCAAGACTTTAATTCAACCATAAATATATGTATCAGTACTCACTCCGGAAAACTTAAGAAAACATTTTATTAAATATCGACTTGGTTTACTAGACCTATTTGCAAATGAAGTAAGAAAACTGTCCATTGAAAAACAGAAAAGAATGTGCACAATATGTGATCTAGAGATAGAAAATGAACATCATTTTGTGTTTGTCCATTTTACAATGAAAGCAACACATACAAGATTATTTCATAACAATGTCACCGATAAACGCCTTTGTAGTTATTCTGGCGACAAAGACCGAATCTAATATTAAGCATGCATTAGCCAAAAGAAATGAATTATTAAACAACGTGAATATCCCAATGTGTAACATTTATGATTGTATCTACATACGTAACTCTCTCTTGTATATGGGCCGGAGGCCTTTTGTACAATAAACTTCTTTTGACTCTGACAAGCGCTGGACGGATTTCTCAAGTTAAACACACAGACCAAGGGAGGTCACTCTATATCTTTGTCACAATTTAAACACAATATTATACGAGTTGCTGTTGTATTATCACTAAAGGCAAACATTTGCCATTTTATGAGCGTCTCAATAGATTTCTGCCAACTACATCAACATAAATACAGTTACAATGTACACTGTCACATAACATATAATTATGTGTTTGATGAAGTGTGACGATTATCAGTTTATCTTGAAAGTGATGGACGTTCTGGGGATATTTTTATGAATTATAGAGTTTTAAATGTTTGGACAGAATTCTATTATTTTTCACGCAAGTTCGTTACTTGCTGCTAACAGCTATGTAAAATAATGTCAGTGTCAGTCCGACTGTTAGCAGGCTTGAGTATGCCTTTCTTCTCATGCATCAGGCTGCTATTTGTACATGCGTCTGAGCCTTTAAAGGCAAATGTACCTTTCCTCACTACAAACTACCTCTGCTTGACGAAACATGCACTGCATTCGACATGTTTTCTTTCATTACCAAATATTTCCAAGCCAATCATGCACTGGTTGTCAGAGATGCTTTGCATGTTCACGATATAACGAAATATCATGAATAATTTATCAAGACTAAAAGCAGTAAAGCACCTGTTTAGGAACTTGTATATCATGAGCTTGAAGGACATCTGAAGCTTTATACTCGTCCAGACACAATTTACTGTACTAAACTGTACGGTGCGTTTCGGGATGGTTTATCCATATTTAATGTGGTGCTTATATTGTAAATAATTCAAGAATAAAAGTATGAAACGTAACAAGTATCACATGACATAATGAATTCCACCCCTTATCATTTCAGCCAAAGCATAAAAAAGTGTTCAGAATTCAGAACTAGTTGTCTGAATCGTTTGATAGATAAGTAAGTCACTGACAATATTACCAACATTTGTGTCTTTTTGGTAAATACCAACACAGAATTGAAATGCATGGTTATGTTGTCTTAATTACGGCCAAAGAAACAGCTGATGAAGTTTTCTCTCCTTGGAGTGTTTGGAGTGTTTGGGGTGATTGTCCTGAGGTGTGTGGAGAATCGACAACGAAGACCATAAGGAGGACGAGAACCTGCACACGTACCAACGAAGGCCTCGGCGAATGCCTTTCACCCTTAACTGAAACTCAAACACAATGCTGTGGCTTGAATGGATGTCCAGGTACCAAACTTACCCATTTGCCAAATGAAACTTACTTACAAAAAATGTTGGACAATGTTCGAGTTGACAAAAATCATATTAAATCTATAAAGCTTTCTGTCGTGTGTGAAACGTTCAGTTTTCGGTAAATATTCACATTAAGGTTACATTATACCGCCAGTTAAATTAAAAAAGAGGGTGCGCTGAAGTTTTGATTGACAGAATTGTTTTGGGTACCGAACAACAGTTCTCAACTGAGAAACGTGCAAAATTAATATGTGTGAGCAGTAATTATAAAACCACAATATAAACGTTCTTATGTCCGTTCCAAGTGTATGGTGGACTTAAGTGAACGTTTAGGCCTAAGGGACTCTGATCATTCGATATTCTGAAGGATGTGGGGTTGGATTTTCTTTGGAGACTGGATATTTTTCAGCAACAGCTGCAAAACCAGATATTTTTTTAATTGATAATATACATTGTTTATGCACATCTTGCAACACAAGTCTTGTGTCAGGCAAATTCATTTTTCAACATTCAGCAGTATTTTTTGTCAAGAACTTTCTTTCTGTGACCATTTTGTTCCGATCAAATCCCTGGATATTGGTTAAGCTATACTGTATCCACCTACAAGCGATGTCTTGACATGACCCTACCTCCTTTGTCACAAAAGAACTGTACAAACATGTAAAAATAAACCCAAATGCAGATTTCATTGCAATCTGAATATTGGTTTGAGAGGATTATGATAAATACAATGTAAAATATGATGATAAGATTGTATATAAAAGACATCATGCTTTCAAATTTTTAATGTCACCGAGTTTTTTTCTTTAACAATATCCTCTTGGCTGAGGATAAATAATTATTTATGGACTGAATGTTGTTCAGCTGATTGGCGAGTTACAGCAACAACAAAATGAGCCAGTTCACGGGGGGATGTCCTTTGGTAGAACATCTGCAGTTTGAGCCTTGCCACAGAGTTATGTCTTTTATTAATACATCTGCAGTTTAAAGGGGTATCCTGTGGTTGGAATCAGGGGATTGTGATCTCAAATGACGAAAGTGGACTAAATATTCAGCAACACTCACCTATGAGCACACGTATGATTGTACAATTTTTCAATTTGTTTCTGATTTCAGTTAATGGAGGCTACACTCATTGGAGCGACTGGTCCCTGGTCCCTTGCAATGAAACATGCGAAGCTAATGTCACCTCAGTCAGGACTAGGTTCAGATCCTGCACGAACCCAGTACCCAATCATGGAGGAAGATCCTGTACAGGGCCATCTTTTGAAACAAGCCTTGGTAGTCTTGACGCATGCCCAGGTCGTATTGTATATAGATAACATAATCCATTGCCTTTCCCTTTCAAAGCTTCTTTGTACGTGTAGGAGATAAACGTACAGTTTTATTAATTATATTTAGATACGTGTTATACCTGGTTGATTATATTTGTTTTACTTTTAAACTTATTTGAAACTGTAGTTAGTTATAGTACGGATATACAAATAATGATAATTTTAAGGCATCGTAAATTACAATGTGTTTCCACTACATCACTAAAGAGTACATTTCTGTCATGGGGAATTACCTTTTTTTTATAATTAATGTTTACCCATGATCATGCGGTACATATGTCGCTGATACTATAATACAAACAGATGAAGTCATCAGTCGTAATTGAAAATCTGTCTATTCACCCATTTATTTTCACAACCGTCATTCATTTGATTCCTAATTTTTGAACAGTTTTAATGTAACTAAATATATATTTGATATCTGTAACGTTATTTGAAAACACATTTACTTCATGTTTATAATTATTATCTCTTTCACAGTTGATGGAGTTTTGTCAATATGGACCGCTTGGACCAATCCTCCATGCTCTGTGTCATGTGGAGCGTCGGCAACAAAGATGAGAGTCAAGACGAGGACATGCACGCCTCCCCAGAATGGTGGGAAGGAATGTACAGGGAATTTAAATGAAGCTTTTCAAGTTTACTGTGGCCTAAATGACTGTCCAGGTACATTACATAGTTATGAGCTGAAATATAGCAGCGTGCACGCAAGTGTGTGTGACGCAATGGAAACTACACCTTTAACTTTTGCAAACAATATAATAAAATTAATGATAAGTAACATGATGTTTGAATCATATGTTTAAATATCTATTTGAAAATCCTTATATTTTCCTGATATGCGTAGAAACTTAAATAATAAAAGAGAGTACCAATTAAGTATTTAAAATAGTTCCTTGTTTTTAAATGAGTCAAAGATAAACACGACAGAATGCTTTATATTCAGATTCAGTGAAGCGAACATCCTGGTCATTGTGTAAATAACTAAATGATATCGCTTTGTTCTTTAACCACTTTAAAGGCAAGAGCATGGCTTGAGCAATCAAATCAAACATATGACACTGAACCAAGAAACTGTGGAGTGGTTGGTTGTGCAGTAAGTTCCACATAAACCTTACGTTACATGCAGTAAGCATCTGATGAAGAGGAAGAAAGAAGCTCTGAAATGTCGCTACAAATAGAAGAACGAGTGTCTTTCAAACTCTAAAATTTGATTGCTTATGAAGACTTCATACACCGCGTGCACAACAGAGGAGACCTTCAGAAGAAACCCTAAATTGATGAATATATTCAACATGTTCTGTTTGTTGATTATTTCAGTTGATGGAGGCTATGCTGCCTGGAGTCAGTGGTCCCTGGTTCCCTGCTCTGCAACATGCGGAATTAATGCCACATCAGTCCGGACACGGTCAAGGACCTGCACCAACCCAGTACCAAATCATGGAGGAGCACCCTGTTCAGGACCAACTTTCGAAAGAAGCTCTTTTCCTTGTGGTCTTAACTCATGTCCAGGTACGATTGCATATAAAACAATTACGAAAAAGAATACTTTGATTTATGTGACTCATTCGATCGTATGCTTAAAACAAATACAAAACGTTTGTCTGAGACGAGAAATAATGAGGATATTGTTTTATTCAGTTGATGGCGTTATCTCTACTTGGAGTGTTTGGAGCAATCCTCCATGTTCTGTGACGTGTGGACCATCAGCAACAAAGACCAGAAGTAGGACGAGAACATGTACACCTCCCCAGAACGGCGGAGAGGACTGTATCGGAAATTTGACTGAAACTCTAAGCCAGAACTGTTTCTTGTGTGAATGTCCAGGTATCTAAGCAGTACACCTTCTACTCCAATTACAAACAGCATCACTATAGTTTCATTGTAAGACAAACCACAAAGAGAGCCCAACAATATTATCATGATTTTAACGGTTTTCTGTTTGTTGCTTATTTCAGTTGATGGAAGCTATGCTACCTGGAGTCAGTGGTCCCTGGTTCCCTGCTCTGCAACATGCGGAATTAATGCCACAACAGTCCGGACACGGTCAAGGACCTGCACCAACCCAGTACCAAATCATGGAGGAGCACCCTGTTCTGGACCAACTTTTGATACAAGCTCTTTTCCTTGTGGTCTTAACTCATGTCGAGGTACGATGAGATATAAAACAATTACTAATGGTATTTATATATAATATATGAGTATGAAAAACACCTTTGTTTTATGTGACTCATTCGATTGCATGTTTTATATTAATGGAAAACGTATGTTTAAGATGAGAAAAATTGTGAACCAACTTGTGAAACAAACCACAAGGGTGTCCTAAAATATAATCATGATTCTAACGGTTTTCTGTTTGTTGATTATTTCAGTTGATGGAGGCTATGCTGCCTGGAGTCAGTGGTCCCTGGTTCCCTGCTCTGCAACATGCGGAATTAATGCCACAACAGTCCGGACACGGTCAAGGACCTGCACCAACCCAGTGCCAAATCATGGAGGAGCACCCTGTTCTGGACCAACTTTTGATACAAGCTCTTTCACTTGTGGTCGTAACTCATGTCGAGGTACGATGAGATATAAAACAATTACTAATGGTATTTATATATAATATATGAGTATGAAAAACACCTTTGTTTTATGTGACTCATTCGATTGCATGTTTTATATTAATGGAAAACGTATGTTTAAGATGAGAAAAATTGTGAACCAACTTGTGAAACAAACCACAAGGGTGTCCTAAAATATAATCATGATTCTAACGGTTTTCTGTTTGTTGATTATTTCAGTTGATGGAGGCTATGCTGCCTGGAGTCAGTGGTCCCTGGTTCCCTGCTCTGCAACATGCGGAATTAATGCCACAACAGTCCGGACACGGTCAAGGACCTGCACCAACCCAGTGCCAAATCATGGAGGAGCACCCTGTTCTGGACCAACTTTTGATACAAGCTCTTTCACTTGTGGTCGTAACTCATGTCGAGGTACGATGAGATATAAAACAATTACTAATGGTATTTATATATAATATATGAGTATGAAAAACACCTTTGTTTTATGTGACTCATTCGATTGCATGTTTTATATTAATGGAAAACGTATGTTTAAGATGAGAAAAATTGTGAACCAACTTGTGAAACAAACCACAAGGGTGTCCTAAAATATAATCATGATTCTAACGGTTTTCTGTTTGTTGATTATTTCAGTTGATGGAGGCTATGCTGCCTGGAGTCAGTGGTCCCTGGTTCCCTGCTCTGCAACATGCGGAATTTATGCCACAACAGTCCGGACACGGTCAAGGACCTGCACCAACCCAGTGCCAAATCATGGAGGAGCACCCTGTTCTGGACCAACTTTTGATACAAGCTCTTTCACTTGTGGTCTTAACTCATGTCGAGGTACGATGAGATATAAAACAATTACTAATGGTATTTATATATAATATATGAGTATGAAAAACACCTTTGTTTTATGTGACTCATTCGATTGCATGTTTTATATTAATGGAAAACGTATGTTTAAGATGAGAAAAATTGTGAACCAACTTGTGAAACAAACCACAAGGGTGTCCTAAAATATAATCATGATTCTAACGGTTTTCTGTTTGTTGATTATTTCAGTTGATGGAGGCTATGCTGCCTGGAGTCAGTGGTCCCTGGTTCCCTGCTCTGCAACATGCGGAATTTATGCCACAACAGTCCGGACACGGTCAAGGACCTGCACCAACCCAGTACCACAGTATGGAGGAGCACCTTGCCAAGGTTTATCATTTGAAACGGGTCAAGTCGCTTGTACATCGGAACCCTCGTCAGGTATAAATATTTACAAATATAGAAAACTCACTATACTCCAAATACAAGACATAAAGCAGCACCTAAACTTTATCAGTATAAAATGAAGACTTAAATGTCCCAGTGGAGAATGTAAGACAGCTAAGCATGTACATAATGTCCTACGATGGTGATACAGTAACACGTACAGCCCTAGTCAATGTTTCATTTCATTTTTACAATGCATTATCTGCTGCATACTTTACGCCTATTGTTCAGACGTTCGTATGCCTTCCTATTGAAAACCAAGGTGGACAGTGAGAAAGATGTGAGTGGTTGTTGTGGTGTATGAATGAACATGGATATTCCTATTCTGCTTTGAAATGCTTCATTTACTTTTCTCACCAACCTGTGCTTGATTTGCAAATTGTACATATGTTTTTAATTAAACAACACAACCTGGCATCCTATTATCTTCCAATTGGTAAGTACACTATAATCTTTAAACATAGATGCTAACGTCAACGTGTGAACAAGTCAAGCAACTGCAAAACAGTACAATCAACATATGATATGAAATATGATTTAAAGGAAACTCGTCGGCATTTTTTTCCGGAATTGAATCTAATGCGTCCAGAATGTTTCGTTGTGATGTTCAGGTGAAACGTATCAGGTGAAACGTATCCTTAACATTTGCTCCTGGTAACAACTTTTCCGTTTTGTGTTTCTGGGGCTGGCGCTTTCTGGTCTGGACGATATCCGAGGGAAAGCAGGCACAAGAGACGACAGCAACATCACGTGGACGTATATTTCATCTCAAGTCAACCATTCCTGACATTTAGAGATGTATACAAGTCGTGCTATAAACAGAGCTTTCTTTACATACAGAACGTCAGGGAATGAATACTATGAGGCTTTATAAAGTGTATGATATGTATTTTGAATAATATATGATTCTGCCAAAGTATCCCATGTTTGTTTATGAAATGAAGCAGTCACTCAGACAGTAGACAGATCGACTATATAAAATAATGTTAAGTTATTTGGAGCTTCATTAAGCTCACCTACAAAATCATCATTTTCCTCTGTAATTTTTGTAAACGATCAACATTGTCGACGTATATTCTAGGCCTGCTTGATCGATTGGGGTGAAACTCGTCTGTGAGTATCTGTCCACAGGGGGCTGAAGTGTGGTCTACGTGAAACGTGAAAATGTCTTCTTTGACGTTGTGTCAAAAACCAAAAGGAACAAGAAAACTTCTTGTGTGCAGAATGATGACCCTGAGTAGTGTCCGACTGTTCTTCTTGGATCTCAGTTGCAAACCTAGCGTGTTGGATATAGCACAGTATATATATAAATAAACACACGCGCGCGCAGGTTACAAAACTCAATTTGTGAAACTCACGAGCACGGGTGTGATGCTGTCAAACCTAGAAACATGATCCGGGAAAATATGGGAATGGAGCCGTGGGTCCGAGGTTTCTGGCTCGCCCCAGGGACGATATTAAGGACTAGAAATATTATAGGGTTCGTTACACAGCAACGAACGACTACAGACAGGGAACTGATCATTGAAAACAGAAATCAGCTTTGCCTACAATGACATTCTGTCAAATAATTACATATATCACAGCAGTGGTATTTGCACTAGAATAATGCATATAGTTTACATTACATTGATATTCCAATTAAGAAATTATCAAACGGCTATTTCTGTAACAAGGAAAAGACAATAAAAAAACATTTCATCTTCAAAAAACACCCCTTTCATCATACAATATGACACATAAACGTACTGAACACTGTTTGTTGAAACTGTTTTATCTTACGTTACAGTACGATACTAGCTTGCATTGTATGTTTGTTGTTTAACACCGCACTCAGGAATATTCCAGCTTTTTGACGGCGGTCTGTAAATAATTACGTCTGGGCCAGACAATCAAGTTATAGATATCATGAGCATTGATCTACGCAATTGGTAAACGATGACATGCATGAACGTAGTCAGAGAGCCTGACCACCCGATCCCGTATGTCACCTCTTACGGCAAGCATGGGCTGCTGAAGACCTATTCTCGCCCGGATATTCACGGGTCTACTAGCTCCTGATTGGTTTAGGAGCGGTCAAATATGTTCCATGTTGTCCGCTCACAGGCGGGTACAAATTCCATATAGCCTGCTGAGAAATCAATCGAAAACAAGAAAGAATTCTCCCGCATTTTACCTGAACTCCTACAATGTGATGTATTAGATTAGCTTTGCAGGATAGTAATTAGATTGGTGGATTGTGAGTTGGATTTCCTGGGGATACACTGACATGAAAATATTCCTTCTCTCGCCTCCACAGACACCAGTTATAACCATGTCCCCTTCCCGAAGCAATGGCTCTTATCGTTCCTTGATCTGCAACACAAAGATTGGTATGTGGACATCCGTTCCATCATATAATAAATGAGTGAGTTTGGTTTTACGCCGCTTTTAGCGTGGAAAATAACTGCCCGCTCATTGACCAGCCAGAAGCTAGTATTTTAATGTAAGGAGAGAAAATAGTTTGTGTTTCACCATTAAACAAAGGAACTATGGATACAGCCTCAATAATTAAATATTCTAGCGAAACAACCGAGGATTTCATTCTGCATTCCCATGACCCTTGCCTGGCTTGCAATTATGGTGCGGCAAGTTATTTTGAGTTTTAAGTTCCAGACAAAAGGATCCGGTTGGCTGATTATACTGGTGAAATATGTCATTATTATTATTATCAAGTTTTGTCTATATACGTCATAGAGATTACATAATAATACTATTATTCAAAATGTGTGTAAACTAAGTTTTAACATCACATCTATATTTTGTAAGTGAAACTTGCATGATCACGTACATGACCCCACGCTTTGTTTGTAAGGGGGAGAGGAAAGTGTTTTAGAAGGTCATGAGCGACATTGTCCAAGAACCATTTGAAAATCTTACAGCCCAGCCTCTTCTTCAGGTCCAACTGGTCAGCGACGTTCACGTCATGTGTCTGTTGTCTAAGTGTTGGTTTCCGAGTGGAGAAATATTCCTTGTACTCATCCATCCCTCCATCCCTCCGCCACACGGACATAATTCTATCAAAACCAATTCAGAGTTATATCTATTACTTTGTATTATCAAAATAAGTCAACTGTTCACGAAATCACCACACTCATTCCTTGACGCACATTTTCTAATCCATAGATTCCTTTACTCGGTTGCAGATTCGTGTATTAAATAACTGAATGATTAATGTGTCTTTTAATTTGTTTTTCTTCACTTCATTATTTCTTTATTCATAAATGCATGCTTTTGGTAATGCATGCATCAGTGATCTTTGTCTTCACGCTATGTCTGTTTTATGTGGATACATCATAAAAGATGATAGCAAGGAAACTGGATACTGATACCTTATAATGGGTGTAATCGAACAATGCAACGCTTTGTGTGGATACAACAGAGGTACTCACATGATTCATGACGGACATACGTAGCGGGGTGTGTGTTTTCCTACTGAGCGAGGACGGCAGGGTAAGACGGTTGATGTGCCCCACCCTTGAGCACGGCACCATTTCCACCTTCCATGGCTGGGGAACAACATTTGGTGTACATGAAGAAAATACATTAAAAAAGGTAAATAAAAATAGGACACAATTATGAATACAAACTGATGAAACGATGAAAAATCAAGAGTTGTGGCACGTGGTCCTATTATATATAGCAAGGGCAAAGAGGACATGAGGTGATGGTAAAGTGCAATTCTATATACCTAGGACATTGAGGACATGGGGTGATGGTAAAGTGCAATTCATGTATAGCAAGGACATTGAGGACATGAGGTGATGGTTAAGTGCAATTCTATATACCTAGGACATTGAGGACATGAGGTGATGGTAAAGTGCAATTCTATATACCTAGGACATTGAGGACATGAGGTGATGGTTAAGTGCAATTCTATATACCTAGGACATTGAGGACATGAGGTGATGGTAAAGTGCAATTCTATATACCTAGGACATTGAGGACATGAGGTGATGGTAAAGTGCAATTCTATATACCTAGGACATTGAGGACATGAGGTGATGGTAAAGTGCAATTCTATATACCTAGGACATTGAGGACATGAGGTGATGGTAAAGTGCAATTCTATATACCTAGGACATTGAGGACATGAGGTGATGGTAAAGTGCAATTCATGTATAGCAAGGAAATTGAGGACATAAGGTGATGGTAAAGTGCAATTCCATATACCTAGGACATTGAGGACATGAGGTGATGGTAAAGTGCAATCCATGTATAGCAAGGACATTGAGGACATAAGGTGATGGTTAAGTGCAATTCAATGTAGCTAGGACATGGAGGATATAAGGTTGAGGTGCAGTTCTATATAGCATGGTTGGTGAATGAACATAAAGTATCTGTTAAGTGCACTTCTTTGCAGCACAAGGGGTAACCAATTCACGTTACATTCACAATGAGAATCGAGCACCACAATGATATCTGCATATGGGGAAGGTTAGTGGTAGAGGGACCACGTGGTCGGTATTGAGTAAAGAGTGGATTCATAATCTACAATGACATCCCTCCAAATGAAAAAAAATAACTGAATAGCTTTAAAACTGACGGTGTAGTGACTTGTCAAAGAATGGAATGATAAGAATTTGAGAAATCTGTTTAAGTGAGAAAGCGTGTGCTGACATTATTCTGGGTTTTCTTTTTACCATAAAACAATAATTATAAGGAAGTTACCGTGTGCTCAAAGGTATAACCTTGCTGAATCGATAAAAGCATAAGACAAAATACATCTTATAATTAAAAGGGACCAGTTGGTCGTAATACGCACGTGATATTTAGCTGAACGTTTATTAAAAAAAAATAATTGTCATTATTTTGGACAAAATTGAGTTGTCATACATTCCCGTTCTTAACACACAAACACAATCTGTTACGCTGTGAGGAATGATGAAAGGTACTCGATGAAGCGAACGTAAAATCATGCTTTCCCCGCGTGTTCTGCAGCGTCTCTGTGCCCACTTCATGCTGCATAAAAGTGCGTCCGACTACATGTATGTGGTACTTATGATACATCTAAATAATTTCAATTTTAAAGGCTTTAATGGACAAATATTATATTACCGTCCATACGAAACAAGTTAGTCTTCTTTCACTCATATAGCACACAAAAATAGATTATGCATCATGCATACAATTCACTCATGTAGCACACAAAAATATATCATGATTTTTAGCAGATTCCTCCTGATCGACGATCAACCATGTGGTCCCTTTACCGGTAGCCTTTAAAAAATATTCCCATATGAAGAATTACCTCTATCTAGCTGCATAGAAACGAAATTGTTTGGCAGGTGTTACTAGAGACCATATACCGGTATATGGTCTCTGGTGTTACAATTCGAAGTGGAGTGTTCATAAAATAAATGTAACATAAAATGGGGGTGGGGCAAAACATGCTACACTCCTAAGACCGATCTCAAGAGCCGCACCCCCATTTCTCTCTCTGATAAATGGGCTCTGGAAAATCCTAGTAAATTTGACTGCAGTCATTCAGACACAACTTTGTCTGCTAACTCAATCTTTATGATTGGAGTCGCTTAATCAGTAACACTACACACATGAGACAATGTCGATACGTAAATAATAGTAGCAATAAAACCTATAATTTATATTTCACGTAAAGATAATAAAATCACAGCCCTGATCATATCTCAGCTTGAGTCGACAGCGCTCAGTAGTTCCACTGTACAATCTGCGCCATGGCTATTACAATAATTATTTGAAATCGATATCTTCTTATACATATGGGACACAGCTGTGTAGTTTTGAGCAAGGCTTATCACAGTTGCTGTTTCCTGGTTTAATTTGGGAGAAACTTTAAAATCAATTTAGAGACTGTGAGAGGTTCTTTGTGGGCCTCATCAAGGGAAGATAACTCGCAACTGTCACCTAAATTAGAGAGGGCGCACTGCTTTTCCGGCCAAATTCGCCACATCGTACGGTAAGAACTTTTACGAGCAATAACACTGTAATGCAACGAAATATGATTCTGTGCAAATAAAGCATGTGCTATGCGTTGATTATTTACACTGACGTAGCTCAATATACCAAAACAGACGATTCCATGCGTAGTCTCTCATAAGCAAATGGTAAAATGACACTTGTCACTTGGAGATAAGACAGCGATCATCGAGGGACGACAAGACAATAGATAACGGGAAGAACTGTTAATATGTAGGATTTCTGGAAAAGCACGTCTGTTCATGTCATCGCGAGGAAAATCAATAGCTACACCTGGTAACGAAACACCTATTGTGCTAACTGAGATGATGCTATCTGTAATATGCTAGTTGACACAGACGAACATTCCCTTTCACTGTCCCGGTGCGGGTCGTATATTATTGTCCATTGCGTGCTACAACCAACCCTTGCCAACAGGCGTGTACATTTCTCTGCAGGAATTCAAGCTGATGAACAATTAATGGTTGTCATATTTAGACTATGAAAAGGTATTTTCTTTGCTTTTCTTAGCTGAATGTTGAAAAATTAATATGGTTAGTAATCATTTGTATGTGTAGTGTGCATCGTAGTTTTTATATTTGAATGCTAAAATTATAACTGCATAATTTATGTCCATAGTATTTCCTCTTAGAAATCTGTAAATATTTGCAATCTGCAATTTTCACAACTATTCTGAAGTCTGACAATGTCTGAGTCTACCTAGAATGTGTGCCAGATTTTGCAGTGGTTCAAACTATGATATAGTAAAAACACTTGCAAGCATGTTTGTTCACATAAAAGTCAACTAAAATAATGCTGACGAATAAGTTTGTGCCATAAAACTCAAACATGTTTGGCACCAACCTTATATGTCATAATCATGAACATATTGTACCATTAACTGCACCTGTGTTTACTTTGAAATTTACTTTTCTGTTTTCTTATCATGCTTATCATAACACCTCTTTTATATGCTATCTAATAAGCCTAAATCTTTTTGATAATTTGCACTTTCCTTAAACATGTTAAATGAATATACCTATGAAAAAGTATTAAGCGGTTTAATTTGTAGACAACCAGTTTATTCAGTATTCAGCAATAAAATATAAGATGCCTGAGGTGGGATTCGAACCTCAAGCGTATTGATCTGAGGTTGGAAGCCTATTCTACCTGACCAAAGAGGTTAACCCTGTTACCAAATTGATGAGGTATTACAAAGTTAGACAATAATTGCTATTTCAAAAGAGTTAAAGTGGTAGTCAACACAGCATTTTACTTGTCTCTGACTAGCAGACAGGAAATGTTAATTTCATCATGTTCATCCCTAGGTAAGGATGTCATTGTCATCTCCACATCCTCCTTCATCATCAAAAAATGATATTCAGTTGCTTTCCCACTTTCCCACATGTTGCAGTCAAGCACCCTCTCATTTCTATTCTCTTTATTAAGAGTGGAAATAAAACAAGTGGAAATAAACATATGTTATGATTTGTATTTGATATTTTTTCAATATTTTTTCAAAGACCAAATAAACAGTGGTGAGCATGTATTTCTCTGTTGAAGACAATAAATAGAGGATATTTCATGTGTCCGTGAAGTATCATGTTTCTTTCATTAAGTGACGAGGGAAACATGATGATGTAAGAAACATGATCATGATGATATTTCACAAGACACATGGAATATCCTATTTATTGTATACCGGTACTTTTTGTGTAGTCTCTTCTGGAAAATGAAATTATTTAATTACAAATGTGAAACCTTGAAACGTAAGTTCTCCCTACCTGACACGCAGGGACATTTCACTATCCCTTTTTATTGCAACTTAAAAAGTAGTTCTGGCTTTGCAAAATCTTAATAGATATAAACAAAAGTAACAAAATATATTTAGGGTCTCAAATTCGTTATCATACATTGGGATTTGATTATACACAAAAACTATTTTAATGTTTTTTTAGTGTGAAATCTTTGAGACTGCTGTTTGAAGCGAGAGAGTACACACTGGTCAAGTAATAAAAATGACGTTTTGCGAAACAAACTGTCTGGATTGACAAGTTAAATGAGAAATTTACAGTTTATAACAAAACATTTTCAAGAGAATAACAAATGACAAGGAGTGACATTAATTCCATAAAAGACCATCTGTAATTATTTGCCTTGTCAATGTAGAATGTAAAAAGGAAGTCACCAGTATGTGTCCGGGCTAGACTTTTACGATAAACATGATAAGGGGGAAACAATTTGCGGGGAGGTAACTCTTGTACGACAATAGTTCCGGCCATGTGTTATTTTCACAGCAATGAAAATATCACTTTTCTCGACTTCGGAAAATTCAGTCTTTCACACTGAAGTATGTAATTATCATGATTATAGTTAATATCTTCATGATGTGATTGGTGTCATGACAATCAACATGGTTGCGAACCTGTTTCTCACGTTGGTGTTATGTTGGAATGATCTGCACAAAATAAGTGATTGTTAAGACCAATAAAGTCACACATCTACACTATTAATGATTACTAAGCATATTTCTTTTCTTCCATGCTATTCCATGGTCTCTATCATGTCTATTGTTGTTCTATGTCTTAACCGTGGTGACACTGTCTGTGTGTGTGTATCCGTAAACTTTTTCACTTTTATTCCTCAACATGCAATTATTGTCAAAAGGTGGCTATCAAATTTTTCATTTTTTTAATAAGGTCATCTGTTTAAAAGGGTTGCTGACATTGGATAAAGTGAACTCGTGAACACGACAGCTTTGACACCCTCTTCATGACAAAAACTGTAATTTGCTGAATGATACACTTATTTAGGCATAGTGTTGCTAAGAAAATTGGGTAATGATGACAGTAATCATGATAATGACTTATTCAATTAGTTTAAAAAGCATTTTCTGGGTTCGAGTTTCTTGTTCACAATGTCCACTGGAAAGATTCCAAAGGTCTCATTTCTTTACATTTACCATTTTAACCAAAGATTTTGATTCTATTAACATGATTAATGTTGTGTATTTTGTGAAATGGCATGTAAATGAAAATGGCCATAACTCATCTACTGGTTATTGCCTGCACCCCGTGATCTTGGTCTGAAGTTGTGTTCATCGTAAGAGGTGACTAACAGGATCGGGTGGTCAAGCTTGCTGAGAAGGTTGATCCTGTTGCTGCATGCTCATACTCAAAATTGCATGGACCGATCATGTTCCTGGCATTAGTCAGTAGTCACTATCTTGTCTTGTTCATACTCCATTATTTACACTTCAGAAATATTGCTGAATGTGGTGTTAAACAATACCCAATCAATCATTATTGCCTGCGTCTGTGACCAGAGCTGAAAGTGTGTAGTCACATCACTGTGTTCCACATGCTCCAAGGACCAGTTGTAAAAAAACATGATCATACTAGTAGTTGAAGGTTGGAAACAGTATCATCAGAGATAAATGGCATACATTCTTCCCTCAGGCAATATGTACTGAAACTCAACTGAAGCCAGACCTTTTCTACATTAGCTCGTTCCGTCTGGCCGCAGGGTGTGGCTGGGTAACACTACCATTGTCACAACACTACCTGCTTTATGGTCTGGTGTAGCATAAGGGTGAAACGATACATCGATGTACCGGTGCATCATGAATTTACATGCTATGATACCATACACTATAAGTTTTATTTCTGTACCAATACAAGACGATACGCTTGCTTAAATAATTACTTACTTGTTTAATGACAATAAGCGTTTTTGTCAGTCAAATATCGCAAAGTAGCCACAATGAACAGGTGACTACAGCTAGCTTTATCTTCTGAACCTGCTCTGAAATATTTTTCAATGTTAATAGTTGAGAGGTTTACACGCGATTTGATGTAAATATTCATATCGCAATAGGTTCCGTATGGTGACCTAAGTGTCGTGATACATATTGTATTGTGACCTTGCTGTATCGTTTCACCCCTAAGTAGAACATGTTGAACGGACAATGATTTTGCTGGAGACATAAATCATTTTCTCAATGGCATTAGGACTTTATCATGATTTTTCCACGTTTTGATTGGGCATGTCATAACCAAATTTAACACAATCTTTAGCATGTTAAGGAATCTGAGATATCACGTACCGGTGTATTGGATGATAGTCAGTAAATATCCTGGTAAACAACTTATTTAGACTCTGATTTCAGTAGATGTCTGATTAAAAGTTGAGTAGTTGACAGTATTAATCATATCATTATGAACCCGTGAAGATCTGGGGTAGAATAGGTTTCCAGCAATGCATGCTTACCCTAACACTAACACTAACAGGCGACTATGCTTGTAGTAAGAACGGGATTGGGTGATCAGTCTCGCAGACTTGGTTGATGCATGTCATCATATCCCAGTTGCGTTGATTATATTCTTATGACATCAATCACTAGATTGTCATGTCCAGATTATTTACAGACGGCAATCATATAGCTGGAATATTGCAAATCTTCCAATTGGCATTGAACCCGTGAAAATCCGGCTAGAGAATACGTCTTCAGCAATCAATGCTTGCTGTGAAAGGCAACTATGCTGGTCATAAGAGGCAACAAACAAGATCGGGTGGTCAGGCTAACTGACTTGGTTGATGCATGTCACCGTATCCCAAATGCATAGATTGATGCTCATGATATCAATCACTGGATTGTCTGGTCCAGACTCAATTATTTACAGATGGCCATCATGAATATTGCTGAGTGCAGTGTTAAACGGCAAACAAGCAAGCTTTAGCATTGTGTTAAAACCTTTGTAAGCATGGTATTGCATGATACAGTATAGAACACCAGCTCAGCCTTGGGTTTGTGCTGAGGCTAAGCATGCTAATTCAATTGGAAAAACAAATACTTCTGACCAATATTGTTCTTGTATCAGTAATATTATAATTTCACCATGTTCTACCAGACATAATCTGATAATGGCATTTATAAATGTGATCACTTTCAGGCACCTGTTGATTGTCCGTGTTGTTACCATGGTTACCTAGGTGCTTATGATGTAGTGTTCATAATTATGTTGGGTGCTGGAGTCCTTGGGGTCTTCTCAAATGGTATTTGAATTTCATGACCCCCTAAATCTTTAACTCTTTCACAAGGAGCCATACTTAATTTCGAACACTGCTAATGAGGTCTATGCTTACATTGTGATGTGTTATTGAGCTGTTGGGTTGTGTCTTGTGTGCATTAGATATTCAGAATACACACAATGTGTGCACATGTTTTAGGATGGCGGTGTACATAACTACCAGTCTTGCCCTGAGCTGTGTCTGTCAAACCCTTCATGTCAACAGGCTTACTATGATCAATATGTCAGTGAATGTACTGAGTATGCACAGTGCCCTTCACTTCATGTATAGACATCAGTGTTCGAAATTAGAGGGGATCCTCCAATTTGCTTCCGTGGTATTTGAAACCCAAACTTTTTAACGCTGTGGTTGTCAGTGTCATATTCTTGAGAAGGAACCCTGACCACTCTTGACTTTTGGTTTAGTTTTGAACACTTGAATTTACATCATGATTTGTGGAGTACATGGGACTGAGGGCTTCTCATGCTACACGTTTAGTGATTGTTATGATTATTCTGTAAGCAGTATTATGGATGTTATCATGTCTATCGGGCGCAAGGGTGGCCCGGTTGTCTAAGGTGCTGCGATTCGCTGTTGCATCCCTTGGACATTACAGAAACACGATTGTGGGTTTGAATCCTGGTTCGACCTGATTATGTTTCTATAGGTTTGTCAGCACCATACCTTTGCTTGTCGGTTTCACTAAAGTGGTAAATGTCTGAGACCTGCATCACTACAGGCTTGCCTCCTATATTAACATGATTAAGCTGACATACCGTGATATAACTGGAATAATGTTAAAAGCAGCGTTGAACCCAACTCACTCACTCACTCACTATTGTGTTTATCATTAACTAATCAACAGCAGTGACCTTGGTGACTAAGGTAACACAAACGTTTGGGTCCTTTCTTCATGTTTTTTTATCTTCATAAAGAGAAGGGTGCTAACCTTATAATTATATAGTTTCTAACACTTTTTAAATTGAATCATTCAGCTGGGCTCTTAAATATGCTGTTGCTAGCTGTAAGTGAACGCAACATATACATCTATAAGGTATTTCATATACAGTCAAACACTATTGTGTCAAACTTTGATGTGTTGAACTTACAGTTATCTCGAACAAGAAGCTTGGTCCCTGTGAATTCCTTCTTTATTATGATTTTCGGTTGTGTCTAATACCTTGGACAACTAGAGTTATTTAGGTAGGTCCCTTCATCTTTGACACAACAGTGTTTGAGTGTTTATGCTTGTGTACTGTACAGTACAACGATGCTGTGAATATGGTGAGTTCCTCACAATTTTAGTTACAGCAACAGTTTAGTTTCAAAAGCTCTCCTCTTGATCATATGCGAAATATGTAACTTAAGTATGCTATTTTTAAAGAAATTATTTTCATTGTGTCATGGTTAGTCAATGTTATTGATATTTTATTTATGATTATTATGATTACTGATGATTGTTTGCTGTTGTTGATATAGCATCAAATTCTGTATGTGCCATGCTAGCCGACCATGTCGATTATGCTCCGATTATTGCAATAAATATTGATGTGATATGTGCATGTTATGTGCGGTAGTAGATATGGTAAAGTTGCATTCCTGTTTTCTTTGGCCTTTGTAACCATGGTAACTGTCACGAATTGACAAGTCTGTTTCTTGGATTATTTTCCTAGTTGGCTTTGTTAGTTTAGCTAAGTATGACTGCCATGACCATATACATTGATATAGCCATGATTCATGACACAGACACAGTGAGTTGTTTGTACACGTGGCACAGGTATGTATACACCTTGTGAACACATAAAGTCATATGGTGAACAATGTTAAAGTGACGTGTGAATATCTGGGTTGGAACTTGGAATAGGTCTTCAGCAACCCGTGCTTGCCTTAAGATGTGACTGCTTGTAAGAGGCCACTAATGTGATCTGGTGGTCAGTATTGGTTCTTATAACCTTGGAAACAATATTATTTTCAGGGCAAATAGAAGAGGAGTCTCTTCGCACCAGTTTGGTAGTGGAGATCCGGCTGCTGCTACTGCGGGTGAAGATAAGAGTTTCCCAATGAGGGTTTACTGTCGGAGGAAGCTGCTCCTGAAGCTGGGGCTGGCTGTCACAGCCCTGCTACTGGTGGGGCCTTACCTCTTCCACCTGTTTGATGATAACAAGGGTGTGGCCAGGAGACAGGACAAGTTTGTGCATGAAATGGTGAGTGTTTGACTTCGAAATATGTACGTCTTACTTGATCTAAATTTATCATCATGATCATTTCAGAAACTAAAATGTTTAGTCCACTTGTCCTTATAACATGTATAATGAGAACATATAGCAACACCCTTAAAAATGGCAAATTTCTACTAGCCCTTGATACCCTAGTCCCTAGCTTTTGGGAAGTTTGGCAGTGACAATTTCTAACACTCTCATTTCATCTTTATTTTCTTGTTGAAACTGCAGCAATTTTCTCTTCTTGGTTGTAGCAGGCAGTCACTGAGTACAAAACGTTCTACATTTAATTTCGGAATACAACATTCCAAAAATTGTTTACGTAGGAGGTAAAACTTTGTGTGATTGAACTGTTGAACTAGCCTGTAGATGTCTGCATTCCACTCGGCATTCTAACGCCTTGAACATGGTGACACACTTGCCACAGGGTCACCTCCAGTCGACATGCTAGCTCCTTGAACATGGTGACACACTGGCCACAGGGTCACCTCCAGTCAACATGCTAGCCCCTTGAACATGGTGACACACTGGTTATAGGTTCACCTCCAGTCAACATGCTAGCCCCTTGAACATGGTGACACACTGGCCACAGGGTCACCTCCAGTCAACATGCTAGCCCCTTGAACATGGTGACACACTGGTTATAGGTTCACCTCCAGTCAACATGCTAGCCCCTTGAACATGGTGACACACTGGCCACAGGGTCACCTCCAGTAGACATGGTAGCCCCTTGAACATGTGACACACTGGCCACAGGGTCACCTCCAGTAGACAAGCTAGCCCCTTGGACGTGGTGACACTGGCCACAGGGTCACCTCCAGTCGACATGCTAGCCCCTTGAACATGGGGACACAATGGCCACAGGGTCACCTCCAGTAGACATGGTAGCTCCTTGAACATGGTGACACACTGGCCACAGGGTCACCTCCAGTAGACATGCTAGCTCCTTGAACATGGTGACACACTTGCCACAGGGTCACATTACTCTCTCATCACTTAGGCAGCCCTGTGATGTCCTAGTCCAGTAGACAAGCTAGCTCCATGAACATGGGGACACACTGGCCACAGGGTCACCTCCGGTAGACAAGTTAGCTCCTTGAACATGGTGACACACTGGCCACAGGGTCACATTACTCTCTCATCACTTAGGCAGCCCTGTGATGTCCTAGTCCAGTAGACAAGCTAGCCCCTTGAACATGGTGACACACTGGCCACAGGGTCACCTCCAGTAGACAAGCTAGCCCCTTGAACATGGTGACACAATGGCCACAGGGTCACCTCCAGTCGCCATGCTAGCCCCTTGAACATGGTGACACACTGGCCACAGGGTCACCTCCAGTCGACATGCTAGCCCCTTGAACATGGTGACACACTGGCCACAGGGTCACCTCCAGTAGACAAGCTAGCTCCTTGAACATGGTGACACTCTGGCCACAGGGTCACATTACTCTCTCATCACTTAGGCAGCCCTGTGATGTCCTAGTCCAGTAGACAAGCTAGCTCCTAGAACATGGTGACACACTGGCCACAGGGTCACCTCCAGTAGACAAGCTAGCTCCTAGAACATGGGGACACACTGGCCACAGGGTCACATTACTCTCTCATCACTTAGGCAGCCCTGTGATGTCCTAGTCCAGTAGACATGGTGAGTTGAGATGTTTCCTTGTACATGCTGAAGTGTCATTAGGTAAGATGTACCATGACCAAGGGGGCAATCAAATCATGTTTAAACCTTATGCTCTCTAGATGTAAAGGATCATTAAAATTTACTTTCACTTGGTTATTTTCCTGGACCAAAAGTCGTCTTAGAACTACAAGGATATATCTAGGATTCAAAAGTCCTGTGGCCATGTTGGAAGGCCAGTTGTGAAACTTCAGGATTTTTCTTAGATCCTATGTTCCTAACTTCAGTGAAATTCAACATTGTATTTTTACATTGTATTTCAACATTGCACACAATACGGTTATCATTTGTAAAGCATCTGTTAATTATTGTAGAAGCTTCTCGCCTCCTTACCATGTTCAGCATGTTTCCTGGCCCGGTGACCATTGTAGTTCAAGTCACCTCCACACAGCCATTGGGACTCAAACCGCCCATGTGGCAGCCCATGCGAAAGCTGATGTAGTTTTTCATTAAATGTCCGTTTTTTTATATTGATGCATTCACTGTTGTTAATTGTGAACATGGTGAAAGATGCTTGGGATTTTAATATTGTCTTGATGCCAGTTTGCAATGCAGCTTTACCTAATCATGTCAATGAAAACATTTTTAGGAATCTACATACATAAAGTACCTGATATAAAAAAACAAGATTGATCGAGCAAGTTTAATGTACATACATTTCTCATCTTTCCTTTCTGTCATTGAATTTTAGTAGGGATTCATGTAAATCTATAGAAGTGGGTGATCTATATTGTGATAACTTGTGCCCAATCCTTTTCCAGAGAATTGAATATATTTGTGCTAAAACAAATCCATAACATTAGTTATATCTATAATCATAATCATATCATAATTTGGGATTTTTTTATTCATTTGTGAATTTGTGACCCCAGGTCTAGATAAATCCCTGTGTTGTGACCATACATTATATGCCTATGGTAAGGTATTGGATCAGATACTGTTATCCTTCAATTTACATGATTGAACAATATTCTTTTCTTAGCTTTGTTATCGTTTGATAGAACATTATATAATGAGTGTTGAGAAAACTATTGCAGAGTTCGTACAGGTTTGAAAATCCTTGAATTTTAAGGTCCTCTTGAAAAGCCTTGATTTAGCACCAACTTTGAAAAGCCTTGGAAATCACCAAAGTAGCTTGAAGAGCCTTGAATATTTACAAAATGACATATACTTGTTAATCAAAGTATTAGAGCACTTAAAAATATGTAGCAAAGATGTTTAAGTGAGATTTATCACAGTGATAGATTTGTGTGACAGAGACACTGAAGATTTCATGACAGACTTAATAATTTATCTTTTGATTGGTAAAATATAAATCTTTTTGGAAAATGTGCAATGATACTGCTTTTTAGGTCTTACAACTACATAATATGCTACATTTAATAAAATATTGACATACTAAGGCCTATAACCAAAATATAAAATCCTTGAAAACGATTGCAGCCTTGAAGCCATGAAAAGGGCTTGAATTTTAGTGTTCAATATCTGAATGAACCTTGCAATGTGTTTCCCCTGTATCTATGTGTACTATGTTTCTGGTGCACACCAGTGAACTGCTTTCATGTCCTCTACCACAAACAGGCACCATGAACAGATTTAGTCCACCCTAGTATGGATTGAAGGAACATGACAGAACATCTTTTTGAAAAAAGATTCAATCTCATTAAAATGAGATCTTAGTTCTCGCTACCGATATACAAAGATCAATATAGGACATCCCATTACAAGTATTGTCAAAACAATCTTTCGCAAACCAATGAAATGACTAATGAAGTTAAAATTCTCAAGGTTCAACTGGTGACTTGCATTCCAGACTAAGCTTTGAAAACCATTTTGACAAAGTTCTTGATTAAAAACTTGAAAACTGAATAAAAACATTCTGGTATGTCTAATAGATGGCCGAGATCTGGGATGTCCTCAGATCTTTGTTTAGTGTAGCAAGAACTAAGATCTGATTTTAGTTTTTAGATCTGAACTGATTTGATTTTTTTCTGATAAATATCAATACATCCACCATGTATATGAAGTTTTATTGTGTCCAGCATTATGTGCAGTGATTTCAGATTACAGTATTCTATTGTACAGGACTAAAGTACTCACGGAAATGAAAAAACACTGTTTTTTCGACCTCAGATCTTAAATAAATGCAGTTAATATGCAAAATATGTAAATATTCAAACAACTAAATTAGTACTAATTGGGCCGTGGCACAAATACAGCTTATCAAATGTTTTTATGCCTTTTTACACGTAAAAGTGTGTAAAAATGTGAATAAAACAGACTATTGTGAAACAGGGCATAACCAGGTGTAAGTAGATCAAGGTGACCTATGCACCTTGACGACAGGTGAGAACAGGTGCATAATGCCTTAGTCTGTTTCTGCTATGTCAATTTGGACTTAGTTTTATTTTTGAATGTTGAAAGTGCCGACAAATTACCTCCTGTTAAGCACATTTTGTATTGTTCACTGAGATCAAACTAGCAAATCCAGACTAGTACTTTTCGAGTTGTTTTGTCATTTCGTATTTACAGCTACGTAACACTTTGTGTCAATTTTTAAATTGAGAAAAACAGGTTTTTTTCATTTTCGTGAGTACTTTAGTTCTCCTACTTGCTATTGATCAACCTTGGTGTGGGAATGAATGCATTGTGTAGGTGTGAATGGAGGTATGTAGCCACAGCATTGACTGGACAACAGCTTGTATCGGCTCCAGATGTTGCCAACAGGTGAAGCGGTGACAAGAAGCAACTTCATCAATTTGATACTATGGAAGGTCGTGATATCAGTCATGTTGAAAGTGACATGCTGACTTTTGTCATTATGGTGATAAGGAGCTGATCTGATCAGATCCATGCACTGAACATTATAACCCTAGCTGTTTTTATTTAAACATTTGTGTGACCTATGACTTGATAACTCCTTAATGGACTTTTTTCAAAGTTAGGGAACAGTTTCCATATAGTTTCCATATAGTTTCCTGATAGAAGAGATGCCCTGCAAAGTTTGATTTTCATATGTGTAATTTCTAAAAACAATCTTGTTTTTCATGTGTGTTTTCTGAAAAATATGATGTTTTTCATGTTTTGAACTATGAAATATGTTGGAGTCGTGGTCACGGTATTCTTGAGGCCTGCTCACTTTTTGCCTTGTTACCGGTTGTGTTGTGTATTATTTACTATTAAGCATGTGGAGGTCAGGAGTCCTTGTGCTATGGGATAATGTGTCACAGGTGGGGTATACAGAGGGTTTTTACAGTGGGGTTTTACAAGCTGAACCTGAAAACTCTGCTTGTAAAATCTTGCGCACGTTGCTAGTGGCACATGTAACACATTTCGCATCAGCAGTTGACAAGACTTATTTTCAGTGAAATATCTGTGAGTGACAATTACATCTATCTGGTGACCGCGATCAGAATTTCAGAAGTGTAAACAGGGGGTGAATCGATACACAATACACAATGCATTTGTTTCTGTATCGATACAAGATAATACACTTGCTGAAATAAATAACTCACTATTCGTTTGATGACCCCTGGCCTCTTTGTCAGTCAGATATCGCAAAATGTCTTGTAATTAGTGTTTCAAGTTCACTACTAAAAATAGCCACAACAAACATGTGTCTACAGCTAGCCTTACCTTTTGAAACTGCTCTGAAATATTTATTGTCTAGAAGTTTCCATGCGATTTGACATAAATAAGCGTATTGCAATACATATTGTATCATGTGTGATCTATGTATGGTGATACGCATCCTTGCTGTATCATTTCAACACTAGTAAACAGGGTCAACTGTGATGTGACATGCATGGGACGTCATATCAGTCATTGTGACATCATGATATCAGTACATGCTTGCTGTAACAGGCGACTATGCTTGTCGTAAGAGGCGACTAAGGGGATCGGGTGGTCAGGCTTGCTGACTTGGTTGATGCATGTCATCGATCCCAATTGTGTGGATCGATGGGCATGATGTCAATCACTGGATTGTCTGGTCCAGACTCGATTATTTACAGACCGCTGTCATATAGCTGGAATATTGCTGAGTGCTGAGTTAAGCAACAAGCAAACAAACGAATAGGCCGGTCAACTGACAAGACAGTGACTGGCCAATCATATGGCTATATTATTAACAGGTAATGGTAAATGATTTCCTGACCCAATGAAATCACCTCTCAAACATGTTGACTATTGAAGTAGAAACTTTGCATGGATGATCCCAGCAATGGTGTCTCTAAAAAGATTGCTGACAGCAGATTTGTTGCTATGGCCGCCATGGCAGCCATATTGAAATTGTCAATTTGTTATGACTCAACCATTTGTGCACATATAATTATCAAACAAAAAATTCATACTGTTATCATGGTTATTAATATTTACCGATTTTTTTGTAAATTGCACTTCAATTCTATCATGATATTTTCATTTGGGTTTGTAGTCTGCTGCAAATATTCCAGAAAAAATTCAGGTGAGCTACCGAGCCAGGTGGTTCTGTTATGGTATTGGAGCTTATCATGCTTACTCCCATGCAGTGTCATTATAAATCACTCCCCTTGCTCAAAGCAATCTGTTTGCCATATTGAAGCTACTGGTTGAGGGTGTTTCTTTTTTGAGCTAATCAATAGAACTTATAGTTCTAACTTATCAAAATGTTTGGTTATTTGTTGACTTCTGTACCAGTGTAAGCTCATGTGAATACTAGTGTTAATAGTAACAATAATCTGAATGATGCAGTAGCGATAGAAACTAACATATTTAGTCCACTAGTCCTTATAATGATAACGTATAGCAAAACCCTTAAAAAGGGCAAATTTCTACTGGTCCTTATGACATGTATGATACCTTAACTATTGGGCAGTTTGGCAAGGACGACAGGAATAGTGCCAATTTCTAACACTGATGCATGTCAAAAGTCATGTCATGGCTGCCATGGCAGCCATAGCAACAAGTCATGCCTGTTCGTTTCATGATTTTGACATGAATATGTTAAATGGTACGTAGCGATCTCTCTACACATCAATACCCCATATTGACTAAGTGGGTTCTATTCATGCTTCATCTATTCAACTACGTGTTCTATTCATGCCATTGTGTTCAATGCCGTGGTCTACAATAAACGCTTCAATATGTTATTATGTGTTGGAGAACAATGGAGGAAGAGTTTGTACACCTGCCATGTACACATGCCCGGCTCGGGTCAAGTTTAGCAGTTCGTGGCAACGTTTTACCATCTCGATTATCCAGTGTATTATTATGATTATGTCACCTTCTGTATTCAGTCTGATTGGATGGCCTAGCGCTAAAAATAGCCATCCAATAAACTAACTCTCACGAGTGAGCGGTGACATTACTCCAAAACGAAGCTATCAAGTCGAATGGGTCCAGGTTTCTTGTCAAAATAGAACAAGTAACTTCTAGCTATGAAGAATTTCTGCCAAATATATCAGCTTTAGCAGGGGTTTATTTACACATGCTCAGAGACTGATATACGTCCCCAAGAAAATGCAGCAAATGTCATTCAAAATTCCTAATTTGGAAGTAAAAACCAATTCATGTTACAATATATTAACATATAACTAATTTATTAATATATATTACTTATTATTTGGCTTTGTAGAAGTAACCTGGATTAACTTTTAACAAGACCAATAAATAGGAACAGGTTTTAATGCTTTATATTATGTTATTGCATTAAATGAAGTCTTAAAATACTTCAAAATTTAAGAAATTTATGAAAATATGAAATTCTAACAAATTCTAACAAATTTGCCTGCCACTTAGTTAAACTCCTAGTTAAATCCCTGGAGAAACTTAGAAATAATTCCCTGGAAGATTGGGTATCTTTACTGTTGGATGAGCTTACTTTTGGGATTGGTATACAATTTGCAATGTGTCTGTCCCATGCTTACTGGGTAATCTGTAATTGTCTGCCAACTGCATCACCTTGGGTGTCATCTTACATTTGACATAAGTACTGTGAAACCCTATCTGGCTCTATCGCTCATGCTGAGTGTGACTGTGCTGCAGTTTGTCCCAGCTGTTGCCTGTTCAAATACATCTGCTGTATGTTCACACACCGAGATGGGGATCGATGCTCCACACCTGCCTAAGCATAAGCCAGGCTGTCTGTTAGATAGCTTAAAATAACACATTATTGACAGAAATAGTATTTGTAACCTGCATATTGACAAAAATGATGTTATCCTTCATAAACCTGATAAATGCATGATGAACTATGACATACCTTTAAGATTAAAGATGCAAAGTGCATACATTGACAGTTCAAATTTGATGCTAACAAGTCATCATGTACTGATGATTGTACAAAAGAACATTTTCAGATGTTCAATTTTGCGGGTTGTATCTTGTGATGGAGCAAGTGGCTCCTTGTCATGAAGTTTGACAAAACTTCTTATTAACCAAAATGGGACCTGTGAAGATCCGGGTAAGAATAGGTCTTCAGCAATAAAATATAGCTGCAATAATGCTGAGAGCTGCATGCTGCGTTAAACAACAAACAAACCAAAAATGGGTGTTTATGAAAGTGAAATATCAATATGATTATAACAATATGATTATAACTATCTAGAATTTTTTTCAGCCCTTTTTTCCACTTAAAGACAATATCTTAATTGTCAAGCCTCCATCCTGGGAGCCCTGTGTTGATGTTGGTCTTCCTGAAGTAAAGCCTGTCCAACAGTATTGTAATCTGTGTGGTTTTGCCCTTGAGCATTGTGGAGGATGGTAACATTTTCACAATTAATACCCAATGTCAGTCCACACCTTATGCTGCTCTGTCACAACTCAATGTTGGTGGTAGTCAAGCTGTTAAAGCACTCGCTTGTCACGCTGAAGACCTGGGTTTGATGTCTGGTTTCCCCCACTGTGATTACTGGAATATTGCTAAAAGTGGCGTAACTCACTCACTCACTCACTCACTCACTCACTCACTCACTCACTCACTCACTCACTCACTCACTCACTCACTCACTCACTCACTCACTCACTCACTCACTCACTCACTCACTCACTCACTCACTCACTCACTCACTCACTCACTCACTCACTCACTCACTCACTCACTCACTCACTCACTCACTCACTCACTCACTCACTCACTCACTCACTCACTCACTCACTCACTCACTCACTCACTCACTCACTCACTCACTCACTCACTCACTCACTCACTCACTCACTCACTCACTCACTCACTCACTCACTCACTCACTCACTCACTCACTCACTCACTCACTCACTCACTCACTCACTCACTCACTCACTCACTCACTCACTCACTCACTCACTCACTCACTCACTCACTCACTCACTCACTCACTCACTCACTCACTCACTCACTCACTCACTCACTCACTCACTCACTCACTCACTCACTCACTCACTCACTCACTCACTCACTCACTCACTCACCCACCCACCTCACTCACTCCTATTTCCAGAACCAGAAGGACAGTAAACGTCAACATAAAAGTGACCATGCTGTACCCGACCTGAATCAAGACAATGTTATCCCCCAACCCCAGGTAGGAGAGGATGACAACCCTTTTGAACACAAGAATCTTGGACCTGTAGCTGTCATGAAGAAGGGAATTACAGGCAACTTTGAACCCAAGGAGCCTGAAGCCAAAAATACCCCAGGTTAGTAATGGATGTGGAAAAGTTACTCATGCAGACATTGTTTAAGGGCAGATCATTATGATAATCTTTAGGCATGATCATAGGAATGCCATATGTTCTTGAGGACATTTGTTTCCATGGTGATGGCCTAAGGATATGAAGAGAGTCTTTGCTGAATTGTGAGCGTGGCCTCCTTTATAGATGGTTTGCGTTTTAAGTGTGTGTGTGTGTGTGTGTGTGTGTGTGTGTGTGTGTGTGTGTGTGTGTGTGTGTGTGTGTGTGTGTGTGTGTGTGTGTGTGTGTGTGTGTGTGAGAGAGAGAGACAGACAGACAGACAGACACACAGAGTGAGAGGAGCTGACCAGTCCTTGATTTAGCCACACCAGAGAGCGTAACAACAACTACCGTCTTTCAGCATCTTTTGTTATGATTCGGACGGGTATTGAAACCCTGATGAACCCCTGACCTTCCGCCTCCGGGGATGCTCTACCACTACACCACATACGTGAATAAAAGAATACAACATTTGAAGTCATCTCGTGGTTTAAAAGAATTTCAAGTGAATAATTGCTTCTGTAAAATAGATTCAAAACTGCATGTCATCTTCATCATGAAAAGGATAATTTAGTCTTGTTTTTAGAGATGTGCCTTATGTTTTGTTTCCATATTGAAAAAAGACTTTCTCTTCCGTAAAACAGGTCTGGCAAAATATACAAGTGTTAATGCTACATTGGGGAGTAGTTGTGGACATGCACACTTTGCACACAATATTTTTTCGGGAAAATTATTTGGGACTATATTGTAATTGACTGGTAGGGATGGAATATTGCTTGCTGCATGAACAAGCACACATGCACTCATGGACACACACACATACCAACAGACACACACATGCACATCATGAAACCCCATTAACACACACACTAACACTCACCTTAACACACCAGCTCATCCACAACCCTCACTCGGCACATGGGGTCTAGTGGTAGACTGTCCGCCCAGAGAGTGGAAGGTCTGGGGTTCATAGAGATGGTACCTGTTACCCTGTCTGGCATTCAGCATTAAAAGGCTGACTGGTCGGCTTGGAGTCAATATGCTGTTTCTGAGTGGGGTATTTATGTTAAGCTGTGGCAGTGGGATAGCACTATAAAAACTGCATTAGTCCAGACTAGTACAAGCAGCCACACACACACACATGCATGCTTGTCACTATATATGTGCAATAATCTTGGATGCAATTCCATTTAACCTCACGTCACCTCACTCTGCACTCTGCTGCCAGGTGAGATGGGCGAGCCTGTATACACTACAATGGAAGAGCAGTCCAAAGCTGACCAGACTGTTCGAGAGTTCGGCTTCAACATGGTAGCCAGTGACAAGATTCCAATGGACAGAAGCATCCCGGACACCAGGATGGATGAGTAAGTCTCCTTTTGATCAGGGTCTGTTGCCTCATGTAATGGGGTGGTGGTGGGGTAGCCTTGTGGTTAAAGCGTTCGAAAACCCGGGTTTGATTTCCCACATGGGTACAATGTGTAAAGCCCATTTCTGGTGTTCCCTGCCATGATATTTCTGGAATATTGCTAAAAGCGGCATAAAACTGTACTCACTTATATAATGGGATTGATTACTATCAAAATCATTCCTTTTGTCTTTTAAGTTCTTTTCAAGTTGACATTTCTTGTTAAGCAGTAAGTCCCTTACTTCAAGAAAAATGCACATCCATGTGTTAATCATGTTAGTAAATGGAACAAGAAAGATTGCTGTTGACCATTTGTTCACCTCTGGATTTGGGCTCTGTTGTGTGACTTCTGTCAATGTCTGGAATACATTTGGATGTTCTAAGATTGTAGAATCAGGCTGAGTAATCTTGGTGAAAGATTCCTTTTGTTCTATATACGTCCTGCAGGAGCAAAGGCAAAGCAAATATATTGTCGCATTTTGTTACTTTAATATGACTATCATCATTCCAAACACAAGACAGAGAAAACTAGCTGAAACTTGACATTTGATGAAAAGGAACTATATTTGCTACCAACAGCCCCCATGCAAACATGGTGTCAACTTTAGGGGATGATTCTCTTCCTTTGCTACTATTGAGAGGTGGGCAGAGGAGTTCAGTAAGTGAAGTGAGACCTTCAAAGGTGACCAGGAAGACCTTCAAATGCCCCGAATAAGGAAAATAGTGATTGAAATACATGATATGATTCTGGATGATCAACGACTCACATAGCCAGTGAAGAGTTGAGAACAATCTGAGGAAAGAATGGGGCTTGATAAAGGTATCAGAAATGCCCCCGGTTCATCTTCTCTCGTGAGAGTCTAGGCTGTTTTTGAAGCAGTCCCAGCTGAGTTTGTTGAGAGATTTGTAACCATGGATGAGTCTTGGGTTCACCGCTATCGAAGCAGTGGAAATGTCACTTCATCTGGCAAAGGATTCCTGCTTGCAGACAAATCCTGAAAGGTTATAGGCCAACTGTTTAATACATGAGAATACCATGGCTAAATTTCATGGAAAACTCATTGAGGTGTGGTGTTCCACCAGGAAAATGCGCCTGTGTGCAGGTCTGTTGTCACCATGGCTGCAATGCATGACTGTGGCTTTGAACTCACTGAACATCTGCCATATTCACTGTCAGATGTCCATGTCTTCCTGAACTTGAAGAAAGAACTATCTGAGAAGCATAATGCAAATGAGGATGGCCTCATTTCTGCCATGCTGGACTTTTTGCACCACAAGGAGTAAGCCTTCTACACAAGTGGGTACTCAGCATCTTTGGCAGAAGTGTGGACCTCAAATTGGATTATGTCGAAAAGTCATTATCAACCAACTCCGTCAACAGGCTCCAGACTAGTTAGGCCCAGAACCTTTTCAGCCACCCCTCGTAACTTGAACAATAAACAGAAGTCAAGTGACTTAAACGGGACTATACCTAGCCTTGCTTTTGCTGACTGCTGTTGAAAGTTACATGTTCTTCTTTTATGTTACAATAGGAATCCTTAATATTTGTTTGTTATAATATCAACTATTTTATTTTAAAAACATATACATAGCATCATAATAATCAAATCATTTCTTTCCTAATGAACAAACATGATGAAACAAAGACAATGACAATTTCAAGAAAGAAATTCTGACTTCTAAATCTAACGTGTCTAAATGCAGTCATGTCAAGTTTCATGTGAGTTGAGTGTTCCCATGTAAGAGTACCAACATCCTGTTTAACACATATTAATTCCTACATTCCTGTGCTTGCTATGTACAGATGCAAGTACTGGCACTACCCTACAGACTTGCCCACGGTCAGTGTGATCCTTGTGTTCCACAACGAAGGCTGGTCCACGCTGGTCCGCACTGTGCACAGCGTCATCGACACCTCCCCGCCTCATCTGCTCAAGGAGGTTGTCATGGTAGACGACTACAGCGACAAGGGTTTGTAGCCGTTTTCATTACCTTTACCCAGTGGGGAATGCAGAACAGACAATATTTGTCGTAAAATGTCGTTTAAATTGAAACGAGTAGTCGGGCTTGGGGACAGCATGCTACATGTGCTATGGCACCCAGATGCCATTAGACGTTAATCATAAAATCAAGCTGTTTGTCTGGTCCTTAATATAGCTGGAATACTGCAGTGTGTGGCAATGACATTCATTCACTTGATTACCTATTACCTGCTAAGTTCACCAGATGTGACCTCCCAATCTATAAATTCACCAGATGTGACCTCCCAATCTATAAATTCACCAGATGTGACCTCCCAATCTATATATTCACCAGATGTGACCTCCCAATCTATATAATCACCTGATCTTACCTCTCAATCTATATATATTCACCAGATGTGACCCTTCAATCTATATAATCACCTGATCTTACCTCCCAATCTATGAATTCACCTGACACCACTTCCCAATATCTAAATTCAGCTGATGCGACCTCACAACCTCCCAATCTATATATTCACCTGATGTGACCTTCCAATCTATAAATTCACCTAATGCCACTTTCCAATCTATAAATTCGCCAAATGTGATCTCGCGACCTCCCAATCTATAAATTCACCTGATGCGACCTTGCAACCTCGTGACCTCCCAATCTATAAATTCACCAGATGTGACCTCCCAATCTATAAATTCACCAGATGTGACCTCCCAATCTATATATTCACCAGATGTGACCTCCCAATCTATATAATCACCTGATCTTACCTCTCAATCTATATATATTCACCAGATGTGACCCTTCAATCTATATAATCACCTGATCTTACCTCCCAATCTATGAATTCACCTGACACCACTTCCCAATATCTAAATTCAGCTGATGCGACCTCACAACCTCCCAATCTATATATTCACCTGATGTGACCTTCCAATCTATAAATTCACCTAATGCCACTTTCCAATCTATAAATTCGCCAAATGTGATCTCGCGACCTCCCAATCTATAAATTCACCTGATGCGACCTTGCAACCTCGTGACCTCCCAATCTATATATTCACCTGATGTGACCTTCCAATCTATAAATTCTCTAGATGAGATATCCCAATCTATATATTCACCTGATGTGACCTTTAAATCTATAAATTCACCTGATGCCACTTTCCAATCTATAAATTCACCAGATGCGACCTTGCGACCTCCCAATCTATATATTCATCTGATGTGACCTTCCAATCTATAATTTCACCTGATGCAAATTTGCGACCTCCCATTCTATATATTCACCTGATGTGACCTTCTAATCTATAAATTCACCTGATGCGACCTCGCGACCTCCCAATCTATATATTCACCTGATGTGACCTCCAAATCTATATACTCACCTGATGTGACCTTCCAATCTATAAATTCTCTAGATGAGATATCCCAATCTATATGTTCACCTGATGTGACCTTTAAATCTGTAAATTCACCTGATGCCACTTTCCAATCTATAAATTCACCAGATGCGACCTTGCGACCTCCCAATCTATATATTCACCTGATGTGACCTTCCAATCTATAATTTCACCTGATGCAAATTTGCGACCTCCCAATCTATATATTCACCTGATGTGACCTTCTAATCTATAAATTCACCTGATGCGACCTCGCGACCTCCCAATCTATATATTCACCTGATGTGACCTCCCAATCTATATATTCACCTGATGTGACCTTCCAATCTATAAATTCTCTAGATGAGATATCCCAATCTATATGTTCACCTGATGTGACCTTTAAATCTGTAAATTCACCTGATGCCACTTTCCAATCTATAAATTCACCAGATGCGACCTTGCGACCTCCCAATCTATATATTCACCTGATGTGACCTTCCAATCTATAATTTCACCTGATGCAAATTTGCGACCTCCCAATCTATATATTCACCTGATGTGACCTTCTAATCTATAAATTCACCTGATGCGACCTCGCAACCTCCCAATCTATATATTCACCTGATGTGACCTCCCAATCTATATATTCACCTGATGTGACCTCCCAATCTATAATTCACCTGATTCAATGTCCAAATAACAAAATTCACCTGATGCAACTTCCTATCAGGATCTTCATGCAGAGAGGTGACAGGGTTTTACCTTCACTTGACCCCAATAATTAATTTGAATGATCCCTGCAGGGAATATGAGGGTCCTGTAAAATAATGAATGTGGCGTAGTGTACTGTATGTTTGTATAGTTACTTTAGCGCCTAGAATGGATCAGTGATCATGTGGACAGTGGTCACAATTGATGGATGAAAGAACAGACACCCATAACTGTTCTTGATGCTCTGTAGGTACAATAAATAAATTTGTGCTTCCCTTGGGACGCAGTATATTTTTTTCTGCATCCACTCTGTACATTTGTGCATACTGGACGCATATTTCTGCATTGCGTAAAACCTTAATATCAGAGTAATAGGTCTGATTTGATTGAGATTGAATTGAATGCAACTTTCGCGGTTTTTCTTTTGTTCGCTGTAATAGTCACCAAAATGATACACAAGTATGTACAGTGTATTAGTGACAACTTCAGCCTGTAATATTGTTAAAACTTACTTTTGCTGCAAGCTGACCTCATCCTTATGTTCTCCAGAGCATCTGAAGGGCAAACTGGAGGACTATGTGAAGCAGTTCAATGGTAAGGTGAAGCTGTACAGGAATGAGGACAGAGAGGGGCTGATCCGAACTCGGACCCGAGGGGCGGAGCTGTCCACTGGGGACGTCATTCTCTTCCTGGACGCCCACTGCGAGTGTAACAGAAACTGGCTGGTTCCCCTACTGACACGTATCAGGCATGACAGGTCAGTGTTCTTCGGTATACACGATCATGGATATCAGATGTGTTGATCACTGCATTTAGCAGGGCATTGGTGGTCCACTGGTGGTCCATTGGTGGTCCACTGGTGATCCATTGGTGGTCCATTGGAGGTCCATTGGAGGTCCATTGGTGGTCCATTAGAGGTCCATTGGTGGTCCACTAGTGGTCCACTGTTGGTCCATTGGTGCAAAGTTGACTTCACCAGTCCCTAATAGAATTGAATAAATTATTGCTGATATTGTCAAATTTGGCCGTTTTCCTCCCTGTTGCTACTGAAGAAACCCCGATCTGATGTTGTGATCTTAGCTATTCATGACAAAGCAGGTTTGAATTTCAACTGTAAAACTGAGTTTTATGAAGCATAATTTATGTTTGGTTGATAAGTAGATATCAATTGTTGCATACTGTCCACAATACCATCAGCATTTTTAAATTCTAATTGACACAGTACAATTATAGGGCAAACAATTGTAATACATCGATAGTTTGATATGATGTTACACTCCTGATTTGTGTGAAGCTCTGTATCAACTCATTTCTGAATCATTTCATCTGTTGCTAGAACGGTGATGGCAGTGCCAATAGTGGATGGTATTGACTGGAACAACTTCCGCTACCACCCGGTCTACACCACCAACCACCACCGCGGCATCTTCGAGTGGGGATTCCTGTACAAGGAGAGCCAGGTGCCCCAGAAGGAGCTCAGCAAGAGGGCATACAACAGTGAACCCTACAAGTGAGTACAGGCTTCTAACACTTTGCCTTGTATACCCTGATAGAACCCTGTGTGCATACAACAATCATGGGATCCGTGAAGATCAGGGGTAGAATAGGTCTTCAGCAACCCATGCTTGCCGTAAAAGGCGACTATGCTTGTCGTAAAAGGAGACTAACGGGATTGGGTGGTCAGGCTCACTGACTTGGTTGATGCATGTCATCGATCCCAATTGCGTGGATCGATGCTAATGATATTAATCCCTGGATTGTCTAGTCCAGTCTCCATTATTTACAGACCGCCATCATATAGCTGTTCAACAACAAACCAACCAACAACAATCATAGCACAAAAACAATTTTAATTCCAATACTTAAACATATCTTCCTGAAGCAAGGGAGTTAACTGGCTATTAAAGTCCAATTTCAACCCTTGCTGTAATAGGCTGGCATTAGGGGGTTACATTTTGGCTGGACTAATAGGAATCTGACAGGAGGGACATAATAGAAGGGACATAACTCTGGTGGCCCAGAAATTCCAGTCGAGCTCATCAAGGGTAGAAACTGGAATTTTACAGTCATAGCCTTATTACACGGTTGTGTTAAGATTACTCTTTGGAAGGTGACCCTGAAAAAGCCCTCAGTATTAAATGTTACCAGAGAATGTGATTGTGTGGAAAATCAAATCAGAGTTATCAACAAGTATAGATGTGTTTGGAGAAGATTAAGAGACCCCAGGCAAGCATCAGTGTCTGGACAGAGGGAGAACAGTGAATATTAGTAGAGAATGAGTTTGTGCACTGGTGTTTTACTATCTGTGTGCATGCTGGTAGTTTGAAGAGCAGATCACAAAACCAACATAAGCAGTTTTTTTCAGAATCCTAACCTCATATCTTAACTGACCAAAGACTTAGTGGCTGGAAAGATGGAGTGCAGTGAAATGTGAAAGGATGGGTTGATTAGGGTATTGGCTTTTGTAGCTCACTTTTACATAATTGTAATTGTCGTGATTTACCTTGCAGGTCCCCGACCCATGCTGGAGGCCTGTTTGCCATGGACCGGAAGTACTTCTTTGAGATTGGAGCGTACGACCCCGGGATGCAGATCTGGGGTGGAGAGAACTTTGAACTTTCCTTCAAGGTAAACATTGTGATTAGTTGGCATTAACAGTTTTACTTTGTCAGAACATATTCATTACATTAAAAAATAGCAATTTGCTTCTATTTTGATGGCAGAAATTGACAGATGTGTTGAGTAGAAGGCTATCACAGTTATCTCCCTTTTTGCCAGTTACCATTTTCCAATGTGAACACTTTTAAGATTCTTATTGGCTTTTACATTCCTCAGATTTGGCAGTGTGGAGGCTCCATAGAGTGGGTGCCATGCTCTAGAGTGGGACATGTCTACAGGAACCATATGCCCTACTCATTTGGCAAGATCAGTCACAAGATACCTGTCATCAACTTGGTAAGTCTGTTGTATACTGAAAACATTCCAATATTTGTCATGGTCTGTTAACATCCCACTCCTGGTATCAAGACCTTGGTTTGGAAGACTGAAGTCAATTAGTTATATTGTACCTCTATTATGAGTGACCGTGTGGGATTGCAGGCAGAATGGAGCCCCAGTATTTGAGTGGTGAAAATGTGTGTGATTGCTGATTGTGTATTTCACCATTAGTCTGCCTGGTCAGATGTAATTATTTACAACCTGTAGGGCTTCTGGGTCAGAACAGGTCACATACATTTGTCTGTTGTGTGCAGTGGTGACCATAATATCAGGCACTGGTTTGTCTAGCCCCGATATTGTCAGTGTACCAAGATAATGATGAAATATGTTTGACTGATGTAAAACAAAATTCACTCTTTAATGAGTTACTTAAAGCTTGTTAATGTTACGTCACTGTTTTCACATCATGTTATCTTGAGGCTTGTATTGCTGCTGACAAAGTGTTCCTATCATGTGCAGAACTACATGCGTGTGGTGGAAGTGTGGCTTGACCCAGAGTTCCGTGAGTACTTCTACACGCGGGAGCCCACTATCCGTGGCTATCCGGTTGGCGACCTCACCAAGCAGGTGGCGTTCAAGAAGGAGAAGAAATGTAGGAGCTTCAAGTGGTTCATGGAAAACGTGGCCTATGAGGTGTATGACAGATTCCCTCCACCGCCACCAAACAAAGCCTGGGGAGAGGTAGGATGTCGTCAAAATAACTCTTGTTACCATTGTTACATCTCTCTTCTTTTACATCGGCCAACCTCATCTAATATCATTGTTTAAATCATGGAAATTGTATGCTGACATATAATCAGGATAACGAATATGCATGTTAGGGTAATGTGCAGTAATGTCCTATAACATGAATCCTTCCTGTACAGTTCAAGGAGAAGCAGGGGACCCGATGCTGGGACACAGTGGGCCAGGGTGTGAATGGAGGTCCCATCGGGGTCTACTACTGCCACCACGGAGGGGGCAACCAGGTAGGAACACTCACAGCTGGAACACATACATTAGCGTGAAGTAGGAAGGGCCAAATGCCATGACAACCTGTGGTGCTACTAGTTTCGTATATGGACACAGAAAACAGAAGCACAAAAGGAATATATTTAATTTCCTTGTAGCCATTATCCACTTTCATTGACATATTTAGTATGATTGTGTAGTATGGATCTAAGTAGCTTACCTTGTTGCTGAATAGAACAAATGTTTCAACACAATCAATCCATCCTAAAATATTGGTATGTCAGTGTGGTGTGTGTATGTTATTATGAGGAACACAACATTCACCTAATGAAGGAGTAAGTATATATACTATGTTGTGTTGCTCATAATAAAGAAGTTGACATCCATAAATTCTCTTCCTCATATTATGTATATTGACTGCAGTGAATTTCAACATCATTGGCTTAAACAATACTTCTACACTCACTTGTCCCACTGGCACCACTATAATTAGCTTGCGCCATCACCAGATGCCTGAACATATCAAACCAGTCAAGATTATAGTCCATGAGAAACAATTTTTAATCTGTGAGGAAAAATCCCATTCATATTTCTATATTTTCAAAGTTGAAGTGTTCTTCAACCCCAAATCAAAATTGTATTGTTCAAGTTTGAAACCCAAAAATATTTTAGTGTCTCTAGATTTTCTCAAGATCGGCAACATTTTGTTTTGTTTTCAGCAGTGTCAGCTTATTATAAACTATGTTCATGATATCAGTAGTTATGTCATGAGTACACCTGAATGTTTTCACTGTTTGTTCACAGCTGTATCGCCTGAACACGAAGGGGCAGATCGGTTATGGAGAGCGGTGTATTGAGTCTCCGAATGGTGACACCCTCCACATACATTACTGTGATGTACAGCCTACCGGACCCTGGGACTATGATGAGGTAGGCCACTCCATTTAGGGGACAACTGCTTCAGCAAATCATCTTTCAGATCACATGACACATATGATAAAACAATACTCAACCAAGCCACAAAAATGATAAAATTGAGTAAGGGGTGTAATCTCATGATTGACGACTCTTTGCTTTACCCTAACCTATCATTAGGTTTTAAGGGGCACAAATGTTAATATGATTGGCAAAAACTCCAACCTATTAATGAGTGTCATTAATATACTACTCAAAAGAAGTTAAGGATCACCTGATTCTTTCATATTACTATAGTTAATCTCTCATGTCATGACAGATTTACTTTACCATTATGAAAGAATCGGGTGATCCTTAACTTCTTTTGAGTAGAATAATAGCTTTAGACCACAGAGCACCATACCATCGACTGATATGTGTGTGCAAGTATGTGCAAGTATGTGCAAGTATGTCCATCTGAGTGCACCTGACATGCTGTGTGGTTTGCTCAACATGATGTCTCACCGTGATTGGATGAGGGAAAGGAAAATGTCCAAAGTCTCAAACTCACTTTGTTGTTGTTTGGTTTGTTATGGCATCAAGGTTTCTTTTTGTGACCTTGCAGCAGTCAGGACCATCAACAAATGTCATCGTTTGGACGATAGGAACAAATTACTTCAACTGATATAAATTAACAAACATTATTTCCAACCCTGATCTGACAGATCTTTTCAATAAGCAAGGCTGAATAAAGACATGACTAAGCACTGTGGACAAATGCAGTGACATTTAGTATGGCTACCACTGTAAGATTTCTACTTGCCCTAATTGCTACTTCAGGACATGGACCTGTAGGATTCTCCCACTGAAATCTGCCTTTACAAGGGATATAACCTTGGTGTTGACAAGTCAACAGTGGCCATTTAGGCGTTGATGCACGTCACACCATGTTGGCTCATGACCTTTTTCCATGAATGTCCAGCCATGAATTGTGTCAGAGCATCCTGAAGCTAACATTAAGCCATGAACACTGTTAGAAAGAGATTAAGGATTTAGACCTGCTTGTCTGTATCTGAACACATAACAGTAAAACCACAAGCACTTATCATGTATAGAGACGCCAATAATAAATTTGACTAAATTTATCAGTAGTTTAGATGTTGTGGCTATTGAAATTTAATTTGAAGTATTTCTTGGTAATGATGTGGTCTTTTATGTTATCAATTAAAAAAATAGCTTCCTAATATTGCGTTTGCCCTGATAATCGTTTTTGGTTTGTCAGCACTGTATTCATGGGGGGGCTCGGGTGACCCATCGTCAAAGGCGCCCTGATTTGCTGTGCAGAGTTGCATCTCTTGGGCACACCAGGAAGCTATGATTGTGGGTTTGAATCCCGGTTCGCCCCGATTATGTTTCTAGCTTTGTCACCACCATAGCTGTGCTCACTGCTGTGGTAAACCTCTGAGACCTGCATCACTCCAAGCTGACATGCTGTGATATAACTGGAATACTGTTATTAAAGCGGAGTTAAACCCAACTCACTCACTGTACTCATGGGTTTCATCAAAGTGATAAATATCCAACAACCGCATCACTTCGGCTTTCGCCCTACATCCGACTGATACGCTGTGATATAACTGAAATACTGTTCACTCACAATATTGGGCTTGCCATGCTTATTGAGATTGCACGACTTCCCAACGCCTTCGACTTCACCACTAGGCTACCCCACTGTCCCATAGAATGGTGAAGTAGAAAGGTTATGTACATGTGGATAATTGATGTTTATACAAGGTTAAGGGATGACAGATTAATGTTTACACAACAGATAAGGTTGGAGTACAAAGCCTGATAGAAGTACATATTAAACTTGGATCAACGAGGCACGTTTCAGTAAAACAATACAGTGATTAATATAGGCAAGGGATTGGAAGCCAGTATTAAGAAGAGAAGGATTAAGATATATATGTTATCTACATGTGTATAACCTTCCTTGGCTTGATAATGGTGTTAGTATCTACACCGAAATGTCTCACTTATTGTGATAAAAAAAGCTGTATATCCACACAATTATCTCCCTTGGTCGCTCGTCACAATGAATGCCCGGGTTCGATTCCCCACATAGGTAGAATGTGTGAAGCTCATTTCTGGTGTCCACTGCCCTCATATTGCTGAAATATTGCTGAAAGCAGCACGAAATCCAACTCACACGAAAGACGTTGACTCTTGGTTGCCTATCTCCAGGTCCATGATATAGCTGGAATCTTGCTGACGATGCTGCCATGACATGCTGTAGATTCACCCTAGGTATCTGTATCTCCTTCTTTTTTCTTTCAGAACTCGTATCTTATTAAAAATATCCTGCTCAGCAAATGTGTGGAGATCGGCAAAGATGAGAGATTGCATTTACAGCCATGCGACCCTGCATCGAAGAGCCAGCAATTTATTGTCAATGAAATATTCCCTTGGAAGGACAAGAGGTGACGAACTCATGCCGAGCTCATCCTGTTGCTGTACATAGCCGTCAGTAGCATCGTCAGTCATCTGTCAACTTTCATCTTCTCAGGGAGAGGGGTATATTCACCATTAGTAGCTGCAACACTGTAGCCTGCATTTCAAGGTTATCAAACATCATACTTCAATAATGGTTTCAATAATTCTTTTGTGCATAAGACCAATGTCAGAACTTTGAATTTTGATTTTTGAAGGTTTTGAAATGAAATTATAGCTCTGAAGAAATTCAGATTCTGTCACTTATAATTAAGAGGAAGCATAATGATGTCCTTACCTTTACATCACCAACACTTGGTCTTGCATGTCTTTTTTCTTTTGACTGACTGTTGTTTCTTATTACGCTCTTATTTCTTTAATTGTTATAAGCCAAGATCCTTTAGACAAGCTAGGCTTTTATATAGGCTAAGCGCCCTTGGCAGGCAACTTGGAAAACTATTTTGTTCCAAGTTGGTAATTTCTTTGAGTTTTTGTCTTACATTCAGATGCAACATTGCAATGCTGTTGATCTCAGCATTAATGCCTCTCCCCTGATATTAGTCCTGATGTCACTGAAATACACGTCAACTCAACAAGCCATGGCATTAGTTATAATTTCAATATCATGAATTTGTGACTTGTATTTCCAATCTGGGAATTTTTACTGACATTTGCTCAGACTCTGTAGAAAATCGGTCTCTGAGCATGTCCAGATGAATTCATGATAAGGCCATCTTCCCCTGGCAAGGGAGTTTACAGACTTTAATAGTTTAGTTTCCATCCTTGTCGAACTAGGCTGGAAATAATGGAGTTATAATTTGGACTAAAGAGTCTATGCATAGTCCAATCAAAACCCCGAAAACAAAATCAAAAACAAAATAGACATCCGGTTCATAAACAAATGTTCTTAATCAAGGTGCTCAAGTGTTTTGATGCACTTTGCAAGGTAAAAAAGATCTTTATTATTGATAAGATCGTCTTGACTTGGCGTCAGCATTTTGTTTAAAGCAAATGCAAGTGATATTAGAGGTGGAATCTGATTAGTCAATATGGGGGACAAAGAAGGGATGTAACTCTTGTGGCACTAGATCGAGCTCAGTAATTCCATCCTAGTTCAGCAAGGGTGGAATAGACATTTAAAGTCAGTTTGCCCTTGCCAGAGACAGTTCACTGTTGTAGGTTCAAGGGTAGGGAAAAAAAAACTTGTATCCCTGATAATATGAAAATATTGCCATGGACAAAACATGTTGCTATCTGTTTGATTCAGATGATATATCAAGTCTTGACAGAAGATTTCTTAAAGTGTATAATCATGAAAAATTGGCATCAAAACAATATGCATTGCTATGTTATCTGATTGTTATCAGGCAATGGCATTCAGTGGTCATGTTTTGTATAAAAAGGTTTTCCTTCTCTTACATACAGAAGTACTAAGAATGTTATATCAATCTTGGGAACATGTCAGGCGCAGTGTTAAGTACCTTCACAGAGTCCATCTTTGTATCTTGGTGTTAGAATCTGTTGCTATGAGAAATGTACGCAACAACGAGGGCTGTGCGACTCTGTAATCAAAATGCAAGTACTTTATATGCAACTGTGAGATGGTAGTGTATATTCATCGCTACATACTGTGTACATGACCAGTGACAACGAAACATTTGCTGTGGTAATCAGAAGCTCACATGTTTCTCCTTACCTAAATCCATTTTCATCACCAGTCCATTTTGTTATTTGGAGATATTACCTAAAACACATGTTAAACCAATTACTGTAAATAATAATTTATTGATCGTCATATTTATTTGGCAGAATATGTATCCATTTATATTAGCACTGGCATCAGTATTACTGGTTGTTCAGTCATCAAAAGACCAATGTTTATTTTTGTCTCATTGTGTACCTGTTTCTATTTTTGCAACAGAATTATAACAGATAGGTTCGTTATTCAGTTGAAATATGGTCACACTCCACACTCCAAAGTATATGATAGGATGTATTAATTGGTATTGTGTCCATTCATTTATGTGTTTATCATAGTTTACATACTAAGTCATGTGTTGTGGGAAAATACTTGTGATAACTATAAAAATATATAGCAGTGTTCATTTCAGAAGAAGAGGGGACATTTGAGGTGACCAGGCGACACACAAATATTCAAAACATTGGAATAAGCATGGCCCCTACATTTGCTTTCATTTCTCGGATACCATGACAAGTTTATGGCCACATGTGACAGTGATATAAGACCGAGAAATGAAAGCCAGTTCGGCCAAGTAAATGAACCAGCCAATCAAAACACTTGTAAAATTGCAGTGGTCAATTCATTCAGGAGGTGTAACCTATTATTACTGAAAGCTGACTGTAGAGTTTCGAGGTTAAGATAAATGCTTAATGTATTCCAATTGCTTAAAGTTAATGATAAAAAGTTTTAGTGTTTGGATATTATGTTACACCCTTTGGGTGTGGAGATATTTATTTTTTGCACCTTTAAGGAATATTGTGTGTAAATGCCCCCATGGCCGGATTTGGAAATGAACACACTATATATATATATAACTGCCAACTATCTGAAGATGTTTCATGCGTTCTGAATTCTGTTCACCATATAATCTTAGGACAGACAGAGCCCATGTTTTTACTTGTGACGTGACTCCAAAGTTGAGATTTGAAACTGAATGTTGAAACCTTCGTTTCACTTGTAGTGCTATGAATGCCTTATTGAACTGCTGCAGCAGCTTGTCTGGGGGTGATGGAGGGGGTGCAGCCTTGTGGATGGGGCTGGTTCAGGGACCCCTTGTCAGTCAGAACTCCATAGTCGTGTCCTAATCTTGGTATTGCACACTGTGGAATATTGCTAAAAGCAAAGCTTAGTTGCTCATCTGCACCTTGGCACTGGGATACACAGCAATGACCATAGCTCCTGTTGTTGTACACGTTCATTTCCCGGCTGCGCTTGGGTTTCTTCAGTGTCTGTGTCTAATGGTCTGTCATTATTGTTAAGTGATTGTCAACTTATTATCACTGATGTATATCAATTGTAGGTAGGATTTGTTTTCTTTATTGAGATAGTGATTATGTCGTAATGGCGATTGCTCCCTTTCCTGTACTTTGATGCACAGTTGACCATGTGAAACTCTACATGAAGGCGTTTGTTGCTGACATTTGAAGATGGAAAGTAATCAGAAAATGTGAATTATTATTGCTTGCCATGTCTGGTCGGTTTTTCTAATGTCATTATATTTTATTTCATTTTGCATGATATGTCAATGGGTGTTTAGTTATTGATTATCAGGGCTCGATTTAGCTTTATAAAACATGCACCAGTGCAACCAGTTATTGAAAAATGGAACCTAATATGTATGTCAACATGCACCAGATGCATGTTAAAAAAATTCAAGTTTGCGTCTGCCTAACCCTTTTTGCCAATATACTCAATACCTCTAGCGTTTATTAACCATACTACATTTATTTCATCTCTGTCTTAGGTGATTATTGGTTATGCTTCATCAAACTGAATTTCATCAAGGGTAATTAAAGATTATACGCACATGTTCCTATTACGTTTTATAGCAGCAGGTCATAATTAATGTGACACTGGCAGCAGACGGAATATGTTTCAGCTTTGATATATTTATGGGACCAGGGTGCAACCTGGTTTTGTCTGTTGAGGGTGCAACTCGGTTTTGTCTGGTGAGAGTGCAACCTGGCTTTGTCTGGTGAGAGTGCTACCTGGTTTTGTCTGGCGAGGGTGCAACCTGGCTTTGTCTGGCGAGGGTGCAACCTGGCTTTGTCTGGCGAGGGTGCAACCTGGTTTTGTCTGGCGAGGGTGCAACCTGGCTTTGTCTGGCGAGGGTGCAACCTGGTTTTGTCTGGTGCAAATAGGTTTTTGTATCACCATGCACCTGGTGCAAGTTAAACAAGAGCCTTAGATCGAGCCCTGTTACCTAGTGCATGAATGTAGACAGCATGGGGTATTGTGTGTGTACATCTACACCAGGTCGTTCTGTGTTTCGTCTTCTTCATGTTGGCCCAGGAAATACACATGGCATTCTTTCATAGAAGTGAACTAATTCAGCAGATGAAGTCAGTTAGACCATGTGAAAGGGACATGGACGTACCTGTAATCTTCCAGAAACTGTTTAAGAAATTTTGGCCAACTAGGTACAGAAGTCAATCTTTGACATCCTGACCATGAATTCCACTGCTCATTGGTAGACTATGAGCATAAGACATTTACTATATCATTGAATTTGGAGGCCAAAACTACTGTGCTTATGATATAGAGGTTTCTAACATTGATGTTATCCATATTTGCCTGAAACCAACCACATCAGCCTGAGGTATCAAATTTGAAAGAATTATGAACACTGTCGTTCTTTCTATTTCCTCCTGATATGATTTACCTTACGCACTTTAACTATTTTAGGCCTCACAAATGTTTATCTGGTAAATCAGTAAATGAAATTGCCTCCCTGTCTGGATTATGAATGACTGCTTTGGAATAAGTATGATATTTCGCTGCCATGCGTTCCTCAGTAAAACCATGGTCTAACATAAATTTGATCCTGCTAAAATATGACGTTAGAATGTCAATTCCAGGGTTGTCAGAATGTCAGTTGTTGTCTTATGGAAGAGGTTGCTGAAGCAAGGGCAGTGAAGGACGAGGGAATGTGGAAATCACCTGATGAGATAGAGGCAGCTTAATTATTAGTTAGTGATTTGTGTTTGGATGGGGAATATTTACCTTGTATATGTATATATTTCTATAGCCACCATGCTCACTGTATTTTCATAGGGTCTTTTCTTCAGACAGCTTCTGAACTTCCCTAATAACTTACTCTGAAATCATTTGAGATTTTTTAGCTGTTGTCACAAATCAACCTTTCTTTTGACAGCTATGTCCCATGTTTTCTCTAAAGAAGCTGTGGTCAGTATTTTTCCTGCTCCTGACTGATACATGGAATCTTTAGTTCTCAGTAAACATATTCAGCTTCCTACAGCTTACAGCGTACCCTTCATGAGCTTTTTAGCATCTTCTTTATCAAACATAGTTTGCTAGAGAATAAATCAAAACAAAAACTGCAGGTCCTTGTGTCAGTTGTGAATTTGAGATGTGCTGTACCTTGCTTACCTGTTTAGAATATGTGAAAATGGTACTGAATATTTGATATGTTACAATACTGCTGTTTGAGCTCTTTGAAGATGTACTGATATATCTGCCATCCACTTGTGTGGAGGGATTTGTATGAATGTAGTCTCTGTGTCCATTATGTTATTCAAATCATGTTACTCTTCTACTTGAGTGCCATAATTCAAGATGTTGATCAAATAATCAATCAAATCATATATTATGCTTATGGGAAATTTCATATTAATATTTACAAATGTCACAAGGGCTTAATTTTATTTAAGATTCTTTAATAACCCTAAGGGTAAAGATACTTGAGTTCATAAAAGTCAAATGAAGCATTTGAAGTTTATTTTTGTGCTGTTATAACTTCATTGTTGACACAAGATGTTACCTGTAGCCACGATGATGATGATGATGATGATGATGTCATGCTACTGTCCTTATGACACCTCAAATTTGCTCATACCGTTTTCTACACAGTGTTCTATTTCTATCAAATAAGTGCTTTCAGTAGGCATAGAATGTGGCTTGTTTGTACATTAAGGAGCTATGCCTTATTGAAGTTTGTGTTTTGTCTCTAGTTTTTTTCAGACTGTGCCAGCTATGATGACCAATCAAATATACTGAACTAAAACAGTTAGGGATCATGAATAGGATTTTATGAAACTGGGTGCTCAGTCTTCACTACCAAAAAACTTCCCCCAAAATATTCATGTTCCCTAACTTCTTTTGTTCAGACTGTATGTATAATTTAGTGCTGTTTTTACCCTGAATAACACATCATTTTTGATTATTATTATATTAAATCAAGCCAGTTAAGACAGATCAGATATTTGTTGAACAGTTTATAGTTTAAAGGGAAGCTTTTGGTTTTATATAATGTTATGGTATGTAACATTAGTACAACATTATTTATTACATAACAGTGTAACTTTTGTTTGAAGTTTGTCATGTGCAAGCAAACCTCCTCTTGAACCAACTTTGGGGTCAGATTAGAACTTTATAGATATCTGGACATTGCGGATTATAGAGGACTAGCAATGTCCAGTCTTCCCGTATGTGGAGAGTGAAAAATAACTATAGGTTAAATGAGTTGTCATAGTTTAATATATGTTCATTGGTTTCCAATGTGTGCCATGAAATAGATTTAAAGAAATATTATACTCAAATATTAATAGACTATTTATCGAGAATACTCTGATCAATTGCTGCTGTTATCACTATTTATTAGTAGTAAATATCAGTTTAACTAGTCAGTGCTTGTGTGATAGTCCATTACATTTATGTGTGTGCAGGTGAATGCCTTCTATTGACAGTAACAATACTGCATTCTTTGCATATGTGGCCCATTGTATGGTCTTGCTGTTCATTGTACATGCAAATTATACCCTTGCAGATCCGGGGTAGAAGGTCTTCAGCAACCCATGCTATGCTTGTCGTTAGAGGTGACTAACGGGATCGGATGGTCAGGCTCTGACTTGGTGGATGCATTTCATCGTATCCCAATTGCGTAGATTGATGCTCATGATATCAATCACTGAATTGTCTTGTCCTTACTCGATTATTTACAGACCACCGTCATATAGCTTTAATATTGCTGAGTGCGGCATCAAACAATAAACCAACAAGCAAACATACAAATTGGAGTGATAATAGTCAGGCTCACTTGGACTGTGTATGTCATGTTCATTTGGAGATGAATATACAGGTTCATTTGAAGCAGTGTACATCATCTTCATTCAAACCTTGTATATCCATTTCATTTGAAGCAGTGTATATAAATATCCGTTTGACCTGTGTATATCATATTCATTAAGAATTATATACCCATGTTCATATAAACTGTATGCCATATTCATTTGGAGTTTGTATGTCATATTCAATTGAAACATTTTTTAAAAAGAATTTTGATGTCTAGCTTCAATTGAAATAGGATCTTTGAGTTGTCTAACAAGTTGGACAAGTAACGAATAACAGTCTAGTTTCATCAACTTGATTACAATCGTATAGATTCTTTCACCATTGTCAAAGTGATTGAAGCCATTTGAATCATGTTTGGAATCAGGTACATTGGGAACTTTCTATATATCCAGGGGGGTGGAGTAGCCTAGTGGTTAGGCGTTGGCTCGTAACACCAAGACCTGGGTTCAATTTCCCACATTGGTACAATGTGTGGAGCCCATTTCTGGTGTCCCCGTGCGATATTTCTGGAATACTGCTAAAATGCGGGGTAAAAACATACTCACTCCCACATATATGTCAAGGCGAATTTAAGACTGGGGACAATGTATGTGCTATTCACTGGAGCCTATGTACATCATGGTCACTTAAAGCATGTACATCTTGTTTACTGGTAAAGCTTTGTATATCTGCCTCATTCAATTGCAGTTGAGGGAATTTTGTGGGCAATGGTTTGTATGTGTTTATATGAAAGTATCCAAGTACTTTTGGGTAAATATTAGGGTTTTGTTTCTTTTTTAATGTGTACCCTGACAGTTGTTATGACAATGTTTTTATTTGTTGCATACCTTGCATTGTTCTGCCAGTTCCAAAAATAAGATCAGAAAAGTAGTGTTTTCTTCAATGTGGAGTAAAGAGATGTCTCTGTTTATCTCCTTACATGTAATGACATTTGTCCTCATTTTTCTAAATTTGACCCGTGAAGACCCGGGTTAGAATAGGTCTTCAGTAACCCATGCTTGTCTCCCCTTGAAGATGGGGGTTAGAATAGGTCTTCAGCAACCCATGCTTGCCGTATGAGGCGACTAACAGGATTGGGTGGTCAGACTCGTTGACTTGGTTGATGCATGTCATCGCATCCCAATTGGGTAGATTGATGCTCATGATGTAAGTCACTAGACTGTCTGCTCCACACTTGATTATTTACAGACGGCCGTCATATAGCTGGAATAGTGCTGATTGTGGCGGTAAACAACATACAAACAAAACATTAGATTTTCTCATTATTGATATTCTGACAGATAACTTACATGTGTATATTTGCCATCTTTTGGCCTTTTCTCACAGATCATAATACCAGGTACTGTCTTGGTGTTAGATTGTGATGATGTACAATGTTGATTAACATAGCTGTATGTAGGACATGGTAAAAGTCATAACAGTGTTGGTGGACAGCATGGAATGGTTCAGTGGTTGGTTACATTATGTATTGGGAAAACAGGTGATGGCTTCTTTGAATGAAAAGAAATGCTCAAGTTGTTTGACAGGGAAGCGTTCATGGTACATATATGTCATAAATATGTTTATTCAAAAAAGACTGAGGGCTTTCAGATCTTTTACTCTGATACAGTACCTCTCTGTATGAACAGAACAAACCTGTATAGGTCACATCAGGGGAGCTTTGTAATCACATTGCGAACATAAACGGTCAGTTCTGCATGGAAAAAAATAAAAGCCATGTTCAAAATGTTGTGCAGATTTTAAGCACCATGGCATCTATATCCAGTAGCATGTAATATCAAGGGAGAATCTGTTCTGTTTTGTCTCAAGATCCTGCACATCCTGTATTTTGATTGAGCTGTCAAAGTTCAGTCAAGGTTTAACTGATGCGACCTCTGATGGGGGCCACACAGAGGTATTGTATCTAGAGTAAAAAATATGACTTTAATTAACTTGATTCTCACATCAGTCAACACAATGGTCAATATTTGTTAAAAAATATTCAATAGAATATCTGTGATGGGTTTGTACCTGGGAGACATGAACAATGTCAGCGGAACTTGCAAAATCTATCTTTGACATGAAATAACTGAAATAATGTTAAAAGCAGTGCTAAACCCAATTCACACAAAACCCAGTCAAACTCACTCAATCAGTCATCATTTAGCCAATTCTGGTTGCTGCTCCCCAAATCATGACTTTGTAAAGATCCTTTAAGGATACTTATGGATTTCAAAATTACATGAGGTATTTTCAGCTTGTGCATGTGAATGTACTGATGGCACAAATGACAGATGTTTATATAGCATGTATAATGTGGGATATATGTATTATGGATGTGTCCAGTTTAAGAGTGATGTGTACACAAAGTGTATGTCTTTTTTTATGAGGATATATTTGTAAATAAAAGAAATTAAACACTGTCTGATGTGTTCCTTCCCCTGACTACATGGATAATATATCACTCCTAATTGCCCAGTCATAGATCAGTGTCAATATGGTAACAGCAGTGTAGTATACTGCTGACAGCAGAAGGAACCTGATTGACCTGCTTATTGAATACGTTTCCTATAGACATTTACCTCTAGAACTCATTTCAGTGACACACCAGGACCACCAGCTAAGTAGTATTCACCAGTCATTGCTGGGCTTTTAGAAACAAAAGCAATCAATTTGAGACTGTGAAAGTTTATAATTTGAAGATATTTTATTGACAATAATCAGTAATTCACCAGCAATATTGCTTCAGATTTCATGCTCCATGACTTTCATTTATGAAAACCTGAAAAAATGATGTTGCACTAAAGCACTTGAGTTACATATCAGCTTCAGAAACATTTTTTTTCCTTAAAGAATGACTTCATTTCAAATATTTTCTAAGCTACTAAATGTGCAGAGATTCCGGAGTAGAATAGGTCTTCAGCAACCCATGCTTGCCGTAAAAGGCGACTATGCTTGTCGTAAAAGGCGACTGACGGGATCGGGTGGTCAGACTCGCTGACTTGGTTGATACATGTCATCGATCCCAATTGCGCGGATCGATGCTCATGATGTCAATCACTGGATTGTCTGGTCCAGACTTGATTATTTACAGACCGCCGTCATATAGCTGGAAGGATGAAGGGCATTTATTTAGTCTCTTAATGACCAATATGTACTCAGTGTCAATTCTATGAAATACTGTTACCCCTTCAACATAAATATTATGATTTCTAAATTTTCAAGATTTCTTGGAGGTTTTTTATTTGATAAACAAAGATAAACTGTGATCAACTTATGTCTCATTGCGGAAACTAAAGACATATTAAGATATATATATTTTTTAAATGAGTGCGTTATAGGAAAGACATGCATGTTACAGGATTGACTATATTTGTTACAGAAAAGACATTGCAAATTCATATCATCAATATGAAAAGAGTGGTAAAGATTATCTTAAATGTTTCTCATGTTCATAATAATGCTTGCAAAAGTAATACCAGTCATTATCTTTTTCAGTTATATTGATAAATTTATTCCAACTTTTTAAAGGATAAATTCTAAAATATGTTACAGTAAGGACAAAGGTTTGTTACATGACAGAACAAATTACCATACAATGACATTTTAGATCGCCAAGCAGTTTCCGCATTTTTACTGTAATAGCAAATGTGTTACTTTGAATAACAATGCACATGTTAGTTATATTTATATTTTTAAATGATTAATATGAAGAATGTTACCTATGACCTACATTATAACTGTTACAGGAAAGACCTAAGACGTTACAGTACTGACAATGTGAAACAAAGTTTTGGTCAGCCTAGTTAGTTCACTATCATAAGTAAACAAAGGTTTACCAAACAGGGGTGCCACTAGATATAGTTATTGTTATATTTCCATCTCATTGTGAAATCTCCAGACTGATGTGATAGAAGACAGTTATGGTGAAGACAACATTTTGTTACATGAAAGACATTTAGAGAATAGTTTTCATGTCTTTTTATGGTTTCTATGATCAACAATCAAATCCAAAGTTTTTGAGGTTGAGTATTTTTACTAATATTGTGAAACACTGAAAGTATTTGGTAAAAGAATTGTGGTATACTTGAGACAATAAAGACTTGGTCAACTTGTAGAATGAACAATTCAGAAAATGTCAGAAAACACATGACCTACAATTAGAACACAACTTTCAACTGCAAGTAAGAATCTAAACTACAACCTGGAATGCAACATCTAAGAAGAAAGTTGAAAGATTATAACTGTCTTCCCAAGACATTATACCCCTTCATAGTGGCTTTTAACTGTAGACCAAATGTTATTGTCAACCTCACAATGAGATGATTCTGGAGTCTTCTGTAACTTTGGGATGATTGTCTCCATCACTAGCCTCCTCATCTTCAGCCTTCACCTTCTCTCCATCACTAGCCCCCTCATCTTCAGCCTTCACCTTCTCTCCATCACTAGCCCCCTCATCTTCAGCCTTCACCTTCTCTCCTTCACTAGCCTCCTCATCTTCGGCCTTCACCTTCTTTCCATCTCTAGCCTCCTCATCTTCAGCCTTCACCTTCTCTCTTTCACTAGCCTCATCTTCAACCTACACTTTCTCTCCATGACTAGCCTTCTCATCTTCAGCCTTCACCTTCTTTCCATCACTATAGTTTCCTCATCTTCAGCCTTCACCTTCTCTCTATCACTAGCCTCATCTTCAGCCTTCACCTTTTCTCCATCACTAGCCTCTTCATCTTCACTTTCTCTCTATCTCTAACAGCATCTTCAGCCTTCACCTTCTCTCCTTCACTAACCACGTTTGGGGTAGATTGTGTGTAGTGGTCTGTTCAAAACATTGGCTAAAGTGTGAATTTGCCAGATTCCCATAAAAGACTTGTCCCTCTTCACTTTGAGGGTTTTGAGTCGAAATATGCTTTGGACTATGTTGTCTGTGAGACAAGTTCCTGGAACATATATGTCAGAATACTGAGCATAATGACGTGGCAAGTTATGTCCCTTTACACTGACATCCTTCCTTTATGCCTTGAGACTGGAAATTTCCATCAAGATCTTTGGCTTCATTGGCAACAAGTTCAGAGACTACTTTCACTGTCATTTCTGCTGCTCTGTCACTTGTCCCAAAAGCAAGTACACTGCCACATGATGGTGAGCAGTTACCATTTGATAACATAGTACAAGGATACAGCTCGCCATTTGTCATTGCCATGGTTAATTTAGTTGTACAGTTCCACTTTGGAGTTGCTTTGTATTCCAGTCAAGCAAACATTGCTATTCAGTAAACCTTCATGAAATCAGCATTAGTGAATTTCAAATTATTTTGATGATGTAATGAAATCTATACATTGTCATACTTGAGTGTTTGTCTTTGCCAACAAAGCCTTTTTCAGAAAATAAAGAAGCGTAGAGAGTTGAATTTTAGTGCAGTGAAGAAATGTTTTTCTCCAAAACTCGTATTCTAAAACTTGTTTGACCTTTAACAATAGAAAATACCCATAAGCTGATAGGTACTTCATGATCACTGCCATGATTCTATATTAAATGTAAAGTTTGTCTTTTCTATAACCATGGTACCATATTAACACTTATTTTAGCAAGCTTAGGAACAAGTAACTAAAATCTCATTGATCCCTTTAGTACAATATATCATCAAACATAACAGAGAGTAGTTACTTTGATTCTGATTGTCTTATGGAAATGTAGAATGTCATTACTGAAGCAAAACTGTCTTTGCTGTAACACATTTCTTATAACAATTAGATGTTTCAATAATTTGGCATAAAATGATGAAGTGCAAGTTTATCCTACAAACTGCTTGATTGAAATAATTAATTAGAATATTGAAAAAGAACAGAGTAATTTACTTTGCTTCTTTATAACTTTTCAATTGCAAAATGTCATTACAATAACAAAATATGTCTTTACTGTAACACATTTCTTATAAAAACCATATGTTCTGACAATGTTGCTCAAAATGATAAAATACAGCTTTGTCTTTCAAACTGCTGAATTAAAAATATTCAGTTGGAATGTTGTAAAAGAACAGAAAGTAAGAGTTTTCTTACTTTATAGCTTATTAAGTGAAGAAAGTCATTACCATAACAAAATCTGTCTTAGCTGTAACAGAATTTAGTGTTACAGGAAAGACTGTTACAGGAAAGACAAATCATTAGATAAAAAATTTTATTGACTAATTAATGGTCCCTTCATGAAGCTGAATGTTCACACAATTTTCTGTTCATGAATCGGCACATAAACTTGGATCTTGAAATAACTATTTTGCATCTGTTCCATTGAATTATAGCGTTATGGGAAAGACATGAAATGAAAATACTCATCATTTCCTTACCTTTTTGGTTAACTTTTAGTGCTTATTTGTCTCCTGGTGCACATGGCACATCACACTCCTATTGTATAGGAAATGGTACTAGGCATGACAGAAAGTACTGATATCCTTGTATTGGGGATCATTGATTATTCCAAAGTTTTATTAAGTGTTACAGGAAAGACACAAAATCTAAGGACGGTGTTATATATGATTATTATTCAGGAATTATATCAGTTAGATTGAAATCATACACTGAAATTCCTAAATGAATCTCGTTTTTATAAGATAACCACAGTCATATTATATATATGCCAATATTTATAAAATGACAGTTTCTCAAATTTGAAGCTAAATACAATGGGACAGCCAAAAATGCACTTTTTACCCATTTAAAAAGCATCAAAAACACATAATATGACACAATGATTGAAAATAACCATTTTACTAGATGCATTACTTTGCAGGTGATAATCTATACAAATTGCAATGTCAATATATGTTTAAAAAAATTTTTAATGGGTTCGGACAGAAATAGTGACATCTTTTGAAAATGACTCATATATTAGCTCTCCAATGTTCAGACATAACATTCATGAGTTAACAAGAACAATGAGTGAGTGAGTGAGTTAATATTTAACATCACATTAGCAATATTTCAGCCATATTGTGACTAACAACAACAATGTTCTACTGTGAGTAAAATCCACACCATTTTTCCCCCGTGACTGTTCACTCCAGAACAATATTAGGAGAGGGTACATTTTTGTTTCATAGTGAAAAATTCAAATTTAACCAGAAAATAAAAATTCAACAAAAAATCTATCATTGAAAATACTGGCTTTGCCCTTTCACTCCAGAGGTAGAAGTTTGACCTTGTTTGGTCTCCTTGTCTGGGTCTTTGAAACAATGTCACTCCAGAGGCAGAGGTTTAATCTTGTTTGATCTCCACCACCTATTCCGCCGCACAACCCTTTCTTGAGGCAGTGGTAAGGTATACAGAACCTCCTCCCCTCTTGTCAACCTCAGACGCCAGTCCAAGAAGTGTTCGTCCACAGAGTCCACCCACGTGGTGTCCAGACTGTTGGTGGACATCTGTTTGCTCCACTGTCTCCAGTCATGTCTGACCAACCAGAACTCCAGCAGATTGCCCTGCTTCTTGCACTGCTGGACACACGCTATGAGATATGACCTTGCGGATGTCACCTTGCCCAGGAGGAGAGAGAAGTAAGCTCTGAGGTGATACGCACGAGGTTTCAAACCAGGGCTCTTCTTCAGTAGTTTCTTTAGGGAGTAGAATTCCTGGAGATATAATTCACGAAATTTTTAACACTTTGCAAAGGACTAAATCAGTATACATATACACAATAAACATGGAGGAGACCATTCACATATATACTTCTCTTCAAAAGTTGCTTTCACTAAGTACCATAAACAAAATATATTTATATGCCGTTTGCATCAACACGTTTGCATAATATACTACTCAAAACACGTTGAAGAACACCTGATTTTTGTTAATCCGCATGACCATGACACAAACTATAGTCGTATGAAACAATCACCTGTTCCTTAACTTCCCTTGAGAAGTATATTTCTCAGTGACAATTATGTTTGACTTGTGCATGTTTTCCTGTAGATATACTTGTAACATGATTCCCGCGAAGATCCGGGTTAGAATAGGTCTTCAGTAACCCATGTTTGTCGTAAGAGGAGACTAACAGGTGTTAAGGCTCACTGACTTGGTTGATGCATGTCATTGTATCCTAATTGCGTAGATCGATGCCCATGATGTCAATCACTGGATTGTCTGGACCAGACTCGAGTATTACTGACTGCTGTCATATAGCTGGAATATTGCTTAGAGCAGCGTTAAACGACAAACAACAATTTATAACATGATCATCTCAAGAACATCTCAAGGGTCACAGCAGGCTTTCAGATGTTTTCATTAGCTAACAAGCCAAGGTTATCAAAAGGGTATATGTCAACATCACACATTTTCAATAACTAATTGAAAAGTCGCAATCTTTAAGGGATTATATATACATAAGTTACACGCTAGGCAAATCACTTCGTTGGGCATATTACGAAGCTGTGAATGATGGTTAATGAAGTGCTGATAAATGTGCAGTCATTCGACTTACGTAAGGAAGACATCTCACCTTGACAACATCTGTCTTGATCCTATCGTATGCCCTGTCCGTCCCCCTCTGAATGGCCCTACACATTGCTAGAAGCATACACTCCACCTTCTTGCATCGGGCACTCAGAGTGATGTAGTTGTGTTCGCCCAGGTCGTAATGTTCCCAGTAGTCGAACCAGCCCTGGGCGGTCTGCCACTGGCCTCGGCGACTGTACCTGTAGATGACCAGTATGGGGCATCAATCAAAAACCAACACTGATCGGGATCAAATTTTCACAGTTGTTGCTACAAAAAGTCCAACTTTCACAGAAATTCATCATAGATTCTGAGTGGAAGCAGAATTTAATTCATTTCATTTTAGATTTTTGCTCTTGTCACATGCCTTTGTCGCATTGTTAAAAGCTGTCCAGCTTGTTTATAGTGCTGACAGACCAATGTCATAATCGTAGATCTTGGATTTCAACCTACGACCACAAGGCTGAAAGTAACTAGACTGGGGTAACTGATTGCGTGTCATTGTGCCCTCGTCCCTGTTCCAGAACTCATTTGGAGCTCCAAAGAATAGGTCTCCGTTATCCCATTCCTATTGTTGGACACCTGGCTGATATATGGCTAAAATGCTACATCTAGTGTACGGCTCTTTGCTTTCTCTGATTTAAGAGTTTGGCTTTTTCTATCGCCACTATTATAAGTTATGCATGGGGTTTTATGTATCCCTCGTTAGATTATATATTGTGATCCTGCTACAACGAATTGATCTTACCGACATTGTTAAAGAAATTTTTTTAAATCAAAATTGATAGAAAACAGCCGTTCGACTTAGCTGAGGTTAACTTGTGTTATGCCCCGTGGCTTTCATTGATTCGGAAAATGCGTTCTGCCTCTCAGAAATCCACGTGCAGCCTAACTTGTTCGTGGGGTATAAGGGTTTTATTCTCCCGCTGAGAAATGTGTTTCTCTCAAAGGCGGGATACATCGTATTTTTCAAAATCACGTTGACCAATCAGATCTCATCATTCTGACATGGAGGTATGATGAAGCTCGATAATCTCTTTGCTCTTATTCGAACGTGAAGTAAGCTGTACTAGGAATGGAGAATAAGGCGCAAACTTCACAGATCTTTAATCTAAGTCGTGCCTTCTATGAATAATTCTCTTGAAGAACCTTCGCCAACTACCAGACATCACTCACCAAACCGCTATACACATCGCAATGTAGTAGCGTGCCACGCTGCCGTCAATGACGGCGTCATAGTTCTTCAGGTAGACGCTTGCCTTCTGCAGACACATGAAGAATGTTTGTGTGGGGATGCCTGAAAGGTGGAGGGTAACAGGGGAATGTTGAGCTCTACTGACGAATACTTTCCATGAGAATATTCCTGACTACTTCTAGCATGTTAATATGAACGGAATACAGCATTACTTGCGGGAGAATAATGACTACAACACAACATAGTGAATGCGAACACCACTGAAAGAGCATGATGATATATTTCTCTTTTTATCTTGATTACATTTCAAGGGGAGGGGGTGGGATGTGTGTGCTGGGATTTTATCGCAAAAAATAAATTGTCCCATAAAAGTATTGAAAAGTAGTTATGCTTCAGACTGTTGAAATGTTTTAACAAACAAAATTGACTGCCATAAAAAACAACAACATTGTTTTAAATGATTTAAAAAAGTATTAAGGCTCAAAGTCTTAATTAAAATAATCTGGTTTTGCAGGTGTAGCTGAAAGAAATATTAAGTCTGTATACAAAATCCCCCCTCCGAATATCCAATGGTCCTAATTTGCACTGAATTCCAATGTTCCTGTGTACACTATTTGGTGGTTGACGTCATCACCTGGTGAGATCATGAGCTCCAGGGCGAGGATGGTCCCCCAGGTGTCAACCCCCCACCCTTCGAGGTCCGCGTAGATCTCATTCAGCTTATCCAGGAGGTCCTGACAGTCCTGCGGTCTGTCGAGACACAACATGTAGAATGTGGCCAGTGTGTCAGTGATACCAACTTTACATGTACACAAATACAATTATTAAATTATAAATTAACAATTTGATAAAAACTTATCTGAACAAGCCTGTTAATCACCATGGCATTGTTTAAAAGCACAAGGTTAGCCAACATTCGATCTAGTGAGCGTTTGAGAAAATTATCTTAATATCTATGTTTTAATACTTCTATAAATTGCGGAATAATTGGGAAATCGTGCTTACGTACGGTCAACCCTAGCAACATTAGGTTAACATAAATTGAACTTTAAAAAATATACAATATTAATATAACTTTAAAAAATATACAATATAAAAATGTATACGAGTAAGTATTATCAATTTTGAAAGGTTTTGATGCAACACTCATACACCTTTATTACATCCTCATAAAATATCAGACCCGTGAAGATCCGGGTTATAATAGGTCTTCAGCAACCAATGAAGGTGACTATGCTTGTCGTAAAAGGCGACTGACGAGATCGGGTGGTCAGACTCGTTGATGCATGTCATCGTTTCCCAATTGCGTGGATCGATGATCATGATATCAATCACTGGATTGTCTGGTCAAACACGATAATTTACAGACCGCCGTCATATATCTGGAATATTGCGGCGTTAAACAACCAACAAAAAAACATAATAAAATATCAACCCGTTTTGAACGAACTTTCGTCAGAGAACAACACTTTTAGGGAACCAACAACACAATTTCCCACAGCACATCTATTGTGTAAAATCAGAGGCAAATATGTTTCCGTAATTTCAGAAACAAATTCTTTTTTTCAAAACATTCCTTGGAGAAAATTGCATGGTTGGTGCCTCACCTGTTTGCGGCGAGATAGGCCATGGCCAATATTGGGTAGATTCTCACTGTCAAGCGAGTGTGACTCATGTGCCCTACGATCTTTGCTGCTACTTCTCCTGTAAAGAGTTTAACAATTATCAAATCTTTAAACACAACATGGATGTAATGTACAGTTTGCATCTTGACGCACTAGGATGGAATTTCTTGACTCGATCGTAGCGCCACCAGTGGTTATTACCAGAGATGTCTCCTCTATGTCCCTCCTATTGACCAGTCCCATTCCACATTTCATATCACTTGCATTTGCTTCAAACACAATGGCGGCGGCCAGTGAAGACGATCTGATCGATAATCAAGATCAATATTGAAATAAAAATTAAGTGAGCACCCTGATTAAAAACATGACAAGATTTGGAAAATAGTTGACGGAATAGTTTGCAAATCCTGCAATCGAACGAAATCTGCACGGCAGTTTACGAACTGGATGTTACGTTATGCGATTTTGATTGGACTATGCATAGCCTCGTTAGTACACCGCCATAATTCCAGCCTAGTTCGGCAAGGGCAGAAACTGGACTTTTATAGACAGTTAACTTCCTTGTTTCGGGAAAAAGCTGTTAAGCAAGCCGTTCCCCGTTAAACCGGTCGCACTTCCCGACCACCCAGCTGCCCGGGCGGGTATTGTCAGGAACGTACAGCAAAGGATATTAATGCGCAACAATTATTCATTTGTATATATTTCACTGGGAACCTTAACATCCTGCTTAATGTACGGTTTCAATATATTGACACTGCACCTAAAATAAAAATTGTGTTTCTGTTACTCATTGGTTGTGAATGGACACGTATTACACAGAACGAAATTCTTTGTCCTTTTATGAAATGAACCCTGCGTTCAATCACTAGACTCACTGCAACGTGCACTCAAACATCTGATAGCATACACTAAGAGTTGCTGAATTATTATGATCATTCAAGAGAAGTGTTTTAAGTGTAGTGTTGTGTACATGTGTACAAAAATGTACATTTTCTATTGCCTTCGGACAGAGAATATTGCATGAACGTTGGTCATAAAAATCAACGAAACGAGCTCCAGAAGCCTCACGAACAGTTCAAATGACACTGGTGTCAGCAAGACATTTAGATTCTTCTTACCCCTGTCTGTGGCCTGAGCGACGTTTCCTGCCGAGAGACAGTGCAAGGCACCCTCCCCTAGTGTCGTAGCCAGCGCCTTGACGTCATCATACAAGAGTTCGTGACTTCGTGCACAGCATCTGAACAACAGCACATCAGAACAACTATTGCACATCTCGTAACGTACCCTCTGTTACTACATAACATGTAGTTATATGTGGAAGCTTAAAAGTATCTGTTGTTGTTTACTTGGAAACATGCCAATGTTTGTTGTTGTATTATGGAAACATGCATGTCTGTTGTATTGGTGAAAAGTCCGCCTCCGTGGTGTAGTGGTAGAGCATCCGCCCGGAGAGCGGAAGGTTGGGGGTTCGATCCACGGGCGGGTTTATACCGGAGAGCGGAAGGTTGGGGGTTCGATCCACGGGCGGGTCATACCAAAAGACGTTGAAAGATGGTACTTGTTGTTACCCTTCCTGGCGTTCAAGTTTAATGTGCTACTGAGTCTGAGTGGGGTATTCGTGTTAAACTGCGGTATGGTATTTCAGTGGGCTAGCACTTATAAAATCGGCATTAGTCACTCTCTCCCTCTCTCTCTCTCTCTCTGTCTCTCTCTCTCTCTCTCTCACACACACACACACACACAGACACACATACACACACACGCGCGCGCGCGCGCGCGCGTACATGCACGTTGCGATATAAGTGCACTTATCTTGGACGCAACGATAAAACCCCATTTCACTTCACTTCACTACACTGCGTGAAAACATGCACTCTTTCCAGAGTGTGTGAAGATAAGCAACATGCGCATCATATAATATGCCTTCCCTTGTCATGAAGCAAGTTACAATGCGAAGCATATTTTTGTCTTAAAATACATCACATCCTTACTTTTGTATCTTGCGAAACATGCACACCTGTATCTTCAACACTTCAACTTAAACACTGCGCGCTGCCATTTGTCCGTCACTCGCGTTAAAGCAAAACACGTTTTCATTTTATCACCCCGTATGTTCAGCAGATGAGTTTGTCATGTACTTACGTGGCGTACAGTTCACTCTCGAGTCTGTGGGCTCTGCTGGACCAGCCACGCGTCCTACACGCCTGGATAATGTGTATGTAACTCTCCAGCACCTGTAGTCACCATATTAAACATATTAAACATAGTATACATCGACATAAACATAATGTACACGAAATACAATGATATCAGTAATATGTCCAAGGAATCAAACATAAAGACGCTTTCTCTGATGCTTCAATTATCTACGTCAGTCAAGTACATCTTCAGTACACTGTTGCGAGTCTATGCTAAGATGTGGTACAAGGCTCACTGTGCTAAGGTCGTACTGTGGAGCGAGGTCTATTGACCGTCCCGCTGGGAATGCCTTCTAACGCCGCGACAATTACCATGCTTCAGACAAAATATATTTTGTCTATGGAAACTCAAATGAAATATATCAACACACCACAGAATTCGTTGGTTGTCAATGTCGACAGCAGGATCATCACCACCGAATCTGTTGAGTGTATTCATGGGTTAAACCCATGGTTTCAATGTCAGTGGTGACCGGGGATGGAACGAACCTGGTGGATATGGACCTCCCTGCCCACGATGTTAGCCGAGTGTCTCCAGGCGTCCAGGATGAGGAGGTCCTTGTTTCCCTGTTCCTTGTGAAGCCGACACAGATCCCCCAGAAGGTGTCCCCGTTCTACCGTCCTCCGGCTGGCCGGCCTGAGTAACAGAAAAGCTGCGAGTTTCATTCTTACAGTTCGTGCCGTGCAGCCGATGCTCAAAACGACGTGTGCATGGAACATAACTGCCGCATCAGTACAATATTTGGCAGTCAGCTGTGGTTCATGCATCGCATTTAAATCTTTTTCTGGAATAATGTTTAAGGCTTTCCAGAATTGGTTACATAGATAATACCCGAGTCTTCATTTATAAGTTAGATAACACCATCAGTGACGTAGAGTAAATACTTGTCAATCCATCCTTTGGACGAGGAACACGTTTTTCAAAGATGCTCGGTGCAGAGCCTGGACTGCTACAGACTCTGAAGGTGGGCGACAGCCAGAGCTAGGCTTGTCATGTTGAAAGAAATCCTTCCCCAAGATTATACTGTTCCTGAGAATGGCGTGAATGTAAGAAAACTCTGAAACACTACCGTAGCTAGTGTAATAGAAGACACGTACTTGAGGTGTCTGACTGATCCACCTTTGGTGAAGTAGATGAACCGTGGGAAGGGCGAGAGACGGAGTTTGAACATCTGGAACCGAGTGTCTGTCTTGCTGGAGGGTTCGGTCATGTCCAGGAGACCCGCGGCCTCCGTCAGGTATTGCCTTGCTTCGGGCAGCTGGCCGAGCTGAAGGAAAGACTGCAAAGAAATAGTCATTATTTAGGGCAGTTCTGAACAACATTTCAGTTACAACAGGTCGGGTAAGTTTCGTATGAGAGAAGAGCCCAAAATGATGAGGGTTCTAAACGTTTACAATTTCGATGAATCCCACCAACGTTCATAGTGCTGACAAACTTCAGAGCGAATCTATGATTCGAACCCTGAGTCACTCATGCTCAATGTTCCCGAGACAAGCGTGTCTACCAGCGATATATCACTTTCATACGAAGGTTACCAGTCGTGGATGTTGATTTTGTGAAATGTTCTCTGATTGGACTATCCACATTTGCGATAGTCCAATGAAAAATGGGCTTGATGTGTCAAGGTTTGAAACACAACTTTGATAATAAGGCTATTGGTAGCTCTTGCCTCAGGACGATGCTCATACCCAAGGGAAGAAGCAATGAGGGAGTTAGTCATCAGCGTGACATCGGCAATATTCCAGCCCAATATGGAAGCATTTGAAGGCTTTGTCTGTAACAGTGCGTTAGCTTCCTATTGGTATCAAATAACAAATATTTCTTTGTCAGTTAGCCCTAAATATGAGTACAACGCACAATATATACAGTCAAACACCTTTGTGTCGAAGTTGAAGAGACCTGCGTAAATATCCGAGGTTCGACACAACCGAAAAGGACGACTAAAGAAAGAACATGCAGGGAAGTTTTTACTTCGAGATAACCGTAAGTTGGTCACAACGGTGTTTGACTGTATACTTTGTTTGAAGTCATACGAAGAAACTAGAAAATATCATTTATCCAGAAATTATGCGTGTGTGCTCGTTTGCGTAACCAGCGTCTTCTGAGTGACAGTGCATGAAGAGTGTAACCTGTTACAAAGTAACACATTCAACATCTCCAAATAGTACTGTGAATAAGATAGGACTGTATGTCAGGTTGTCGAATCTTATGAGGGTCTCACCTTCCCAATCAGTCGCTTCAGGCCTGCCTGGATATTCTTGTATTTTCTGACGACCTCTGAGGGCTGGTTCGACACTGCCAGTTTCCTGAACGGTATTGTTGTTTCCTCTAGCCAAGACATTGCCTACAGAGATGGCAAACAGACTCAACAGTATATATACGTCAATAGATACTGCTGTGATAATTATTTGTATTACAGAAACGGATTAGATAAGATGTCATCACAATCGCTTTCATCATCTGCAATGATGACGGGGTAGCCCAGTGATTAAAGTGTTCGTTCGTCATCCCGAAAACTTTGTTTCGATACCGCAAATCTTACAATGTCTGCAGCACATTCCTGGTGTACAATGTCGTAACATTTCATAGAATGGTGTAATGCAATACTCACTCCGGATCTCACCTGGACAAAGAACCAAACTCTTTGAGTCATTAACGATCATTAAAGAGTTGATTTGAGTAGCTTTCTTAAGTGAATATGTTTCAAAACACAGTACGTTATCCAGATGCTGAGCTAAACAGCACCAGTGAATCCATAATATGTTTACCTGTCCATTCCTTTTCAGCACAATACAAACAAGTCCTGCTTCCGTCTGTGTGTCAAGCAGGCTGTACATGTCGTCCGCGGCGTTGTAATGGAAGGCCATTCTATCATACACAGGAAGTAACTGTTCAAGAAGAGAGTTCCGGCGTTTGTCAATCACAGCGCCCTCTAGGATCAGATGCAGGTGTGGTAACATCTCACTAAGCAGACAACAATGGAAGAGACAATGAAACAGATACTCCCACAAGTGCCCTTGATTCTTCTTTTTAAGGACCATATCCATGCCTCATGGGTTCACATAAATGTTCAAGGCTTCACTATCAGTGTTCAGGGATTCACCATCAATGTTCAAGGGTTCACATCAATGTTCGTGGGTTCACCATCAATGTTCGTGGGTTCATCATCAATGTTCAAGGGTTCACCATCAATGTTCAAGGGTTCACCATCAATGTCTAAGGGTTCACCATCAATGTTCAAGGGTTCACATCAATGTTCGTGGGTTCACCATCAATGTTCGTGGGTTCATCATCAATGTTCAAGGGTTCACCATCAATGTTCAAGGGTTCACCATCAATGTCTAAGGGTTCACCATCAATGTTCAAGGGTTCACCATCAATGTTCAAGGGTTCACCATCAATGTTCAAGGGTTCATCATCAATGTTCTTGGGTTCTCCATCAATGTTCAAGGGTTCGCCATCAATGTTCATGGGTCCAAGGGTTCATCGTCAATGTTCAATGGTCCAAGGGTTCATCATCAATGTTCAAGGGTCCACCATCAATGTTCAAGGGTTCATCAACAATGTTCATGGATTCACCATCAATATTCAAGGGTTCACCATCAATGTTCATGGGTCCAAGGGTTCACCATCAATGTCCAAGGGTTCACCATCAATGTTCAAGGGTTCATCATCAATGTTCAAGGGTTCACCATCAATGTTCAAGGGTTCACCATCAATGTCAAGGGTTCACCATCAGTGTTCAAGGGTTCATCATCAACGTTCAAAGGTTCACCATCAATGTTCAAGGGTTCATCATCAATGTTCTTGGGTTCTCCATCAATGTTCAAGGGTTCGCCATCAATGTTCATGGGTCCAAGGGTTCATCGTCAATGTTCAATGGTCCAAGGGTTCATCATCAATGTTCAAGGGTTCACCATCAATGTTCAAGGGTCCATCATCAATGTTCAAGGGTTCATCATCAATGTTCATGGGTTCACCATCAATATTCAAGGGTTCACCATCAATGTTCGTGGGTTCACCATCAATGTTCATGGGTCCAAGGGTTGATCATCAATGTTCAAGGGTCCACCATCAATGTTCAAGGGTTCATCATCAATGTTCATGGGTCCAAGGGTTCATCATCAATGTTCATGGGTTCACCATCAATATTCAAGGGTTCACCATCAATGTTCATGGGTCCAAGGGTTCATCATCAATATTCAAGGGTTCACCATCAATGTTCATGGGTCCAAGGGTTCATCATCAATGGTCAAGGGTCCACCATCAATGTTCAAGGGTTCATCATCAATGTTCAAGGGTTCATCATCAATGTTCAAGGGTTCACCATCAATGTTCAAGGGTTCATCATCAATGTTCAAGGGTTCACCATCTATGTTCAAGGGTCAATCGTGAATGTTCAAGGGTTCATCATCAATGTTCAAGGGTTCGCCATCAATGTTCAAGGGTTCACCATCAATGTTCAAGGGTTCATCATCAATGTTCATGGGTCCAAGGGTTCATCATCAATGTTCAAGGGTTCATCGTCAATGTTCAAGGGTTCCCCATCAATGTCCATGGGTTCATCATCAATGTTCATGAGTCTTAGGGTTCACGATCAATGTTCAAGGGTTCACAATCAATGTTCATGGGTTCATCATCAATATTCATGGTTTCACCGTCAATGTAAACCCAAGCCACATGCGCCACTTCAGTATTTCCACTAACATTTAGCAACGATCATGATAAAATAATGCTTAAAACGGCGTGAAACCCAGCTTACGCGTACCGTGTACCAATAATTCAAAGTGTCTTTTTGTGGATGCACAAACGTGACATTGTGACACATTAATAATATTTCATAGATATTTCATGTTTTATCTTCAGAAAAAAGATAATCGCTAACGTTTATCTATAATAGAAATACACTAACCCCGATTTTAAAATTGTCCGAAACCTTTTTGACGTCTCTTCATCAGTCAACGCATTCTCTTCGTGTGTGTCTGAAACAACACCAAGATCATTGTCACACCGGCACTGTCAAGAAGCAGAAAGAGCAACCTTTAAGCCATTGCATATTTCAGGTACCTTGAGAAAACCATTTAAATTAAATAAGAACATGAATAAATCCCAACAAAATCACACGTACGTATTTTTTCAGCTTCAGATTCCTTCCGGTTTTGGACGAACAACTGATACGGTACATTGCCCCTGATGTCCTTGACCCCCCGTGCAATAAACTCAGCAGCCTTCAGATGCAGATGCTGCTTCTGCTTGCCCATCAGCATTTCCTGAGCAGTGTCTTTAAGCAGCTTATGTCGGAACATAAGCGAGTTGCACATGACCTCTCCCTCCTCGTGGTCCCCCCTGGGGCAGCAGCACTCCCCTCTGGCTCTCCCGACGTCCTCTCTACGACGTGACGACGACAGACGAGAGGAGACGCTGCTGCACGTAAACGTCCCGTTCTCATACAGCCTCTTGAGGGAAGTGCTGACTTTGAAGGTGTTGGCCTGGGGAAGGACCTCCTCCACGCTCTGCCTCGTGAAGGGAGGCTCAAGAACAGCCGCACACTTCACGATCAGCTGTTCTGTGGCACGCATAGAATCTATTCTTGCTACAACCAAATCTGCAAAAGAACCAGTTTGTTTGTTTGTAGTTTAAAGCCGCACTAAGCAATATTCCATGTTTATTTGACGGCGTTCTGTAAATAATCGAATCTGGACCAGACAATCCTGTGATTGACATCATGAGCATCGGTCTATGCAGTTGGAATACGATGACAAGCATAAACTAAGTCCGCGAGCCTGACCACCCGATCCCATCAGTCGCCTCTTACGACAAGCGTAGTCGCCTCTTACGACAAGCATAATCGCCTTTAGCGCAAGTATGGGTTGTTGAAGACGTGTTCTCTACCCAAATCTTCACGGTCGCGTGCTAAAACTGTTAGTAAGATCGTGATATCGGTCAGTGATACTAAATGTACTGGATTGGTTCATCGCATCAATAACATCTTCTCTTTTTATGGTAAGTAGTTTGATGAATTATGAAATATAATGAATCATTCAATTGGAGTAAAACCGAGATTTCATCCACTCAGTACTGCGATCAGACAGAGAACATGCTCTGGTGAAGGCGTCTTCAGATGACGCGGTTCATACTTATCTGGACTTTCACACAAGACAACATTTAACTGAAGTCCATGTTCTCATTGGATAGGGACATGGATGTCCTGGTCATCGAAGTCAACGCATTTCTCTGTGCCGAGTTACACGCCACTGGGTGTATGTATCCACGGGTCCTGATAATGGCCCTTGGTTTGTCAGCACGATTTCCCCTGTATGTTTTGTCAGCACGATTTCCCCTGTATGTTTTGTCAGCACGATTGCCCCTGTATGTTTTGTCAGCACGATTTGCCATGTATGTTTTGTCAGCACGATTGTCCCTGTATGTTTTGTCAGCACGATTGCCCCTGTATGTTTTGTCAGCACGATTGCCCCTGTATGTTTTGTCAGCACGATTGCCCCTGTATGTTTTGTCAGCACGATTGCCCCTGTATGTTTTGTCAGCACGAATGCCCTTGTATGTTTTGTCAGCACGACTGCCCCTGTATGTTTTGTCAATACACCAACACATCTTACAAACTGCGTGTGCTGGTTAGCGGCCTAAACCTCAACGGTTCCCCCTTTCCATGTGTACTTTCATTTCACACGAACCCTGAACACTGTTAAAGTCATTACTTACATGAAACAGACAACCGGCATACCTTTCATGGCCCCAGGAACTTGAATGTCCTCGGCAGTTTTACCAGGCGCCATGACGCATGTTCTCAATTCGAACGTTCCCCTCACCTTGCTCTGAGTAGTGAATTTAAAGCCAAGGTCAGCAAGCATGGCTTCGGGACTTGCCTCAGGTGTTATGGAGTCCTGGGTATATTAAAAAGACACAAGTATATCAAGAACACCATGTTGGCCTAGTAGTCTACCTCACAACTTTCAACAAGGACCGATACGATTTTGTACTGAGTGAGTGAAAACATCGTTTCATGTTTAATTGATCACTAATATTGCCTAGTGTCTGGGGAAAGATCGAATCACCTACATACGATCCAGAAGTTTGAGATACAATATCGTTTAGCCAAATCAAAAAGTAACAATGTCCCAATTTTATAACAAGGCGAATTTTATGTTTTTAAACAAAATATAATAATGTTTGTATTGAGGGCTATGGTTGTTTCAGAAGTTACGTTCCAAGGTTTATTTCCAGTGATTGATGATTGATACCCATTATGTGAGTACACACACACAGAGCAGAGTTTAATGACTTGAATCAAACACGGAGTACTGCCAGCATAGTTTTTTAACTTGAATGAAACTTGAACTATTGACAGCAGAATTTAAGGACTTAAATCAAACATGGAGTACTGCCTGCAGACTCTAATGACTTAAATCAAACATGGAGTACTGCCTGCAGACTCTAATGACTTAAATCAAACATGGAGTACTGCCTGCAGACTCTAATGACTTAAATCAAACTTGGAAGGATTGCCAACTGACCCCTGCTAAGTTCGCCGTTAATGGGGGACAATTTCCCCGCGATCAGATGCCCATTTTCGAGCTAGGTCTAAACATTGCAATCTGTGACTTGTATCAAACTTTGACATCGTGTATATGGACATGTGGTTATCATAAACGTCTACATAATCAAATAGATTTGAGTTTACAGACAAAGTGGGTTTACTTCTATAATTTGCACAATGACTGCCAGTTGACCGGAGCCTAGTCTCCGTTTAATACTGGCACGCCACACTTACGATGTCGGAAAATCTCCTGGCCGTTCTGGGACGCCTCCGCTCGGTGGCCTTCCCGATATTGGTCAACTTGGTAATGAAAGTCTGTTTAGGGACCACGACAGACGCCCTGAAGGTAGTGGGGACGAGGTCAGTGTAGCGGATGAGGATCTGGCGTTTGTCGTACATGTCCCGGAGTAGCTGTTCCACCCATGACGGAACCCCTTGACTCATGTCCCGTAACACACTGTAGATGAATGATGATGATGATGATGATGATAATCATCATCATCATTATCATCATGTGGTTTTTTTCTCTACTACTGGACGGTACAGAAATGAGTGTCAACCAAGCGAGAAGTGCCATATCAAGTCGGCTCTGAAAGACCACTGCATCGAGTTTGTGTGCAGTGTGTTGAGAAGATAAGCAATCCTGCAGAGTCATTCGCTTGGATGAAGTCGTCTGACCTAAAAAGTGAAACTGAAGGCTTTCTGTTGGCTGCTCAGGACCTTCCCACTCAAAACCGTCAATGTGTGATTTTACATCAAAATGAAAACATGAAATGTAGATTATGTAATGCATTTAATGAGATGGATGACCAGCCTTGGCACAAACACAGTATCTTAAACGACATGATGGTGTAGCTCGATCATTTTATTACCGTCTTCACCATGCTTGTGGTTTTGACACAGAGGTCCACCCATGGTACGAGCCGGATTATGTAGAGGGCATCACGAAAAATGATAAATACCAAATTCTTTGGAATAGGCCCATTTACAGCCCAATACGTATCCAGGCCAACAAACCTGATCTTGTCCTTTTTGATAAATCCAATGAAATCATTTATATCATTGAATTTTCTGTCCCCTTTGACACTAATGTGATTGACAAGATTTAGGAAAAACATGGCAATAATGCGGACCTCGCTTTCGAAATGTCGCGCTTGCATGCCAAGTACCAAGTTGTCCGACTCCCCATTGATCTCGGTGTCTTAGGTTTGGTACCTCCCAATCTGTTGACTGACATTGGAAGAGAACCCGGGTTTTCTACCGGGAATACAGCCCTTAAGACAAACTGGGTAATGCAGAAGGCTGCAGTTTTGGCGAGTCCTCACATTCTCCGAAAAGTTCTGGATGGGTTTGACTTGGCAGCGATTCCAGGGAGAGGTCCCATTCGCTGTCTGGGCTGCGTGTCGAGGAGGCAAGGGCCCTGAGCTTATCAACTTATCAACATTGAATTCCTTGAACACATTTGACCAGAACGACTTTTTCAATGCACGAGAAGACGAAAAAAGATGATGACAATATTTGAAAAATGTTTGTTTAAAGAAAGTTATCGAAGATGAAGAACATTTTCTGTTGATCTGTCCCTTGTATGAGAATTTGAGGAGTCAGTATTCTAGCGTTGTGAAAGGACATTTTAACGTCATCAATATCATGAAACTTTGTGACAACCAGCATGCATGGAAACGAGGTGCAAACATATTTTATGGTGTCAATGTGAGAAAACAATGGATTGAAAAACACTATGATATGAATTAATATCATTTGTAGGTGATTTATATTTATAGTAATGTATTGAACGTATAAAGGCGAACCTTTCATCAATATATTGTTTGTGAATTACGGGTCGGGTGGCCTACATTTCCGAGAAGAAAAAACATACCATACTAAAAAAGAGGTCATAAATAACTGAGAAGGTCCGTTTATGACTACTTCCAGACTTAGTGCAGCAACATTTATTACCAATGAGGGGGGTGGGGGTGGGGGTGGGGGTGGGGGTGTGGGTCACTTGTCTAAGGCGACGCGATTCGCTGTGCAGTTGCGTCCATTGGGCACACAAGAAACCTATGATTGTGGGTTTGAATCACGTTTCTAGGTTTGTCAGCATCATACCCGTGCTCGTGGGTTTCACCGAAGTGATAATCGTCTGAGACCTGCATCACTTCGGGCTTTCCTCCCACATTCAGCTGACACGTCGTGATATAACTAGAATACTGTTAAAAGCTAAGAGCGGCGTGATGTTTTTAAGTCCTTTTTGGAAATTGAAATATTTTTGGGTTGCATAAATGTACATTTCAGTCATTTTACACATTGACTGATTTTACACACTAACTGTAACATGTAGCTAGTTTATGCCAACTGACCATTGTCTGTGAAGTGACTCATAGCAACGGGACGTCATATGGACGCAACGTCACAAATAATTGTCTATATCGTCAACCATTGATCATCACGTTTCAGACGATTCCAACAAAAGACTGAGCTGCAGACTCCACTTGAGATCAAGGAACCCACATTTATCTACATCTTCTCAGAAAAAAACACCGATGATTTATATAAAGAATACACTAATTAGTCGCAACTCTCTCGTGAATTAATGTCGAAAAACCCTCTTCGAATCTTGGAACTTTCAAAAGTACTTCACTCGAGACAGGTCATAGGTAACTTCCCTATAGGTTAAGTACTTCATGTTCAACATCATACAGGCGTTCGGTAGCTCACCTATATAATTAGCCATTACACATTATCTTATGGTTACAAGTAAATTATCTTGTCTGGCGACTCACTTATCCAAATCCTTGGGGATACTGACGACTTCTAACACCTGACACGCCAATGCTGACACGAGAGAAAGGTCAAGGCCGTACACATCCGTCACAATGGACGTCTTCACGTTAAATAAACTGTAGGCTTCTGGGCACGGAGGGTTCTCTATGGCGTTTGGTCTGGTGGCCAGGGCAAGGAGACAATGAGGATGTTCGCTCAGTGCCTTGACACATGACCATGACTCCTTGTCACTGAAGTGCATGTCGTCTACGATGACGGCGGTGGGACCCATGGAGTCAAGGCACTGAAAATTGAAACGTCATGGTTATGAGTGAGTTTGTCTTATGGCATCTTGGCAGAGAGGCTTTAAGTAGTAGCTGTGTCCAGTAATATCCGAGGTATATGTTATTAGTGTATCGGTATTAGTGTATTCCGAATGCATCAAAACCTCTTTAATGATTAAAAGTGTTCAGATTTGTTTCTTCTCGTCACGGGTGAGTTTGGACTCAATTAGAAAACTAGAAACAGAGACACAACGTTACAAAGACTTTTTCTAACATAAAAAAACATATTATTTGTTTGTTTACGTGTTTAAGGTTATGTCCTATGTGCAAATTACTGGGAATTGCAGTGACGCCTCACGAGGGCACCGATTGAGGGCTTGGCGGTTCAGAGGACCGAGAACAACAGCTGTTGTCCTGTCTCACGTGAGTACAATAACCAGACTCACCCGTCCCCCCGACATAGCATTCAGAGTGAGTATTGTTTTACACCGCTTTTAGCAACATTCCAGCAATATCACGGCGGGGGACACCAGAAGTGGGCTTCACACATCGTACCCATGTGGGGAATCGAACCAGGGTCTTCGGTGTGACGAGCGAACGCTTTAACCAGTAGGTTACCCCACCGCCCCCGTATCATTCAGAGGTTACTTATGGTCAATCATAGCAAGTTTTGTTTCTCGGACAAATATGCTGCAAGAAGCATACTTGCCGTAAAATTCAATTTTATACATTTTGAATCTCAATTCTAAATCGAACGGCTTCTAATTAGCTGGATGATGAAGTTACGTAATGGTTATTGCATGTAACGGACAATGCATCGCATCGATCTCCGACATGTGAGCGAATCATGAAGCCCATTAAAGGTCTTCCATGCCGTGATATGTAGGCTGAAACGCCAAAAGCGTCTTAAAGCCCTACGTTTCTATTTTCACACGCAAAGTAAGGCGGCGTTACTTATTTCCAGTAACATCCAAGTAAGTATCAGGGTCGTGAAGGTCCTTGTGATCAAAGCATCATTATGACGTAGATACATCTGCTGTGGTAACTCATACACTGAGCACGCAAGCATAAACATGCAACAATAATCATGATAATATTAGGATCTTATTCATCAGGTATTGGTTATCATAGATGAGGTGAGGTGGCGCTTAACGTCGCGTTCTAGATTATTGCACTTAGATAGCGACGTGCATGCACGTGTGTGCGTGCGTGTGGTGGCTTGTGCTGGTCCGGAATAGTGCCGATTTTATAGTGCTGGCCCACTAAGATACCATGCCGCTGTTTAACATGAATTCCCCACTCAGACACAGTATACTGACTCCGAGTTGACCAGTCCTTGTTTTAGCACCTTAATGCATGCCAAGTACCGTCGTTTAACGTCTTTTGGTATGACGCGGTCGGGGAACCTACCATTAGAGTTTAATTGAGCAGAAGATTGACCCCCATGGGCTTTGAAAATCGAGTTCTTCTTAATTATTAAAAATGTCAAAATCTTTAAAATATGTCAAGTCTTTTAAGGTTAATATGATGAACAGTCTTCAGTTTTTTCATGTCTATCAGCTTGAAAGGGAAAGGCAGTGTAAGGTGTGACTTTCTCTTTATATTAGTAAATGACAAAGACGCATTTTCATCAGATATATGGTTGTATAGGGGCAGCTCATGTAGGCATCCAGATTCTCCCTCATTGTAGACCGCCTCCGTGGTGTAGTGGATAGAATGTCTGCCCGGATAGCGTAAGGTCCGGGGTTTGATCTCCGGCCACGTCATACCAAAAGACGTAAAACTGTTAAAAGATGGCACTTGTTATTACCCTTCCTGGCGTTCGGCAATAAGGGGCTAAAACAAGGACTGGTCGGCTCAGTGTCAGTATACTGTGTCTAAGTGACGTAGTCATGTCAAACTGCGGTATGGTATCTCAGTGGACAAGCACTGTCGATCCCCGGGGCCGTCACAGTTAGCATTAAGGTGCTGAAACAAGGACTGGTCAACTTGAAGCTATTATACTGTGTCTGAGTGGGGTATTCATGTTAAACTCCACTTCACCTCCCCACCACCTTCTCCTTCATTATGATCCGTTGTTTGTCAGCATCATGCGTGTTTGGTTTCACCAAAGATTCACTGCATCACGTCGGGCTTTCCTCCCACATGAAGCTGACACGCCGTCATACAACTTACAACAGTACAGAGTCGCGTGAGCCCAACACACACACGCAGTCGTTGTGAAGACACTCACCATATGCGTGAGGAACTCAAAGACCTGCGTCCGAGCTGTTACAGATGCTTGGTTCATATGTGAGGGTGGTATGGGCTGCAAGAAAGGGATCAGGGTCAGATTAACAAGTCTGTTTGTTTGTTGTTTAACGCGCACTCAGCAATATTCCAGCTATATGCCGGCGGTCTGTAAATAATCAAGACTGGAGCAGACAATTCAGTGATTGACATTATGAACATCGATCTAAACAATTGGAATGCGATGACATGCATCAACCAAGTCAGCGAGCCTTACCACCCAGTCCCGCCTCCTACGACAAGCATGGGTTGCTGAAGACAATTCCAAACCGCATCTCCACAGGTCGAACAAGGCACCCCAAGCGCCCCTTCAGGGCAGTGTGACCGATATGCAATGTCTTAAATCATTTCCAAGCTCACCAAAGATCAAGTCAATAACGCTTACCATGAATACCAAATTACTTTCCTGATTGTGTTGATATATCAATTAAGAAACATTTGCTTACACTGACAATAAAATACAACAAGGACAGGTCAGTGAGTAAGTAGCCGCTTTTAGTAATATTCCACCAATATCACGCCGGGGTGGCACCAGAGATTGTACTCATAATGGGAATCGAACAACAGTGACAAGGCGGGGTGATCGTGATGACGCTGAGGAGTGAACGACACCACCATACCTTTGTGGACAGTAGGTCGACAACTGCTGCAATGTGCTGGTCCATGCCACACAACCTCATGGTTTCCAATACAGCAGGCTCCTTCTCCACCTCCTGCGAGTAGCCGCAACTCGACAGCAACATCCGGAGAAGATGTCTGGCCAGAAAGTACGCCGTGTTGACATTCAGGAGGTTCAGGCTGCAGCTGATCACTCTGTGGTGGAAATAAGCTGTATTGGTGTATGGCAAACAAAGAAATCCCATATCAATACACGAAGATGGAGGCACTCACTCACTCACTCACTCACGTACGTACGCACGTACGCACGCACGCACGCATGTATGTAAGGTTCTCTTGTGACATCAGGACATGACATTGACATACTTCAGGTTCTCCTGGGCAGCTATATAACACAGAGCATCCAGCAGTCTAGTCTTGCCCATTCCAGCGGACCCCACGAATACAAGATGGCGGTGTTTGCCGTTGTCCAGGAGGTTGTGGATTTCACCTAGGAACATGTTCTTCTCCTCGTTCCGTCCTGCAGTGGAAGAACTTAAAAAAATACACCACGGTTTTCGCTAGTTTGATTTGTCGGAACACCAGTTGGACACCAATGAGAAGTACAAGAGGATGCACTGGTTTCTGTTTCTTAACACTAACAGTCAAAAGCTTTTCCTCATATATAGATTGGTAAATGGTGCTGATACGTGAATCTTAGGGGCCGACCATTTGATATTCTTGGCGTTTAGGTAGAGGGGCGGTTGCTCGAAACTTGACAAAATAATTATGTTTCAGGCTGTTGAAACCAGAAGAAATGGGCTGCCACAAAAACTTAATTGTTGCAAGATGTTTTACCTTTCAAAACATCAGGCCCCTAGTTATAAATAAAAAGATACCTGGATTTGAAGCTGAGGGAAATATCTAATCTCCATACAAAATCCTAGCATCCGACCATCCCATCACACACCCTCCATCCTGAATATCAAGGTCGGTCCCTTACATTAAAACGAGTATTACAGCATATTTAATATCTCTCACCTAACAAGGGGTACTCGAAGTACGGAAGGCTGTTCTCAATTCCTGAGCTGTCTTTGTTTACATCGGGGAGGCTGAATTCACGGATGAGTCCTATATTCTGGAGACCTTTCATTCGTTTGGTAACCAAGACAACGAAGTTTTCGGGTGGCAGACGACACGACTGGAAAGTATCGTCATCACACGTGACCTTGTTAGGGTATTGCATCATCAGCCTGGCCGCCATATTGACTTTCCGTCCTATCACTGTACAGACAAAGCGAGAAGACAATGAGTTGTTATCACCCAACTGATAAGTTGTATCCACACATGTACCTATTCAACCCAACCTTGAAGTTGTGTCTAAATGTATTTACCTATTCATGTTATCAACCCTGCCTAGAAGTTGTCTCTAAAGATGTACCTATTCATGTTATCAACACTGTCTAGAAGTTGGTCCCTAAATGTATTTACCAATTCATGTTATCAACCCAACCTAGAAGTCGTCTCTACACATGTACCTATTCATGTTATCAACACTGCCTAGAAGTTGTCACTAAATGTATTTACCTATTCATGTTATCAACCCTGCTTAGAGGTTGTCCCTACAGATGTACCTATTCGTGTTATCAACCCAACCTAGAGGTTGTCTCTAAATGTATTTACCTATTCGTGTTATCAACCCTGCCTAGAGGTTGTCTCTACAGATTTACCTATTCACGTTATCAACCCAACCTTGAAGTTGTCTCTAAATGTATTTACCTATTCATGTTATCAACCCTACCTAGAGGTTGTCTCTAAAGATGTACCTATTCATGTTATCAACCCTGCCGAGTTGTCTCTAAATATATTTACCTATTCATGTTATCAACCCTGCCTAGAGGTTGTCTCTAAAGATGTACCTTTTCGTTTTATCAACCCAACCTTGAAGTTGTCTCTAAATGTATTTACCTATTCATGTTATCAACCCTGCCTTGAAGTTGTCCCTAAATGTATTTACCTATTCATGTTATCATCCCAACCTAGAATGTGTCTCTACAGATGTTCATATTCATGTTATCAACCCTGCCTAGAAGTTGTCTCTAAATGTATTTACCAATTCATGTTATCAACCCAACCTAGAAGTTGTCTCTAATTGTATTTACCTATTCATGTTATCAACCCAGCCTTGAAGTTGTCCCTAAATGTATTTACCTATTCATGTTATCATCCCAACCTAGAATGTGTCTCTACAGATGTTCATATTCATGTTATCAACCCAACCTTGAAGTTGTCTCTAAATGTATTTACCAATTCATGTTATCAACCCAACCTAGAAGTTGTCTCTAATTGTATTTACCTATTCATGTTATCAACCCTGCCTTGAAGTTGTCCCTAAATGTATTTACCTATTCATGTTATCATCCCAACCTAGAATGTGTCTCTACAGATGTTCATATTCATGTTATCAACCCTGCCTAGAAGTTGTCTCTAAATGTATTTACCTATTCATGTTATCATCCCAACCTAGAATGTGTCTCTACAGATGTTCATATTCATGTTATCAACCCTGCCTAGAAGTTGTCTCTAAATGTATTTACCAATTCATGTTATCAACCCAACCTAGAAGTTGTCTCTAATTGTATTTACCTATTCATGTTATCAACCCTGCCTTGAAGTTGTCCCTAAATGTATTTACCTATTCATGTTATCATCCCAACCTAGAATGTGTCTCTACAGATGTTCATATTCATGTTATCAACCCAACTTTGAAGTTGTCTCTAAATGTATTTACCAATTCATGTTATCAACCCAACCTAGAAGTTGTCTCTAATTGTATTTACCTATTCATGTTATCAACCCTGCCTTGAAGTTGTCCCTAAATGTATTTACCTATTCATGTTATCATCCCAACCTAGAATGTGTCTCTACAGATGTTCATATTCATGTTATCAACCCTGCCTAGAAGTTGTCTCTAAATGTATTTACCTATTCATGTTATCAACCCAACCTAGAAGTTATCTCTAATTGTATTTACCTATTCATGTTATCAACCCTGCCTTGAAGTTGTCCCTAAATGTATTTACCTATTCATGTTATCAACCCAACCTAGAAGTTATCTCTAATTGTATTTACCTATTCATGTTATCAACCCTGCCTTGAAGTTGTCCCTAAATGTATTTACCTATTCATGTTATCATCCCAACCTAGAATGTGTCTCTACAGATGTTCATATTCATGTTATCAACCCTGCCTAGAAGTTGTCTCTAAATGTATTTACCAATTCATGTTATCAACCCAACCTAGAAGTTGTCTCTAATTGTATTTACCTATTCATGTTATCAACCCTGCCTAGAAGTTATCTCTAGAGATGTGCCTATTCGTCTTATCCAATATGCCTAGAAGTTGTCTCTAAAGATGTACCTATCCATGTCATGCCTTGAAACTACTATATTACCCCGTTGGCAGTTAACAATTACAAACAAAGATATATGGTTTACATATTCGCTTTGGTCTTTACTGACCACAAAACTAGTCTGACTAATCACGTTGAAAGAGATGCCACAGTTCCGGATTCCGGCGACAACACCGGTTGTGATATGTCAGTGTGACACGGTTATACACTGAGCAGGACTAACAACTACATGACACTAATTTCCCTTACACCAGTGTCCAGTTACACTTGAAAGGCGGACGTAATATTAATACAAAATCTTCCTCCAACATTTAACGGAATGCATAGAAACATTTTATCTCACGTGAATGATGACACAAGCCGACTTGATACACATGTTCAGTGAACGCTCGATAATCCAGACCCTGTTACTCGGGAAAAGCCATCTTCCGTGTGGTTACTGTTGGGACGGACCTTATCATGTTGAAATCATTAGTTAATCCGGACGATTTTACTAGAAACGATTTGGTCCGGATCAATAAGGTTTCATTGTATGGGGAGACATACAATTAACGCCACTCCATGTTTACTCTCATATATCCTGAAACACTGACACATGATATTGATCTCATTGGTAAAATTAAACAAAATTTGAAATAGGACGGTATTATTCTAGATGGGCGTGAGTACAAGTGCACATCAGATGATACACAGATGCAGATAAAACAATTGAAAGGGGACTTAGAAACTATTGTCATGGACCATGTTATTAGATAAAAACAGGATACGATTTTTAAAAATGGCTATTTCATGGAAACAGGTAGTCAGCTGTGCTTAACTTTTTTCTATGGTTATATAAGACCTGTTTGACAAGTGTTTCTGCATGCGTGCAATACATACTACACATATATGAAGAAAGATGCTGTTTTAAATGTGAAGACTGTATTGAACATGTTTTACCTTTATGACCAATATATAACGACTAGAGGGCAACCCTTCCTACTTCCTGTAGCTTTACTCTTCCCTACTTTAACGCTATTCTAATTTAACGTATATTAGCAAACCCAGATCTTGTCGATTGTGTTGCCAAAACCTGCTATGGAATTTTAATTAATCATTAACCTCCGACAGATGTTATATATGGATAATGTATGTGCACGTTTATGTATATAAATACATTAGAGTATTTATGTTAGATATACTGTGCATGAGCAGCAATTTTAGTCTCCTTATAAAATGACATTTTATGTACATTTACCAACTTTGTTGTATTCTCTCTCATAGATCTCGGACCGCCTTCTTGGTCTGCGGCATGGTATCTTACTTACTTAAATTGGGAATTTAACGTGCGCTTTCCGACATTTCGCGCACGGGCCCGCCAGGCCATTTAGTGTTTGGTTGAAAAGGGTATGTCTGGAAAGGTGAGGCAACCTAGGTGTTTTTTTTAGGGTTGCTTACTTAATTTGGGGAACAAATTTGGAATTTTGAAATATGCCATGCAAAAGGTGGAGGGGTGAGGACTAAAATGGAGTTTGTGTGTTTTTATAGGTTTAAAATTGTAGGGTTTAATGGCAGCTTGTTTGTTGTACTTTTTATAATTGCAGCCAAGTAGGCCTGGATTTGGAGTGTTGTTCTGTGTAGCTGGTAATGTCTGCAATATAGTATTATGTGTTCAGGCGTTTCTTTTAAGTTGCAGTGGGGGCATTTACCGGTTTGGTGTTTTTTAATTTGGTGTGGGTGGGAGTTTAACTTAGTGTGGCCTCTTTGTAGTTTAGTTATTAATCTGTCAATGTTTTTGGTTTTATGATGGATTTTTGTTTTTGGAGTGGCATTTGTAGCAGGTGTTTTAGTTTGCAATCAGATTTCTGATAGTTATTTTGCCTCTTTTTGGAAGATTTTCTCCTTTGTGATATGTTAAATTCGGTTGTTTTTTATATATTGGTAGGTTGATTCATGGTATCTCACCGAGCTAGCACTACATATCGGCATCAGTCCGGACTGGTACAAACAGCCACACACACGTGCATGCACGTCGCTATATAAGTGCAATAATCTTGGACGCGACGTTAAACCCAATTTCACCTCACCTCATAAATCTGTGCGATTGGTCGTAGATGTTGTTGTCATGCATGTATATAATCTCGCTTTTTACCGACAGACAGACGGGACATGAAAAACCCGTCTGTCTGTCTGTCTGTCTGTCTGTATAAATATGGCACAATATATGTGTTTGTTTGGGCGGTGGTGGAGGGGGGGGGGGGACTTACCGGAGTATTCATGGCGTCGTGCATGGCCGATCACGCCGCAGAAAGTCGTCCCCGTTGTTACCCCAATTGACACTCTTCTGAAAGAGACAAAAGAACGCCGCCCTTTACAAGGTGTCACGCGGTCAAATTAACACAAAACCACAGCTTTATTGTCTTCAGCTATGTTTATTTAACGGTAAAATATTGACAGTGTGTTGTAAAAACATCGCAGTTTTGAGAGACTGGGAACGTAGTATCGTTTAAATGTAAAATTAAACTGACTATTTCTTCGTTTCCTTGTCGAATGTACATGCCAATTAGACATAGGTTGTAAGCACATCAATCCATATGTAACCTACAGCCGTTTGATTTAATGTTTGGACAAAACGTACTAAAGTTCGTTATGGATAAGAAAGTAGTGACAATTTATGCATATCAACTTGCTGTAAAGCCGACGTTTCGGTATAGATCCTTGACAACGGTATAAGGATCTATACCGAAACGCCGCCTTTACAGTAAATAAAGAAGTTGTTATCCATAAATTGTCTCTTCTGAGTCATCCGTCAACTTCTAAGTAATGCCTATCAAACAATTCGTGTTGGATACGTAGGAAATAATTCAACACATACTTGTATATCAAAACATGTGGTCACGTTATGTGTATAACATTATTTAACATACGACATAAATAAACCTCAGCGTTATCAAGTCCCGTGACCAATGTACTTATATAATTATCCTTCTATGTATGGTCAGGGCCGGTGACACGGTGATCGAGTTAGCATGGAGACCCCCTGACACGAAGTGTGAGGCTCTGTTTGAGTGGATGTTGCTATTTTGTTTAATTACACAATTCAAGAACGAAGCACAAATTGTGCTGTTTTAAAGGAGGGTTTATTTTATGATTTGGTAATTCGTGTTCAGTCGTGTAATTTTGTGTAAAATACACTACCAGATAGAGTCGTAATACTTTACTTTTAGTATTCCAATCAGCGTGACCCGGACGATGTGTATGCATAATACAGATGTGTGTGGATATGGGGTGGGGGCGGAGTTCTAGCCTGCACCCGCACCCCAACCACCTCTGGTCCCGTGCATGTGAACCTCAATTTAACTCCGTTATCGATTACTGAGAACGCATTAAAAATACCGCGTTAAAAAATACGCCGAGAGGGCAATATTTAGTCAAAATTAAGACAGCATTCGGTTGAGACACTCGCTCAGCTGAGCTACTTGTCATGCAAATAGTTTTTTATTCATTTTTAGTTAAGGTTAATGGTGACCTGTTCTATCTCGCAACCTTACTGGTTTTTTTCACTTAATTCTTTGGTGAAAAGACACACTTTTCATACTAACATATCCCGTCAATTAATGCAGAATTGTAATTAAAGCAAGTTATTCATAGTATACACACTATACAAATAAGGACATTTTATTGCGTTGCTGTTGTAGGGAAGTATTGGGTTATCAGTAAGGTCATTTTTCTAAACCTGTGTTTACACACGTGTCACCACCGGCAATTGTTGGTGTTGTACAAACTCACAAAGGGCAGTTCGACCAATCTAAGATGTCTTTCATAAACGTCCATTCAGAGGAGCTTATAGTCCGCCTCAAAGCGGTCACACGGTATATAGTTGGGCGCACATACCCCTTCTTTACTTAACTAAGGATCGATAAAGTCACCACAGCACGATGAAGTCGTGACGGGAGATCTTAGTTTGACACGCTACCCAGAACCCAGCGGTGCCCTGTGTTGTTTGTGATTAGTCCAAGCTATGCCGCTGATTAGTGTCAGGTTTTAATACACGCTAAACCGGTAATGGTTTAATCTTGTGTAATTCTAGAACATCTGGGAAGAAGGGATTTATCGCGACCCACTGACCCGCTGGCAACGAGTTGAGACAGGAGGCATGGCTATGCAGAAGAGTGCAGTAACGGGGCCATCTTGACAAAGGACACTTAAATATATACCTGACGGATATGTTGCGCTCCAGTGATTTTTAGAAGGACGTGCATGGTTGGATTACATGTTCCTGTTTTGAGCTTTCAGTGGGAAGGCTCAGTGTTGTTTTTCTCTGCTGGGAAGTTGTTGTGCCTAGCGACCACTGCTCCTGTGCAAGTCCAGGTTTCATTATGAGTAGTATTGATAACCGCGCCACAGGTGAAGCGAGTCCGATAGATGACGACGAGTGGTTCAGGACTCCGCCCACCTCGCGCTACCAGTCGTCTGCTAGCCTCGCCAGCAGCGCGAAGAGTGTGTACCTGTCCGCTTTGGATCTGTTAGACGGGGCAAGCGAGATGGATATACCAGAAGACGACGACGTTGAGAGGGGAGGGCCGTCCCAGAACGGGGAGGCGGGTAAGACTGAGATTTACTACTCCCCCCTGGGAGGAAGCGACGAAGATGAGAGACACGACGCGAATGACGATCCGTACCACGTGTCTGAAACAGCCCCCCTCACGAAAGCCGAGGTCGTAGAGGACGCCGTAGGAAAAGTTGCCGCCCCCGAGGTTGGTAGTAATGAGGGTGTATGTGATTGTTGTTGTCTCATGTGCAATCTTCACCATAGAGCAAAACAGGTGATCGATTCAAAGTGGACGTATCTTATTTGTGCACTGAAGTGCAGTGACCTGAATTGTCCCAACTATGACAAGCTCGGTCAGGATGAACTGTTTTCCTGGTTGGAAAACCACAAAGAGGGGGACAACAACATAGAATTCGTGCAGAGGTGTTATCGGAGGGACAAGCCTTGGTGTAATACTATTCAAAAGGAGCAGAGTCAGCTATTTTTCTTCTTCTTTCTGTTAGTGAGAGACATTTACAAACTGTCGGCCTGCGATAACGGACAGAACATCAAACATGAAACCTACCCGCACCACGACTCCTTCTTGAAGTGGATGCAAGAACTGGAACACGTCCTTGAAATCCTCCTCCAAGCTTCATTCACTCATGTAGATTCATCAGATTCCGATTTGGAAAAAGTAGAACGACCGTACAGCGTGCTTCTGGCGATCAAAGAGACGCATAAAAAGAAGGACTACATCGGTATCTCCTTCGAGGACAGTGGTCTGGACCCAGCGGTGGATGAAATCAAAATTCTTCAAAGAAAGTTAGCCGGAACGCCGACAACTCTGCAGAAGGTGTTTGCCACGGGAGCCATCATTATGTTTTTGGCCGACATTGGCACCGATGTCTTCCAAGTGGTGACGTTTTACAAAGAAGGTATATCGATGTGGCCACTAATGCTGTTCTTTGTCATCGCCCCATCTCTTCTGAGCAGCGTGTTGTGTTTTTTCCAGATTTGTAAAGAGAAGACGACTACAAAAAAGGACAAGAATCTTAGAAGACTGGGAATGGTCCTGGTATCGCTACAACTGGGGCAGGTCTGGAGGAACATCTGTGAGATCTGTGACCGCTACCCCATCGTGGACAGTTACATCGTCCTCAGTCTCCTCATCATCAAGATGATAGAGGGTCTTCTCGAAGGAGGACCACAGTCCTTGATACAGACGTACGTCCTCCTAGACCATCCCGTGGAAACGTTAACGTTTACAAATATCCTAAAAATTTTGTCTCCATTTCTGTCCTCCATTAGCATGGCAGCTGCTTTAACAGATCTTGATCTGGGTAGAGCAGGATACTGCATGCCAACGAAAGCTAGAATTCTATCAGTGTTGTGCCGCTTGGGTGAAGTGTGGGGGCGATTTTTAGCCTATGCCGTGTGTTTCTCGGCTTTCGGGTATTATGGATTTATATTGTTTGGTGTCCAGTGTCTTTTTCTTACCATCCCAACCTACATAGCATTGAGGAGAGACCATACTGAGAACAGCAGCCAGCAGGTGAACTGTGTGTACCTTCGTTGCAGGTACGGCGGATTTTACCAGGAGAAACCCACCAAGTTGTTCACTGCCAAGCTGCCCCGTCTCATAGTGTGGCTGTGTATAACCATGGTGTATTCATTCGTACCAATCCAAAGGTTCGAACTGGACATGGAATTCAATCTGACCCAATCGAGCCGTCCGCCGTTCTGGAAGTGTAGCAGATTATACGGTCTATACAATGTCATTTATGCCCTGCACATGCTTGTGAACATTATTGCGTTTACCCTGTGGGTTACTATTGGCGGGGGACCATCTCAGCAACTGTTTATTCCAATCTGTGTCATGTTCATACTGGGAACCGTTGTCTCGACAGCCTTTAGGATGCAATCCTGGATGGGGAGAACCTACAAGATTGCGCTCAGACCAGGATTTGGGCCTCCTGTGTGAAAGTACGGGCTCTCAATCGTACGTCAGCCTTCGTTACGAAAATGTATGGACCCGTGAATATCCAGGTCTTCACCAACCAATGCTTGCCGTAAGTGGCGACTAACGGAATCGGGTGGTCAGGGTTGCTGACTTGCTGGTTGATGCATGTCATCGATCCCACTTGCGCAGATTGATGATCATGATGTCAGGCACTGCAATGTATGCCCCAGACTCGATTAATTTACAGCGTCAAAACAAAGTCAACAAACAAGAACAAGTATGATTTAACTCCTTATAATCCGAAGATCGGCATAGCAACTGTCGGGAACACGGCTGGCCAGACGGTGCACCTGAAATGGGCTCCACACGTGGGGAATCGAACCCTTGGCTCGATAGGTAACCTAAGTTATATTACCAATATACGGAAGTATGAAGTATGTTAGTAAATGATGGACGCATGGATACCCTGTAATGTGAATACGTGTTTGACCTCTCTAGTATTACTCAATGCTGTGATAAAATAGTAAATCGAGTATATTATAGGGAACACTTGCATTGGTTGGCACTGACATGTACAGTGCCTGAACCAGTCGTGTAGATCACGGAATAGACGCATTGTAGTTTTAAACTGGTGACGAATGTGTCAAACTATTAGGTTACACATAAAATGTCTTTCGTATTTACAAGCCGTATTCTTTCATCGTACGAAATGTATCTTATGTACTGGAGATACAAGACCGACACGGACAGAAGTTTACCTGCAGATTTATATCTATGATAAATATATAGAAAATCCAAGAATATAATTATTTTCATCTAAACAATATAAGTATTGAATATCATCAACTTCTCAACCTCAAAAATGAGGTATTTGTGACCACTGAATAAGTTCCGCGAATGAAAGAGAAAACAGCTGTTCACAGTCGATCAACCAATATCACGTGTGCATGTTAAGGGCCAGGTATTCCACGTGATTAGCCCTAACCGGGAGCATGGCACATATATTGTTGTTGAGAAACTATATCACGTCACACCGGAGCTTTACAGGTCGATTCTATGTTTTAATCAATGAAATCGATCGTTTTGTTAGCGCTTTTCATCTGTAACTCAACACAGGAAGTGTTTTGTTCACCCGACATGAATAAAGATTGTGAAAGAATGTCATTGTTTTGTATGTTTCGATCAGTTATAATTTTAAGCATGTCCTGGTGGTGTGAAAACTATGATTAAATCGATTTTCCGTCCTGCTGACTCCGCTGAAATGAACCAGCCTACTCGATACGAGGTAAATGGGCAATTCATTAGATAATGGTTTGAGAAATGATTATTACAAAACGAATTATCGGAATTCCAAGGCAACCACAGTGCAGTGGGTCCCAAACAAGGTTTTGATTCACTTGATCAGATTACATTTATGAATTGCCATGGTAACCTTTATATAAGTTTATACCGGTTTCAGATAACCTTCTTAGGTCGTTACGAAACTTTAACAACCACCATGGTAATATGATGAGAAGTAAGTTGTCTGAAGGCCGCGTTGATCATTATTGAACAGTATTTCAGGCCTGTCAGCTTCGCGTGGGAGGAAAGCCTGGAGTGAGTGTCTCTGACCTCGACCACCGCCACACCCAGCATGAGTGTGGTACTAACAACCCAAGAATCTCAACATTCAAACCATCTTCCTAAGCAAAGGAATGAACTGACTTTATACGTCCAGTTTCCACCCTTGCCTAACTAACTGACTTGAATTATGGAGTTAAATTTTGGCTAGATAGCATTTGTACCGCCACCTCGGCGTCAACATATTTTCCAAATTTTTTCATGTTTCATCAAGGTGTTCTCGTGATTTGATGCAGTTCGCGAATTAAGACACGTTTTATTACAATATGGATCTTGATCATCAATCTGACCGTTTGACTGGGCGCCGCCATTTTGATTGAAGCAAATGCAAGTGATATGAGAGGTGGAATCTGATTGGTCAATGGGAGGGGCATAGAAGGGACATAAATCGTAAATAGCCACTGGTGGCATAATGATCGAGCCCAGATTTTCCAGCCTAGTTCGACAAGAATGGAAACTGGAATTTTACAGTCAGTTAACTCCCATTCCTCGAGAAGACGCATTCCTACGTGTCCGTTATCGCGGCGCCATAGACCTCTGGACCACTCAGTCGCCCGTCATCAGAGAAAGTTGGATGGGGATAATGAAGAGAGGGGGGACTTGGTTCTGAGGGAAGGATCTGATGATCAGGCTCGGTGACCTGGTTGATTGCCTGTCATCGCACCAGGACTTCACCTATTGTGTGATGCACCGTATCCGGATTAGTGTGTACAAAATCAAACATTGCTGTCGACTTACTGTATCCCTGGTAGCTTGTCAATGACCGTCTTCATCTTGACGGAGTTCTCGAGCGCATGCGCACAGTCCCGCTCGTGTTTAAAGCCAGGTAGACCAAATATCACCAGAAATGTACATCCCTGGAAACAGATGCCCATGCTGTAAAGGTGTACCTGGTTCTATTTCAATGCACCATTCATGTTGATCTAAGTCGCGTTTGGGTATCCTAGTGGTTAAAGCGTTCGCTCGTCACGCCGAAGGCCCGGGTTCGATTCTCCACATGGGTATAAAATGTGAAGCCCATTGCTGGTGTTCACCGCCGTGATATTGCTGGAATATTGCTAAAAGGGGGCGTAAAACCATACTCACTCACTCATGTTGATCTACACTTCGAATTAGCTTTGCCTCGCTACACATGTCGTTTTCCCATAAGTATGGACATCGATATGTTTTCTTCTACCCTATTAAGCATCACTTGTAAGTTAATGTTATCTGGGGTGTATCTATCTTGTCATAAAAAAAAGGTACAGCTTTGATTGTCCGTGTTCTCAGATCTGTCAATTTCAACAGTCAGTTTCAAAATGAAACATCTGAAACTAAATATAAATATATATATCGTCACGGTATGTTTCTACGAACGTCATAACAGGTCATTTATAATACTGCTGCCGTCTACAGAGGGGGAATTCCAGTGTAACACATTTAGGTCAAGAGCCTTTTTTATCGGTCGATAGACCCCTTTAAACGAACAAGAGTCAGTTTATAAGTCAGTTGATTGATTGATTGTAGAGGTAAATGCCAGTGACTGATCATTGTTAAACTTCCTTTTTATCAATATTACAATGGGACGCTAAACATTGGCCCTACACATTGTGCCTGTACACTCACTTATAATGTTACAACCCGGAACTGTAGGTGGTAGATTGTGTCTCCCATCCCTATCCCTAAGGGCATGTTTGTGACCTGATTCAGATTCCCACCTTATCAAACAGGAAGATCTTGTTAAGGGAGCCATGGACGACTTTGATGTGACTGAAGACGACGTCGAAGATCTTCTGGAGTTGTTCCGTGCTGTTGACGTTGTCATCCAGTACCAGGTTCATGAAGACGATGGACACCTGCCTCATCTCAGACAGGAACTCCAGTGGCTGGTTGTCATCGATCTGCGGGGGATCACAATGAGTGAGTGAGTGAGTTGGGTTTAACGCCGCTTTTAACAGTATTCCAGTTATATCACGGCATGTCAGCTTAATGTGGGAGGAAAGCCCGAAGTGATGCAGGTCTCAGACGTTTACCGCTTCGGTGAAACCCACGAGCACGGGTATGGTGCTGACAAAGGGGGATCACAGAGTTTCAAGACAGTGATGAGTATGCATTGAGATTATTACACATGTGAATGTGTCGTTCTGCCTGTACGACACAGGATGAATTCTGACATAAGTGCCGTACATTTAGCAAGGTACAAATGCAATACCTTATTCACTATCCACACTTCATTAGTAGTCTCATATATTGAGCGAACATCATGTCACTAGTGATGTCACATTTTAGTTTGACATCACATATTAGCGTGGATGACATCACTGGGAGGTGACTGCATGTGGGGTGAGTGGTCAGGCTCGGTGATGTGAATGAATGGGTACCCCTTTGGTCATAATATCAATCACAGGTTTGTCTGATCCAGGTTCGATTTTTTTCAGGCTAGCGTGATATAACAAGAATATTGCCTTAAACAGAAAATAAAAACAAACAATCTCAAGGAGCAACAATAACCGTGGCCTACCTTCTTCAGGACGGGAGAGAGCACGTACAGCCGCAACGTCTCCTCCAACCGCATCGCCTTCACCGTCTGCACGACGTTACGTACTGCAACGTCACAATATAAGACCGCTATAAACTTTCTATCTGTGGCAAATGCATTGTTTAAAATCCATCATAAAACGAGTTTTGAAAATAATTTCTCAATCAGTGTCATGAAAGTTAAGAATATATATAATATGTGTTTGATCAAAAAGAAATAACTGATTATTATTAACTGATTTGGTAGCCTTGTCATTTAATGATCCTCAATTAGCGGAGCAGAGTCACGTCATTGGGGCGTTCGAATCCCAGGTGTGCTCAGGTTCCCCAGCTCGTGATTTTCACCAACGTGGAAAACGACCAAGAGCCGCAGCATGATCACTTCGGTTTTTCCTCAGATCATTAAGCATTTATTTTGAGAGCGGAAGTGCAGCGGTTCGGACACGTGGCCGCGTCATAGCAAAAGACGTTAAAATGTTGTTCTTGTTACTCTGCCAGGCGCTCGGCATTAAAGGGATAAAACAAGGACTTCAAGGCTTGTGTCTGAGTGTGGTGAAAACAAGGACTGCAAGGCTTGTGTCTGTGTGTGGTGAAAACAAGGACTACAAGGCATGTGTCTGAGTGGGGTGAAAACAAGGACTTCAAGGCTTGTGTCTGTGTGTGGTGAAAACAAGAACTGCAAGGCTTGTGTCTGTGTGTGGTGAAAACAAGGACTACAAGGCATGTGTCTGTGTGTGGTGAAAACAAGGACTACAAGGCTTGTGTCTGTGTGGGGTGAAAACAAGGACTTCAAGGCTTGTGTCTGTGTGTGGTGAAAACAAGGACTTCAAGGCTTGTGTCTGTGTGTGGTGAAAACAAGGACTGCAAGGCTTGTGCCTGAGTGGGGTGAAAACAAGGACTACAAGGCATGTGTCTGAGTGGGGTGAAAACAAGGACTGCAAGGCTTGTGTCTGAGTGTGGTGAAAACAAGGACTACAAGGCTTGTGCCTGAGTGGGGTGAAAAACAGGACTTCAAGGCTTCTGTCTGTGTGTGGTGAAAACAAGGACTACAAGGCTTGTGTCTGTGTGTGGTGAAAACAAGGACTACAAGGCTTGTGTCTGTGTGTGGTGAAAACAAGGACTTCAAGGCTTGTGTCTGTGTGTGGTGAAAACAAGGACTGCAAGGCTTGTGTCTGTGTGTGGTGAAAACAAGGACTTCAAGGCTTGTGTCTGTGTGTGGTGAAAACAAGGACTGCAAGGCTTGTGCCTGAGTGGGGTAAAAACAAGGACTACAAGGCATGTGTCTCTGTGTGGTGAAAACAAGGACTACAAGGCATGTGTCTGTGTGTGGTGAAAACAAGGACTACAAGGCTTGTGTCTGTGTGTGGTGAAAACAAGGACTTCAAGGCTTGTGTCTGTGTGTGGTGAAAACAAGGACTGCAAGGCTTGTGCCTGAGTGGGGTGAAAACAAGGACTACAAGGCATGTGTCTGAGTGGGGTGAAAACAAGGACTGCAAGGCTTGTGTCTGAGTGTGGTGAAAACAAGGACTACAAAGCTTGTGCCTGAGTGGGGTGAAAACAAGGACTTCAAGGTTTGTGTCTGTGTGTGGTGAAAACAAGGACTACAAGGCTTGTGTCTGAGTGGGGTGAAAACAAGGACTGCAAGGCTTGTGTCTGAGTATGGTGAAAACAAGGACTTCAAGGCTTGTGTCTGTGTGTGGTGAAAACAAGGACAACAAGGCTTGTGTCTGTGTGTGGTGAAAACAATGACTGCAAGGCTTGTGCCTGAGTGGGGTGAAAACAAGGACTACAAGGCTTGTGTCTGTGTGTGGTGAAAACAAGGACTGCAAGGCTTGTGCCTGAGTGGGGTAAAAACAAGGACTACAAGGCATGTGTCTGTGTGTGGTGAAAACAAGGACTACAAGGCATGTGTCTGAGTGGGGTAAAAACAAGGACTGCAAGGCTTGTGTCTTAAAGGGGTGAAAACAAGGACTACAAGGCTTGTGCCTGAGTGGGGTGAAAACAAGGACTACAAGGCTTGTGTCTGAGTGGGGTGAAAACAATGACTACAAGGCTTGAGTCTGAGTGGGGTGAAAACAAGGACTACAAGGCATGTGTCTGAGTGGGGTGAAAACAAGGACTGCAAGGCTTGTGTCTGAGTGGGGTGAAAACAAGGACTGCAAGGCTTGTGCCTGAGTGGGGTGAAAACAAGGACTACAAGGCATGTGTCTGAGTGGGGTGAAAACAATGACTACAAGGCATGTGTCTGGGTGGGGTGAAAACAAGGACTACAAGGCTTGTGCCTGAGTGGGGTGAAAACAAGGACTACAAGGCTTGTGTCTGAGTGGGGTGAAAACAAGGACTACAAGGCATGTGTCTGAGTGGGGTGAAAACAAGGACTGCAAGGCTTGTGTCTGAGTGGGGTGAAAACAAGGACTGCAAGGTTTGTGTCTGAGTGTGGTGAAAACAAGGACTGCAAGGTTTGTGCCTGAGTGGGGTGAAAACAAGGACTACAAGGCTTGTGTCTGAGTGGGGTTAAAACAAGGACTACAAGGCTTGTGTCTCATTGGGGTGAAAACAAGGACTGCAAGGCTTGTGTCTCATTGGGGTGAAAACAAGGACTGCAAGGCATGTGTCTAAATGGGGTGAAAACAAGGACTACAAGGCGTGGTCTGAGTGGGGTGAAAACAAGGACTGCAAGGCTTGTGTCTGAGTGGGGTGAAAACAAGGACTACAAGGCTTGTGCCTGAGTGGGGTGAAAACAAGGACTACAAGGCTTGTGCCTGAGTGGGGTGAAAACAAGGACTACAAGGCTTGTGCCTGAGTGGGGTGAAAACAAGGACTACAAGGCTTGTGTCTGAGTGGGGTGAAAACAAGGACTGCAAGGCTTGTGTCTCATTGGGGTGAAAACAAGGACTACAAGGCTTGTCTGAGTGGGGTGAAAACAAGGACTACAAGGTGTGGTCTGAGTGGGGTGAAAACAAGGACTGCAAGGCTTGTGTCTGAGTGGGGTGAAAACAAGGACTACAAGGCTTGTGTCTGAGTGGGGTGAAAACAAGGACTGCAAGGCTTGTGCCTGAGTGGGGTGAAAACAAGGATTACAAGGCATGTGTCTGAGTGGGGTGAAAACAATGACTGCAAGGCATGTGTCTGGGTGGGGTGAAAACAAGGACTACAAGGCTTGTGCCTGAGTGGGGTGAAAACAAGGACTACAAGGCATGTGTCTGAGTGGGGTGAAAACAAGGACTACAAGGCTTGTGCCTGAGTGGGGTGAAAACAAGGACTACAAGGCATGTGTCTGAGTGGGGTGAAAACAAGGACTGCAAGGCTTGTGTCTGAGTGGGGTGAAAACAAGGACTACAAGGCGTGGTCTGAGTGGGGTGAAAACAAGGACTGCAAGGCTTGTGTCTGAGTGGGGTGAAAACAAGGACTACAAGGCGTGGTCTGAGTGGGGTGAAAACAATGACTACAAGGCATGTGTCTGAGTGGGGTGAAAACAAGGACTACAAGGCTTGTGCCTGAGTGGGGTGAAAACAAGGACTACAAGGTTTGTGTCTGAGTGGGGTGAAAACAAGGACTACAAGGCGTGGTCTGAGTGGGGTGAAAACAAGGACTGCAAGGCTTGTGTCTGAGTGGGGTGAAAACAAGGACTACAAGGCGTGGTCTGAGTGGGGTGAAAACAAGGACTACAAGGCATGTGTCTGAGTTGGGTGAAAACAAGGACTACAAGGCTTGTGCCTGAGTGGGGTGAAAACAAGGACTACAAGGCTTGTGTCTGAGTGGGGTGAAAACAAGGACTACAAGGCATGTGTCTGAGTGGGGTGAAAACAAAGACTGCAAGGCTTGTGTCTGAGTGGGGTGAAAACAAGGACTGCAAGGTTTGTGTCTGAGTGTGGTGAAAACAAGGACTGCAAGGTTTGTGCCTGAGTGGGGTGAAAACAAGGACTACAAGGCTTGTGTCTGAGTGGGGTTAAAACAAGGACTACAAGGCTTGTGTCTCATTGGGGTGAAAACAAGGACTGCAAGGCTTGTGTCTCATTGGGGTGAAAACAAGGACTGCAAGGCATGTGTCTAAATGGGGTGAAAACAAGGACTACAAGGCATGGTCTGAGTGGGGTGAAAACAAGGACTGCAAGGCTTGTGTCTGAGTGGGGTGAAAACAAGGACTACAAGGCTTGTGCCTGAGTGGGGTGAAAACAAGGACTACAAGGCTTGTGCCTGAGTGGGGTGAAAACAAGGACTACAAGGCTTGTGCCTGAGTGGGGTGAAAACAAGGACTACAAGGCTTGTGTCTGAGTGGGGTGAAAACAAGGACTGCAAGGCTTGTGTCTCATTGGGGTGAAAACAAGGACTACAAGGCTTGTCTGAGTGGGGTGAAAACAAGGACTACAAGGCGTGGTCTGAGTGGGGTGAAAACAAGGACTGCAAGGCTTGTGTCTGAGTGGGGTGAAAACAAGGACTACAAGGCGTGGTCTGAGTGGGGTGAAAACAAGGACTACAAGGCATGTGTCTGAGTGGGGTGAAAACAAGGACTACAAGGCTTGTGCCTGAGTGGGGTGAAAACAAGGACTACAAGGCTTGTGTCTGAGTGGGGTGAAAACAAGGACTACAAGGCATGTGTCTGAGTGGGGTGAAAACAAGGACTGCAAGGCTTGTGTCTGAGTGGGGTGAAAACAAGGACTACAAGGCTTGTGCCTGAGTGGGGTGAAAACAAGGACTGCAAGGCTTGTGTCTGAGTGGGGTGAAAACAAGGACTGCAAGGTTTGTGTCTGAGTGGGGTGAAAACAAGGACTGCAAGGTTTGTGCCTGAGTGGGGTGAAAACAAGGACTACAAGGCTTGTGTCTGAGTGGGGTGAAAACAAGGACTACAAGGCTTGTGTCTCATTGGGGTGAAAACAAGGACTGCAAGGCTTGTGTCTAAATGGGGTGAAAACAAGGACTACAAGGCTTGTGCCTGAGTGGGGTGAAAACAAGGACTACAAGGCTTGTGCCTAAGTGGGGTGAAAACAAGGACTGCAAGGCTTGTGTCTAAATGGGGTGAAAACAAGGACTACAAGGCTTGTGCCTGAGTGGGGTGAAAACAAGGACTACAAGGCTTGTGTCTGAGTGGGGTGAAAACAAGGACTACAAGGCTTGTGCCTGAGTGGGGTGAAAACAAGGACTGCAAGGCTTGTGCCTGAGTGGGGTGAAAACAAGGACTACAAGGCTTGTGCCTGAGTGGGGTGAAAACAAGGACTGCAAGGCATGTGTCTAAATGGGGTGAAAACAAGGACTACAAGGCTTGTGCCTGAGTGGGGTGAAAACAAGGACTACAAGGCTTGTGCCTGAGTGGGGTGAAAACAAGGACTACAAGGCTTGTGTCTGAGTGGGGTGAAAACAAGGACTGCAAGGCTTGTGTCTCATTGGGGTGAAAACAAGGACTGCAAGGCATGTGTCTAAATGGAGTGAAAACAAGGACTACAAGGCTTGTGCCTGAGTGGGGTGAAAACAAGGACTACAAGGCTTGTGCCTGAGTGGGGTGAAAACAAGGACTACAAGGCATGTGTCTGAGTGGGGTGAAAACAAGGACTACAAGGCTTGTGCCTGAGTGGGGTGAAAACAAGGACTACAAGGTTTGTGTCTGAGTGGGGTGAAAACAAGGACTACAAGGCTTGAGTCTGAGTGGGGTGAAAACAAGGACTACAAGGCTTGTGCCTGAGTGGGGTGAAAACAAGGACTACAAGGTTTGTGTCTGAGTGGGGTGAAAACAAGGACTACAAGGCTTGTGCCTGAGTGGGGCATACGTAGCCATGTTAAGGTAAGGAAAGGTATTTCAGTGGCCTAGCACTATAAAACCGGCATTAACCCGGACTAGTACAATCCACACACCCACGTGCATTGCATCAGGTGTACGTAAACACAATGAACAACCTCAAGGGTCCAGGGGGAGGGGGTGACACCGCCCCCACCCACCCACTACCCTCTTTTGAAAACCATATGTAGTATGTTGTAAACAGTAAAATTATCTGAGAGAGTATTTTCATATTTATGACTCCTCCTTTTTAAAATGACGGATCCGCCCTTGAATAAGACATTTTTTGAAGTTGGAAAATACGCACAACAATCATAGGACCATGGTAGCTTAAACACAGAGACCCATGGAATGATGAATGACGTACGTTTCAGCACCCCTGTCATCGTTTTGGAAGAGAAGCCGGTCTTCCTGGCTGACGCTTCCGCCACGGTGTCCTCTAAATCCAGACTGTTGCGGGTCCCTACCAGGGGCCGGCCGGGGGGTGAGGACACATTGTCCTCGTGGACAGTGCTCGTGGCGAGGGACATACGCCGCCCTTGGGACTGCATGAAATGTGGAGCACCATCCGTGAGGGAGAAACGACGCTCTGGGTGAAAATGAAGTGTTTTAATCAACAGGCCATATATCCATGTTATATATAATATGTGGGAGGCATTGTTTTTAGACCGATATTTTTTTTTCAGTCGAGGATTTAAACCAAACACGTTTTTATTCCAGAAAGTCTAGTTACTCCCGCCCCTCACATCAATGCAACGGTATTACGATAAAAATGACACCACTGAAACAACACTGTGAAAACTGTGTGATTTAAACCAAACACGTTTTTTTACTCCAGAAAGTCCAGCTACTCCGGCCCCTCACATCAATGCAACGGTATTACGATAAAAGTGCCACCACTGCAACAACACTGTGAAAACAGTGACTCCATTGTCACAATACTGCGACAGCAGTGCCAACATCGCTGCAGTAATATAACAGTGCCACCTTTGCAGCATTATTGTGGCAGTAGTGCAATTCATGTAGCTACACTCGTATGATAACGTACATTCTATGTACAGCTAGATGTGTAGATGACCAGTCTTGTCTTCATTTCGTTTCATCTGTCGATACGACCTATTGATACTTGTATACTACCTTGTCGTCGATACATTGCCATCAGGACAGGTTTACTTGCAATGCATCGATAGTTCTGTTGACCGTTACATCCCAAATGCTTACTGTGCCAAATGTATATCAGCATAAATGATACCCGTGAAGATGCGGGTTTGAATAGGTCTTCAGCAACCTTGACTTATCATTAGGGACTATGTTTTTCGTAAGATGCGACTAACGGGATCGCGTGGTCCGGTTCGCTGACTTGGTTGATGCATGTCATCGTATCCAAATTGCGTAGATTGATGCTCATGACATCTATCATTGGAATGCCTGCTCCAAACTCGATTATTACAGGCAGCCGTCACATAGCTGGAATATTGCTGAGTGAGGCGTTGAACAACCAGAAAAACAAAAACGTATGATGTAACACCATAGCTACTGATGGTGATAACTGAGGCCCTGTTCAGTACATAATACCTCGGTGTTTCACAACTTCAGAGCTTGACGTCCGAGCAACCACTGGTTCAGGTTTCATTTCCAATACCTGGAACAAAGAACGATGTTCAACCCTTCAGCTGACACAGCTCCGTTAATCCCACAGTACTCAAAGCCAGTCATGTAAATATATAATTATAAATATAATCAACTGATTGAATTTTCTTATAATCAGTTTTGTCTACTTTCTTTTCTCAACAAAAGTATACCATAACATGTATTACCTACAATCACAGTAAAACCGAGAAGATATATTTGCAGGCAATACGTCAAAAAAAAAATTCCGTTAAAATCCACTAGTGTGGGGCAAAGATGGCCAAGTCGTCTAAATTGCGTCCCTTGGGCACCCCAGAAACCTATGATTTTGCGTTCGAATCCCGGTTCGCTCCGATTATGTTTCTAGGTTTGTCAGTACCGTGCTCATGGGTTTCACCAAAGTGGTAAACGTCAGAAACCTGCATCACTTCGGACTTTCCTCCCACATGAAGCTGTACGGTGTGAGTGAGTGAATTGGGTTTAACGCCGCTTCAAACAGTATTCCAGTAAGATGTTTTAAAGCGGCGTTAACACCAATTCACTCATTCACCCATTTAAGTCCCAACTTGACACCTAGCGACGAAGAACGTACCCTGATGTGTGCACCATCTTCCATGACCTCGTACTCATACCGGCCGCAGTTGCAGAGCTCCCAGGCGCTAGGGGACATGACGACATAGCCCGACTTACAGAAGCTCTCCGCCTTGTTGACGTCTGACACAACCTGCCCCAGCTCCACGTAATGGCGGAACTCGTCGTTGCCAAGGAAGGTCATGGTCATATCTCCAGCGGCAATACCTAGTTTGGTCGCGAAGTTTAATATTCATAAATCTCAAGGTTACTTTAACGTTTGGTAATTCGAGGTAAAATAATTACTCATAAGTGTAAAGACACGTGCATGGTAAAATATGACTACATCAACTTAAAAGATTATGTATACCCAAATCAAACATTCTTCTATGAGCGTGTGTGACCAATAACTAATGGAGAGAGTCCAATACCTGGGATGTAAATGTTATCTTGTTACGGAACAAACAACACGCCAGATGTAAGGGCTTCAGGTGAATGTGGCCGGTACCATCTCTCCTGTAACAGTGCTCATAACAAAGTTCTCATTAAATCCAGTTAAAACTATTTTTGTTTCTTTAACGCAGCACATTCCATTCTGGGTTTTTGTATGGAGAAAAGATATTTTTTCAGCTTCAGGGCAAAACCAGATAATGTTTGTTTGAGTCTGAATATTTTTAAAGAAAATCATCGTGCACATTGTACATTTTGTGGTAGACAATTTCCCTTTTTCAACAGTCTGAAGCAAATGTTTTTTTCAAGAATTCTCTGTGGCAATATCTTTTTTCCGATCAACCCCCTCCACTATGGCCATTGCTACATTAAACGGCGTCTCTTGATGTTGTTCATTGTAGGCCTGAAACTGAATTCCAGAAACTGTAACGAAGGTCATTAGGATGAATTGACGTAACACTGTTAGTTACCTACCCATTTTGACGGTGAGTTTGACCCCTATGTCCGTGTCCCACTCTCCACAATGCCTTTGTATGTCCAGGCAACACTGGATGACTCGGTCTAACGCGGCAGGGAGCTCCGACTCGACATTCACCCGCCATAAAGCAAGGATGGCATCCCCTGTAGCACACAAGGAAACCAGTACAATAGGAAACCCCTATTCAGATGCTAACTGAATACGATCAAGCCGCCAAGTAATTTTTCAAAACAAGGTCATCAGTTCAGGTGAGTGATGCCATTCCGTTTTGAATTCAGTTCATCTGAAAATTTAATTTTTGTATTGTTTTTTTAATTCTATACCACTTTTTGTATTTGTTTCATCGATAAGCGTATGTTAACCGCAACAAACTGATTTTGTACCGGCGTATTTGAGCACGTCCCCGTCCGAGGAGAGAATGCCGTCGACGATGGCGCCCATGTAGGCGTTGAGGGTGCTGGTAAGTTCGTCGATGCCGCTCTTCTCCATTGCGCTATACTGCTCACATAAGGATGTAAATCCTGGGGACAGACATAATGCATGGTTATGACATTGATGAACACGATAGGGTGAAGGTTGAATGTGAAGTGCCATTGTCTCTGGTCGGACTTGCCAATTTGTTATCATAACACTGCAAAATAAATCCAATAATTTTGCTCTCACAATTTATCATTTTATGAAAAGGAGTGACGTCTACGATGCTGTCAGAAACATTCACCCATACTACCCAGGAAATAGGCTTGGCAAAACGTAACCATGTAGAGATTCGAACTTTGGTCTCCGGGACTACGTCTTGTTCAATTGGCTTTTCAGATGCAAAACAATACAAATATCATAAGTATCTAATTTATTTTATTTATAAGTTCGGTTCATATTTCTCACATTTACCGAGAGTTCTATTTCCATAATAAACACATCATGGCTTATGCCCCTTGCAATATGACGTCATTGGTGCCAACTAATTTGCGATTTCTTGACGGGTTAGGCAGTGTATCGGATGCCATGTTGTCTCACCATAAACTGGTACTTGATATCTTTTGCGTTGTGACAAGACAGGGACCCAGTTAAATTGGCACCAATTACGTCATAATCTAAGGGGGATAATTCAGGCCTGTTTAGCTCGGAAAACGAAGGCCTCATAACGGCATGACACTTTCACACTTATTGCGAGCTTCCAATGAGAAAAATGAGGGTATATTTTCAAACACTGATACTAACTAATTCGAAAATTGCGTTTTGTTTAAAATGAGAAAGAATGTGATGTTCGCGTGTAAACCTCCCCTATTAGGAACAGTCTCCTAATTACTTGAAATGGGGGTAGTGGTTATATTTAACACATGCTCGGGGGTCTGTAAGAGAGACTACCCACGCCATAGCTGTTCGAAGTCCGAAGTTCGAACTGACCTGATATGTCGGCAAACATCAAGACAGAGTGGTACTCTGTGCTCCATGGCAAGGCTCTGGTATGGTCAGCGAAAGTGACCAGGCCTGGCACGTGCGGCGTTAGGGCCTGCACTTTTTGGTTCTGCTCCGCGCGCCCGTGTTTCTTCCGGAAGAGCGTAAGGGCTAAATCCGTGAAGTTTGCTGGGGAAAAAATAGACATACAATAAATAAATATACTGTCTTACAAAACTATACGTCTAGTTTAATACCTGACTTCTCCATAGTTCAAAACACGTCTGGGTTTTTTCATACAGAACACGCGTTTAAATTTAAGATACCCTAGTTAGATATTAAATCTGTTTTCATCTGATATATGATTTTTGTTCGTTGTTTAAGTTCAAAACGATAGCTACATTCACACAATTGATTCACTTATTTTTTGTCGCTAGTACATTACATCCAGTCTAAAGTATTTTTGTTTGTTTAACGCAGCACAATATTCCAGCTATATGACGCGGGCATGTAAATAATTGAGTCTGGACCAGATAATCCAGGGATCGACACCTAGAGAATCTAATTGTGATACAATTACATATATTCAACTAAGTCAGCGAGCCTGGCCAGCCGACCCACATAATTCTATTGAGTGAGTGAGGTAAAAGTTAAAGTCGCATTAGCATTATTTCAGTCATGTAGCAACGAGAACAATTTGACATGTACCAAAGTGAGGAATGAATACAAAGTTATATCTAAAAATACAGTTGTCAACTATATTTGGGTATAACAATATCAGTCGCCTTCTGGGACAAGCATATGGGTTGTTGAGGATCTATGTACCACACGGGTCTTATACATTCGTCACCACTCGCCCCTTTTCGTAACTTGTCCCGGAATAATACGAGTTGGTCACGAATGGGGTCTTATGAAAACTGACGGCCAAAAGAAACTTTACTGTAGTTTTAAATCCCTCTCGTTTAAAAACCGCACAAGACAGATGCGTGAAGTAAAATGTATTGAAAATAAATCAACATTTAAAATGACAGTCATACAACATCCGACATTGGCATGACAGTTGCCCGAATTGAGGTGTTGTAGCAAAAACAAGCTTTCATGGTAATGGACAAAAGTCACACACATCTAAAATCGCTCAAGTTCAACGACACGTCACATGAATATGGTGTATGACCACCCCTTGCTACAAGACACGCAAAAAATGTATTGAGGCCAGATTTTTTCAGGTGCAAAACCAGAATATCAAATGGTCGGCCCCTATATGGCATGCTGTATATATATATATATATATTTATTATATAAATGTAATGTTTATGATGAGTGCACTCACGTTGTTAAACCCATACACGTGCATGTATAATTCATAATTTTCTCAACGAACTATGGAACATGGCGGTCGAGTTTCCGATGTACTATATATCTATATATTCTATTGTGATATTTAAATTTGACTTCAATACGATTTTTGCGTGTATGGAAGTTTAAACGTAAACTGTGTCTATTTTCCACAAACGAAAAAAGTCAATTCTTATAACTATAAATAAGACAATAGACAATAATAATTTCAAACTTGTTTCATCATTAACACAAGGCACTGGTTCAAAGATACGAAATCAGCGCAATACACGTAATAAATTAATTGCTAACGATTTTATGGCAATTGATTGTCCAACCAAGCAAATTTTCAACATTATCAAACATTAATCCGTAACAGCATTTGAGGATACATTTATCAGGAGCTGACACTTTGTACGTTCTCCAATATTTGACTTTATGATAATACAATGTGATTAAGATGGTAGCTCAGCTTGCTGAGGAATGATCAGGAATCGCCACATTTGTAGGAACTCAATTGCATTTTTGTTAAGAGTAGCGTAAATTACCAACAAAGTAACAAATGAATACACAATGAAAACAAACATCTGACATTGACTGTCGGGCAAACAAAGGATGCAGCCATGTTTGATGGTGGCCAGAAATGGTTATGCCATGATGATCAAGTATCTGACGATGTTTTCAGCCGAGTAAGTTTTGTATGTTTTTGGATCAAGGTGTATACTTTCTTTAGTTTAGATACATTATTCGACCGCTGCTCTGTCTAATTGAACTCTTAAGGCAGATTGTATCAAGTATTATTCAAGTTAAGAAAACATATATCTGTATCGACCGAGTATAATATTATCACATTTCTTTCAAACATAGCTTTTTATTAAATCGGTACCAAACTCGTATGCGTCCACGCGAGACAGCTAGCAAGGGTAATAAGAATCTAATATGGTACAAACGATTTCAAAAATAAGTTTTCAATAAATATTTCAAATCAAAATATCTGACCTCGTCTCTGCGAATCCCTGCTTTCCGACTCCATGATTAAAAGCTCCGTGTGGGGATCAGAATGTGAGATTATCAAAGTTTATAGCTACCGCCATTTTCATCTTTCACGTTCAGCTGACCCTTCAGACACTGTTGTCAACCTATTACTGTATGACGTCACAAAGCGCCTGGGAAATCCCCTACGGAAGCGGAAGCTGTATTTCACGCATGTCTAACATCGATGCCATGGCGGAGGGAAGTTTCAAGTACGATCCAGGTAGATTTGTTTTTCTTGATATTGTCTGAATTCGACTAGACTGATTTAAGAAAGTGAATGGATAGGGACTTTAAAGACGTGGTATTTGTTTTCCGTGATGTGATGTCACATTCGTTGCTTGGTATTGTTTGAAACCTCAGTGTTTGGTTTCATCGTTCGTGATTACATTTTTGGGGCGATCATAACCTCAGTAGCTAAGCAGCGTCTTTTGACAAGAAAACACAATATAAGCAAATTATATCGAATGAATCATGAAGTATGGTTTATCGAGAGATGCTAATTACCCTCCGCCTGCTGAACACACTTCACTGATCTCGTTTATGGGATTACATCCAACACTCTTTAGGCATTGGATCTCCTGTTCCAATCAAACTGTACCAACGCTTTAAGTTGCACGTGCTCTTATCTGTGGTGCGTAAACAATCTATTTCATAGACAGGATGGCCAAACACCTGGCACAGTAACGATTTATAGTTGGCAGAGTCCAGTATGTCGCAATGGATGAACATATTTATGCTTACACTACTCATATTCACGAGTATTATTAATGTTTGGTGTAACATTTATTAAAGAATATAAGTGTTGATACTTTTTGATTAGTGTGCGATTATGATCGACACTTGTATCGAGATGTAAAAAATCATGATCCACCAATGCATCAGTGTTTAAACCCACTACTGCTCATATTACTGTGATATCGATTGCTATGAGTAGATTATTGTCCTTGACCATGTTGACTATACTTGTCACTCTTTCATTGACATGAATCATCGGGTTTTATGTTGGCATCTCAAATATTTACAGATAAAAATTATGATGAAGAAACACTGGCACAGCAAAGAAATATTGAAAAGGAGGTAAGACATTTTATCGCTTAGTTGTAGCAGTTTCACTCTCCTTCTTTTCTCATGTTTCTTTTCCGAACATATACCAAATTAATCATAATCTGATCTATATCTCTAATTTGGTATCATGATGTTGGTTGTATTTTTAGGGCGGGTAGGTGAACTGAACAATATATGTGTTCTCTCAGAAATAATGAAAATTATACCATGTATACAGCACTCCGATCACCATCAGTCATCATTTATGGTTATTTTAGATGACTGATATCTGTATACACAGGTTAATATGTCCGACTGATTACAATTAACGTCAGTGTTTAACTAATTGACAAAACATTACTAGACATAGTGATTTACAATTTCAATTACATCCTGTTACGCTAGGCCTATTATTGTATAATCTGAAATAATTGTCTTATAAAATATTCAGGAACTGGCAATCAGCTGTACATTTTCTCCCATGATCTACCAGTGATGCAGTCATAGAATATCCTCTAGAATAACTTAGACAATGTTTCATGCAATGATCAAACAGAGAATATTATGTCTGAAACTTTATATTTTGTGATATGTTATTAATCCTGCTTTTACAAAATACATTAAAAAATAATCTTTAGAGTTGCACTTTGGAATGTTACTGGTTATTTATTATGTATGGAACAGTGTGACCATTTAACAGTGATCTTGACATGAAGACGTCCTGCTGTCTTACCGTTTAATAGAACATAAATAATAGCAAACATGATTTTTCTGAATCAAAGTGTGGCATTTATGGTACATATATCTATTCTCTGACAACTAAAGTTTGTTTCAAGGCATCAGTAGCGGTAACCATGGTAATCAAGGAACAGTGAGTTGGTACAAGCTGCCAATCAGTTCTCACACGACTTCTGTGAAATTAATGTAAATAACACTGAATGGAATCAAACAAGATATACATTGAACACTTTTTATAACCAAGCTGTGTAATAACAGGACTAACTTACGTACTTCAGTACAGATTTTTTTACTCTTTTTTTTGTTACATACTTGCGGTTGTCACTCTTGTTACATGTTGATTCCCAAATTGAAACAATATGTTAACCCAGAAATCTGTATGTAAAAGAGTTTAGTGTGAAACCAACAAACAACCAACAAACAACCAACAAGTGGTATTCAATCGATAAGGGTGTGCGGTATTACCGGTACACCGGTATATTGTGGTGCAAATCTTCAGCAACTCGTATTGTGATACGTTTGTAAATGTAGCAATATATTAGGGGAAATATAGATAAGTATATTTAAGCTACCATGTGACCGTATCATCCCCCTTGATCGTTGCTGGTATACAAAATGGCAGATGATTTGACATTGTCTCAAATAACTAATCAATAAGGGACACCTACTGATGGTATCTGACATTAATACAGGGTATAACTCTGATTAACTCATGAAAATGTAAATCGGCAATATATTGCAATACGTATTGCATTACAGGTTAAAGTATGGTAATATATTGCAATACGTATCGCAATACTGGTTAAGGTATAGCAATACATTGAAATACAAAATCCAGGTCAATACACATCCCTAACAATCAACAATTGTATTACAAATTAACTAGGTTTACAAATCAATACAAATGACTGCACAGCAATTACAATGGCAGTACACACTAGAATGGTAGTACAATATTCAGTGACAGTATACATGTGAGAGCAGCTCAAGTTATTAGAATGAGCGCAGAAAAAAATATCTTTGTGTTCAAAGGGCCGCACAACAAGGTTCATCATACCAAATTCTTGACAAGAAATATTAAATTCCTGAAATTCAAGTCATGATTAGATCTTATAGTACAGTACACTACACCATTTCATTATTTTACAGGACCATCATATTTCCCTTAAAATTAGTAATTGGGGGTCCTCTGGACCCTAGTTTTGTAGGGCAAGGTAAAACCCTGATGTATATTATACACAAAAGATTATGCTGTTTTCAGTTGTTTTGTTTTCGCCACCAATTTCACACATGGTAGCATCAATGTGCTGCTTAAAACAGCCTTCAAGTTATTGTCAGCCAGTACAATTATTGCTATTTTGAGTTCAATTGTTTACATGTTTACCATATAAAGTCTGTGATTGTGCAGTGAGGTGGTGCAATAAAACAAATGAAATTTTTAAATTATTTTTTTTTATTCACTGATTATGTTTTTCATTGTAACCTGTCAAGCTACAAAATGAGCTAAATGCTGTGTCTTTATCAGAACAAATGATCCATTGGCGATAATTCAGTCAAAATCAATGTCATATTAATATTATTTTTTCAAATACTTGAATAAATTTTATAAAGTGCTATTTTGTCCTATTGTTTATGTTTTTATGTTTTTTGTGTGTGCACAAGTTCTGTGCAACTGATTATGGTTCTAGATATGGCCTTTTAATATTGGTCTGTTATTTGTATTGTGTATGTACAGATTACAGACCGTTAGTCACTGGTCAGTACACAGATGAGTGTACATATTGTGTATGTACAGATCACATACAGTCACTGGTCAGTACACAGATGAGTGTATGTATTGTGTATGTACAGATCACAGACAGTCACTGGTCAGTACACAGATTAGTGTATGTATTGTGTATGTACAGATCACACACAGTCACTGGTCAGTACACAGATGAGTGTATGTATTGTGTATGTACAGATCACAGACAGTCACTGGTCAGTACACAGATGAGTGTATGTACTGTGTATGTACAGATCACATACAGTCACTGGTCAGTAAACAGCTGAGTGTACATATTGTGTATCTTCAGATCACAGACAGTCACTGGTCAGTACACAGATGAGTGTACATATTGTGTATGTACAGATCACAGACAGTCACTGGTCAGTAAACAGCTGAGTGTATGTATTGTGTATGTACAGATCACAGACAGTCAGTTGCTGGTCAGTAAACAGCTGAGTATATGTATTGTGTATGTTCAGATCACAGACAGTCACTGATCAGTAAACAGCTGAGTGTATGTATTGTGTATGTACAGGTCACAGACAGTCACTGGTCAGTAAACAGCTGAGTGTATGTATTGTGTATGTACAGGTCACAGACAGTCAGTTTCTGGTCAGTGAACAGCTGAGTGTATGTATTGTGTATGTACAGATGACAGACAGTCAGTTGCTGGTCAGTAAACAGCTGAGTGTATGTATTGTGTATGTACAGATGACAGACAGTCACTGGTCAGTAAACAGCTGAGTATATGTATTGTGTATGTACAGATGACAGACAGTCAGTTGCTGGTCAGTAAACAGCTGAGTGTATGTATTGTGTATGTACAGATCACAGACAGTCACTGGTCAGTACACAGATGAGTGTACATATTGTGTATGTACAGATGACAGACAGTCACTGGCCAGTAAACAGCTGAGTGTATGTATTGTGTATGTACAGATGACAGACAGTCACTGGTCAGTACACAGATGAGTGTATGTATTGTGTATGTACAGATCACAGACAGTCACTGGTCAGTAAACAGCTGAGTATATGTATTGTGTATGTACAGATCACATACAGTCACTGGTCAGTAAACAGCTGAGTGTATGTATTGTGTATGTACAGATCACAGACAGTCAGTTGCTGGTCAATAAACAGCTGAGTATATGTATTGTGTATGTGCAGATCACAGACAGTCAGTTGCTAGTCAGTGAACAGCTGAGTATATGTATTGTGTATGTACAGATCACAGACAGTCACTGGTCAGTAAACAGCTGAGTGTATGTATTGTGTATGTACAGATCATAGACAGTCAGTTGCTGGTCAGTAAACAGCTGAGTGTATGTATTGTGTATGTACAGATCATAGACAGTCAGTTGCTAGTCAGTAAACAGCTGAGTGTATGTATTGTGTATGTACAGATCACAGTCAGTCAGTTGCTGGTCAGTAAACAGCTGAGTGTATGTATTGTGTATGTACAGATCACAGACAGTCAGTTGCTAGTCAGTAAACAGCTGAGTGTATGTATTGTGTATGTACAGATCACAGTCAGTCAGTTGCTGGTCAGTAAACAGCTGAGTGTATGTATTGTGTATGTACAGATCACAGACAGTCAGTTGCTGGTCAGTGAACAGCTGAGTGTGGAGGAACTCATCGAGGAGTATGCCCAGGAAGATGAGGTTTACCGCAAGAAGTTGGATGTAAGTGGAGTTTAATGTTGATAATCAAGTGCAGGAAGTATTGGAAATCAACACAAATGTGATGAAAGTTTTGTCAGCTTTGTGGTAAAAATATATCTGAAAATAGCAACCTGACAGGGTCTGAGTTAGATATGTATAAACATTGAAAAATGCAACCTAATATGTATGTCTACCTGGACCAAGTGTGTGTGAATAAATTGAATTATGTGTCACCCCTGTTGCTCTGAGTGGTCCTTGGGTGTATATGTTGATATATTTCCTCACCCCTGGTGCTAGGAGTGGTCCTTGGGTGTACATGTTGATATATTTCCTCACCCCTGGTGCTAGGAGTGGTCCTTGGGTGTACATGTTGATATATTTCCTCACCCCTGGTGCTAGGAGTGGTCCTTGGGTGTACATGTTGATATATTTCCTCACCCCTGGTGCTAGGAGTGGTCCTTGGGTGTACATGTTGATATATTTCCTCACCCCTGTTGCTCCGAGTGGTCCTTGGGTGTACATGTTGATATATTTCCTCACCCCTGGTGCTAGGAGTGGTCCTTGGGTGTACATGTTGATATTTCCTCACCCCTGTTGCTCTGAGTGGTCCTTGGGTGTACATATTGATATATTTCCTCACCCCTGTTGCTTGAGTGGTCCTTGGGTGTAGATGTTGATATTTCCTCACCCCTGTTGCTTCGAGTGGTCCTTTGGTGTACATGTTGATATTTCCTCACCCCTGTTGCTCCGGGTGTACATGTTGATTATTTCCTCATCCCTGGTGCTACAAGTGGTCCTTGGGTGTATATGTTGATATTTCCTCACCCCTGTTGCTCCGAGTGGTCCTTGGGTGTACATGTTGATATATTTCCTCACCCCTGGTGCTCTGAGTGGTCCTTGGGTGTACATGTTGATAAATTTCTTCACCCCTGTTGCTACGAGTGGTCCTTGGGTGTACATGTTGATATATTTCCTCACCCCTGGTGCTCCGAGTGGTCCTTGGGTGTACATGTTGATAAATTTCCTCACCCCTGTTGCTACGAGTGGTCCTTGGGTGTACATATTTTACATTTATTACACTTAATTACATGCATGCTATTGCACAGGTCGCCCAGTTGTCTAAGGCACCACAATTCATTGTGCAGAGTTGTGTCCCTTGGACACGCCAGAAACCTGTGATTGTGGGTTCAAATCCCGGTTCAAATTCCAGGTTTATCAGCACCATACCCATGCTCGTAGTTTAACCATTGTTCACCAAAGTGGTAAACTTCAGAGATCTGCATCATTTCGGGCTTGCCTTCCACATTAAGCTGACACATTGTGATGTAATACTGTTACATGCAGCATTAACCAAACTCACTCACTATTTACACACACAAAAATTCATTCAGTGTTGAACAAAACATAGGAACATTTATGTATAAAAATAGACAATTTCAAGCCAGTGTTGTTTCATGTAGATTTAACTGTGCCAAATTGAAATTGTATGGAGAAGGTTGTTATATACATGATGTAAGGCAATGTTGTCGAGCAGACTGAGCTGACTATTGTGTGTGGTTGTTGCAGGACATGCGGTCAAGGTACAAACAGGTGAGGAAGACACGAGGGGATGGAAATTGCTTTTTCCGGGCATTTGGTTTTTCCTACCTGGAGAAGCTTCTCACAGATGATACAGACATGACAAGGTGGGTCCCTTAACATGTAGATGTTGCACAGACATGATGAAGAATTCACACCTTAGTTTGTTTACAGACCCGTGAAGATCCGGGGTAGAATAGGTCCTCACCAACCCGTGCTTGCTGTAAAAAGCGACTATGTTTGTTGTAAGAGGCGACTAACGGGATCGGGTGGTCAGACTCGCTGATTTGCTTGATGCATCCCAATTACATGGACCGATGCTCTTGATGTCAATCACTGGATTGTCTGGTCCAGACTCGATTATTCACAGACCGCTGTCTTATAGCTGGAATATTGCTGAGTGCGGCGTTAAACAACAAACAAAAAACACAAAAATATTAGTTGTTTTTTACGAATGTGTAAAAACTAAACTGCCTATTAACCTTTCAACTTTGCATATTTGCAATCATGAATACTGCTGTCAATTTACAGGTTCAAAGAGATAGCCAGCAAGAGTAAAGATGAGTTAGTCACTCTTGGCTTTCCACAGTTTACCATTGAAGATTTTCATGAAACAGTAAGTTTGTTTCACACTATAACTTGATGCCTTCAATATTTAGTATAACTCATAATTCTGACGTATTTGGTGGCATTGATGTAGCCTAGATACCATTTAATTTGTCATGATTGTCTTTATGATGTAAGTCTTATATCACGGTATGCATGGTATGAGGTGCCATATCAGCCATACCATAAATACCAGCCCGCCTCCGTGGTCTACTGGTAGAGCATCTGCCTGGAAAGCGGAACGTCCAGGGTTCGATCCCTGACTGCATCACACCAAAAGAATTTAAAAGATGGTACTTTTTGTTACCCGCCTGGCGCTTGACATTAAGGGGCTAAAACAAGAACCTGGTCGGCTTGGAGTCAGTATACTGTTTTTGAGACACACCACACCACACCACACCACACCACACCACACCACTACACACCACACCATTACACACCACACCATTACACACCACACTATTACACACCACACCATTACACACCACACTATTACACACCACACCATTACACACCACACCACACCACTACACACCACACCATTACACACCACACTATTACACACCACACCATTACACACCACACCATTACACACCACACCACACCACTACACACCACGCCACTACACACCACACCACTACACACCACACACTCACTCACCCACGCATGCACATCTCTATATAAGTGCAATAATCTTGAACGTGATGTGTTAAACCCCATTTTACCTCACCTCACCTCACCCATAATAATCCAGACATACCATGTACCCATCAGCCATACCAGATATAACAGACATACCATGCACACCAAACATATACCAGACATAGCAGACCCATGAAGATCCGGGTGAGAATAGGTCTTTAGTAAGCCATGCTTGTTGTGAGAAGCGACTATGCTTGTCATATGAGGCGATTAACTAATCGGATGGATCGCTTACTTGGTTATTTACAGACCACCGTCTTATGGCTGGAATATTGCTGAGTGCATTGTTAAACAACTAACTAACAAACCAAACGAAAGTATGATATCTGGTTACAAGACTTTAGTTAGGTGTTAGCCACTGTTAGGAGCCGGGCGGTCGGATAGCCTAGTGGTTAAAGCGTTCGTTCGTCACGCTGAAGACCTGGGTTCGATTTCCAATATGGGTACAATGTGTGACGCCCATTTCTGGTGTCCCCCACTGTTATATTGCTGGTATATTGCTAAAAGTGGAGTAAAACCATATTCACTCACTGTTAGGAGACACATAGCACAGTATTGTTGTGTATTGTAACTATGGTAATATACACTTATGTTTCAGTTTATGGACATCATAACACAGGTAGAGAGCAAATGTCCACTGTCTGACCTTGAGACCTCCTTCAATGACCAGGGTCTGTCTGACTACGTTGTTGTGTATTTAAGGTAATCCACTTTATCTTGGGTTGCAATCATCTCTTTATCAAATCTTAGGGGCCATGGGTGGCCGAGTCGTCAAGGGCGCCGCAATTTACTGTGGAGAGTTACATCCCTTCGGCTCGCCCAAAACCTTAGATTGTAGGTTTGAATCAAGGTTCATCACATCTTGGGTTGCAATCCTCTGTTCATCACATCTTGGGTTGCAATCCTCTGTTCATCACATCTTGGGTTGCAATCCTCTGTTCATCAAATCTTGGGTTACATTCATCCATTCATCACAGGAATCAAGGGAAATTTATGGACACAATTATATATTCAGGGGGAGAGGCAAAAATATATTCCCGAATGGAATTGTTCAGAACATTTCATGTCCACTGTTTCACATGTCAAGCATGTGATCGAGGTTGTTACTATGTGACTGTGTGTACACTGATTCACATGTCATGCTGTCATTCAGGTTTTTGCTATGTGACTGTCTGTGTGTACACTGATTCACATGTCAAGCTGTGATCCAGGTTGTTACTATGTGACTGTGTGTACACTGATTCACATTTCAAGCTGTGATGCAGGTTGCTGCTATGTGACTGTCTGTGTGTACACTGATTCACATGTCATGCTGTCATTCAGTTTTTTGCTATGTGACTGTCTGTGTGTACACTGATTCACATGTCAAGCTGTGATCCAGGTTGTTACTATGTGACTGTGTGTACACTGATTCACATGTCAAGCTGTGATGCAGGTTGTTGCTATGTGACTGTCTGGGTGTACACTGATTCACATGTCATGCTGTGATCCAGGTTGTTGATATGTGACTGTGTGTACACCGATTCACATGTCAAGCTGTGATGCAGGTTGTTGCTATGTGACTGTCTGTGTGTACACTGATTGACATGTCAAGCTGTGATCCAGGTGGTTGCTATGTAACTGTCTGTGTGTACACTGATTCACATGTCAAGCTGTCATTCAGGCTGCTGGTGTCAGGGCATCTACAGAAGGAAAGTGACTTCTTCATCAACTTCATTGAAGGTGGCCGAACTGTGAAAGAATTCTGTGGCCAGGTAGGATATATTTTCTTTGCTAAAATGATCAGGAAATAATGGTAAGATTTAGTGCTTTTTAACTACAGAATTATACACAAATGATACAAACCAAAAATAAATATCTTGATATACAGTTGTAAATCTTATTTAAGCCTAAGTTAATATTAGAATAAGTAGAAATATTTTTAATTAATAAGAAAATATTAAGATTTTTGGTTTCGATTTATAGTTTTATGTTAAGAAAGTTATAATAATTGATGTAGATGTTTATAGTGCCAAAACATTTTCATATGCGTGCCCCCATGGGGAGGAATGGTATGACTAGATCCCATTAAACTATACTTGTCATACAAGGCACCCAAATGGATTGGGCTGATCACTTTCAGGCCAGTATTCAGAAGAAATAGTTGCTCTCCCCTCCCTACCACCCAAAAGAATTAACTTCATTTAGCTATATTCATATGTCTAATACGTTTTGTTTCTTTATCTCACAGGAAGTGGAACCAATGGGAAAGGAAAGTGACCATATCCATATCATAGCCTTGACCTCTGCCCTTGGAGTTGGGGTCAGGGTCGAGTACATGGATCGGAATGAGGGACCAACTTGCAATCACCATGATTTCCCAGAAGGCAGCAGGCCCTCCATACACCTGCTATATCGACCAGGACATTACGATATCTTGTACCCCTAATGTTGAAATGCAAGGAGAGGATTGGACTTTGTGAGATTTATTGTGTCAGTTCGGAATGGACTGAAACCTAACTGAAAATCATCTGGTGTCACAGGATATATTTTCAAGACAACTTTAGCTGATGAAAACAAGATGTTTATGAAAAAGTATATGGGAAACATTTTGTTGTAGACATTAAATATAGCTCTATTATTTATCGACAAATGGCTGGAATAAATATGGCACCTGTTGTATAATTTGCTGAACTTGCTGTCTTCTTCACACAAGAGTCTGTGAACAATTCTTCCTTTGCTTGATCATATATGGATTGGAGGTGAATGGAAATGCTGTCAGGGATATTGGATAAGGTCAAGACATATAAGTATTATTCTATATTAAATTAGGTGGCTGTCTATCAAATAGGGTAACCCATATGTTCTTTGATTTTCTGGGTAAGAAAAATGTATTTGTTTACAAAAAATGCAGTCTGGGTAATCAGACAATTCCTGCTTAGGTGACAGATAAATGCGTCTTCAAGTTTAATGTTGAGTGTATATTTAAGGCCTTAATAAATCAGTTGTGAGATTTTTATCTCTGTCTGCTTCTCTGTTAAATAGGGACAGTGGCCTGCTACCTAGCACTGCATTTCTGTTAAGGAAGGACAGTGTCCGACTCTCTAGCACTGCTTCTCTGTTAAGGAAGGACAGTGTCCAACTCTCTAGCACTGCTTCTCTGTTAAGGAAGGACAGTGTCCGACTCTCTAGCACTGCTTCTCTGTTAAATAGGGACAGTGTCCGACTCTCTAGCACTGCTTCTCTGTTAAATAGGGACAGTGTCCGACTCTCTAGCACTGCTTCTCTGTTAAATAGGGACAGTGTCCGACTCTCTAGCACTGCACCTCTGTTAAATAGGGACAGTGTCCCACTCTCTAGCACTGCACCTCTGTTAAATAGGGACAGTGTCCCACTCTCTAGCACTGCTTCTCTGTTAAATAGGGACAGTGTCCGACTCTCTAGCACTGATTCTCTGTTAAATAGGGACAGTGTCCGACTCTCTAGCACTGCTTCTCTGTTAAGGAAGGACAGTGTCCGACTCTCTAGCACTGCTTCTCTGTTAAATAGGGACAGTGTCCGACTCTCTAGCACTGCTTCTCTGTTAAATAGGGACAGTGTCCGACTCTCTAGCACTGCTTCTCTGTTAAGGAAGGACAGTGTCCGACTCTCTAGCACTGCTTCTCTGTTAAATAGGGACAGTGTCCGACTCCCTGGCACTGCTTCTCTGTTAAGGAAGGACAGTGTCCGACTCTCTAGCACTGCTTCTCTGTTAATGAAGGACAGTGTCCGACTCTCTAGCACTGCTTCTCTGTTAAATAGGGACAGTGTCCGACTCTCTAGCACTGCTTCTCTGTTAACTAGGGACAGGGTCCGACTCTCTAGCACTGCTTCTCTGTTAAATAGGGACAGTGTCCGACTCTCTAGCACTGCTTCTCTGTTAAATAGGGACAGTGTCCGACTCTCTAGCACTGATTCTCTGCTAAATAGGGACAGTGTCCGACTCTCTAGCACTGCTTCTCTGTTAAGGAAGGACAGTGTCCGACTCTCTAGCACTGCTTCTCTGTTAAATAGGGACAGTGTCAGACTCCCTGGCACTGCTTCTCTGTTAAGGAAGGACAGTGTCCGACTCTCTAGCACTGCTTCTCTGTTAATGAAGGACAGTGTCCGACTCTCTAGCACTGCTTCTCTGTTAAATAGGGACAGTGTCCGACTCTCTAGCACTGCTTCTCTGTTAATGAAGGACAGTGTCCGACTCTCTAGCACTGCTTCTCTGTTAAATAGGGACAGTGTCCGACTCTCTAGCACTGCTTCTCTGTTAACTAGGGACAGGGTCCGACTCTCTAGCACTGCTTCTCTGTTAAATAGGGACAGTGTCCGACTCTCTAGCACTGCTTCTCTGTTAAATAGGGACAGTGTCCGACTCTCTAGCACTGATTCTCTGTTAAATAGGGACAGTGTCCGACTCTCTAGCACTGCTTCTCTGTTAAGGAAGGACAGTGTCCGACTCTCTAGCACTGCTTCTCTGTTAAATAGGGACAGTGTCCGACTCTCTAGCACTGCTTCTCTGTTAAGGAAGGACAGTGTCCGACTCTCTAGCACTGCTTCTCTGTTAAATAGGGACAGTGTCCGACTCCCTGGCACTGCTTCTCTGTTAAGGAAGGACAGTGTCCGACTCTCTAGCACTGCTTCTCTGTTAATGAAGGACAGTGTCCGACTCTCTAGCACTGCTTCTCTGTTAAATAGGGACAGTGTCCGACTCTCTAGCACTGCTTCTCTGTTAAATAGGGACAGTGTCCGACTCTCTAGCACTGCTTCTCTGTTAAATAGGGACAGTGTCCGACTCTCTAGCACTGCTTCTCTGTTAAATAGGGACAGTGTCCGACTCTCTAGCACTGATTCTCTATTAAATAGGGACAGTGTCCGACTCTCTAGCACTGCTTCTCTGTTAAGGAAGGACAGTGTCCGACTCTCTAGCACTGCTTTTCTGTTAATGAAGGACAGTGTCCGACTCTTTAGCACTGCACCTCTGTTCAAAGTGACAGTGTCCCTCTAACACCTCTCTGTTAAAAAAGGACAGCCTGTCTGTTTAAGAGGGGTGGAGCAGTGGGGTAGCCTAGTGGTTGAAGTGTTCACTCGTCATGCCGAAGGCCCGGGTTTGTTCCCCGCATGGGAGCAATGTGTGAAGTCTGTTTCTGGTGTCCCCCTTTGTGATATTGCTGGACTATTGCTAAACACCATACTCACCGACTCACTGTCAAAGGGGGATGGTGTCCTTCTGTCTGACACTTCCCTGTTAAAGGACAGTGTCCCACTGTCTGGCACTTCTCTGTTAAAGAAACACAGTGTCCCAATGTCTAGCACCAGTTTTCAGTTTAGGTAACAACATTATTATGTGTAGTTAAGGTAGTCATCTGCAGTTAGACAGACATACAAGGAAATCCTGTTTGTCCAGATGATTCACTGGGAATTGTACCATTCACAGCATTTCTCTGTACATATTACAGTGGGAATACTTGCCCAAAGTGGTGTTTGAACAGATGGATGTAAACTTACTAGGACTGCAAATTTACCAGAGCTTATCTCCCTTTAACAAGTGTAAGAATGGACCAAGACAACGATTTGACACCACCCATCTCTTTATGTAGTCTGTGAGGTCTATTACTTTAATTGAATCTCAAACAGGTTTGGAAGACTCATTCTAAAAATAATATGTGTGTGGTCTCTTGGACCTTCATACCGAGAGACTCCCCTGGCCTAGTGATTCCCAGTGCAGACCATGGGCTTGACGCTTATGTTTGCCAGGGTTATGGTGCTATGTTTCTCAGCACCATGCATATGCTCTTTGGTTTCCTGGAAGGCCTGCATCCTGTCCACTTTAGGCTTTTCTCCACTCAAATCCAAAAGAAAACACACCAAAATTCTGGACGCCGGCACCGAGATGTGCTGTTGATGCATCGTGGGTGGTGACTGGGGTCTGTGGCGGGTTCAAGCTGTCTGTCTGGCATAAGTTAAAGCTGGTAGATGGCGTCGAAGCAAGTGAGAACGGGAGATAACCCTGTCTTGTTTTAACGTTACATGTGGGCGTCCGCCTCTTGGGCAAATCCCGCGCACTGTTTGTCTGTAGATCTTAGTAAGGTGGCAATCGAGATTGTTCGATTCGCAAAGCGCCATCTTTGTTACTTGACCAGCGTGTCTACTTTCTCGTAGATTTCAAGAATATTTCTTGTTTAAGTTGATTTTGAATTTAATCATATTCAAATGTATGATAAAAAATTTTCATGACCCTAAATATTTGTGTTACTTTTGTTACTATTTTTAAGATTTTGTAAACCCGGAACTACTTTTTAAGTCTCAATTACAAGGGGTGGTGAAATGTCCCTTCGTGTTAGGAAGGGAGAATAAACGTTTCAAGGTTTTACATTTGTAATGAAATAATGTATACGCTACACAAAACGTATACAATAAACGGGATATTCATGTATCGAGTGAAACATATTTCACTCGACACTTGAAATGTGACAAGAAGCTACTGTTTATTCTTCCTGACAGTATATACTACATGTATATGCTGCATTGTCTATATGGGTTATTCCGCGGTGTAGCTGTGCCCACGTGTGTTCACCCTCTATTACACAGTATTTATATATTTATCAATATACTATGTTGATATTAGGTATATGTATCTGAATGAACACCGCGAAGGACCAGAGTTTCACATAAGTCACCGGGATGAGTTCCAGTAGGGGCACGGGTGGCCCATTTGTCTAAGGCGCCGCGATTCGCTGTGCAGAATTGCGTCCCTTCGGCACGCCAGAAACCTATGATTGTGGGTTCGAATCTCGGTTCGCCCCGATTATGTTTCTAGGTGTGTCAGCACCATACCCGTGCTCGTGGGTTTCACCGATGTGGTAAACGTCTGAGACCTGCATCACTTCGAGCTTTCCTCCCACATCAAGCTGACACGCCGTGATATAACTGGAATACTGTTAAAAGCGGCGTTAAACCCAACTCACTCACTACTCACTCCAGTAGGACTAGCATCACACTAGAACCACGGCTTCTGCTGTGTTGTAGCATCAAACCCACGGCATGGCTTTCCTGATGTCCCATCAAACTCGAACCCATGGCCTGGCTGTCTAGGAAATGCAATACTTCTGTTGCACCACAATCTCATGAAAATCAGATCTTAGTTCTCGCTATCGCTAAACATAGATATGAGGACATCCCATTACGGGTCACGAAAGATTGTCCTTTCATCCGACCAATCAAAGCGTCGCTTACCAGATCATGTAAGTGACAGTCGGAATGTGTTTTCTAATCATGCAACCTCGAAAACGTTAACATGGGATATTCCGAACGACAGTGGTCGGTCAAAGTTCGCGAAACGGCGCTCTGACGTGACCCGTAATGGGATGTCCTCAGATCTTTGTTCAGCGGCAGCGAGAACTTAGATTTGATTTCATTGAGATTGGTGGCTCCACTTCCTCATATGTTCGCTTGCCAGTGTATACGCACCGGCAAAAGAAACGCGAATATCATATGTGTTAGTTGATACATAACGAATTGCTCATATTCAAGATGTATTAGATGGTTTTGATGCGAACAAACTGGTGAACCGACGCTTATAAAAGCATCAGATGTGACGGCAAAGATCCATTGGTCGAGATGCACCATTTGTCTCGTACAGGATTAGAGTCGCATATCGTGACAGGAATAACAGAGACTCTCTGTGGTAACACTTGACTGATTTTTAGTTTTGTCATAAAGTGGTACACATTGGAAACATCTTTTCTTCTTGGGCAAGAGGTGACTAATGGGATCGGGTGATCAGGCTCGATGACTTGGTTGATGCATGTCATCGTATCCCCATTGCGTTGATCGATGGGTCATGATGTCAGTCACTGGTTAGCCTGGACTCGATTATTTACAGACGGTCGTCATATAGGTGGAACATTGCTGAGTGTGGTGTTAAACAACAAAGAGAACCAAAAACAACATTTCTTTTAGAATAAGCATTTAAAGCGTTCGCTCGTCACGCCGAAGATTCGGGTTCGATTCCCCACATGGGTACAATTTGTGAAGCCCATTTCTGGTATCCCCCACCGTGATATAGCTGGAATATTGCTAAAAGCGGGGTAAAATACTACTCACTCGCATTCTGGGCTTGGTCATTGTGCTACCATACCATATAGGACGAGTCGGGAAAGAGCGGATTCTGACTGCGAACTATTTTAGCTCAATAACAACTGTGGATTTTGATGTGAAGTCGAACACGCAACATTCCGTAAACTAACAAGTGACCATAGCTAATTTTACACTACATCAATCTACCAGTGTTCCATCACAAAGCAATGCGTGTGTCTGCTGATGAGAGGTGTTACAACCTAAGCCATTGGTATTGGAAACTGAATTAGTGCAAACATGAATACATTGCACGGCGTGTAGGGGGCTGACCACTGCAAAACATATTATTTCTAAAAGGATGCGAATCTTTTATTATTAATAACAAAAAGTAAAACGACAATCACGACATGTTAAACACAAGGTAAAGTCACGGAAAAGAAACAACGTACTTCAATTATCATCAATACACGAAACAAGAACAACTGTTTTACCACGGAACAAAGTTGGACAACAACTGAAGGGCTCGTGGCCAGCTTTGTGGAAAGCCAGCTCATTGAGTTAAAGTATCCTATGTAGAAATCAACTCTCTCCAACGTGGTTGTTTAAGTATGTGCGCATATATCACAGATTACTTTAAAAATATCACATACGCATCTTTAAACTAGTTAATGAAGTACCAGAACACCCCAACCGCACCCGCCCTTAAAAACAAAACGGTCATAATGCTAACATGCTTACAGAAAGTACAGGGCTCCAGATACTTTTTGAGCCAGTTAGTATTTACTTATTACTTATTGGCTTATTTACAAATTGTTGAACTTGGATATTGATATTTTTGTTTGACTATTTATTCCCTTTGGTCTAGTCAGTTGGTATTATTACACCAATGAGTTGATATTTTCAAAATATCCCTTTTGCACCTTTCCTGTGCATCATTTGCTGCCGGAGAGTTAATGCATGTTGATGCAGGAAAAAGATATATGAGTCATGTCATATTTTTGGGCTTTTGAAATTTCCTATGCATATTTGTACGCAAGCAACTAAAAATTGATAAGGTAATGGTGATTTATTTGGCGTGTTCTACGTTTATCTCAGAAATTTCCAGAAAGAAACACAGGAATAGTACCATTGCAGAAGCACAATTAAAACCTTGGAGCAACACCGTACAAAGTAAGACGATTAGCTCTGTTCCAATCCCCCCCCCCCCCCCCCCCCCATCCCTCACCAAGAAAAGTAGACTTTAACAGTTGGAATCCCGTGAAGATCCAGGGTAGAATTGGTCTTCAGCAACCCATGCTTGTCGTAAGAGGCGACTAACTGGTCCGGGTGATCAGGCTCGTTGACTTGGTTGATGCATGTCGTAACCCAGTTGCGCAGATCGATCCTCATGATGTCAATTACAAGATTATTTACAGACCACAGTCATACAGCTGGAATATTGCTGAGTGTTGCGTTAAACAACCAACAAAATTGTCAGTAGCTCCCCCCCACACACACACACACACACCATCACCACCACACACACACACTTAAGGATTAAAGACTTTTATCCATCACTGAACGTTGTTATTCCTTCTCGCCGCTGCTGCTGTTCGCGACGTACCTGCCAACATATATTAGTGAACACCAACAATCAGCATGCTGCTGGCTGAACCATCCCGCCTTCTCATTCTCTTTTCTGATTGGTTACTCGTTTGTCTCTGTTTCTGATTCGTTTATAATGTACTTTTATCTATGATTGGTCAAGTGGTAGGCACCGATCTGTGATTGGTTACTCTGCTGTCACCATTATGGTCTGTGATGGCAGGGAATGATCTTTCTTTATACTGTAGCTGAGAGCCCTGGAATAGGTACATAGTTACATATTATTGCAAATGATAACGTGATCGATCGTAAGCATGGACTGCAAATAATTCCAAACAGCTGTGAGGAGAGGGAAAACATGTGAAGGTATGTGTATTCTCAGATGTTGCCATATGGGTTGCCATCATAGCATTTTTCATCCCTTCTGTACAAGCACTTCACATCCTGAGCACAAAAACGTAAGCGGTAGCCCTCCTATAATAGACATAACATTAGCATGTGTTGTAATACAGCTGGATTTTCTTATTAGATGTTGTGAATTGAGGAAAGATACACACAAAAAGTACTTTTTTGTTGAAAATATGTTTTGGAATACTGTTTCTTTTAGGAGTTTTGTGTTGTGGCGTCGTGTGATGTTCGAGATTGTACTACAAATCAATCTGACTAAGGGTTTGTTACTTCTTAAATAATAATAATAATAATAATAATAATAATAATAATAATAGGGTAACAACACACAACAATAAACAACACAAAAACTTAGACCAGGCATCAATATGAAAATAAATTCGAAAGTATGAACTGGTGGGACATTCATCGAGCTGCAGTGAGAGGCGGGTGAAACACAGAATGGGCTTCACAAATTAAACCTATGTGGGTATCGACCTCGAGTCTTCGGAGTGACGAGCCAATACTTCGACCACAAAACTCATTCAAACTGACTCCGAAATGAGTGAGTGAGATTTGCGCCACTTTGGACAGTACCTCAGTTTTATCATGGCGTGCCGGTTCTATCAGAGAGTAAAGCCCAAATTAACGTTTTCAGCTTTGATAAAACCAAGTAGCTCTAGGGATAATAAGGGCGGCTAAAATAGTCGAAGTTCAGATGAGCGGATCCTGATACAATTAAGGGACGCAACTCCGCTCAGCGATTTCCGACGACTTAGACAAATGGGTCACTAGGTCACCTTCCCCAAACCTGAAATGGACACTCATACATTAATGCACAGGCTCTTGAAGAAATATTGCACTGTCAGCTAAACATTTGTTGTTAGGAACATATTGCACCGGAATCGGACAAACGCGACTGTGATCAATTTAATAATATATAGTCAGTGTGGGAATATAACTGTGTGTTTTTAGCTCGTGAGACAGGAACAGATGTGGTCTTACCCAAGCATCATTGCCGTGATGAAGATGAGAGCGGCGAGGAGGATGAAAATGAGGCCGGGGAAGAAGGAGAGAGACGCCTTGTAGACGAGAGTAGCCGCGACACCCAGAACCGATGACGCCAACATCTCCACCGTACTGACAGACGCGAACAACGCCCCTGCAACATCACATACAACGGTAATATATATGTTGAGATCGACATAGGTTTCTCACGTTGGTTAGTTGAATTAGAGTGTCAGGTTCTTTAGGTTCTAACAGTATCAACTCTTGTATAATGGAGCTGTAGAAAATGAATGGCCATGGTGTATTTGAGGGTCAGTATTCTACAAAAAGAATAGCTACAGTGACCAATGAAGCCATTAACATTCTGGTTTTATAATCTAGATGATAGCTGTTTGGAATAGCCACAATGACTTTTCAAGCCGGTGTCCGCCATGTTCCTACGAGGGACTCAATGTCTGTCGGAAATTCGGTCCTTGGATTTATATTTGTTTGTTTGTTTTTAGTTTAGCCCAGAACTCAATATTCCAGCTATATGACGGCGGTCTGAAAATAATCGAGTCTGGACCAGACAATCCAGTGATTAACACCCTGAGCATCGATCTACGCCATTGGGATACGAACCAACCACGTCAGCCAGCCTGATTACCCGACCCCGTTAGTCGCCTCTTACGACAGGCATGGGTTGTTGAAGACCTATTCTTGAGAAACAGATATAACAGACGAAACAAAACGAGACAAAAAACCCTCTGTCTTGGAGACAACCCACGAGCACGGGTATGGTGCTGACAAACCTAGAAACATAATTGGGGCGAAGCGGGATTCGAACCCACAATCATTGGTTTCTGGCGTGCCGAAGGGACGCAACACAGCGAATCGCGGCGTCTTCGACGACTGGGCCACCCGTGCCCCCCAAAATTATTTGAACAACATAATACATAGACATATAAACATAGAATATATACAAAAAAAATCTTGGCCGAGCATGCATGCGTATTTATACAGATTTACTATGGTAGCATATCAAAAAGAGGGAGTTACTTGATTTTTATAGAATTTGGACAGTTTACTCAATGTTCCTTGTGAATTATTGAAAAGTGAATTCATTTTATGCATATTGGGTTTCACGTAGTAGAATCTTTCGTTTTCTAAATATGGACAAATAAACAAATAATGGAATTCGTCACCTATGTCAGATAATTTGCAAAGTTGGCATTTCCTTTCTGCTAAAGGTATTTTTGTCCATCTCCCAGTTGTGTGTTTCCTTATTAACAATTGTGTAGGTAAGTTTTTATAGCTTATCTATGATGGATGTATAGGTAAGTTTTTATAGCTGATCTATCTTGGATGATAATTATGACATTTTGAGCCAAAATTAGAAGCACGTGACATCACTGCGCGTGCCGTTTTCCTCGTGCATTTAGCCCGGATGGAGTCTATTGCTCATTGCTTCATCAAGTTTACACGTGTCAGATGAGCTCATGTGTATTAGCGATGGTTGGAATGTGAGATGAGGTGATCAAATGGAATACATAGGAGTGGACAGGTTCAGCCCCAGGTTAGTTGTAGATGCTATACTGAAATAGTTGTGGGAGAGTACGGTGGTGCTACCCCGGAACTGAAATATGTACACGACTGACCTATACTACTTCAACTGTCATAGTAGACACACGTGAGGGATAACATTTTCTTTGTTAAACTGTTATAGCGACGTTTCAGTATAGATCCTTATGCAGTTGTGAAGAGAAACTGAATAATAATAATAATCATCATCATAATTAAAAGTGTCACGTTCACTTCTTGGATTACAATGTCGTGGGCCGAGCAGGTAGGTTCAAAATGCTCTCCTCAATAAGCTAATGTTCACCGACATTCCACAGAATAACAAGTCACCTTTCTCTATTGTGAAGAGGGGGCACGGGTGGCCCAGTCGTCTAAGGCGCCGCGATTCGCTGTGCAGAGTTGCGTCCCTTGGTTCGCCACAATTATGTTTCTAGGTATGTCAGCACCATACCCGTGCTCGTGGGTTTCACCGAAGTGGTAAACGTCTGAGACCTGCATCACTTCGGGCTTTCCTCCCACATTAAGCTGACACGCCGCGATATAACTGGAATGCTGTTAAAAGCGGCGTTAAACCCAACTCACTCACTCACTCACTCACTCTATTGTGAAGACAATACTCGGATAGAATGGCATCTGATATCTAATAAGCAACACCACTTGTAAGTACTTTGCATTTCACACCGAAGAATCGGTCCCAAGCAAGCTACCAATATGCTTACCCGTGAAGATCGGAGTTAGATCAGCAACCCATGCCAGCTGTAAAAGGCGACTATGCTTGTACGAGGCAACTAACGGGATCGGGTGGTCAGGCTCGCTGACTTGGTTGATGCATGTCATCGTATCCCAATTGCGTAGATCGATGCTCATGCTATCAATCACTTGTTTGTTTGGTCCAGACTCGATTATTAACAGACACATAGTTGTAATATTGCTGAGTGCGGCGTTAAACAAACTAACAAACAAATCACCGTGCTGTAATACGGTGTATTTATATTATAAAATAACCAGAAACAAAGAGTAGTCCGATTCTGAGTATGTTCCAAGAACAAAATAGCTGAAAAGGTTTTCATGTCAGAGGTCAAATATTAGTAGAGAGCCATTCTAATGGGTGTTAGGCTACCGGTGGTTCACTTCGTCAAGATGAATAATTTGGCACGTGGCAATTAATACAAAATCATATTATAATACAAATTATACAAATCCAACTAAAGCTCCTCTTCATGGGATATTACCCCCCATGCATAAATAGTCTTACCAGTATGTCATAATACATTGTTTGACAGAGCACCGACCTTGTTCATCAGGGGAGACAAGTTTTGACATCACTGAACGCATCATCGCAGACGGTGCTTCACTGAAGATCCCAACCACGGCCGCTGAATGGAATGAATAGAGACATTACAAAGTGGCAACTATTCGTGATAATACATTTTCAAGAACGAAAACAACAATTTCAGAAAAAAAATAAGACGTTAAAAAAGTTCTGGTAAGCCATACCTATGATGACAAGGACGCTACTCTGGCCGATTCCTAACAGCACCAGGAACAGCATGTTGGAAACACATCCGATGATGGCGATGTTGACTTCCGACAGGCGGCGCGCAAGGAAGCGCGTGAGGGCGAGTATGCAGACCCAATCAACAATGGTCCTGGCCGCGGTATAGCCGGTGATCTCTACTTTATTCCAGCAGAAGGGCGTGGCCAGGAGGTAGAGCGTCAGTACCGTGGCTTTGATCAGCTCCACGGAGAAGGACGTAAAGAAGGTCATCAAGGACACAATCAATTTCCACCGCCTTTTCTCAGGAGTGTCTTTGGTGTAAAACTGTATGCTTGTTTTGAATGATTTCAAATGTTCCTTGAACGTGAGGCTACCTTGGGGTCGATGTCTACGCGTTTCTGGAAATATGAATATCGTAAACAGGAGACATGCACTAGATAATGCGATTAAAAAGTATAACGGCTGTTTAAAGTTGACCTCCTCTATCCAAATTCCTGCAACCAAGGCCCCCATCGCTGAGCCTAAGCTCATCACTGCCTGAATTATAGCCATCCTCAATGCTCGCTTGGGTCCCGCGGTTGTAATGTCGGCCGCACATCCAAATAACGCCGTCAACATTGTCCCAAAACCACCCGAAAACCCCTCGATTGCATTGCCTATGAATAGGTATGCGAGCGGTAGGTCCAGCTCGAACACGATGAGATACACTATCTCCTTTGATAGAAGACCACAAATCGGCATTAACATCGACAGTTTCCTACCGTGTCTGTCAGAGAAGGACCCAAGAACGATTGTTTGGATGATTCCAGGGAATGTGCTAGCAAAGATGAGGAATACTGTATAGTCAGCAGCTTTGCTCTGTATCTTGTTCTGCAGCCCTGTGTCGGACGAGTTACCTGCCTTGGGGCTGCAGGCGTCGGTCGTGCTTTTGTTGACGCCGCCATATTCTCTTGTTATTTTGTCGACTATGTAGAACTGTGTCAAGGGTAGAGTCATGACGATACCGCAGATGAAGAGGAATGCGACCACCTCCACTGGGACGTAGTGTCTGAGTGGAGGTAACGACATGCTGGTTTTGCCTTCGTTTTGGATCAGGGATTTGCGTTCATCTGGAAGTAGCAGGGAATAAGTTACTTAACGACAGGTTTGGGAAGACGGAAACACACCCGCCTACCAATATAAAACCGTAACAACATTTCAAAGAGGAGAAAGGATGCTGAAAGGGTTTCGCTAAAGTCATAAATCGTCTTAAAAGTTTGTCACATCGAGCTTTCCTTCTGCATCAAGCTGACACGCAGCTATATAACATAAACACAAATGTTTGTTTGTTGTTTAACGCCGCACTCAGCAATATTCCAGATTTATGACGGCGGTCTGCACCAGACAACCTTTATATCGAAATCATATGTGCATCGATCCATACAACTGCTATACGTCAACACGCATCAACCAAGTCAGCGAGTCTGACCACCCGATCCCGTTAGTCGCCTCATCGACAAGCATATGTTGCTGGTGGGACCCATAGTTAATTGAGTCGGGATAAAACATGTCCGTTTCTTCTGCCCTCGTATAAGTGACACGCCTTCGTATTTACTTTTACACTTGTCTGTAATTATTTCAACACGTATCCACACGTAGCCCATGTTGCAGGACCCGTGAAGATCCGGGGTAGAATAGGTCTTCGGCAACCCATGCTTGCCGTAAAAGGCGACTAGGCTTGTCGTTATAGGCGACTAACGGGATCGGGTGGTCAGACTTGGTTGATGCATGTCATCGTATCCTAATTGCGTGGGTCGATGCTCATGATATCAATCACTGAATTGTCTGGTCCAGACTCGATTATTTACATACCGCCGTCATATAGCTGGAATATTGCTGAGCGTGGCGTAAAACAACCAACCAACCAACCAACCCATGTTGCAGACGTGCGAGAAGGGAACTCCACGGGTTCGCACTATATTCCAATTGCAGGTCCATCCGTAAGCCACTCATTATGCGTGAACAAGTTATGATTGGCTTGCCTAGTTATAAATCTTAGAGACACATTAACAATAGATTTACCTTCTTCCTCTGTCGCCTCCACTGGAGACTCGTCAGTCGCCACAACATCTTCCGTATGGGCCGACATTGTGTGTTTTTCCTTGAATGTGACCAATCCTCTACATGTCCCCAGGTCTAGACTGCAGTGACAGAACACGTATAGCTTGTAGTGGACCTCAATGCTAGAAACCCTATCTGTGGTTTTAGAATTATCATAACAAACTGCACCAAATGCTTACATAATGTTTCAGTACCAGAATCCGTACTCTACTGAGAAAGTGTTATCCCAAATATAACATTTGTAACATTTGACCACTTTCTAAGTGGCATTGTGTATTAAAAGCCTGAAGAAGCATCAAAATGTGCCGTGCACGTTTCAATGTGGATTTTCCTGGGAACATACTTGTAATATATTCGGTCTTCAAAATACACGAAAAGCAACAGAATTCTAAACTATAGATAAAAATAGGTACAGTCTAACACGACAGCTGTTCCAGGGGACACCACTACAATAGTTAACGATAAACGGTCTCCTCTCCATGATACAGTATCACCTTAGTTATATTGATATATGGAATCGTGTACTGCCATTGACCCAGTGTTACAAAGAATGGTGGGCCGCCCTTGACCCAGTGTGACATAGAATCGTGTGCCGCCCTAGACCTAGTGTGACATAGAATCGTGGGCCGCCCTAGACCTAGTGTGACATAGAATCGTGTGCCGCCCTAGACACAGTGTGACAGAATCGTGTGCCGCCCTAGACCTAGTGTGACATAGAATCGTGTACCGCCCCAGACCCAGTGTGACATAAAATCGTGTACCGCCCCAGACCCAGTCTTACATAGAATCGTGTGCTGCCCCAGACCCAGTGTGACATAGAATCGTGTGCTGCCCCAGACCCAGTGTGACATAGAATCGTGTGCCAGGGATGTGTACTGAGTTCCTGTTTGTTTGCCTTATTTGTAAATGACTTGGCCGACAAAAATAAAAGTACTTGTTATCCGTGTATTAATTGTTGATTGTAATTCAAATCTAGACATTGTTATTCTATTCTGAAGTCTATTGTTGGTGTCAACGTGTCTCCTGTAAATCATGTTGTCCGTGGCGAATGCCAAAAATACACAGTTTACATTATTCTTATAAACGTTTATATTAGATACTTGTAAAAAATTGTATGTGTGACAGATTTACGTTTACCTTAAAAGTGTCAGAACTTTTTATTGCCTTAGTGTTTATTTCAATAATATTTTTTAGAAGGTTATGCCTAATTATTTATGAAAGGTAACACATTCCTCCGTTTTTATAGAGCGTAGTGCTGGTCACAATGCCTTATTAATGCCAACTTTAAGAGGATGTAAAAGGTCTGACGGTTATGAAAGAAATACGTTTTGGAGTGGAATGAATATATTCATTATTATACAAGGCAGATTCATTATATATACATAACACCCGATAAGTAATCATATATATGACCATAGGTTACAGCAACCCATGCTTGCCGTAAAAGGCGACTAAGCTTGTCGTAAGAGGCGACTAACGGGATCGGGTAGTCAGGCTCGCTGATTTGGTTGAAGCATGTCATCGATCCCAATTGCGTGGACCGATCCTCATGATATCAATCACTGGATTGTCTGGTCCAGACTCAATTATGTACAGGCCGCCGTCATATAGCTGGAACATTGCTGAGTGCGGCGTAAAACAACAAACCAACCAACCACAGGTTAAAGCATGGCGTACGACCACCACTTCTACCTGAGCTACATTCCTGTGTCCGTGCAGTCAGTGTGTATACACACAACACAGGAGACCTACATACCCTATCTTTGTGTTTACCAGTGGAGTTAATAGCGGCGTTAACAGTTGACATTCCCTATGTTCAGTGTGTCAGAAATTTGATTGCAAAGCGCACACAGCATATCTTCTGACCCTGTCTAAAAATACATCAAATCACAAGACCATTAGTCAAGGTCAAGGTCACGCATTTATCTCCTTCGTAGTATTATAGTGTGCACGTTGATGCACCGTCTTGGTGCAGCTGTATTGCACTCTTTACATGGCTGGGTAACTGGTGTCTCGCATATGACACAAGGAGGATTGTCCATAACGGTGTTTAGTTACGATGGGAAGTATAATTATATCTTCGTTTCATGATATGAGTTTCGCCCTATTCAACAATTTGCTGAGTCATATGCAATCACGAGTATGTTTAGTGGAACTGAACTCATTTAAAATCTCGAATGTCTGTTTTTAACTTTTCTGTTACTAACATAGTACTTGTTTTACCTTATTGACATTCATATTAGTATTGAGTATTAGTATCAGTTGAGTATTAAATAAGATTCCCGACAGTCTACAAAACGGCGAACCCATTCTGTCAATACACTACCTATGTATAACTAGCTCCCTGTACTCTGCATACAATCACTCACCTGGGGGGTTCCTGTCTCTGTAGTTAACACACACACGGGGTGAGCTCACAGGCTGTCTGTCACCTCTGACATGATACTCGGTCCCCGCGCACTATTTCCTGGTGACAGACTGTACACTTTATATGCATGCTCACCCCCTCACCGTGCGTCCGCTCATCTGGAGTGTAATGATTTCAAATGTCCACACCTTCAGTGGTTTCCAAAAGTGGACAGCTGTCGCGTGACGCTGAACGTTCTTGAAAACTGTCCCATATACTGCGCTTAAGGAAGACCAGGTGCAACAGACGAGTTCTTACACAATTCAATGTATATGTATCATGACCACGAGTTTCCGGCTGTGTGAATTATTAGCCCTCATGTGACGGCTTGAATAGCCCTCAGGTCAGCCAAGGTGGATATATAGGACGCTGCCCAAGTTTTCCCCATAACTGTGAAAAGAAGTTATAAACCTTATCCTGATGTGTTTTAGTATAAAATAACAAATAACAAACCATGGGAACATTAGCTATTTCGATATTATTATTTTTTGTTTTTTTGTTTTTGTAGGTGTTGGGGAGCGTGCGTGCGGCTCGTTAATCCATACTCATACACTGCTGTGAGTGACGGGGCGGTCGGGTAGCCTGGTGGTTTAAGCGTTCGCTCGTCACACCGAAGACCCGGGTTCGATTCCCGACATGGGTACAATGTGTGAAGCCCATTTCTGGTGTCCCCCGCCATGATATTGCTGGAATATTGCTAAAAGCGGCGTAAAAGCATACTCACTCACTCACTGTGTGTAACGTCCCCAAAAGATGCCTTACGATCCGACTGAAGGAAATAGGTTTCCTGTTCCCCATGCCTGTACCATCCGACTAAAGCGAATAGGTTTCCAGTTCCCCATGCCTATACCATCCGACTAAAGGGAATAAGTTTCCTGTTCTCCATGCCTGTACGATCCGACTAAAGGGAATAGGTTTCCTGTTCCCCATGCCTGTACGATCCGACTAAAGCGAATAGGTTTCCTGTTCCCCATGCCTGTATGATCCGACTAAAGGGAATAGGTTTCCTGTACCCCATGCCTGTACCATCCGACTAAAGGGAATAGGTTTCCTGTTCTCAATGCCTGTACCATCCGACTAAAGGGAATAGGTTTCCTGTACCCCATGCCTGTACCATCCGACTAAAGGGAATAGGTTTCCTGTACCCCATGCCTGTACCATCCGACTAAAGGGAATAGGTTTTCTGTTCTCAATGCCTGTACGAGCCGACTAAAGGGAATAGGTTTCCTGTATCCAATGCCTGCTCGGTGACTTGGCTGATTGCTTGTAGATCGTACATGGTTGCAGAATCGATCATTTACGTGCCGTCGAACTAAACTTGACAAGCTGACTGCGCCGTTAAACAATAGTCGCTGTCACTTTGCGTAGACGACGTGTATTGAGTCTTCCCTATGTCCGGCGTGTATGCCTATGAATTAACACTCTTATAAAACATTCATCATTGGTTTCACAAATGGAAACCAACGAGGCCTCGGCCGCCAGTAAATAGCCAAGCCTATGGACCTCACGCCTAACGTGAAAGCCGACTTCATGAGGATAGCAATTTATTACCTTGCTGCTTGTGTGTCGTGACGAACTGCCGTCAATCACTGGTTGTGTTTAATCAAAACCTGTTTATTTAAAAAAAATCATGTTATTCACTCTTTCACTCGCTGTGCTTTAACTATTTACATCTCCACATCACATGTCCTTTGAGTGAGTGAGTTTGGTTTAACGCGCTTTAAACAGTATTCAAGTTATATCACGGAGTGTCAGCTTAATGTGGGAGGAAAACCCTGTGATGCAGGTCTCAGACGTTTTAAACGCTTTGCTGAAACTCACGAGCACGGGCATGGTGCTGATAAACCCAGAAACGTTCGCGGCAAACCGTGATTTTGAAACAACGATCATAGGCTTCTTGCGCGTCCGAGGGACGCAATTCTGCACACCTAACTGCGGCGCCTTAGGTGACAGGGCCACCCGTGTCCCCACATGTCCATGGATATCCAGATTATTGACGGATTCAGTTAGATTATCAAACTTGAATTTGGAGAGAGAAAGAAGATAATATAGCAGTGAGAGCCATTTGTGACAGTGACTATAGTTTGGCAGGTAACGAAGTGGAACACTTAGTTTGCATACTAGATAAAATACCATTCGCCCATATTGTCCATCTACCCGAGGAAGAGAACTGACTATAAAAAGTCCTGTTTCCATCCATGCCGATCTAGATTGGAATTATGGAGTTATATTTTGGCTTGACTGACGAGTCTATGCATAGTCCAAGCTCGTAACGAAATCGACATCCTGTTCATGAACTGCCGTGCAGATTTCGGTCGACTGCAGGATTTGCAAAGCATGTGTACCGCCAACTCGGCGTTAACAGATATTTTCCAAATCTTTTCATGGCTGTTTAATCAAGGTGCTCAATCGATTTGATGCACATCGTTAAGTAAGACCCGTTTTATCACAATATAGATTTTGATTATCGATCAAATCGTCTTCACTGGGCGCTGCCATTTTGTTTGAAGCAATGCTAGTGATATGAGAGGTGGAATCTAATTTGTTAGTAGGAGGGATATAGAAGGGACATAACTCGAAATAGCCACTGGTGGCGCTACGATCGAGCCCGGAAATTCCAACCTAGTTGGCAAGGGTGGAAACTGGACTTTTACAGTCAGTTAACTCCCTTGACTCGGGAAGATGATATTGTCTAGCATTTACATAGACACTTTAAGTAGCTCACGCTGGTCACATCTAAAAGGCGAAATTGATTGCCCTTCCGAACGTGTTTCCTAGGTTCTTCTCTGTTTCAATGTTAATGTTAAGGAGGGATGGGACAAACAAGTGTCGGTAAAGGCCTCGCCACGTGACCAAGACATGTGACCAAGACATGTGACCTAGCCGTCTGCTGCTCCCTCATCCGACTGATGTTCTCTTGTCTTCCCACCCGCACTTCGAGGTTGTCTGTTTTTGTTAATGATGGTGATAAATACATTTTTGTTACATTCAGCAAAGTTAACACATTACATTTGAAGTTTAAATGGTATAAGTCGCTTTAAGTGTCTGTATGAACGACTAGTTTCTGAGCTAGCATGAAAAATAGGATTTGCACAAATTGTAATTAATATATTTATTAATTTCTATTAAAATAGTCCAGTTACATTGCGACCACATGTACAGTACGTCCGAGTCTGGACCAGATAAACCATTTGTTATTATCAGAAACCCTTGAGGTACGAAGATGCACATTTAACCAAGCCTGGTCACCTGATACATTTAGTCGCCCTTTAGGAAAGGCATAGATTTCTGGGGACAACTTCTTACCTGATTGAACATAGTGTTGAACATAAATGGATATTGTTGTGAACACCAATCAGTACTCATCACATACACACAACCTCTCAGCAAACTATTATCCTTGCCTATGGTCATTTAATAACCTTTTTGTTGGCAGATGTCATGTTGTCCTCAAGTGGGGGCCTGGAGACGCCAAGCCGACTCGCTCTGGTGGAAATGCCTTTGTTTCTGTACTACGTCTGCCACACCAACGTCCTGCTTACCCAGTTCTACCTCCACGACAAGTATATGCGTTCCTATACCGGAAATGGGTCTTCAGTCAACGCCTCGAAGGACATAGTCGACGCCATCCAAGCAGACACGACCATGACCTTTACATATATATTAATAACTTTATTATGTCCAGCCATTTTTGTGAACTTGTTAGTCGGGCCACTTTCTGATCAGCTTGGAAGGAAAGCGTTTCTTATTATGGTTAATGTCGCTTCCTTTGTGAAAGTTAACATTGATATCATTGTCATGCACTTTGATCTGCATGTTGGATACCTTTTTATTGGAAACATGATTTATGGACTGGGTGGCAGCTACGCTCTGATGTTAACATGCGGACTAGCAATGGTAGCTGACGTTACACCCATTGGGCCACAGCGATCATTCCGCATCACAACGTCATGTGCAGCCATCGCTGTTGGCATCAGTTTGGGTATCTCCATAACGGGTGTCCTCATTGATTCGTTTGGATTTGTATTCCCGGCTATACTGTACGCTGTGGCCAGTTTCACCAACGTTTTGTTTGTGTGGTGTTTCTTGCCTGAAACAGTGCCTGGTGGGTCATTGAGGTCCCTCTGTTTATCAGACATTATCGAGAATATACAAAGAGGCATTGACGTGTATGGGCGGAGTATCCCGAGTCTGCGACGCGTTTCCCTGCTCCTCTCTCTATTGGCCGGCGTCCTGCTTCTGTCCATCATGAAGGTGGAAATGACTCTGTCCAGTCTGTTCCTCCTCGCTCCACCATTCAATTGGACTTCTACACATGTCGCCCTCTACTACGGGGTGAAGACAGTGGTAAGCTGGGCCATCATACTCGCGTCAACTAAGTGTCTGCTTAGATACTGCTCCGACCTCACACTAGCCATATGCGGATGTCTCTCGCTGTCTCTGGACGTCCTTCTCATAGGCATTGCGGACACAGATTCAGTGATGTATACTGGTAAGTTGAAATGGGGTTCGATTCCCAGAATCAGCACAATTCATTAATCCCATTGTTACATTCCCCGTGTGTTGCTGGAACATTCCTGAAACGGCATGACGGATTCCTAATCCACCCTTCAACTATTTAATGCCTTAACAACGTAATCCAATCACTTCTACAATGATGAAGACGATAATGTTCATAATTAATATACACATGTCTGTTTACATCCAGCGGCCTGTGTCGGGTTGTACGGTGACCAGGGCATCTCAATGGTGAGAACCTTCATGTCGAAGTGTGTGCCTCTCCAAGAACAAGGTTGGTTTAAAGTATAAATGTACCCAGAATTAGAACGCACAGTTTGAAAGCTTTGAATCATTCCAAGCAGTCCCAGCTTTTGGTGTCTACATTTCGCAGTTTACTTCGAAGATTTCATGCGAGTGTCATGCGACTCTTGCTCAGACATTGTTAGTTCAGACTTAAAGTATTCAGTGCCTCAGCAAAAGCTTTCCAAGGGTTTCATCGTCGATATGTGGAGGACATTTCCAAATTTGACTGACGGTCACCAATGATATATCCGATGCAATTCCCTTTTTGGACCGGTATCATCCCTATGTAATTCATTATCATATCAGGGGGGCGCGGGTGGCCCAGTTGTCTGAGGCGGCGCGATTCGCTGTGCAATTGCGTCCCTTGGGCACGCCAGAAACCTATGATTGTGTTCGAATCGCGGTTCGCCCCGATTATGTTTCTAGGTTTGTCAGCACCATGACCGTGCTCACGGGTTTCACCGAAGTGGTAAACGTCTGAGACATGCATCATTTCGGGTTTTCCTCCCACATTAAGCTGACACGTCGCGATATAACTGGGATACTGTTAAGAGCGGCGTTAAACCCAATTCACTCACTCATTATCATATCAGCAAATGATATTGTCTGAATCGTAATATGGACATTTCTTATGATTACGGAAGGGCTTTGTCGCTTTTATTAATATTCGGCCATATTTGTGCTGAATAGGTTACGCATTGGAACTCTTTTGTTGTAATATTAAAACAATAGTTCTTAATGTTTCTTTTTTCCCAAAGATAAGAGATTTGAAGATAATTAGGTACATGTTTCGGAGACAGAACTAATTTCATGAATGCTTTGCTAAGGAGCCCTATTCTCTACTCTGAACGTGTGCCAGTTAATCTGCTACCTGTTCGTTACTCTGGCCATCAACCTCACCTACCGAGGCACCCTGGATGTCCGCCCTGGCGTCGCATACTTCGTCATGACTGCCGTAGCTGCAGTTACCGTCGGCATACTTGGGTAGGTATATGTCATACAGAAGGCCAACCAAGTGTATTTGTTCACTGACAATAAGCCAAAGAATAAGACACAATTAAATGAGACATCATATTAATTTAACTCAAATGTGTGGACTGTTCTGTCAAACAAATCACATTGTCATTATTAGCTTGCTCTCTCTGTGCTTTTGCTGTCAATGTGTATCAGTATTTTGTTTATATTCATATTGCCTTGGAGATAGTTCCAGTTTATTCCCAAATACGTGGTTTGTGACTGAAAAATAAAAAAAATCCCGTTAAAAGGTTCTTGAAGAGGCCGCGGGTACCTATGTCATGTCAGTAGATATTCCAACACAGGGTAGATTCCCAATTATCCGAATCCCGGGATCCAATATATAGTTTCTCTTACCGTGGGACTCGTTGTAAAAGTGATTTTTAGAAAGTGATTCCAGGTTTGTCTCCCCTCCCGAACCTTTGTTAAAAAAGGTCCCTAGTACCCAATGTGTGTCTCTTCTTGGGATTCCAGGGTAGAAAATAGACCCCCAGCATGTATCGCGCCGTTGAGAGTCCGCCGTGGAAGCAGTCGGTTTCCTAAATGAGTTTAAAATATAATCCTAACACTGCCCTAGGTAATGTACTTTCTCTTACCTGTGTTCCGAATGTACAGATACCCCCGGAAACAGGCTTAACGAAGTCTAACTTTCAAACTTTACACTGTCATAACAAACAGCATATTCTGTTTCAGATATATCAACATAAGAAACAAGGGATTCAATTGGTCCCTGGTAAACTACAGTCCACATTGAGGACAGGCACAATGGGTGATTTGCAACAATAAAGATGTAAAACAGTGTTTCTCTGTTCCCATTTTGGACAAAGATTCCGATAAGTGACTAAACAAACACATCTGACTTTACGATCTCAATCAATTGTTTTCCCCTAAAGAGAAGTAACACCGGTGAAAACAAGGCGTAAAAGACACATTTGTTATACAGTCCCTGCAATAAATTTACATACAGTTTGGAACTATTATTCTTCTAGAAATGCATAAAACAATAAAAATACAATAAATAACATCAGTTGATAGTTCCACTGGTTGATCCAAAGGGATAACGTCAGTGGAAGGATTCCTGAGAGTACCGGAGCACGGGTTGCCCAGTCGTCTAAGGCCCCACGATTTGTGCAGAGTTGCGTCCCTTGGGCACGCCAGAAACCTATGATTGCGGGTTCGAATCCCGGTTCGCCCCGATTATGTTTCTAGGTTTGTCAGCACCATACCCGTGCTCGTGGGTGTCACCGAAGTGGTAAACGTCTGAGACATGCATCACTTCGGGCTTTCCTCCCACATTAAGCTGACACGCCGTGATATAACTGGAATACTGTTAAGAGCGGCGTTAAACCCAACTCAATCACTCACTGAGTGAGTACCCGCTGGAAAAACAATATTTTGCGTATGTATACTTCTGAATAATGGCCATGTCATTGTCGCTATTCAAAGTGCCATACAGAGTAATATAAGTATGCGTGTTTATCAATTATTGACCATTCACGGGGGCAATATCATGTTTTATGGAGTGAAATTGATTATGACCGAGGGCAGCCAGCGGCCGAGGTCAATATCAGTTACCTGGATCCATAAAACATGATATTGCTCGAATTGTGTCCATTATTGATATTGCTTTATGACATAATTTAAAACAGAGAAATATTTCAAATTCAACAATAATTAAATCAGATGTCACGGGAAGTCATAGGGGATGATGCACAGCTAGACTTGCGTTACGCTCTCTCTGATTGGCTGAAAATATTTCTATCCTTTGAACTGGTTCAATCATACAGAGCAATATCACTTTTGATCACTGCACAGAGGGTGGGTCTCTGGGCAATACCGTGTTTTAAGGAAGGTCATGTGACCCTTTCTCATCCAATGAAAATACAGATATAATTTGTAAATTGGGAAGTCAATGTCCAAAGTTGCCCGAAAGTTTGGTAAATCCAAATGTGTAATTTAATGACTGGGAGAAACGGGTGAGACTGCATTGAGACCATGGCATGGCAGATCTAACAAACGACACCGTGACAAGATCCTCTCATCACATTAGTTTACTTATGAAGATCCGGAGTAGAATCTTTAGCACCCCATGCTAGCTGTAAAAGGCGAATATGGTTGTCGTAAGAGGTGACTAACGGGATCGGGTGGACAAGCTGCTGACTTGATTGATGCTTGTCATCATATCCCAATAGATCGATGTTCATGATGTCAATCACTGGATTGTCTGGTCCAGCCTCGATTATTTACAGACCGCCGTCATATACCTTGACTATTGCTGAGTGGGGCTCTTGACAACAAAGAAACAAGATTACATTACATAATTTGCACAATGTAATAGGAAGTGGGCGAGGCAACACCAGGGACGGAATGTGAGCCGATGGCACAACACAATGTTTACAGACGTATAAAGGTTTTTTCTCCAATTCATATATGGCACGTATGGCGGAAAACGACGTTGTCGACGGAGGCAAGCGGTGTGCCAGGGCTACAGTTCTTGGCCGTGATCGGAATGGGGGCGACGGTGTCATGGTGTGGGGCGGTATCACACATGACAGGCGAACTGATTAGGATATTGTGAATGGACATTTGACTGGCTAGTAAATATATATGTTGAATCCTGTCGTTGATCCATTTTCTAGAATTATCGGCAGAAATTTTATACAGCAAGATGACAATGCCAGATCGTCCCGATTATCTACGACGAGAATGCATATGGACATTGGAATGGCCCGCTAGGCTCCGACATGTCACAAACAGAGCATCTGTGGGATGTTCTCTGGTGGAGAGTGTGTATGTCAGAGATAACCCAGCACCCGCCAACGTTGTCCGGCTTGGCGTAGCTCTTTAGGCGAGTAGTATAGACAGTGGAGGTACGTCAATCCGCATAAATGTATGTCATGATGTTGCAGGACTAACATTTACATAGAATTATGGGGCACGACGCCATCTCATGATGCGGCAAGACAAAATTATGGGGCACCAATATATAGCATCAATATTTATCAAGAATATTTATCCTGACTCTATCCGGCTCCCTGGTTTTGGCGCGGAATGCTTGGCGTGCTTGTCTCCCCTGTACTGTGAACTTGTTTTTTGCATCTTCACAAATGCCACTTGTCTTAAAAGTATTTGATCGAATACCATGTTGCATTGTGTTGTTTGAATTCTGACAACACTAAACGAATCTCTTCCTCAGGTACCTTGCCATCAGCTGGTGCTGTTGAGATATGGTCCTCAGTGCTATTTAACTATTTAATGAAGAGAGAGAGAGTAACCAGGGAAAATTTATCGCACACGAAATCCAAAGATGATTGGAGATCTTATAAGATTGCCACAAGTTGTCCTGATGGCCACAAGTTGTATGTTTCTAGGTTCGTCAGCACCATACCCGTGCTCATGGGTTCCACCGAAGTGGTTAACGTCTGAGACCTGACACCCACAGGTGGTTTTGAGTGGGTAGATAATATAGATGTGAATAATATTCCCAAAGATTCTGATACATACTGGAAGTTGACTTTGAATACCCCACACATTTTCAAAACACCAATTGTTATCCGCTAGCCCCTGAAAGTTTAATGGTGTCTGACTATGAACATAACTTGATGGGAAAAGACAAAGCTAAAGTAGAAAAAACTCGTAACAATTTGATGGATTAGACAAAGTATATAGTCCACTATAGAAATCTCCAGTTATACCTATCATTTGGTATAAAACTAAAGAAACTACATAGTTTGATCAAAGCCCTTTTATGACACCATACATACGGAACGATGGCTACTAGTGAAAAGAACCTATATAAGCTCAAGAATAATTTGGTAAAACTATGGAGAATCACAGCAAATATTGATGTTGATTTTTTCGAAACAAACAGCTAGTCCAGCTTTTAACAAAACATATTTGATAACGACTTAGTAGCATTACATATGAAAAAGAGTAATATAAAATTCAAAAGACCAGTATATGTTATTATGAGTTTTCTTGACTTGTCAGAACACTAACTGTACGACTTTTATTACAATGAACTTAAGAAGCAACATGTTCATAGATGCGAGGTCTTATATACTACTCAAAAGAAGTTAAGGACCACTTGATGCTTTCATATTACTACAGTTAATCTGGCATGCCATGATGTATTAACTATAGTAATATGATAGAATCAGGTGGTCCTTAACTTCTTTTGAGTAGTATATACCGATACAAATTCATTTGTGATGGAAATACAAACTGATGATTTGTATAAAGATATGGCAGACAAATAGAAAGTATGATCCAAAGATTACCCAAAAGATAATCCACCCCAGCACAGTAAATACAAAGGTATTTGGTAAGATAAAGGATGAGTGTGCTGGAACTCCTATTGCTGAGTATGTTGGATTGAGATCAAAGATCTATTGCGTAAAGACTTCTGATAATGATGAACTAAGAATAGCTAAAGGTGTTAAGAAGTATGTAGTAACAAATCATCGTTAACGTGACCATGACGAGGCATTATTCAACAGTAGAACATTCAAACATGAGATGTGACATTAAGTGACAAGCACAGGGTATATGGATTAACAATGAATAAGACATCTTTATTCCCCCTTAGGTACACAGAGATGGGTTGATAAGTGGTGAACTACCCATGCATGTGGTTACTTTGGATGTAATACTGTATCACTGGAAAGTATTGGCAACTCTCCTCCTACAAATCCTCTGCGCGGTCCATCTGCATCATAATGCAAGTAAGGCTCACCACATCGACTAATGTTATATATCTTAAGAGACCAAACTGGATCAATTGCACAGCGTTGGCCTCCACTGAGTTCACCAGGCTGGTATAAATATCTTACACTGGAACTGTTTGTTCTTTACCTATCCGCGGCGCTGAAGATTCAGAAGTCACATATTTCATTTTAATAGCACCGGTTGGGCTCTTTCTAATTAATATTGATACTTCATTCTTTAGCGCTGATACAGCAGCTGATATTCGTGTCAACCATTCTGTTGATCTTTTATCAGTCATCATCATCATCATCATCATCATCATCATCATCTCCTGGGCATATTGATCCAAAATTCGGTTAAATCTTCCAACAATAGCTTGGCTACAATGGACCTCTTGTTCACCACGCCAGATTGCAACATCGTGCTTTGTTGATAGTTTAGTTACTGATCCTATAAACTCGAGTCCAGAATCTACTCGACATAACTATATATGCAATCTAGTGCATCAACTGCTTCAGTTGAATCTTTTGAGGTCAATGGCTCAGTATCTTTGTATCGACTAGATAATCTACTACTGTTAAGGCATATTCATTTTCTTTACATCGTGCCTTATGTGGAAGAAACAGGAGATCAGCCTGGTGAACTTCATTTGTTGTGGATATATTAACTTTTCTCTTGGTATATATCGTGGGCCTGGCAAGTATATTTGCCATATTGCTTCTGGTTTAGATATCTTATCTGCTGTAGCTAGTTTTTGTATTGCTCCCTTACCCTTCCAGTATCCTCACGGGCTATAGTAAATTATATCCATTATCAATTAATATTGATTCCTTTAATATAATATAGTAATATGGACTTTCAAATGTGGCACCTCATAATGTTTTAGTAAAGGTAGCATCTTTCTGCATCATGACATGTATGGTCATTATACCTCCATCAGTTACCTTAGTTTTTGTAGTTCGTATATACAGAGTTATATAAGAGTTATATAATTAAGCATGCAAATAATATTATAATATCACCGACTGACTGACTATACATAAATGCTATATCAATAATATCTGCCCGAGTAAGTGGCAAATCAAGACAAATAGATGCGCTAAATGGTTGTAAGGCAACATTAATATATATTAATATTAATATAATAATTATATATGTATATATGTATATTTGGAACATTTATCAACTGCGTCCGTAACAAAACGTATCTCACGTGAATATACGTTATTTGGAATTTGATTCCATGGAGTTGAAGTTAGGTTTGTTAAGACGTATAATATTATTTCATGGAATTCTAAGTCTACGGTCTACTGTCTAGTTTTATAGTTCCAAGCCATACATTAATTCCATGAAGCATTTTAGGCCAGGGTCAACCCTCGCATTCATTTGGGGACGCATTGCTTGATAAATTACAGTACCCATGGACAAATATAAGGGGTCACTTGATGAGTGAGTGAGTTGAGTTGAAAATGTGACATGGCCAAAGCATAAGTAACAAACGACAGACCGCGAAGACAGATAAGCTTGCCATGCTTCAGCATCTCCTACAGCTGTGGGGCAGCCCTGTGCGTGCGTTTGGTTTAGCTGATAACGATGGTTGACGGTTTCCATGTTTAAATACTTGTAGTTATTTTTATCAAACGGAGAATTCAGCGTTATTTGTCAGTCTTGTTTACACTTTTCAGTTCAATGAACTGAGACCGAAGTTTGTATAAATGGGATATTAGCAACGCCTGATCGATATTCTAGTAATAAAGGAACAATTATATTAATAATCTGTCACAATTGAAATCATATTCTGAATAGCAAACACATGGCAGCCACAACACCTACACTGTTCACAAAACAGTTGGACCGAACTCTTAACTGGTGAGCTGAATGTGATGTCCACACGCATGTGACAGGTACGTGTTAGCATTTCAATACTTCTGTTGTGGGTAAGGTCTCGAGAGATAAAATTCGTCACATCTGTTGCAGGTAAGGTCTTGAGAGACGCAATGTGCCACATCTATTGCAGGTAAGGTCTAGAGAGATGCTATTTGCCACATATATTGCAGGTAAGGTCTTGAGAGATGCTATTTGCCACATTTATTGCAGGTAAGGTCTTGAGAGATGCTATTTGCCACATTTTTTGCAGGTAAGGTCTTGAGAGATGCTATTTGTCACATCTATTGCAGGTAAGGTCTTGAGAGATGCTATTTGCCACATCTATTGCAGGAAAGGTCTTGAGAGATGCTATTTGTCACACCTATTGCAGGTAAGGTCTTGAGAGACGCAATGTGCCACATCTATTGCAGGTAAGGTCTTGAGAGATGCTATTTGCCACACCTATTGCAGGTAAGGTCTTGAGAGATGCTATTTGTCACACCTATTGCAGGTAAGGTCTTGAGAGATGCTATTTGTCACACCTATTGCAGGTAAGGTCTTGAGAGATGCTACTTGCCACATATGTTGCAGGTAAGGTCTAGAGAGATGCTATTTGTCACATTTATTGCAGGTAAGGTCTTGAGAGATGCTCTTTGTCACATCTATTGCAGGTAAGGTCTTGAGAGACGCAAGGTGCCACATCTATTGCAGGTAAGGTCTTGAGAGATGCTATTTGCCACACCTATTGCAGGTAAGGTCTTGGGAGATGCTATCTGTCACACCTATTGCAGGTAATGTCTTGAGAGATGCTATTTGTCACACCTATTGCAGGTAAGGTCTTGAGAGATGCTACTTGCCACATATGTTGCAGGTAAGGTCTAGAGAGATGCTATTTGTCACATTTATTGCAGGTAAGGTCTTGAGAGATGCTATTTGTCACACCTATTGCAGGTAAGGTCTTGGGAGATGATATATGCCACATCTATTGCAGGTAAAGTCTTGAGAGATGCTATTTGTCACACCTATTGCAGGTAAGGTCTTGGGAGATGCTATCTGTCACACCTATTGCAGGTAATGTCTTGAGAGATGCTATTTGTCACACCTATTGCAGGTAAGGTCTTGAGAGATGCTACTTGCCACATATGTTGCAGGTAAGGTCTAGAGAGATGCTATTTGTCACACCTATTGCAGGTAAGGTCTTGAGAGATGCTATCTGTCACACCTATTGCAGGTAAGGTCTTGAGAGATGCTATTTGCCACATCTATTGCAGGTAAGGTCTTGAGAGGTCCTATTTGTCACATATATTGCAGGTAAGGTCTTGAGAGATGCTATTTGTCACACCTATTGCAGGTAAGGTCTTGAGAGATGCTATATGCCACATCTATTGCAGGTAAAGTCTTGAGAGATGCTATTTGTCACACCTATTGCAGGTAAGGTCTTGAGAGATGCTATCTGTCACACCTATTGCAGGTAAGGTCTTGAGAGATGCTATTTGCCACATCTATTGCAGGTAAGGTCTTGAGAGATGCTCTTTGTCACATCTATTGCAGGTAAGGTCTTGAGAGGTCCTATTTGTCACATATATTGCAGGTAAGGTCTTGAGAGATGATATTTGCCACATCTGTTGCAGGTTAGGTCTTGAGATATACAATTCGTTATTACACCTCTTGCAAACGGTCATGAGAGATTCAGTTCATCAGATCTCATATTTTAGGTAAGGCCTAGAGATTACTTCTTTTCTATTCTAGGTTTTATGTCCTTATTCTCTTCTTTTTTGTGAGGGTCTTGACAAAAGTCATTGTAACTCTATTTACGAGGCAAGGTTTCGTGTTTTGCCCAAACTGACAAAGGACTGAACCGGAACTTTAAAATTCAGGAAACATGTTTGCAACATGTGCTCGACAAAATCTATATTGAACTAACGGTCTAACACGTAGCCGACTGAACTATACCCCCTTCCAATATGGCACAACTTAACGAACATTTGTACTTCTCTTGTAGTCCTCAAACACAAGACCTCTTCAAAACTAGAAGTACTACGTGATATTTAAGTCATGTCAGCACATAACGACTCCACTGTACACGAGACAAGTTTCACAACGTTCGGTGATGACGTTGGAAAAAAAGACGGGGGTAAGAAAACCTTCCTACCCAATATTATCACAACAAAAATACGTAGTTCTGGTGAGTTTACAGCCTTTGTAAAATCCTTATCAGAGATTTATAAAAAGAGTTTGAATGATGTTATCTGAGAGACCAGATATTTTTTCATCTACATCTGCAAAACCCGATATTGTTTTAACTAAAACTATGAGTTTAAATGTTTTTTTCTTTTTCTCAACAGTGAGAAGCATAGTTATTTTTTCAAAAAACCAAAAAAGTGGTCTCACATGACATTTATTGGCTAATCTGTGTGTAGTCTCATATGACATTGACCTTACACTGTGTCGTGGCACTATTCCAGCTATACGGCTGTAGTTTGTAAATAATTGGATCTGGACCAGACAATCCAGTGTTCGATATTGTGAGCATCGATCCACACAGTTGGGATACGATTACATATAATCAACCAAGTAATCGAGCATGATTACCCGATCCATTTATTGACGTCCTGCGATAAGCCTAGACGGCTGCGGACCTACTTGGCATTTGCGGTTAAACTGTCTGTGGTCTTTTATGACATTTGCAGTTAAACTTTGTGTGGTCAAATAGGTTTCTCATATTGTTGTGCTACTGAACCACTGGGAATAACTTACTTTAAGCAACCTATGGTTTTCGTTCGAGGCGACTTTATGTATGGGTTGGTCAAACTCAGTGACTTGTTTTATTGCGTGTCATCGACGGCGAGGATCGTTGCTCATGATGTCGATCACTGGTTTGTCTGAATATTTAAATGTCGCCGCCATATAAATGATGTATTCCTCAGGGCGACGTTAAAAATAAAGAAATAATCATACTTGTCTGTCAAAAATTCAAATAATCGATCACTTGCGAAAGATGTAGATGTAGCTGTAGGAATTTCGATTCAGAATAGGTCCCCACATATAAGAAAATATGAGCGTTGGAAAATAAAAAAACCAAAACAACCTTATACTTGTCTGCCAAAAACTTATATAAAGTTGCAAACGATCAGCGCACTCACATTAGAAAACAAGCCAAACAGCTCCACCCTGCCGTGCCGCTCTTACACCCTGTAGCGATTCTGATTCAGTATATTAGGCTCTGTAATCTGGTTGAGTGTGTGTCGTCATACCGAGTGCCTGTGTACCTGCTCCATCATTTGCACGACCACGTTATATAGATGGAATAGTTCTCCAGCCTGAAACAATTAACAAGCAAAAGTGATGTTTCACAAAATGTAGACTTGCGTTTTACGCTTCAGATTATGGTAGCATAGATCGCACCGCCCCAACTCCTGGACGACCTCGCTACGTGGCCGTGGAGGTCGTAGGACTCCTGTACTTCACCAACACCTACTATCTGATATACCACCAACAGTTCTACCTCCGCGAGAGGGCAAAGCTGGAGTATGATGTGAACCATCTCAGCGAGAGCCTCATGAATAACAGCACAGATCGAGAGAACACCATACAAGCCAAAGCTACTACTGATTTGATTCTCATAACTCTATGCCTGATCCTACCTGCTAGTTTAACTACTCTCCTGGTGGGGGGACTCTCGGACGTGTTTGGGCGGAAGATGCTAATGTATCTCTCACTAACAGGGGCAATGATTTATTGTATCAATATGATAATTGTTGTTCGGTACAGTTTAAGCGTCTACTTCTTGTGTATAGGAGCGGTGTTACATGGATTGGGAGGTTACTTTGCAACAATGATGACAGCCTTGTTTAGCACTGTAGCGGACATCACTGAACCAGGGGATAGGAGATCATGGCGTATGATTCTGCTCTCCTTCATCCTGTTCCTGGCCTCTGCTCTTGGAGCGTCTATTAGTGGAATCTGGATTGACAGAGCCGGCTACCTACAACCTCTGTACCTTAGTATTGCTCTCTGCATTGCATCGCTTTTTGTAGTCATAATTTTCATTCCAGAAACTCACCAGGCGGCGAAATCAAAACATGTACTGAAAGAAAATTTATCGATTATTAAACAAGGATTTAACTTTTACTTCGCCCCGTCAAAAACTCGCACGTTAGTCGGTTTGTGCCTCATGACATTCATCACATCTTTTTCTGTGGGCTTTACGAAACAGATGATCCTGAACCTGTTCCTGCTCACCAGCCCCTTCTTCTGGTCGACGACCCATATCACTCTGTACTCTGCCCTTAGGGTGTTGCTGTCTTGGTTCGTCATCTTACTGACGACAGGGTGTCTCAGACGAGTCATGTCCGCCATCAGCCTGACTCTCGTTGGCGTCCTGTCAAACATCGTGTCACTTGTCCTCATCGCGACCAGCACCAACGACCCCATGATATATATAGGTGAGAGTACATGCATCTACGTACTTGTATTACATTCATCCCATACAGCAACATGGTACCCTGTCTCGTCGTATACGAGCTCCGTGTTCTTGTCGATAGGACCGCCTCCGTGGTCTAGTGGTAGAGCGTCCACCCGGAGAGCGTCAAACCAAAAGATGTTAAAAGATGGTACTTGTCGTTACCCTGTCTCGGCAATAAGGGGATAAAACAACGACTGGTGGCTCGGAGACAGTATACTGTGTCTGAGTGGGGTATTCATGTTGAACTGCGGCAACTGTTCTCAGTTGGCTAGCTATCACTATAAATCGGCATCAGTCCGGAATGGTAAAAGCAGCCACGCACACACACACATACACGCACACGCATGCGCATGCACACGCACGCATACACACACGCACACACACACACACACACACACACACACACACACACACACACACACACACACACACACACACACACACACACACACACACACACACACACACACACACACACGTGTGCACGTCGCTATATAAGTGCAATGATCTTGGACGCGACGTTAAACCCAATTTTCCCCACCTCTAGTCAGGGGAGCGGAAGGTCCGTGGTTCGATCCACCGTCTGTGGCATACCAAACGACGTTTCAAAATGATACTTGTTGTAACCTTGCATTGTGCTCAGCATACAACAAGGACTAGTCGACTTTGAATCAGTATACTTTGTCTGAGCGTGGTATTCATGACAAATTGTATCAAGCACTACAAACCGGGATACGGCCGGACTTGTACAATCACAAGCTCGCACGCACGACCATTGCACACGCACAACTGCTTTGAAAGTGCAATAATCTTGAACACGACGTTAAATCCTAAAAAGAAACTCACCTCAACTCTCGGGCTCACCACATCCTTCTACTCCAACCCACGGTCTCTTCATATTCATGAAGTGATGTATTCCTTGACGTGAAGTAGCTGATAATAGTATCACACCATGGCACTAATCTACTTCCATGTGCTAACTACAATCTTCTGTTTCAGCGGGTGTGGCGGGCGTATATGCCCAAGCAACAGGCCCTTTAATGAGAGGGTTTATGTCTAGTCTCGCAAGTCCTGACCAGCAAGGTAAGCCAGCTGTTTCAAGAACAAATTTTTCAAAGTATTCCCCAGAAACCCCTCTCCCTGAGCAGACACTATGGGAGACCAAACAATCACTTTCAACAGCACGATCACGCGCGGTAACACTATTACCTTGGTTATGTAATATTATGCGGAATGAAAAAAAAGAAGATTTTTTACACCCACTCTATTTAACGAGCTTTTTGTCAAATCATGGATGTACAGCTGTTACAAACTTTGTGTTGTTACTCTCAAACATTAAAGCTATATTGCATTTTCATTAAAGAATCGGAAATGAAGCCGCCGTGTACTGACATTGTATTTAATATTATTGCAATCTCAATATTAGGTACTTCATATATCTATAAAAGCGAACCAATATCTCTGATATCTCATTTGTCCAACCCTTTACCTGTCGAGACCTTAATAACAATAACGTTGACTTTGCCCTGTAGAGCTATATGAGCTTACGATCTTCAACTTGGAAACCGTAAAATGCTATGCTGCTTTGTCGAAAGCGACTGACCTATCCCGTAAGGTACATTATAAGTTGTAGCAGGATCCCTCGGGGTAGATGGGGTTATATGCGTCCCTCTTTATGTCTTATACCACTCGCCGGAGCAGCCTATGTAGCTGGGATATAGCATAGGTCTTATACCACTCGCCGGAGCAGCCTTTGTAGCTGGGATATAGCATAGGTCTTATACCACTCGCCGGAGCAGCCTATGTAGCTGGGATATAGCATAGGTCTTATACCGCTCGCCGGAGCAGCCTATGTAGCTGGGATATAGCATAGGTCTTATACCACTCGCCGGAGCGACCTATATAGCTGAGATATAGCATAGGTCTTATACCACTCGCCGGAGCAGCCTTTGTAGCTGGGATATAGCATAGGTCTTATACCACTCGCCGGAGCAGCCTATGTAGCTGGGATATAGCATAGGTCTTATACCACTCGCCGGAGCAGCCTTTGTAGCTGAGATATAGCATAGGTCTTATACCACTCGCCGGAGCAGCCTTTGTAGCTGAGATATAGCATAGGTCTTATATCACTCGCCGGAGCAGCCTTTGTAGCTGGGATATTGCATAGGTCTTATACCACTCGCTGGGATATAGCATAATTCGGTGGATAAATCTCTCTGACTCACGTAATCACCAACCCACATGTAAGTAGCACATGGGAAGGGGAGACATGATATATGTCATGAATGACGTGTACGAGGATACATTTTCTTCAGTGAGTACATGATTGTATGGACACGAGTTCTAAAAAGGCATTATCGTCTTTTTCGAAAATAATTCAGATACTTTTGGGAATTAACGGTTTAACAATGGCGTGTGTCACACCTCCATGTCAGAATGATGAGATCTGATTGGTCTACGTGTTTACTTGCGGAAAGACTGTGATGGCATGCAAAATATATTAATGAAAACCCAATGGTTTTTTTGATCGTCAAACAAGTGCTGTTGCACGTGTACGTCATGATGGTGTGTTTCGGCGCGTCAACTTCTTAAAACGTTCTTTTGACAGATCCTCTGGATTGGTAAAAGTGGGTTTTGGTATGGGCCGGCTAATCTGCCTTTATTTAAGTTCCATTTGTTCCATATTGGGATCTTAAGCTGGCCACTGTGGAACCTGTGTAATTGAGGATTGAGTGACTAATATTTTTTTTGGTTCATTGGGGTATGAATCGAACTTTTGTAAGAATTGTACAGTTTGCACATCGGTTTTTCGATTCATACCCCAATGAACCGAAAGAAAATAGACAGTCAATCCTTAAAATTAAATTCGACAACGTAAAACATATTTTATCTACAATAGTTTAACAAAAAACAGTTAAATATATCAAAGCAGACAAAAATGACGAGATTGATAAATATTCCAGATGTATGAATACATACTGTGACGTGAAATGAATCAGGTGATCGTTTAATTTATGCACATAACTTTACACGCCTACACAGTCAGTAGCCAATCAACGGAGAGTAGGGTCAAAACAATGTTCATATGACCTGTTAATTAAGGCAAAAGGCGAGAAGAAGTGAAACAGTCAGACTGTAATATGCCCAGGAGAAGGTGTCTCTTTCAAATGACATGGTCAGTTACCGCCAGATTCAAACATGACTTCCCTGTAAACGGGAAAACACAGTTGGAAAAATGCTAGTTAGAAATGAAACCCGAAGACATGAAAGTTGAACCGAGGCGAGCGGGAAAGACAGGCGAGCGAGCCTGCACGTTTGCTGTTTCATTCATTCTCGGTAGTTTGTACAACGAATATGCATCAAAGTCGCTAAATGTCCTGTGCATAACGATACACGTGAGCAGAAAGGGAATTTCCTCGACTGTAATATTGGGATTCCCCGACATTACGCAGTAATAAAAGTAGTGCGCCTCGGTGGGCGTGGCTAAATTTTTTACATTCATTGAAATGAACGCAGTAACACGTGACCAATTCAGACAATCAGAACGAAAATTTGATTATACCGATCTATACCGAAAGTATTACAGTATTAAATTAAAGACTTTGTCCATAAATTGTGTCTACTTTGAAAACTTCGATTCGCTGTTGTGTTGACTCCAACTGTTTTCCGAGACGATTCTCCGCCACTGGGTGCTTGAACCTTCCATTTCCTCGTACAGTAATAAACCCCCCAAAGTTATTAACAAGATGCTGCTGATGAAGACACATTCGTTCTGCTTACTGTTGTGCACGGACAAAGTCTGGATGCAGTCACGAGCGTCACCTGACCGGTTTTGTAATTGCTCGCAACTTAAACAAATTTGTTCCCCACTGGCTTTCACAAATTATGCTTATTTGAAATTTAACATGACAAAGTGAACATGTCATGCATGTTTGGACTTCTAGTGTCGACCTTGATCAAATTCACAACTTAATTTCAATTTGCATGAAGAATGTACGAGAAAGATGACATGATGCTACGAACAACTATTTAGCTGCCATTCTAAATGCTGTTATCTAACTTTCAATGTAACCACCTAAATACTGATTGCTCCTGGTCTGCTTAAAAATCAAATTTTGACCAACCAAACCAGTGATTGACTGCATGAGCAACGATCTACACCGTCGGGGCATAATGACATACGATCATCAAGGTCACACATTCTAACCACCCCAACCAAAACATGACTTAGGGCTAACTTGGGCTACATGCCGTTGGTTCAAGAAACAAGGATCCTGCAAAAGAGTGTTTGTAGTTTCAATCTGTTTCAGGTGCCGTGTTTTGTGTGCTTGATCTCAGCGAGATGGTCTCCACTGCAGTGTTTACAGTGGCCGGAGGTCTGATCTACGCGGCAACACTAGCGATATTTCCGGGCTTTGTATTCATTGCACTCGCTCTCATCCTACTCTTTGTTGCCGTGGCTCTGTTGTGAGTATACATTGTGTTTGTTCTGGTAGTGACAGCACTACTGATTGTTGCCATCACGTGTTTGTTCCTCTTTGTGTGTTTGACCACAAGCCTAGCTTGTGGTAGTGGCATCTCTAGTGTGAGTAAACATAAGCCAGGTTTCTGCTTGTGGCAGATCTGGTGTGTGTAAATACAGGCCACGCTCCTGGTAGTGGCAGATCTAGTGTGAGTAAATACAGGCCACGCTCCTGGTAGTGGCAGATCTAGTGTGAGTAAACATAAGCCAGGTTTCTGCTTGTGGCAGATCTGGTGTGTGTAAATACAGGCCACACTCCTGGTCGTGGCAGATCTAGTGTGAGTAAATACAGGCCACGCTCCTGGTAGTGGCAGATCTAGTGTGAGTAAATACAGGCCACGCTCCTGGTAGTGGCAGATCTAGTGTGTGTAAATACAGGCCACGCTCCTGGTAGTCGCAGGTCTGGTGTGAGTAAATACAGGTCACGCTCCTGGTAGTGGCAGATCTGGTGTGAGTAAATACAGGCCACGCTCCTGGTAGTGGCAGATCTAGTGTGAGTAAATACAGGCCACGCTCCTGGTAGTGGCAGATCTAGTGTGTGTAAATACAGGCCACGCTCCTGGTAGTCGCAGGTCTGGTGTGAGTAAACACAGGTCACGCTCCTGGTAGTGGCAGATCTGGTGTGTGTAAATACAGGCCACGCTCCTGGTAGTCGCAGGTCTGGTGTGAGTAAATACAGGTCACGCTCCTGGTAGTGGCAGATCTAGTGTGTGTAAATACAGGCCACGCTCCTGGTAGTTTCAGGTCTGGTGTGAGTAAATACAGGTCAGCTCTTGGAAGTGGCAGATCTTGTGTGAGTTAACACAGGCCACGCTCCTGGTAGTGGCAGATCTAGTGTGAGTAAACACAGGTCACGCTCCTGGTAGTGGCAGATCTGGTGTGTGTAAATACAGGCCACGCTCCTGGTAGTCGCAGGTCTGGTGTGAGTAAATACAGGCCACGCTCCTGGTAGTCGCAGGTCTGGTGTGAGTAAATACAGGTCAGCTCTTGGAAGTGGCAGATCTTGTGTGAGTAAACACAGGCCACGCTCCTGGTAGTGGCAGACCTAGTGTGAGTAAACACAGGCCACGCTCCTGGTAGTGGCAGATCTAGTGTGAGTAAATACAGGTCACGCTCCTGGTAGTGGCAGATCTAGTGTGAGTAAATACAGGTCACGCTCCTGGTAGTGGCAGATCTGGTGTGTGTAAACACAGGTCACGCTCCTGGTAGTCGCAGGTCTGGTGTGAGTAAATACAGGTCAGCTCTTGGAAGTGGCAGATCTTGTGTGAGTAAACACAGGCCACGCTCCTGGTAGTGGCAGATCTAGTGTGAGTAAATACAGGCCACGCTCCTGGTAGTGGCAGATCTGGTGTGTGTAAATACAGGCCACGCTCCTGGTAGTTTCAGGTCTGGTGTGAGTAAATACAGGTCACGCTCCTGGTAGTGGCAGATCTAGTGTGAGTAAACACAGGTCACGCTCCTGGTAGTGGCAGATCTAGTGTGAGTAAACACAGGCCACACTCCTGGTCGTGGCAGATCTAGTGTGAGTAAACACAGGCCACGCTCCTGGTAGTGGCAGACCTAGTGTGAGTAAATACAGGCCACGCTCCTGGTAGTGGCAGATCTAGTGTGAGTAAACACAGGCCACGCTCCTGGTAGTGGCAGATCTAGTGTGAGTAAAAACACAGGTCACGCTCCTGGTAGTGGCAGATCTGGTGTGAGTAAACACAGGTCACCTCTTGGTAGTGGCAGATCTGGTGTGAGTAAACACAGGTCACCTCTTGGAAGTGGCAGATACAGGGTGGTGTGAGTAAACACAGGCCACGGTCCTGGTAGTGTCAGGCCTAGTGTGAGCAGACACAGTCCAGGCTCCTGGTAGTGACAGCACTATTGAGCGTAGCCATCACGTGTTTGTACCTCTTAGGGTGTCGTTCGTAGTAGTGGCAGCTCTAGTGTGAGTAAAGACAAGCCACGTTCCTGGTAGTGACAGCTCTAGTGTGAGCATACACAGGCCACGCTCCTGGTAGTGACAGACCTAGTGTGAGTATACACTGTCCACGATCCTGGTAGTGGCAGCTCTAGTGTGAATAAACACAGGCCACGCTCCTGGTAGTGGCAGATCTAGTGTGAGTAAACACAGGTCACGCTTCCGGTAGCGGCAGGCCTAGTGTGAGTAAACACAGGCCACACTCCTGGTAGTGACAGATCTAGTGTGTTTAAACACATACCACACTCCTGGCAGTGACAGACCTTGAGTGAGTAAACACATACCATACTCCTGGTAGTGACAGACCTTGAGTGAGTAAACACATACCACACTCCTGGTAGTGGCAGACCTAGAGTTAGTCAACACAGGCCACACTCCTGGCAGTGACAGATCTAGTGTGTTTAAACACATACCATACTCCTGGTAGTGACAGACCTTGAGGGGGTAAACACATACCACACTCCTGGTAGTGGCAGACCTAGAGTTAGTCAACACAGGCCACACTCCTGGTAGTGACAGACCTTGAGTGAGTAAACACAGGCCACACTCCTGGTAGTGGCAGACCTAGAGTTAGTCAACACAGGCCACACTCCTGGTAGTGACAGACCTTGAGTTAGTCAACACAGGCCACACTATGGTACTGACAGACCTTGAGTTAGTCAACATAGGCCACGCTTCTGGCAGCAGCAGACCTTGTGTGAGTAAACATCTCTGAAGAATAATAAGCATGCTCCTGGAGGTGGACGATTAAGTGTGAGACAGACCTGTTCTATATAGTGTCATGTCATGCGTCTTCTTGTGTGCAGTGTTGAGACATTTGCTGTATTCCACGTAATCGAAGTTGTCTGAGCATACCGTAAGACGGCCTAACGGTGCCACTTTGTCAGCTTGATTTTTTAAATAGAAGTTTCTTTATGTTTCAATTATATGCTTATGTTTTCGATATCTCGAGGTTTTCTTGTTACTTCGATTATATTTTCGTAATTTCAATAATGTTTTGTTACTTCGAGGTTTTTTTCATTACTTCGCATATTTTCAGATTTTTTCTATTATTTACTCGTCAGTTCAAGTCTATTTCAAAAACTTGAAATTTCGAATTTTCCTCATTGCTTCCATTATTCCGATTATTCTCAGGGGCAGTGGGGTAGCCAAGTGGCTAAAGCCTGCGTTCGTCACGTCGAAGGCCCGGGTTCGATTCCCCATATGGGTACAATATATGGTACCCATGTCTGATGTCCCCCGACGTGATATTGCTGGAATATTGAACAAAATCGGCGTAAAACCACACTCACACACTCGATCATTTTCTCGTTGAAATGACGAGAGAAACAAAAACGAAATTTCGAGTTTTTGAGATAAGCTTGACATTACCAGGAAATAAACGAAGTAACCAGAAAAAACCTCGAGGAGACATATAAAAGAGAGAGAATATAATCAAAATAACTAGAAACTGATTAAAAAAATGGCGCCATTAGGCTTTCGTATGTCGTCAATGATATTACTTTGCCCACGATTAAAGTTTTAACGATAGTACTCTTAACTATTGACAATGCTGCAACAATCACATTTCATTCGTGATCATTCTTGCCAATTGTAGATTAATGAACAATGCATTTCACCATTTTCTTCAGCATCGCCAAACGACTCCAGGACCGCGAGGGAGACGGAAGCATAGATTAGAAGATATGTCCATCCTCAGTATAAATACATGCATGTTGAATAAAGGAAAACGTCAAACGAAGTTGCTCATTCTAATGATAAATCGTTACCATGGAAGATCCTGGTTATAAAACAACAGGAATATCCGAAAAGAGATATACGGATAAACGATGAACAAGAATATCTACAGATCTTGTAATATGTTGCCTGTTGTCATTAATCATGCAGTTATATTGGACACTGAAAATAAAGTATACAATTGTGAAAAAACAAACTTAACAGATGTAGGATCTATCATATGTATGAACTTACAGTATTTATTTAGATAATTAGTTGGAAGTTTAAATCATTAATCCGTGAAAATAAGAGGGAATAAATTGGTACCATTGCTGAGTAGAGATTAATTGTTCAAAGGTGTGGACATAAGTGGGACTCGGGCCAACGGGAATATCACATATCATGATGGGAGTTATAAGGTTCGAAATAGCATCCGAACTGTCAGAAATAGGGCAGTCCTACGAGCAAATGAAATATAAATGGTCTGAGTGAGGTGAGCCTAAATTCTTGGAAATCGTGGAATTCGCCTAACAGAGGACCAAATAAGGAATCGGGGTAAGAACGAGTATGGACTAGTCTTTTGCAAGGGGGAAAGGATGCGGACCTTTGGTTAACGAAAATGATGATTGTTGTGACGTAGGAACCCGTGTTTTAGACGTAGAAGCGAACCCAAAGTAAGACAGTCATGGGCGCACCCGCTCTTGTCTATTGTCACTGAACTCGTACTCAGAGACATTCTTAAGGCATCACAGTTTTGACTGAAGCCTTGCGGCCGAAGTCTCTTAGTCAAGTGTTTATAAATCAAATGCAATTATATATAAAATAGATTTATCTGTCCCCGTTAACAGTAATATGGTCGACAAGACTCAGGAACCACATGGCTAATGGAAATTACACTTTCATCCCAAGTACCAAGCTGTACCTATTGATACCTATGTACCTATTGTCGTGAATGTTCTTCTCCGGATTATTGCGGCCACAACGCAGCAACTTTCTCCTCCAGTACACGGGGATGGAAGGGAGGCCTTCTGTATGCACGTTCCACCAATACGTTTCGATTGATACTTTCAACCGGAAATAATTCCTTGCAGTCGTCGTTGAGTGTAACCAGATCATGAACGGTTTCTAATCACTCCTCATGCAATCCCCTATATGTTTCCACGAGTACTTTACATCATGAAATTAATGTGTCACCAAATATATGTGAGTGTTGATCCTTGGCCAAATGTGCGCTATGGAAAGTATGCGAGCGTTGACCCATGACCTAAAATGCATCATGGAATTAATGCGAGAAGTATTGCCTCTGAACGATAAAAAGACTATACGGTAGTCTGTAGATCAAGGGGGATAGTTCTATCGCTATTCAACTTCTGTATCACAATGAATGCGTCGCTTCGGTGTGCATGCTAACGCTGTTATCACGCAGTGTAAAAAAGAAGTTGTATATTCACAGAAGGTTTTCCCCAGGTCATCGGGGCGGTCGGGTAGCCTATTGGTTAAAGCGTTCGCTCGTCACGCCGAAAACCCGGGTTCAATTCCCGACATGGGTACAAAGAAACAACCAGGAAACATATTTATAACAATAGTCCTGTGATGTTTGAGAAAAGTTTGAGGAATTTGATCAACATACGCAAAGTAGGCAGCCCTTTTCCAGTCAACTATGAGCTACCCCCGCCACACCACAGCCACGCGCCCAGGTGGCTCTTGAACCTATGGCTTGATGCATCGCCCTCTACCCTGGCCTTGGTAGTGAGAGCATTAGTGTGAATTTTGAGCGGGTCATTACAACTGGTTTACCATTCTGGTAACTGAGGAAAACTGGTGATTCCAGAGAACCGCCATTGTTCACACTGAACAAGTGAAGGATAGCTCTGACTGGGCAAAGGGGATGTGGGTTAATGCATGGTAATCTCACCTCATACATTCTTTCCTTAAACTGAATAGTTTTGGACCAGTTCACTCTCACTCCATGTGAACAGTCCGAGTATAACTTCCTCTTGAAAGCTGCTTCGTACTTGAATAATTTTTCTCCGAGTCAGGGAAAAGGTTTGATTTGCGAAACAATCCAAAAAACATCATCAGCATACCACTCCACAAGTTTACATGTGAAAGGTTGCTAAATGCAAGCACTCCCCTGAGTTGTAGCAACATGATCGGTGTCATATGTTCTATGTACAACACATCCTTTAATTCTTGAAGTTACCCTGAGAGTAGACTTCAGAAGCCAACTATTTGAAATGGGTGCTCATACCCACACACAAGATGCAAAATTCGCATAATATAATGCACTGTTTAATTGAAGTAGGATCATATTGCGAGTGAGGCGGCATAGAGCACAAACATGCCACACTGTGACTGGGACGGGAGCCTTCCCTATTAACTTACAAAACTTCAGATATGCACTCAAATGCAGCTTGTACGTTCTCATGGTATTCTCTGAGAAAGTCGATGCACGATATTCAGGAACTTCCTCTGTGCATACGTGAGCCCTTCTTGTTATGACCATCTTCAATACAGAAACATCCTTGACTGCAGGGACATTGAATTTACAAACTCTGGGAGCACCATGAGGCCTGACTTACAACACTGAAACCACTTACTGAGTAATGTGCACAATTTTGTAAGGATGTTAGGCTCATGGAGTCGCTAAATAGTGTCTGGAATGATGTTACATCTGCCGGGTATGTGACTCTCTTTTACTGTGAAGGTCCACCGCGCATTTGCCACAACACTGTCTGTATGCACAACCATGGCTTTATCCTTCCATCCCTTGGCCCCTTTTCTCACTGCCAGAACAAGTGCCAACATTTTCTTATAGTTAATATGCAAGGTATCAATTGCCGTCCAATCAGCTTGCCATGCTGAATAGTGCCTCTCCCAACTGCTGCTGTGAAAGCATCCACGTGAACTGGATCCGTTTCCGTTGAAACATAATACACTGATACATTAAATATGGCAAGATAAGCTAGCCACCGTGCCAAATCGCTCTTAAATTCGTGCGATAATACTGCATTGACGCTACAGGCCACACATCGTGTCCAGAATGTGTCGAAGAAAAAGTTCCTCCTAATATTGCCTGGCATGCCCAATTTAATAATCCTGCTAGTCCTTGCAATTGTCGTTTTGATGCTCTTCTTCTGCTTTAAAATCTCTTTTGTTTCTCATTTAACTTAGAAACTCTCTTATCACAGCCAAATATTCAAGTTCCACGAATATACACATCCATATATATTGTGAAAAGTGCGCAAACGTCACTTTTCACTTTCCCCTGAATCACACGGCCAAGAAGACTGTGTAAGTCTCCAGGTATATACAGCTCGAACGGCTTTGCTGTTATAAGTGTATTTGTAAGAATGCATTGTCATGTTATAATTGTACTAGGCGTGACAAAAATGCTTAGTTCTAATCAATAGCTTTTGTTTTCGAATTGTTCTTCCTGAAAGTGCTCTAAACGCCTCAGTAACATTTAAAAGAACAAAAAATATTCAAAGTAAATAACTTTTAATATATTACTGTGTAACAAAAAAAGTTACAACTTTTGAAAATGACTCGTACACATCCTGCTAACATAGGATATTCATTTTGTGTTAAATTCATTCATTATTTAGACTTTTAACCTGTGGCCGTTATGACTTTTTGTTGGTGTGGCCGTTATGATTTTGTCTGTGGCAGTTTTGGCTATGGGTTTGTGGCCGTTTTGACTGCAACCCTTTGTGATTGGTGCCACCAGTGGGACAGGATACGTATCATCACTAGTTGATGACTATGGAAAAAGTTTTGTCGCTTTTATGGATGTAATGTGCTTTTTAAACAAGAAAATGTAACCCGCTATTGTTCATTAATACATAAGGTTATATCTGCCACAAACAAAGAAAATATAACCCGCCATTTTTCATTAATACATAATGTTATATCTGCCACAAACAATGTACCGATGTACCAATATTCTAAGGGTTCAAAGGTTATGTAATAACAACTGACCCCTTTTTTCGTCGATACCAGGAGTGTTCTTTTGTTCAAGCCGTACTCCATATTCGGGAAGGCCTCCGTCATCTGAAATGAGGTGACTGGAACAAGTCTTCCTGCAGTCCCAGTCCCGTGCAATGTAGACACAGCCACGCCTTCTGTTTCCTGCAACAATTAAGTTTAACATAATTTTCATTTACTGTAAGCATGTTAAATAACATACCGAGTAGGTTAATCTATGGACAAAAACACTAATAGTTTAAGAATAAGAATGAGGCAGGATTTTGAATTGTTACGGTTACATCTGTTATACAATGTGTTACACTGTATTGCAAAGATATAACGTTTGAGAGAAATTAATAAGTGACAAAATGTCGTGCCACTTTGTCAGGTTCACTTCACGATCCACCTCGAACAGTTGCAAGCTACCTCACCCCTACCACCTACATTGGGTGACTTTGTAAAAAGATTGGAAAATATTCCTGGACTGGAAAATAATAGTCACAATACCAATTGCCTGAACATTTCATTGATTTATTTGATAGTCTGACTGATTCAACTAGAACTAAAACCGAGATACTGAATAAAGCTATCTTACTGAGCAAAGACTTTTTACTAGAATATTTTTCTCGAATTTAATGAACATTATTTCTGGGGCGGGATCTGGATCCGACGAGATATAAATGACTCAAGCCATTGGTCAGGTCATCTTCCCGAGGCAAAGGCGTTTACTAACTGTAAAAGTCTACCCTTGCCGAACTAGGCTGGAATTCCGGAGTTACATTTTGGCTGTACTAACGAGTGCATGCACAGTCCAATCAAAATCGCGTGACGCACTGGACATCCGGTTCGTAAACAACATGGATTTCAATGTGCAGATCTCGGTCGACTGAAAGATGTGCAAAGCATGTATACCGCCAAATGGGCGTTTACAGATGTTTTGCAAATCTTTTCATGTTTTTAACCAATGTGCTCAAGTGATTTGATGCACTTCGTGAGATAAGGCCCGTTTTATTACCGATCAGATCGTCTTGAATGGGCACCGACATTTTCTTTGAAGCATTTGCAAGTGATATGAGAATCGGTATCTGATTGGTCAGTAGTAGGGACATAGAAGGGACATAACTCTTAATAGCCACTGGTGGCGCTACGATAGCGCCTGGAAATTCCAGCCTGCATGTAGTTCGGCAAGGGTGGAAACTGGACTTTTATAGTCAGTTAACGTCCTTGACCTGGCAAGATGTGGTTAGGTACTCAGAGCATTGGTCAATTCACTTAAACAGCGTTTAATTAATAGATGGATGCTTATCAATGGCAATATACTTGCCCTTCTCAACTGTGGAAGTGGTGATACAAAAAGGACATTCTCTAAATCCAGGGACAGGAGCAGGATGTCATGCCATGTACTCCTCTCGGCAAGGACTATCCACTTGGAGAGGTGTCGGGAGTCACTTGTTCTATTCGAAGTGGTGTCATAATTATTTGCCTGACGAGAAAGAATATCATAGTATAGAAGTAATTATGCAACTAATGCTAGTTTCGGTGTTTTATTGGCCCTATGTTTGATTTTTTAAATTGAGTTATACAAAAAAGCAACCATTTCATCTTTTTCTCAGTTATTTATCAAATAAAAGACCAGTTTACCAGTATTTGAATCTATGGTTTTGGGGTCACTATCAAAAATGCATGATTCAATGTACCAGTAACGATGTTTTAGTAAATACGAGTTTCCCTAAAATGAAATTGATATGACATGGAAAGGAATATGTACGACGGTATGTGCCACTTCTTAGCCGACCGGCCCACATGCACACCTGAACATGAAACACATGAAACACATGCATATATGCAGATTAAAAACTGTGTAGCATTTAGTCTAGTACATCAGAATTATCACAGAGATCCCCAATAATGGGTTTTATACATTGCACTTTGATTGTGGACAATAGAATCCAGATCTTAAGTGTGACAATCAAATGTTTGAAGGATAATGTGAACCATTAAATGTTACGCTTACCATTTTGAGAGCAAATAAAGCATGAATTGGATTGCAAAGCAGTACTATGTTGACAGATGGAAACATGACAAAGTACACTGTCTTCAGGGTGTAATTCATATCTGTTGTATCAATGTTGAAATCCAGGATTTTACAGGAAGGTCTCTTTCATGCCATCACAGACTGCAACGTCGAAACTGTATGTTCTAAAAGTATAAGAAAATGCGTAGATGACCCTTATACTATAGCATATTATCAGTCTTTATGTAAACCTTTGTACTCTACAATCTTCAAAACTTATATCGTGATAGAGTTAGATGAACAGGAATGCAACAAACAATACACATAACTGTGAAACGATCAGTATTTTACAATGATATACGTGAACCTCTGAAGGACCCTTTGACATACCAGTTGATTTATAGAGCATTGCGATATTCTAATGATACACGAGAATTTGCACCGGTATATGGATTCCCAACAATAAGATCCACACAACATTGTGAATTTCAAGACAACAAGACAAGACACATTTTTATTCGGAACTTCAGACCACCGGCTTATAATACAATGGAAATATACTGTGTATATATACAATATACAATATGTGAATTTCTAGGGATTAATGATGCCTTAGAATCTTCAGAGTCCAGGTTTTTTATTTATTTTACCAATTGCATCTCTCATTTTTAAGTATATTCAGGAGATGAATTTTTGAAGTATTTCTTTTTCTGACTGTTTATGATGTTACCTGACGACGTGTCATACACGATGCTCACTGATGTCCAGTTGAAGGATTCAATGACATCAGCGATGAAGGTGGTAGGTGTCGATTGTTCCGGTGAAAATTCCTTAGATATTGCCTCCACATTAAGTAGTCTTCCCTCTAAGTCAAGAAATAGTATATCAAACCAATAGTCATAAAATATATAAAAACTGAAAGTCATAAAAGTCAAACTACCTATCTATGCTGACCCTTCACGGCAGGATATTTTTGAAATATAGATATGCTACATTTACATGTTGGAATTCCCTTGCTCTTGCCCTTTCCAATCCCCAGCCTTCCCTTTATATCGAGCAATATTCCAACAGTTCCTGACTTTCGTGTCTATATTTCACAACTTTTGAGGTACAATCGAGCATGCACATTATGTTCCCATTTTTCCGTGCGCATGTATTGCATAAAAGATCAATGAATGACAACAGATCTGAAAAATATGCACATGTGTTTGATGATAAAGAGTTGAAAATAACGATGAAAAAAATTAGAAATTGTAAGTTTATATCCAGGAGGAAAACTGAGGATAATAAACAGTTTATCAAAGACATCAAGGTGCATTTCTGGAAAATACACTTTACGTTTAAACCAATTATATTTAATTATCATCCGTTGATTTGTCGTAGCATAGCCTTATCAACTATTCAATGGTCATTATGGCACTCTTCCTGAAGCGCAAGACCCGATGATGTCTGGTGGATTTTGACAGTGACGAAGATGCCTGCCCATAATAACCTTAAATGACGGCATGCATTGTCAGCATGGAAGACAAAACGTCGACCAGCGTTTCTTGCAAGGTGTAGTCCTCCCATGGACGAAGTCCAATGGCTTTATGTCCGAGACCGCCTCTGTGGTCTAGTGGTAGAGCGTCCGCCCGGAGTGCGGAAGGTCCGGGGTTCTTTCCCCGGACGCGTCATACCAAACGACGTTAAAACACTGCAAACACGAAAACGTCGTTTTTTTCCGTATATGGTCATTGGACGGAAAAACGACTAAAAATTCATTAAAATTGATTAATTGGTCAGCGTCTAGAAAGTGTCCAGAAAAGGGTCGAGTTTTTCAAGCGTAAAATGGACGGAAAAACGATGCTTTTTGCTCCGCCTTGTACAACTGTTAACGGCCAATCAGATGGCGCTGGTCCCCCGACGCACGTGATGTCCAAGGCTTCCTTTCGGAAGCTTTAGGTTTCGTATTTCTGGCATGCCTTGCTCTAGTATCTCTCGCGCGCAGTGCAGCGAGATTTGCTGATAAGCTAGTTTTAGGATATGTTACATGTTAATAGAATTCAGACACGCGCCAAGAAGTCAAACCAAACAATGTTACTAAGTTTATTGTGGTAACGGCTATGTACAGTTACCCCTATCGGATAATGGGTTGTGTTTCATTTGGTTATAACAATAACTAATTTTTTAATGTGAAGTTTACAAGATATACGACTTGGACGCGAGGTCGGTCACATGACGTTCTTCACGTGACTGTATTCTTGAAAAGCCGTAAACACTGACTACTTCCACATTCCTGGGGAAAACCCTTGGAATTCCCTGGTACGAATTCATACAGAAGCGTGGTTGCAAGCCCATTTAAGGATACCCTCGCTACAACCCATCCCAGAGAGAAAAAAAACACGAAAAAAAATCCAAACTGTCGCAGTGACAATTTACAGAAATCTACGAATTTACCTTAGTATCTATTTGACACATCTTCACAATCACCTTTCAATGATCGGCCAATTGATCAGTGATGCCAAAGGCTTGAAATAGCCACAGGTTAATTAACAACTTCGAAAATATCTCCCGTCACGTTTATCGTGTCGGCCATTTTGACGTATTGTACTTGATGTAAATGTATTACGACGCTGTCATTGTAATTGACTTACTGAGGTAATTCTGTAAAAGATCTTCTCATCTTATGAGGATATTGTTTGGAATATATTTCTTGTAAACATACTAAAACATATGTTCCTCGCTTTGGGGGGAACTATTTTATTCAGGGGTGGCCCATTAAATCTAGTAGTAAGTCAAGGCACCATGCGTGATCTGTCATTTTATGTGTTTAAATTACGATTTGGGGCGTTAATAAAATACACTGACGCAAGTATATTCTATTCAAATCAATTGGATAATTGAATATGCTTTCTTTTACATATTACATAACATCACTGCACAAAATATGAACAGTTGCAGTAACACACTACGGTAATCGCATTAAACATCATTTTCAACTGTACAGTATTTCAGTATTTCAATTATATCATGGTGTATCAGACTGCTGTGGGATAAAAATCCGAAGTGGTTCAGGTCATCCAATGGGTGTTCGGGAAAAGGTGAGCGTATCCTGCCACACAAGTGGCACCCGTCACATACACATGCAAGGACAAGTCAATTGTTCACCTGAACAAAGCACGGAAACACACAATGATGCCCGTCCTCAGTTTTACCGAGCATGTAAATTATTTTGTCCGTCAAAAACATGGACGAGTATAAACAATATGTTCATTCACGTAATACATGTCATACATTTGACAAAATGTATTGACTCGGAGCATTATTGTTAATCACAGAGTATGCAGTTGAACTCATCACCCATCCCATTATTGATAACCCCTTCTTGAAGATCTATGAAATCAGAAGCTGCAACACTCTATCTTTTAACTGGCATGTCAGACTTCTATTTCATTACTCAGTTTTATTTGCACGGATTACTATGGAAGGGACATTGTCTCGTTGTCGCATTGTCGCATTGATGCCTTTACAACAACAAGCAAAACCTGTCAAAATTAACAAAAGCGCGACAATTGGCCATTTGTCGCATTGTCGCGTGCTCGCATTGTCGCTCTTTGATAATCCTTTTCTTTATTTTACAAAAGGGCGACGATGCCGTAACGCGACAATTTCAAGGTCAAAATATGTCTCGTTGTCGCATTGTCGCCCCATCACAAATGTGTATAAAAGGCGTAAAGTTCAGTTATTGTTACAGTTAGGAAGTTCAACCTGATAAATGTACGTCTTTAAATGAAAACACAAGTCCGTCCGCGAGTCCATAACGTTTTATTATGAGCTCTTCTCTAAAAGTGCTTAGTGTTCAACTCCCAGTTCCAAACACGTAGTACCTCCTCAATAATCCACATACCTCCAGTGCAGTGGTCTTCCGGAAGATCTTACTCTTGACCGTATTAGACAACTGACGAGTGCACGCCTGACCTGTGACCTCGTTGCAACCCTCATGGGGTGTTTGCCGAAGGGAGAGGTGTAGGAAATGTGTGCTCCAGCCCAGCGCAGAGCTCGCGACACACTGTATACTGATGTATACAGTATATTGCAGTTGATATACTGTATACTGCATTTGATACTTATTTGCGGAAATGTTACAACTTTCAAGATTCAAGATTCAATTTGCATATATTTCATATACAACAGACCGCCGTCATATATCACTGGAATACTGCTGAGAGCGGCGTTAAAACAAATTGTTTTCATAATGGAGCGCTGCAGTCATTTAAAATAGAACCGTATACATATGTACATGTAGTACCAACTCACTCTATTTGTTTCGAATATTCAGCAGAAAATATATCATTAACCAGGTCTTTGGGAAAAGATATCAGATTTTCATAAGCAGCCACATAGGGATGATAAAGGACCCCTCGCTGATTAGGTTCTTGTTTACTTAAGAGCAGAGTTGGCCATGTTAGATGATATAACCAAAATCCGGGAGCTCCGGCGGGGGGCAAGCTGGTCTTGTTAATGTATGGTATGAGCTGTGACGTTGACCCAAGAGAATAATGTAAAACATGAGACCAACTCAAGTCTATAATGATTGGGAAAGTCTAGATTTCCACAGCTTTAGCCTGAAATTAAGGATCGTTCTATGCTCCATTTTAATTGTATTATTTTCATTTTGTAGACATGGATGGACCAACCAGGAAAGAAATTGATGGAATATTAATATCACATGTTACCACTGATCCAGTTAAATTCATCACACAATAATAAATTAGTATTTGACATTACGGCATTTGATTATTAGGGCATGATCATGTACATGTTCCCTGTAGTAATGTACACACCAGTCAACTTGATTATAATTTTTATCAAAGTGTAGCGCGGCATCAACGATGCATGGACGGCAATTCGAAATTCTTATGGATAGCTTCAATAGGGACAGCGCCGGTGTCAGTACAATTTTCCTAGTTAAAATAAGTATCTACAAAATATAATCTGAAGCAGACAAGAACAATATTTTTTTATTAATGCTTACTTTCATGGATAGAATTAAGGCAATCTAGGCTTGCCAAATCGTTCTAGACTTGAGCTGGATTCCTTTTAAATTTATTCTGTATGGTCTGGGAGACGAACAGGCGTCAGTATCGCATGGAGAACTGGGACAGCCTTAATCAGTGTAATCAGATATGTTGTGGAGTTTCGGTTTTGGGCTGTTTGCTGAATATATAGAATTGCGAGTTATGTATACTCTGTATTCTTTCGTCATGGAAGTCCATATTTCAAGGCATGTATTTGATATTCATAATAACTCCACAAAAGCTACACAATGGCAACAAAACGGTACCAGCATCACAGATACCAATAATACATGAGATACATATAATTACTTTAAAGTTAAAACATGTATCTAAATAGAAAATTAGAAGGATACACTTCCGACATTTTTCGTATTTTGTTTTCGTTTGGAGAGAGAAGTTGTGATTGGTATCTGATGGGTGCAAACAGGTGTTCCCTTCCGCCCAGACCTTGCGGCAATGCTATAGCCCAAAATGAAACAAGCCTTGTTCAACAGGTTCAGACTCAAATTTCTATCCCACTTGGGCTCCTTTTAAATTTAAATATAATTTCTCGTGTCGATATGTGTCAGAAGAAATGAAATATTACAGCACTGGTGAATAGGTTATATGCGCGTCAGCGTCAGCGTCGATCCTATAATATCCTTTTATGCAAAATACATATATACTGATGAATTAAGGTAGTAATACTACGCAAATATGTGTCCAGATGCATACATCAGTATCATCTCGTGATCTTAATTCGTGCTTTGAGCCCTTTTTCTACCGGAGATTCTGGGGTGTTACATCACACCAGAAAGCCAGGTCCAAATTCAAGTAATAATTTCATGGTCCGTCTTGTATGTTGGAAACAATATCGCAATATAGCTAAATATTGCTGAACGTGGTATTAACCCGATTACTCACATAATTATTCCATTGTCTACAGTCATCTACGAACACTGTACTATCTTTAAGGAGGTATATCTGTATCATCCAAATGTCCATACATATATGTCCACATTTATATGTATAAAGCAAGTCGTCCTGCACTCTTCCCTAAAAGATAAATGTTAAGCATTTCCTCTGTATGAATTTATATAATGTAATATCGTTTTAATGTAATGCTGATGCAGTAAACGTACCACAGACCTGATGCTAGAATAACATCTAATTTCTGAAATGAACATATTTTACAGAAAAAAACAGTTGTTTAAACAATACTTATAAAATATAAGAACAAGGAGCCAAGAGCCAAATATTGGGCTGTGTTGGACATATTTGTTTCGGGGTCTTATGACAGACAAACCTGATGCCTTTAAGTATAAAGATAAGTAAGTATAGATGTTGTACATATTCAAATATGTTCGTGATTAACCCAACCTTGAAAAATATTGAAAGATGAGTGGTAACTATTTATGCCATTATTTCAAATTAGAATGAGAGCACATCAGGAAAGCATGGTACTTTAATATACGTATCCTGTTAACCCTTGTTATTCTTTTTTAAGTAAGAGCAGCATGTATATCGAGAGTATAGGTTTGGTGCGTGACTTATCACACAGTACTTTCAGAAAGTGTGCATATTCTGTTTATCGGCAATAAATAACATAAGACGATTCATACGGGTAAATACGATTTACTTCAGAACTAGTAGAGATTATTTAAGGTTAGGGGGAAATGTATGTAATTAATTAAACTTTGGCCCGGTTTGAAGGATTTGGGTCCTGGCTTGGGCTTTGTGTTGGACGTGTAGACGGCATTTCCAGGTTTGACGTATCAATGACAAAAATGATGTCAGATGCAATTCTCTGCCTTTTCGGGTGAACAATTGGCTTGCCTTTGGATGTGTTTGTGGCGGGTGCCACTAGTGGATCGGAATGAGCTCGCGTTTTTGCGAGCATCCAATGTCATCATTTATTATGGTGAATCATGAAACATGCTCCTGATGTTGTCGCAATGGTGCAGTTGGCGCTACTTTTGGCAAGGGTTTCTCATGATAATGGAAATGCTTATGTCGCTTTTGTTGACCGATAAACATGAAAAGATATAAAGTTAGTGTATATGGTCATGTAATTAAGAAACAAACGGCGAGTGGGAGTTGTTTATTGTACGATAAACAACGACCGAGACTCGTTTATTTCTATATGAGATATCAACATTACGTACAGCCTCTTTTAGGGTGTTAAATTAGGAAAAAATACACGCTTTACAATATTTACCCGTACTTAGATAATGATGATTCCTTGAATAGAATCCGACAGCGGCCATGCTAGATAAATCCATTTTAGGATTTGAGTTTGGTCCCGCATATTCTCACAATTTTCTCGTCAATCATCTGTACCTTTTCTCCCAATACCGATTGTCATATCACTCTCACTTTCGGATTCTCCAGCAACATTTATTGGGAACAACTCACTAGACACATACCTCTCAAAAATAAGGTCAAATTTACAAATTTTACTTTTCAAGTTGCGAGTGCATGTTCGAATCTCAATAAATGACGTCATGATAGAACAATTTTTATCGTGAAATAAATATCGCTTCCTTCTTTGTTCTTTGTGATTTATCGCGTAGCTATCTTATATCATCAAATGCCAATTTCTAATTGCTTTATCATGACGTATCCGTGTCATGTAGCAATAACATACACAAATATCGTTGACTTCGACGTTGAATAGTGTCATGAAATATGATTATCCTCTTGTGTGCAATATTTCTGGTTGATAAATCTAACATATTCTTACTTTAAGAATAGCGACTATACATTATTATATATCCCTTATCAGGTCTATGTAACATTTGCAAAATGATACAAATATAAAAATACAACTGAACCTAAATGTAATGTTTTAATATCCTTACGTTGCTGAGTGCAGCATTTAACAACAAACAAACAAAACATAATATCTTTAAGAATTATGTTAACAATTCCGATGCTAAAAATAATCTCACAATCTCCATACCTCTTTCTCTCTATGAAAACATAATAACTTTTTTTTTAATAATCTGAAGGAATAATAATGGCAATACCATCATAATTATCATCATTATTTATGTTACTTATCCTCAAGCGAAGTAGTCCTCCACATTATACATTCAGTGTAGAAGCCCATGAACATATGAACTATGTAACATACATTCATGGAAATTAGATGAACAGTTGAAGTTAGCAAATGATATTATTCGGTCGAACGTCTATCAGCCATCTATTCTATTCGTGAAGAACATTTCACGTGGGACCAACAGAGGGAATTATGACTATCGACTTGCTAATTATTTTTTATATTCATGCCAGCTCAAACGATCTATTGGCTTGATTTATTGTTATGGTATCCACAAAATAAGTAGGATCCGATTTTTTCCGTTTTTGTTGAAATAAAACTGAATAATATTTGCTGTTTACATATCAAAGTTTGCCAAATTGTTACAAAATGTTTGCCCACAGCAAGGCTACGTTTCCCCAACATATTGTGCTAGGAACAGTATCACTGGACTGAGGGAGGGCGGTATTCCTCCTTGTGGGTCACCTGCTTGGCAATATGGGACAGGAAAACTGCAGGGGGTGAGGGCAGTTAAGTTGATGGCACAGACAGATAAGAGAGATCATTTTACAAATGTGAAACCTCAGTCCACAAAGGAAGAGGCGAAAGCTGAAACTTGGTGAGGTTTACAGAACAAAGGCAGTTATTTCTAGTTTCTTACTGACTCTCGAAGATACATTTAATAAAACAATTAATGCGTGTGTGTGTGTGTGTGTGTGTGTGTGTATGTGTGTGTGTGTGTTTGTGTGTGTGTGTGTGTGTGTGAGAGAGAGGTAGAAGAAGAATTGTACACCATAAAAATGGCTACGTATGTAGTTGGGGTAGATATGTTGAATGCCCGGCCAGTATGACCTTTGAGTCACTACAGTTTCAGTCATTAAAATGCGTAAAACAGTATTTGAGTGAAAGAAAACACTATAAGTGAGTGAAACAAAAGACCTCAGTACAGGCACACCCAGTCACCCAACCCCAAGTCTGCATGTACGAATACTCATACCCGCCACATCCTCAACCACTTAACTTACTCACATAATCATCTGACAACATGTTCGCCAACCCTCGTATCACAACGCATGCACGCACGCACGCACACACACACACACACACACACACACACACACACACACACACACACACACACACACACACACACACACACACACACACATTCTTCTTTACCCACCATTATGTCTACGTCAGCCATCATGGATCCATGCGCATGCTTTCATACATAATCCATCCTCCCACCATTCCCCAACATCCATCGAACTATAACTATATCCGCCCTCATGTATCGGTATTCGTGCTTTCATACATACATACACCCCCCTACCATTCCCCTACATCCATCGCAGTATAACTATGACTATAACCGCCTTCGTGCATCCGCACTTATGTTCACACTGCATTGCATATGCATCGAATTACACGTTTAAAATATCGTAAATATTTTACAACATGTACATATTATATATCAGCAAACAGAGATTATTATAACGCAATAGATTTCACCCGTCAAAACATCACAGAAAGAGGGGCAGCCTGGAATTTTACAATGGCATCTGAATGCACTAAGACGTTCAACTGGTCAGGAGGTGAGAGTTGCGGAAGATTACGGTAAACTTCAGTTACAGATCTCCATTACGAATATCTAAAGTATGAATAAAGATCACAGCTTGCTATGGCGTGTACTTCATGCCTGCAGAATTAGCAATGTCCTTAGCTTTAAATTGTATGTCTAAATGCTTATGTAGACAAAGACCCAAATGTATATAGGCATGACCATATTATATTCTACGCAAATATCACCACATTTAAAAACAAAGCTAGATTGAGTCTTTGAAGGGCATTAAGAACTGATACACACAAGGAAAAATATTTATGGATGTCAACGGAGGAACACTGCGTTTCGGAATATATACTTTCTCCTTCATCAGGTGCATATTATTAAATGCTATGAGGCAGAGAACATATTTTTGTACCTGTAAGAACAACAAAAGTAAAAAGATATCAAAGATGGGAACGCAACAAGGGAAGCCAACAGATAACTGGCATGGCGCTGATTACCCCGCCTCCCGTTTGCCCATTGTCCATTTCCCATTACCAATCATTCATAAGTTAGTTTTGGCTTTAATTTGTCCATTGATAATCAACCATCAACGTCTATTATCTCCACCCTAAAAATATGTAGTTTACTGAGAAAGTGGTATCCAAATATAATGTGTGTTACTGTTGACCACTTTCTTAAAGGCATTGTTGGTTCAAAGCTTTCGGTCATAGAAGCCGTGCCATTTTTCTCTTGTCAGAGGAGTACACAAAGTATACGTCATCTGGACTAACATTTTTGGTTCGGTGGCTGGGTTAGATCGCCAACATTGTGTTCTGGCGATTGGGTGCCTCACTCACAGTGTGGGTTCAAATCCCGGACGGGACTCAACCAAAGAAAGTACGAGAATCTGTACTTTACTCAAAAGTGTTATCCCAATTATAACATTTGTTGTCAAGAAAACACAATAAATGTATATTCGGCTTTGGATGGGTAATGATATCACAGACATATACGGATATTGATGATGACTTGGAGGAGCTTCGTAACGCACGTCTTCTCAATTCAGGGATTGGTAAATCCAAATATGTGTGTGCGCGTGCGTGCGTGCGTGCGTAAATGTGGGCCTGTTGGATGTTACATAAAACATTCATCTTGAGCGGGATGGTAGTTCGAGTTGGATTAGCATGTTAACTATATGATCTTCTTTAGGCAGAGAATGCCGCGCATGAATGTATTGATGAAATTCCTAGGTACATGGGACCTTTTCGTCCCCAGGAATACCCACAGTGGAGGCTTCAATGGGGATAGGGTGTACACAATGTGCTACCTGGTAGATTGTGTGTCATCAGACAGGACAACGTTGGTCTTTGACTGATTGTGGCGTAAAACACACTAATGTCTTATTCATTTACTAATATCGGAAATTGAATGTTCATCTTAATTGTTATTGTTGAACATGTAATATATTTTTAAAGAAATAAAACAGTGACATAATAACTACAACTTTATGTGAGCGCGAGTAGCTTTTTTGGAATGAGATGAATAAGTCTTATAAAGTTGTAAGCTTCACAACCGTGTAACTATGAATTGACTTTATTGGGTAATCAAAAAAGAGATAAGACCTATAATAGCCAAATTTCATACGATTTCACTTGTCCACCATCGTGAATGCAAGGCGAAAACATTTCAGCGCGTTTGAAGCCACTGAGAATGCCCCCTGCAGAGTTGGACGGACATTCTGCGGTGGCGCGGTGTGTGTGTGTGTGTGTGTGTGTGTGTGTGTGTGTGTGTGTGTGTGTGTGTGTGTGTGCGTGCGTGTGTGCTTGTGTGCGTGCGTGCGTGCGGGGGGGGGGGGGCGTGGGGGGGTGAGATTGGGGGGATAGATGATAGATTCAGCAACAAGTAAGGTCATCTTGAGTGGGAGGGTATTCGCAGATGGATTAGCATATGAACTATGATTCTCTTTAGGCAGAAAATGTTCGACCTGGTGGAAGTGTGTTATCAAACCTCACAGCATTGGTTTTTTGACTGACTGTAGCGTCAAAACAAACTCATTCATTTACTTGAACTGAATGTTCATCTTAATTGTTATGGATAGTCACGGAGCCATGATCCAGAGTACAGGGTGTCATTAGATAGAAATAAACTAAGTAATAATAGGATTACCAGAAAAACGGGGTTTTATACACAAGCCAATAAACTTCGCTCATTAACACCAGAGTAAGTCAGTGCAAGATTGAAAACTGCCCCATAATTATGTATGACATGCTTGTCGGGTATTGCTACATATATATGTGAAAACAAAGTTATTAAAATGAAGAGCAAAACTGATGAAAGTTAACAATAAACGTGTATACGTGTTATATCGTCACTGCAAAAATAATGATTGTTTGTCTTTAGTATTAACATTCAAATACGTTATATCTGTATTAGCGATATTGTCTTTGTTCCACCGGTGAGTCACGCGTTAGCCGTACTATCTCGAAGTATAATTGTATTTCTGAAGACATCACGATACAGTTTTACGATGCATCACGTCTGCACTAGCGCTTGATAACAGCCTTGTGTTTGGGTGTTTCAGTGGTTTAAATCGCTGCTCTTGATATTGTTGATTAAACTTTGATACTATGAACAATATAATGTTATGTGAGAGGATGACTTTAGAACGGTAACATACTAATAGTATATAGGATGACATAAACAGAACAATGAGAAGTTCGTCCAGATTAGTGTATAGGCAACATTTAATATTTAAAAAAAATACATTCAACAACTCCCCTTTTAAGTCCATTTTCCTGACTTATAAGTAAATGCAAGAACAATCGGCCGGCATACAATGTATAGTTCTTGTCCACTTCCATATGACTATATAGCATACAATAAGCTATCGGGTCCCGTTTAGATCGGTTTGGGTGGCAGCCTAGATAGCCATAGAATAGTTTCATCTTGGAATCTCCCATATCACTGGGGATACTCTTCAATTTAAATGGAGTTACTCGTTACGATTCCGAACCTTCACGTGACTGTGTTTATGAACCATTGTAAAAATAGTGGTGACATTAATTCTAAGAAACAATACGCGAAATCGCGCATGCACAGAACGGAAAATTTGGTCAAGGCATTAAGTAATCCGCATGCGCAGAACGATTGATTTCAGTGCTTCCGCTAAGCGCTTCGAGTGCAGCGTCAAACGCGGGCCTGTAATCTAACACGCGGGGACTGACCAATGAAAACTGAGAAGTAGAAATACCGGTAGACGCTGTTGCTTGATTGACAATGTCAATCAAGAAAGGGAGGAGCTTAACGCTATCGTTCTCTCCCAGTAAATTCCGATGTCATATAACGACGTTATTTGGACGGAAAAACGATGGTTTGAAAACGTCCAAATAACGTCGTTTTTCCGTCCAATGACCATATACGGAAAAAAACGACGATTTCGTGTTTGCAGTGAAAGATGGTACTTGTTGTTATCCTGTCTGGCGCTCAGCATTAAGGGGCTTAAACAAGGACTCGTCGGCTCAGAGTCAGTGTACATTCCTGAGTGGGGTATTCATGTATTCATGTTCTCAGTGGGCTAGCACTATAAATTGGCATCAGTCCGGACTAGTACAAGCACACACACACACACACACACACACACACACACACACACACACACACACACACACACACACACACACACACACACACACACACACACACACACACACACACACACACACACACACACATTACATGTGACCATCGTCTATTCCTCCAGTCCCTACGTTGTATGCACCATAGGTCTTAGACTGCTGGGTGGCGATCGGTCATACTAGACGTGGCTGTCTAGGACACAAGAACTGGATCTCCGTGAATCAATCCTGGACGGATCTTGTGAATCAAGGGCATCGTGATCGGGATCAAGATTTTGTTTTGGGCGGAATCTATTCCTCAATGAGATAATCAAAGACAAATTAAGTGTATTCGCAACAATACGAAGACTTGTACCAATTTATATAATGTCTATGGCCTGAAGACGTTCGTCCTGTTTCAGATTTTGCAATGATACCAAGCAATGAATGTACAGTGTGTGTTTGAAACAGTTGTGCGAGATATTTATTGAATTAACACACATTAACATTCAATAAAAGTGTTACAATCCTCATAACACCCATCACGATGCACGCAAAGTGGAAGGGGCATATTAAGACATTATCACCACATGACCAGTGGTAGGATTTTCCAGATTACAATCTCTGGTTTTTCTGAAGAAGCTTTTTTGTTACATTTTCTTATATCCGCTACTCATTTAAACAGTATATACAGTATGGAATTATCATTTGAAGCATGCTCTCTGTCACCTTGCTTTAAATATATTCCTGAAATGCAGAGCGTGAAAATGATCAGTTCCCTTACTCATAAATGAATATAGTTGTTATCCCAAAACCCGTAAGTAAATCGTAAATCAACTGTGCAAACTTACTTACCTGCAAAGCAGAATGTGTGTACGACGGTAAGTAGTATGAACATTTCCTTAGTTCCTTTCACCAAGTGTGAAAGATGTTTTTCACTGTTTGAGCAGAATACCAGTCGGTTGTAAGCTGTATTTAAAAAAAATGGAATTCTATTGCACTACATACATAGTATCGTTAATGCTTGAAGCGTCAAGCATAAAAGCCATTATCCTAATAGTAGCCTCAACAGATGGATTTTTATATGAAGTGTTGAGGAATACAAATTACTTATTTTGGAAAGCAATTTATATGTGAGTAAATGCAAAGCATATAATTTCGCCAGCCTAATCTAACATACACATTTCGTGATCGATCCTTAGATAGCACGGCAAATGGCAGTGATATTCGGGATCTATTTCCATGTATAATTAAACATTTATAGTGGACCTCGAAGCTTCATAACAATCAATATAAAGGGAGATGCATGCACCAAGCTTATGAACCAACAAATCCATGTCAAAACTACCAACAATAAGAAGCTGACACTGACTATAATCACACAGGGCCTATCAAGTAATATATAAATATATAATATATAAATATACTGGACAACAAACGTTCTTGTGACATTGACCACCCGATCCCGTTAGTCGCCTCTTACGACAAGCATGGGTTGCTGTAGGCCTATGCCACCCCGGATCTTCACGGGTCTCGACGTTAGTACACAGCTACTTTTTATGTATACATATTTACAATGTATCACAATGTAAACTACTCCCTGGTCGCCCAGCTGATGATGGTTTCGCTTCGCTGCCTCCACGAGACAGACTGTTCGGAAAACCTCGATCCAAGTATATGGATCTTCTTCTCGCTGTCTCACGATACATATGTAACAGGGCGAACGGTCATTAGATACCAGTGTTGACACTGTGTCTGACGTCTACTGTCCTGTAAACAGTATAGGACTCCACTGTCAACTACAACATCGTCTACAGTAGAACTACCATGCAACAGGCCTGCAATCATCAGTGCAAACTGGACATTAAAGTTCTTCGACATTTGTTTTAATCATGAAAATTGTTTCGCGAGAATATGAACCTTTCCATAATAACCTATCAGATTCTTTAATGTTACAAAATGTAAAGAGTTTAATATGTTTACTTAAGAATAGTCAAAGTAATTATGTTTTCAAGAAACTGACGTATTATTATTTTTGTGACCGTCAGCTTCGTGATGTAGAGAGCAACGCAAGGCGATTTAGACACTTGTCTCGAGTTTGTTCAATTGTTAAAATATAATAATTACAATTTCGTGATTTTGAGTCATATCTTGACTATTCTTGAAAAGTCATTTTTATGTATTGAAGTTATCACAAAGCTGCAACGTGTTTGTATATACGTAGTATAGTAATCATTATTGGGTGAGAACAAATTAATGCATATATTTGTGTTTATACAAGTGTCATAGCGACTGATTTATGACTACCATTGTCTGCAGTACATTTTACTCCAAAGGCAATTTACCCTGTAGCCATGTCTCCATAACTTAATTGTCATTACGTTTAAGGCGCTAATCCCAGTTGTTAATCCTCACCAACATTTCATTGTATATTGACTGTCAGCCAACCTGGGCTGCTATATCACTTCGCGTTCATTACTGTTATTTATAGTATGACATTTATTGCCTTAATTGTTCATCCCCTAAGCTGTGTCACCCCCAGAAGTCCCATGTCCAGAGCAACGTCATTGAATTTCCATTGTTGTTCATTACTATATATGTGCTACCATTACACTATTACTTGGGTGTTAGTCAAGCTTGGTATTCCGAGTGCTGGCGTAGGGACGACCTCGAGCAGGATGTGCCGTTCGTAGGAAACGTCCTGAGGTTGAGCTGGAGCTCCGCTCACCTCATGTATGCCTGAGCTGGAAGGTCCGCTCATCGCTGTGTTTGTGTTTTCAGAGCAGATATTCCGCCCATTGTGCAATTGTTGTTTATTGTTTACATGTTGTGCATAAAGCGTTCCGGGACAGTGATGTCGATTTTGTCCTTTATTCTCCAAGAGCTAATTCCCCGTCAAAATGCGCGTTGACACAAGTATTTAAAAATGTTATCCTACTTTGGCACTAACTTGCAATGCGTAATGTTTTACTTTTAATATAACAAGTTGAGTAATTTTTGCTATTCGCGTGTTATGTAGGATTATGCCAAGAGAACTTAAAAATGTAGTATTATACGCCTGTGACTGGCTGCAATGTGCAAGGCAATCAAGAGGATCAAAATATAGACATGAGCTATATATATGCCTCTGACTGGCATTTACGTGCATCGTGTAATCTTTTTACTTTTAGCAGTATCTGCTTAGTAAACTAAACGGCAAAAGACACTTTGCACCTGATTGAGGTGACTGTTATTAATAAACTAAAAACAACAAAAGTTTGAGGTAAAGTATATTTAATAAACCAACAATTCCACAAAGTATTGAACAACTCAAACTTGACATTTCGTGGTTAAATATTGTGTACCAGACAGACAAAATCAGTGGGACTTGAAAATTCAGTTGTCCCGATTTTCATTGCAATTCATTCAAACACGGAAAGTAGTCACAGACACAAAATGTGTCACTTTAATACCGAATGTGTCCACCCCGTGCCTACATACATGCAAAGACTCTACGTCGAAGGGAAAATGTCAAACGTCTGATGAGGTCACGTGCCAAGCAGTTCCATTCATCTTGTAGAGCTTGTGCCAACTCTTGTCTGATAGCGGGAGGGTGTGGTCGGACTCTAACTCGCCTGTTGAAGACGTCCCAGGGGTTTTCTTTGGATGGTAAGTCAGGAGAACATGCCGACCGGGGTAAGACGTTGACGTTGTTGTTGGCAAGGATGTCCACAACGATACGAGCTGTGTGGGTCCTGACGTTGTCGTGTACAGAACACCTCGTGGTTGTTGCCGTGCTCACCCGCCGACCCAAAAGCTTACACTGCCGATGACGTCACTGTGAGGAAGCGGTCTTCCTGTGGCGTAGTGACCCGTGGTCTCCCTGTTTTGGGCCTGTCCGATGTCCTTCCAGTCTGTCTGAAACGCTGCAACAAGTTTCCAACGACAACACGGGAACAGCCAAAGGCTCTTGCAGCGTGGGTATACGTGTCCCCCATCTGGACCACCCAAATTGCTCGTTCATGTTGTTCTGATGTTAATCTTGGCATTTCAAATATATTTTTTTACAATATGGATGTTTGACATTGCTACTTTGCAGTTTTTATACCCCTATGGCACGTGCATTTCTACCAGCAACGACATCACGTGATTTCACATTTTTCGCATTATCTCAAAAACACATGTGCATTGTCGGTAAAAACTACAGGTACAACAATGATGCGTTTGGGCTATGTGATTGTGACTATTTGAGTTTGAACCAGTACAACTAATTTAAAATCGCATTATTTTCAAACAGTTTATTTTGCAGTTCCCTTGATATTTCACGCATCTCACAAGAAACTAAAATTTTCCAATATCCCAGTGAGAGAGAGGGAGCTTTATTTCAGCAAAGGGGCCACCGGCCCATTATACAATACATGATATCAGTGTTATATGATATATTGTTTTAATCCTCTCGTGTATATTGTTACTATCTACTTTGTTTTAATATTGACAATGTATGTCCTGTGGGCCAGTGGCCTTTTTGACTTGAATAAACACACACATATCAATGTAAGACAATTTCAGCACCAGTGAGAAATTTATTACGCTTTGTAAAAGCAAGAAATATAAATTTAGTTAAAGCATTAATTATGCATTAATTATGCATTTTAGAAGTACAGAGTGTTACAAATTTATCAAAAGTTACATTTGTATAAACCTTACGTCTCAAACTGTCATAGTATGGACATTGGGAACAAAAATGATATTCAGATTCCACTTCAGGTCTTACACAAAATGGACATAGTCTCTTAGCTCTAGGTATATTGTACTTCCTTCCATTTTCAATTTGCAAAGTATGACCAGAACATCTAAATTTACTCAAAGCAATACGATAGGCACTTACTGGAAATAAAATCTAGATAATTTCCAAATACATTATATTGCTTAATACAAGAATAAAAAGAAAGTTTTGAGAAAGTTCTTAATCTGCTAGACCATTGTTGGTTATCTATATCAATACATCTTGTTTTAAAGTTATCAATAAAACCAATATGATTTACTCCTTGACTATTCCAAACATGGCCAAAACCATATGAATAAAGAAGTTGTTTTCGCTTTAGTGCCAAGCAATTTATTTCTTTTTCTGCCAGATTGCATTGATATAAATAAGCATGGCTAAGGATCATATTAGTTTTTTGAGAAAAAAGTCGGAGCCCATATTTGACAATACGAACATGTTGATCGACTTTAAGTGAATAACGTCCAAGCTCACCACGAGCAACTATATTTGGGGCAAATCTCCCATATTGTAAAATTTTCTTACATAATCTATCATGTACATTGATGACATCCTGAGACGGATGAAAGCCCCATATCTCTGAGCAGTAGAGAACAACAGGTAGTATTTTGACATCACATATATTTGTTAAAGTACATATAAGGAAGTTTCATAAAATCCCTTGAGCCTGATTTTAAAGCGAGAAGATATTTCGTCTCTTGTAGAGCTAGTGTCTTCTGTGTAAAGTACCAACTACCAGATTATGAAAGATGAACACCTAAATATTTATAAGTAGGAACAGTTTCTATAATGTCAGTGCCAAACCAAAACTTTTCATATCTTCTAAGATGACCACTACGTCTAAATACAATAACTTTACTTTTGCTTAATATATTAATAGACAATTTCCATTTATGACAATAAATCTTCATTTTGTCGAGGCGTCTTTGCAACCCCACTACTGTACTATCGAATAAGACCATATCATCTGCAAACATAAGAATAAAACGTTCAGTCATTCCTAATTGGATATTACGTTGCCCGTCTGAATTAAGAAAATCAACAATATCATTCACAAAGAATGAAAACAGAAAGGGAGATAACTCACACTCCACTATCCCAGTAATGGATAGTGACAATGATTATGGTCGGATACAGTTAACGTGGTTTACTTAAGTCAGATAGTTATACTTTCCAAAGAACGTTATTTGGATAGAATTATCAAGATTCCTTTTAACAAATCGTATCTTTGTAAATGTTGCATATATTACCATGTAACCTGCATTTATTTTGTCACAATTATAATTTGAACAGGTACACATCATTAAACTGTCATGCTATTTTGTTTCACGATTGTCTACTTTATTTTCAAATGTCAAGTATAACTGATTAATGACGACAGGCGAAATATTACAAGACCTGTAGAGATTCTTTTTAATCGGATTTCCTTTTTACGGATGTCAATGTTGTTTTATAACCAGGATCTTCCATTAAAATGGTTAGTCATTAGGATGTGCAATTTTGTTCGGCGTTTTACCCGTTATTCAACATCTCCGAATATCTTTACTCTAAGTATTCATTTATACGGAGGTCGCCTGGTGCACATATCTTCTCATCGGCCCTTCATTTTGCCCTGCGATCGTAGATTCGTTTGGCGATGCTGAAGAATGATGAAATCCATTGGTCATTGATCTACAATTGGCTAGAATGTTCACAAAGGAAATGTGATAATATCAACAATGTCGATTGTTTAGAGCACTTATCGTTAAAACTTTTATCATTTTATAGTTATCAATCATATGCTCATACAATTTTGATTACCCGGGATACCTCTGGAGTCTCAACACCAAACACAATCAGACGCATGGCATGACACTATCTAGAAGAGGTCTGTGTCACACTGAAACCTCCATCTCCAGAAACCTTATTACATTTGTCAAGAAATGTTACTTGAATATTTTCAGTGTTAACTCACACTGGAGCTGCCACTACCAGGGGTGTGGCCTGTGTTTACTCACACCAGATCTGCCGTTACCAGAAGCGTGGCTTGTGTTTACTCACACTAGATCTGCCACTACCAGGAGTGTGGCCTGTGTTAACTCACACTAGATCTGCCACTACCAGCAGTGTGGCCTGTGTTTACTCACACTAGAGCCGCCACTACCAGCAGTGTGGCCTGTGTTTACTCACACTAGGCCTGCAAGGACCAGGAGTGTTGCCTGTGTTTACTCACACTAGAGCCGTCACGACCAGGAATGTGGCCCGTGTTTACTCATACTAGAGCTGCCACTACCAGCAGTGTGGCCCGTGTTTAATCATACTAGGCCTGTCACGACCAGGAGTGTGGCCTGTGTTTACTCATACTAGGCCTGCCACTACCAGGAGCGTTGCCTGTGTTTACTCAAACTAGGCCTGCCACTACCAGGAGAGTGGTATTGTGTTTACTCATACTAGGCCTGCCACTACGAGGAGTGTGGCCTGTATTTACTCATACAATGCCTGCCACTAACGGGAGCGTGGCCTGTGTTTACTAACTTTAGGTCTGCCACTACCAGGAGTGTGGCATGTGTTTACTCATACCAGAGCTACCACTACCAGGCCGCTGTTTATGTGGCCTGTGGATATTCACCTCACCCTATCTGCCAGGAGTGTGGCCTGTGTTTACTCACACTAGGTCTGCCATTACCAGGAGCGTGGCCTGTGTTTACTTATACCAGAGCTGCCTCTACCGGGCCTCTGTTTATATGGCCTGTGGATATTCACCTCACCCTATCTGCCAGGAGTGTGGCCTGTGTTTACTCACACTAGAGCTGCCACTACCAGGAGTGTGGCCTGTGTTTACTCACACTAGGTCTGCCACTACCAGGAGCGTGGCCTGTGTTTAGGCAACCCACGAGGAACAAGCACGTGATGACAACAATCAATAGTGATGTCACTACCAGAACAAACACAATGTATACTCACAACAGAGCCACGACAACGAAGAGTAGGATGATAGCGAGTGCAATGAATACAAAGCCCGGAAATATCGCTAGTGTTGCCTCGTAGATCAGACCTCCCACCATTGTTAACACTGCAGTGGAGACCATCTCGCTTAGCTCTATCACACAAAACACGGAACCTGAAACAGATTGAAACTGCAAGCACTCTTTTGCAGGATCCTAGTTTCTTTAACCAACGACATTCAGTCTAAGTTGGCCCTGAGTCAAATGTTCATCGGTGGTTAGAATCTGTGTGACCTGGATGATCGCATGTCATCGTGTCCTTATGGTGTGGAAATTTCCTCGCTCAGTCAATCACTGGATTAGCGGGTGAGGATTCGATTATGGACAGGTCAGACACAATCTGTGTTTGCGTGTTTACATTGAGATTTGAACTACAATTCAAAATAACAGATACATTTACAAAATCGTTCATAGCATCGTGCAATCATCCTCTTCAGAACAGGTATGACAAGTACAGGTCTTTGATTACAGGCACAGGTCTCGCATTAATAACATACATCGGGCGGTGAGGCATAGTGAGAAACTTTCGTCACGCCGAAGACGATTCCAGTTCAATTCTAGAAAGTCTAATAGTACCACATTTGAAGCATAATTCTATTTTTATTTAATTCCTCGTTATTTCAGTAGTTTGTTTATTCTTTTGTAATTTCAGTTATTTTCTCGTTATTTCAAAAACTTGAATTTTTTTCGAGATATGAGAGAGAGTGAGTGAGTATGCTTTTAGCAATATTCCAGCAATATCACGGCGGGGGACACCAGAAATGGGCTTCACACATTGTACCCATGTCGGGAATCGAACCCGGGTCTTCGGCGTGACGAGCGAACGCTTTAACCACTAGGCTACCCGACCGCCCCTCGAGATGTGATAATTTTTTTATAGAAATTTTGAAAATTTGATATAACGACAATAAAATCAAAATCACAAGAAGAAAACGCAATATCATAAATATAAACAAATAACTGAAAAAAAGAAAAGAAATTTCGATAAAAAAAAGATGCTACAAAAGTGGCACCATCAGATTTTCGTACCTTACAGAACACGTCAGTCATTTTAGACAAGACAGCATAGCGTTTTGGGGTTTTCAAGATAGAGATCATACGCTCATATTGTTTTAGAGGACGGGGGTCAACGCTATTTTCATTGAGATCCGCAAACCAATTTTCAACAACTAGACAGTTTAAGAGTTGAAGGGTTGGACAATAGAGATGGTGGAAACGTTTGTTCGTTTTATCACCGCGATATGAACGACCTCATATTCGGATTGCAATTATTTCAATTACAATTTTAGAACAAGGCGGCTTCATTTCCGATACAAAACATCTTTACTGTTCCAGAAAAAAAACAGGACATTTGTAACAGCTGAACACAAAGAGCAATGTGACAATAACCTCGTTACCTATATGTTCCGCATCATATTACATCAGTGTTACCACGCGTGTTGAAATGAATGTTTCGTCTCCCACAGTATCAGCTCAGGAAGAGTGATTTCTGGGGAAAACAGACAAATTTGTTGTTGGAACAACTGGCTTACCTTGCTGGTCAGGTGCTGCGAGACTAGACATAAACCCTCTCATTATAGGGCCCGTTGCCTGGGCATATAAGCTAGCCACACCCGCTGAAACAGAACATATTGTAGTTAGCATTTTGAGATAGGTTTGTGTCATGGTTTGATGCTATCATCAGCTACTTCACATCACAGAATACATCATTTCATGAATATGAAGAGACTGAGGGGTGGAGTAGATGGATATGAAGAGACTGAGGGGTGGAGTAGATGGATAGGAAGAGACTGAGGGGTGGAGTAGCTGGCTAGGAAGAGACCGTGGGTTGGAGTAGATGGATATGAAGAGACCGTTGGTTTGAGTAGATGGATATGATGAGACCGTGGGTTGGAGTGGAGGGATTTGAAGAGACCGTGGGTTGGAGTAGATGGATATGATGAGACCGTGGGTTGGAGTAGCTGGATATGAAGAGACCGTGGGTTGGAGTACCTGGATATGAAGAGACCGTGGGTTGGAGTAGAAGGATATGATGAGACCGTGGTTTGGAGTAGAAGGATATGATGAGACTGTGAGTTGGAGTAGATGTATCTGAAGGGACCTCGGGATTGAGTAGCAGGTTAGGATGAGACCGTGGGTTGGAGTAGATGGATATGAATTGACCTCGGGATGGAGTAGATGGATATGAAGAGACCGTCGGTTGGAGTAGAAGGATATGATGAGACCGTGGGTTGGAGTAGAAGGATATGATGAGACCGTCGGTTAGAGTAGATGGATATGAAGAGACCGTGGGTTGGAGTAGAAGGATATGATGAGACCGTCGGTTAGAGTAGATGGATATGAAGAGACCGTGGGTTGGAGTAGAAGGATATGATGAGACCGTCGGTTAGAGTAGATGGATATGAAGAGACCGTGGGTTGGAGTAGATGGATATGATGAGACCGTGGGTTGGAGTAGATGGATATGAAGAGACCGTGGGTTGGAGTAGATGGATATGATGAGACCGTTGGTTGGAGTAGCTGGATATGATACGACCGTGGGTTGGAGTAGCTGGATATGAAGAGACCGTTGGTTGGTAGTAGATGGATAGGAAGAGACCGTGGGTTGGAGTAGATGGATATGATGAGACCGTGGGTTGGAGTAGATGGATATGATGAGACCGTGGGTTGGAGTAGCTGGATATGAAGAGACCGTGGGTTGGAGTAGCTGGATATGAAGAGACCGTTGGTTGGTAGTAGATGGATAGGAAGAGACCGTGGGTTGGAGTAGGTGGATATGATGAGGCCGTGGGTTGTAGTAGAAGGATATGATGTGACTGTGGTTTGGAGTAGATGTATCTGAAGGGACCTCGGGATTGAGTAGAAGGTTAGGATGAGACCGTGGGTTGGAGTAGATGGATATGAAGTGATCTCTGGATTGAGTAGATGGATATGGAGGGACCGAGGGTTGGAGTAGATGGATATGAAGAGACGGTGGGTTGGAGTAGGTGGATATGAAGAGACCGTGGGTTGGTGTGGATGGATATGAGTAGACCGTTGGTTAGAGTAGAAGGTTAGGATGAGGCCGTGGGTTGGAGGAGAAGGATATGATGAGACCGTGGGTAGGAGTAGATGGAAAGGAAGAGACCGTGGGTTGGAGCAGATGGATATGATACGACCGTGGGTTGGAGTAGATGGATAGGAAGAGACCGTGGGTTGGAGAAGATGGATCTGATGAGACCGTGGGTTGGAGTAGATGGATAGGAAGAGACCGTGGGTTGGAGCAGATGGATATGATACGACCGTGGGTTGGAGTAGATGGATAGGAAGAGACCTGGGTTGTAGTAGAAGGATATGATGAGACCTTGGTTGGAGTAGAAGGATATGATGAGACCGTGGGTTGGAGTAGATGGATAGGAAGAGACCGTTGGTTTGAGTAGATGGATGTGATGAGACCGTGGATTGGAGTAGATGGATATGATGAGACCGTGGGTTGGAGTAAATGTAAATGAAGGGACCTCGGGGTGGAATAGATTGATATATTGAGACCTTGGGTTGGAGTAGATGGATATGATGAGACCGTGGTTTGGAGTAGATGTATCTGAAGGGACCTCGGGAATTAGTAGAAGGTTAGGATGAGACCGTGGGTTGGAGTAGATGGATAGGAAGAGACCGTGGGTTGGATGGATTGACAGGATGAGACCGAAAGTTGAGGTGAGTTTAATTGGGATTTAATGTCGCTGTCAAGATTATTACGCGCGAGTGCGTGCGTGTGTGTGTGTGTTTGCTGGTTCTAGTCCGGACCTAATCTGGTTTGTAGTGCTGGACCACCGAGATACAGTTAAACATTGATACCCAAACCAGACACATTATACTGAGTGTCGAGCAGTCTTTGTTTCATACCCGAGCGAAATACAGGGTAACAGCAAGTGTCATATTTTAGTCTTTTGGTATGTCACTAGGCCACAGCGGCGTTTAGATGTATGTGACGAGACAGAATACCATGATACCATATTTGATGAATGTGACATAGAGTTGTCGTGCATACCCACCTACGTACATCATGGCGTCGTTGGTGCTGGCCGCGGTGAGGAGAAGTGACACGATGTTTGACAGGACACCAACGAGAGCCATGCTGAGGCCGGACATGAATCGTCTGAGACACCACGTGGTGAATAAAATGATGAACCAAGACAGCAACACCCTAACGGCAGAGTACAGAGTGATATGGGTCGTCGACCAGAAGAAGGGGCGGGTGAGCAGGAACAGGTTCAGGATCATCTGTTTCGTATAATCCACAGCAAAGGAAGTGAAGAACGTCACGAGGCACAAATTGACTAATGTGCGGTCTTTTGACGGGGCGAAGTAAAAGTTAAATCCTTTTTTAATAATCGATAAATTTTCTTTCAGTACATGTTTTGATTTCGCTGTCTGGTGCGTTTCTGGAATTAACAGTATGACCACCAAAAACATTGCAATGTCGAGAGCAACACTAAGATATAGTGGTTGTAGGTAGCCGGCTCTGTCAATCCAGATTCCACTAATAGACGCTCCAAGAGCAGAGGCCAGGAACAGGATGAAGGAGAGCAGAATCATACGCCATGATCTCCTATCCCCTGGTTCAGTGATGTCCGCTACAGTGCTAAACAAAGCTGTCATCATTGTTGCAAAGGCACCTCCCAATCCATATGCTACTACGCCAATACACAAGAAGTAGACGCTTAAACTGTACCGAACAACAATAACAACATTGATACAATAAATCATTGACCCAGTTAGTGAGAGATACATAAGCATCTTCCGCCCAAACACGTCCGAGAGTCCACCCATCAAGAGAGCAGTTAGACTAGCAGGTAAAATCATGCATAGAGTAATGATCATCAAATCAGTAGTAGCTTTGGCTTGTATGGCGTTCTCTCGGGCTGTGTTGTTGCTCTTGTGACTCTCATTGAGATGATTGATATCGTACTCGAGCTTTGCCCTCTCATGGAGGTAGAACTGTTGATGGGATATCAGATAGAATGCGTTTCCGAAGTACAGGAGAGCGATGACCTCCACGGCAACGTAGCCATGTCGTCTAGGAGTAGGTCTGATGCGGTCCATGCTGCCGTAATCTGAAACGCATGTGTACAATTTGTAAAACATATCAGTTTTGCTTGTTTGTTTCAGGTAGCAGAAATATTCCAGCTATATCCCTTCGTCTGTAAATGATTAAGGGCCAGGGTATGAGTGTAACGTTGCTTTCAACAGCATTCTAGTTATATTACGACGTGCCTGCTCAGTGTGGGGGGAAAGCCCAAAGTGATGCAAGTCTAAGACGTTTACCACGTTAGTGGAACCTACGAGAATGGGTATGGTGCAGACAAACCTAGAAACATAATCGGGCGAACCGGTATTCGAACCGACAATGATTCTGACGTGCCCAAGGGATGCAAATGCAGGGCCACACGGAACGACATCATAATGACGGCATCAGCTTAACACTAATAAGCCAGTACATAAGAATTCCTCATCAATATTGGTAAACACTACATTGTTGCAAGGTGTTTCTAGAAAAAAAATACATATATAAACTCACAGTTGGAATAAACAAATTTTTTTGTTATCAGCTGTAGCTGAAAAAAAACTTGGTCTCCAGACAAAGGCCTAGTCCCCTTACAAGAACCAAGAATATCAAATGGTCGGTCTCTAATTTCAACTCTTTTTTATGAATCTCTGATGAATTTTTTTAAACGAACCAGAAGTACATATTTAACTATGAACATAAATTTGCCTCTAAAATCACAGATTAGTGTATTCAAATGTGTTTCTTGTGATTCGGTGATGGTACAGTGTAGGGAAGATGACTTACCCGCGTCTTGTTTAGGAACTGCATCAGTGGAAGTTGTTAACTTTGTCTCATGTTCAGCAGAGTCATCGTGTGCTGGCATGACTTAGCTGTTACAGAAGCAAATGTTTCTTCAGGGTTTGAAGTGATGTTGTCTTTGAGAACTGCAACACATGCACAAATGTTCATTAAGTTGTGACATATTAAAAGAAGGTATAGTTCAACTAGTTGAGTTGCAAACGTGTTTCCTGAAGTCCAGTTTGTAAAACTTATACCAATACCTTAACATGAAGGGAAGAATGGCATATCCTGAAATCTAGCTTAGAAGATGAGTAATGTCTTGGCCTTATATAAATATGAAATATGGTGAATTGATCTCTCATCACCCTAACAGCAAGAGACGTAAAAACGAATTGCATCCATCAAGACCATTCCTGCAATGATGTGACGAATTTGTTTCTCTCGAGACCTTACCTGCGACAGATAGATCGATTTGCTTCTTTCGAGACCTAATCTGACAGAGATGGAACGAATTGCTTCCCTCGAAACCTTATCTTCAACAGATGTGACGAATTGGTTTCTTTCGAGCAAGTACCCAGAGAAGAAGTATCGAAGTGCTTACACGTACCTACTACATGCGTGTATACATCAAATGCATCGCATGCAAGTCCTATGCAAGTCACCAGTTAGAGTTCTATTGTTGTGTGAACAATGTAGGTGTAATGGTTTCCATATGTTTGCTGTACAGAATATTATCTGACACAGACATTTAATATTGGTGTTCTCTTATTGCTAGAATATCGACCAGGCGTTGCCACTATCCGATTTAACAAAGTTCGACACACCGTGCACGCTTGGCGTCGCCTTACTTCTGTACAAACAGAAGCGGGTAGTGCTATAAAATGATGCAGACATCAACACTGTTGATATAAAACATGCACATATTGTTGACTTACTATCTTCGGACATTACAGCAGCTGATGCCGGTCTATAATTGTGGTCATGATGATCCTGTCGTTATAACAAGTCAGGACGTCCTAACATAGTTTGTACCCGACCTGGACCCTGATGTTTCTAATAGACTTCTAAGAAGGATTCCGTCCTGCTACTATGTACGTGGACAGAGTTGTAGAACCTAAGATTTGCATCGTTTCGCCTGCATGTGACATAGGCATTTATTGATGTAGGTTCAAGGAAACAATAAACATATTCAATACTTCATTTTTCTTTGGTAGCTGATAACCATGCTCACAGAAATCGTTCTGTCCTTAGTGTAAAGACCAGTCCAGTATCATCAGCATCTTCCAATGGAAATGGAGGATTGACAACAAAAATACTGAATTACAAAAATGCAGCAAAGAGGGTCTGGATGATCCTGGCAAAGTTAGGCTGGTTAGGTTCATCATCAGGTAAGGGCCCTTCCCCCGTCTACACGCAGCCAAGACAGTAAAAGGGACTTCCCCTAGGAAGCGCTGCCTAGGCAAACCCACCGAGAACTTTTTGGAGAATTTGAAGACTGCAACTGCATCCCACTGCATTACACAGATTTTCTGAAGTCTATATTTGTACTCTGCCCGAAGTTTTTCCTTGATATGTCGAGTTTTTTAGTATGAACCCTCCATTGGCTATCAGTTCAAGGTCATCCATGTAAAGGAGGTGAGAAAAGGGTGTTGGGGATCTGTGCTGATGAGGTCCCGAATGATAACAAAAAAGCTGAAACAAAATCTTAGAGGATTGAGTGACTAACAGAAAAGCAAAGGACTAAAGGAATCGCCCTGAAATATTCCTCTTCTAATCGAAATAGGTTCCGAAGTCACCACACTTTTTCAGGCAATCAGTTGTGACCTTATTTTTTCGTGTATACAATCATTGTAATCCTCTACCCATGGTTCCTCAAGGTTACAGTTGCCGGGTATAGACCACAACTGTTTCCAAAACTCATATATAGAAGGCTAGGACATTACTCATCTTCTAGCCTAGATTTAATGATGTGCCATCATTCTCTTATTGTTAAGGTTTTGATAAGCCATTGCTACTCTCTCCAAGGGGCAAGGTTTCGTATTTTGAAACTGAAGCACGATTGTACGGGAACATTATAAACTGGATTTCAGGAAACACGTTTGCAAGCTATGCTCGACAAGATCGATACTCAACTAGTTGAACTATACCCCCTTTCACCTGTTGCAGTTCTCAAAGACAAGACCTCTTCAAACCTTGAAGTCATGCCAGCACATGATGACTCTGCTGTACAGGAGACAGATTTTACAACTTAAAATGATGCTGTTAGAAACGGGTAAATCATTTTTCCTGCACCGTTTTATCACCCAATCACAGCAAACACATATGAATACACCAATCTGTGATTTTAGAGGCAAGGTTGTAGTTCGGGTTAGTTTAAATCCTTTGTCAAATTCTGATCAGAGATTTATAAAGAAGAGCTTGAATGATGTTATCTAGGGGACCGACCATTTGATATTCTTGGTTCTGGTAATGATGCTGCAACTTTGTCTGGAGAACAGATATTCTTCTAACTACAGCTGATAACCAGATATTTTGTCAAAAAGACAACCCCCCAAAACTCTCAACAATGTGATGTTTGTGTCAGACAATTTCTTTCTATTTCAACAACATGGAGCATTGCTATTTTTTCCAGCATTTGTCGGGGCACATTATTTTTTTCAAAACCGTTTGTAATGCCAATATTGATGAGAAATTCTTATGTACTGGGTTATCATTTGTAAGCTGAAGTCGTCATTATGATGTCCTTCTGTGTTTGTTGGTTGATCTATGTGTGGTCTGTTATGACATTTGCAGTTAAAATGTGTGGGGTCTTATAGGTCTCCACGGTCTTATGCTACTGAACCACTGGGAATTACATAGTGGGAGACATTTTTTGTCGTTCCCTGTCCTTCCGACCCTTCGCATCCATAGGACATCGACCCCACTTGGATCTCACATATCTCTTCCGTGGGGATGTCGGGTTAGAATACGTCCCCAGCAACCTCTGCTTTTCGTTTGAGGTGGCTTGAAGTATCGGTTGGTCAGTCTCAGTGACTTGCTTGATTCCGTAACATCATAACACGGGTGGCCTAGTCGTCTAAGGCGCCGCGATTCGCAGTGCAGAGTTGCGTCACTTGGGCACGCCAGAAACCTATGATTGTGGGTTCGAATCACGGTTCGCCCCGATTATGTTTCTAGGTTTGTCAGCACCATACCCGTGCTCGTGGATTTCACCGAAGTGGTAAACGTCTGAAACCTGCATCACTTCGGGCTTCCCTCCCACATTAAGCTGACACGCCGTGATATAACTGGAATACTGTTAAAAGCGGCGTAAAACCCAACTCACTCACTCATATCTCACGGTATCTTCATATTCATCAAGTGATGTATTCTGTGACGTGAAGCAGCTGATAATGGTAATACACCTTGCCACTAAGCTACATAAACATCCATATGCTAACATCAATATGTTCTGTTTACTAGCAAGGTAATACAGTTTTTCCAACAACAAATGTGTCTGCTTTCCTCAGAAACCACTCTCTCTGAGCTGTTACTATGGGAGGTTAAACAATCACTTTCAACAGCACCATTACGCGCAGTAACACCATCAACTTGATGACGTAATAAGAATGAAAACACAGACACATACACACGCACATGGGGTGCTGATATTTATATATTCATCAGGTGTACAAGAATTAAATATACAGAAAATATACAGATATTCGTGCTTGTCAAAAATTCTTTTATCCACACAAGATCTTTCGTCGTTCAACGGCTCTAAAGATGAAATGAAAACTTTGACTATATATATATCGAATTTTTAATCGAAATTTCTTCTTATAATACAATAATAATGGCCACGTTAGTCCAACATCTCTGATCTCTTACTTGAAGAAGGTAAAACGCTATGCTGCTTTGTCGAAAGCGACTGACATGTCCCGTAAGGTACGAAACACTAATGGTGCCACTTTGGTTGCATAATGGATTTTTATCGAAATTTCTTATGTAAAATAATTTTCTCATATTTCGAAATTTCGATAATTTTCTTTTTACTTCGATTATATTTTCGTGTGCCTTATCGATACTTCGTTATTTTCCATTATTTTCCATTATTTTCCATAATTTTCTCGATAGCTGTAACCACTGTGCCCCACCGCACGCATGTTATAATAGTGAGATTTAATATGACTAATTGTACATAAGTCATAGCTGTTCTGAAGAGTACGAGTGCACGATCATTTATCTGCCATTTACAATTTAATTCAAATTTCAAATTAAACACACATACATAGATTGTTTCTGGTCTGTCCTTAATCGAATATTGACCAGCCAAACTAGTGATTGACTGAGAGAGGAAAGTTCCACACCGTTGGGGCACGATGACATACGTCCATCCAGGTCACACATTCTAACCACCTGATGCACTTTTGACTCAGGGCGAACTGTGGGCTGCACACTGATAGTTAAAGAGCCTAGAATCCTACAAAAGGGTGTTTGCAGTTTCAGTCTGTTTCAGGTGCCGTGTTTTGTGTGATTGATCTTCACTGGTCTCCACTGCAGTGTTTACAATAGTGAGATGTCTGATCTACGAGGCACAATTAGTGATATGTCCAGGCTTTGTATTCATTGTACTCGCTCTCATCCTACCCTTTGTTGCAGCGCCTCTGTTTTGAGTAAACATTGTGTTGTTCTGGCAGTGGCAGCAATACTGAGCGTAGCCATCTCGTGTTTGTTCCTCGTGGGCTGCCCAAACACAGGCAATAATATTATCACATTTCCTTTGTGATCATTCCAGCCAATTGTAGATCAGTGAACAATGGATTTCATCATTCTTCAGCATCGCCAAACGACTCCACGACAGCAGGGAAGAATGAAGGACACGTGAGAAGATATGTGCACCGGACGGCCTCCGTATAAATGCATTGTCAGAGGAATGATATTTACATATGCTTGCTGAATAATGGGAAAAACGCCACACAAAATTGCACATCCTAATGACTAACCATTTTAATGGAAGATCCTAGTTATAAAACAACATTAACATCCGTAAAAATATATCCGAAATCCGATTAACAAGAACATCTACAGTTGTAATATTTCGCCATATTTGTAATTATGTGACAATTGAATGATGTGTACCTGTTCCAAGTACACTTGTGACAAAATGAATGCACAAACGAAATACTAACGTAGATAAACAATTCAGTTCATCAGATGCGGTGCTTGCAAATTCTTAAGATATAATTATGATATGATAAGATACATTTTCATACTAAATTAGTATTTTAAGTGATGCCCGTTTATAACACAGGGGTGGGGGGTGGGGGGATGGGGGAACAGTTGATGAAGTGGGTTCCACCAAAGTGGCAGACCCCTATCCCCCTCCACACCCTACACCACCACCGCTCAATAAGCAATTTGAATCATTTGCGGTTGAATAGAATTAGTCCCTCCAGCCATGCAGAGACAGCGATGTGTCAATTCACCCAGGTACATCCGATGTAAGAAACGTCAGTCTGTTAGCTTGGAGATACATGAGCGACAAGACTCACGGATTCTCTCCGAAGTAGCTGGCACGCGCAAATCGAAATTGCCGTCACAGCCATTCTCCTTCCGACAATCCAAGATGGCGGCTTTCAGCGCGAGGTACACCGACATAGCTATGCATATTGACGCTTCGCCGATACCCTGTGATAAAAGCATGTAAATAGTTAGTGTTGTCGTACATTTAAGTTTAGCCAGAGACCTTAAGCTCTGTCAACGTAAAAAAATGTTAATTGTCAAACTTTAAGTACCTAAGCTCACATTGAGATAGAACGCCAAAGAAAGAATGGGAGAGGTTAACTGCGCAGGTTAACAATCGTGCATGAATATGCAGGGTAACTAAATAAGTATCATTTTCTGTAAGGAGCCAACCATTCATATTCGGGGATGGGGGATTTGGAAGTTAGATGTACTGAAATCAACAATTACAATCAAACTCCGTTGTGTCGAACTTTGAAGTGTCGAGCTTATGGTTTTTCGTTTTTTTCGGTTGTGTCGAACCTCGTATAACTCTAACCATTTAGGTAGGTCCCTTTAACTTGTACACAACGGTGTTTAACTGATGCGAGTCCTCAAAAAACCCAAACCGGTTTGGTTCCTTCTTTTGGAAGACATCGTAGGGATTCCGGGTCAGAATAGTTCCCTAGCAACCAAGGCTAGCCTTAAGGGGCATGTTAATGTATCGGGTGGGGTCAGGCAAGGTGACTTGGTTGATTGGTTGTCATCGTACCCCGACAGCGTAGATCGATGCTCATAATATCAATCATTGAATTGTAAACCTGTAAAGATCCGGGTAAGAAGAAGTCTTCAGCAACCCATGCTTGCAGTAACAAGCAACTATGCTGAGGCGACTAATCGCATCGGGTGGTCAGGCTCGCTGACTTGGTTGATACACGTCATCGTATCCCAATTGCGTTAATCGATGCTCATGATATCAATGATTGGATTGTCTCTGTCCAGACTGGAATATTTACAGACCGCCGTCGTATAGCTGGAATATTGCTGAGTGTGGTGTTGAACAAAAAACAAACAAGCATTGAATTGTCTGATCCAGACGCGATTGTTTACAAGCAGCCGTCATACACGTGGAATATTGCGAAGAGTACGATGTTAAACAAAGCAAAAACAAAACAAAAAATAACCTTTATCAGAACAAAAGTTGAAAGTTTTTTAAAAGCAAATATATGGACCAACTGGATGTTCGTTTCATGTGGTGAAAAGGTCATTAGAAACCTAGAAGAATGTGAAACAAAGAACTTACCTTCGAGGAGCAAATACCATACGGGTTGTCGCTATCTTTGAGCAAGGAGACATTGAGTTTACGGGGGATGTTCCTGACGGTGGGTATCTTGTATTCAGCAGGCCCCCCCTGCAGTACCCATCCATCCTCCGACACCACGGCCCTCTCCAGCAACATGTGGCCACACCCCTGAAACATGGTCAGATTATTGGTGTGTCCACCATAACAAGCCTGCAACATGGACAGATGACTAATGTGCCCCCGACAACAAGCCTGGCCTTGGAACATGGGCAGATTACTGATGTGTCCACTATACCAAGCCTGGAACATGGGCAGATTACTGAAACGTCCACAATAACAAGCCTGGATCGAACATGGGCAGATTACTGATGTGTCCACTATAACAAGTCTGGAACATGGGCAGATTACTGATGTGTCCACTATATCAAGCCTGGAACATGGGCAGATTACTGATGTGGTCACTATAACAAGCGTGGAACATGGGCAGATTACTGAAACGTCCACAATAACAAGCCTGGATCGAACATGGGCAGATTACTGATGTGTAACAGGTGAAACTTTAGAGTGAGTGAGTGAGTATGGTTTTACGCCGCTTTAGCAATATTCCAGCAATATCACGGCGGGGGACACCAGAAATGGGCTTCACACATTGTACCCATGTCGGGAATCGAACCCGGGTCTTCGGCGTGACGAGCGAACGCTTTAACCACTAGGCTACCCGACCGCCCCCGAAACTTTAGAGGTTCAATACGGTTATTAACTATATTTACTAAAAACATATCTGAACACCTGGTGCCACATCTGCTTTTCAGTGGTCCATTAATATAATTTCCACAGCTCTTTTACCGTTTGACCATATGGAATCTGTTTCAGAAGATAATCATGATTTGTTATTCTCTTGCATTGACGTTTTATATTTCGATGTTTTCTTTTCGATGTTCTTTTTTCCCTTGGCTATGCTCGTTGAAACTCACCTGTTGGAAAGCGCCCTCTATCTGTCCGATGTCGATCCCCGGGTTGAGGCTCCTGCCCACATCGATGACCATGTCCGTCTGGAGGATCTGGTTCGTGAAATAACGCACCACAAATATACAATCTTCATCTCCTGTGATGGTGTCATGCCATAATGGTCATGAAGAGTAATGACTAATGAGTAAATGTTGCTTTATGCCGCATCAGCTTTAAGACGCTCCACTGCAAGCGCACATGCCTGACCCTTCCCTGCACGCGGACATAGCACATGCTCTCCTGCACGCGTACATACATGACGCTCCCCTGCAAGCGGACACAACTGATGTTCCTCAGCAAGCGGACATACCCCACTCTCCCCTGCAAGCGGACATACCTCACTCTCCCCTGCAAGCGGACATGCCTGACCCTCACCTGCAAGCGGACATAACAGACGCTCTCCTGCACGCGTACATACATGACACTCCCCTGCAAGCGCACATGCCTGACACTCTCCTGCACGCGTACATACATGACACTCCCCTGCAAGCGGACACACCTGATGCTCCCCTGCAAGCGGACATACCCCACTCTCCCCTGCAAGCGGACATAACAGACGCTCTCCTGCACGCGTACATACATGACTCTCCCCTGCAAGCGGACATACCTGACACTCTTCTGCACGTATACATTCATGATACTCTTCTGCAAGTGGGCATACCTCAAACTCCCCCTGCAAGCGGACATACCGGACGCTTCCCTGCAAGCGGACATACCTGACGCTTCCCTGCAAGCGTACATACCTGACGATCCCCTGCAAGCGGACATACCTGACGCTTCCCTGCAAGCGTACATACCTGACCCTCCCCTGCAAGCGGACATACCTGACGCTTCCCTGCAAGCGGACATACCTGACCCTCCCCTGCAAGCGGACATACCTGACGCTTCCCTGCAAGCGGACATACCTGACCCTCCCCTGCAAGCGGACATACCTGACCCTCCCCTGCAAGCGGACATACCTGACCCTCCCCTGCAAGCGGACATACCTGACGCTTCCCTGCAAGTGGACATACCTGACATTCTCCCGTGAGACAGTCCACTTCTATCTCGGAGCACCCAACTCCATATGTCGTATACTCGGACGGCTGGCCCTTGCCGGTTTTGAACTCGTAGCCGCCTTGTTCACGTGAACTAACAATCACGACATTACATGATAATTGTATATAGAATTACATCTATACTATGTCAGTAATGTACAATCAATCTTTGTTCTGCAAGTACTTTTGCTGATAATGCGAAACATTACTATAAAGAACATTCATCATTAAGGTTAATTTAAAGGATAGAACTGGAAGATACTACCTAATACAACTGTTAGCGAAGGTTAATGTTCCAGCTATACCACGGTAATCTGTTGCCAGTATTTGTTTGTTGCAGATAATCTGTATTCGTGTGTAGCAATGGGGTGTGGGGTTGGGTGTGGGTGTGTGTGGGGTGGGTGTGGGGGGTTGGGGTGGGGTAGGGGGGGGGGGGGGGGTTGAGGGTGAGAAGAGGGGGGGGGGGGGGGGTGGCGTCGTGAGACCTATTCTGGCCAGGATTTTCAGGGAATACCTGAAGAACAGACGCTCGTACCTGTAGTATCCGACTGCCGACAGATTGACATTGGTCATGAATGCCTCCGTTACCTGCAAGATAGACACGAGGACAGACTGATGTTTAGTTTCTAAAAGCAGGATATTGAGACTGTACTCATTCACTAATATAGTTATGTTTTCCCCAACTATGAAGATTTTTGTCTGAAGCACATGCTCATTGGAAGCCACTGTGCTGATTACATCGCACCTATATGAATGTTTAACTGACATCTTGACTCAAATTGTTAAACTAGAAGGACTAAAGGGCGTTTCACCTCACAACTTTGGTCATCGAGCACGTGGCTCCTCATGGACATCTAAAGCACACAAATCATGAGTTCGCATCGAGAACCTAGGTAACCCCTTCGCGTTCAACTGAAGACGGCAACCGAAATGATCGACTCTGGACAACATGCATTGTCGGACCACAGCTACCAACCTACGGTTGGCCCATACAATAAAATCAAAGAACCGCTGAATTTTGCCCTGGTCAAGAAAACCGTAAAAAGGCCCTGAAGCAGTTAACACGAGAACGGATGGAATAATGTCATGCCGATTTCAGCAACAGTCCAGCTATGTCACGGCATAGCCACCAAGAACGATGTGTAACCATGAGGGGCATGGAACCCGAGTAGTAGACGGACCTCACAATCGTCCAATTAACCCCAGACATGAGGCCCAAATGTTTAAGGTTTGGCTACCTACCCAGTCTTTCCAGGTCTTGTCGGGGTTGTTCTTCTTGATGGGCTCCAGGCGCCGTGCTATCTCCTGGCATGCTGCCTGCAACAACCAGTGATTGAGCGCATGGGTCGTGTCAACTAGTTAACTAGGGTATAGGTCATTTTTGTTAAAAAACAAAATTTGAATTTGTAATGCGCCAAATTACATTCACTAAGCGGGTGCTCATAGCGCTACACAATTATTATCCTGGTCAATGGATCAGTGTACACTCGATTTTCATTCTCGGTTCCCTGGTGAGTATACAGCCCAAGCTTGCCTGTGAGGCACTAGATGGTTAACAGCCAAACTACCATCTAATCGTACCGGGTGTCCATTCAATGCTGGGTTAACAGAGTCACTTGCCGAGACGCCACGTGTGCTGCATGTGGTTCTGTGTTGGGCAGGGCCGAAGCCGTGGAAAGTCTCACCCATCCAACTACTATCCGCGAACTGCGGTGCTAACTGATTTGAGACATGTGCGCTGTGCCACCACGTATCACTCAATATTGCAATGGGTCGGATATATCAATCAAGTTTCTGGAATCGGCCACGTTTGACACAATAACAGGGGGCAGGCGGAAATGGTAATGTATGATTCCGAGACGTGCTCCGCCAGAGATTATTAATTTGATCAGGTTTAATGTGGTGCATGTAACAGTCTGCTTGGAACTTTCATTGTAACGCCACTGATAGCAGAACGAACGCACGTGCGTCAAACTTACATGAGTAAAATCTGCACTGATGTAAAATTGGATTTTGAACACCATACAGGAGCTATGAAATGCATGTCGTTGAGATTTGTACTGACTTCAGAAACAATTTAGCACACTTTCAGAAACCATACAAGAACCATGTGACGTTGACCTTGACCGCCCTCGCCGTTGAGATTTGTACTGACTTTAGAAACAATTTAGCACACTTTCAGAAACCATACAAGAACCATGTGACGTTGACCTAGACCGCCCTCGCCGTTGAGATTTGTACTGACTTTAGAAACAATTTAGCACACTTTCAGAAACCATAAAAGAACCATGAGACGCTGACCTTGACCGCCATGCCGTTCAGATCTGTGCTGATACTGGCCGCTGTCGACGATGTGTTGGGGACAGTGTTGGTGCTGGTCTCGGTGATGTGGATGGTGCTGGCCGGTACCCCAAGGGTATGGGACGCCACCTGGTTTATGATCGGACCACGGTATTAACGTGACGATTGACACAATGTGATTACACTTGAACACAACATACATATGGGTATCTTGGTAGACAAATTGCTGTAGGTGTTTGCGGATATGAGACTAGTCGTGGTTTTAGTCCCACCTGTATCATCTTGATGTAGAGTCCCTGACCCATCTCCGTCCCCCCGTGGGTCAACAGCACCGAGCCGTCCACGTACACGTGCACCAGTGCACCTGCCTGAAACACACACACGCTCCCGTATAGATACGTTCCCGTATTTCTGATATTAGGAAGGTTTCATAAACGGGTTGATAATATAAGGGACATCAAACCAGAACGGTATGAACCTTAACTGTTTTGTTGGAGTGGCCCTATTGTCTCGAATTTCTTCAATAGAACTAAATTGTCGACGTACCTTACACATAAATCTCTCTCTGTAGCCGACACCAAAACGATAGGGAACCATCGCAAAGCCACGTTTCGTCCAACGACTGTGTCTGTAATATGCAAACACCAAGGTTCAATGATCATACAAGCCTTAAGAATATACGTGTATTGCAAAGTCATTGGCATGTGTATACTATTGGAAAAAACTCCTTCAGAATGAATCATTTGTTTTTCTTCATAAGGAAAGAGTACCTAGTCTGATCGTCACGGCCGACACACCTGTTACACTCCTGCACCCGACACACCTGTTGCACTCCTGCACCCGACACACCTGTTACACTCCTGCACCCGACACACCTGTTACACTCCTGCACCCGATACACCTGTTGCACTCCTGCACCCGACACACCTGTTACACTCCTGCACCCGACACACCTGTTACACTCCTGCACCCGACACACCTGTTACACTCCTGCACCCGACACACCTGTTACACTCCTGCACCCGACACACCTGTTACACTCCTGCACCCGACACACCTGATGCACTCCTGCACCCGACACACCTGTTACACTCCTGCACCCGACACACCTGTTGCACTCCTGCACCCGACACACCTGTTACACTCCTGCACCCGACACACCTGTTACACTCCTGCACCCGACACACCTGTTACACTCCTGCACCTGACACACCTGTTACACCCCTGCACCTGACACACCTGTTACACTCCTGCACCCGACACACCTGTTGCACTCCTGCACCCGACACACCTGTTACACTCCTGCACCTGACACACCTGTTACACTCCTGCACCCGACACACCTGTTACACTCCTGCACCTGACACACCTGTTACACTCCTGCACCCGACACACCTGTTACACTCCTGCACCTGACACACCTGTTGCACTCCTGCACCCGACACACCTGTTACACTCCTGCACCTGACCAACCGGTTACACTCCTGCACCCGACACACCTGTTACACTCCTGCACCCGACACACCTGTTACACTCCTGCACCTGACACACCTGTTACACTCCTGCACCCGACACACCTGTTACACTCCTGCACCTGACACACCTGTTGCACTCCTGCACCCGACACACCTGTTACACTCCTGCACCTGACCAACCGGTTACACTCCTGCACCCGACACACCTGTTACACTCCTGCACCCGACACACCTGTTACACTCCTGCACCTGACACCTGTTACACTCCTGCACCAGAACCACCTATTAACCCAATCCATCTGACTTGCCTGTTAACTTAATTCTTCCGAGTCACCTGTTACACTCTTGCACCTGATACACCTATTAAAATCCTGCACCTGAACCACCTGTTAACCCCATCCATCTGACTCACATGTTAAACCCGTGCACCTGGTACACATGTTAAACCCCTGCACCTGAATCACAATTAAAGCCCCTTCACCATACTCACCTATTAAACCCCTGCACCTGACTCACCTGTTAAACTCCTGCACCTTTGTTTTCCGGACTTCATACTGACTTTCCTCCAGACACTGACGCCAACACTGGGACAGCGTGCAGTTGTCCAGCAACATATCCGACACCGTCACGTCTCCCTCTTTCAACATGTTTATCTCACGCACCTGTTGAAAGGCATACTACATAAGTCAGTATATAGTGTGATGATGGGATGAGGGTTGCTTGGGCACGGGGGTGCGGGTGCGTATTCTCTTTTTTAGATAGCACATCAACAAATACTAAAACACCCTTTCTGTAACAAATTAGTGTTTGTCAAAGAGAATCCTATCCTAGGCATGTAAACATATTGCCGTAAGTATTGGATATAACCTCCCCACGAGGTCTCGACGGAGAATGTAAGCCAGGGGAGGAGGGAAATAGGGTAAGGCCGACTCCCCGAGCTTACATTCTTGGTCAAGACCGAGGGGTGGGGGAGGGGGTGGGGGGGGGGGGGATGTGTGTGTGTTATATCCTTCTTATGAACCGTCTTAATGCACGAAATGCCTTACAGTAAAACAATACAGTGTATCACGGCATAAAAGGAATTCCCTCAAAGTGTGCGAGAAAAAAACACACGTGCAGCCTGGGCTAGATGGAGTCATGACATGATAATCTGAATAAATTTTCATCACCGGCTTACAAAACCTAACACGATATGTGAGTTTGCAGGTTCGATTCACGTTATGGAATTTTAAAACAAATTTCTGACTTTTAACCAATCATCAAACACAATTGTGTCTACATCGAGAGGCAAGTTTATAAAACGTTAAATTTCACGGAATGCCCGCTTATCCGGGCATACGTAAGCTGGAATGACCGCTTACCTGGGCATTCTGAGGGAATAACTCCTGTACGGGTTTACCCGAGAAAAGTCGAATCTAAATTTATAACAGAGTGACATCATTAGAGGTTTATAATGCCAGCTACTTACTGAGATGATTGCCATGGTAATAATCCAGGCAACTCAGCCCTACATGGGGCCTATTGTTATATACCTGAGTTTCAGTCATGTTGAGTCTGCTGGCGAGTTCTGTCATTATCATCTCCGACACCAGGAAGCTGTCCGGCATACCGAACCCCCTGAACGCTGTATTAGGGGGAGTGTTCGTCTTACACAGGTAGCCAGTTATCCGGCAGTTGGGGTAGCGGTACGCGGCCTCGAAGTTCAGCACACATATCTCCAGGAACTGTGAACAGATGAATCTTAACTTCTGTAGAATGTGTGATGGCGATGGCGAACACTATTGCCCATTATGTAGGGTAGGAGCTTACATCGTATGTTAGAATATATATTATACTTACGGCATAGGCGATGTCAGAAGCATGGCCAGCGTCGACATACATGTCCATCACAACGCTCTGGATCCGGCCGTCTTTGGAGCAACCGATCTGAAGAGACACATGTGACTGTTGATAACAGGTAGTTTTCAATTGTCCCACAAACGTGATCCGTAAAGTAAAGATTGAAGTACGATTTTGAATCTTATTACACAGCATCTTCAGATGGCATTTCGAAATATGCTGTCATAAATTGAAACTTTATATAATTTGAATCGGGGACGACATTAGGGCGGGATAGAAAACAAGAAGACATCGTATGTCCACGTGCGTAATGCTTGGTTTAAATTGTTTTGTCGTAACCGCAAACTTTAGCTCGACACTGGTACACCATTATGTAAATATTCGCTAGGGTCCTCAGCAACCCATGCTTGTCGTAAGGGGCGAATAACGGGATCAGGTGGTCAGTCCCGTTGACTTGGTTAATGCATATCATCGTATCACAGTTGCGTAGATCAATGCTCATGATGTCGATCACTGGATTGTCTTGTCCGGACCCGATTATTGACAAACCGCCGTCATATTGCTGAGTGCGGCGTTAAACAACCGAAATACCTTTATCCTAAGTAGTTTAGTCAAGCAGCCAATGACACAACCCTAGAACATGAACTGTTGAAGTCTCCACCTTATACTCTGCGTGAAACCCGGGCGCCTTTCCCGTGATTGCCATGTCCGTTCTCCTGTCCAGCACACACCTCACCGGTCTCCGGTACCTGCAAATTCGACAACCACAACTTCATGACAGAACTGTCTCCGATCCTGCGGTTGTTGTTTAGCCTAGTGGTTATAGCGTCTACTCGTCACGCCGAAGACCCGGGTTCGATTCTCAAGGTGGATTTCAATGAGAAGCTCAATGATAACCGCCGCTGCGATATGGTTGTTCAAAGCAATTGACAGTATACTCCTAACGTTTCAGGGTAACTCGTTTCTATTATTCAGTTTTCATTTTCCGGTTGTGTCTAACATGCATTAACTTACTTGTAAGCAGCCACGGCCACTGGCTGAGACAGGAGGTCGTTCCTCGTCTCCTTCCCTCCGAATCCACCACCTGCAGGTACAGCAATATATCAAGTAAGCCCCTATTGTAATAACCCGAATACATATCAACTAACCCCTGCTGCAGAAACACCAATACGCTTCAACCAACCCCTGCTGCAGAAACACCAATACGCATCAACTAATCCCTGCTGCAGATCACCAATACCCTTCAACTAACCCCTGCTGCAGAAAGACCAATAAGCATCAACTAATTCCTGCTGCAGAAACACCAATAAGCATCAACTAATCCCCGCTGCAGAAACACCAATACGCATCAACTCATCCATGCTGCAGAAACACCAATACACATCAACTCATCCATGCTGCAGAAACACCAATACACATCAACTAAACCCTGCTGCAGAAACACCAATACACATCAACTAAACCCTGATGCAGAAACAGCAATACGCATCAACTAATCCCCGCTGCAGAAACACCAATACGCATCAACTTACCCCTGCTGCAGAAACACCAATACGCTTCAACCAACCCCTGCTGCAGAAACACCAATACGCATCAACTAATCCCTGCTGCAGATCACCAATACGCTTCAACTAACCCCTGCTGCAGAAAGACCAATAAGCATCAATTAATTCCTGCTGCAGAAACACCAATAAGCATCAACTAATCCCCGCTGCAGAAACACCAATACGCATCAACTTACCCCTGCTGCAGAAACACCAATACGCTTCAACTAATCCCCGCTGCAGAAACACAAATACGCTTCAACAAACCCCTGTTGCAGAAACACCAATACGCTTCAACTAACCCCTGCTGCAGACACACCAATAAGCATCAACTAATCCCCGCTGCAGAAACACCAATACGCATCAACTTACCCCCGCTGCAGAAACACCAATACGCTTCAACTAATTCTCGCTGCAGAAACACAAATACGCATCAACTAACCCCCTACAGCAATATATCAACTAAACCCCCATTGTAATAACTCGAATACGCATCAACTAACCCCTGCTGCAGAAACACCAATACGCTTCAACTAAACCCTGATGCAGAAACAGCAATACACATCAACTCATCCCTGCTGCATAAAGAGCAATACGCATCAACTCATCCCTGCTGCAGAAACACCAATACGCATCAACTCATCCATGCTGCAGAAACACCAATACACATCAACTAAACCCTGCTGCAGAAACACCAATACACATCAACTAAACCCTGATGCAGAAACAGCAATACGCATCAACTAATTCCCGCTGCAGAAACAGCAATACGCATCAACTCATCCCTGCTGCAGAAACACCAATACACATCAACTAACCCTGATGCAGAAAAACCAACACGCATCAACTAACTCTCGCTGCATAAACATCGACATGCATTAATATTGATCACAACGAGATACAGAAGTTTTCAGTACATTACGGTACATGATGAGTTATGAGTCCATAAAAGGACACACACTGAATAGTCCGAATTATTCCCAAACATACAGGGTGATAATTTGGACATAAAAAAATAAACACGACTGCATGGTTGCTGGTTCATTGCCATTATATTAAACAGTGGGCAGAACATTCAAACATATTCACACGCCTTTTTGAAGCGTCTTCACTGAGTGAAACTGTCATCTGTAACATCGATTATTGTAAGAATGACAATATTAAAGAGGTCATTACCCTCGTGTGTATCCATATCCTAAAATATCATACCTTAGGAATAACGGATATGTGTTATGCTCGCCTAGGCTTGCATAATACAAATTTTTTTCCTGGTATATATTTATGATACGGTAACACACACTTTTATAAGTTTTGGCAACTTTTGAGCTATATACTGCGAAACTATTTAGCGAGGACACTATCCGAGAGGGGTCAGTTTCTATTATGTACTTTTTGACCGATGCGAATGCGGCTGTTTATCCGAATTTTAAACTGTCGTATTTGACCGAAATTCATTGTGTCACTGTATTGCCATCTGACTGAATTCCATAACACTATGACAGACCAGGCAAACAAACGTGATGTCTTATAGACTTGAGTGGCCCCTCTTTGATCAATCGATGGAGTACCATGAACGGCTAGTGAAAATAATATGTGAAGGCAATTGTCTTTTGGACTATATGAATATGTAGTAAGCAAATAGGTTTTCGGACTGACAAATCACTGAGATGAGCACTTTCCATGAAAAGTTAGAATGCTTAGGCACCGTTTGTGAGAGATGAGTAAAGTTTTGTCGACAAAAGAATTTACGAATGACAGTATATGATGAATAGGTTATCACGCTTGAGAGTCTTGAGATTGTAAATATCCTGTTTTAGGAATAAACACTATGTATCTAAATTGCCTAGACTCGCAAAATACATTGTTTAGAGGTACTAGCATCTGTACGTAACGTCAATCAAATGCTTGATAAAGTGACTAGCATCTGTACGTAACGTCAATCAAATGCTTGATAAAGGTACTAGCATATGTATATAACGTCAATCAAATGCTTGATAAAGGTACTAGAATCTGTACGTAACGTCAATCAAATGATTGATAAAGGTACTAGCATCTGTACGTAACGTCAATCAAATGCTTGATGAAGGTACTAGCATATGTACGTAACGTCAATCAAATGCTTGATAAAGGTACTAGCATCCGTACGTAACGTCAATCAAATGCTTGATAAAGGTACTAGAATCTGTACGTAACGTCAATCAAATACTTGATAAAGGTACTAGAATCTGTACGTAACATCAATCAAATGCTTGATAAAGGTACTAGCATCAGTACCGCAACGTAAATCAAATGCTTGATAAAGGTACTAGCATCCGTACGTAACGTCAATCAAATGCTTGATAAAGGTACTAACATCTGTACGTAACGTCAATCAATTGGAATGTATGACTCAAAATGTTTGACCTTCGCTGGATGTATCAAATGTCTGTGTGACCTATACAGATTTGTATAAAACTAGAACTTACCCAATCTCTTGACATGACACACCACGCGGTTGAGCGGAATACCCAGTACCTGAGCTACACTTTTCTGTAAAATTGATAATTAGGATTGAAATATGTATCAATAACGGTTGCAATAACTGATACATGTGCTATGATCAATAATATTTGACTTAAGATGCCAAAACTATACACTGATATTTAACAGCAACAACAATAATATGTACTTTTAAACAGCACAAACTCTACACAAGGTATGAGTATTACCTAAGTCAATGCATCAGCGAAGAAACATTTTGCATTCTCAGCTCCATGGGGAGTATACAACCCAAACTTGGCACAATATATACGACCACAGATTTGGATATTATTCATACAACTCAGTTCTGCCGGCTAGTAAAGCTGAGTCTAATATCTGAATGCCATAACAGTACAATATTATGACTAGTGAAGATCAAGAAGATAACGGGATCGGGCGGTCAGGCTCGCAGAGTGGTTGATCCATGTCATCGTATCCCAATTGCGTAGATCGATGTTCATGATGTCAATCACTGGCGTTCTGGTCCTGACTCGATTATTTACAGACCGCTGGGATACTGCTGTGTGCGGCGGCGTTACAAACAATTACATATTGCTCTGTGGACACATACTTGACACAGACAACGTTGGTCAACATAGACAATGTAATGAAACATAATAATCAAAGAAGACACAAATATACTATACCTGTGCCATGGAAGGGTTTTGTGACGTGCAGTAGACGTCCACCTCGTTATGTTCTGCTCTTGGTTTCACCAGAACACCATGACTCTCCATGTAGAAGTGTTCACGGGGGTCGATGTCAAGGTGACCCTCAATGACCACATCAGATGCAGCGAACCCGGCGTCAACGTCACCGAAGACGATGGCTGGTGTGGCTGGTTCCTCAGTGTAGAACGCCTTCTCCCGAATGGCGTCCTGGAATACAAGGTGTTGTTGGGAGACAGATGGTGGCTTGATATGTGTTAAAGTACTTGGAAGAATGATTACAGAACATGTAACTTACAGATATCGATGTACCAAGAGTTAAACCGTATTGAAATTAATACGGTAGAGACCATCTTCGACGTTTTAAGTCAAGCAAGTTAATCTTCAGAGTGCGATAATTCTTTCGTCCATGACGGGATGTTCGTACAACAGTACCAAGGTCGGGGGTTCGATCTCCGGCCGAGTCATACCAAACGGAAAAAGGTGCTACTTGTTGTTAAGGGGTTTAAACAGGGACTAGTCGTCTCGGAGTCAGTATACTGTGTCTGAATCTGTGTCATGTTGAACTGCGGCATGGTATCTCAGATGTCAGATGGGTTTGATGGGTACGTTTATCTTACGTCACAAAAGCCTACTATGTAGCTGTCAGTGTTCAGTCTAACACGTAAACGTCTACTGTTTGATATACTGTAGATAAGGAAAATATTATGAATATTTTAATTCCAATTACATTTAGTTACGAATTACATCAGAAAAAAAATATTTTCTCTATAAATGGAACATATTGGAACAATATGTAGAGCATTTTGGAATACATAAATGATTTCCAAAACATTTAAAAAATGCTGATATAAAATCACGCCAACATACACACACGCACGCACGCACGCACGTCGCAATATAAGAAGTGCAATAATAAAGTTAAACCGCCATTTCACCTCACCTTACAACGGAACGATTAAAGGCGGAGTTCGTTCGAGAAATACGGCAGTCCTAGCTGTTGGAATCAAGTAGGTCTGATACCGTTTTGTTTTGCTTCTTACTCATTATGTTATGCCTATCACTCAAACAGTTAATGATGCCCCGTGTCTCAATGTCACCCCGGGAACTAATAACAACGTTCAGATCGACACTGGAATTGGGTTCTCTACCACGAAGCACAGTTCTTCTTAAGACAACCAAAACCAGTTACCGTGCACCACGGCACAGACGTAGTACCTCTAAAGTAATAACGGCAGGTAGATCCTCGTATGTCACAGTCACGTGTCTGGCTGCTTCCAGCGCCACCTGGCGATCTTCAGCAAGCACAAGGCCGATTACCTGGCCACAACATCTGACCTGAAAAATTACTCAAATGATATTAATGAAGAAATCTCTACGAATGATATGCATCATTATTCCACTTCAGGACACTAAATGTATTTTTTTATGCCTCAAAGTGAGATTGACCAATCAGAGCAGAACAACTAACCCCATATGATCCCGGATACCGTCAGTAAAAATCCAAGATGGTTGTTTCTGACCTAATATGAGACCGAATATACCGTCAGTAACAGCCATTTTGGATTTTCTAATACCCACCTCACATATTTCACATGAAAATTCTTGAATAGAAATTCGTTATTCGACACTGTTTGTGTTTTACTATCATTAATTCTGATGTGCAAGGACATTATTATTTTTTTCTAGATCACTTTCGTGACTTTATTGATAAAGATTATAGTTAAAATTATCAACAAGGTTTGGTCTCTAAGATTTAAAGAGTAGTCTCCCTTTGCCCCTTAAAGTCAACGGTTGAAAGTGTCAAGTTTTCATTTCAACATGACATGTGCGATATGGATACCAGATGTAAACTGTTCGGCATAATAAATTCGTAATGGTGTCTTTAATTGTCGTATGTGGTTAGCAGAACAAATATTGGGCGAGGCGTCAGCTAATATGACACCGTATACGGCAACTAAAAACACCATAACAAATAATATATCTACATCCTATTCCTGAATAAGGGCCCATTTGACCATTGATATTATCCTCCGAGTGAGTTAGTGAGTGAGTTGCACATGCATTTCTAACCAACGTTTTATTTGACCTTGACCACTGTCTTCCTGTACTCTACGGAACTGTACCATCCTGATAAACGAATTTTCATAGCCATTTGTGAATTAATGATAACATTTAAGATAACTTTTCGTAACTAACCTCTGTTTCAGCAAATACGTGTTCGCCCTGTATAGCACAGCCCCAAATGTTCTTCCCTGGCACATCCTGGTGATCCACATATCCTGTTACCCCTGGTAACGCAATAGCTTCTGTTACGTCCACTTCTTTGATTCGAGCGTGTGGTCGCGTGCTCAGCACAAGTCCAGCATACAATTCACCTACAAGGTATGCACACATTTGTACCATACATTAGAATGAGAGACGTTTACCCCTTTGGTGAAATCCAAGAACAATGGCATGGTACTGACAAACCTTGAAACACAGTGAAGGGGAATCGGGGTTCGAACCCATGAACATAGGTTTCTGGCGTACCCAAGGGACGCAACTCAGCACACCCCGCGTGTCATCAAATGATATAGCTTCATAGCTTCGACATATGCATTGTTATATATCTGGCCCGTTTCACGAAGCAATCCTAGAACCGCGATCGCTTTGTGAAATTAGGATCAAGAACGTAAAATGTGGTGCCATAGCTACCTTCACATCTCGGCATGTCATCCAGGTACACAGCCTCCCCACACGTCATCTGTAGCGCACTGGAGTGTGGGATAGGTCGACGCATGTCATCTTCCGGTGGCTGATCAGGACCGACATTGTCAAACACTCGGGTACTCTCGTAGTCGACAGTAGACAGGGCAGGGGGAGCATTGGGGGCAGTCTTCAGAGAAAAGAAACAGTATGATCATATAAATGGTACTCTCGGCACCGTTCAGAGAGAAGAACCAGAACAGAAGCATCCCTCAGTTGGACCCCGATACATCACGCTATCAACTAAATTGAATGTGGTGGTCAGGATCTGATTGCCTGTCATGTTGCTGCCTCAATGTCAGACACTGCTTTGCCTGGTCAATTGTGCTGACAACAGCATTAATTCACTCACTCTCACTCATGTCACTTTTAGACTACCTTTCCACTGACGGCCTCTTCTACAGCAAACATGAATTTGAAAACTTGGGCCACAGCGACATGCTTGGCGTCGGCAGTGATGGCCATCTTGTTGTCCAGGAGTTTGCCAAGGGAGGTAAGAACGGTTGGCACCAGCGATAGGGACCAACTCCTGATAAAGACAGAAGCGCAAGTCAGATTAGCAACATGAAAATAATACTGATGCCAGGTGGAATTTATATATTCACGTCAGATATGGACACAATCATAGACGTCCTTTATATTTATCAATGACGTCAGGTACATTTATCACCTAAGTCACATAACATGCAACATTTATCATCGACGTCAGACACATTTATCATCGACGTCAGAAACAATCATCATCGGCGTCAGAAACATTCATCACCTAAGGCACATAACATATACGTCGCTGGAAAATATCAATAGAAGGCAGATATACTTTACATCAAAATAGTCAGATAAATGACAAAAGTTCAGTGACGTTCGATCCCAGTTATATACCAAAGATCCGTTCCAACACATAGACTTCAGTTACAAATATCTCATCATAGTTCCTTCAGAAGCATGTTAATGCTGGTCCGCTGTGGATGCCTATGAGAAATATCTCTGTGGCTTGATAGTGCCATCACTTCTTCTACTCACTTCCCTGCCATTTCCTGCTGAAGATCCTGAATTTTCATAACCGGCTGGAAACAATTCCCACCAAAAGTGAAATAAATGTCGTCAATAACATCACTCCCTGGTTGAAATGATATCCCCGCAACGGCATTAACATATGACGTGTCAAAGCCTCGCCGCAGTGGCTGCTTGTAGAACATCACGTGGTCACCCTGTCATCACAAACATCATCAAATTAGGACAACACGCGATTATGCTAAACATAAGAGCGTTATCACTTTTCCCCCGCCATGTAGGACTTTAGAATTTTGTTTGTAAATATAGTAGTGAATGGAAACAGGAAAAAAGTTCCATAAATCCTTGAGAATATATTGGCACTAGGGTCGTTTCATGTCATCAGACAAAAATGATTAGATGTAAAAAATAATACACCCAAAAGGCCCCTTCTCTGGAAAAAATAACTTATGGCTCCAATTCTCGAACTCTTGATAAGTATCTCTTTGATAAGCTAACTTCAAAAGTTTCCGTGGACACTTGTCCTCATTGCAGACACTATGCGCGAAAGTTGAAGCATGGAGCAAGGGTAATACAAAGTAACTTACGACACCAATTTTCGAAAAATTCGTCCTTGACAAGTACCTCTTAAAAAAGAACGTAAACTTTCATTCGTGTAATTTAAGGATTTTCTGTGAAAACATGTCCCATCTCCCACAATGTGCACTAAGTTGAAAAGCACGGAGCAAAGACCATAAATGAATTTAAGACACCAATCTTCGAACTCATTTAAGATCATGACCAGTAATATCAGTGTGTTAAATGTCATTTCTACTAATTTAATAGTTTTTGAGAAAATTGTCCTCTTTGAGAAGCGGACGGACTCATTCCCTACATCCCCCGCCCCACTTCGTGGCGAGAGATAATAATATAAACAAAACCATCATCCCTACATGAACACGCACCTGTTTTGTGAAGGGCAAGGTGACATAGACGAGGACGTCAGCGGGGTCAAGGCCATTTAAAGGCGGCGTAAACTTCATCACCTCACGGTACGGGAAAGTGCGTTCACCTTTGACTGGGAAAGAAGATACAGATGTCATACCATACACTCTAATCGAAACATAAATGTATTTTACATTAGACACAAAATAAACCCAACCTCTGCCTGTTGAAGAATGTTATAGCACAGCTTTGGATGACAACAGTTTAATCCAATAGTACATAAAACGCTGAAGTGCTAAAACACACTATGGCCACCTTCGCCCAAGGCAGTATTATTCGAGGCTGACATTCACACACGGGAACGTGCAAACAAAGTAAACCAGAGCTGTGTAGATGCGTGTGTGATGTACCCAGAAGTTGAACGTACCGGCGTTGTTGACGTGCAGCATGGCGTCCATTGCCAAGAAGACCGGTTGAAGATCCGAAACTGTGGCCGAGTTTAGAAGATTGCCCCCAACACTCTGCAGCGATAATTGACGTATTATTATATCATACATTTTTATGCCGCAGGTGTCCAGGTACTAGTGTCTGCTAAAATGAGGTTTTATTTGTTCCCCGACCAGTGGATCCGTTTGCATTCTAGTTATTATTCTGAATTCCCTGGAGTGTATACAACCAAAGCAGATGGTTGAAGATCCCAAACTGGCCAGGTTGAGAAGATTACACCTTGCAGCGACAGTTGACGTATAAAGTACTTTCATTACTAACCAACACAGACAAATGATAATTCTTCTACTTATAATTTCCTATTAACATTCCAAGTAAGGGGGAACTTTGTATCTCGAGCTATCAGGTTTCAAATTTTAAAGCACATGAACTACATAATTAATGTCTTTGTTATGAAACATAAAGAAAAAACAAACAGGCAAAGTGTGGTATTTTTCCGACTTTTTTGTTGACAAATAAGGCAGTGACTACCCACCGCCACGTTTCTGACTTGTCCTGCGGCCACCCAGCGGAGAGCATCCCCCAGAACCCTCACAGACCGGGTCCTCCAGCCTGCAAGACACGCGTAGTAACAATGTAACAGCTACTGGTCTTTAGATAAATGGCCTCCTCTATAAAACCTTTGTAGTCCCTAATGATGTGACCACCTATATGATCCCTGGTGAAAAGGCCTCCTAATCTGTACCTGGTGACAAGACCTTCTATTAAATTACAAATAGTGACATGGCCTCCTATATACTCCCTGTTGACATGACCTCTTATATGATGGCCTCCTGTCTATACCATAACAACCTGACATTATATCACGGGTAAATTGATCTTTCTTTATCATTATCACTACTATAACAACCTGAAATTATCAGGGGTAAAGTGGTCTTTCTATATCATTAACACTACTATAACACCCTGACATTATATCACGGGTCAATTGATCTTTCTATATCATTAACACTACTATAACAACCTGAAATTATCAGGGGTAAAGTGGTCTTTCTATATCATTAACACTACTATAACACCCTGACATTATATCACGGGTCAATTGGTCTTTCTATATCATTAACAGTACTACAACTACCCGGTATTATCGCACTAATAAGAGAATGTTTCCTTTTTGACCTTACTTTCATCTAAACCGACTGGTAAATGAATAACATGCGTGAGAGTAAGCTACCTCACCTGGCAGCTAAATACCTCCGAGTGAGATTTGCCTCACCTTGCAACTGTCTGAAGATCTCCAAGTGAGATTTACCTCACCTGGCAGCTAAATACCTCCGAGTGAGATTTGCCTCACCTTGCAACTGTCTGAAGATCTCCAAGTGAGATTTACATCACCTGGCAGCTAAATACCTCCGAGTGAGATTTACATCACCTGGCAACTAAATACCATCGAGTGAGATTTACCTCACCTGGCATCTAAATGCCTCCAAGTGAGATTTACCTCACCTGGCAGCTAAATACATCCGACACAGACTTACATCACGATGCAGCTGTCTGGAGACCCCGGAGTGAGATTTACCTCTCCTGGCAGCTAAATACCCCCGAGTGAGATGTACCTCTCCTGGCAAGTGCGTAAATACCGAGTGAATGGTAACTCACCTGGCAGGTGCGTGAATACCTCCGAGTGAAAGTAACCTCACCTAGCAAGTGCGTGAATATCTCCGGTTGAGAGTTACGTCACCTGGCAGATGCTTGAATGTCTCTGAGGGAGAGTTACCTCACCTGGCATGTGGGGGAAAACCTGGGAGTGAAAATTACTTCACCTGTTACTTTCGTGAATACCTGCGAGGGAGAGTTGCCTCACCTGGTAGGTGCGAGACGAGTCCCGGAAGTCTGGTCCTGAGTTCCTCCAATGTGATGCCGGCCCCCACGACCAGATGGTCATCCTCCACCGTCAGCCTGGTCAACTCGGGGATGTGACTGGTGGACACCAAGGTCTGGGGCAGCTGGTGTTTCAGCTTCAAGTCGAGAACTGAGGAATGAAACAGGCTCTGAATGAATAGATTTCCCGATGATATAATGGACTCTTGATTTGCAAACTTGGCATACGGAGCTTATTAACTTCGGGTTAATAATCGAGGTTGGACAAGATAATCCAGTGATTGACATCATGAGAATCGATCCACGCAATTGGGACGACATGTATCAATCAAGTCAGCGAGCCTGACCACCCGATCACGTTAGTCGCCTCTTATGACAAGCACAGTCACCTTTTACGGCAACTTTTACGGTTGCTGAAGACCTATTCTACCCCGGTTCTTCTAAACTTACATATAGTTGTGCCCCCAGAGATCAGTCTTGATGTGGGATTATCAGCCAGAAGCTGAAGCAGATGAGGCAGGTCACGAGGTCGGATCCACGTGACACCCTCGTGCTCGAATGTCACTGTCAGCTCCTTTTCTTCTTTCACCTGTAGTGATGTTATAAAACGATAATGCTTTAAAAATCAATATACAAAATTATATAAATGATCTTAATGTTGCTGTGAGTGAGAAATTTGAATCTAATGTCAATGTCGGTGCATGCTAGGTCAGTATGGGATAAAATCCCCACGTCACGCAGGACGTGACGATTAGGGATAATATTCGGGCCGAATGACCAGTGTATCCTGGTGCGCTTAAGGGACGTAACTATACACAGCATTTACATTCCGTTACTTATTCTAGTCGACTTGTGGTTTCCCCATTAAGAGTTCTGTGTTACAAGTAGTTTTGCTCTGTAGCTCACCTGAATTGGCTGGAATATTTGCTACATTTGATTATAAAGGTCATGATATAATGGCAATTAAGAACATGCAAAACTAAGTTTCAGGCATTTAATCAACATGTACACTAAATCTACTGACACAATAGTAATTGGCTGAACAGACCAAAAATGACATTTGAAAATAGCTATTTGGGAATTTAGGTCTGAATTCGTAAAACACTTTTCAGTGACGCCCTTGTTGGGATAATATGCAGAAAATTGCAGTTTCATAATGCCAGAGGTTTAAGAAGTTAATACAATGTCGGTACATGTATATATATATATATATACATGTAAAGCGCGCAATAGGATGACCAAGGGCCTTGATAAAGTTGCATATCAAATTTCATTATGATATTGAGAAATAGCTTGTCATTGATTATTACAATTTGGCTTCTCGGGTGGCCATATATAAAATCGGAATTATTTGAGCAATATCAAGGGGACAATTACAGTGGTCATTCATCAAGCCTCATGTTGTTTCAGAAAATGTAAACGTTTAGGACGGAGAGCTTTACGGGTGGATGCAGGGACATACGGCGGACAAGTTCACTTCACATGTTACAGCTGTAATGATTACCGACCAGGAGCTGCGGAGGAAAGATGACATCCTGAGAGGGAGATGGAGGGGAAAACCTGCATCCTTCATCCTTGCACTGAAAAAACATACAGATTAACAACCACATACAGGTATGGTCGATTTATATCTTCCAACTTCAGAACCAAGCATACATTCCTACACATCTATTGGCAAAGGTAGGTTTATTATCCGATTACATATCGTGCTTATAAGCTCTAGTGACGTCATACTATTGTTTAACTGAGCATTCGTTTCGTAGAATACCCTCTCGGCAAATATTTCTACAGAATATCCCTCTGTCACATAGATATTCTATAGAAGTCCCTCTGCCCCAATGATATTATATATGGGAGTTTCCCTGATGCAGGGATATTCCATAAAAGTCCTTTGGTTCCATCGATATTCCATAGAAGTCCCTTTGTCCCAGGATATTATATAGCAGTCCCTCTGTTCCAGGTATATTTTATAGAAGTCCCTCGTTACCAGGGAAAATCCCTGAAAGTCCCTCAGTCACAGGGATATTCCATAGAAGTTCCTCGTTCTCAGGGTTATTCAATAAAAGTCCCTCTGTCCCGGGGATATTCTATAGACGTCCCTTTCTCCCAGGGATATCCTATAAAGACCCTCTGTCTCAGGGATATTTTATGTACGTCCCTCAGTCACATGGATATTAATATCCTTTCATTAATTCATGCACACATTTCTAATTTACAATGTAGTTTTTGGTGTATTCTTTCTTACTTTGTTCGGCTGTTGTTCCTCGGCGTCTTCAGACCTACATATACACGTTGAACTGTCGCCTCGGCAACACGTGTTCTGTTGGATCAACAATAAGTACATTGTAGTTCATTTAGCATTAGAATTACAGGACATAGTATTTTCATAAAAGTTTAGCACAGGTTTGTGCCCTGTATTTGAAGTTATACGAGGAGACATGGGAGGCCCATTCATCGAAGGCGCCTGTATTCGATGTGCAGGGTTGTTTCCCTTGGACGTACACGAATCCTATGAATCACTATATTCTGGTTATAATTGTATGATTAAAAAACACAAACACATATCAACATACCTGCGCTGCCTTTGTAAATCCGTCTATGATGGCTCTATACCCAGTACATCGACAGAGATTGCCTAGGTTAAAGTGGGGAAATATGGGTCAATAACATTATGAAAACTTCAATTCTGTAGTATTGAGGAACTCATAAGTGTAATTCATCCTAACAAACATGAATTTATCTCACTTTAGTCCACCGGTGTAAGCTGAATTAGCTCTATCATCCGATACGAGGTATATGTAGATTTAGAAACTTCTCATGTGTAACTTCGACTTGATAGAAATTAGTATATTAACATTTATGACATCCATTTTAAGATATCAGACATCAAAATTTTATGACGGAAGTTTGACACAGAAAACGTTCAAATATTATGGGTTTTTTAGTATTTATATGGATTTTCATCTTTTACAGTGGCATTACTTTCAATGACCAAGTAAACGTTTTTTCCTGTAAAAGTTGAATGGTGTTTGAATAATCAATTAATGTCCTCCAATGGTGGTTGATGAATTTCCTTGTCTTCTATGACAAAACTACTGTCCACTTGTAACGATGATGTTCTTCACTTTCAATGGCCAACCAAATGTCTTCAGGTGATTGCTGAATGAGGTACACAGTATGCCAAATTGAATGTCCCGTGAGGTAGGGATGGTATAGGTCACATGTGTCAATAGCGTGTTGGCAGAATAAGGGCTGGCATATACCTTCTGTGGCCTTTTACTGAATGACATCTTGCTAGAGTCATGGCTGTCATATACCTTCTGTGGCCTTTCACTGAATGACATCTTGCTAGAGTCATGGCTGTCACATACCTTCTGTGGCCTTTCACTGAATGACATCTTGCTAGAGTCATGGCTGTCATATGCCTTCTGTGGCCTTTCACTGAATGGCATCATGCTAGAGTCATGGCTGTCACATACCTTCTGTGGCCTTTTACTGAATGACATCTTGCTAGAGTCATGGCTGCCATATACCTTCTGTGGCCTTTCACTGAATGACATCTTGCTAGAGTCATGGCTGTCATATGCCTTCTGTGGCCTTTCACTGAATGGCATCATGCTAGAGTCATGGCTGTCACATACCTTCTGTGGCCTTTTACTGAATGACATCTTGCTAGAGTCATGGCTGTCATATACCTTCTGTGGCCTTTCACTGAATGACATCTTGCTAGAGTCATGGCTGTCACATACCTTCTGTGGCCTTTCACTGAATGACATCTTGCTAGAGTCATGGCTGTCATATGCCTTCTGTGGCCTTTCACTGAATGGCATCATGCTAGAGTCATGGCTGTCACATACCTTCTGTGGCCTTTTACTGAATGACATCTTGCTAGAGTCATGGCTGTCATATACCTTCTGTGGCCTTTCACTGAATGACATCTTGCTAGAGTCATGGCTGTCATATGCCTTCTGTGGCCTTTCACTGAATGGCATCATGCTAGAGTCATGGCTGTCACATACCTTCTGTGGCCTTTTACTGAATGACATCTTGCTAGAGTCATGGCTGTCATATGCCTTCTGTGGCCTTTCACTGAATGGCATCATGCTAGAGTCATGGCTGTCACATACCTTCTGTGGCCTTTCACTGAATGACATCTTGCTAGAGTCATGGTTGTCGTATACCTTCTGTGGCCTTTCACTGAATGACATCTTGCTAGTGTCATGGCTGTCATATACCGTCTGTGGCCTTTTACTGAATGGCATCTTGCTAGAGTCATGGCTGCCATATACCGTCTGTGGCCTTTTACTGAATGACATCTTGCTAGAGTCATGGCTGTCATATACCTTCTGTGGCCTTTCACTGAATTTCATGTGAAGTATGTTCCTTACCTAGCTGGACTATGGAAGACCATCCAGTCAGGCTGGTTTCACATGGAATGTTCATGGGGATCACATTGCTCCAAGAGAACAACAACAAACCTACTATGACCTGCTGTATGACTTGTGAAGGATAATCCCCACCCTGCTTATATTGACTTTTGAAAACCATTCTTTTAGGATCAGAATGCCACATACCTTCTATGGCCAACTGGATGTCCTCCTGGGAGGGCTGAGGGATGTTCCTCAACAGTGTGTACATGGACATCACCATGCCAGATGTGCAGAATCCACACTGAACCCCGTGAGCCTCAGCGAGACACTCCTGGAATGCAGGGAGACTTAGAAGTGAAACTCGGGAATGGTTACATTAACAGTGTTTGATGCGAATATTACTTGTTATATGAATTATATCATCCATCACCTACCTGGATCTTGTGCAGTCCCCGCCTCGTGTCGCCAACCCCCTCCACAGTGGTGACCGCCATGTTGTGCAGGGAACACAGCGGCAGTAGACAGGCGTTCACGGCCATGTGTCTGCAGAATAACAAGAGAGTCATAGCTTCATATTGTGTCTCCAGAATAACAACAGGACATAGTGTTGGATTGTGTGTCTGCAGAATAACAAGAGAGTCATAGCTTCATATTGTGTCTCCAAAATAACAACATGACATAGCGTTGGATTGTGTGACTGCAGAATAGGGAGAGAGGCATAGCATCAGATTGTGTGTCTCCAGAATAACAACAGGACATACCGTTAGATTGTGTGCCTGCAGAATAACGAGAGAGGCATAGCATTAGATTGTGTGTCTGAAGAATAACAACAGGACATACCGTTAGATTGTGTGTCTGCAGAATAACAAGGGATGACGTGATGAAGCATTGAATGATATTGACTCGCTTTAAGTATACTTACTTCAGCAATTTGTATGTCAGCAGACATATGAAAATATATACACACACACAACGTATACCAGCCATGGTATGATAAGGAATGTGCGTTTTATAGGATGGAGAGATATAGACTTTTAAAGACATTATGACATTTTAAAGCTGATAAAGATCTACAGAACTTCATTGCAGCCCGCAATATGTATGTACACTGGAAGGAAAAAACGTGTATGTAGAAGTGATAAAAAACAAATGACACTTGTTACGAGCACTTTAAAAATGTGTTTGATATTTCTGATAAGCAACATATTGTTGATGATGAGGAGGATAATTATGTATATGAAGCTGTTCATGAACCTGATGATATATCTACCTCTATCTAGGACTCGCCTATTTCACAAGAAGAAATATAGATTGGATAATATGATCCCATAGTTTGTTGGGATATTCTGTTCCCTTATATTGAACTTGTGTTTACTATTATTTTGATACTGTTAAATTTCCAAAGGTATGGTGTTTAGGTGTAATAACCCCTTTGTATAAAAAGGATGATGTATCCTCTCCCAATATTTACAGAGTATTGGGCCAGTGCCTATGACAAGATAGTTGAATCACAAGCTGGTTTTCGTAAGGGGTTTAGTACAACAGACAATATACACATAATACAAGCAGTTATTCAACGTCAAAAAAAGCATGGCAAGATGTTGGCACTATTTGTAGATTTTAAGGAAGCTTTTGATCTTGTAAATAGATCTAAATTATGGGGAATCTCATTGCAGCATGGAGTCTCTCCTCAATCAGTGAAGTCTTTACAATATATCTATGAACGTGTCAAGGCCAGTGACAGATCCAGTAACATCTTTTCGGAGGAATTTAATTGTACTCTTCGTTTAAGACAAGGTTGTGCATTAAGCCCACTGTTGTTTTCTATGTTCATCAAGAGATATAGAGTTATCATGTTCGCATGAAATACAACTACATCCCGATCTTCTTCAACTTTTTTGTTATTATTTGCTGATGATATCATTTTGGTTTCTGATGGTGTGTATGGACTTAAGCAACGTATTAATACAATACAATTGTTTGGCGATGAATAATTTTTTTATGTAAATTTAGAGAAAACCAAGGTTGTTGTTTTTAAAAGAGGTGGTATCTTATCAAGGCATGAGAAATGATTTTTTGATGGAGTCAAGCTCGATTGTGAAAACTCCTATACATATTTTGGCTTAACATTTACCAGGTCTTTATCATGGCGTAAACATGTAAATGATGCAGCGCTACAAGCAAAGAAAGTGTTATATGGATTACGTAAATCTTTAGCAAAACTGAAGCCGTTATCCTTTGATATTTTGTTTAAAATATTTGATACCAGAATCACTCCTATAATGTTATAAGGGTCAGAAATATGGGGCTGGAGTCCTGACATTTGTAACGAAAGTGAGAGCGTACCTATGATTGCTTGTAAACGAGTTTCAGGAGTTCGAAACACAACATCAAATGATGTTGTGAGAGGTGAATGTGGACGTTATTCGCTGTATTTTTATGCATACAAAAGAGCTGTTAAGTACTGGTGTAATATTTTGAAAATGCCACACTGACGATATGTAAAAAAATGTTATAACATGCAACTTCAGGCACTCCAAAATGATAAAATTAATTGGGATTAAATAAATAGAAGTATTATTCAGCTAACAGGTTTTGGCCTTGTGTGGGAGCACAAATGTATGACGAAGAGTAGATTAAAATCATATGAACAAGACTGGCATGCATCTCTTTCGGAGAGCTCAAAATCATATAACTATTCGTTGTATAAGCAAACGTTTGGCCTGGAAATACATATCACTATGTTAAAACAAAAGAAATTTAGACATGCTCAATACATTTGAATAAAGACTACTACCAGTCAAGGGACAAATGACAATAGAGTGTGTGTCTGCAGAATAACAAGAGAGTCACAGTATAAAAGCGTGTGTCTGCAGAATAACAAGATATAGCTTTAGATTATGTCTCTGCAGAACCACACAAGAGGCAAATATTATATTGTGTGCCTGTGGAATAGAAATAGGTGCATATCGTTATATTTGTTGTGTGCAGAATAACAAGAGGTTCAGAGCATCATGTTGGTTAATAACAGAATAACAAAATGACAAGATATGGGTGTCGTTAGATTGCTTGTCGGTGAAATGTACGGGAGATTATTTCGGGAGATTCGGGAGATTATTTCGGGAGATTCGCAAGATTATGCCAATGAACCTTGATCCATTTATTTTTGTGATAAAACCTCAACTCATCTGCAGTGTTCTCACCTGATAGTTTTCTCGCCGCTATCATAACGGGACAGCATGACGGTACAAGCTCCACACCGCCCTTCTCCGCATCCTTCCTTGGAACCTGTCAGACGCACTGCCTAACGTCAAGGAATTTACGATCTTTAACATTCCCAAATTCAAAACTATCAAAAGTTTCATGTCGAACTACACGTACGTTAGCATAGACAAAGCTGACCTTGTCTCGCGTAAACACCTTACCCCTTCCGATGTATGAGGAAGGATACGTGTCCGTCTGAGGTAGTTGAGGAGGTTGGCCCGGGGGTCGGGACTTGACTCTGTCACCTGGAATGTATAGCGTGGTATTGCGGACTTGCTGTAGTCTTGCTTACTTCATATATACTACTCAAAAGAAGTTAAAGAACACCAGATTATTTTATATTACTGTAGTTAAACTGTCATGCTCTGACAGGTTAACTAAGGCAATGAGAAAGAATCGGAGGTTCCTTAACTTCTTTTGAGTAGTATATAATGATTGACGGTGTATTTCATTATACCTACGGCATCCTGATCAATTCAAATGAGTTCGGAATGTATTGACGGACAATATTATAATTAATAATAATTAATCAAATCTGCCAACACACAACAATTAACTTTACTTATTTATTAATATTTAATTATGATTTTGATATGTGCAGTTGTTTTGGAGAAGATTTAAATTCAAATCCATTGAGAAGATAACCTCAGATACATTATGGCAGCCTGATAAAGAATGTGGACCAGGAATTGGCCAGCTGGGCCCACTTGCACAAAGCGACCTTAGCGCTACGACTATTGTAAGCCTATGTTAAAGCATGGGAGCTACGATCATCTTAGCGCTAAGATCGCTTTGTGCAAGTGGGTCCTACGGGTCAGTGATTGTGACCACCCTGTCTTTTAATGGGCCCCGACGACAGCTATGTGCTACATGATTATCCACTGTCGACCGGACGCCGGACTGTGACTCAGAATTAAGCTTTTACTTTGTTTACTATGTTAGGGCTAAATAACTACTTGCTCCAAAGTTATCCAGTGTATCCAAGTTATCCAAGTGACTCAGCATGTACCAATTGATATGTGTGCTAGAGAAGGATAGAGAAATACCGTTCTGTTTCTTTGTTATAGGTTATTTTTGCTTTTCCACACTTAGATAAGTCTTGTGTACTGATCGCGTCCGGAATGTGTACAATTTGTTGCAAAATAATTCATATTAAAATTTGACGGTTTTAAAAAGTACACCGATCAAGAGGGATACCGTTGAAGGTTATAACTCTTTAAGTAGTGTCACATGCTAACGCTGAATCATATTCTTCACCTAGAAAAAAGGGTCACACGAGAGTCCCTACAATGGCTACAGCTACTTGTTGACTGAGTTTCACAATTATTCATACGGTGCTTGTTTACACATACTCCCTGGACGGGTCTAGTTGGGTCTATAGTCTTCCTCGCTGACCTATATTCTATGAATACACAAATATTTAAATAAAAAGACTTTTACGAAATAGTCGAAAATTATTGAAAATATTACACATCTTTGTCTGTGATGTTTTAATTCAGTCGTGATTCGTTTTATATTCCGAATTCGTCTTTTTGTTTGTATTCAACGAATACTATCTGGATTTCAACCCTGTGATCAATATCTCGTCTGTTGTACTTGTATTTTATTCCGACATGCCGTGTAACACCAAAGGGCATTTCATTAGGTATTTATAACTGCAAAGTAATAACACCTGAATCCAATTTTGATCACCTACACAAAAGGGTCACACGAGAGTCCCTACAATGGCTACAGCTACTTGTTGACTGAGTTTCACAATTATTCATACGGTGCTTGTTTACACATACTCCCTGGACGGGTCTAGTTGGGTCTATAGTCTTCCTCGCTGACCTATATTCTATGAATACACAAATATTTAAATAAAAAGACTTTTACGAAATAGTCGAAAATTATTGAAAATATTACACATCTTTGTCTGTGATGTTTTAATTCAGTCGTGATTCGTTTTATATTCCGAATTCGTCTTTTTGTTTGTATTCAACGAATACTATCTGGTTTTCAACCCTGTGATCAATATCTCGTCTGTTGTAATTGTATTTTATTCCGACATGCCGTGTAACATCGAAGGGCATTTCATTAGGTATTTATAACTGCAAAGTAATAACACCTGAATCCAAATTTGATCTCAGTGGGCTGTTTAGGATTACCACAGGCCCCACGAGGCCCGGGTCAACAATTAATGCAGAGCTCTTCTACAATGATAGGGTTACACGGTGGTTGAAATGACAGATCGAGCAAGATTGTCACCTACCTTAACACCATTGACGAAAAAGATGAGATTATTCTGCATGACGAGGACTGGGCGCTGCTGCAGCACAACTTGTAACCGCTGATACAGACAGGCTTTAGGTCAAAGGTCAAGGTTGACATGAAGTTGTAGGCTGTGGTGAAATAACTCAGTGGGCTGATAAGTGATTCACCCCGTCGACGTTGTTTTGGTGTTGGGATGCAATGCTCACTACTCTGTATTCAAGCAGCTTTATGTGTCGTTTCATTGGAGGAGAGGGGCGGCCGGGTAGCCAGCCTAGTGGTTAAAGCGTTCGGGTTCGATTCACGACATGGGTAAAATGTGTGAAGCCAATTTCTGGTGTCCCCACAGTGGTATTGCAGGAATATTGCTAAAAGCGGTGTAAAACCATACTCACTCAGGAGAGGAGAGGTGAGGTGAAATGGGGTTTAACGTCGCGTTCAAGAATATTGCACTTATACAGCGCCGCGTGCGTGTGCGTGTGTGCGTGTGTTTGTGTGTGTGTGACTGCTTGTACTTGTCCGGTTTGACAGTGCTAGCCCAGTTTAACATGGATTCCTCTCTCAGAAACGCATTGCGCAATACGGCCTGCGATGGAATTGTGAGGTGAGGGGAAATAGGGTTTAACGTCGCGTCCATGATTATTGCACTTATATAGCGCGCGTGCGTGTTTGTACTAGTACTGACTGATGGCATTTTCTAGTGCTAGTTCACTGAGATACTAGCCGCAGTTTAAAATGAATACCCCATTCAGACGCAGTATACTGACTTCCTATTCTATAATAGGGTGTCAGACCTTTAGTTCAAATGTTTAGATGAGGAATCACACGCTACTGCAAGGCTCACACAGGCACATTTGAACAATATCCGACACAATGGCTGACGTCAAACCTGGGAGTATATTTAGCGTATATTAGCCGTGTTATAGATGCATTATAAGAAAGCAAAGTGTGAATGGAAGTGCATCTCTCAATGTAAATCATTGGACATCTGAGTCATCCGCAAGTATATGAGTCATATAGCCGATGTGTAATGCAGGCGATGTATTCCAGTGCCACTAAATAGCTTTACACTGTTCATTAACAGTAAACATGTGTTTATGAGGAGAGGGAAAACTGTTGCCAGTATCGGTCGCCATTGCTGCTTGTTTGACACTGTCAGCCTGAAACAAAATACATTTTTGTTGGGAGATCTGTCTTTGAAACACACAGTCCAGCATTGGGTCCACAAACACTTTCTTCTATGATCTAATATATCACCACACAGTAGTACAACAATAACCAGGCGGCATCTTGGAGGCGACAGACAACCAACCTGCCCAGCCGCTGTCCGAGAGTCAAGTCCCCAATAACAGAAAGCGTACTATAATTATCCCTCAGGTGAACCCAGAGACCATATAATATGATCTCTGGGTGAACCCCTGTCAGACTGCCATGTATCGTGTTACTACCTGACATGTGTGGCCAGTCTGAAATACCTCGCACCTCATGCATAATGCAGAGTTTAAGTTTAACCTGGACTTATCTAATTTGTGATCAAAAGCTTATATAAATATTTTTTTCTCTTCAATAAAAGAAACAGCACGTCCCATTTTAATATTTTGAAAACCCAATAGTCCAGAAACTCTACGGTCCTTGTCCAGTCTCGGTCAAAGGTATTTACAAAATTAAACATGCTATTTTCATGGGAACATACTAAGGAAGAGAAAATGAAAATAAATTGTTCCAAAACTCAATGTTTACACTACGTTCCCCATGGGCGAGAATATGTTCCTGTACTTAAAACTCATGTTTTTGTTTCGCAAATACATACAGGTGTTCTTACAAGTATCCTGACACAAAATTTAAATCATTTTAACCAAATTCAACAATTTTATAGCGATATTGAAATATTTCGCCACGGGCGAGAAAAAGGCTTGGCCCATGGGCGAGAATATTTTCCTTTGCTAAACTGTTTTAGTTTCCCAAATACATAAAGGTGTGTTTACAAGCACGACACATGATTCAACTCTTTTTAACTTAATTCAACTAATTTGTGGCGTTATTTAAATATTTCGCCCATGTTTTCGTCAATCTCTTTAAAGCATTATCTAAGTGTGCAAAATATATCGTATCATGTGAAATATACTTTATATTATATCATTACATTACTATTTAAAAAGGGCCTTTGGTTGGATGTTTCACCTTTTGTACATATTGTAACGATCTTTTATGAACCCGGCCTTACCTCGCAAAACGTTTTGCTAATTTATCATACAAATTCATGCGCGTGTACTACAATTCATTGGCGTTATTTTCCACAACATTAAAGTTTAGTTTCTTTTTCATTTCCCATTTTATGTCTCGTTGTTGCATCACACTGGGCAATTAAGTGACAGGGGTTTGCAATATACACGTACGCGTGCGCGTATTTTAATGGAAAAAAACCCGATTCGTCTTTCATTGCATAACATCTGGCTGAATATCTCACATTCTGACGAAATCTCGAAATAATTATTCAATTATATGCGGTGTCGAACTGACCAATGGGAATTATGTTTAAAGGCGATTGAGGAAAACGTGGCCACAGAAATCCTCGAAGTATAGCAGCAATCAACAAGGCCAATGCTATACTTATAACCTAGTGACGCACGTAACAACGGCAGGCAATCTGTCTGCTACAGCTACCATACCATCATCCCTGTCACAAATGGCGTATTAACGGCTTATTCAAAATATTAATTGTAAATGTTCGTTAACAGACTAACGCATGCCGTATACAGTCCTCAACTGGATGTTACATTACTTATATCAGCTAACGGCCCTGTTTGTGTAAATATGCACTAGACATAAGATTTAATTAAGACTAATAAAATCAATTTAAAGACCTAATAGACCATAAAACCGAATAAAATATGTCTTGGTATCATCTCTTGTGTATTAGATGATGATAACGACCTGAAATGTTATGTGTAGGAGAAACCATGTCTCCGAGGGATTACTAGAGATTGTAAACCCTCACATGAGCGAACGTCCCGAGGGGACCGTAGGCCAGCGGGACGTTTCCTCATGTGAGGGTTTACAATCTCTGGTAATCCCTCGGAGTCATGGTTTGTCCAACTTATAAACCGACTCATCGCATAGACAACGATTTTAATGAAATAACTGTAATAAAAAATATCAAATGTATAACCTGTATCGGAGATGAAATATCGCCTGCAGTCGTGAACTCGGTTCACTGAAACCGGTGACCTCTGCACGCGGGTTTAGCAACGGTGCGAAATCTGCACGTGCGTCTCGCAATGGCACGAAATCTGCACGTGCCTCTCGTAGGCTGAGACTATAACACGTTTTGCTTTGACTGACGCTCATTCATTGTACAGCCTGTTGCTGGCGTACAGACCTTGAAAAGGACATTCTAAAAAGCAGTTATACTTATCAACACCTCTGTAGCCTTGTGGTACACTCACTGGGCTACAGATATTAAGGTTGCGATTTCGATCCACGGGAATATATAGAAAACATTTGTCATTTGATTTTACATTTCATTACATGTTACAATCTGAACGGAAGTTATAATGATTGTAAGCCATCCTGCGAGGTGTTACCACAATTTCAAAAACTCCATATCAAGTTACACAAACAGCCAGTAGGTTTATTAAACGTTAGATTAGGAAGAGGAAACATTAAAGTGTTTTATAATACTTGGGAATATATGAGCAATATGATGTAGCAACATAAACATGCATGCATGGAATGGAAAAGGGAAAATGGTGAAAACAAATTGAAATAGATTTTAATAAAACACTATTGTACTAAACAACTTGCAAAAGCGGTGCCCAAAATTGTTTGACCGTATTTTGTGTGTTGGAGACTGACGACTGACAAGTAATTGTCATGTTGTACGCATGTTTCCATAGACAATTTCAGATATACAACCGACATGAAGCTGAGAACTGAGAGGCCAAGTATAACCTGCATTCACACACGGAAGTAATATACTTGTGTGTATGCCCTCTCCTCTGTAAAATGTATCACTAACGCATTTTTGCATTGTAATAAATATAGTAATTAATAAAACTTGGTAATTTGGTGGGTCTCCGACAGATATGATTTTCAGTTTGATACACCTTTGATTGGTACGGATTACGTACATGTAGTCACTGTCTCTAATGTATCTGCTAGTTAGAAATTTCAAATATCATGTTAAAGCACTGTTCCTAAAATAAGGCAGTTTCTTGTATCTGGTATAAAGGGGTGATTCGCCTAGTCACGCAGTCATTTGTACTTGATCGAATGATTTCCACGAAACATTCCAGCAGAGAGTTTGGTTTTTTATTATATACATGTATTGTTAATTGTAGAAGATACGTACATCTCTGTATCTCAGAACGCAAAACTGGTCACATTCAAACATGTAGTACACAGTGAATTGTTACATCTAATTTCCTGCATGTTGCTTTTTGAACAAAAAGCCTACCATGTGTACTGTAATCGGTGTCCACTGTTAAAAGAGTATTAGTGCAGTCAGCTATAGTTAATGGAGAGACAATAATAAGGTGATTAATTATAATCTGTTGCAGAATATGCGGTATAAGTGTAGTCATTTATATATATACACATTACACATATACAGATGAAATACACGATATGATACAGTGCAAGAAGAAATTAAGATACGGTTTCTATTAAAAATAATTATATGATTATGGATTTAATTAGCATGTTTAATGATTACGGTCAACATACGTCTTCAAACAAGTTTTAGAACTCTAGCATGGTCAAGGATTACGATGTGAACGAGGGGAAAGGCAGACGCACGTGGATTAACTCTTAGGTTATTATTAGTTCACATTTTTGGGCATTTCAGACACTAATTGAACAGAGTTCACCTGCACATGTCCACTTTAGTCAGACAGACTATAACCAAATCATGCAATGAGCTGTAGCTCTTAATCCCTTATAACAACAACACCACCACCAGCACCCAGGGTGAGGGCACAGAAAGGTTAAACCGTGTCCGCCAGACAATCTCAGGTGGCTAACGCCATATCTCCTATCAAGTCAGCTCTATTTTTCGAGCATAATTAATTTTTTTACATTTTGAATAAAAGGAATTAAAAAATCATATTTAACAAACCTACACATTACCAAATACAAAACTTTATAACCCGTTCTACACTTCGTTCCAATTAACCTTGATAATTCAACTCTCTTGCGAAGGTCGAAGGTCGTATACGACTTTAAAGTGAATACATCTCCAGTGTACAAGTAACTTTTAACTGTATCATATACATCCAGGATAAGCAATTATTTAAGTTCCTAATTCGAATGAGCACATTCTGAGGCTAAATTTGCAAAAGGACAGACAAAATATTTCTTTGTACAATGCAAACAATACAAACGTAGCGGCTGATAGAAAGAGACAATGATTGAATAATCCGTAATATATTCTAACCTACTAATTACTCAGCTGCCCAATACTGTCATACTGTGGGCAGAGTAAGTTACTCCAACTGGTTGAGTGATATAGATTAACCAGACTATGATTTTGTTTGTAAGTTGCGTTTGATCTGGGTCGGGTTGCAGGTGTTTTATTGGGCAAAACCAGGGCAGGCCCATGGGTGACAGTGTAAATATTGAGTTTTTAAACATTTTCTTTTTCATTTTTTCTTCCTTAGTATGATCCCATGAAAACAGCATGTTTAATTTTGTAAATACCTTTGACCGAGACTGGGCAAAGACCGTAGAGCTTCTGGACTATTGGGTTTCCAGAATTAAAATGGGACGTGTTAAAAGCAAAAGTTGTAAAATCGTAAATATCTGACAGAGCGAACACAACAATGTGAGAGCCCGGCTCCGAAACACACCAACACATGACATACACGTACAACGTCACTTGTTGGGCTATAAAAACGATGGGTTTTCATGTTGGAATTTCAATTTCAGCATGAAAACAAAACATATTTTAGAAAAGCTGAAATATAATATTCGTGATAACATTACTGCAAGTATAAAGGATGATATACATGTCTTTGATTTGTTGAAGTAGCTCCCTGTGGAGTATGATCTTGTTATAGCAGGTTATAAATATCACGTAGTGGTAAGCTGGACGTGTTGAACAATTTCAGTTCGTGGTGAACAACACATACTTTTCATTACTTGTTGTATTTTCTGTTTGTTTGTATCCCCATGATCAATGAATGATACATATGATTATGATGATGACAATTTGGAAATATGGCAGTGACCATACACAACTTGCTTAAGACTTCTTTGGCCTTTGAATGAACAACCCCATGTAATTGAAGCGTGTCTGTCAACGTATAACCGTAATTATTACGGTATATCATCTAACAGTACACCTTAAGATTCACGGTAGTATGACTGTAAGCCTTTTACCCTAAAAATTACGGGAAAATTATAAGTAAAAGTTTATGGGTTGAATGACACGACGCGGCGACAGAAACCCCAAGCGGGTCCAATTTTATTTTTAACAATGACATATTGTAGTATGTTCATCTAGCATCAAGCGGTAAACGAGTTTTAATGGAAATCTTTCGCAATCTACTTCCGTTTTCTTTAAAATACTTAGTCCTCAAATTAAAACTATTCTTTTATATGGTGCTGAAATACGGGGAATAGACTGATTTGAAATAAGTAGAACGTGCATTTTATGGCTTGTAAGAAATTTCTTAACGTCAGTTTGCAAACACCAAGTGCAGTTGTGTATGCGGAATGCGGTCGATATCAACTCTAGGTAAATGCTATGTGTCGTTCTGTAAAGTATTGGCTAAAAGTGATCGAAATGGATGAAGACAGGAGACCAAGAGAATCTGATATAGTATGCTTGTGTGTATATGTTCTATCAAACATGGAACAGTAACATCAATGCTAGTTCTTGGTACATCTTGTATGAAGAGTTTAAAAGTCTCATGGAACCAAAAAAACCCTTCTCGTATTGCTGAAATAATATATCGAAATGTTATGATGTTATGGCTACGACGACTTTTTATAACGGTAAACGAAGGGAAATAGGGTGATATTGATGATATTATGGTTTTGCCTATATATGTGAAACAACCATAGAGAAAGAAAATCATTTTACTTACACTGTGATCATTACAAATAATGATACTCATCTGAAGAGAATACTTAGTTTTATACACAGTAAAACGATATATGCTATCATGGGTTCCCAGCCTTGTCTAACATATAACCAAATCACTTGAGCACCTTGATAAAAAACATGAAACGATTTGCAAAATATATATCGACGCCCAGTTGGCGGTACACATGCTTTGCAGTCGATCGAAATCTGCACGTTGAAATCCATGTTGTTCATCAAGCGATAGACTCGTTAGTCCAGCCAAAATGTAGCTCCGGAATTCCAGCCAAGTTCGACAAGAGTGGAAACTGGATTTTTATAGTCAGTTAACGCCCTTGCCCCAGGAAGATGCTGAAAATTGGCTTTGACCAAAACCGCTTTACAAGGCCGAAAACAGTCGCCGAAACACTCCAAAACACAACAATGAGCCCCGTATCAAATACATCACCATCGAATAATCATTTCTTGCTTGTTTCATTTTAGCTACCGTCAAACATGGATGTATACCTTCTTTTGCTGTGCAGTTTATTTGGGTGAAGAAAATCAACAATATTTGATCTAATTACTAATCGTTAATGTTTCAATTTTGGGTGCTTTTGTTTAATTCTTAAGGAAATACAAACATTTCTTTTCCAATGTGAACATGCACCCTTTACTAGACAGAGAAGAAACACCCCCGCTTTAAGTTTACAGGAGGCCACTACCCACAGTGGTTGCAATACAGTGCGTCGGGATGTACACCACTGTCTCAAATAAAGGGAAGTAACTCCAGGTGGCCTGTCACCAGCTCTTGATGCTTGGGAATGGTGGAATCCCGGAGAGCGGAAGGTTGGGGTTCGATCCTCGTCAGCGTCATACCAAAAGACGTAAAAAAAGATGGTACTTGTTATTACCCTATCTGGCCCAGACTCGATTATCTACAGACCATCGTAGGGGCACCCACTTTCGTCCCCTGTTCGTTTCGTTGACAATGCTATCAAAACAAAGCTATGCACCAGTGATTAGAGTGAGTGAGTGAGTTGGGTTTAACGCCGCTTTTAACAGTATTCCAGTCATATCACAACGTGTCAGCTTAATGTGGGAGGAAAACACGAAGTGATGCAGGTCTCAGACATTTACCACTTCGGTGAAACCCACGAGCACGGGTATGGTGCTGACAAACCTAGAAAAATAATCGGGGCGAACCGGGATTCGAACCCACAATTATAGGTTTCTGGCGTGGCTAAGGGACGCAACTCTGCACAGCGAATCGCGGCGCCTAAGACGACTGGGCCACCCGTGCCCCCAGCTGCGATTACAGGGGTAATGAGCAGACCCCTTCAGAATGAATGAGTGAGTTTTACGCCGCTTTTAGCAATATTCCAGCAATATCACGGCGGGGGACACCGGAAATGGGCTTCACACATTGTACCCAAGTCGGGAATCGAACCCGGGTCTTCGGCGTGACGAGCGAACGCTTTAACCACTAGGCTACGCGACCGCCCCAGACCCCTTCAGAAACATAGTAGACCAGACCGTGCTGGATGAGATAAAGGAGAATAAGAGAGTGTTGACAACAATATATTTATTCTATACAATGACCAAACGTCGTGGCATATAGCTGAAACATTGCTACCGCGGCATATATCAACAAAGAAAACAGACACAGTAACAAATATTTTATCACGTGACTTGCGACATGTTAAGGATTACAAACTGGGAAATAAGGAAATATTTAAGCTAACAGACCATGGTCCAGTATCTTAAAGCTGAGGAGGGTCAAACTGAGTTCGCTAATTGGACATATTCCAGGACCAGTATCTCTTATCATGTTGGTCAGATATATCTACGGCGATGTTTACCATCCATCCATATGAAATCACATGTACCACGTATACAATCGGTGGTATGCTAGCTGGCCAGCTATTCTTCTTCATATTAAACTCTCTCCTAAACATTGTTATTACCAATGTCTTCGTCAAACTGGTTTATGTACTCATGTCGAGATAGCGTCACTAAACTTCGCAATAACAACTTTATTGATATTTTAATTAGAAAATAACTTTATCTGTTGTAGCTAGAATAGGTATAAATACGGACGACAGTCAGTCACACATCACTCTGTGGCTGACCAATAATATTCACTCAGGTGAGTGAGTTAGTTGGGTTTAACGCCGCTTTTAACAGTATTCCACGGCGTGTCAGCTGATGCAAGTCTCAGACGTTTACTACTTCGGTAAAACCCACGAGTACGGACATGGTGCTGACAAACCTAGAAACATAATCGGGGCGAACCAGGATTCGAACCCACAATCATAGGTTTCTGATATGCCCAAGGGACGCAACTCTGCACAGCGAATCGCGGCGCCTTAGACGACTGGGCCACCCGTGCCCACTCACTCAGGCGAGAAACGTTACTATCTTGTACTCTGTTTTTTACCCTTGTCGATACCGGCAAGTTTATGTGGTAATTGGAACACGTCATACGTTTGGGTATATTCTTTATTCTGGTTGTAATTTGCTGTGAGTACAGTATGTCAATTCTGTTTATTACGTCCTTTACATTGGAATATATATTGTGGCTAAAATAGTATTGTCTTGTGTCAATGCCTATACAGGTAATGGATTAGTTATAGAGTATCGGGTATATTGTGTCCAGTCATATATAAACTGTTGTATACATGTACAACGTTGGCTACCTTGGAATATGTTCTGTAACATAGCATTATCTTGTGTGAATGTCCACTCGGGAAATGGATTAGCTGGAATGTGTCGGGTATATTTTATTCTGTAGCAAATGTAGCTATTGTACGTTGTCAACCCTCCTATATCACATTCATAAGATATCCTTTATAATTATAAACGAATAAAGACGAATAAACTCACTGTTTATTCACCCTGGTCTTTTGTGTGGGTTGGTCGTGCACAGCTGTATCTCTGCGAAGCGAGTTGATTCTCAAAATACCGCTTAACAGAACCACACTTTACAAATTTTAAATCGGTTACAAATCTAAATTTGGTTATGTTCTCTCTGCATTTGTCAATAGTTACAGTGTCAGATTACTTTAGCCTGTGTCATTTCTCCTTATTAGCACAGATTGATCATGCTGAGTGCAGAAGTTGACAGATTTCTGTCATGAAAGATTATCTTTAAATCTGTGGTGGTTATTCTCAGGTGACCAACAATGTAAACAGGACGGTGGCCCGACCACCACACCACCAATGTATAATTAACCATAGCGGTCTACAACCAGTGAATATACAAGTAAAAGTATTTAGACACAAGCTATTGTCTTTGCTGATTTATCTTTTATATATTACACGATACCTGTAGACAACCATGCGTGTACCATTATTCGTGTATTATTCCACGAAGACAACCTGCTTTAGTACATACTGTTCCCCTTCGAAGTATCTTCTCGAAGATACGAACAAGTTAATGTTTTTGATCCGTTAACTTGAAGATACACGCGCGGCAAGCCTCGCGTATCCTTTCCGCAGTTGCCGGAACGTGCATGTCAAAATGGCCACTACAGCCATTTGACACGCGGCAATCCAATATGGCGGCTTTCAGAGCGAAGTATACTGACATAGCTGTGCACATTGGAGGTTCGCCGATTCCCTGTGGAGAAATATAAAAATAGTGTTAAATGATGTTGTAGAAGCCAGTGTTGATTAAGCGTCACAGTTAAAAATATTGATACTGATCACTGTTCTGTACTAAGTCAGTCACAAAGAGAACGCCACTTGGTAGATTACATGTTGGTATGCCATGGCTGAACCTACCCTAGAGGAAAAAATACCATGAGGGTTGGCGCTGTCTTTGAGCAAGGAGACGTTGAGCTTGCGGGGGATGTTCCTGACGGTGGGTATCTTGTATTCAGCAGGCCCCCCCTGCAGCACCCATCCATCCTCCGACACAACGGCCCTCTCCAGCAACATGTGGCCACACCCCTGAAACATGGTCAGATTATTGGTGTGTCCACCATAACAAGCCTTCAACATGGACAGATGACTAATGTGCCCCCCAACAACAAGCCTGGAACATGAGAAGATTACTGATGTGTCCACTATAACAAGCCTGGCACATGGGCAGATTACTGATGTGTTCACTATAACAAGCATAGAACATATGCAGATTACTGATACACTCACTATATCAAGCCTGGAACATAGGCAGATGACTGTTGTGTCCAATATAACAAGCCTGGAACATCGACAGTTTACTGATGTGTTCACCATAACAAGCCTAGAACATGGGCAGATAACTGATGTGTCCACTATAACAAGCCTGGAACATGGGGCAGATTACTGATGTGTCCACTATAACAAGCCTGGAACATGGGCAGATTACTGATGTGTTCACTATAACAAGCATAGAACATATGCAGATTACTGATACACTCACTATATCAAGCCTGGAACATAGGCAGATGACTGTTGTGTCCAATATAACAAGCCTGGAACATCGACAGTTTACTGATGTGTTCACCATAACAAGCCTAGAACATGGGCAGATAACTGATGTGTCCACTATAACAAGCCTGGAACATGGGGCAGATTACTGATGTGTCCACTATAACAAGCCTGGAACATGGGCAGATTACTGATGTGTTCACCATAACAAGCCTAGAACATGGGCAGATTACTGTTGTGTCCACTATAACAAGCATGGAACATGGACAATTTACTGATGTGTCCAATATAACAAGCCCGGAACATGTACAGATTACTGATGTGTCCAATATAACAAGCATGGAACATGGACAGATTACTGATGTATCCAGTATAACAAGCATGGAACATGGACAGATTACTGATGTGTTCACTACCGGTCTGGAACAATCACACCTATTTTCGTCAACAAATAGTTATTATCAACGTCTGTACGAGACAATGTTTGATAGTAACACAGGATCTTGCATGACTAAGGCTGAGATGAGAACCAGTGGAAGTGTGAGTGAGAGCGTCTTTTATCAAGACGTTCGCTTTGAATACAGTCTGTCACGTCTGAGACATACTCACCTGTTGGAAAGCGCCCTCTATCTGTCCGATGTCGATCCCCGGGTTCAGGCTCCTGCCCACATCGATGACCATGTCCGCCTGGAGGATCTGCCCAAATAGGTTATGAGGTTCAACTATGGCAGTTGGGAACTAACCATGTTATATTTTTTTATGTGGCCGGAAATTTTTGTGACAGCCAAACATGTGCATTAAGCACAACTCATTAGAACATCCAACACGCCCAGAGAACAATACTTTATTTTCTTAAATTGTAAGACCAAATTTCAGCAGTTTCTGGAACAAACATATCTGACCACCTTGTAAAGAAGATACCTGACCCTTCTTTTGTACAGTACATATCTGACCCCCTTCTAAAGAACATCTGACATGATCTTTTGCATGACAAATACCTGGCATTCTCCAGTCAGACAGTCCACTTCTACCTCGGAGCACCCAGCACCACATGTCGTATAGTCATATAACTTCCCTTTGAGGGTGTTGAAGTCAAAGCCATTCAGTTCACTTGACCTGAGAAAACGAGTAACAGTCACAAAGACCTAACGTGTCACTGTTTGCCTGCTTCTACAGATATATCATGATCGGGGCCAATAGGTTACTGGGTACCAAATGCTATCTCGGCGTATCCACGGGATCGATGTCCAAAGTATTGAAGTATCTGGTATACATGTACTACTCAGAAACAAAAGGTCCGCAATACACGTTCGATTGTTTTTATAAATGAAGAATGTGTGTTTTAGAATGATGTGTCCATATATTTTAAAGGGTTTCTCTGAATTCATTTACGTGGTTATTAAGAGTAAGTTAAGTGTCAACATGTTCCGGTACTGCTGGACTGATCCCACAGGAAAACACATGATCGAACTTTGATGGTTCCACCCATAGGGTTCAAGCCTCCAGCATCCTGATGGTATGGCATCAGTTATCTTGAAATGCAACAGCCAGCTGGTTATGCCAATACTGACAGAACATGAAGCGGTACTTACCCATAGTGTCCTACTGCTGACAGGTTGACGTTGGTCATATAGGCCTCCATCACCTGACGAATGACACAACATTTACACTTGACACATACCTGACATATGACACAGCTCATACCCCTGACACATAGCACACCGCATACCTGACTCATGACAAAACACATACCCCTGACATATGGTACAGCTCATAAACCCTGACACATGGCGCAATATATACCTGACTCATGGCACAACGCATACCCCTGGCATATGGCACATCTCATAAACCCTGACATATGACACAGCTCATACCCCTGACACATGGCACAACACATACCCCTGACATATGGTACAGTTCATAAATCCTGACACATGGCGCAATATATACCTGACTCATGGCACAACGCACACCCCTGACACATGACACAACTCATACCCCTGACATATGGCACATCTCATAAACCCTGACATATATCACAACTCATACCACATGGCACAACTCATACCCCTGACACATGGCACAACACATACTTGACTCATGACACAACTCATAGCCCTAACTCATGGCACAATACATACTTGACTCATGGCACAACACATACACATGACACAACTCATACCCCTGACACATGGCACAACACATACTTGACTCATGACACAACTCATAGCCCTAACTCATGACACAACTCATACCTCTGACTCATGGCACAACACATACTTGACTCATGGCACAACACATACTTGACTCATGACACAACTCATACCCCTGACACATGACACAACACATACCCCTGACTCATGACACAACTCATACCCCTGACTCATGACACAACTCATACCCCTGACTCATGGCACAATACATACTTGACTCATGAAACAACTCATAGCCCTAACTCATGGCAGAATACATACTTGACTCATGACACAACTCATACCCCTGACTCATGACACAACACATACTTGACTCATGAAACAACTCATAGCCCTAACTCATGGCAGAATACATACTTGACTCATGACACAACTCATACCCCTGACTCATGACACAACTCATAGCCCTGACACATGGCACAACACATACTTGACTCATGACACAACTCATACCCCTGACTCATGGCACAACACATACTTGACTCATGACACAACACATACTTGACTCATGACACAACACATACTTGACTCATGACACAACTCATACCCCTGACACATGGCACAACAAATACTTGACTCATGAAACAACTCATAGCCCTAACTCATGGCACAATACATACTTGACTCATGAAACACCTCATAGCCCTAACTCATGGCACAATTCATACTTGACTCATGACACAACTCATACCCCTGACACATGGCATCACTCATAGCCCTGACTCATGGCACAATACATACTTGACTCATGACACAACTCATACCCCTGACACATGGCATCACTCATAGCCCTGACTCATGGCACAATACATACTTGACTCATGACACAACTCATACCCCTGACTCATGACACAACACATACCCCTGACTCATGACACAATACATGCTTGACTCATGACACAACTCATACCCCTGACTCATGACACAACTCATAGTCCTGACAACATTTACACTTGACACAAACCTGACATAAACCTGACACATGACACAACATATACATCTGACACATATCTTATACATGATTCAAACTATACACCTGACACACACCTGACACGTGACACAACATGTACACCTGACTAAACAGCTTAACATACAATGCTTAACGTAGACCGAGGACACCTTGTTGGTCGTACTTGATTGAAGCAGGCTTAAGTTCTCAGCGGGTTTAATGTCCGTATGAGTCTATGATGCAAACCGATAAGGACATTATCGAGTTTGATCGCTTACATGACTATATGGAACTTCAGATTATTGATCAGGATGACCTACCCAGTCTTTCCAGGTCTTGTCGGGGTTGTTCTTCTTGATGGACTCCAGCCGCCGCATTATCTCCTCACACGCAGCCTGTAACAACCGGGTGAGACTGTTTAAGTGTGTTTGAAAATGATGTTTCACTTTCTGTTATATCACGACGTGTCACCTTAATGTAGGAGTGAAAAAAGAGTTATGCATGTCTAAGACCTTTACCATTTTCCTGTAATCCACGAGAACGAGTATGGCGCTTACAAACCGAGAAACATAATCTGTGATTTAAACCCAAGATCATTTGTTCCTGGCACATCTAAGGGACGCAACTCTGCACAGCAAATGATAGTGATGCGTATGACGTTACCCTGGAGACGTGTACCATAAAACTGCACTACTCCTTACTGATGTATAAACAAATTACATTGCCGAAAATGTCCGAGGTTTATCATCAGGTTTTTTTCTCGAATTATCACTCCATTAATTGTATTATTAGGTTGGGTAAATGTGATAATATGAATTGACCTTTACTGCCTTGCCATTCTGGTCTGAAGATACACTGGCTGCTGTCGCCACGGTGTTGGGGACGCTGTCGGTGCTCGTCTCGGCGGTGTGGATGTTGGTGGCTGGCACTCCAAGAACATGGGATGCTACCTGTATATTTGAGGAACCAAGACGCTGAAGAATGGTTACATTAAATAACATCGGGAAGGCAATGCAAAACTCGCCCTCTCAGTGAGTAGACATGTTCATAACAGAAACCCTTTCCACCGCAATCCGCCAAGACAGCGAGGGACCTTCGACGACTTGGCCAACCGTGCCCCTAGACGTATGTGACATTGTAGAAGCTGTAGTTTCAAGTGATTGATAAAAGTACAAGTATATGTACCGCAATGTCGCATTGAACGAATAAAGAATTTAAAACCCTTAAATAGTTGATAAAGGTACAAGTATATGTACCCCAACGTGGCATTGAAAGAATAAAGACGTTGAAACCCTTAAATAGTTGATAAAGGTACAAGTATATGAACCCCAACGTGGCATTGAAAGAATAAAGACGTTGAAACCCTTAAATAGTTGATAAAGGTACAAGTATATGTACCCCGATGTCGCATTGGAAGAATAAAGAATTTAAAACACATAAACTGTTAAAGGTAGGAGCAGCATATGTACCGCAACGTCGCGTCGAATAAAGAAGTTGCATAAAGAACTCTGTCTTCGTGGTGATTACACATTCAGATATCAATAGGAAAAAGTTCATATGATGGTGCTGACCCACCTGTATCATCTTGATATAGAGTCCCTGACCCATCTCCGTTCCCCCGTGGGTCAACAGCACCGAGCCGTCCACGTACACGTGTACCAGTGCACCTGCCTGAAACACACACACACGTACTCCAAGACGTTACCCTCGCTGTCTCGCTCACAGAACAGACACCTCATCGCAATGACATACATCGTGATTAGTGTACTGATCAGTTAATTATAGGACAAATATTTCAGTTTGGTTTATGTTCGAGATAGATCTCAATTTTATTATAATCACATATAAATAATGTCTCAAATAACCCTTACAAGCTAACAAACAAAATGAAAACAAAATTTTTGAAACATTTTTCCGACAAAGGGATAAAATACAAAGGATGTATAGTACATCCTTAACAGCTTGGATGTACAATATTTTTCAAGCTTTACTATAGCAAATACACAACCAAGCATTATATGTCGGCAGACATCAAAGTGACTAGGTATGTTCTGGTGATGAAAATGAACAAAATAGGCTACCACGCTATATAAACAAGAGCAAACATGTTTGGGTCAATGTGTAGGTGCAGAGATGTAAAACATACAAAAACACTTCCAAATGCGCAACATTCTAAGTATATGCCGGTTATGATTTTTGTGCTCATCTAATTGAAGGAAAATACATGAATTGTAGATATTTCATTCTCACCACAGTTTCAGAAGAAGACGTAAATAGATGTCGTGCAACAGACATGTTTAGAAGTGTTGTCGATATAAATATCAATAACAATATTATGACTGATGTAATAAATACGGCACTTACTTTACACATGAATCTCTCATTGAAGCCGATTCCAAATCGATACGGAACAATGGCAATACCCCTTTTCTTCCACTCATTGTGTCTGTAACACATATAAGGACTTTACATGTTATTTGTACATTCAAGTTGGACTTTTACAACGAATGGGATCAACTTTAAACAGCTGGGTCAGATTGTTACAAGTCTTCACCTAACTAGCCTGTAAAACTCATGTAACAGCTCCATCTGTTAAACACTTAATACGATTCATCGGTATTTATCTTGCACTTGACTCATTTGTAAAACTCTTCCACCTGACCTGCTTGTTAACCTTATCCATCTGTTCCGCTTGTTAACCTTATCCATCTGACCCGCTTGATTACCTTATCCATCTGACCCGCTTGTTAACCTTATCCATCTTACCCGCTTGTTAACCTTATCCACCTGACCCGCTTGATTACCTTTTCCATCTGACCCACTTGTTAACCTTATCCATCTGACCCATTTGTTAACCTTATCCATCTGACTCATCTGTTAAACTCCTGCACCTGAATCACATGTTAAACCCCTTCACCTTACTCATCTATTAAACCCCTGCACCTGACTCACCTGTTAAACTCCTGTACCTTTGTTTTCCGGACTTCATACTGACTTTCCTCCAGACACTGACGCCAACACCGGGACAGCATGCAGTTGTCGATCAACATCCCCGTCACCGTCACGTCTCCCTCTCTCAACATGTTCATCTCACGCACCTGGTGGGTACCGTAAGCAACACAACATGCATAAACAGTCATACTCATGGACAGAGTGGGACAATAATGTTTATCAGCGGGAGAAAAAAAATCCCCTATACCCCGTCAGGAACAAGACAGGCGGCACGTGGATTTCTGAGAGGGAGAATAAATCCCTTATACCCCGCCTCTAAGCAAACAGCCGCACGCTTTTTCTGAGTCCATGAAAGTCACATGACATGGCACAAGTTAACCTCAGCTCAATCGAACAACTATTTTGATTTTGTTTTAACTCGTTTACAATGTCATATTTAAACCTGTCGGTAAGACACGTGGTTTTATGCTTCACTCGTTAGGTATTATACTACTCGCATAAAATATAACGAGGGACCAATAAAACCACTTGTACCCCAAGTGATACTGCTACAACTGAGAATGTACAACTGTATCAGCTCACATTTCCATTACCGGCAGAACAAACCAAATGCTGATTACTTGAATTGTTTGTGTCACACGCGTATATTATGATGTGTAAGGCGACACGTGGGATACAGACGTTTGAGGAGCAGCAGTTTGCACTTTACAGCTGCGTCCCTTAGGTGTGCCAGGATCCGATGATGGTGGGTTTGAATTCAAGAGTCGTTCCGATTATGATACCAACATTGTCAGCATTATTCCAATGGTGATCGGTTTCACCAAAGTGGTAAAGGTCTAAGACCTGCATTAATTCTAGTTTTCCTTTCACATTAAGCTGACACGCCGTGATACCACTGGAATATTGTAAACGGTGGCGTACATACAACTCACTCACTCATCATTGTGTCATTATGTTTGTGTGACTCCTTTGACAGGGGTAGACCATTTAATATCCCTTCTCTAACAACAATTCCAGCACTCTCCAGAATACCTCATGGCGGGTCCCTTGGCAATCTCTTTACCCATCTTCCAGTGGGGTTAACACCTTGTCCCTATGCGGGGAATCGAACCAGGTTCCTTGACACAACGAGCAGACGCTTAAGAAGCGCGACCCGACGCCAAATTCAACGTTAAAAGAACCCGAGAGGTCTATTGTTTGTTTGTTTGTTTGTTTGTTTGTTGTTTAACGCCGCACCCAGCAATAGTCCAGCTATATGACGGCGGTCTGTAAATAATCGAGTCTGGACCAGACAATCCAGTGATTGAGGTCATGAGCATCGGTCCCCGCAATTGGGATTCGTTGACATAAGTCAACCAAGTCAGCGAGCCTGACCACCCAATCCCATTAGTCGCCTCTTTCGAAGCATAGTCGCTTCGTACGGCAAGCATGGATTCCTGAAGACCTATTCTACCCCGGTTCTTCACGGGTCCGAGAGATCTATGACTCGTTATAGTGAGCATCATTACATACCTTAGTTTCAGTCATGTTAAGTCTGCTGGCGACCTCCGTCATTATCATCTCCGACACCAGGAAACTGTCCGGCGCACCGAACCCCCTGAATGCTGTATTAGGGGGAGTGTTCGTCTTACACAGGTAGCCAGTTATCCGGCAGTTGGGGTAGCGGTACGCGGCCCCGAAACTCAGCACACATTGTTGAAGAACCTGAGAACGATCACATTTAGCTGCGTAAAACAGTAATAAAACTATGTCATGGGTTTTATACAATTTCTGTTACTACAATAGCTGGAGCAGAGATAATCAAACCCGATCTAAGGCGAGATGAGCAAACACTTTAACTATTAAGACGTCCCATCACTCCAAAATGTGTGTAATGCTTACGGTGGTGAATATTAACCATTGTTATATTAATATCAAAATTCAATTTTGCTCTCGCACTTCCGTTGCCAAGTTCCCTTAGTTTGTCTGGATCTCTCTCATAGACAGAGGTCTCAAAATGCAAAGAACACAAAACACGGCCGACGGATTCAATTCCTTTAGGCTTGGAAATTCTTTAATGAACTAGAACACACACACACACACACACACACACACACCCTCACACACACACACACACACGCAACACTATACCCCATTAAGCATCTTCAATGCACCGAGAATAACGGAAAATCACTTCATTGACATGTAGATAACTGATTTTAGATTACAATGAACTCACATATGACTTTCTGAGGTTGTTAATACGTACTTTGTATGACCAACATTTTTTCCAAATGTTTAGATTCAATAGATCTCCTGTAAGCATATGTCGTTTCATTCCAACTCACGTCATAGGTAACATCAGCATGATGGCCACCGTCGACGTACATGTCCATCACAACGCTCTGGATCCGACCGTCTTTGGTGTAGCCGATCTGAAGAAACATCAGACACATTGATCATGTGGAGGTATGATCACATCGTTGTTCTGAAAATCGTTGATGCTAACCGATCCTTGTTCGACTACTGGGCTGAACTGAAATATCGAGCTACAGTAGAGATGAAGTGAAATGGGGTTTTAACGTCACGTCCAAGGGCTGTAAACCAAGTCCGACCAGTCCTTGTTCTAGCCCCTTAATGCCGAGCGCCAGACAGGGTGACAACAAAAAAACATCTTTTGATACGAAGCGGCCGGGGATCGAACCCCGGACCTTTTGCTCTCCGGGTGGACGCTCTATCACTAGACCAAGGCGGCGGTCAGACCTACAGTAGAAGGCAGATTCGTTACATACAGTGCGTGATATGTACATCTCATATCAAGCGTCGCCAATGGACAATATTGGTTCATAATTTGTAAACAGCTACATGTGCGAAGTTCACAGATGTTGCCTAACAACTTGACATGCTGAAGTCTCCACCTTGTACTCCGTGTGAAACCTGGGCGCCTTTCCCGTGATTGCCATGTCCGTTCTCCTGTCCAGCACACACCTCACCGGTCTCCGGTACCTGTAAATACGACAACACAGCATCACCACAACGTCTGGACATTTTCGGTCATATCACGGCGTCAGAATAATAATGGAAGAATGCCCGAGGTGATGCAAGATGTTTACCACTTTGGTGAACCTACAAACCCGGGTATGGTGCTGACAAATCAGTCGGCACAACGAGGAGGAATCTGAGACTCCAACTCACGAGTATAGACTTCGGGCACGTCTAGGCGCCTAATGGACGCAAATCTGTACAGTGTTTTGCTACAGCGTAGGCGACTAGATCTGCCTCATACTCAAGGCAGAAGTGCACATCACCACCTAATCGCGAAACTGGTGTAAACAAATCCTCAACTGGTTTGATAGATGACAAAACACAGTGATGACGATTGAGAGAGACAGGTGCAATAATCACTGGTAATTGGGTAAAGGAATACGTGTGAGATGACCTGACAGGGCCACCAGGACCCACATGTACAAGACGATCTTAGGACTAACACTGTTTGTAGCATGTGAATGTAAGGGTCCTATTGTAGCCTTACAGTTAAGATCGTTTAGTACAACTGGACCCACGAAGGTTGGATGATGACGTAGAGGGGAATGTCCGAGTAACTCTCCATTCCTTACAAATAATGGAGCAGAGGCCGCGCAGGGACCGATGCCCATTATTTGTAAGTAATGGAGAGTTACGAGGATATTCCCGTACTTAAACTCAACCCGGCTTTTACACTTTGACAAAATATTCTGTTGTTAAATATATTTGAAAAATAAACCAGAACTCTTTCTTGTCTATATTTATACTGCGTGAGTCGCCCTTTTGCGTGATGCACGAGAAATGCGTCTCTGCCGCTATTGCACGTGCCCCAAGCTCCGTCACGAGCTGACATTTACAATGCATGGTACACGGCTCTTGGTCCTAAACTAATATTTATCAATCGCTTGCACACTGTCGATACATGCTGATGGGAATAATAGGAAATATAAACCCCAGAACAAGGGATATTTATATTACCTTATTTGTTTTTTCTCGTCAAAGGTTTATCTAATTGCAATAAATATGAACATTGTTGTAGGTAACCTGCTCTAACACAAAATATATACATATTGTTTTGAGCTTTTAAGCATTACGCAAAATTATCAAAATATTTAATAGTTAATGTCTCACCATCCCTTCATGTGCCGCCGCAGCTGAGGTTGACAATTACACGTCCTCACATCTAACGATGCGGGTTCGAACGCCGCTGGCGACACATGTTTTCGGAAGAAAATGAAATTATTCACTTGTCAATAAATATAAAAAATAGTTCCAAGTGGAAATTAATTCACATGTTGGTTCAAAATAATGTACAGTTGACAAACAACTCTTCATTCCTGAAAAATAATGAGCGTTCAAACAATAGAATGACCTCACAGATGTGTTTTAAGTGTCCGTCACAGCCGACTTCATGGAATCGTGACAGTACTTCAAAGGTATATATAGGAACAACTGCGAAAAAACAGGAGTTCTCGCAGTTGTACCGTTACATCCTGATAAAGTATTCACTCATACTCTATGTACACTACCCAAAAGAATACCCGATTTATTTAAGTAGTATATTTAGTACAGACTTGCAGATGCCACTTGCCGAGTTTCTAAATCAAATATTGTGTGGGAATACTTTATAATATTATCACTTCGGTTAAGAGTTAGCGTCCGAGTCTCAACTGGACAACTTACTTGTACGCCGCCACGGCCACAGGCTGAGACAGGAGGTCAACCCTCGATATTTTCCCCCCGAAACCGCCACCTGAAGGTACAACAAATGTATTTAAGTAAACCGCCACAGAGAGGCACATCAACACGTATCAACTAAACACCCGCTGAAGACACATAATCGTTCCCCTCTTTCTTTCCATCAGTAAGTTGCCATTGTTATACTTACCAATTCGTTTGACGTGGCACACGACGCGGTTGAGGGGGACCCCTAGTACCCTTGCAACATTGCCCTGAACGTGATACAAGAAAAGGCTGATGACAAACATCTCGACTCTAAGCCTACCAAAGGAAAACCTGAGATGTGTCCAAAAATATTGAAATGTGTACATTGTCTTTTTACTGAAACAGACGTTCAGTGTGCAAGAGCGACAAAATTTAATGGCATACACATTTCTGTCTTCTTCAATACATCTTAGTTTGCTTCTTTGACAGGCCTTTAGGTCATTGAAACTGACGTGTGAGAATAATGTTTCATTTGTTGCGATAATTGTTGTGTGAAAGCAATGAAAACTCATGAATGTCAGCTAAGAAGTTACCATATATTTGAGCACGTTGTTACTGTAACAAACCTGATGCATTTGACACGATACACGAACTTCAGACAACTAATTTTTGACGCATCCGATTTAACGTATCAGAGGTCAAATGATGATATAGATTGAAGGAAGTCGCTTTGACCAGACAGTCGGTTTGACAGGATCCGACACAACGGTGTTCAGATTATACGTCAATTCTATGTCATGGTTTATAAAACGGCACAATAATGTAATGTTGTTGGTTTCGTTGTCAGAATGACCAGTCATTATATAATTACAACAAAAATTTACATTCACGCATCATCTCAAAAACTGAGCATCCGGTCAGGGAAATCATGGCTCTGCTTTGAAGAGTTCAAAAACAAAATCTCGTTGTTACAACGTGTGTCTCCGAGTGTGTACCTGGGTTCCAGATGGGTTTTGTGACGTGCAGTAGACATCCACCTCGTTATGTTCTGCCCTTGGCTTCACCAGAACACCCTGACATTCCATGTAGAAGTGTTCCCGTGGGTCGATGTCCACGTGACCCTTAATAACCACATCAGATGCAGCGAACCCGGCGTCAACATCACCGAAGACGATGGCTGGCGTGGCTGGTTCCTCAGTGTAGAACGCCTTCTCCCGAATGGCGTCCTGGAATACGATTTACTGTCTTATTCATACCTGCATGATGAATGAATGGTACACACGCTTGTGACAGGTAATAACGACATGGGAATATTTTCGACCTTTATTCCTTTTGTTGAGAGTGATGAGGTTTTTCAATGGGTGTACATATGGTACATTCTGAGAGAACAGTTACCGTAGATGGTTACATAAATCACATTTTAGTAGAAAACAACACTCGTCTTCCTGCTTTGACGTTACCGAGGGAACAAACGACAAGGTAGAAAGAGAGTCATTTATGCCCCAACGGATCTGCATAATTTTAATAAATGAGCTTAACGTTTAGAAATTATGAACAGTTATCACACAATATCCTAATTATTATGAATAAGAACTAAACACTGTTCATTTCAACAACTATACTAGCCACATAAAGAAACTGTGCACGGAGAAAATATAGATATAAGGGCACACCGTCCATATATGAAATAAAGGTTTGAACACAGCAATTACTGGAGACATTCAAACGCTCATGCACGTGCCATGCGATATGACGTCATTGATGGGGGCCTATGGACGTGCAATGTGTTACTGCACGTGCATCCTGTGCAGCTGTACATAGCATGTGCAACTCAAAATTCGCTATCACTTTGGAAAGCATGATCTGTGGTCATTCAAAAATTCAAAAATTCTCAGGCGCAGACACAAGCATATCACAAGCAAATCATGCCAAGATTGACAGCTGCACAGCGTCATGAAGCCATTGGAATGATCCGAGCGGGAATGAGGCAACAACAGGTGGCAACACATTTCCAATGCCATCGTAACACGATATCGGCATTGATGAGGCGTTATCAGAACACAAATGACGTTGCCGACCACCCACGTTCAGGACGTCCCCTAGTAACGACGCCAAGACAGGACAGATGGATTCGAGTTACACATCTCCGACACAGGTTCCAAACGGCAGTAACGACGTCCCAGACAATTCCTGGACTGCGCCGTATCCATCCCAACACTGTCAGGAATCGTTTACGTCAGTACGGGATTCGACCACGACGCCCTGCCATACGTCCCATCCTGACACACCGTCATCGAGTCGACCGTCTAAGATGGTGTCGAAATCATGTTCGCCAACCTCGAATATGGTGGAGAAATGTTGTCTTTACAGTTGAATCGAGGTTCAACATTTCCCACAGTGACGGGCGCCAACGTGTCTACCGGCGTTTGGGAGAACGTTATGCACGCAACTGTATTGTGGAGAGGAATCGTTTTGGAGGTGGCTCTGTGATGATTTGGGGTGGGATAACAGCACGGCACCGAACCCATTTGGTGGTTGTTCAGGGCAATCACACTGGTGTTGGCTACAGAGATCAGATTCTGAGGCCTGTGGTCATTCCTTTCCTGCAACGTCATGGCCCGGGATTAACACTTCAACAGGACAACGCTCGTCCTCACACGGCTAGGGTCGCAATGGATTTCCTTCACCATAACAATGTCATGTTACTGCCATGGCCTGCCGATGCACTGCTGTGATTCACGCACAGGGTGGTCATACCCGTTATTGACTTTGTGACTTTGTCGTTTGACCCCCTACTCCATTTTGATCTTCTGACGTCATCGTAACAGATGTTGTTCAGGTCCCGTTGACATTTTCTTATGGTCCGATCATTCAGCTGCTACAGCGTCTGCATCATTTTGTTCTTGCTGTGTTGTATTTCAATCCAGAATATATTTTCTCCGTGCACAGTTTCTTTATGTGGCTAGTATATATGTTAAGGACCCGAAGTGTATAGGTAAGGATAAAATGTCCATAAGGAGGCGTATAAAGATTTTCATAAAGAGTGTTTCTAATATTGGAATATAACATTTACAGTAGACCAAAGAGGACCTTACTTTATTGTTCTTCCTTTTATCGTCAATGAATGTACCTTGTCCAACGTGTAAGTATTACTGAAGCACTGGAACTCAACTACCGATGTCGTTACCGTCTTAATGTTAATGCAAATACACTGAATGTAAAGGTAGAATCAACAAGCACAACTTTGAATTGGTAAGATTTACAATTAAGCAGTTGAATGAATATACCTCTATAGTAAGAACGGCCGGGAGATCTTCATATTGAACCTTGACACACCTTGCTGCTTCCAGGGCCACCTGGCGGTCTGCGGCTATCACAAGGCCAATAATCTGACCACAACAATTCACCTGAAGAATTACACAGTGGAAATGGTTGTAAAAAAGCTGTATAACTGAAATATTTTAACAGTGATAACATAAAATCATATGAGGGGGTATCAAAATGTTTTGAACTTTGCAAACATAACTTAAATATGGTCGTGAGATTGAAGTATGTTTCAACATAGTCCCTTGTAGTATATAATAATAAGTATATACATTTATTCAATCTCTTCCCTCCAGAACAGTGAACACTGGTCTGTCAACCAGTCTTCCACAGCAGCAAACAATTCTTGGTCGTTGAAAAATGTCCGACACGCAAGTATTTTTCCCCAAAATTTGAAAACAGGTGATAGTCACAAAATGTGAGCATAATGTTTATTATTCATAGCAGTTTCCCGTTGTAAATAACGGATGTATAATGTACTATTGATGTCCCAAAAAGGTGGATCCGGGTGATTTCAACGTCTTAGTTTTTGGAGATCTAAAGTGGTTCCACTCAATGGATTCATGTTTTCTCCCGGGATCACAGTGATGGATCCATGCCCCTTCCCCTGACACTAGCCTAAAATCAAAATCTCCTGGGTTGAAATTAAAATCTGGTAACAGGGCATTAAAGGTAGTGACCCGCGTAGCCGTCATTTTATCACTTGCATTCTAGGAACATATCGGGCACAAAACCGTGACATTTAAAATGTTCATGGAGGACTGTTTCCATTGATCCATACAAGAAATCTGTGGTCTCTTCTTACTCAAGGTGTGTAGTGCGCTTGTTAGGGTACCAGGTGATGACTGGCAACAATGTTTTATTTTGTGGTGGTGGTGAGGGGGGACATACCAGAGCAAGGGTCATCTTCCAATCTCTCACGTACGTCTCTCGTACGTCGCACCCAACGATTCATTGTTGTACATGATGGTGCAACCTCCGTATACAACCGTTCATAAACATCCTTGGTGATTGACCCTCCTGGGTAAAACAATTTATGCCTGCTCTATATTCAGTTTTGTCCATTGATGCTAAAGAGTAGGGTACCATGGAGTAGAAGTTAGTTATCAGCCACTCACTCAGTTGAAGCACTCAAAATTGTGAAAGATGACTCAAACTTCAATACTAATAAACATGCAGTAAACATAACCATAACCTAGTTATACCAGGCTTCAAACTTTCTGATATCTATTCGTATGTACATATATACAAGAAAAACAGTTTGAATATTTTTTGGGATATATGTATGAAATTGTTCGGTCTTTACTGCAAAACACTATCCCAAAAATATTCATGATCACTAAGTTTGTTTGGTCAGAACGCTTTACATCCTGAAATAACCTTTGTTTCAGCAAACACTTCTTCCTCCTCCACAACACAGCCCCAAAGGTTCTTTCCTGGCACATCCTGGTGATCCACATATCCTGTCACCCCTGGCAACGCGAGAGCCTCCGTCGTTTCTACATTCACGACCCGAGCGTGTGGCTTCGTACTCAACACAAGTCCAGCAAACAACTCTTCTACAATCATATGAGTACATATTGGTAGAATTATTCTCATGGTTGCAATGGTTAAGATGAGATATATCTTTGCTGTACATGTGATTAATTTTCCAGTTAATGAAGAAATGTTGCCATAACTACCTTCACATCTCGGCATGTCATCCAGGTACACAGCCTCCCCACACGTGATCTGTAGCGCACTGGAGTGTGGGATAGGTCGACGCATGTCATCCTCCGGAAGCTGACCTGGACCGACATTGTCAAACAATCGGGTACTCTCGAAGTCGACAGTAGACAGGGCAGAGGGAGCATTGCGGACAGTCTGGGCAGAGAAGGTTTAACATCCAGATTGCACTATTACTAGACGAACGTTTAGTCTATGTACGTTTTTATTACACAATATATTTCTCTCATCTAATTGTTATTAGTGGGTGAGTGAGTGAGTTTGGTTTTACGCCGCTTTTAGCAATATTCCAGCAATATCACGGCGGGGGACACCAGAAATGGGCTTCACACATTGTGCCCATGTCGGGAATCGAACCCGGGTCTTCGGCGTGACGTGCGAACGCTTTAACCACTAGGCTACCCGACCGCCCCTAATTGCTATTAGAAATACAATTTCTTGATGCTGATTCCATAATAGAGCTTGATAGACTTGCTTTTACATGAATCTAGTTTTGTTTTGTTTTCATAATAAACAGATGTTCGACAAGGTGCAGGACTGCACAAATACTTGTGATGACGGGTGACTGAATATCTATGCTAGGATGTACTCAATAATATACATCATCAATATCAAAGGTTGATCCAAACAGACTACCTGTCCACTGAGGGTCTCCTCAACAGCAAACATGAATTTGAAAGCCTGGGCCATCGCGACATGCCGGGTGTCGTCAGTGATGGCTGACTTGTCAAGGAGGTTTTCAAGGGAGGCAAGAACGGTTGGCACCAGTGACAAAGACCAGATCCTGAGCATAAACGGAAAAGTGGGCATATCCATTTAAGACATTACATTAACCGCCAATGGGTAGTTAACAAAACTAAATTAAAAATCAATTATTGAATAGCATACAGTTTACATGTAGAAAACTTGCTTCTCGAGTGAACACTGTATATATACTCAATATCAGCACTGATACATACTTTCCAACTACGTGCTGCATACAGTTTTGGGTTTTCACAATTGGTTGGAAACATTTGCCACCGAAAGTGAAATGAAGCTCCTCGATGGTATTATTTCCAGGTTTAAAGGTTATCTTTGGAACTGTGTTGACAACAGCTGTATCAAAACCTTGACGTTCTGGCTGCTTGAAGAACATCATGTGGTCATCCTGTGAAAAGGAAAAGGAGTTTTGGAAGTCAAGTCTGCCTCATCACAATACAAATATCCGACGTAAAAGATCAAGCAAAGACACACCTGTTTAGTGAATGGGAAGCTGGTGTAGACGAGGACGTCGCCAGGTGCCAGACATTGCTGTGGTGGTGAGGTCATCACTGCATCACGGTACGGGATGGTCCTCTCGCCGCTGTCTGCATGCAGAAAGTTTGGGGTTAAAACAAAATATTGACAGCAAAGCGTCAGTGGGATTGGGCTTCATAGAGACATTATCATTTTCTTTCCAGTTTCCAAGACATAAAACTCTTTTTTTGGACAGTAGGAGCGAAACCATTCTTTCGCGACCAACAAAAACCTCTCTATATATCAGTTATATCCAGTGTCAAATTTGTTCAGGTAAATCTCGAGGCAAAAGTATTTTTTTCAAAGATCTTCGGCAATAAGATATTTTTTTAAACAATCCCATTCTCCCTGGGAGTATTATGTGGTCGGTCCGTAACTGAACAAGGAAACGTTGTCGTTGTGACTTTCATTTTTGCCGTTTAAATAGTGAACTGGTAATTCTTTTGGATAATATATCAGAGATACCAGGATCTTACAGGCGTTGTCGATGTGCAGCATGGCGTCCATGGCCAAGAAAACCGGTTGAAGATCCGAAACTGTGGCCGGGTTGAGAAGATTCCCCCCAACACTCTGCAGCAACAGTGAAAATAATAAGTAACATTTCTTCACGCCCAAATCTACCCTGTCTCAATACGTAATGGGCCAACAATGATACTGTAGATACCGACTTAGTGATACCCACCGCCACGTTTCTGACTTGTCCTGCGGCCACCCAGCGGAGAGCATCCCCCAGAACCCTCACAGACCGGGTCCTCCAGCCTGCAAAAGTCATGCTTAGATTAGCAAAGAAGCATTGTTTAAGGGAACATTTACGTTTACAAATATGACCCCATCCTCATGGGTTATCTGTTGATGGTACCATGTCTGGCTATGATAACATGCATCTGCCAGGTATATGAATTGTAAACTTCTAGTGACGTCACACTATTGTTTTCCGAAGAATAACCTCTTACCTGGGACTCTTATAGAATATCAGTCTGTCTTTGTTTCGTTAATGTTACGCAGCACACAAGTGAATCTTACAATGTAACCCGAGTTACATGTCAACTAATAGGTCAATGAATACCGCTCAGTTAAAGTTACCTCATCTGGCAGGTGCAAGTGAATACCCCCGATTGAGAGTAACCAAACCTTGCAGGTGCACATGAATACCCCCGATTGAGAGTAACCAAACCTTGCAGGTGCGTGAATACCTCCGATTGAGAGTAACCAAACCTTGCAGGTGCGTGAATACCTCCGATTGAGAGTAACCAAACCTTGCAGGTGCGTGAATACCTCCGATTGAGAGTTACCTGTACATCTCACCTGGAACATCCGTGAATATCTCCGAGGGAGGGTTGCCTCACCTGGAATGTGGGGGGAAAGGTGGGAGTGAAAATTACTTCACCGGTTTCTTTCGTGAATACCTTCGAGGGAGAGTTGCCTCACCTGGCATGTGGTGGAAAACCTGGGAGTGAGAATTACTTCACCTGTTTCTTTCGTGAATACCTCCGAGGGAGTGTTGCCTCACCTGGCATGTGGGGTAAAACCTGCGAGTGAGAATTACTTCACCTGTTACTTTCGTGAATACATCCGAGGGAGAGTTGCCTCACCTGGCAGGTGCGAGACGAGTCCCGGAAGTCTGGTCCTGAGTTCCTCCAATGTGATGCCGGCCCCAACGACCAGATGGTCATCCTCCACCGTCAGCCTGGTCAACTCGGGGATGTGACTGGTCGACACCAAGGTCTGGGGCAGCTTGTGTTTCAGCTTCAAGTCAAGAACTGAAGAACAATAATGGATATTTACCCTGCTCACGGTGATTTTCTCATGACATTAGAAATTACAGCAAAGGGAAACAGGCGTTAAACAAGATCATACCATTTCATCTCTTTAAATCTTCACTTGACAGAATAGCCGTCGGAATCAGATGCTATATTTAATCTGTACTTGTACCCAGTTAATCAGGACTCTACGGTCCAGATTGAAATAGTGTGTCTAGATTAAGGTATGATGAGTACGAGTTGTGTCCATTTGTGAATTACATACTTTCTTAGCAGTAATCGACAACAAGATTTCTGTCTGAAGTAATAGTGCTTCACTTTACAAAGCTGACGGGACGGTCGGGTAGCCTTGTGATTAAAGTGTTTGCTCGTCATGCCGAAGACCCGGGCTCGATTCCCGACATGGGTACAATGTGTGAAGCCCATTTTAGGTGTCCCCCTCCGTGATATTGCTGGAATATTGCTAAAAGCGGCGTAAAACCCATACTCATTCACAAAACTGACAGGTGTTTAAGTTTTAACATACAGATAGTTGTTCCTCCAGCGACGAGCCTCGCTGTGGGATTCTCGGCAAGACATTGCAGCAAAGCGTGCATGTTACGAGGCCGGATCCACGTGGTTCCCTCGTGCTCAAATGTGAGGGATTGTTCATTGTCTTCACCCAGCTGCCATTAATGAGTTAAAAAACAACATCCGTGTCAGTAAGTTAACAGTAAATTTGAATCTATTCCCGACATTTATACGTTACATGTTAAGACAGTACAGAAATAGCTAAATTAAAATCAACTATAATATACATGATAACATGACTGAATGGATGCGTACATTCAATAGATGCCCATTGTTTTATGACAATGTTTGCTGATTTATCAAGTGACAATGTTTGCTGATTTATCAAGTGACAATGTTTGCTGACTTATCAAGTGACAATGTTTGCTGATTTATCAAGTGACAATGTTTGCTGATTTATCCAGCAATCAACAAATTGACTTATCAAGTGACAATGTTTGCTGATTTATCAAGTGACAATGTTTGCTGATTTATCAAGTGACAATGTTTGCTGATTTATCAAGTGACAATGTTTGCTGATTTATCAAGTAGACTTGCATGCAACACAACCACTAACCATCAGCTGTGGAGGGAAGATGACATCCTGGGTTGGTTCTCGAGTACAGAACGCGTGCTGATCATCCGGGGCCTTCTGGCAATACAATGACGTTTGGCCCAACAGTTACAATAGGAGTACATGTGTATAAGCCTGCTACATGGATAGGCTAGATCAGGTCTGTTTAGACTGAATCGTTCACAGGCCGACGTCATATAGCTGGAATAATGCCAACTAATGCGCCAAACAACAAGCAAACAGTAGATCCACATTTATATGGAAGCGTTTATGAGGAAATGTGCAGGTTGTGGTACTATTAGCAGTATTTGAAATGAGGGTGTATTGAGTTGTGAGTAGTTGCAAGACCCCGAAACTGCAGACATACCCCTCCCCATAGTAGAACAAATAAAATAGATGTTTTTTTGTATTTTTGTATTCAGCAGTCTCGAAATAGTAGTTTGTGGTCAAATGTTTTGGTGGCAGATACTGTTTCTTGTTCAAAATGCACATTTCTGTTGTAACAATAGAGACAATCAAATAACCCCCCCCCCCCCCCCTAATAAGGTAGTTAGTGCATTTTTTAAAACATGCAGCCTTGCACAAATTGAGTTATTAGAGAGACTAAGCCCAAAACAAGGAAATTTATTTTACGCTTTATTTTCGTTTTCCAATTATTAGCCCGTTTGGAAATACTATTTATGTAGAGGATATTGTTAAGGTTTGCCTAATATCAACGATTTTTTCAAACCACCGTAGAGGTCAATTTGAAGGTCAATATCCCTTTGAAGGCCAACTTCTAAAAATAACACATAAACAGTATAAAACATGCTACAAATGCACCTACATCTATCATTACTGGTTCTGGGTATGCTTGGTAAAGCCATATAGATTAAACGGGGGAAAAAATGTGCACAACGAAATAATAACTGCTCCACATCACAAATGGAGAAGCAGATGATACACATGAATACACTATCACTCTCAATACCCAAGGAATGCACTACTATGGTCATTATATTTGTAATTACATTGATTCTTCATAAGAGAAAGTCATTTAAACCACACGACGGGTACAGTTAGGTATGACAAGACTGTCAAAGGTAGTGAAATGAACAAATGAACATGACCGAGATATAACCGAGAAATATATTTACCCATGGCATAAAAGAATATTGTGGCTTTGTAGCCATGCTGCGTTTCCAAACACACTTCTGCACTTGTACACGATAGACGTAATTCAAAATTAACAGTAAATGCGCTACTGGGTCACTGAATGTTCTTCCGGTCTATCACTTCGTTCTCTGGTTTGTTTGAAGACAACATACAAACGATTACTTGTTATGCAAATTGTGCGAGCGGCAGGTGTTATCGGTAAGGCATGACATGCGTGCATTTTCCACTGATTTACAGTGATCTATAGTGATCTGTAGTGATCTGTAGTAATCTGTAGTAATGTTGAGTTTTCCACCGCTATTTTGCTGTTACGCCAAATGTAGTCTGTATCGGCGGATAATCGAGACCGGTTGTTTTCTGGTGTTGACATTTTATATCCTATGAATGATAAAGTTACACTGAACTGTTTAGTAGAACTACCAGTAGTGAAAGTGGCGATAACAACTAGACCTTCAAGAGTTTGTTGGCCTCACAGGGAAACTTACATATCATGGATAATTACAAGGATATACCACTTGCATTCATGAAGACTTGAGTGACAGTGACAGTGACTGTGGCAGTGACTAAATGTATCTTACAATATTGGAGAACAGTAATGGATTTGTTAATGAATTACAGACAATATTGAACCCATTGCAGGTAAGTACTTCACACTGCCTCTTCAAAGTAAGTCAATATTATCAGCAATTATTTAAAGTATATAACATCTGCGATAATAACATGTCTTATATTTGACAACAACATGACAGATGTAGCTCCTTTTTTCATGTTTTCGACTTTGTGATGAAATAAATATTCCAAAATGCAAACTGACTTGTTTACGGTCATTTCTTTGATTTATTTAATTTTGAGACAAAAATGTGCATTTTACCACCCCAAAACACGTTTGCCACCAAAATAAATCACCACAACCAGAATTTTCGAATGCATAAATGACATCTTGTGAAGAAATATGGTTGTGCTTTGTTCTACTGTAGAGAGGGGTTACTCTTTAAATAAGCCGCATTTTAAGAGAAAGATGGCAGTTTACCGCTTCCTTGATCAATATTTCAGTTATATCAGGACGTGTCAGGTACATGTGTGAGGAAAATCCAACGTGACACGGGTTGTAGTTGGGTATTCAAAGTAGACAGTAATGACAAAGTACTGATAAACCAAGAGTAATCATCAGAGTGAATTAGGAGTCAAACCTACGACTGCCAAGCAACGCATCCCTGGACAGCGAATTGAAACGTCTTAAACCACATGGCACCCATATTCATATTGTGTCATCAAAGGTTTTTTATATTTCAAGGGAGAGAGGGATGGATATCCTAAGGATCCACAATTCTTTGTGAAGAGTTGCGTCCCTTAGATGTGCCAGAATTCTCTGCTCATATGTTCCAATACCTAATTCACCCTGATTATGATGATTAATTTACCAGCCATGTCACTGATCGTGGGTTTTACGAAAGTTTTTGATGCCTAACTAGGTCCGGCATATTCTCGGGTTTTCCTCAATCATACAGCCGACACCACATGATAAAACGGAAGCACGGGTCAAAGCGGAGGTTAACCTAATTTAAACATTCGTTCTAACTGTTTAAATATAAAATGAGAAAACTTGAGAACACAGTGCAGTCATCACCGTGATGACTTGAGGTGATTTGTTCCCGCACGAAGACACTGCTTCCTACCTGATAATCTTCTGCATCATGTGACCGACATGCACACGTGACTTCGTCACCTTGACAACACCTGGCCTGCAAAAGAGCCATCATTCTGTACATTGTGCAAACACAGCGTGGGAAAATTTGAATGTTCATACTTAAGTCAAGTTGGTGGTTTCAATACAGGTGATCTTAAAAGCCGTATTATCTCGAAAAAAACAGTATGCAGTTACAATGGATGGCACAGTGTGCAAATATGAGGAAGGACTTACCTGTGCTGCCTTTGTAAATCCGTCTATGATTGATCTATACCCGGTACATCGACAGAGGTTGCCTAATGAAAATCGCACAAACATTGTACCTAGTTGTTTAACGTAGCACTCAGCAACATTCCAGCCACATGACGGCGGTCTGTAAATAATCGGGTCCGGAACAGAACATCCAGTGATTGACATCTTAAGCATCGATCTATCCATTTTGGATACGATGACATGCAACAACCACGTCAGCGACGCTGACCATCGGATCCCGATCCGGATCGCTTTTTACGACAAACACGGGTTGCTGAAGACCAATTTTAACCCGGATCTTCACGGATATCGTATTCAGCACAATCGAATGTCTTACATTACATTATAATACTCTCCAAACATAGTAGGGGGTATTCGAAAAACCCATAGGATTACAGAAATACCAGCAGGTATCGAGTGGTTATGCGTGGATAAGAAAAAGGACTAGGTGTAACATGACTATCAACGTACAGAACATGTTGGCGAATGAGGATGAAAACAATCAAGAAAGAAGATGTAGTCACAAAAAGAACGTTTGAGAACTATGCGTAAGAACCTCCGAGTGAGAATTACCTCACCTGGCAGGTGCGTGAATACCTCCGAGTGAGAGTTACCTCACCTGGCAGGTGCGTGAATACCTCTGAGTGAGAATTACCTCACCTGGCAGGTGCGTGAATACCTCTGAGTGAGAGTTACCTCACCTGGCGGGTGCGTGAATACCTCTGAGTGGGAATTACCTCACCTGGCAGGTGCCTGAATACCTCTGAGTGGGAGTTACCCCGTGAAAAACGAAGGGGGTGGAGCTTTAGTCACAAAAATAACGTTCGAGATGATTTGACAAAAATATATTTTATATGCCCTCACGATTTGTCAAACCTTCATTTATACTGCGTGGTATGGTCCGAATCAATATCCCAATGACAATTTCAGGGAGTCTCGTCCTCCCCTCTTTCAGTGCAGTCATAGTTTTCCTGCCCCGTATCATTACAGACCCCAAGCCCAAATCTGCCATGTTTCCTTACACATGACGTTCGTTAGGACGCCTCCAGACACGCCCACACCTATCCAGAAAGCCCAGAGTGAATCTGGAAAACATTATACGAGATCATCGGCGATTTCCCCAGTTTCTACGCAGTAACACCATAGGCATCGGGCTAAAATGTGTCGATATGCTAACGGTGGTCGTCGAGCATGCAGATGATTTGTCATCGTCGGGTCGGTAACTCAGCTGGCCTATTGCAAGTGAACAGTGATTTGATTGATTGTTTGGGCCCGATGTCCTAAAGCCTTGTTTGTGACCATTAACATCGTGTGTCTTCAGAAAGCTGTTACAAAGTCTGCAAATCACTAAATGGGACAACCCGTGAAGGTCTGGAACAGAATAGGTCTTCATCAACCCATGCTTGCCGTAAAAGGCAACTATGCTTGTGGTAAGAGTTGACTAACGTGATCGTACGGTCAGGCTTCCTGATTTGGTTGATGCATGTCATGGCATCCCAATTGCGTGGATTGATGCTCCTGGTGTCAATCACTGGATTATCTGGTCCAGACTCGATTTTTTTTCAGAACCGCCGTCATATAGCTGGAATATTGCTGAGTGCGGCGTTAAACAACAAACAAACAAACAAACAAATACTGAATGGTATCCTATGAAAGCTTACGTGCTACTGGCGATAAGACACTTCAACAATATTACTGGCTCAGAGTGATTTGACGGACATGTCACGAATGACCTTCCCCCTCCCCTCCGTAGGACATTCATGGCCCACGTGCAATGTTTTGGATGTGTTGGAGAGTTGGTTCCGAAACCATTCTACCGCTGGCAGTCATTCTTCAAATGTTATCTATCTTCTGACGACGGATCATAATATTTATATTTCATGTCCCCCTACCATTTTGGGAGAGTACATGTCTAGGCATCAGCTGTTGTGTATGAGATGATAGTTATAACCTGAAATGTTAGATCACGAAAGCGAAACAATAAAGTGTTTTATGTTACACGGAAATTGGGTTCAATGGCTGTTTGCGCCAAATCAAATTAGTGACCAATTAGTTAAACAAATGAATAGTGTATAAATAAAGGTATAAAAGGTAACGATAAATTCAATTAGTTTTTATTGGGAAATCATTGTACTCAACAGTTTGCCTGTGCACGGGTTGCATCCAAGGATATGATTCTGTATAGCTAATGTGAAAAACTTGATTTGGGTGTGTTGGGGGCGTTTAATAGGTTACCGTTCTATCTGTTGCAGTCATTTCTTCAAAGCTGTTCTTTGTTCTGACGAGCGATAACAAAAAAATTATTTCATGATCTCCTATATTTGGGAGAGTATATTTTATAATATATATATTATATATGTACAATGTAGTAAGACTGGATTAATAATGGCGCCTCTTCAAAGTTCATAGAGATCACATTGCTTGACTACCTAGCTTGAATTGACTTTTGAAAACCATTCTTTTAGGATCAGGATGCCACATACCTTCTATGGCCAACTGGATGTCCTCCTGGGAGGGCCGAGGGATGTTCCTCAACAGTGTGTACATGGACATCACCATGCCAGATGTACAGAATCCACACTGAACCCCGTGAGCCTCAGCGAGACACTCCTGGAATGCAGGGAGACTTAGAGGTGAAACTCGGGAATGGTTACATTGACTGTGTTTGATGCGAATATAACTTGTTATATGAAGTATATCATTCATCACCTACCTGGATCTTGTGCAGTCCCCGCCTCGTGTCGCCAACCCCCTCCACAGTGGTGACCGCCATGTTGTGCAGGGAACACAGCGGCAGTAGACAGGCGTTCACGGCCATGTGTCTGCGGAATAACAAGAGAGTCATAGCTTCATATTGTGTCTCCAAAATAACAACAGGACATAGCGTTGGATTGTGTGACTGCAGAATAGGGAGAGAGGCATAGCATTAGATTGTGTGTCTCCAGAATAACAACAGGACATAGAGTTGGATTGTGTGACTGCAGAATAAGGAGAGAGACATAGCATTAGATAGTGTGTCTGAAGAATAACAACAGGTCATACCGTTAGATTGTGTGTCTGCAGAATAACGAGAGAGACATAGCATTAGATAGTGTGTCTGAAGAATAACAACAGGATATAGCGTTGGATTGTGTGTCTGAGGAATAACAAGAGTGGCATAGCTTCATATTGCGTCTCCAGAGTAACAACAGGACATACCGTCAGATTGTGTGCCTGCAGAATAACGACAGGACATAACAAGAGAGCCATAGCCTCATATTGCGTCTGTAGAATAACAAGAGCACATAGCTGTATATAGTGAGCCTGCAGGTTAACAAGAGCACATAGCTGTATATAGTGAACATGCAGGCTAACAAGAGCACATAGCTGTATATAGTGAACATGCAGGCTAACAAGAGCACATAGCTGTATATAGTGAACATGCAGGCTAACAAGAGCACATAGCTGTATATAGTGAGCCTGCAGGTTAACAAGAGCACATAGCTGTATATAGTGAGCCTGCAGGTTAACAAGAGCACATAGCTGTATATAGTGAGCCTGCAGGTTAACAAGAGCACATAGCTGTATATAGTGAACATGCAGGCTAACAAGAGCACATAGCTGTATATAGTGAGCCTGCTGGTTAACAAGAGCACATAGATTTATATAGTGAGCCTGCAGGCTAACAAGAGCACATAGCTGTATATAGTGAGCCTGCAGGTTAACAAAAGCACATAGCTGTATATAGTGAGCCTGCAGGCTAACAAAAGCACATAGCTGTATATAGTGAGCCTGCTGGTTAACAAGAGCACATAGCTTTATATAGTATCTGCGGAATGACAAGAGGACATAGGGCATAGCATCAGATTGTGTGTCTGCAGAATAACAAAACGTTAGACTGGAGAAGAGCAAGAGGGGCATCGCGTGAGAATGGTTGTCTGCAGAATAAAAAAGATCACAGTGTTAAATTGTGTCTTCAGAATAACAAGGGAAATCTGGCTTTAGATGGGATGTCCGCAGAAAAAAGAAGAGCGTCATATCACAGAATAACAAGCGAGCTAAAGTGCTATATTGATTTTCTATAGAATAACAAGAGAAACTAGAGATAGCTCGGTTGTATGCAGAATAACAGGGGAGACGCAGCGTCAGTTTGGTTGTCTGCAGAAAAACAATAGAGCCATAGCGTTATATTAGTAGATTGCAAAATAGTAAGAGAGTCATCGCGTTATAATATACTTACACGCAAAAGAAACGCAAATCGAGTATACAGTATACATGCTATTTATTTTCGACAGTAAAGACAAGAAATACTAATAGGGCAAGATTGACAAAAAAAATTGACCGAAGACAGTTTAATGGATTAAAAGGCAGATGACATAATTGTTTTTTTCAAATGTTAAGGGCTTCGATACCCAAAATGTCAGTCGATACCTGGTGTGACCACCAATAGCATTGATCGCTGCCACTGCCATTGATCTCCTGTACATTGAGTGGATTAGACGATTTGTGAAGGCCCTAGGTATCATCCTGCACACATTCAGAGCAGCTGTTCTTAGTTCATCGGCAGTTGTAGGGATTGGGCGCACATTGTGCAGACGCCTTTGAACCTCATCCCACAAGTGTTCAATGGGGTTCAGATCAGGGCTGAGGGCTGGCCACGGTAGAACACGGATGTTGTGTTGTTGCAGAAAGGCCATGGTAGCTCTGACAGCATGGGGACGAGCGTTGTCCTGCTGGAAAATGTGTTGTTGATGTTGTGCAAAAAATGGAACAACATGGGGTCTGATCACTTGGTCGATATACCACTGAGCAGTGACGCCGTGCCCCCGACCTTGACCAACATTCAAAAGCACATGGGTCCAAGTCTCGCATAAAGTCCAATCCCTGCCCATATCATGACGCTAGGTCCACCCCATGGATCCCTTTCCACAACGTTTCTATCAGCGAAACGATCACCTCGACGACGCCAAATTCTGGCTCTTCCGTCTGCATGGGAGACACAAAAGCGACTTTCATCAGAGAAGATGACCCGCCTCCACTCACGATGACGCCAATTGTGATGACCCTGTGCCCACTGAAGTCGTGCTTGTCGATGCCGTGGATGGAGAACAGGACAACGTGCTGGTCGGCGACATCTGAGGTTCTTGGAACAGAGACGTCGGATCACAGTGTCCCGTCTCATGTGTCGATTATGTGTCCCTATGGTCTGTCGAGCACTTTCACTCGCAGTTAGGAACGGATGTCGCTGGTGTTGACGGGTAATCTGCCGATCTTGTCGAGGTGTGGTGACCCTAGGACGAACGCTCCGAGGAAGGTCATCTGTGGTCTGTGTAGCATTGTATCGATGCAGAGACGGTAAATTGTGGTTATGTTAACGTTGAAATGACGGGCAACATCTTGGACAAAGATGACTCTCCAGCTTCCAAACGTCCGATAGCCTGGTTTCTCTGAATTTGAGTTAGGCCTGGCATTGTTGACCAAGGAGTGGTAGGTCCAAGAATCGGCCCCAGTTTTATACCCACTATAGTTCGTGACAGTTCGTGCATTTTCGATTTCGCGAGAAATGGGTGCATGATACCCACATATTCATTGAAATGGTGCGTTTTGGCGATTCGTTTTTTATGTTGCGTTTTTACTCGGGGCTTCCAAAATGCATCCAACAATATTGATAACACCATCAGGCTTCACTACATGCTAAAACTCGTATCAATTTATGGTTCCGTGTTTGTTACCTATTTGCTTAAAACCACTTGCGTTTCTTTTGCGTGTGAGTATATATAGAATGTGTGGCTACGGCATAGCAATTGGCGATTATCGCTAACATGGTTATCAACAAAATAACAAGAGGGCATAGCGTTCGATGGTGTGTTTGCAGCTTGACAAAAGAGGCCTACCATAAAACTGGTTCTGCAGAGTTGTTTCAGAGATTGCATGTTTCCAAATGTCTGCAGGATGACAACAGGCATAGCGGTAGCCTGTATTTCAATGTGTCTGTGAGGTTACATTGCCATAGCCTTTGTTTAAGCGCAGAATTCTAATTGAGGGATACAGTTAGTTGAGTGTGTGAAAGCGCATGTGTAGATAATGAAGTCTTTTAAGGGGTAAGAGTCTGGCGATGTGTGTGTGTGTGTGTGCGTGCGTGCGTGCATCTGTGTGTGTGTGCAAATAATAAACATATCAACTTCTCTGCAATGTCCTTACATACCTGATAGTCTTCTCCCTCCTATCATAACGGGACAGCATAATGGTACAAGATCCACACCGCCCTTCTCCGCATCCTTCCTTGGAACCTGTCAGACGTACTGACAATCGTCGAGGAACCCAAACTGTTTCATACTGACACTTAATACTGGTTGAAATATATGATTACACTGTCATAGATTTTATAGTCGTTAGAAGTAAACACCATTCCATTCATGCATTAAAGGCCCGAATATGATGACTACCACGTCCATTCCGTAACAACTGAACTCGACTGATAAAAAATTATCAAACGTGACATCTAAATAAAAATGTGGTATCCAAGCCAAGTCCCAATGACATCCCAAAATTGCATCTCGAGAGTACGCATTTGCCAAAGTCCTCTCGATAAGTCTATTTGTCATTCACTAAAAGATAAAACGAGGACTAGATGTTGCAAAGAATGTGTCTGACGATTTGCCGTTCATTCGTCAAAGAGAGCTTTCGAATTTAATTCATGTCGCTGTTTCTTATTCGCTTGCACTAAGAGAGGAGGCACAGATACAGAAACACGTGTCTCTGTGAACAGAGGCAGTCTGAGGAAGGATACGTCTTCGTCTGAGGTATTGGAGGAGGTTGGCCCCGGGGTCGGGACGTGGCTCCGTCACCTGGAATAGGAGAATCTTTATGTAAAACATACATATAAGTGAAAGTGATTTAATCCAACCAGTTAAGCTAAATATGAAAGCTTTGCAATAATGAAACCGTTGTTCCAAATGTCAACCAACGATTGTCCAACTGAGCTAATGTTACCGGCTGGCCCTGGTCCTGCGGTAGGCGTCACTTTATCTCATCCCAGACATGTTTTATGAGGCTGAAGACTGGAGAAACAGGCGGTCGTGGCAGTACAGCAATGTTATGCTGCCTCAAGTTGTCGGCTACAACACATGCAACGTGTGGGCGGGCATTATCCGAGGACCACGTGACGTTACCTCCCTGCATTTGTATAAAGGGTGGAACATGATCTCGAGCGACGTCGTCCTGCTAGCGTACGCCATTCAAATTGCCATTAAACAATAATGAGTTGTGTTCTCTCATGAGTTGTGATGCCGCCCCATACCATTACACTCCTACCCCAAAACTGACGACGGTAAGCAGCGCAAGCGTTGCAAAAACGATCTCCTGGTTGTCCATGGACCTTTGCACGATTATCTCAGAGCTGTCGGGATGAAACCTAGACTCAACTGAGAAGAGTATACTGTCCTAGTCTTGTCTAAACCTCAGATGCTGTCTGCACCAAGCTGGGCGTGCCTGACGGTGACATGGAAGCAAAATTGGGTGTATCGCTGGTAGCCGATGTTGTGCTCCCTCAACCGGTTGCATGCGGTTCTGCTACTAATTGGTCTCAATCCTTGAATTGTCAGAGCTATTTATGTCACGGTGTCGTATCAATTCCGTAGATGTGTCAACCAAATTCGGTTGTCTTGTTGATGTGACGTCACACGTGGACGACAGGCCAGGTGCAGGTCTTGGGTGTTGCCCTGCTGTATATAACGTCTCCAGAGAGATGGAAATGTCTACACCCAACGGTACAGTGATGTCATTCTGCAGCCAGTTCTCCTTCTCAGAACACCGCCACAATACGACAATGCCAGGCTCACCCAACCCGGAGAATCCAAGACTTTCTCAACGTCAATAACGTAGCAGTTGTGCCGCCACGCTCACCCGACATCTCGCCCATAGAACATCTCTAGGACCATCTTGGAAAAAGACAACGTCCGAACTGCCGAACAGCAGCTGGAACGTGCCGGCCGAATATCAAATTGCGTCATCATGAGGCTTACGTAACTGACGAGGCGTCGTGTCCGGGCCTGTCTGGGCGCTGGAAGAGGTAACATAATGAAGTTATTGATGCCAACACCGACATGATAAGCAAGCGTTCATCATCAAGTTTCATCATCTGTTTTTGTGAAAGGTGTCAGTTGTGACTCCATATATTTGACTGCAAGTCGGTGTATACCTCCTTTAGGGGTTGTTGTGCGACTGAAGCGTGTAATTTTGGAGGAAATCACCATATATGTAGCCTTTATATCCACCTCTGCTGTATTTTCGTTTCAGTCTTTGAAACTGATAGACAGGAGTAAAAAAAACAATCTTATTTACGCGCCGCTTACGCGCTGCATTAACGAAATTACAATCTATCCAATTCTGCAAAATTGTATATCTCCATGAGACTTGTACTTTTAATTAAATGCTTGTCCAAATTCCGCGTTTTGTTTTTTCCAATCCGAAAAGTAACTCCCGATTCATTGGCATAAAGAAACAGACCATTACAGATGGGAGTACAGTTGGTGCCCCTGAAGATGCCTACCTCCAAGTATCGTACCCCAGACATATTGTATTCTCTATAAACTTCAGACATTTAATTCAATTTTTGGATTGTTAAAAAAATAAATGTTTTGACAGAATTGACCCCTATGGTCTTGTGGATAGAGCGTCTGTCCTGAGGGCGAAGGTCGGTGGTTCAATCCCCCGGCCACGTGACACACGCACGCACGCACGCACGCACGCACGCACGCACGCACGCACGCACGCACGCACGCACTCTTCATCTCACCACACCTTGATTGAATTAATAATTATCTTTAAGACAGGGAGAATAGCGTATTCGATGTACCCTGCAATACATCTCTCTCTCTGAACGGATTTTACGCAGCTGTGGAATCCAATGCCAAGGGCGAAGTTGATAGCCTTGGTGCGTGGTTTGTGCCAGATTAAAAAACACAGGTAATGTTATGACAGATCAAAGATCTTAATCGGTGCATTATGGGGATCTGAAACACCGACCAGCGGATAGAAGATTTCTATGCGAGTGACTGTTGTGTTACGCCACTAACCGCCCACTGTCATTGTAAAGTTTTATCTTGTTTAGCAATTAGGTGTCGACAGTGATAAAACATTATTCAATTATTGAAACATTATTTTCAACCAGGAATAATGGACTCTCGCTGAATAACTGATGTCAAAGTGTATATCTCATATCGAGTTTACTACTTTATTAGTAGTGCAGAGTTACGTCCATTAGACATCCCATGATCCAGGGATAATTGGTTAGAATTTTATATTTGCGCTGATTATGAATCATGGTTTATCAGTACCACATCTTTGTCACCTAAAAGTGAACGCTCACAATGGGGGGTGGGGGGTGGGGGGTGGGGGGGTGGGGGGTGGGGGTGGGGGGTGGGAATAAATAAATAAATAAATAAATAAATCTCTTATACCCCGCCACAAACGAAACATGCTGCACGTGGATATCTGACCAGGAAAATACATTTATTGAAGCCCGCTACGGAACAAAAAACTTCAAGTCTATTGACTGAGCGAAAGTTATCCTCAAATCAATCGAACAGCTGTTTTATACCAATTTTAAATTTGGGAAGCGTGCGGCCTTTCGCTTCGAAGCGAGGTAGAGGAAATTTATTCTCCCGCTCCGAAATCCACGTGCAGCCTGTCTTCTTCATGATGGGGTATAAGGGATTTATTCTCCCGCTCAGAAATGCATTTCCCTCCCAAGCGGGTTACATTAGATGTGATCCGATTTATTTCACAGCGGGGTACATGAGCGGCCTACATGAGCAGGCTGCATGGAAAAAAATTGCGAATCAGAAGCTAGTATTATAATGTAATTTGAGATAAAGTATTTTATCAAGTTCAGGTGAACCAATCAGATCTTATCATATTGACATGGAGGTATGATATGTGGTTTTATGCGTCCCGCGTGAGGTTTTATACCATTAACTTGACGAGCAATGCATAAAACCCCATAAACCCCAAGTGACGTTTACCACTTCTGTGAAACCCACGAGCACGAGTATGGTGCTCACAATCCTAGAAACATAATCGGGGTTATCCGGGATTCGACCACAAACACGGCATAAAAGGATAAAACAAGGACTGATCGGAGAGGATGCAGTATGGGGTGTCTAAGTGGGGTATCCATGTTAAACTGGTATGGTATCGCAGTTGGCGAGCACTATAAATCGGCATCAGTCTGGACTTGTACAGGCAGCAGTACACAGACACACGTTCATGCACGTCTATATAAGTGAAATAATCTTGGACGCGAAGTTAAACCCCGTTTCGCCTCACCTAAACGTGGTAAAATCTCAAAACTCGGCAGGTCATGAATGATTACAGATTTGCTGAAACCCACCAGCTTTGGAGACAAGCCAGGCATCATAATCGGAACGAAACTTGGATTCGAACCCAAGATCAGGATCCTGTCACGATTAAGGGTCATAACTCCGGGTATCGATTTTTTTAACCTAAGACCCTTTGGTCACCCATGCCTCCCCTGTGATAAATGTTTAATGACATCGAAGTTACATTTTTTGCATTTGTGTCAAAAGTGATTCGTCTTTTGACAGTTTTAAAGATCTGCAATGCTGTTGAGTGTAATACAGTCAGTGCTATCTGCCATACAAAGCACATGTAGCAACATGCAATAATTAGCATGCAAAAAGGCAGGTCACCTGTCCGGTAACTGGGTGAAGGATTGTGGGTGATTACGCCGCAATTACTATTTTGTCCAGTACAAAAGAAGTAGGGTACGCCAATAATCTGCTTCACACATTTTGCCCATGTGGCACCGACGCCATATCCTCGCAATGACGAGCCAGGTCTGAGCGTTTCCACCTCCAGACAACCCAACCACCCAGTATTTGGCTTACGGGTAGTTTGTATCACCATGACACACGACTCGTATTAATATCTAGCGACAGTGTACTGCCGTGAGCCGAGTGGGCGAGGATTGAGTGAATTTACTGCATGCACGGGAATTCCCTGTACTGTATGTATTCGCTATGCACTCACCTTGATGCCATTGACAAACAATACAAGTGTGCTTTCCATGACGTACTGATGTGCTCCCGTCGTGTGGTGGCGCTCATGAATTCAAGACGCAGATTGCAGAGTGAGCTGCCAACAGGCCCATTTACACGATTGGGTTCTACACGTAAATAATCGAGAAATTACAGTTACCATGATACTATGCACTTATTGGTTCCTCAAACCAACACATCTATTGTATGACCAATACTTGCTTGCCATTGAAGTATTATCTATTCTCATCAAAGCAGATGGTGTACATCAATTGTCTTTCTATTACATTAATAGAGTAATTGAGAAGAGTGTCGCTTTCAGACCCCACGTGGACAGTGTGCAATGCAAGCTCCCCGTGTTTCCTGCTTATTTCTGGAGCAGGGTAACGTTAGCATCTGTTGTAAACATTTCAACCTCTGGACTGCGATCATCTTTAAACCATACAATGTCACAATATGTCCCATCACAACATCTCGCTGATAAATAATACTTATTGATAAAAGAAAGACACCTGGCAGTAAATATGAACGTCCTTGAAATGAATGACACAGATACAACGTGACATATTTTAAAGTAGTTGAAGAAGTTAATACGTGACATATTTTGAAGAAGTGGAAGCAGAAGATACGTGACATATTTTGAAGTAGTTGCAGCAGTAGATCCGTGTCATATTTTGAAGAAGGTGAAGCAGAAGATACGTGACATATTTTGAAGTAGTTGAAGCAGTAGATCCGTGACATGTTATGAAGAAGGTGAAGCAGTAGATCCGTGTCATATTTTGAAGAAGGTGAAGCAGAAGATACGTGACATATTTTGAAGTAGTTGAAGCAGTAGATCCGTGACATATTATGAAGAAGGTGAAGCAGTAGATCCGTGATATATTATGACGTAGGTGAAGCAGTAGATACGTGACAAATTGTAAAGTAGGTGACACAGTAGAATCGTGAAAAATTTTGAAGTAGTTGAAGCAGTGGATACGTGACATATTGTGAAGTAGGTAAAACAGTAGATACGTGACATATTTTGAAGTAGGTGAAGCAGTGGATACGCGACATATTTTGAAGTAGGTTAAGCAGTGGATACGTGACATATTGTGAAGTAGGTGAAACAGTAGATATGTGACATATTTTGAAGTAGGTGAAGCAGTAGATCCGTGATATATTATGACGTAGGTGAAGCAGTATATACGTGACAAATTGTAAAATAGGGTACAGTAGAATCGTGAAATATTTTGAAGTAGTTGAAGCAGTGGATACGTGACATATTGTGAAGTAGGTGAAGCAGTAGATCCGTGATATATTATGACGTAGGTGAAGCAGTATATACGTGACAAATTGTAAAGTAGGTGACACAGTAGAATCGTGAAATATTTTGAAGTAGTTGAAGCAGTGGATACGTGACATATTGTGAAGTAGGTGAAGCAGTAGATACGTGACATATTTTGAAGTAGGTGAAACAGTAGATACGTGACATACACCGGCCAAAAAAAGAAACGCATAACAGAATTATCAGTGTTTCATTACATGTTTAATGAAATAGGATCATTACACAATAAATAGTGAAGATACAACAACCAAACTTTACACAGGATGGGGCACATGTTTCTTACACTACAAACAGTTTTTTAATGTTCTAAGGGACGTCTGTGTCTGTGATGGCACTGTGCCAAAGTCAGTACAGGGTGTTACCACCAGGAGCATCGATCACAGCTCTGCGCCGCCTGGGCATGGACTGTATGAGTCGTCGAATCTGGCGTTGTGGAATCCTTTTCCACTCATCCTGCAATGCATGGTTCAGCTGTTGAAGCGTCTGTGGTTGAGGCTGTCGGCGTCGTACACGTATGTCTAGCAGATCCCACAAATGTTCAATGGGGTTTAGATCAGGCGATTTGGAGGGCCATGGCAACACAGTAACATTGTTGTGGGCAAGATAATCCATGGTAACACGTGCAGTATGCGGTCTTGCGTTGTCTTGCTGGAAAACCTCTCTTCTGACGTCAATGGCGGGAATAAGGTGACGTTGAAGGATTTAATCACGGTAGTGTACAGCAGTTAGAATTCCCTGCACGTGCACCATATCTGTCCTACCATTCACGGATATGCCTGCCCACATCATGACACTTCCACCGCCGTATCGGTCGACTTCATGAATACAGTGTCGAGTGTAGCGTTCATTTCTCCGTCTGTAGACATGCATCCTACCATCATGGCGATACAGCATGAACCGCGACTCATCACTGAACCTTATCCTTGTCCAGTGCACTAGGGTCCATGGTCAAACATTTCTGTTCCATTGCAGACGTGCACGACGATGATGTTGCCGCAGAACGGGCGCTGTATATGGTCTCATTGGCCAATCCCATGCTGTCTATCTGATGGTTTGCTTTGAGACTCTACCAAGACCAGGAACATAGTTAGCTGTGTAAGTTGCACTGATTGTTCGGTTGCAAAGATGCAACACCCGGATGAAGCGGTCCTGCGCCGCAGTTGTGACCCTGGGTCTTCCACTTCTCGGCCGATTTCTTGTAGAGCTGTGGAGTCTGTAGCGCTGCCACAGACGAGAAATGGTACTCTGCCTCATGTTAAAGTGCCTGGCTACTGATGTCTGACTTTCTCCAGCTTCCAGACGTCCAATGGCTCTGTTTCTACAGTCTTCATTCAGTCTTGGCATCATGAGAGTCGCGTTTACAGAACATCGGAGGGTGATTCGCAGAAGGACTGCCAAATTTTTAAACCCATCGGTATAAAGGTTAAGTAGCCGTATTTGTACGTGCAGCATGCTCACAGCTTTTTTTCCATGCAATTTCTCCCAGTTTGGTTTCAAGATGCTGTATTTTGGCGACAAGTCACCAAATGTTGTTTTCGGGTGCAATAAATTAGTGTAAGGTCAATATTGACAGTAAGCAATGACATTTATATTGAGTTCAAGCCTTCATCTTTAATAACAGTCAAGTTTGAAAAACAGATTTCAGTTTTGCGTTTCTTTTTGGGGGGCAGTATATTTTGAAGTAGGTGAAACAGTAGATACGTGACATACTGTGAAGTAGTTGAAGCAGAAGATACGTGACATATTTTGAAGCAGAAGAATCCTGGTTTTATTTGAAGTAGCATATGTAACGAGTAAACGTTGTTTAACAGTATATCAAATATATGACGGCGGCCTGCTAGTGATCAAATCGGGGCCGGACCATCAAGTGGCTTGTATAATGACAAATGACCCACTCGGACAAGATAGGATGGCACACAATCAACCAAGTCACAGATCCTATAAGATTTATTAGAATAAACACAATGTAGAGAAGCTCAGTACTGTACAGTACAGTGCAAAGATAAGCAGACAGCTCAATGATTGATTGTTACCAGGTAATCATTTCAAAATTGCATCTTACAAAAGGTGCCGCGTGGCAACTGAAAGGTGGAAAGGGTTACACTTGAAAGGCTCGTAAAATCTCAGACAATGTCATCAGCAGCAGCATCATAATCTGCAAGGTGAATCGGGCTTACGTCGCGTTCAAAGCTGTTTCACTCAAATCTACACTTGCATGTATTACCAAAAGTGACAAGATAGAGGTAAGGTTAACCTAGTAAACGTTGCTAAACTGGGTGACTAAACAGGGGTTTATTAGTCAGCTATAGAGCGATGTGTGACTGACTGTCGTCCGAATGCGTACCTCTTTTGTCCGTTACATGTAACAAAATCAGTATAAATTGGCGTGAAAGTTTATGGTTTAATTTGACCGAGACATTTTTGAAAAGGCGTTTAGGAGTGAAGTTTAGTATACAGAAGACAAGGTGACCAGTTATTTGTGTTGAGTTTTTTCTAACACCATCTGTCTTTCAGGAAATATAGTTTTAATCAATCAATATATGAAAATTAAAGTAGATTCTACTCTTAGAAATCGGTAGCGTCCTGCACAACTCCTACACGTTCATATCGAATGAGACCGCCTCCGTGGTCTAGTGGTAGAGCCGGAGTGCGGACGTTCCGGGGTTCGATCCCGGCCGCGTCATACCAAAAGACGAAAAAATTGATACTTGTTGTTACCCTGTTTGGCGCTCGGCATTAATGGGATAAAACAAGGACTGGTCGGCTCGGAGTCAGTATACTGTGTCTGAGTGGGGTATTCATGTTAAACTGCGGCATGGTATCTCAGTGGGCTAGCACTATAAATCGGCATCAGTCCGGAGTAGTACAAGCAGCCACACACACACGTGCATGCACGTAGCTATATAAGTGAAATAATCTTGGACGCGACGTTAAACCCAATTTCACCTCACCTCATATTGAATGCACCATCCAAAAAACTATGGAGGACTTACGTGTTACATGTAACCTAAATTGGAAGGAAAGGCCTGGCTCTTCCTAGTGAGTAATGACAAAATAAGGTCAACTCACTAAGTGTGGCGAGGCAGGAAACGTCATAACAGTTACATGCAGAGAAATTGTATTCACGCTATTCTGATGATAGTATCTCGCTAAACGTGAAAACAGTAAGTACAGTTCTCCAAGCAACATCTACTACAGCGATGCGCCATTTCAAGCTGAGAATTACCCCATTGTAAACACTGGGACCGTGACAAACAAGACAAGTATCATAGGCAGTTTGGCAGGGTATATATGTTTTAACAGGGAGTCTATATGTTTTAACAGGGAGTGTATATACGTTTTATATATTCCCTTAATTAAGTAAGTTGATTATATCTATTTAAATAAACAAAGTGCTGCCAATACAAATTATAACAGCAGCTGGGGTATCATTACCATGGCCTGCAGCACAGAGTCATGTGCGGGTCAGCGGGCTGTAATTAATGTCAGAGAATGGCCGGTTGGCCACTGAAGCATAACTTTGTGGATGAGGTGTGGGATACTGCAGGCTGACCATTACATGTAACGTAACACGATACATTGCAGTCTGACAGTGAGGGTTAACGATAGTACGCTTTCTGTGAGTGGGACTTGACCCTCGGACAGCGGCTAGGCAGGTTGGCTCTCTTACGCCTCAGAGATCCTGCTTGGCCATACTACTATGTAGTTATATAGACACATTAAAATCACGAATAAACGTTGTGGACCCACAGACGGACTTGTGTGTTGTCTATTCTATTCTAAGAGAAATATCCGGTAGAGCACCAACGTCTACCTAGGATACAAGTACTAGTTCTCAGTCCTCAACACTGAAAGTGGAAACTTCAACCCACAACCTCTACACCTGCCAAGCCCAGCTCCTCCCGGTGTACAGAAAAGGTTTTTAAAGGCCGTGTCAAAGTCAACTTACCCGAACGTCTCATAAAAAGGCAGAATCTACCAAACAACAAAAATACCTGGATCCCTGAGGGTAAATATCTCGTTCACATTCGGAATAATTTTGTTCTTTTAAATTTATTTTGAAAATGTTCATATCCCCTTATCTTGACATGATGACTTCCTCGAGCTGGCGAAACAGCACTGTTTGATTAACGTTTGATGAATTCTGTACAGTGTTCAGTTACAAATCGTTATGGAAATCGAGCTATTTAACACGATGCAGTTTATCCGTATAACAGCTGACAGTTGTGCCATTATCCAATACAGCAATTCATTACATTTATGAAAAGCATAGCTTCAATCAATTATCTCCTGGCGTGTCGGTAATCACATCCACGTCCAATATTAGACAAATTCATGGTTGTCAACTTCTTTATTATGAGGAACACAACGTTTCGGGGTATATTGTTACCTCATCAGGTGCATGAATGCTAGGATGCAGAGGGCATAATAAGTACGGGGTGACACAGTACATGCGTGCATGCTCATGCATCGCGCACAATTTGGATGTTAGCGTGTTTGTTGGGAACATGATACCCACACACGTGTGTGTTTTAACGCGAACAACACACAATGATTGTTTAACTATCAGGTGTTAATAAAAACACCTTTATTTAACCGCAAATACAGTAAACTACGGTTATAACGACCCAAAGGGTTAACTCATATTAATTCGTTATAACCGTAGTTCGTCATGTGCAACATGTATAGAGACAATCGACAGAGAAACAGTTCGTTATATACGACAGTTTGTTATGAGCGTGTTCGTTATAAATGTAGTTTACTGTAATGCAATACCACGGCTTGCTGAAAATCAACGTCGACGCTTCGTTGGTATGCTGCAGAACAGAAATGGCGCAAAACGAATTTGCCGTGGACCGTGTCGCGTCACGTCAACAAGACAAATATCCAACCATATTCGCTAAGTGCATCTTTGAAATCAAAACCAAACTGCCACTTAAACAGTTAGGACAGTTCCTGTGTGGAGATCGATTAGTGACAGAACCGTAGCTACGGTCGGGCCAGTGGCCTGAAACTGGCCTTGTAAGTTTGCCATTCCGAACCGCCCAAGGTTAATATATGCTTGTCGTGACATCGAATACCAAAATGTGTGACTCGCTCCACCTTCGGCTTTCCCCTGACGTGAAGCTGACGCGCCATAATATTACTGAAATGGATGTTCACAGTCGTCCAACCCTGACCCACTTTACATGCCGTGACTTAACTTATAGGCAGTAAATAATGCCTTGCATCTCCGTACACAGTGAGACACTGCTAATTGTGACTTGGTGGAGTTAATATCCCCATTTAATCCCGGAACACATTCCGTTTCCAATAAACACATCTCAGGCGCATATACAGTAAACTACGGCTATAATGAACTCAGAGGGGCACTAATTTCAGTTCGTTTTAACCGTAGTTCGTTATAAGCATATGCACAGCCTATACACAGCAATTGGCCGGGACAAAAAAAAAGTTCGTTATATCCGTCAGTTGGTTATGAGCGTGTTTGTTATAAACGCAGTTTACTGTACATTGTTTTCAAAAAGGAAAAGGATGTCAGATGTTGTTACGCATGCACCCCCACCCTAACCTAACTTCCTTTTAAACCGTCCTAATCGTGTTCCTAAACTAATTGGTGACGTTTATTCATTTTTTGTCAAGAAATGACGTCGCTAAGTTGATACAGGAACCGACAAGTGTTCATAATTCTTAAGTCACACAACGGATTCATTGTTTTGAAAAACGACTTTTTATTATTAACGACAGTTTTGTTGCATGTTTGAGGTTATCCGGGGTCAGTTGACTAGGTGATGTTGACATGTTTTCTTTTCGAATTAGGTTTTCTCCCGACTGCAACAAGCTCAGTTGCACATCACGTGACTAGACAGCCCATATATGTGCCATGTATATAGCTGATATTTCTCGTTTATCAATTCCACATTAAAGTCATAGTGCTGTGACTCACGTCCTTGTCCCATACTTTGACGCGTTCAGAGGCCCAAATGTTTTTTAATCGTTAAAATGTGTTTGGCGTGGCTTTTCATATCTAAACATGTTTAGGATCTTAACACCTTTAGATTTGAAGCAATGCTTAACATTTTTACGATTTAAACACGTTTAGGCCTCTAGATGCATAGACAAATTTGGATAAGAAAAGTCCTTAGTTTTGTGTGTGGGAACACTAGCTCGTCAGTGTACGTACGTCCATTGTTGCTGTTTGATTTCTTTGTTACCAACACTAGCAACTAAATCTGATGACAAAGTCCTTCAATGATTTTGACTATGTTCTCAGAAAAGTTGTTCATTTTAAAACATCACAACGTCTTCCACGGTACTACTTCTGTTCACTTCAGAGCTGATTTCATATTGTTAAAAAATAATCGCGACTCACAATGTGGCTAAACCTTTGGATATTTTCTAGAAGGGAGGTAACTCAAGCAAAACCGCTCTTGGGTCTCGATTTCCTCTTTCAAGCTTCGTGTTTAAATTATTGGGATTCAGTGTTTAGTCGGGTATTACTTGCATATTTCACGTGTTTAAAGTTCAATTCTAAATACGTTTCGATTAAACAGGGGAAACGTGAATTTTGTTTGGTATTTAAACACCTTTCTTACGCGTTTACGAGTACACGTGTCCAAGGAACACTAGAGAATAATCAGTCTCGATTATCTGCCGAAACAGAATCCATTTGGCGTAAAAGGTAAAATAGTGGTATATATTACATGAACGGATCACTGACAGCATCCGCCACTCACACAATTTGCATAAAAAAGTAAGTGCTTGCTCGCTGCCAAAAGCCGCATAGCAGTACTGCTGTAAACAATCGAGACCTGACACGACATGCAAATGACAGTGGCCCAGGCGACCCGGCAGCGCGTTCTGCCCTGTTAAAACAAAACAAAAACCGGCGTTACAGTTATGATTTACGACTGCTGCGTACAAGTGCAGAGATTCTTCTGCTTACAAGTAACGAGAAAACAAGTATGTTCTTATTGCAGAGATTCTGACGTTTAACATTTTGTTTGGCGCTTATACTACAATCAGAGCAGTAGATATTCGTACTCGAGCCGTACACACACATACATTCAGACATACACAAAAACACACCACAAACATATACAAACACACACGCATACACACACCAAACACATGCACACACACACCACACATACACACACATCACGCATACATTCCCACCACACACTCACGCATACACACACATACACACCTGCATACACTCACTCCACACATACATACGCACACACCACATAAACATACCCACACACACATATGCACATATCACCCTCACATACCCACACACATGCAAACATACATCACATACACCCAACACACAAACACATACACACGGGCACATCACACGTTCAACATCTGTATTTCATCGCTGAATGACCCTGACGTTTTCTTGCAGTACAGTACAAATGCACCTTCACCAACAACTTTATACAGATGTTCATTGTACATAAAAGATTTGGATCACCACGGTTCGGCACGACGGAACAGCACCATCTCCACTTCCTGTCCAGAATGAATCACTGCAGGACCACGTGGTCTCAGGCACACCAACGCTTCAGTGGCTGCTTCAATCAGCGAGCGTGACACTTCACATCCCGCCGTGGCAGAGCAACAGTCAGTAGTCTGCCAACAGTTGACCACAAACTGTTTGATTGCCATTCTAGAAGTTGGTGAGTATATAAGAAAACGTACAATTTAATGGATAAAAAACTTCTGGTTTATTGCATATAGGCGACGTTTCTATGTAGATTCTTACACCTTTATCAAGCTGGAGTGATTAAAACCCCGTTATAGTTGGTTGGTGTTGTTTAAGGCCGCACTCGGCAATATTCCAGCTATATGACGGCGGTCTGTAAATAATCGAGCCTATACCATAAATTCAGTGATTGATATCATGAGCAATTGGGATCGGTGAAATGCATCAACCAAGTCAACAGGCCTGACCATCCGGGGAGATATACTTACTTATACATGATATGTTGTGATAAGTAGATTAACATTAACAGTTTCAGTTTCAGTTTTAGTGAACAAGAACAGGTAATTGATAACACACAAGTGAATGGCTGAAGCCAAAATACAAAAGACCAGAAAGCACAATTTGTGGAGTCTATAGAGAATAAACACGAACGTATCGTATCAACACTTTTATTCAATCATATCTAAGCAAACGTCCTGGGATCTTCAAAGAATCACCCGTAACGTTTTTATTCAGGTATAGCAGGTGTCTTTCACACAACGAAACTCTTATACTTGCAAAGAAAGAGTGCAATGTTAGAAAGAAGACCACTCGTGTTGCCTGATCGTCCTGACTTGTTTCCAGTGTATTCCTTTCATCATCTTGAGCAGCGACTGGTATGGCTTCCGTTGTGAAGACAAGTTATTCCTGTTTTACCACGTAGCCATGTTTCCTTTTCATGATATAGTCTGAATTGTACAATCGACGCTGCTTTATGCAGATATTTCTATTGGATATGGAAAGGGTTTTGTCGCTTTGTTTACACCAACAAGTTCTGAAATCCGGGCGTGGTCAAATACACAAATCAGGCCAAAATGAGTGAACAAGTCTAAGTATGAGCAAGTCCGTGACCAAAGCTGAATTTGTAACATATGTTTACAATGTTTTAGGTACATTTCAGCTTGGGTCAAAGTCTGGCTCATGTTCAAATATTACGAAAACGCTAAAATTAACCTTTGTGACACGCTTTTTGCTTACCTATGCATTTCGTTTCTATTCATAATTATCAACATACCTGATAAATTTCATAACAATTCCAGAACGTTAAGCTCAGTTCTTAAGTTATACGGATCTATTCATCGATCCATCGATCCATCATCCAGTCATCCCATCTATCCATCCATCCATCCATCCAGTCATTCATCTATCCATCCATCCATCCAGTCAAGAATCTATCCATCCATCCAGTCATCCATCTACCCATCCATCCAACCAGTCATCCATCCAGTCATCCATCCATCTGAAACGGACACGCATATCCAGACTTTGGGTGTGGGCATTTGATGAGTGATGACATGTTGCAAACTAGACATTACAAGAAAAAATATGAGCAGGTCATGATAATTCCATATGGCCGTCAGTAGCGTCACGCGTGTTGTATGCGTTCTACCATATCCTGGTGAAGACTCACGTTAACATGGTTCATATTGGAGCTCATGCAGCTGTACGTGTTATGATAATCTTAATGGACAGTTCGGGGCACTATATGTGTAGATAAAAATGTGATAGTTCAAGCCATCCATCTCACATATACCCGACAAATTGTATGAGTTAATTTAATTAACAGTATTATGTGATTACATAAACGTTCAAAGAATCAGTTGAGTCACTAGCCTTGCTGGATATTTGTCCTCAAATGTAGGTATGCTCGGTCGTGTTGAACGATGTTTAATGTTAGCCACAACTTGACAATGTGACAGGTTTTTATAACAAGCAGGCACACTGTATGGGAAACTGTCAAAACTCGGGTGCTAATAAAGGTGAATTTGGGACAGACGGGCGAAGCAGAGATTGGGATACACGGATGAAGATGAGATTGTGACAAGTGGGTGAAGATGAGATTGTTACAGACGGGTGAAGATGAGATTGTGACAGACGAGTGGAGATGAGATTGTGACAGACGGGTGAACATGTTCATGGGACTGACGTTTGATGATAGGATGTGGACAGACGGGTGATGATGGGATCGTGACAGACGGGTGGAGATAGGATTGTGACAGACGGGTGGAGATGGGATCGTGACAGACGTGTGGAGATGGGATCGTGACAGACGGGTGGAGATGAGATTGTGACAGACGGGTGGAGATGAGATTGTGACAGACGGGTGGAGATGGGATCGTGACAGACGGGTGGAGATGAGATTGTCACAGACGGGTGAAGATGAGATTGTCACAGACGGGTGGAGATGGGATCGTGACAGACGGGTGATGATGGGATCGTGACAGACGGGTGGAGATGGGATCGTGACAGACGGTGGAGATGAGATTGTTACAGACGGGTGAAGATGAGATTGTGACAGACGGGTGAACATGTTCATGGGACTGACGTTTGATGATAGGATGTGGACAGACGGGTGATGATGGGATCGTGACAGACGGGTGGAGATAGGATTGTGACAGACGGGTGGAGATGGGATCGTGACAGACGTGTGGAGATGGGATTGTGACAGACGGGTGAAGATGAGATTGTGACAGACGGGTGGAGATGGGATCGTGACAGACGGGTGATGATGGGATCGTGACAGACGGGTGGAGACGGGATCGTGACAGACGGGTGGAGATGAGATTGTGACAGACGGGTGGAGATGAGATTGTGACAGACGGGTGAAGATAGGATTGTGACAGACGGGTGGACAGGTTAGACTGGAATGGACAGGTAAAGATGGGATAATGTAATTGAGTTTGACACAGCGTCCCTGAGGTGAACATCATGGACCTCATTACCATGGATCTGAGTGTTACCAACGCCGTATTGTAACCTTGAACCTTTTAGGTAACAGAGTAATATTTGATAATATGAACAACAAATAACAAGCGCAGATCCACCTCGAGTGTCGTATCAATGCGTCAGTAGGTCACATACAAAACATCAATGATGGCCAAGGTTATAAAGCCTATGCGTGATGCCTCAGCAAATAATGTTGAATACAGATTGTGATCATGTCTGTCTGTCTGATGAAATTCACTATTAACTATTTTTAAAGCATTATCGTACTGATAATGATGAACTTCGCTATCTTACTATTTTATAAAGTATGTGCGGACTGATAAGCATGAAGTTTGCTGTCCTACTATTTTATAAAGTATTAGCGGACTGATAAGTATGAAATTCGCTGTCCTACATTATATATTAATGTACTGACAATGATGTCATTCACTATCCTATTATTTTATGAAGTAAGGTCAATATAAGCAATACAAAAAGTGGCTTTGATATGGACAAACACCTGTACACAAACGTTAGGAGAAGAAGCGTGTATTTCACAATCAATGGAGGTGTTGTAACTTTGTAATAATCTCCACCCTTAGTGTACTGTATTATAGCATCATCATAACACAGGCATTGCTGTATTAAAAGAGCAAGGGCATTACAGTGTTATCAGATCACTGTCATTACAGTATTAATAGAACACGGGCATTACAGCAGTAATAGAGTACGGATATTACAGTATAAACAGAGCAAGGGCATAACAGTATTAAAAGAGCACGGGCGTGACATTATTAACAGATCATGGGCATGACAGTATTAACAGATCATGGGCATTACAGTATTAATACAACACGGGCATTACAGTATTAACAGAGAATGGGCATTACAGTATTAACAGAGCACGGGCATTAAAGTATTATTAGATCACGGGCATGATAGTGTTAACAGATCATAGGCATTAAAGTATTAATAGAGCACAAACATTACAGTGTTAACAGAGCACAGGCATTACAGTATTAACAGATCACGGTCATTACAGTATTAATAGATGACGGGCATTACAGTATTAATAGATCACAGGCCTTACAGTGTTAATAGAGCACAAATATAATAGTATTAACAGAGCAGAGGCATTACAGAATTAATAGATCACGGGCATTACAGTATTAACAAAGCATGGGCATTACAGTATTAACAGATCACAGTCATTACAGTATTAATAGAGCACGGGCATGACAGTATTAACAGAGCATGGGCATAACAGTATTAATAGATGACGGGCATTACAATATTAATAGATCACAGGCCTTACAGTATTAATAGAGCACAAACATAATAGTATTAACAGAGCACAGGCATTACAGAATTAATAGATCACGGGCATTACACTATACCTCGGTTGTCTAAAAGCTACTGTTCACCTGTTTTACAAAGTTTGAAGGACGGTTCGAAAGGAGGTCAAACTGGCTTCAAGTAAAACGTTCAGAGGTGAAAAACAGCTGTGTGTGGGTTGCGTGAGATTAAGAAGGTCGGAAGGACAGGAGAGGACGATAGCACAGTTCGTGCTTCAGTTGGTGAACTCAGGGGGGATACGGGGAACAGCAACACTTGCATTATTACATTACAGCTACTGTCAACCAGTAACAGTCACACCCCGCATCGTTTGTTTAAGGTGTGTGTCCACTTGTCGCAGTCACGATGAAGCACGAATATAACACCGTGGACGAGACCCAAAAAGACCCAACGGAGCAGACCCCCTTAGTGGACAGAAAGGGTAAGTGCAAGTGGCAAACGAGGGTGGCAAACAAGGGCAATGGGGTAGTTGAGGAGAGCGTCTTTTGGAAATGCTGGGGTTGGGTTTAATGCGTTTAAAATACAAAAATGCGAGAACATAATTCTGTAAGCAATTTGCATTTTTACCCAAATATTAGTTTATTAATGCTATTTCTGTTGACTTTATCACACACTGATATTTTGATATCACACACATTTTTGTGTGATTTAGCTGATGTGTTTTATACGTCAACATGATAAGTATGCTCACAAAAGTAGGTGGTGGTGGAGCTTGATCAACCCTGCATCTATTAATATTGCAAATATAATGTATTAAGTTACTTTAACGATGAACGAATTGGGAGGGAGGAATTTTATGTTGGTGACGTAAGGGGTTCAGGAACTATATCGTTGGAGTCACGAAGCAGGCCTGCCGTAACGTCGCGATTCAACAAAAGCGCCCTAGGTTTACTGACCCAATGATTCATGCGTGTCTTTTAAAGGTAAGGTGAATCTACACACTGACTTATTGTAGTTGGGACTGCCACATCACAGGTGAACGTAATATACAATGCAATTGCACTTAAAACACTTTAATTAATATATCTAGATAAGATTCCGTACATTGAACTATAGGAATAAGGAGACTATCTTCTTCAGCATATGCCGTGATCTGGACGTGTTCTTTCTAAATACTGCTTGTATTTAGTGAGTGAGTGAGTGAGTTAGGTTTAACGCCGCTTTTAACATTATTCCTGTTTTATCACGGAGTGTCAGCTTAATGTGGATGGAAAGCCCGAAGTGATGCAGGTCTCAGACGTTTACCACTTCGGTAAAACCCACGAGCACGGGTATAGTGCTGACAGACCTAGAAACATAATAGGGGCGAACCGGGATTCGAACCCACAATCATAGGTTTCTGGCGTGCCCAAGGGACGCAACTCTGCACAGCGAATCTCGGCGCTTTAGACGATTAGGCCACCCGTGCCCCCTGCTTGTATTTAGACATGCCCTCAGGCAATAATAGTCCTGCCCTGAACACTCCAATGAACCTAGGTATGTAAGATGCACAAGGCAAATATCCTCACCCCAACACTCCGATGTACTCAGGTGTGCATAATGGACAAGCCACATATTCTGCCCCGAACACTGCAATGTCGCTAAGTATGCAAGACACACGAGGAAAATACCCTGCCCCCGAGCACTCCAGTTTGCTAGGTATGCCAGATGCACAAGGCATCCTCCATCGAACATTCTATATACTCAGGTATGCAAGATGCACAAAACATATATCCTGCCCCGAACACTACATATACTCAGGTATGCAAGATGCACAAAACATATGTCCTGCCCCGAACACTACATATACTCAGGCATGCAAGATGCACAAAACAAATATCCCGCCCCGAACACTACATATACTCAGGTATGCAAGATAAACAAAACAAATATCCTGCCCCGAACACTGCATATACTCAGGTATGTAAGATAAACAAGGCAAATATCTTCCCCAAACACTGCATATCGCTGGGTATGCAAGATGCACAAGGCAAATGTCCTGCCCCGAACACTACATATACTCAGGTATGCAAGATGCACAAGGAAAATGTCCTGCCCCGAACACTACATATACTCAGGTAAGCAGGATGAACAAACAAATATCCTGCCCCGAACACTACATATACTCAGGTATGTAAGATAAACAAGGCAAATGTCCTGCCCCGAACACTGCATATCGCTAGGCATGCAAGATGCACAAGGCAAATGTCCTGCCCTGAATTCTGCATGAACCCAGGCATGCAAGATGCACACGACAGGAGTTCAGAGGCCTAACCTTACACCAATTTGCATTTGCATAAATATGCATATTATATTCCTGGTTATATTTTGGAAAATCTTTATGAGCAAGAGAATATTTAGGGTATGTAGAATAATACCTAAATATGCAGGCAACATGTTCACTGAGTTGAATCATACATGGAACAATATCGATCAAATTACGACATAGATCTGTCTATTGCAATGTATGCAAAGCTCAAACAACGTATTTCTTTTTCAGATGCCAGTGGAAAACGTGGCTATGTCCCCGTGGAAGTCATCTCATTCCTATATTTCTTTACGACCTTCTTCTCTTACCCCCACACACAGTTCTACGTCTTTGACAAAATGTCCGCCAAATACGGCGGCGTTAACAGCACTGACCCTCTTCCGTGTGAGGACAATAACCGCAACTCATCCGCGTTCGAAGTGGAGCTCAAGGTACAAGCAGAGACGTCGACGGTGATGATGGGTCTGCTGTTCGCCAGCACCTTCAGTGGCGTCCTGCCTACTATCTTCATCGGGGCCCTGACCGACCGACATGGAAGGAAGATTGCGTGCATTCTCGCAATAGCAGGAACAACCGCTAAACAATTGGTCTATGTTGCCATTTTCAACCTGGATGCCAATGTCAACTACCTGTACATTGGCAACGTCCTAGAAGGCTTATGTGGCTTCTACGGCGCCATGCTGGTTGCATTATTCGGGACAGTTGCTGATATAACAGAGCCTGGCAAGCAGCGAGCATACAGGATCACTACTACAGAAGCCAGTCTATTTCTATCAGCAGCTGCATCGATAGGTGTCAGTGGTGTGTGGATACAAATCAGCGGCTACCTCCAACCTCTTTACTCCATGATCGCCGTTAGTGTCATCAACATGGCGATTGTTCTCTTCATCTTTCCCGAAACAAGGAAGAAATCAGGAGCACCATTTTCATTGATAGATCCACTCCGAGGACTAAAGAAAAGTTTAATGTTTTATGTCATTGATACTCCCGATAGACGGCGCTGGAAGTTGCAAATATCTCTTGTGGTGTTTTTCCTCACGTTTTCTGTAAGTATAGCCCAGAATACTATTCTGACGCTATTTCTTCTCAAGTCACCTTTTTGTTGGACAATGATACACATTACCATATATGCCGGTATAACGATGGTCGTTGATTGGCTGTGTATCCTTTTGCTAACGCGCTGTCTTGGCCACGTCCTCTCCGACGTCAACCTTGCCGTGATGGGCACCACGTCAACCTTCCTAAGTCTACTGGTCATCGGCCTGGCCGTAGATGACGCAATGATATATGCTGGTGAGTAAATGTACGGTTGACGCGGTAACTGGCAATGCGACATAATTGCATAATTGTAGGTAAGAGGACGTCGAATGGCGTGAAAAGCTGCAATGATGACGTCGGTTGACATGGGAAGGTCAGTCTAGTCTGTAGGTTGCTATGCGGATATTTTGTGCCGAGGGATATAAGGGAGCAGCCATTTAATATTGAATATACTTTCAGGCACTGTTTCAAAACATATAATTTGTTTCCCTGAAAAGAGGTTCCGAGGGATATATCGCCATGACTAGTGCAGTGGGCGTACAAAATGCTCTTCACTGGCCCTTGAACCATGATCAAATATGTAAGACACTGTAGATGTGGGTATATATAAGACAATTAGCACATATCTGTCACAAATGTGTTTGGTCATAGTGTGTGACAAAATGGTTACGGATGGTCCGCAGATAAAGTTCATTTCCTTAAAAGGTGACTCTGGTAACCATATGTAGAGTTGCTTCCCTTTGCTGTGTCAGGATATGCTGGTCCTGAGTTTGAATCAGATTTACCACTGTTACATCATTGGACACTCAAGACTTCCTTACACAGTTGTTCCTTAAATACTAACCAGCGGTGCTTAACCCAACTCACTCACTCATCCACTTAATTTTCTCATTATTATGTACGTAAATTTATAACAGTGAAGCAATGAACATTTCACGACTTATGTATATGCATCTAAGAGTAGAAGTTTATCATCTAGAGTCGCTTTATTGATATGATATTGCCAATACCACGTTAAAGATTAACTCCCCTTGATTAAAATATTCCTCAGGTGCCACTTTGGGTGTATTCATGGAGGTGGTGACGCCGATGATGAGATCTGTGATGTCCAGACTGGTGTCCAGCGATGAGCAGGGTATGTCCAGTTCTCTATGTCCAGTTCTCTATATCGCAACAGTCGACCAGATGACCAGATGATCTAATGACCAGATGGTTTCTCGTGTAGTGTGTGCCTGTGTACCCTGAGTGAATGGGTTCTTCGGCCCAAGGTAGTCAGTCACCTCACACCTGTATCCCCAGTTAGAATGCCCACTCAGAAATCCATCTTCCACGTGAAGGATAGGCCAGGATGGGTGGATGCATTGCCTGAAGAATGAAGTAACAGCTGTCAATTGTGCCACCGTCCAACACAGCAATTCAGTACTCAATATTACGACACTTGTAGCCTTCATCCGTTATGCCCTGAGTAGTGTCGGTAATCACCTCCGTAAGTCCAATGTCCAGGACAACGCCATACTTTAGTTTCTTCAGCTATCCATTGTTGCCAATTACTATATACTTACATCTTCACTGGTATCTCCTGTATGTACGTCAGATATTTGAATTGATGGCCCATTCTATTATTTATTGTATTTTTTTATGTCATAAACTATTACAGAAATTTGGATTCTCAATCTCAATACCGACCCATGAAGATCTGGGGTAGAATAGGTCTTCAGCAACCCATGCTTACCGTGAAAGGCGACTATGCTTGTCGTAAGAGGCGACTAACAGGATCGGGTGGTAAGGCTCGCTGACTTGGTTGATGCATGTCATCGGTCCCAATTGCTCGGATCAGTGCTCATGATGTCAATCACTGGATTGTCTGGTCAAGACTCGATTATTTACTGACCGCCGTCATATAGCTGGAATATTGCTGAGTGCGGTGTTAAACAAACAAACAATCTCAATACTCCTGTCGACATGCACGTTGACACTCGTACCAGTGTGATCTCTTGAACAGGCACTGTTTATATTCCAGGCGCACTGTTCGGCAGCATCAGTGTTGTCGAGATGTTCTCAGGAGCGGTGCTTGGCTTGGCGGCCACAGCTGGCTACACAAGCTCTGTCGGCTTCTTCCCCGGACTTGTGTTTGTCGTGTTGGCGCTCCTCATGGCCATGTTGACTTGTGCTCTCATGTAAGTATACAGATATGGATATGTATCACAGTGGCATAAACATCATAGGTTGGTGCTGACCTGTGAAAATCCGGGATAGAATTGGTCTTCAGCAACTCATGCTTGCCGAAAGAAGCGACTATGTTTGTCGTAAGAGGCGATTAACGGGATCGGGTGGTCAGTCCTGCTGACTTGGTTGATGCATGGCATTGTATCATAGTATCAACACCAGCAACTCCTCACAATTTATTATCACAGAAAACACCTGAAAACAAAAGAAATTCTTCGTGTAAGCTTACATTTAATATCATATTTATATGTGCATGGTTTTTTAAACTGTTATCAATGGCAACATAGTCTTTGGATCTTTAACAAGAATACAGAAAAAGTTTGTCAATTTGTTTATTATACTTCCAGATTTTTGAGCTGGAACCTTCACAAGACGAAGGGGAAGTCCACAAATATAAAACTTGACAACTGAGAAGAAACTGCATAAGGCGCTACCGGGAGACGGAGATTTTGCACAGTATATCAGTGCTGATGATATATATGTCCATCAAAGTATGATGTATATGTCCATCAAAGTATGATGTATATGCAAATGCATGCCTATCTGTGGTTACGGGTGTATCGGAATGCAAACAATTGTAAAATTGTGTTTTAAGAAGGGCATACCCTCTTGAAATACAAAAGGAAATTATTCATGATTCAGTTGAATGCGCATGCTCAGTGCAGTTTGTGGTACAATTAGTTGTCGTAATAACGCTAATGTTGTGATGACAAAATACTAACGGTACAAACAAGCACCATTCTGCATGGACAGGTTTATATGAACCTGCTGGGAGAACTGCCACCTACTTATAGGAGTGTGTGTGTGTGTGTGTGTGTGTGTGTGTGTGTGTGTGTGTGCGTGTGCGTATGTGTGTGTGTGTATGTGCCCGTGCGTGTGTGCCCGTGTGTGTATGTGTCTGTGCCTTACTTAGAATGCCTTTTACCCAATCGGTGAGTTTTATATTTTGTGAAATTTCATATGTTAATGTGCAAATATTACAGACACTCACAGCAGACACGGGCTTCAACAGCTGCACGCCAATTTAATGTTTCCCGGTGTTGCTTGCGCTTCTTGCACCGGTAAATTTGGCTAATAACTACGCCGCATAGCACTCATCATAATATATATTTTGTGTATAATATATATTTATATTCATACCAAGGTAGACGGGCATTATTTACGTGTTTTTTTATATTGTTTCAATTCTTTTGCTGTGCAACTACCTTGTATGTTCAAGTGCCGAAGATGGAGGATTCCATCTAAATTGCAGGGGGCTGAGCCTTAGTTCCGGGTTTTGTGTTGGTGTGTAATGTTTTCGTAGACTACGTGGTGTAGGTAGGTTAGTGACCACCTGTGAAAATGAATCCTTAACATCAGTATGATGTCATGATGTGTTGAGAAACAATGAATATAAGAAATAAAAAAATATTATTTCAGCATCCATATTCTGTTATGTTTTATGAATGATTGGAGTTATAGTAATTAAAATAACCAGTACAGGAAGTAACTCAGGCTGGCCCGAACAAACAGGTGGTCGATAACGTGAGCAGCCATGCTGTCGAATAAGTAAGGTGTGGTTCACGTGTGTATGTACCGTCCTCCATATCAGTTGTGTTGAGTGAGGTCCAGATCCAAACTCGTTGCTTCCCACGAGTCCACAACTGAAGGTTGCCAACATTTATTCATTTGTTTGATCTTTCATGAAGCATCCGGAAACTTAGGGTGAATGGTAACTGGACTACGTAAGTCAACCAAGCACTTGGAGATGAAGACACTTCCCATACATCAACCCCATATATGGCAGTTTTATCATACTATGTGAGGATTTCTGCCTTTCTCATGTCAACAAGGATTTGGGTATAAATGACACTGGGGGGAGGCTACTCACCGACCTAGATTATTCTCTTGCAGACACCCTCGAAGATCCGGGTTAAAATAGGTCTTCAGCAACCTATCCTTGTCGTAAGAGGCGAGTATGCTTGTCGTAAGAGGCGACTAACGGGATCGGTGGTCAGGCTCACTGACTTGGTTGATGCATGTCATCGTATCCAAATTGCGTGGATCGATGCTCATGATATCAATCACTGGATTGTGTGGCCCAGACTCGATTATTTACAGACCGCCGTCGTGTACCTAGAATAGCTTGAGCGCGGCGTTAAACAATAAACAAACAAACACATCTCTTGCAGAGATAAGATGATATGTTTAATAACACAATTGCCCCTATTCCATTCCCATCCTTTCTAAGATCTAGCGGCCTATACTCATCCCCTTGTAAGGTCAAGGAAATTAGAGACTTGAAGATGTCCTCATACTCGACTTTCCCTTAAAGAATCACATGTATTGTTATTTAACCGAGTACATAACTTTATTTGGAGGAATAAAGTCTAACACCACCCGACCAAGATCAGCCTCGCCTCGCACACAGGCAACAATCAGCAACAAGGAAAAGGAAATGAATGGTTTAACATGCAGCGTAACCGAAGGAGGTCATCGTGCCATCAACTTTCATTGTTTTCTGCACAGTGTCAGTGAAACGGTAATGTGAGAAAGGCGTCATCAAAATTACATGCATCTTACATAAGCAACAAAAATAACGCATTGCTCACTAAAAATCAAGACAAGCGTTCGTTCAGGAACAAAATGGGGGTTTCCCTTGTTAATCTCGTGACAGATCTCGCATAGAGCTCCCTCACTTCCTTCTGCAGTTTTGCTGTGTAATGCGGGTAAAGGGGGGTAACTGCAGTGTATTTGTGCAGTAAGCTGGGGAAATCCAACCAGCTTGAAAGAGGAAGTTAACTGGTGGAGGCTTGAGGGAATCAAATCGTCTCTTCGCGGCACGGTGAGTTGATATATTACTTAAGTTTGGTATGGCATAATGAGGGCTAATCAATTAGTTACTTTATCGCAGTGACCACCGAATCGCAGGTTACATTATTCACACGTGGGTAGTGTTTAAATTGTCGTTTGTGATGAAACAATTTAACTTCCTTGTCTGCGCTGTGTTTAAGTCAATAATGCACATTTGTGCCCTGGCACTCACTACAATACAGAGGGCCTGGCAGAACTGCATTTCATTTGTCATGTTTACACGTAGCAAGTAAATACCTCTACAGACTTTAAGCTTGAATGCGTCATCAGCTGATGAAGATACTGTCGAAAAGAATTGTAGGCATATGTTTTCCTGACTCAACGTATTAAAGAACGTGGCCACAGTAATCTTAGCCGTATAACAAGTCCTACCAAGTCGTAGGATCAATAAATCAATCAATAAATTACTTGATATAATCACAAGCCGACAAAACGCAATGCACAACAAAGAAGTAAAGATCCACCTCAATTCATTGATGCTCCAGTTTCTAAAAAGCCACTCAGATATAAACAAACAGACGGACGGACAGACAGACAGACCAGATGATCAATAAAAGCAAACCCTAACCCACCAGGCTCGCAGCTCCCTACTGATAACGTGATTAGAAATTCATTACCATGAAATATTTCTGACTTTATTCAGTTAAATTATTACTATAAGCTGGGCAGAAAAATATTTTACTTATCGATAATAAAACTCAATTCGTACTTTATATAGGACTAAATAGAAGAGTAGGCAAATAGTTCCAGCTATCTCGTCACGCCGAGGACCAAGGCTTGATCCTCCACATAAATGCAATGTTAGGAAGTCAACTATTAGTCTACCACGCCATGATGTGGCTCACCTGTTTCCAAAAAATAACCCTGCTTTCCTAATCCTACTTATGCAGAATATTTTCAATGTTTGATTCTGAGAAATTGCGATATTATTCCAAGTTTAAAACTACTTTCTGTACTGAATATTATATCACTGCGTGTAGGAGTAGCGAAATAAGACGGTTATTGCGGTTAAGTGAGTTACCATTAAGATGTAATACAGGAAGACGAGATGGATTAGATTATTCCTTAAGAATTTGTAAACATTGTAATACTTGTGAAATAGATGGTGAGCTACATTTTCTGTTTAGCTACCCTGCATTTAATGATTTACGAAGTAATCATTTATGTTTTTTAGAAACTGAATATGAAAATGAACGTATTTACACTACTTTGATGAACACAGGAAATATCACATGGTTGAAGACGCTTGTAACATTTATCAAGAAAAGTTTATATTCTGAACAATATTATCATGTAACATTTGCCTCTTGTCACAATGTAAATCTGGCCTAATTACTGTGAATAAACCAATGTACTAACTGGATGCAACAAAACGATAGTATTTATGATATACTTTACTCTGAAGCTTTAAGGACGATATTGACAACATGGACACAATAGTCCTCAGACACAGCTATTTAATGAATATTTCCTTCCTGCATTGTTCGACGCTTTACAGACACGATTGTATATATAGATAGACAAGGATCTCATGAGGTGTGTCATAGCGTAAATAAAGAATGGGTTATATATAAATAAATGATAAGGAGAGAAGGATAAACAAATGGCAAATTAAACAATGGATAAATTAGTTAAATTATTGATAGAAAACTGACAATTAGACTGATAGATAGCGTCATTGCTATCCATGGACATTAAGTCAGTTACTGCCTCGATCTGTCGCACTTGATAAATATCTCATTGGTTCTCCTGTTTTTTTTTATAAAATGTACCATCCTTGATTATCTAGTGTATCACATCTACATCCGATTATGATATTCATCCTGACTTGGTTCCGGAATTGACGTCATAATCTACATAAATATTCTCTTAATCCACTTCACTAACTTAGCACGGAAAATATCACTTCTGAGTGCGACATATCTACATTCAATGTCACGGCCTCGTGAACTTGATCCCTAGATATATATAATCGAAACATGAAGCTGTTTTAAGTGAGTGAGTGTGACGTCTCTTTGAACAGCATTCCAGTTATATCACGGCATGTCAGCTTGATATGTGAGGAAATCCCAAAGTGAGGCCTCAAATGATCACACTTTGGTGAACCCCACGACCGTGGGTATGATGATCCCAACCCACGGTTCTGGGGTACCCAAAGGACACCGAATTGTATCACCTTAGACGACAGGGCCATCTTTGCCATTGTTATAAATGAAGTTTCAGATGGAAAGATATTTTGGGGAGTATTAAGAAAAGGGAAGTCTTTATGTTACAAGACGTACGCGTCCCTGTTGTCTTTGAGACGGCTTCGAACAAGACGAGTCGATTACTGGTGATACAGCCGCGGGGATTTTATCGAAAAAGAAATAAATTGTCCCAGAAAATTCTCGAAAAGTATAATTATGCTTCTTATAATTACGCTTCTTTCTTAAAAACATATTAAGACCCAAAGTTTTAATTAAAAATATATCCAGTTGTAACTGAAAAGATATCTAATCTCCAGCTAAGATCCAGCACCCCGATCCAGACAAATTTGACGGGGATCTTCCCACATTACTGGCAAAACTATTGTCATAGTCAAAATGATAATCAGTGTATAACAAGGCGTAGTTGAGGCCTTCTATATGTGAAGGCAGCATAGGAGACATAAATTATGAAGTAATGTTAGCGAGGACGCCAAAGAGATCAGTTTCCGTATCTGTGCTTGCACAAACTAGGCCTCTGCCGCTTTGTGACTTTTCGCGAATTGAAAACAATTGGATTTGGTCGAAACTTAACCTGGATTCGTTTTGTCGCAATGTGGGACATTTGGCTGCATTACGTAACGTTATGAGATGCCAGGCAGACTCGAAACAAACGTGACTTCTTTTAGACTGGAGCATCTTCCCTTTGGCAAAGGACTGTTACTCTAGCGGGCAGACCGATGGATTGCCGCCGCGTATGGCGATCACTAACTAAATCATGTGTAGGCGATTTTCTTTGCCTGTATGGTGGTTACGCCACTGTCTGAAAAAACAAGTTTCTGTTTTGAACTATATGGAGTGTTGTAACTATCCGACTGACAATGACTACCGAGTGATTTATATTTATATTTATGCCCACAGTCCAGTAAAACGTGTAATGTTTAGGTATCGTTTGTGAGAGATAAGAATGTTGTGTTAGACGACAGAAGAAGTTAAGATGGTATTACATGATGAAGACGTTATCACTCTTGGGTATTTTTGAGCTCTATAAGTACAATGTTTATTCCTAACACAGGATCGCCGCGAATAGATGATGCGGCCTTAAGCCAAAATCACACACTCACTCCTAATACAGGATATTTACCATCCCCAAACACACTCGCGTGATAACATATGTGAATATACTATAGTATGGGTTTTGAATTTTTACAATTTAGCATGGACAGGTGTTTAATATATTTAACTTTTTTTTTTTTCTTTTATACCAGTACAGAGAAATACAAACATCCATGTTGCGGTAGTCTTAAACGATGTCTCTACAGGCCTCATCCCGCATACCGCTTCTGGCAAGTCTGAACGACAGCAGCACTCGATGTAGTACCACCATGTCATTTCTTTTGCTCCTTCTGTCTTTGAGCCTCCACTTCTTCAACTACGCAATATGCTTCCCTGTCATCGTCTTCTACGTCATCGACGTCGTCAGCGACGAGAATCACTACAACATCAGCTCCTCACATCCTTGCAGTAACAGCACTCACCACCATCAGGAGATGGAGCTTCAGAAGAAGGTTACTGAGATTATGACACCAAATCCGTTTATATCGTTCTTCCCAGGGTTGGTCCCCACCTTGTTGCTTGGACCTCTCCTTGATAGACTGGGAAGGAAGATTGGTTTACTCATACCGATGGCGGGAACACTTGTCAAACAAATAATATACCTAGTGGTCATTTGGAAGAGATTACCCTTAAGAATTTTGTTCATCGGTAATGGGATTGAAGGCTTGACGGGGGGATTTGCTGCTATGCTGATGGCTGCATTTGGCATGGTTGCTGATCTCACACTCCCTGGAAAAGACAGGACGTTGAGAATCTCCATAGCGGAAGCAACTCAATCCATCGCTACATCCCTAGGAGGCTTTGCAACTGGATTCGGCATAAAATACTTACGATTCCTTGACTGCGTTCTTATCGCACTGGGTCTGAACGTTGTCAACATAATATTGACTGTCGCACTTCTTCCAGAGACGCTCCATGTCCGAATTCGAACTCCATGCTTCGCCATAATGAGAAACATCAAGAGATGCTTCAGTTTCTACTGCCAAGATACTGAGGACAGAAGGCAAATGACGTTAGTTCTTGGCATGGTTGCCTTCATCTTCACGGTAGCTGTCAACTTCTCCAAACCTGGCATAATGAGTATGTTCCTGATCAAACCCAACCTGTGTTGGGATCAAGAGAAGATCAACACCGTGATGGCAGTGAGGGTAGTGGTCTGCTGGCTGATCATCCTGGTCTGTATGCCAGTGTTCCAGAAGGTGCTCGGCATGGAGGATAGGACCATCGGGATCGTGGGGTGTGTTTCATCCATCCTGGCGTGTTTCATCATGTCATTCGCCACGTATGATAAAATTGTGTATGCAGGTGAGTCCTACTGTCTGAGCGAGTTGGTGAGTGAGTGATTCAGTGAGCGATTTAGTAATTCAGTGAGTGATTCAGTGAGCGATTTAGTGATTCAGTGAGTGATTCAGTGAGTGATTCAGTGAGTCAGTGATTCAGTGAGTGATTCAGTGAGCGATTTAGTGATTCAGTGAGCGATTTAGTGATTCAGTGAGCGATTTAGTGATTCAGTGAGTGATTCAGTGAGTCAGTGATTCAGTGAGTGATTCAGTGATTCAGTGAGTGATTCAGTGAGCGATTTAGTGATTCAGTGAGCGATTTAGTGATTCAGTGAGTGATTCAGTGAGTCAGAGATTCAGTGAGTGATTCAGTGAGTGATTCAGTGAGTCAGTGACTTCAGTGTCAGCTTCATATGGATGAAAATCCCGAAATGATACATTTGTAAACACAAATCTTGTTTGCTTCATGAGCACAGCACTGGTATGGTGCTGGCAAACCAATGATGAAAATAAGGGCGAATGCTGTATTCGAACCCGCGACTGCAAGACGCAACACTTCACGGCGGATTGTGACGCCTGGGACAAGTACGTAAATGCAGTTACTGTCTGAATGTGATGCTGGGGCAAGCATTTTGAGCAGTCTACATGTTGTAAAGAGTACCCTCTATCCTTGTTTCATTGTTCTGTTGGGTTGTGCCTACAAGATAAATATGCCAGTTTTCTTTACAGTTCTGGGAACTGGTGTGTTTATGCGACTGACAATTCCCATGCTTCGTTCCATTATGTCGGGCAGTGTCAGACAAGACGAACAAGGTAAGGAAACTGTTTTCAGTCAAAATTGGTATAGAATTGATTTTGAATACGCGGAAAACTGTTTTGATTGTTATCGTTTGTTAAGGCCGAGAACTCGGAAATTGTTTGCCGATGAAATAGAGGCGTTTTATCCGGATGTCTCTTCCTCTGAAGTTGAACAGTAACATCCTGATGCTGTCATTCTACACCGTTTAAATCTAGATTTTTTATCATCCTTCCAACTACTCAAATTAATTTAACCCTGATCGTCCTTGATTAAGACGTCCAATGCAATGCAATTTCATAAAACTTAATCTGGAAGTATTCTTGGAAAGCGAGTAAATATTCAAATTTCGATATTTTGGAAATGGTGGTCACTGCACACATAGATAGATTGTTATGATCGTTCGCTTTATGTTTTTTCGATACACGGAAAGACAACTCATTCAGTTTTGGTCAAATGAAGCGGTTTGTGTATGTCACATTGAGGGAGTTGGCTGTAACGCCGCTTTGGACCGAATCCAGTTATTTCACCATGTGTGGCTGTACCGCCTCCGTGGTCTGGTGGTAGGGCGTCTGCTCGGAGATTGGAAGGTCGGGGGTTCGATCCCGATTGTACTTGTTCTTACCCTACCCGGAAGCTCGGCATTAAGGGGCTAAAACAAGGGCTGGTCGGCACTGGTCAGTATACTGTGTCGGAGTAGGGTATTCATGTCAAACTGTTGCATGGTATCTCAGTGGGCGAGCACTATAAATCGGCATTTGTCCGGACCAGTACAAGCTCACACACACACGCGCGCGCGCGCGCACGCACGCACACGCACGCACGCACGCACACATATATGCACACGCGTCGGTATATAAGTGCAATAATCTTGAATGCGACGTTAAACACTATTTCACCTGACCTTTATGTGGCTGTGAATCGGACTGTGGAAGTCTCCCACTTTGGTGACACCAGCTGGCAGGGGTATCCTCCCGTTATGTTGGACACTCAAATAACAATATCATCATCACACTATGGTGTGATCCGGACAAAAGGCATGTCGCAGCAATGCAAAGAAACTAATGCACTCAACGTACTATCTGGAGACGTATAGCTAGGTTCTTAGTGACAGTAATTTATCGGAGCTAGACACATGCACGTGAATTGTTAATCTTTGACCACCGTAAGGTGACCATCACATGTGCATATGTGCATATGTTCTGTGCAGGTGCATGTCAGATCTATGTTCAGTGCAGGTGCATGTCAGATCTATGTTCTGAGCAGGTGCAACGTCTACTGTATATTACTCTGCAGATTCATCGTCTACTGCGTGTTGCTCTGCAGATACACCGTCTACTGTATGTTACTCTGCAGGTGCACCGTCTACTGTATATTACTCTGCGGGTGCAATGTCTACTGTATGTTACTCTTCAGGTACACCGTCTACTGTATATGACTCTGCAGATTCATCGTTTACTGTGTGTTGCTCTGCAGATTCACCGTCTACTGTATGTTACTCTGCAGGTGCTACGTCTACTGTATGTTACCCTGCAGGTTCAACGCCTAGTATATATTACTCTGTATGTGCACCGTCTACTATATATTACTCTGCATGTGCACCGTCTACTGTATGTTACTCTGTAGGTGCACCGTCTACTATATATTATTCTGAGGATGCGCCGTCTACTGTTTGTCACTATGTAGGTGCATCGTCTACTATATATTACTCTGCAGGTGCACCGTCTACTGTATGTTACTCTGTAGGTGCAACGTCTACTGTATGTTACTCTGTAGGTGCACCGTCCACTATATATTATTCTGCGGATGCGCCGTCTACTGTATGTCACTATGTAGGTGCACCGTCTACTATATATTACTCTACAGATGCACCGTCTACTATATATTACTCTACAGGTGCACCGTCTACTATATATTACTCTGCAGGTGCACCGTCTACTATATATTACTCTGCAGGTGTAATGTATGTTGCTCCAAATGTATTATGTTATTCTACAGGTGCTTTGTATGCGGGGATGGGATGTGTGGAGATGGTGTGTGCGGCGGTCATGGGGATGCTGACGATGTTGTTGTACCGGGCAACTGATGACTCTTACCCAGACACTACATTCCTCGTCATGGCCAGCATCATGACCGGAGTGCTCATCATCTTCATGTAAGTAGATACAATGTACATCACCGAAGCACCACTCACTCATGCATCGTTCAAGCATACGTCTGGGACGTGAACATGTGCTATCTTTCGAACATTACCTTTTGAAGTTTGAATATGTTTGTTTCCTTTGCAGAATTATGAACTTGACTAGTCGACCCAGCTATGCCAGTCTCGATGGATATACGCGGCTAGACGGCAACGACAGCGACAACAGGGACGTAAACTAGACGACAACAACAACGAAATCAGATACACGAACTTGACGGCAACGACAGCGACAACAGAGACGTAAACTAGACGACAACGAAATCAGAACCACGAACTTGACGGCAACGACAGCGACAACAGAGACGTAAACTACACGGTAACGACAGCGACACTAGGGTTGTCAGAAATGACAGCAACAACTAGGAACAGAACTAGACGGCAGCGACGACAAAGAAGTGAACTAGACGGCAAAAACGGTGCCAAAAGAGAAGTGAACAAAACGGCAACGCCAGCAAAAGCGCCGATAGAGAAGGAATTTAGACGACAACGAGTGCGTCCTTGTCAAGAACAAACACCTTTACAACTGTCTGTTATTCGACCATCAAGGTGGACAAAGAGACCCAGTAAACAACCGCTCTCTTTGCTCAATATAAATTAGGGGGGGGGGGGGCAGAAAGTACACCGAGTTTCTCTTTTATGTAATTGATAACTCTGAAAAGACTGTTGTTACCTTTGATTATATCGTTTTAACAACCACTTATTCCTGCAACAGTTTGTAAGAAATAATCAATGGATGGGTGATCTTGTAAACGAATATACATTGGATTATGAGAATGGGGTAAAAAATGAATTTGCAACCACATGCCCCTTTCGTGTTTGAAATGAATATGGGTGCCGAAAAAAACAAATGTTTTGATTATCAAAGATATATATATCTAAGATATCCATCAGCAGTTGTGTATTGTGCGAATTTGTGTTTGTTTCTATTATTAAGTTTTAAATCAAAATATGTTTTAAAAGTTGAAACACTGTACAACTATTCCTCAAGTGCTAACTAATCGCAAAAATATTTGATTTTATAGTATACCGCTAACGTAACATATTTTCAATAGAAACTCAAAATTATGATAAAAACCTCCAACTGATAGGTATCTTTTGTAGTTCAGTTGAGTTCGATTTTGTAACACATACATCCCTCCATCGGCCTCTCTCTCTCACTCTCTCTCTCTCACTCTCTCTCTCTCTCTCACTCTCTCTCACTCACTCTCTCTCACTCTCTCACTATCTCTCACTGTCACTCTCTCTCTTACTCTCCCTCACGCTCTCTCTCACTCTCTCTCACTCTCTCTCTCTCTCTCTTACCATTAGGCTACAACGACCTTGTCTATGTGTGTCTAGTAATAAATCTCGCTGTACACAGCGTTCTCACATACCTCCGCATACCCCTCTAAACCTACGATAGTAACTCCCACTCATTTCAACTATCAATATCATCTCGCTGCACACCGTGCTCGGCTGAATCTGGCGACCACCTAGAGAAGTTTCACACCTTTTGTCACAACTATCAATCGTTTTATCCAGCTCACACCAACACAGATTAACATTAAAATCTATGTTTATCTTGCCCAAGACAATATATGTCCATTGTGAAAGGTTAATTATCATGTATTCTGTACGTGTTCTAGTCGATTATATGCTTGTCTCAATCGTTCATATATATGAACACATTCAGTCACATACATATATATTGAATAGCATGTCTATATACATGCATTATAAACAGTTTGAGTGGGCGCTGTCAGTTATTCAGTTGTTATGATCGCTATCTGATAGGGATTCATTATCACATGCTTGTGATATAGTTGGAATCGCACAATCAACTTTGCTTTTTGCAGAGATTTGTTATAAACATGGAAAGGGCTTTGTCACTTCTATTTATGTTTGCATTTTTAACCACATTTATAAGGCAAACAGGTTTTGTTTCCTTTTACCAGGGACCATAAAATATGTTATGGTCTCTGCTTATGCTATAGATCTGTCATGTTATGTTATGGTATTTTATGTTACGATTTATACTGTGATGACATTCCGCTTGTTTGTTCTATAAGTTATCGTGTGGTGTTTGTGTTCTAAGCGTGCATTCTGTACTGAGAGTTGATATTTGGCTTTTTGTAATAAAATCATATTACGTTTGTTATCATTGAGTGAAGTTATACTGCCTTGTGAGTTTTCGAAAGTTTACGAAAATGTTTCATGATAGACACAATTTTTTTTTTATGGATAACAACTTCTTTAATACTGTAAAAGGCGACGTTTCGGTATAGATCCTTATACCGTTGTCAAGCATGATGTTTCATGCGGTCATTCTGTAGATGATCTCCTATAACTGATCTCCAGTGTCCACTCCTTAGGGGCCGACCATTTGACATTCTGATTAGATAATATGGTCGAACCAGTAGATACAGGATCAGAGTACATGTCAAGGTTACATGTGTCATCCGCGGGGCTGCCAAACTGCCACACAGCCGCTGTCCAAAGGTCAATTCTCCAGTCGTAATCCCTATTACGCCACCCACAACATCGCGCTACAGTGATCAGCTGATTAGTGATTCGGTGATTACATGTACCTGACCCGCACTTGACCGTATGTAGTCTCTCATGTAGACACGTAGACTGACATTTAGTTCCAGTAATAAAGTAATCATATTTAAAAATCTATATCTACAAAATAAAGAAATAAAATCCAAATGGAGTCCAGAACAATGCTAAATTTCAGAGCTGAGGCATTCTCGACTTGCCAAATCATTCTAGAATGGAGTTGGACTCCTTTTTACTTTTTTCTCTCCAAGGACTGGGAAACAAACTAGCAGACCCGGAAACAACAATATCCGAAAACTGCAGCTCAAGGATACTCTTGGCGCCTCTTTCTTATATATATCAAAAGTAACTTTCACAAAATTATCGTTGATATGTTAAACTAGAGGATGTGCAGTCTCATACAGATCCTGATACAAAACTGTCCATGATATGTATCCGAAGACCCCTAAGCAGGTTTACATTACCTTGGCAAGACTTTCATGATAGTTCTTCAGTTTCAGGAAAATGAGGATATTTTATGGACTCCTTTCAATTAGTATATGTATTACAAGACAATTTCAGATAAAAGTAATAAATTATTTGTTCCTGAACAGTGTTATTCCACAATCACACACTTAACATTTTAGTGGGAGGTGGGGACATTGACATTATGATAAGACAACGGTAAATTGGCGTTAAAATAAAGGAATGAGTATATTAATATGCTTTTACGCCGCTTAAGAGCAGTAATCCAGCACAATCATAGCGATGACACCAGAATTAGGCTTCAGGCACTGTACCCGTGTGGAAACATGACCAACGATGATCTGATTCAGACAGTACAAACATAGTGTTAGAGTCCTCATCGAGGAGGCACTCTCAAGGAACGGAGAAGTCAGCCTGTTTACTATGCTTACCCATACTTACGTACTTGACCATGCTAGAAGTCTAAAACATATACGACAGGAAAAAAGCCAATGGTCAGTATGAGCATGGACAATAATGTCCACACTAATATTTCAAAGGCGTCAGTAGGTTTATTAGCGGACATTACCAGTCGTCCTAAAAGACCTAATTGATACTACGTTGTCCTTCTTTATACTTACTTACTTACGTTTGGAGATTTAACGTGCGCTTTCCGACTGGAGCGTATTTCGCACACGGGCCCGGTCGGGCCATTTAGCGTGGTTTTGAAGGGAAAATAAAGGTGTTGCAACCAGAGGGGGGTTTTAGTGGTTGCTTATATAAGTTTTGGAGATTTTGAAATTTGGAATGCATGCCTAGGGGTGTGGTAGTGTACTAAGGGAGTGTGTTGGTGTGTGTTTGTTTGTTTATGTGGTGTGGTTGAGTGTTTTTAGATGCGGATCATTAGATTGGTTTTAGTTAAGTATACGCCTAGTGCTTTAAATTTTTCTATATTGTTATGTGGATTTAGGATTGATTCTAGGGTTATGGCTTTATCTACTTTTAGATTTGTTTGGAGTGTTGCTCGGTGGGTTTGGTAGTGCGTGCAGTGTAAGAGTGCATGTTCTATTGTTTCCAGGTGTGGGCAGTGTGGGCATTTTCCGGTTGCGTGTTTTTTGATTTTTAGGAGTTGACTGTTTAGTTTAGTGTGACCTGTTTGGAGTTTGGTGATTATTCTATCAATTTTCTTGGATGGATGGAGGATTTTAGGTTTGGTTAGAGTTTTTTTGAGGATTTTGATTATCTGTGTGTTTGTTTTTAGGTATGTCTTATGCCATTTTTGGGTGATTTTACGTTTGTTAATGCTTTTGATCTCTGCTTTAGATATTGGTAGATTAAGGCTTATTTCAGGAATTTTGAGGGATTTTTTGGCGGCTTGATCGGCGTTTTCGTTTCCATATATTCCTACGTGGGCTGGGATCCAGATAAATGCTATTTGTTTGCCTGCCTCTGTTAAGTTATTTGCGCTTTTGAGTATTTGGTTAATGAGTTTAGGGCGGTTTTTGGTGTTTTTATTTTGGAGGGCCTGTAGTCCACTTAGTGAGTCTGTGAGTATTAGGATTATGTTTTTTAGCATGTTGGTTATGGAGGGCGGATGCTATGCCCATTAACTCTGCAGTGAAGATGGATTGGTTGTTTGGGAGTCGATAAGATTGAGTGTTCCTATTTGGTTGTGCTATGTGGACTCCGAAACCAGTGCGATTTGTGATCGGATCGGAAGATCCGTCTGTGTAGATGTGGCACCAATTTGGCCAGTTTTCGTGTATGTAAGCTAGTGTGGTGGATTTAGCTATGTTTGGATCGGTTTGTTTGTTTATTGAGTTTGCCAGAGATGTGTCTATTTGGGGGATTTTTAGTTTTGGGGTAAATATATTTGATGGTTTGCAGTTTTGTTGGAGGTTATCTATTTGGTTTTCGTTTAGGTAGTTGAAAATTCGTTGAGATATTGGAGTAAGTAAAGGGTGCTTCCTAGTTAGAGCCTGGTTACGAGGGCGGATATTTTCGTTTATGAGGTTTTGGATGAGAGGGTTTGATTGGGACGAGGCCCAGAAATTAAGGGTTAAGTGTTGCCTACGTAGGTTTAGTGGCATTTCTCCTGTTAAGGCCTGAAGTGAAGTGAGAGAGGTGCCATGTTGGGAACGTGTGACTATTTTAAGAGCTTGGTATTGGATTGAGTCTAGTTTTTTGGTTAGGTTATTGCTAAGCGTATCATAGATCGCACATCCGTAATCTAATTTAGACCTAATTAGTGATGTGTAGAGAGAGAGTAGAGTATCTTTGGAGGCCCCCCAGTTGGAGCCGGTGAGGCATCTTAGTGCGTTTAGATCTTTGCTGCATTTAGTTGTTAAGTTTTTAACGTGGGCCTCCCATGTTAGGTGTTGATCGAAGATTAGCCCTAGGAATTTGGTTTGTTTTTGGAACTTAATTGGTTTATTGTTTAATTTAAGATTTGGGGTGGTGTGTTTCATTTTTCGGTGTTTGAAGACTATTCCTGTAGTTTTTTCGGAGTTTAGGGAGAAGCCCCACTTGTCTGCCCATTGCTGTATTTTATTTAGGGATTTTTGGAGTAGATTTTGGGAAGTTGACATACTTTTTGTGCGGATCCAGAGGGCTCCGTCATCTGCGAATTTGGATGTTTTAATTTTAGGGGATAGGCCCTCGAAGAGGTCATTGATCATTATGTTAAAGAGTGTTGGGCTAAGAATGCTGCCCTGGGGAGTGCCGTTTTCTAGGGGACACTGGTCCGATAGAACCTGGTCTATACCCACTGTGATTTTTCGGTTATTTAGGAAGTCCTGGATGTAGTTAACGATTTGTCCTTTTAGTCCTATTTTTTTAAGTTTTTGAATTAGCCCGTTGTGCCAAACCATGTCGAATGCTTTTGAGAAGTCCAAGAAGATGCCTGTAGTATATTGTTTGTTGAGTTGTCCTGTTTTGATCTCCTGTTCTAACCGGGCGAGATTGTCTAGAGTTGAGCGGCCAGGAGTGAACCCGCTTTGGTCTGTATTTATGGTGTTGTTTAGAGTTAGGTAGTGTTGTAATCTATTTTTGGTCATAGATTCCATTACTTTACATAAGTTTGAGGTCAGAGATATTGGCCTGTAAGAGTTAGCTTGGTTTGTAGGTTTGTCGGGTTTAGGGATAGGGATAACTAGAGCCTGTTTCCAAGAGGTTGGTACCTGGCCGTTTAGGTAGATTAGATTATAGAGTTTGAGTAGTGACTGTAGTAGCTTGGGAGGGAGTTTTTTGATTATTTGGTAGGATGTTAGGTCTAGTCCTGGGGCTGTTCCCTTTTTCCTGTTTTGGAGTACATAGTTTAGTTCTTCTATTGTGAAGGGTTGGTTTATTTCTAGGTTATCGTTTAATTCTTTGGTAGGTTTGGATTCTGTTTTGAGTTTTGTTTGGAATTTATCACTGAAGTTTTTGTTACTGCTGATGGTCGAAAAGTGTTTAGCTAGGTTATTTGCTTTTTCGCTGGGGTTGGTTGAGTTATTTATATTAGGAGTTTTTTTGTGTCTTTTTAGGCCTCTAATGGCATGAATTTTGCGCCAGACCGTCCTGGCATCTGTGCGGTTATTTAATCCCTCGCAAAATTTTTTCCAGTCCCTGGTTTTGGCTATTTTGACTAGGTTTTGGACCTCATGGTTTAGTTTGTGGGCTATAGGTATGTAGTTATGGTCGCGTTTGGCTTTATTGAAGGCTTTTTTACGTTTTTGTCTGGTTTGTTCTATTTCCTCGTTCCACCAGGGTACTGAGGGTTTGCCTGATTTGTTTGCTTTTCTAAAGGGTATTGAATTTTTAGCTGAGGTGATTATGTATTCTGTTAGGTTTTTGCAGAAGGTTTCTGGGTCATTATGTTCTATCTCGTTTAGATTGGCTTGTTTGCAGATATTTTGGAATTTATCCCAGTTAGCCTGGTTATAGTTAAATTTGGGTTCTGAGTTTTCGGGTTTGTCGGGGACGTTGGTATTTCCTATGGTTATGTTTATTGGGAAGTGGTCACTTCCTAGTGGGGCGTCGTGAACTTCCCATTGAGTGCTTTGGGCTAAGTCTGAGGTGCATATACTTAGGTCGATAGCCGACATGTCTCTATTGCTTTTATCATATCTGGTTGGTTGGTTATTGTTAAGTAATACGAAATCGTTGGCCTCTATCCATTCAGAGATTATTTTACCGTGATTGTCTATTTTTTCCCCCGTGCCCCAGGAGGGGTGGTGGGCATTAAAGTCTCCTAGGAAAATTGTTAACTTTTTGCCTATTTGTTGAAGTATGTTTAGATCCTCTGCTTGGATTTTTTGTTGATGCCAGTGGTAGATATTTATGATGTTTATTTTTTTGTTGTTTAGGGTGATTTGAATACCGTTGGTTTCTAGGTTTGGGGTGTTTATTTTGATCTCTTCATAGTTTAAGTCTTCTCTAATTAGTATGGCTAAGCCTCCTGATGCTCTAGTTGTTTCGGTTTTAGGACGATCTGTTCTGACTATGTTATAGTTGGCTAAGTTAAATTTTGATTTATTTGAGAATTTAGTTTCTTGGATGCATGCTACATGCGGTCCTTTGTTTAGTTTAAATTTTGCTTTTAGTTCGTGGCTGTGCGAGTTAAGCCCGCCAGCATTCCACTGAAAAATATTTAGTCCTGCCATTATTTGGGTTTTTAGTGTTTGGAGATTGGTTGTTTTATGGGATTATTTTATATATCTGAGATAATTAGTTGGTAACCTGTATTGAAGTCTTTATAGTTTTGGGTGGTGAGTTTGAGTTTGAATGCTACTTTATGCAGGGCTTTAGTGCTAGCATCTGGATTTATTTGTTTTAGCATGTAAGCTAGAAGGAGAGTAACACTATTTAGCGTGTTTTTGGGGAGAGTTTGGGGTTTACGTTGTAGTTTTTTGGTTCTTTTAGGTGCTGAGCGTGTTATTTCGTTTACGTCATCATCGGTTTCTACTTCGTAATAGTCTGAGTTATCGTTGTTTAGTTCTTTATAGTTAGAATTATAATTATATAGTACAGGAAATACAATAATTGCCATGCAACACCAGAGTTCTCAGAGAGACTTTTGTTTGCAGCTGCCGAGTTCACGGGTGATGTGTGTATGTTCTCAACACAGCTGTCTCTCGCCTCCATGCAGGCCACAAGGTCAATGCCCATGTCTACGTCTGTCGCCCGCGGGCTTATGGTCAGCTTGTTGAATACTGTACAAATTTTATGGTCCATTACGCTTTCAAATTTGTTTGTTCACCCGTACAATTAATGGACACCTTCAAGGGAGCTAAACAAAAATATTTAGTTCTCTGTTTGGCGGCGAGAACCTCTGTGAGGTCAACTAAAGACAATGTTTTAATGTTCAACAAAAGACTACATCATACAAGGTATTCTGTACACAACAAACAATTTAATCAACAATCCCAAGCAACCTCAAAGTTTACACAATTTATGAATAATAACGTCTTTTATTCTACTGTAATTGCGACGTTTCGGTATAGATCCTCCGTTGTCAAGCAAGGCTGAATAATGAAACACGGTAAAAAATATATATTATACGGATGATTAGCAGTAATAACAATGACATGAATAGGTTGAATAATTACAGACGGATAATACTGTAACAACATGATGGACAGGGCGCACTAACACTTTGACACGTGATTAAACAGGAAGCCAATTAAACAAGAGTAAGGATTACACAAGGGTTGGGTTATTACTGTTCTAATGAGTTCACAGAAGGCGGATAGGATGAAACAGCCTTGATGTTGTTATGTAATATGCACGTGGCAGCCTAGCAAGAGGTGAATGATCAGTTGATTTACTTTTTTTGTAAATCAACGGATCGTTCCTAGTCATCAAAGGATTAACAGAAAATACGTTGATTGATTGATCACTGTTATCTTGCACAGTCAAAAGTGAGTGTTTACATGTCTAGGTTTATTAAAACAAAGGGAATACACTCATATCATGGCGTGAAGTGCCGATGTAAAAACAACATACTTTGTTCAAAGGGTTAACTGATAATACGTTGATTGATTGCTCATTGTTATCTATCACTCAATGTATTTTTTAGGAACCGTTGACGTTATGAAAATAGTTGTCACGTGGGCTTTCTCAGCCGACCCGTGAGACTTGACACCTGTGTGAAACACCTGAAACAATCTAAGTGATCAGTTGAGAAACGAACACGGGTTATAATACCCCGAAACGATATATATCTTTACAAATACTTGATTGTTACAGAGACACATGACATCGAATAAGTTTCTTTGTACAGCTGCAGACGAGTGGGATATTGTTCCTTAGTGTGGATATTCACGGATACATTCCTCGAACAAGGAAACTGCCTAAAATTTAAACACATAAATTTGGTAGGTTGTAATTATGGTATTTGCATTTTGTTTTCCTTCATTTGCTGTAGCATTGAACCGATTCGTTCTTGTTCCTCTACGTCTTCGTTGGGAAATTCTCCAATGCGCGATAGACGTTGTTTTCACAAGTCTTTTCCTTTGTAAGCGTGTATATATTACCGTCAATTTGTAAAATGTGATTCTCTCAGGCAATTTATAAAATGTGTAAATATTTCAATCATTTTGACTGAAAAATCTGTCCAGATTTGACTAAAATTGATTAAGACGATCAAAAGGGCCTCAAAACATCACAACGGCTTATTATGTAGGATTAGAAGCCAAACAACATAGAAATGTTCTTTCAACGTAACATTTTCAGTCTCTTGGTGATGACATTAAACATCAAAATGTTTGGAATTCGTTATCATGATAATACAGATGGAAATTTTTAAAGTCACTTTGTAAAATAACTGAATATTTAGGCGTTTAATAAATTTGAAAATGTTACACATTTTGACAGTAAAACAATACACACACTATAAAAAAAGGTGAAATATTTACTTTGTGTTGTAAGTCAAAATAGTGTAAACGAAAATCGCAAAATTACCAAGCAAGTGACTTATCAAAACTTCGTCACCATTACCGATGCAACCCACAAAGATACCTACATTTCCTTATTATCTCGAAAACTGTATTTCATTTTGTTTATCAATGTGACCATACGCCCTTATTACTATCCATAAAAGTGACTAATGCGCTTACGAATGGCGCAGCAGAGGTCGTGAACTAGTCTAGATTTCTGCTATACGTCCGGGGGCTCACTTGGAAAAAACAATAACAACCAGCCCCGAGGAATTGCTTTAGATCAGTGCCCCTTTAAAGGGTCTTGCGCCGACTGCGTCTCGAGCTCTGTTTGGTACTAGAGGTGTGTGTGATGAGTGCATCAGTTGACGATTTGTTGACTAATCTATCATGGACCCTCTGTTTATTACGTAAGGCGGAAACTCATTAGTGGGCCGTAGTCCGCCTTTCCTGTCAGACAGATTGCAGACATCTCATGTCTCATCTCACTGCTGCGACTATAAAATATTTGCAGGAAGTTGTTACATTAGAATATCTGCAGGACGTTGTTACTATAGACTATTACATTGTGTACTGTGGTTTCATAACGAATCAATCAAAGAGGATTGGTGTCTGCTGCAGTACTGAAGCATTTGTCTTTGAATGTCGCGTCCAAGATTATTGTGACGTGCATGCACGTGCATGTGTGTGGCTTCTTGTACTAGTCCGGACTGATGCCGATTTATAGTGCTAGCTCACTGAGATACAATGCCGCAGTTTAACATGACTACCCCACTCAGACACAGTATACTGACTCCGAGCCGACCAGTCCTTGTTTTAGCCACTTAATGCCGAGCGTCAGACAGGGTACAAACAAGTATAATCTTTTAACGTCTTTTGGTATGACGCGGCCTGGGATCGTGACACGTTTAGTTACTGATGTATATGGGATTCTGCAATGGATAGTAAGAGATGCACCCACACGTACATATACATAATACACGACAGGTATTCTGTCATCTATAATGGCGCATATGAGCAGAAAAGTAATAATGTCTGGTCGTTGTACCATTAAAGATGTTAAATAACTGATAATTCTGGATAAATCTGTATCTGCCATTACAATCTGTGCAAAAAAACATACCCAGATACCTTTATCTTCCTGATGAACTTTGTCAGTAACTTTAACTTGTAAAAGTCCTACATGTGGACAAGGTTCTATTAAACTTATTTTCATTTCCATCATGTTTTCATGCATTTTTGTTAGGAAAATTACAGACAGACAGACAGACAGAATATTTTATTTTCGTCTCACCTCAGATACAGATAAAACAACATATACAACTATATATTACTGATCCATCCCTTACGGGATTATGAGAGACGTAATTATATACATATAATATTTAGTATAAAAATAATACACACTTAACGTAATCATCCCTACTATCTATACACACGTGCAAGTCTAAAACATACTTACAGGTTTGGGCACAAACCTTTCATAATATTGAGGCAAGACATGAATATTTAAAATGTTTCTTCGTCAGGGGCTGTAATAAAAGCAGGATAAAACTGACAACATAATGCAAACATATCTATTGTTGAATGCTTGTAAAGTTGACACTTGCGTAACACATAATCTCTTCCTATGTGTACTATGGACCCGTGAAGATCCGGGGTAAAATAGGTCTTTCGCAACCTATGTGCGCTTTAAAAGGCGACAATGCTTGTCGTGAGAGGAGACTAACGGGATGGGTGGTCAGGCTAGCTGACTTGGTTAATGCATGTCATCGTATCCCAATTGCGTGGATTGATGCTCATAGCTGGGATGAGTGCGGCGTTAAACAACAAACACACAAATCGTATCTCTGCGCCAAGTAAATGCTTTATTTTGTATCAAGTCCCAGTGGGCGTTTTTGTTCAATACAAATACTTGATTCTTGATTCCAAACATTTGACGGGAGGCTATTTCAGCTTGGCGTTAGTGGTGTTCAATAGACTTACTTTTATTTTATGGTCTCTGGTGATACTTATACATAGGGTCATGCATGGGTCAGGCACCTAATATTAGATCAGTTGCTGCGCTGGGCAAATAAATGTAGGCTGTTTAAACCAAACGTCAGCCACAAAGAATGTGATCCATGACAACCGTTTGGCCAGGTGACCGTAGTTCTGACCAATGGAATTATAGGAAACAGACAGATGGGGCGCGCTGGTCCTTTGTCAATCAGCCGAGAGATTTGGCCGCCCTGACGAATACTTTACCGAACTAGAGGAAATGGACTAGTGTTGTGTTCGACACCGATGACGCGGAGCACCAACGTTTCCTTTGGATACATCTCAGTGGAATCTGACGTCCCCGTACCTTTCTCCGGAGCCATTCGACAGATAAAGGTTCGTCTTAACACTGTGCTTTGTTTCATCGCCACGGGGCTACAGCACTGTCACATAATTCAGACAATTCAGTATAATCATAATCGTCTCAACTAAGCTTCTTCCAAAAAGTGCGATCTCTCACCATCACAATTTATTATATTACTCTTTAACTTTGTGAAATTTGGCCATTGTGTTTATTGACCACTGGACCGTCCCGTGTATAGATATTGGACATCCTCTTTTCTGTCACCTTTTGCATGGGACGCGGCAATGTTTTCACTGCTCCGCTTGAGTGACTATCGTGCATGACAAATGCGGGGCGTCTGAACAGTTTTCTTAAACACATTGTGGATACGCAGAAGGAAGTGTGACGTACTTAAACAGATATTATGTAGACCACCTATATATTCATGGAATACTGTGTTATAAGGTACACTGAGTAAATACCCTTCCAAATCATGTTAAGCAGAGTCACCGTCTGGACGATTGATTAATTGTAGAGCCGCTTTAGAAGTCCTCAAAACAACATATAATGCGCCTTCAATGTAAGACACAGGTAGATTAAATCTCATTGGCGCAAGATAGCTTTTGTTCGCTTAAATATACCTACTATGATGTAAATAATACGTTTATATTCTATTCCAGTCGTATTTAGAGACCATATCCAGGGAGCCTAACGGGGACCGTGAACCTTATCTGTTCGATAAGAGATGACCAAAATGACAGTAGTTGTTTCTCAGTTTAAAACAAATACTGACCCCGACAATCCGACTTTCGGACTTTCCTTACGGCTAGTGTAATTATAGTTGGTGTATTTGAATGACCGGACGGAAAAGCACCAGACTTGATCTTTCACTGGAATATCTCCGAGCCATCACGTGATGGAAATATGGTGCCCGGTCGAAAATAACTGAAAGAAGAGCTTTATTTGTTTTTTAATTTGGGGATCTAACCTCATTACGTGTGTACCTGAAGGAGTATTGTGAATGCTTGTACATCTGTTCCGCAGCTGTGGTCAAGTTACAAGTGGACATTGTTAGACCTCTTTATCGTGAACATTCTGTATAGTGGACTCTTAAAGGCCGCTAATGGTTGTGGACAAAGGAATAACATACATCAACACAAGGAGACGTGCGAGTACACGGTTCAGTTCACAGTTTAATGAACTACTATTGAGGAAGTAGACCGACAACGATGGACAACGGTGTAAAACAGTCTGACGTAACGTCCCAGGACGACCACAGTGATGTTCAAGAAAAACCCAAGTCGTACGTTAAGGATCGAGTTACACTCACTGTCGTTTTGATGTTGTACATGTGTGCGAACACCTCTGTCCTACCAGTCTACACCCAGTATATCCACTCACGCTATGAGGATTTCTACAGTAACGACGCAAACTCCTCGACAACACCGCCAAGTAAACCACCGCATCTTGCCTATACCAGCGAGGACGCTGATGAAGTGCAGGTGCGTGTTCAGCAGTCCACATCGTATGCGATCATCAAGTTAAGTCTGTGTGCACAGATTCCCCCGGTCATCGTCAACATGGTGGTGGGGTCGTATTCAGATCACATCGGCAGGAAGGTGTTGTTTATTTTACCGCTGCTTGGATGTAGTTGTAAATATATAGTTTTCATTCTGGTTCTCAAATTCCATCTTCATCTCAACTTCCTCATCCTCGGGGTTCTCCTGGACGGTTTATCTGGTTCATCAAGCACCTTCGTTCTCGCCAACATGGCGTATGCAGCCGACGTGACAAAGACCCACGCGACAAGGATGCTCGCCATTGTGATTGCCGACAGTTCGGTGTCTGTAGCTATAGCAATAGGTCAGCTCATGACAGGCCTCCTCATCGAAAATCTTGGATACTTCTACCCACCTATCATTAATACAGGCTTAATCCTGCTTGCCATAGCCATTGTCACATTTGGCCTTACGGAAACGGTAAGGGAACCTAAGGTTAAGAACCTTTCACCGATAGTTCATATTAAAAAAGTGTTCGGATTTTACGTAAACAAAAGCCAAGACAATAAGCGCTGCATATTTATTGCCTGTTTGGTTGTCTTTGCCCTTTTGACCATCGGGTGTAGTGGTAGAAATACAATTGAGACACTGTATCAGCTGGGTCGACCGTTCTACTGGAATCCTGTACAGATAGGTTACTTCGGCGCCTACGCCACAGTATTCCAGACCCTGTGCGGACTCGTGGCCCTCAAGATGGGGTCAGCATGTGTGCGGATAGAAGTACTGGCTGTGACGGGGATCTTCCTACTGATGGGGTCTCTGATTCTGGAGGGCCTGGCCACGACAGACATCATGCTGTTTGCGGGTAATATGTTAATATGTATATGACTTTATAACTATGTATACAATTACCGACTATATACTTCTTGGATACTTCCTAGATACATTGAACGTCCCTTGTACAAGCTCAAGGTAGGGTGTCTGAAAAAGTATATATATATATTTTTTCTCACGACTCATGACTTACAGTAACACGTGGGGCGGTCGGGTTGCCTAGCGGTTAAAGCGTTCGCTCGTCACGCCGAAGACCTGGGGTCGATTCCCGACATAGGTACAATGGGTTTCTGGTGTCCCCCGCCGTGATATTGCTGGACTATTGCTAGAAAGCGGCGTAAAACCATACTCACTTACTACAGTAACACATACTAATTGCAGTATTTTTTGTTACTGGTTCGAGTCGGCCTGGTGATCTTTCTCGGTTTGTCACAGTGCCCAGCACCATGTCAATGGGCGTGGTTCTCACCACGTTTCATTTTGGGCTTTCCCCTTACAGCAGACCGCCTCGTGTTTAGTGAATAGACCACCTGCCCAGATAGCGGAAGATAATTTGACCCCCCTGGACACTTCATGCCAATTAACGTTAACAGATGGCACGTGTTATCCTGTTTGGCGCTCCATATTCAGGTGACAATACAAGGACTGGTCGTCTCGGAGTCATTATACTTTGTCTGAGAGGGTATCTCTATGTTAAACTTTGGCATGGCATATCAGTGGGCTGGCACAATAAAACCGGCATAAGTCCGGACTAGTCCAAGCAGCCACACACAAGTGCATCCTCGCTATATAAGTGCAATAACCTTTAACGCAACGTTAAACCACATTTCACCTCACCTCACCACCTCCCCACATCGCGCTGACACGCCGTGATGTAACTGAAATACTGTACAAAGCAAACAAGCTCACAATTTCCGCTGTTGCCTTTTCTTGTGTGTTGCTGGAGAGAAATGACGCTTTTAATACTTACTAATATTTTAGATTTTACCAATATTAGTCATGAGGATAAAGTTTTACCATGTCCTCCCCTTTTTCTGCTACGCTGCTGTCAAAGCCTGCAAATATACTCTCAAAAGTAGAAAATATTAGATTTATCAACCAGTGATTTTTCTGCCATGTCATTCTTTTAAATGGATGATATTTTTATTTATTTTGTATTTATATATTTTATATTAGTCTCTCGTAATCCTGTAAGAGAGGCTTTTTACAATTTTAAGTCAAAAGTTTTATTTGTGCATTATTTCATGTTTATTGTAACGAGGTAAGACTTGCACAAACAACCTGTCTGTTTATTTAATTCATTAATGTCTTCTTCAGTGCCCTTCGTGGCGTCGATAAGCGCCGTGACGTTGCCTGTGATTCGGTCAGTCATGTCGCACATGGTGGATGCTCACAAACAAGGTATGAACATTTGGGTTTCCGTGAATCTACATACCATATGATAGACATGTATCGGTTACAAAACTTAACATACCAGATGTTATGGTTTTAGGGGCAATATTGTTATCCGTTTACCTGTAAGAAGACGAATCATTTGATAGTAACATTACAGTAGGAAACATGCTGAAATAGATTTGTAGAATCCTAAATATTGTTAAGGTAAACGACTTCATATTTATTTATTTCATATATAGGTCAAATGCATCGTATTAAGATAATAAAATGAAATTATTGTTCAAAGAATAGCACCAGTTGATATGGTACTACAATAAGCTTTGTTGTTAGGTTTGATGTTGCTGTTTGTGTCATGGCAGATGAAGAAGTGTTGTTTCAAAAGCAGTACATGTATTTCCATCACACCAGGTGCAATCTTCTCAAGCATGGCCACCGTCGATACCCTGTGTGGAGCTGTGGGGAGTTCGTCCTTCACCTTCTTGTACAGCGCCACCGTAGACACCATGAGAGGGATGGCGTTCTTATTTATCGCGGTCGTCATATTCATGGCCGCCTTGACGATGATGTACGTAACCTATTCAAAAGTATTTGATTGCTTGGTGCTTGTCTCCTTTTTTCAATCATTTCTTATAATTTCAATCATTTCTTATAATTCTCTAAAAAGCTTAGGTAGCCCGTTGTCTAAGTAACGGCGTTTTATTTCTAAGCTGCCATGATCCACTGATGGGTGTTCGAATCATTTACGCTTCATTTGTTCTCCAGCGTGGTAATCGTGAAGTCTCCTAGACAACCGGACCGTGACCTGTTTCACTCGCCACCAGAAGATCAAGACGCACCGGGACTTGGATGTACCCAGAGCACCAAACTGCTGGGAGGAGGACCTGAGAAAATATACTTAAGCATGGAGAAGTGCTCTGCTGTTGTATGACAGTATGAACTGACGTAACTACGCCACATAAAGCATGTTGAACTGCAAGTGCTAGGTCGTCATCACTGTACCATTATGTACAGCACAGAGGCGGAAACTGATGCTTCACCGGACATATTGATGACCCAAAGGCCCGAAGAACAATGTTCCTTGAGTGTATATTTGACTGTCTGAACCTTACTTATATGTGGGGAATTGTTAATACTGTTACCGTACTTATCATTCCAGTGAGAACTTTTGTTATTTTTTGCTAATAATAGATGAAAACGGTAGTTGCTGGAAACATATTTCCAATTAGTGCATTCCACATATAACAAAGTCGGATAAAGCGCTATATCGGTTGTAACGAGCCCAGTTCTCCGGTAATTAACGATACTCAAGTAAATACCGAACGTCAAATATGACGATCGTATTATTATCACGAGTGAGGTTGCATTGGATTGCTCGTTGGATTTGGGCACGCAGCTGTGATTGTAAGTTAGTGCTCCGATTTGTATTCTTCTAGTCCTCACTAGTGCTACAGGGCGTACCAAGTAGCCGTGACAACGGTCAATTTTGCATTTTATTAGACCATTGATTATAAATAATGATGTTACCTGGATGCATGATGAATACACTAATAGAGAACCGGAACATCTGAGACCCGTTCCACAAAACGGTCGTAACCCTAAGACAACAGTAACCAAAAAATATCACTAACGTACGAAAGTTGTAGTGATACGGTCGCTTTGTGGGAGGGGCAGGATGTGAGACAAAGGTTTATATAACTGTATGAATAATAGCATCCCTAAGGGCAATCACCATCATTGTTTTATGCATTACATATTCATGAACACAATTTTCTAAATATTTTAGTTTTTCATTTTGGTGAAAGGTAAATTGAAGGTGAGAGCTATAGGCTAACTTTTTTAGATATTTTGTTTGCACATAAATCATCATTAAATAAAGCGAAACGATCGATCAACCATCTGTTTTTGAACAATTTGATTGTTTTCATATACTGTTTCATGGACTTCACCGCCACTGTCAGCTCGTTGAAACTTTGATCGCATCAGATAATTCTCCTATCTTGTGACGTTAATGATCTCATTTCCACCAGTTTCACATTCACATACTGCGGATGTTGATGGTTACATAGCCAGGCCGCTGAGGAGCAACTTCCCCTCTCATGTACATACATGAAGCAAATATTATTGAATAATTCTCCTTTTACTTAGGATTAAAATTGCATCAAGTAATTGCAACGGTCAGACACTAATGTAGTTGTGATTTGATGTGTTTTCCCTGATATCATAAGTGGGTGGGGGTGGGAGGGGATTGTCTACAATGTCAGATTCCTTTTTACTGCAAAACAACGGTCGTGTGACTAGTTAAAACGGGGGTTATTCCCAACAACGCAAACAAACAAACTACCCACGTGAGTGAACGAACCCACCCGGTCTTTGGCTTAACCAGCACACACACACACACACACACACACACACACACACACACACACACACACAAATATGTACGCATTGCAACACACAGTCCTCATAACAACCTACTCTCAGACAAATGAATTGTAATCGTCTAAATACAGAATTCTTGCTGAAAAGGACACTCTTGTATCGTCACGTATGATGGTAAGGCGTGTCAGTACTGATGTTCAGTGATCCATTCATATAATTTACACCGTTATTTTACCTTTTACGGCAAATGGAATCTGTATCGACGGATAATCGGGACTGCTCATTCTTCGGCGTTGACGTTTTGTATGCATTTCATGGTTTATATAAACAGAATCAAAGACATTCAAACCATCAACGTGACACGCGGTTTTTCATAAATCAGCAATCGATGACCATTTATGAACCGAGCGTATGTTTGTCAACGAAGTTTTGTTCAATCAATCAAATTCCGGGAAAAAATGTAGATAGTCCGAGAACCATTCATGTTCATGCATTGTCAGACAATCGGTAGAAAACAGAGATATGATTAAGGTGATGGTGAAACATTTCGCTGAATGAACACGTCAGTGCTGATCAGTGTAACCTGGAATCTTCTGGACACTGATTCACGATGTACTTAATCACATGATATTGATGAAAGTGAACCAATAAATGAATGTGTGAAGCCAATCAAGATCTGCTTTCGGCAAGAAACCCCACATCGAATCACGCATGCGGGGTATTAATTAGAAAACTGAACAGAAAATTAAAACATGTTATATGTGCATTTACTAACGGGCCAGGCGAACTGAACACAAGCGCGATATCAATGGAAAAAAGTTAGTTTGTGAAAAGGTGTGTGGTTCTTCGACATTGCTAAGGTCCTGGGATCAGTTGAATCAAGGCAATCTATCCTGTGGTACCCAGTGACTAGAAGCCCTGAAGTCACACAAACACAACCAAATACGTCACTGTGGAATTCCCATTTTAGCACACGACACAAGTGTAACATAATGTATATGAACACACACCCTTCGCAATGACTTACAGATAGATAATTCACAATAATAGAAACCTCGTTTGGACATGAGCCCTCAACGATTGTCGTTATCTTCCTTGTTCACTGATGCGGAATGCAGAAAAGAAATAGCCAAAGGCAATGATACGTGCAGAGAGCGACCTAAACCAATCTAATAGACCCAGGAGAACAATGTTCAAAGAGGAATGAAATAGATACCATTGTTGCAGAGACACAATCTGCGATCGGCAATGAAATCGGAAAGGTTTAGAAAGGTTTCTTCTGAGGTCATGTTTCCCTCTAATTTCAAACTTGACATACAGTATGAAGGGCAATTAATGTCCGATATAATAGAGGATGTGAACTGTCACAAAGGTTCGTAGCTAAAAGCATCTAGGTTTGTTAGCACCCTGCCCTGCTCGTGGCATTCACCAAAGTGGTGAGTGAGACTTCCATCCCTTCTTGCGCCATCAAGCTGCCACGCAGTGACAATACTGGAATACCGTTCAAAATGACGTTACATGAAAACTCGCTCGAGAGCTGCTGTCACTTATTTATGGACCCTTGAAGATCCGGGGTAGAGTAGGGCTTCAGCAACCAATTCTTGCTTTAAAAGGCGACTTTGCTTGTCGAAATAGGCGACTTACGTGATCGGGTTGTCAGGCTCGCTGACTTGGTTGATGCATGTCATCGTATACCAGTTGCGTAGATCGATGCTCATGATGTCAATCACTGGATTGTCTGGTTTATTTACAGGCCGCTGTTATATAGCTGGACTATTGCTGAGTGCGGCGTTAAACAACAAACAAATATAAAGCTTATTTATGTCAGTGAACTGGGACATACCATACGTTATTGGAAAGCAAACATTGCAATGAGTCAAGACATGTATGTGTATTCGGTCATATACAACCCCAGGCAACAGATGCACAAACTCATCCAAATAAAATCAGAAAATGTTCTTCTACACTGTCCTGTATACGAAATTCTTATAATGAATATACGTTTTTGTGCTCAGATGGAGAAAACGTATCGCTCCTGGAATCCCTGCCTTGTTAAAACCTCTTTCCAAACAAACTATAAATTTTCACTCGGACATCAATAACTTATCAAAAACTATTAATATGGTTTCTATCGACAATGCATTGTACATGCCTATTCTAGGTTTTTTTAGTATCTCAAGTTTTCAGTTTTTCATAACTCTAATAATGACAAATTAATTTAGAGTTATGAGATATTTTTATATCAGTTTGTACCCTGTAATTACCAGTACACTGACCTTATATTATTTCATTATTTCATTATTTGATGGTTCCCCGCCGAAACGTGACATCTGAAGCAAGGGTCTGAAGTCCTACCCTCTGACTAATTTTTTGCGATCGGTGAGAAGCGGTATGTCACCAAATACATACACCGTGGTTTGTATATTGACGTTACTGCTGCGTGTGGGTTTCGCCATCTGCTTCATGCCTGGAGTCGTGCAACAGATGGGACATTGTCGTACTTGGTCTCGTGATGTACATTAACATTCTGTAAATTCAATTAATAACCACGAACTATCAACTGGAATCACGAATGCCTCTGCATCATGTGATAATGAACACCATCACATGTTTGTGTTACATTCACAGAGACAGGGCGAGCGTAAACACGCTGTTCATGAGGTAAACTCAGAAACCGGTAACAATGGGCAGCGTAGAACAGCCTGATGTAAACTTGAATGAAAACCACGGAAGTGTTCAAGAAAACCCAAAGTCTTACATTAAGGAGAGGGTAATATCCAGCGTGGTCCTGATGTTGTACATGTGTGCCAACATCTCAGCCGTCCCGGTCTTCACCCAGTACATCCACTCTCGCTATGCGGATGTCTACAGTAACGGCACAAACATCTCGACAACGTCGCCAAGTAAACAATCACCGTGCGTTTCCAATACCAGCGAGGAAACTGACGAGATACAAGTGCTTGTTCAGCAGTCCACATCGTTCGAGATCCTGAAGCTGAGCCTTTGTGTTCAGATACCCCCGGTCATCGTCAACATGGTGGTGGGGTCGTATTCAGATCACATCGGCAGGAAGATGTTGTTTGTTTTACCGCTAGTAGGAAGTGTTTTTAAATATGTAGTTTTCATTCTGGTTGTCAAATTCCATCTTCATCTCAACTTCCTCATCCTCGGGGTTCTCCTGGACGGTTTATCTGGTTCGTCAAGCACCTTCGTTCTCGCCAACATGGCGTATGCAGCCGACGTGACTAAGACCCACGCGACAAGGACGCTCGCCATTGTGATTGCCGACAGTTCGGTGTCTGTAGCTATAGCATTAGGTCAGCTCATGACAGGCCTCCTCATCGAAAAGCTTGGATACTTCTACCCACCTATCATTAATACAGGCTTAATCCTGCTAGCCATAGCCATCGTCATATTTGGCCTTACGGAAACGGTAAAGAAAACTGAGGTCAAGGAACTTTCACCGATAGTTCATTTTAAGAAAGTGTTCGGATTTTACGTAAACAAAAGCCAAGACAATAAGCGCTGCATATTTATTGCCTGTTTGGTTGTCTATGCTCTGATGAGCATTGGGTATAATGGTAAATATACAATTGAGACACTGTACCAGTTAGGTCGACCATTCTGCTGGAATCCTGTACAGATAGGTTACTACGGCGCCTACTCCACAGTATTCCAGACCCTGAGCGGACTCGTGGCCATCAAGATGGGGTCAGCATGTGTGCGGGTAGAGGTTCTGGCTGTGACGGGGATCTTCCTACTGATGGGGTCTCTGATTCTGGAGGGCCTGGCCACGACAGACGTCATGCTATATTCAGGTAATATAATTATATATCGTGTCATTCTAGATACTGCATGAACGCGCCCAGAAAACCCACAGCGAGTAGTATATTTGATAAGCACCTATGCATTCTTTTACCATACACACCACTATCTCCATTGTTGTGTGTAATTTGTCATTGCTGCTCGACCTAGACGTCATCAAACTGTGGGTCCCGGCGATAATGTGCACATATGGGATGTTTTACAGAAATGCGTCATTAATGTTTCTGTAAGCAGACCAAGGCCCTGTTCCACAAAGCGATCTTAGCGCTACGATTGTCGTAAGTCAGTGTTAAAGAATGGAAGTTACGATCGACTTAGCGCTAAGATCGCTTTGTGGAACGGGGCCCAGCTGGGTATCATATGATACCAGTGTTGAACACAGCACTCGATGCATAGTTTCGTTCTACGAATGAAAAGTAATCATGACTACAACGGATTGAAGAAGAAACCCTGACGCTCCAGTTGATTTGTGGATGGCTAAGAGCCGGAGACGGCACTTTACAAGGAGGCATGCATCAACTTGCATATCTGCCAGACAAGGAACTGTATTTAAGTTGCTTCATTTTTCACTGATCACAAATCCGGTAAGAATATAGGTCCCAAGCAACCAATGTTTCTAGTAAGAGGAGACCAATAGGTTGTCAGGGTCGGTAGCTTGGTTGGTGATATGTCATCGTACCACAATTGCTTGGATCGTACGCAGCTCAAAATATCAATCACAGGATTGTCTGGTCGAGACTCGGCGTCATATGGCTGGAATACGGCCTTAAACAACCAACAAAACATATCCTTAATACTACATGGGTGGAGAAGTGAGTTTGTTTGTTTGGTGTTTGACGTCGCACTCTAAGTATTGATGAGGGATGTGGTTACTGTAGCATCGAAGTTTTCGTTTGAAACCGAAAAAGGATCTACAGAGCTTATGAAATATCAACACATTGTCGTGATGCCTCCGTGGCCTATTATCATATGCTGATACATTTCAGTATAAGTATTGTCATACTTGATCGTCTGTGTGTTGTCTCACTGTGACGTATACCTCCATTTACATATCCCTTATCACCCCCTTAACTGTGAACTACCCGTGAAGATCCGGGGTAGAATCCATGCTTGCCGTAAAAGGCGACTCTGCTTGTCGTAAGATGCGACTAACGGGATCGGATGGTCAGGTTCACTGACTTGTATGATGCACGTCATCGTATACCAACTGCATGAATCGATGCTCATGATGTCAATCACTGGATTGTCTGGTCCAGACTTGATTATTTACAGACCGCCGTCATATAGCTGGAATATTGCTGAATATCATGTGAATCGAATTAAAATTGATATTTATTATATCATCAACATTATCGTTACTTTTATTATAAACATTAACATTACATATATTATAAACATTAACATTACTTATGAAACATGAAACAAACAAACACCAACCTCTGAACGGTTGCTCACTCATCGCCATTACTGACGCACGTTATTGCTGTTTACTTCAGTGCCCTTTGTAGCGTCGATAGGCGCCGTGTCGGTTCCCGTGACCCGCTCCGTCCTGTCGCGCATGGTGGCTGCTCACGAACAAGGTACGTGCGCAAGATCTTGGATGTCGACGGATTTACATGATACAGGCAGCAGATGTGCCGTAACTACATACACAAACGTTGCTCCATTTAAACAAGCACTTTATGACAGATAAGATCACCAGGACATTAACCATGACTACACATTATGTGTTGAAATACGATTGCAGTTAAGCGAATTTAAAACTTACTGATATTATTATTATATCAAATGGGATACAATGGTTTGGGTCTATTTGTAGTGCCGTCATATTTGATTCATTTCACTGTATGATGTATCTTTTTCATAATTAGCGTCATTACACACACATTCATTGTTGAAGTTTGACACTAATTACGCTGACAAATGGCATTGGTTGAAGAGAATAGTGCTCCTTTTAAATTCAGGTCATATTATAATGTCCATTATATTATGAAATAAGAAAAGATTATATGCCAAAAACATATTTTGCTAAGTGTGCATTAAATTCATTTCGAATTTCAATGTGTAAAAGGTCCCGTGAAGATTCCGGGTTAGAATTGGTCTTCAGCAACCCATGCTTGTCGTAAGATGCGACTAACGGGATCGGGTGATCAGGCTCGCTGACTTGGTTGATGCATGTCAACGTATCCTAATTGCGTTGATCGACGCTCATGATGTCAATCAATTGATCGTCTTGTCTTGTTTAACAACGTCATGTGCAATTCAACGTTTTTATTATATGTACCTCTATTGCCTATTGGCAACTGTAAAACTGTAATTTAAATGTGGTCCAATGGCTTTGAATACAATAAACAGAATTGAAATTAACTACATTATTATTGAACGCAATGGAAAATATAGCACTATCACTTTTGACTGGACAAAGTAAACGTACGAATAGCAGTAACAGAGACGGTAGTTGTGTTGTTTGGTGCAACTGCCATGACAGACGTGGAATAATAAAAGATAACGTATCTTTTGTATCAGAAATAGCAGCAGTAGATGCGATAATATAAGCAGTTTTGTTATATTTATGTTGATGTTGTTGATAGCTATTCAAGCATGTCTTTCTCACGTACCAGGTGCGATCTTCTCAAGCATGGCAACCGTCGATACCCTGTGTGGAGCTGTGGGGAGTTCGGCCTTCACTTCTTTGTACAGCGCCACGATAGACACCATGAGAGGGATGGCGTTCTTAGTTATTGCGGCCGTCATGTTCATGGCCGCCATGATAAAGATGTACGTAATCCACAACCATCACTTTTGTATGAAACACGGAACAACAAAAACAGTTCAGATGTGTATGATTGCATGCTCAATCGATGTTTTCTTTCAATATGCTAAAGATAATTTTTCTGAGGCGCTACTTGCCGGGTTTCGTTTTGTTTCTAAGTGCCAGGAACCGCTGATTGTGGGTTCGAATTTTAGATTCACCCAGCATGCTCTATGGGCTTGCAAACCAATACATAATCTATTGAGTTACAATCTACGTTGATTTGGACTTTACTATTGAGTTACAAGCTACGTTGATTTGGACTTTACTCCAAAACGTATTCTACTTTTTGTTCTCCAGCGTGGTGATTGTGAAGTCTCACAGACAACAGGGCTATGTCCTGCTTCAGTCGCCACCAGAAGATGAAGACGCCCAAAGTCCCGAATGTATTCAGGACGGAAACATCCCGGGAGAGGAAAACAAGACAACATGCTCAGACACTGATAAAGGCCCTGTGATTATTTGACATTTGTATCTGCGCTACCACGTCATTAGTAATAAACTGGTATGTGAAATTCATCTCCTAAGCTGTGATGCAGCATGACGTAAACAATGTGTCACAACTGGATACTGGGAATATCAGATAGCGCTGAAGCAAATTCTTTTCCGTCTGTCTGACAGACTGTGAGTGCGTTTGGGGAGTGTTTCATGACGTCGTGATCATATGTATCCCAAAGCAAGTTTTCTTTTTTGTCATTGATCCGACCTCAGCGATGGTTATAACGGTAAACACATTTCCAACTACATGTAGATAATTCCGTATACTGTGAAACTCCTTCAATCCGGACGGTGCTGGGCCCCGTGAAACGTCCGTAATAACGAATCAATGACAATTCGGAATATTCCTTTAATTCCGTGCAGACAGTATGTGTCCTGTCGTCGGGGAGTCCGCATTAACGAATAATTGACAATTCGTAATGCTCCTTTAACAACATGCAGACGTCCCAAATAGTTAGCATCAGGTGGACAAGGGGTCCGGATTAATGAGGTTTCACTGTATAACGAAATCCGATATGGCATGATTATCGGTAATAATGAGCCCAGTTTCACTTCACCGTGATGGCAGTTGATGTTACTGGTGGTCATGTGAATCGAACAGTAACCACTATTGCCCCTGGGCTCGTTATAACCAATAATGTGAATCGGACCCGTGAGGATCCGGGGTAGAATAGGTCTTCAGCAACCCATGCTTGTCGTAAGAGACGACTAACGGGATCGGGTGGTGAGGCTCGCCGACTTGGTTTGATGCATGTCATCGTATCCCAGTTGCGTGGATCAATGCTCATGATGTCAGTCACTGGATTGTCTGGTCCAAACTCAAATATTTACAGACCGCCGTCATATAGCTGGAATATTGCCGTGTGCGGCGTTAAACAACAAACATCACATCATGTGAATCGAATTAATATTGATATTTATTATATCATACACATTATCGTTACTTTTATTATAAACATTAACATTACTTATATCATAAACATTAACATTACTTATATTACAAACATTAACATTACTTATATTACAAACATTATTTTAGCTTTGATGGAGTGGTCCACTGCAGGTCGTAACCAGTATGTCCGATAGTGCGACCGTTCATATCTCGAGCTATCTGTGTACACTCATTTGCATGTCAGTTTTATATCGTTTATACCAGCATACATCAGAGGTTCGTTGCATTAGTGAACCAGCTTGCAGCAGTATGTATAATCAATTTTTATTTTAATAGACGGAAACAGATATGCATATTCTGATGGTATTTTATTTAATTACATTATTATCGATCGGTGAGCATCAGGGAGGGAGGGAATCTTTGGCGTTTGACATTTTTATGTTATCGAGTGACCTGTACAAGAGTAAGTGTTCATACGAGGCGCGTGGGTAATTCTGGCGTTATGTGTTGTGTGACTCATGTGGCAGCGTTGTTAATGTTTTCAAATAAGCATGGTTAGTCATCATTAAACACATTATACAATCCTCAATCTTCCATGGTACTATTTCACCCTGTCATTTTCTCTGACAGAACCAGTGCAATATTTACATATTCCCGGAATGGCACCCTTCAGTCTGTAACTGAAATTTTATTTCCACTCTGGCCGATATCAGCAGCATCAGAGGTACCAACTTATTTCAACAACATAATACATATACATATAAGTATAGAATAGATACAACATCTTTGCCGAGCGAGCATGCATATAAATACAGATTCACCAGGGTAGCATTATATGTCCAATTCAATGAGGAGATTTACTTGATGGGTTTCAACAGTGACGTGATGAGTTTACAAAATGTAGACACTTGTCTCAATGTTCATAGGGGCGGTCGGGTAGTCTAGTGGTTAAAGCGTTCGCTCGTCACGCCGAAGACCCTGGTTCCACTCCCGACATGGGTACAATGTGTGATATTGCTGGAATTTTGCTAAAAGCGGCGTAAAACCATACTCACTCACTCAATCAATCAATGTTCATAACCGTGGATTATTGAAAAGTACAGTCATCTTATTCATAGTGTGTTCAATGTAGTAAAATCTGTGTAAAAGTTGTTTTTTGTCATTGTCTAAATATGGACAAATAAACAAATAATGGAATTCATGATCTATGTAAGATAGTTTACAAAGTGGACATTTTCTTTCGGTGAAAGCTATATGTCTCCATCTCCCAGTTTCAAAAGGTAAATTATGGATACAAGTTCTTAACTTAAGTAAGACACGCCAAAGGTTTTCCTGCAGTACGTTTAAGTTATATTCATAATTTAGACAATCATTTTGGTATGATACTTTACATTGTGCCTTTTCAAGACTTATCTATTGCACTTATCCAACACAGTAGGTTAATGTCATTTAATTTTTCATGGACTAAATGTTAACAGGTTTGAATAACTGGGTAGGTGTTCCGTGCACGGATAGAGGACCAGACGGTTTCATTCCGCTTGGCCCCGACCCACTTGGCCCCTGTTGTTTTAAGACACATGTTAGTGACGGTAGGCTCTTGATTGGCTGTTCCTCTCCCTATCCCCACCCCCAGTTCTTTCCTTCCCCGTTTTACTGAGAATATCAAACAAGTATCTTGAAGGCTTTTGAACATACGGAAAGGGGTTAACAAATGCAACAGTACGTAGGCACTAATGGATTTATCAAAGCTGAATGGTACAGTAATTCACCACAATTACTTACTTTTATATACTTAGTCTGCTCACACCTAACCAACACATGTAAGCTGCTAGACTTAACGAGGCTTAACAGCTAATCATATTACAAGGGGTGAACCTTGAGCACGGCACAGCCAGTCGAGGGGCACTGATCTGCAGCAAGTCTATGCCACGGGTCGTTGCCTTTATTATTGTTCTTTTCCCTTGAGTACCCGGATTATATCCCAGAAATCTCGACTAGTTCGCGACCTGTGCTGCGCCGGGGGCATCGGCAATTGTGACGACGTTTTAGTAAGTCGTTTGGTATTGTGCGATTTTCGCTTACAATAATTTTACTTGTAACACAAACGAAATATTTCACCTGAGCATTGCTTATTCTATAGTGTGTATATGATGTAACCAATGTGTAAAATGACTAAGGCAAATCACTTAGGCAAATTATCATTTAGTTATTTATATAAATGACTGAAAATTATGTCCATTTATTTTATTATGATAGCAAATTCCAAACAGAGACAGAAAATAATAGGATTATAAGAACGCGTAAGTCAAAGTACATTTCTATATTCTTGGGCTCCCAATCCTAGCATAGTTATTGTATTTAGATGTTTTAAGTCCCTTTGAAGGTCTTAAAGTTTTTTAGTCAATCTGTTAAATAAATGGACAAATGTTTCAGTCAATTTGTGAAATGACTGAAATATTTAGATGGTGAAATATTTTATAAATTGCCTGAGTGAATCACATTTCACACATTGGCTGCAACATGTACACGCCTACAAACGAAAGTATTGTGAAAACATCGACTTATAGTGTTTTCTATCTCGCATTGTATTACTGTCCAACGAAAAGCATGACTCTGTTCATGGCAACAGCAATTGAATGAAAAAACATTTTGCAAATATCGTAATTACAACCGACCAAAGTTATATGTGTAATATAATGCAATTTCCTTGTTCGGGAAATGTATTCGTGAATATCCACATAAAGGAACAATATCCCCCACATCTGCAGCTGTACAAAGAAATTTGTTCGATGTTACATGTCTTGGTAACAATCTGACATTTTAAAACATACATAGTGTTTCTGGATACTGTGACTTGTGTTCTTTTCTCAACTGATCGCGTAAGTTTGTTTTAGGTGTTTCACATAGGCGTCTAGTACCATTGGTCAGCTGACATAGCAAGCGTAACAACTAGTTTCATGATGTCCACGGTTCACATTAAGTTAGATGACCATGAGAAATCAACGTATTACAAGTAATTCTTTAAACAAAGTATGTTGTTTTAACACTTCATGCCCAGATATGGGCGTATTCCGTCTGCTTTAGTAAACCTAAATATATAAACACTTACTTTTGACAATCCACTGTGCAAGATAACAGTTTTTTATGGATGGTTTTTTTTGGTAGCTCAAATGATCATTCCTCTCTTGCGTCGCTGTCACATGCATATTACATAACATACATTTCACCCTTCTTCAAACTTGGATTGAATAATTACCCCAAGACACAAGAGCGCCAAATGGGAACCTTTGTCAGGTTGTCTGAGTGATGCAAACATTGACTATACCTGTAATAGATTAATAGATTAAGCTGAGGTGAAATAGGGTTTAACGTCGCGTCCAAGATTATTGCACTTATATAATGACGTGCATGTTCGTGTGTGGGTGTGTGTGTGGCTGCTTGTACTGGTCCGGACTAATGCCGATGGTATAGTGTCAGCCCACTCAGGCACAGTATACTGTGTCGACCAGTCCCTATTTCAGCCCCTTAATGCCGATCGCCAGGCAGGGACCATCTTAAAAGTGTTGGTATGACCGGGGATCGAACCTTGGACCTTCGCTCTCAGGGCGGACGCTCTACCACTAGACCACGGAGGCGGTCAATCTAGTGAAAGACATGTACACAGGTGTAGGGTTATACCAGGATACATGGATGACAACAACGGGATAGCAATCGTATTATCCAAGCAATCCGGAATCCAAAATTGCTTTTCTGCAGGAATATTTTTTAATATGAAAATATTACCATCAGGGGGCCTTGGCGAGATTACAACCCGCGTCGTCTAAGTTTTAGAGTTTCACTATGCCTTGGTTGTCTAACCATGCACGAGTGGTTTCTCCACAGAACCGTATGATGTGTTTGGGAGAGACTATGAAATTAGACGAAGCGGGTTGATATCGGTGTGGAACCTTTCAGAAAAAAGGACGTCTAGATTGCCCCAGCTCTATTATTATTTATTTTGTAGATATATATTTTTAAATAAGGTAACATATTTCTGGGACTAAGTGTCAGTCTTAAGGACGTGGGACAATATATACTGTTGCAGTATCAGGAGGGGTACTTGTGGTTTTTATTTTACGCGTCCGGCGTTAGGTTTTATACACGAGCCGAATGTGATACTGTATTCTGTCATACAGACCCTGAAACAAATATATCCAATACAAGTCTATCCCACAAGTCTATATGCAGTATCTGAAAATGAAGAAAAACTCTTGGCTCCTTTTGATTGTATTTTCTGTAAAATATGTTTATTTCAGGACCTAGATGTCAGTCTAGTGATACTGATACGGCAATTTATCTTGCCGACAAGTTTCAATCTTCCAATTGATTGAAAACAGCTTTTTGGTTGAGGTTAACTTGTGATGTACCAGGTGACTTTCATGGACTCGTAAGCAACGTGCAATCCCTTTGGTATAAGGGATTTATGCCCCTGCTCAGAAATCCACATGCAGCCTGTTTTCTTCCTGGTGGGTAAAGGTATTTCATTTAAATGTTTAACTTTACAATATGAATAGTTAGTTAGTTTGTTTGTTGTTTAACGCCGCACTCAGCCATATTCCAGCTATATGATGACGGTCAGAAAAAAATAGAATCAGGATCAGACAATCCAGTGATTAATATCATGAGCATCGATCCACGAAATTGGGATCGATGACATGCATCAACCAAGTCAGCGAGCCTGACCACCCGATCCCGTTAGTCGCCACTTACGACGAGCATGGTCGCCTTTTACGGCAAGCACTGGTTGCTGAAGAAATATTCTACCCGGGATCTTCACGTGTCTAATAAAGAGATTGACATGATTTAATCGTCCCTTGCTTATCCTCTGAACATCGACGCATATTCACAGAGCTTTATGTTCACCGTGGCCGTGAACCACGTCATACGAGGGTTACAATAATGTAAATAATGTGTAAATACAAGATTGCGGATGGGGTAAACATTAGGTACAATAGTTACAGAAAGACAGAGATGTTGTACTTACCGGGAAGACTTAAATTGTTTTAAAATCTAATTGTAAAATTTACTGATATTTTTAGGTATACTAACTTTTGGGCTTAAGAAGAGAGAACGGAACTTCAGAACATTTGGATGATGTGTGAAGTATGCTGGCAGGTACCTAAGGCAATTATTACTGAAAAAAGTACAGACAAAAATATAGTGGAAATCATCTCCAAAATCCCTTTGATTACAGAGTGGACAGCTTTAATACAATGGTGCTTTTTTCCATCTGCCAGTTTCTACTAGGTGCTGATGATTTGATAATCTAAAGTACAATAATGGCATTTTATATTTTACATCCAAAACTGGTCTTTAAGTCTTTGGGATATAAAGGTTCTCTGGTTACTTATATCGAATCCACATTGTGACAGCCAAACATCACCAAATCCTAGATCTTCTAGTATTGATTTTACATCAGTAATTCATTTATGTTTACAGAAGCCAGGATTAACATCATTTAGTGATAATTCATACATCAAAAGTGACAACTTCGCAGATTTTAATTACACTGATTTTGAGCAACAAAGAACACTGGAATTAATGTGTACAGATAACGTGAAAGTTTCAGTTTCCCCATACATCATGGTATGTTGTCTGCATTTTGTAACATTCAACAACATTTTGAAGAAGTTGTGATTGCAGATTTTCCAGTGCACTGCTTCCAACGCTCCATGTTTCACAACGCGTTTCTGTTCAAAATAATGATCATGCGCCTGACCTACCTCAATTGTGAAAACATTACGGTCAGCTCACCAACAACTGAGGGAGTAATAACTCGGTAAAACACACTAGCTACTCTGTTTAATAGAGTGAGTGAGTAATTATTGCTTAACGCCGCGTAGCAATCTTGTAGCTATTCGCTGCCTGTTTAATAAATGTAAGAGATCTATAGTAATCTATATGGCAATGTTACAATGTTACAATGTTACAATGGACCTAAGTTACAAGAACCAGTAGAACGGAAAGAACTGACGTAGTAAAATTCATACATTCACTCTTCATGTAAGCAGCATAAAGTATTCAAATTATCGAATGTATTTTCATGTTCTTACAAACACGACAGAAAACCCTTACACAATCTTATTTATAAAATGTACTACTTGTGAGACGAGCACTTTGGAAAGGCGTACGGGTCCCTTTTCTGACGCCATCTTGTGACTCCAATCACTGTTGCACTTTAACGGTATACATACGATATATATAATCGGAAAGGAGAAAGGAGAGGGCGGTACAACACTCCGGATTAATGTTAGAGCGTTATGATATTTGACCGACGCGACAATGCGATCACTGACTTCAATAGCGAATTTGTAACTTTAATACCTACAGCATTACAATACCTACACCTGCAGATGAAATGGTGGAAACTTTATGTGAATTTGGCCATACACTATTGTTGTTATTTGATTTTTGCAATGTCTTTATCACTGAAGCCTTCATCTCACTGTTCATAATGGTTTACAGATCATGAACAGGTTAGTAGGGAGTTGTATTGTACCCTGGTTTTATCAACATTCCAGCCATATCACGACGGGGATACCAGTAACCGGTTCGACGCATTGTGCCCATTTTGAAACTTGAACCCGGACCTCTGGCGGGACGAGCCAACACGTTAACTACTAGGCTACCACACACCCTAGACTAATGCTTAGTCTCTGCAAATATATAATTTTGATAGAAACAAGCAACTCCTTTTAAATTGAAACAGATGGGAGATTCAGAACCTGGGTAAAATCAAGACTTTCTTCATTTAGGGCAATATCATCACAGTACGGACAGAAAGGAAAATAATGGGTGAAGTGTGTGAAGTTCATTTCTGGTGTCCCCCGCCCTGTTATTGCTGGACTTCTGCTAAAGGCGGCGTAAAACTATACTCACTCACTAGTAGTTGGCCTGAGGGGTGAAATGATACACAGGTCACAATACGATATCGTTTTCATATCATACCCTATATAAACCCGAAGGGCCGAAGTCTTTGTATCATATACCATAATATGAAATGGTAAAATGTATGATCCATTCACAAAACATCTCTAAATTCCGTGATTGTCCGACCCGTGAAGATCCGGGGTAGAATAGGTCTTCAGCAACCCATGCCTGCAATAGGTGACTATGCTTGTCGTAAGAGGCGGGATCGGGTGGTCAGGCTCGCTGACTTGGTTGAAGCATGTCATCGATCCCAATTGTATGGGTCGATGTTCATGATATCGATCACTGGATTGTCTGGTCCAGAATCGATTATTTACAGACTGTCGTCATATAGCTGGAATATTGCTGAGTGCGGCATAAAACAACAAATCGTAATTGTCCATACAAACATGTTCACCTTGTTTTGAAGACATTGTCACCGGAAAGCAAGCCGAGCAGACGACGCACCAAGGGACGTAACTCTAATTTCTTACCACCCAGGCTGATACCGATCGGCCATTCAAAATGCATTGACAAGCTTTATCAGCACGGCAGGGGGTGTAATACAGGTTTGATTATTACACCCCCTTTGTTATCACCGTCTCCATGTTGGCACTGTGGCACATGCACAATACCTGATATCATTGATGGGTATATGCTAAAGTGCATTACATCAGAGAACATAAAATAGAGGGACGGCCCTCCCAAACAGTTTATCACTAACCATCTGCGCTACGATCTGGCATGTAACTGATACACACTGACACCCTGCTGTTAACCTCCCTGTACAGCTGCATATGAGAAATAGATGCGCAGACATTCCCAACTTACCATTCTGGTAACCATGTGAGCAATATTATATAATATCCGGGGCTAGAGGTAATTCCTTCGACTACGACAAGCGACAATCAAAATACACGGACGGCTCTTAGCGGATTACAAAGTCTTTTATCTTATCTCTCAATAGCACATGTCAGTTAGCGGCAAATTATTCGCTGAAGATGTGTGTCTTCCGCCAAATTCGTGTCCTTATGAGCCCAAGCCATTTATTTCGATTTACATTTGGCACAGCCATGGATGACTTCATTCACCGGGACGATTTAGTCTTGGACGTAGATATTTTATTTGGTGAATTCCCACACTACGACCAGTGGTTGGTTTCGGATGACTCTTGGTCTAAAGAGAATGGCCGTGATGTTACCGCTACCATGCCGTCGGTAATATTTCCTAACGAGCTTCAATCAAAGAAAAAGATAGGAAAAGAAAATACGAATGCTGTCTACGCGTGTAGGTTATCGAGGGCATGTGAAGAAGAGCACAACCGAAATTTTTTATCAAAAGTATTACATAATTTGTTCTATTTTGATTTAAATCAGTAAACATATCTTATTTTATGCTAATATTGTATTACTGTTTTAAATAAACAAAGTTAAAAAATCTACTACGAACGTAAAAGTTATTTTATGGTCCATAATACGGAGCAGTTATATAGAGAACTAGAGTATCTGTTAATGCGTCAGAAACACAGTTCAATTTGTAATTATCTCCCTTACTATAAATGTGCTGCGTGAGAAGGGTTGGGTCACAGCCAATTAACTCTCCGATGAGGCTCAGAAAAAGGAAGCAAAATTGAACACTTTTTGTGAATTATGATCCCATCAGTTTACGAGATTTTTTTTTTCAGTGTTTCCCAGAGAAAAGGCACCACACGACAGGGTCATGTCAGCAGTCACAATATTACATGATAACAATTATGAAATTAATTATAATTGAACATGAAATATGACAAAACTTGTATTTTTAGTTAGGGCACTGGTTATCATTCGATAATAACCGACGTCGTGTGATGGTGTGGTTAATGCAAAAAACCGGGCACCAAGTCTCTGAAATGAACATATTTTACAGAAATAAAAACAGTTGTCAAATGAGAGTATTAAAATTTAATAAAAAGGAGCCCAGAGACTTTCTTCATTTTCAGATAATCTAAACTTGCCTCCAGACATTATAGACTTGCATGGGCTATATTGGATATATTTGTTTTAGGGTCTGTATGACAGACTACTGACGGTCCAATGGTCCGAGTTTCGAAGGCGATGAATATTTACAGAAAAGGTCAAAAGTTCATCAGCTGATCTAATTTATTTTAATCATGTGACAACCCGCGTGATACAATATCTTTACATACAGGATATGGTAGTACAGAACTAGTAGCGATCATATCTTACACGTGAAACACAGCACAGACAGTGTCGAGAGATCGTGGCTGTAACAGTCTAGTTACTTATTCGGCCGTGGCGCCAGGTCGTTAAATATTGCTGGCGTGCCAGCTGTGATCCGTAACGTTGTTTACTCACAGACTGACAGGTAACTGGCGAGTGTGTCTATCTTGGCAGTCAGGAAGTGGGACGAAGGGAGACTTTGTTACTTAACCGATGAAGCGTACACGTGAGTCTGTATATTAACACGGGACCTGTGCGCTCCACTGGTCCATACAGATCACAATCCAGGTTTTCGTGACCCATTAACAACCCACGTGATCACTTGACATGGAACAATAGGTGAACTCACTGATATGTACTAACCTCGGATGCCTCCAGCACCGACTGACTTGGGTCTTCTAAAACTGAGTGTTGAGTAAGGTAAGTACTGAATCGTTTGATAATTTGCTTATCTGGACAAAGGCGGTTGTTGTTTTCAAAGGGAAGTAACTCTAATTTATTATGTCTAGGATACAACACACATCCAAGGCTTTGGTTAGAAATGTGCTCACGAGTGTTTAGGAATGAAAGGCCCAAGTGCTATTCCCGGACCCGATTTTAAACAAAAATTGAGGAGAAGGGTTGTAATTGACTTTAAACCCGTCTAACTGCAAGAAATACCAGAAAGAATAAAAACACATCGGGGTACCTTATAGTGAAACAACAACGTAGGGCTTCGCGGTATAAAGCGAATTCGATGTAAGGGGGCGAAAGAAAGACCACGTGCAGCATGCACACAACCCATGGCGGTTACACGTGAGAACATCCTGTCATCATCTGTTGGTTACTTAAGCCCCTGGTGCACGAGGCAATTATTTATCACTTCGCTCAACTTCCGTCTGCAACGTTACTTTGTCTCGTCCCGCGTGTCACCCTTTTCGACCTTAATTTCACCTCATAGCAACTCTCAATGAGTACTAGAGACCAGCTTGTTCCAAACCGGTATCTGTGCAACTCGAGTGAGTTTTCAACATGCGTTGACAGTATGTCAGCATTTCACAACTTGTCGGCATGTAAACTACCAATCAGATTGCTTACTTTCGTCACATGATCTTCGTCTCAATGCAAAAAAAGCATGTTCGTCTTCTTCTCCCAACTGGAAAGGTGGTGTTTGTAGCGTTTACTCGGCAGCAACCAAGATAGCGGAAAGTTTGTTGATTTATGTCTGTGCGTGTGACAGGTCTGTCAGACCTCAGACCCCTGCTGTCTCTAGGCCGATTTGTAGCCAGGAAGTGTTCCCCCTGACTTTTGAAACTGCCAGTCCTTGTGGACTATCAACTCTAAATATTACCAATCCGCCCTAATTTTAATCAGTCCCAACATTCAACAAATAAAAAAGAGGCATGAAAATGATTTGGTTTTAATTCTTTCAACTTCATGTTCAGTGCAAAGATGTCATCTCTGAAGGAACTTAGTTAGATCTAAAGGTCATTCACACCAACTTCAGTCACAATTCTCTCTTTAATTTTTCATATTTCGAGACGGTCGCTACAGCTTGGTATTAAACCTAGAGAAAGACCAGGGTAAACCCTGATGGTAACAGAAAAGCTGATTTTGTTCGAAAAATGTACTTATATCAATGTCACCGATGTTTTGTTTAACAACACTGATTTATAAGTATTTCAAATAAACTGCTTCTTGTGTAATACCGGCTTTACATTACGAAACAAGATATGTGAGGTTGCAGGTTCAATTCACGTCTTGGAAATTTCATGTGAAATAAAATATAACCAGTACAAATCATCATCAGATGCATGTTAAAATTATGTTTATACAATGTTACTGTGAGCCGCTAGTACCAGGAATTATGCGACTTGCTTGCATAACCGGCCTTGTTAAGTTGTTCAAATGATATATGACGTTTTTCCCGCTTTCCGTATTTTTTATAGAATATTCTAGAGGATTTATAAGCCAGTGATACTTTGTGACTTTGTATTTTTCATTTCTTGGTAAGATTGTTATATTTGTCAAATAAGGAGTTGGACCCAAGATGTTGGAAAAAGATGTGTTGGTTTATTGTATAACGCCGCACTCAGCTATATTCGAGCAATATGACGGTGGTCCGTAAATAATCGAGTCTGGACCAGACAATCCAGTAATTGACATCTGAGCATCGGTCCACGCAATTGGGATACGATGGCATGCATCAACCAAGTCAGCGAGCCTTACCATCCGATCATGTTAATCGCCTGTTATGACTAGTCGCCTCTTACGGCAAGTATGTGTTGTTGAAGCACTAAGAATGCAGTTCGAATACTTGACTACTATATTTCGTCCCGAAATAAAGTCATATGGTGGGTTTAACAAAATAAATACTGCAAAGGAATCCTCGAGTATAAGAAACGATCATGTCTCCGAGCTTAAATAGTGATGACAACAGGCTGCAAACATGAGACGAAAGGTACAGGATGGAAAAGAGACTAGTTGAATGCATATGCATTCGTTATTCGTGGTTAAAATGTTATGCGCTATTAGTATATCCCTGGGTAGAGCGGAGCATAGACTAACATTTAGTCTCTGAAATCTTATATTACACAATATCCTTCTTGACTCTAAAAATAAAAAAATTCCCAATGCTGATGTGGAATAGAGCTAGCTTGAGCTGGCTAGACTTGCTTTTGTATGCGTTTCTAGATTATGTTTTTTTATAAAATAAATATGTTCCACGGTCATGGTGCAGGACTAAGCGGAGCAGTGCGTTGACCTCCCTTATCATTTTCATAAAGGTTGGATGAGGTAAATGGTCCTTTGTAAGACTATTTATATGTATATGCTGTTGCTGAAGACCTATTCTCTACCCATATCTTCACGGTTCGTTCGAAAAAGAAGCGTAATGTGTGTGTGTGTGTGTGTGTGTGTGTGCGTGTGTGTGTGTGTGTGTGTGTTCTCGTGAGTTTGTGTGAGTTTATTTCTTGGACTTATGATGATCAGGATGACCTTTACTAAGATGTTTGTATCTCTTTGTTTTTTAACAGAAATTTTCACAATGGAGACAAGTTTAACAAAATCAAAAGAACAAAACAAAAGAGCCAGCCATCTTTGGGGAGGGACGATAGTTGCCGTGATCTTGACACTTTACACTTGCGCTGCCATGTCAGGGGTGCCCCTCCAGAGTCAGTACGTAAGGCACAGATTCCTGCAGAGGTACACGAACACTAGTAACGTCAGCGACACCGTCGTCTCCTCGTGTGAGAACGACACGATGCAACACATGGACATCCTCCAGAAGGTTCAAGAGGACACGGCTCGCCAGCTCCTCTACTTCTCCCTTTGCGGAAGCATCCCATCGATTCTCGTCAACCTGGTGTTTGGGTCGTATTCCGACTTCTTGGGGCGGAAAATATTGTTCTTATTACCTCTATGTGGAGACCTAGTTAGGAATGTTCTTAGCACTCTCATAATAAGATATGATTGGAGTTTAAACTTGTTTTTTGTGGGCAGCTCAATTGGTGGACTGTGTGGATCTTTCACTACCATCCTCCTCGCCTGCTTTGCATATGCAGCTGATATTACACCGCCACACAAGTCCCGTACCATCGCTATTGCTGTGTTAGAAACTATCCTGGCTGTAGCATCCTCTGTGGGCTCTCTAGCCACAGGATACCTCATCGCCTCCCTCGGGTATTTCTACCCGTCTCTCATGATCTCCATCCTCCTCGCCGCCGCCATATTCATCGTCATATTCCTGCTGCCGGAGACGCTACGGAAGGTGGAACACATTGTCATATCGCCAGTTGTACATCTCAAAAAGTGTTTCGGATTTTACACGATATACGGAAGCGGTTTAAAGCGACTTCAATACAACCTGTGCATGGCGATCTTGTTCTTTGGCGTTATTGGCCTGATCGGCAGGACTTCCATAGAGACGTTGTATCAGTTAGATCTGCCGTTCTGCTGGAACTCCGTGAAGATAGGATACTACGGCGCACTGCGTATTGTCATCCAATCCGCGTGTAGTGTCTTGGCCATTAAGTTGCTCCAGCCCTGCATCCGGGACGAGATCATCGCCATCATCGGGATGCTGTTCGGGGCGGCATCTCTCGCTATGGAAGCGTTTGCAACAGCAGACTGGATGATGTATATAGGTGAACACTTTTAATTCATTATGATTATAATAATAGCCTGAGAAGGCCATGTAGTCTGTTCGGACTTACACCCATGCTTGTTAATGTAACTACAATTGTGATAAACTGGATCGCAATGCTATATTGACATATGAATTCGTACTTGCATCGATAATCACGATTCAAGATGACTTTTGTCTACGCTCATTGACTCACCTATAATGGCCATCCTTTCTCATCACATTATATTAAATAAATAAAAAAAGAACGTAAAACTATTCGAAACGAGGCCAAATATCTTCCGTTTGAAGAAACTATATATTACCTTGCAGTGCCAGTGGTAGGAATCTGTGGCTACACAACCGTTCCGATATTCCGAGCCATCATGTCCCGCATGACGTCGCCAGATGAACAAGGTGAGCCGTTATCCTGGAACCATTCAACTGTCGCATCATTCCGGGACAAACCGAATGGTCTTCGTATACGTTAAGGAAAGGGACGAGTGGTGACGTATTTGCCAAGTGGTTGCTGACCTACTAGTGTCAAACCACCGATTCCATCTGATTATGGTCTCTGGTTAGACTTGCACAAGTCACTAAGGCAATAATTTTTATTTTGAATAATAATTTCTAGAATGTATAAATAAAAAGACTAAGTTGTTTCTATAAAGGACTGGCGTCCGCCTTTCTACACTTGCACTACACTACTCTGCACATTATAAGGACAGAATTACTATACATGTGTGTACTTGTCATCAGAATAAGCTAGGTCACACGTCGGAGAGCAGCAAATCGATGCTTGTGTGTTTACTCGTCCGGCCCTGCTTCATGGATCACCTGGGGACACGGGTGGCCCAGTCGTCTAAGGCGCCGCGATTCGCTGTGCAGAGTTGCGTCCTTTGGGCACGCCAGAAACCTATGATTGTGGGTTCGGATCCCGGTTTGCCTCGATTATGTTTCTAGGTTTGTCAGCACCATACCCGTGCTCGTGGGTTTCACCGAAGTGGTAAACGTCTTAGACCTGCATCACTTCGGGCTTTCCTCCCACATTAAACTGACACGCCGCGATATAACTGGAACACTGTTAAAAGCGGCGTTAAACCCAACTCACTCACTCACTCATGGATCACCTTATTACTATCACCAAATGTTTTATTCCACAGTATACCGACATTATTATGCTTTGTGTACTTACATACACGCTGTTTCTTACACATTTGTCGGTGAGAAAGCCGTTTGAGATAACTGTTATCCAACATATTCGCGAGATTCACAGATATAATTGAATCGTGGAGGGTCACAGTGGGTGGGTATGAGTTGTCAGCCGGATGACGTCACTCATGGCCGTAGTTTTGTGTATCATTGCGTCACTTCGATCATGAGGAAAGACACGATTCGATGCTGAATTTGTGCGATTTTAGGGTAAGAACAGATTACTGTACTCGTTTTCGCTCGTTAGATACGTTTGGAAACAATTTCTCTATGTGTATACTAATCAGTAGAACCTGTTCAAAACTGTAGAATTTACTATTATTTATCAACTATTTACCATTTATTTAGTATTTATTTATTGTTTGTTTGCTTAACACCGCACTCAGCTATATCCCAGTTGTATGACGGCTGCATAGTAATAACTCTGAACAGGACAAACCAGTGATTGATATCATGAGCAACATACCGCGCGGTCGGTGTATGCTGACCCGCAATCCACCATGTCACTGAGCCTGACCACCCGATTCATTATATCGTCTCACACGACCAGGATAGGTTGCTTGGGACCTACTCGTAAATCTATTAAAAAGTAGTTTTGCAAACGCAAACATGTGACTCTCTGTGCTCTGCAGGTGCCCTGTTCTCCAGCATCGCTGCCATGGAGACTATCTGCTCCACCGTGTCCATCACGTTGTACAACACCGTCTACGAGGATACTATTGGGACCATGAAGGGAGCTGTGTTCCTCATGATGTCGGGATTCTGTGGCCTCGCTATCCTTCTTATCACGTGAGTCTCTTTAACACACGGTAATTAATCTTCACACGCTTATAAAAATGATAAATTTCGATGGGCGTGAGTCATGACATTACAACTACGATTAATGGATGCATATATATGCATTTAAATAGTCTCCTTTACAAAGGACCATTTACTCATCCATCACTTATGAAAATGATAAGTGAGGTGAACGTACTACCCAGCCCACTTCACAGAGGGATAAACTAATAGCGCATGATATTCTAACCACGAATAACGGATGCATATGCATTCAAATAGTCTATTTTCCAGACCTCAGAGTATATTTGTTTGATAAAACCACCAACCTCGACCCTTTCGTCTCATCTTTGCAGCCTGTTGTCATCCCCATTTCAGCTCGAAAATTAAGAGAGAGTGAGTTGGGTTTAACGCCGCTTTTAACAATATTCCAGTTATATCGCGGCGTGTCAGCTTAATGTAGGAGGTAAGCCCGAAGTGATACAGGTCTCAGACGTTCAGCACTTCGGTGAAACCCACGAGCACGGGTATGGTGCTGACAAACCTAGAAACATAATCGGAGCGAACCGGGATTCAAATCATAGGTTTCTGGCGTGCCCAAGGGACGGAACTCGCGGCGCCTTAGACGACTGGGACGGCCACGCGTGACCCCCGGAAATTGAGAGACATGAGCGTTCCTTATACTCGAGGATTCCTTTATATTATTTATTTGATTGAATCCCACATTTTACTTTAACTCGGGACTATATATAGAAGTCACGTATTCAAACTGCATTCTCAGTTCACCAGGTGTACAAAGTAAAGTGGTATATTGCAATTGGAGACTGACTATTTGGACATTTTAGAGATAATTGTCCAGAAACTCCTAAAACATGTCCACGTTGCCCCCAGCATAAGAGGTTGTAACTAATTAAATTTGGACAAGTATTCAAGTTGATACCAGTTACCATGGGAAATTTATTATGCATCAAGCTTTTTAACACTGTCGATACTTTATCTCCTCGACCCGTGAAGATCCGGGTAGAAAAGATCTTCAGCAACCCATGCTTGCTGTAAAAGGCGACTATGCTTGTCGTAAGAGGTGACTAACGTGATCGGTTGGTCTGGGTCGCTGACTTGGTTGATGCATGTCATACATTTGTTTGATAAAACCACCACCCTCGACCCTTTAGTCTCATCTATGCTGTTGTCTGTTTGTTGTTTAACGCTGCACTCAGCAATATTCCAACTCAATGACGGCGATCTGTAAATAACCGAGTCTGGACCAGACTATCAAGTGATTGACATCATGAACATCGACCCAGGTAATTGCGATGCGATGACTAAGTCGGCGAGTCTGACAACCTGATCCCGTTAGTCGCCTCTTACGACAAGCATAGTCGCCTCTTACGGCAAGCATAGTCGCCTATTTTACGGCAAGCATAGTCGCCTATTTTACGGCAAGCAAGGTGTATTGTAACCCGGATCTTTACGGGTCGAAACGATAAAGTATTGTCAGTGTTCATAAGCTTGATACATTGAGAGTCGGCTCGGGAGGCTTACGGATACAACTTGCTGAGCAGAGTTACGTCCCTTAGTTACAAGGCTCTGTCTGTCGTGGGTTCGAATACCAGGTTTATATAAAGACTTGTATGTGCATACATTTCTCACTAGGATGTACATGGTCATCTCAAGAGGTTCCCCTCCTGCCTATGAGGTCTACATTCCGGAAGAAGTTGATCCTGCGCCAGCCAGTGTACTGAATCATGATTACTATGACGAGGAAGACGACTGAAACCGAGGCTGTACACACAACACCGAGGCTTGGAAGAGAATATTCATATTGTACAGCTTGTAGAATGTTTTTTGTAACTTTAGAAGATGATGACCATCACCTAAGTCTGCTTTTCTACTACAGGTGATGATGTATTTAGTATGCACAGGTATTTGAACAGTTGTGGGTATATGTCATCATATATAAAAGGAAAAATAATGCGTTTATCAAATTCATTTTGTACAATTATGTTTCTTGGTTAATGGGAGGCGACATATAATGCCTACATTCCATACTAGGCTGGTCAGTGTAAAGTTGAATCTAATCTGAAACTATTGTCAGTCTACAAGTCATTTTGATTTGTTTATATATATAATTGCATCGTCTTTCAGCTGTATTCCTGTGATATAATGACCGTCAGTCAGACCCCTTGTGTTCATACAGGGATTTTGTAACGAGATGAAATAAATATTCTTTTATTTCACACCATGAGACTGATTATTTTAAAGAAATACGCCGTGCAACAATGTCACTGAAATAGACCTTGCAACAATGTCATTATTGTGGCAGGCAATTTGTTTTTTCAACAGTGTGAAGCATACTCTTAAGGGAGCTACATTATTTCTGCATTTGGTATCAGTAGGTATTGCCTTACGTCGCATCGAGAATGTTGAAGCTATCGGGTAAGAATAATGTGTCCTAGTCTCACGGATTACTGGCGGAGGCGACTAGTGACGAATATATATTCCGCGTTCAAGAAGAACTGGGATGTTAAGGATAATACTTGCATATAATGGATAGTTATTGCATATTATGGATAGTTATTCCATATTACATATAGTTATTCCACATTATGGAAGGTGCTTGATTATAATGAATAGCGCTTTCATATTGTGGATAGTACTTTCATATTATGAATGGTAGTTGTATAGTATGGATATTAATTAATATAATGGATAGTGCCAGTATATTATGGCTTATACTTGCATATGTTGGGTAGTAATTGTGATGGACAGAACTTGCACACTATGGTTACGACTACAGCACATTAGATATTACTTGCATGTAACGAATATTACTTGCTTGTTATAGATATTATTTATTATAATGGATAGAACCTGCACATTATGGCTTATATTTGCATATATTGGGTAGTAATTGCCCGTTATGGACAGTACTTGCACATTATGGTTACTACTGCAGCACATTGGATATTACTTGCATATAACGATTGGAGGGTACTTGCATGTAATGGACAGTACTTGCATGCTGTGAACAGCACTTGTGTTATACAGAGTGTGCATGGATAGTATGGATATAACTTGGATGGCTATTTGAGACCAACACCAGTGCATCGACGGAGAAATCACTGGCAAAAGTGGCACTTTCAGGAGGTGCCTTCTTGTAAAAGTGCCCTAACTAACAGTAGAGTAGACGCAGAAGAGGCACTCACCCATGTCCTACAATAAAACAGATACTGATTGTTGGACGTGCCTTGTCATTAGCCCTAAATAATCGTCGCTTTAAGACAAATTTCATCATTTCATTTTGTATTTTCGCCAGAAGGACGTGTTACTTCAGTTTGTCTGTATCATGAGTCCCACTTTGGTTTTGATAGGGGACTGTGAATGGGTTATAATTGATATGTTGTTTTATATACATTGTATGTTTGTATAATAAACAAACTGTTTCTGTGATTACACACCACAGATGAATAGTGTCTTTAATTCTGTTCCGTTTTTATATTCTGATTTAAAGTACTGTGTTTCATAGGCATTTACATGAGATATACATTTATACAACTGATTATTCTCTGTATTAAGATATGTCAATAAAAGGTCTGACCAGAATCGTTTTGCTTTTATTTTGAAGTTTTGGCATCTTTTTCATCCATTTGAAGCATGTCATGGGATGATAAAGTAGTCAACATTTTCCTTTCTTCAACAGGAACTACGTCAGCTGAGCGTTATGGCCTGAAACTCACATTCAAACAGCGCATTAGAGTAGAAGTGTTCAGAACTTTCTTGAAACAGAATTGAAGGTATACTATTAGTATTGGACAATAAGCTTGTATGTTTCATGGACATAAGTTGTTCTCCAGGAACATGAGAACAACCTGTGTATGGTAAATACACGCGAAGAAAGCATTGATAATGACGTGTCATTATCGGATAGGACAAATGGGAATTAAGTTAGAACGTAGAAGTAAAGTGAACTTTTAAGCGATCAGGAATATTTGATGTTAGGGCGCTGCGTGAATCTGGGTTACGTTTGAAATGAAAAGACTGAAGCGGTTTTTTTGTGCCGACATGCTACGCATCCATGCTACAGTGTGGGTCGGCCTTAAGGTGCATAAGAAAACTATTTACATGGAAGTTGCAACAACTAGTCCAAATCTCCCGTTAGTCCGTAAACACCAATATTCCAGATACCCCTTCAGAATGAATACTCCGTTAGACCGGATACCACGTCGTAAGGAATACTTCGTAGACCGGATACCACGTCGTAAAGAATACTCCGTAGACCGGATACCACGTCGTAAAGAATACTCCGTAGACCGGATACCATGTCGTAAAGAATACTCCGTAGACCGGATACCACGTCGTAAAGAATACTCCGTAGAACAGATACCACGTCGTAAAGAATACTTCGTAGACCGGATACAACATCGTAAAGAATACTCCGTAGACCGGATACCACGTCGTAAAGAATACTCCGTAGACCGGATACCACGTCGGGAAGAATACTCCGTAGACCGGATACCACGTCGGAAAGAATACTCCGTAGACCGGATACCTCGTCGTAAGGAATACTCCGTAGACCGGATACCACGTCGTAAAGAATACTCCGTAGACCGGATACCACGTCGGAAAGATTACTCCGATCGGATACCCTGTTAGTCAGGAAACAGGATGTCTCAACAAACCGGAAACCCCGTCAGTACGGATATTTCGTTACTCTGGTTACCATGTTAGGCCAGTTACCTCGTTAGTCGGGAAACACCGTTAGATCGAATACCACTGCTGGACGTCCACCCACGAGCCGTTAACCCGCAAATCAGTTGACCCTGTGCCTGTACTCTCCGAGTCATCGGACTTCCGCTTATTGCCAACATATTCTACATAACCGCCATTCGTTTGATTACTCTGACGGTGTCAGTATTGCTTTCATATCAAGGAATAGTTTAAACAATATTTTGTTTTCTTCAAATGGATTGGTCAGCAGGCGTAATGCCTTTCCGATACCAGAACATTTATGTAATATATCACAACACACAGTGGATTAAAAAAGGTTCAACATCAAATATATAGAAATGTACAAAAACATATCTAACATACTTTAAAGATTTTCAAAGCGTTTTGTTCGGGTAAAATATGCATGAACAGATCCTATTTGTTCAACAGTTTCTTCAGATGACAGATTTGTTTCCAAACTGAGTAAGTGAGTGTGTGAGTTGGGCTTAACGCCGCTTTTAACAGTATTCCAGTTATATCGCGTATATCATATATCATATATCCGTGTACTGTTTACATTGAAATAGATTATGATGATTATCTTCGCAATAATGACCACAACTCCATTCAGAATCAATAACAACCTAACAATCAAACTTATCTCCATTTACGTCACTGCAATTGAGTCTCATTCTACAGTGTATGATTTGTTTGTTTATAGAACCATAACATTGAAATAAAGGGTATGCATTGCTAATAATATATTTTTCCTAATTCTTTTAATTTGTTTTAAAGATTCGGTACTTCTTAAAATGTAATCCAACATATTCTAATCATGCACTGATGATGGCAAAACTGATCTTCGATGTTTCCGTGTGACATAAAGGTACTTGAAGTATGTTGGATGATCTTGTTACATACGTGGAAGTGGCAGAAATGATTTAAGGAATTAAACTTGATAAGTATACGTTTTATTACAGAATATTTTGTGAAATACACCCATTTTGTGGTTTTACTTGGTGAAATATATGTGACTCACTCCTCTAACAGATCTACATATTGTTCTTGAGGCATCAAATTATAGTTTTTTCTAATAGCAGTTCTTGGTCCTTAGTATAATCATTTTAAAATGTATGTATATTAAAATTTTGTAGGCTGTTTATATTCAAAGGATATTTGAAACTTCTTAAGTAATTAACCGTTGGGCTTGTATTGGACATAACTTCATAAACATGCAGTTGCCACTGACCATCACTTTGCAAAGTAAGTCCAATGTGTTTATGAGAATCTACAATTGGAATCTTAGTGCCTTCCATTAAATATGTCGGACATAGATGTTATTGACTTATTCTGTTTTGTTAGGATTAAACTTCACTTTCCAAACATTAGCTCATTGTGATATAATTTCTATATTCCTATCCAAGCATATACTTGATGACACTGGGTCATCAATAACAACGTATAAAGAAGTATCATCAGCAAATAATTTCATATTACAGTCTATGTCTTCAATTATATGATTAATAAAACATAAAAATAATAGTGGCCCCAACACTGAACCTTGGGGAACGCATTCAAGTACAGACTTAGTATTCATTTCCATTAACTGTTGGTTAGATAACTTTCAAACCAATCCAAGAGTGGGTCTCGTGTTCTATTTTAATATAATTTATGTAAGATACCTTTATGCCAGACTCTATCAGAGGCTTTGTTGATATCGCGAAATACTTATCTAATGTCCTTACCATTATCCAATGAGTTTTCAATAAATTCATATGAGTGAGTTGACAGGTACATAGTAGAATATCCTACATTCAATCCTGATTGCAATGATGATTTTAAGCCATTAAAAAGGAAGCATGTTTGTAAACACATTTGCCAACACACTCCTCGTACGTGCAACTGGTCTATAATTTGAGCAATCATGAACATCAGTTTTGGAACGATAGAAGAACATGTCTATATATCAGGAAATTTCGAATGCAAAAGTGAAACGTTAAATAGTTTAAATAGTGGTTTGGATAATTGCGTAGCGTAGAACTTTAAAATACGGTTATTAATATCATCAGGTCCATTTGGGAGCGGTGTGGTAGCCTAGTGGTTAAAGCGTTCGCTAGTTACCCGGAAGACCCTGGTTCGATGTGTGAAGCCCATTTCTGGTGTCGCCCGCCGTGATATTGCTGGAATATTGCTAAAAGCGGCGTAAAACCATACTCACTCACTCACTCACTCACTCCGGTCCAGTTGCTTTGGAAATCTCCGGGGTCAAAAACATATCTCTTGCATCTGAGTCTTCTAGTTCACACTATTTCATCATCAGGATTATCAACAGTTGCCATGTCAACAAAATAGATATTTAATATAGTAGCTTTATCACTATCACCTTCATGCACATTATCATTCTGCTCTATATTTGGGAAGCATGACCCTCTCTTATAAGCTTTACTGGGGGGCACGGGTGGCCCAGTCGTTGGGTTTAACGCCTCTTTTAACAGTATTCCAGTTGTATCGCGGCGTGTCAGCTTAATGTGGGAGGAAAGCCCGAAGTGATGCAGGTCTCAGACGTTTACCACATCGGTGAAACCCACGAGCACGGGTATGGTGCTGACAACCCTAGAAACATAATCGGGTCGAACCGGGGTTCGAGCACACAATCATAGGTTTCTGGCGTGCCCAAGGGACGCAACTCTACACAGCGATTCGCGGCGCCTTAGACGACTGGGCCACCCGTGCCCCCAGATTGGGATGAAGTTTCATTGGAGTGGAGAAGCATGTTGTGTACACAATACGGAAGATATAGCTTACAGGTCAACATCCTAACAGGTCAATCCAGCCCTGGACCTTGACCTTGCTACGGATATAAACCCGCTATTCACACTAATGTTACCTACTGACCAATTTACATCTATTATTGTTATTTGTAACGTACACTTTGTTACACGTTGATAATTTATATCTTATCTCATCTAACCCCACCTCACCTAACCTCACCTAACTAATGACACGAGAGACATGATACTTTAATTCGGTACTTGAAGGCCAGTGGTCAATGGTACAATAAGCTTAACAATTCTCTTTGGCACAAATTGTCTTGTGGTCACAGACAATATTAGCTTGAGCAATAATCACATAATATATGGTATTTTGTCTCAGCCTGCGTCGACATAAATGTTGCATGTTTAAAAAGATGTAATAAATATGTAGCAGTTCTTTAAACATGGGTATGTTTCTAGGTTTGTCAGCACTCTACTCGTGTTCGCGGGTTTCATAGAAGTGGTGAACGTCAGAGACCTGCATCACTTCGGGCTTTCCTTCCACATTAAGCTGACACGCCGTGATATAACTGGAATACTGTTAAAAGCTGCGTTAAACCCAACTCACTCACACTTTAAACATGGTTAATATTACCATTGTTCAATATCAATAGGCATAACAATTCTTCTTGACACGGTGAGTATCACCTCGGGGCAATGACGTCAACTGACTCTAAAAGTCTATGCCCATCCTATTGACCAATCAGATTCCATCTCTCATATCACTTGCATTTGCTTCAAACAAAATGGCGGCGCCAAACCAAGACGATCTGATCGATAATAAAGATCTATATTGTAATAAAACGGGTTTTACCCCACAAAGTACATCAACTCATTTGAGCACCTTCATTAAAAACATGAGCACATTTGCAAAATATCTGATGACGCCGAGTTGGCGTTACATATGCTTTGCAAATCCTGTTGCCGACCAAAATCTGCACGTTTAAATCCATGTTGCTTACGAACCGGATGTCTAGTTCGTTAAGCGATTTTGATTGGACTGTGCATAGACTCGTTAGTCCAGCCAAAATGTAACTCCAGAATACCAGCCTAGTTCCGCAAGGATGGAAACTGGACTTTTATTGTCAGTTATCGGCTTTATCTCGGGAAGATGCACGGTGAGAAGCTACATGATTTAAACACATCTTGTCGTACAACCAACCTTAAAGACTTCAAAATCAGAAAACTCCAAGACGCTATCCACATCAAAAGACTACAACCATCAATCATCCGTGATCTTAGCTATTACATGCGTCCTGCGTACTTTCAACTGGTCAAAGACAACAATCAGTCATTATAATCCCTTTGTTTATACTTCTGGCTTCACTGTTAGGATGTTTACCATATATCACCCGCACTGGATATGTCGATGGCAACCTTATTTCAAGTTTTATCCATGTTAAAGCTGCTTCTCCGCTGTGTAAATGTAAGTAGTTGTACGTGCTACCCGTACTTGGCTTAATCTGAATGTACATTCAATTGTCACCTGTCTGCCGTGTATGATGGCCGACAGTAATCAACACCTTTCCGATGTTGACGTTTCATGTTACAGGTAACTCCACTTATAGATTAACTGTACATCTACATCTCATTGCTAGTGTATCAATTATATCTAATATATTATATGTTAATTACCAATCCAGTAATGTCATCTCAAGTTAGTGAAAAATAGTTTGGGCGGTCGGGTAGCCCAGTGGTTAATGCGTTCGCTCGTCACACCGAAGACCCGGGTTCGATTCCCGACGTGGGTACAATGTGTGAAGCCCATTTCTGATGTCCCCCGCCGCAATATTGCTGGAATATTGCTTCAAGCGGCGTAAAACCATACTCACTCACTAAAAAAATAGTTGCGTGAAATGTACGCATCGCTCTTATCGCTATTACTAAGTAAACTTAAGCACGGCACTGGCATAACATGTAAGTCAGTGTGTAAAGGAAGAATACTATATGTATACATGTTTAATATCATAATACAATATTATACCCAAATCACTATTTTATGGATCACTGACTTTTCGCTATAAGTGTGACTGACGCCAGTATCTAATCATCTCATCATAAAGCGCCAGTATGCATAACCTATAGTGGTTATATATATATTTCATATCTCATTATTACTCTCTAGCATGCATAGTCTATCATTGCTTATATATTTATAATGTATAATGTGAATATTCAATTGTCACTTTTCAGCCTGGCAAGATGGCCGACAGTAATCAACACCTTTCTGATGTTGACTTTTCATGTTACAGGTTACTGGCAAATAAATACGTTTAATGACACTCCGTCTTCAAATACTGGTCAGGGACAAAAACAACTGACCCCGCGATATGTACATAACAGGCACTTGCTTGATAACGGTGTTAGTACCTACGCTGAAACGTCGCTGTTAATTGTAATAAAGAAGTTGTTCATCCTTATATATCATCCTGACTCAGGCTGGATGTTGTAGGAGAGAGCTACTGCTGCTCCTCGTCAGAGATATCCTGGTCATCCCGCCCTTGTACACACAGGTTGTCCTTGGGGGGCACCACTCTCGACCGAGTCTTGAACACAAACACACTGAAAATGAATGTGAATAAAACCATATCAAAAGAAATAAACAATCTCTTCAAGACCATAGATCAGTCATGGTCTGAGCGCATTTGAGCGGTTGTTAATTGGAAAGTTCGCTTTGCAAATGCTTAATTTAATCTAATTTGATTTAATTCCCTGGAACTGTACTATTTTGGATTGAACTGAATCAACGTTCTTTACCAAACAGTTTTATAATGTATTAAAGGGGGCCAAGCGCGAGTGTGTTCCCCCTCATTTGATTTATGTCGTTTGACACAGTGTTCGACACTGGCCCGCTGGTCCGAGTCTAGTATATTTTCCAAGGACCATGACAATTATATAAACGCTGGTTCGGTGGTCAAGTGTTATTCAAGATAACTATGAAAGTAATCTTAAGTATATTAAGTTTGTATGACTTTTGAAATCGGCGATAGATCGACTCTAAAATCTTAGCAAAACCAGCAGTTCAGTGGCTTCCTTCTTGACTGGTTTCTAATTCTAACTACACCCGCTCACTTGTTGCATGGATATGGTAAGGTATCTGCGATTTAAAACCTGAAAAATTTTGGTCACTATTTTTGTGTGCTGAGCAAACTTCGAAGATGAATATCAACCAAGCAGTCAATGAGTTTTCTAATTACACACGGACACTGTCTCAGCTTCACACGGGTGCTTTTACAATACCAAGTTGCTAATCAGTTGCTTGATAAACCAGCACATGTACCGACAGACTAGATAGTAATTGAAATGACCATATTTTTACAGAAAAAAAACATTTGTTAAATTGTCGACAAAATATGATTAAAAGGAGCAAAGAGACTTTATTCATTTGCTCCGGAACTGCAGTAATCTAGACTTGCCAAGTATTATAGACTTGCATGGCTTTTATTGGATATATTTGTTTCAGGGTCTGTATGACTTATGTATCGACATCGAAAGGATATTGATGTCACTCATATCTATATTTCCAGGTCTGGATATTAAATAGTCTCCAGACTGTCGAGAACAGGCTTTTTTAAAATTGTAAACTAACGGGCAAAAGTAAGTATACACTTGAACATGGAAACTCCAACCGCTAATATGGAAACGAAATTCTGCAAACTTAAGGTCCACAACGCAACTATGATACCCGTATCAATTATCGACTAACCATTTCTTGTTAGTTTCATTTTCAGCCACCATCAATCAAGAGTGTATACTTTCTTCAGCCCAGCGTTTTAGTTGAAGTTGAAATATATAAACGGAAGGCCAAAACACACGCCTTACTTACGTCAACAATACAATCGCCACGATCTTGGTGGCCGCCATGATGAGGAACGCTGCACCACGCATGACGCTCAACGTTGCTTCATACACGACGTTGAGTGCGGTGGACCCCACTGCATCACAGACAGCCTCCACCACAGACATACTGGTGAATATTGCACCTATAACAAGGTATCACACATATTTGTTATTAACTCGAAAGGCCATATTTCTAATGACCAACACTGAACCAGTTTCTAAGCTTGCTAGGTATACATGAAATTCAGAAACAGTTCTACGTTTGAATATTGGGCAAATATTTTTTAATTGAATTTTTTCAGATCTTGACGAACATACATACCCTGCTCCTCGGCTGGAACCATCCGAGACAGGATAGCCCTGAGGGCTGGGGAGATGGCTGATGATGCTACCCCCACAACCGGAACTGATCCGAAAGAAAGGGCAAAATAACGGATACATGTAATCTGGCTATTAGTGGGTTGCATGCTTTTTGCATTACAGATAGGTTTTGTTTTCTTTAACTCATTTACCATGTTCCCCATGTTAGGCACTACAAGTGGGATGGGGTTGGTGGGTGGGGGATGGTGGTAACTAAGACAATAAAAATATATAGAGGGTGTTTTTTGTCAAATAACATGTTTATCTCATCTCGTGACCTGAATTTACAATATGTTTAGATTTATCTCTTAAGCCCAGGCACAGATTTGCAAGCCACAGCTCTAAAATCATGGCGAGGTCCATTTATAATCATAATGCAAAAAACAACAATGAATTTAAGTGAATGACTTAATGAGTGAGTGAGTATTGATTTGTTGGCACTATTCCAACAATACCACGACAGGGTACAACAGATAAGGGCTTCACATTTGGAGAATCGAACCGGCCTTCGGTGTTATAAATGAATGCTTCAACCACTAGGCTATCCCACCGTTCCTGTACCACCTAGCACAATGACTCACCTAAATACAACATCCAGTCCACAAAAGCAAGGCCTTCTATAAGTTTAGAAGCAGCCGCAGACATGAAGCCGATGATACCAACTACACCATCTGTGGTGCAGACGTGGAGGGCCTTGATGATGACGACACTGCTGAAGTAGTAGACACCGTCCTTCAGGGCACCGTAGAGTCCCAATCTGACAGAATCCCAGCAAAATGGAGGGCTCAACATATACAAGTTCTCGATATTTACTGTACCATGCATGTCTATCATCTTAAACAAGAACACACTAATACAGATCCAGAATAGGACACGGTTACCAGTGGACGTTTTCCTAAAATAAAAACCGAACACATTTTTAATGGCCGTGATGGGTGAAATACAGGTCCCGCTTCTTTTGACCGTTTCTCGAAGCAGGGTCACCACCACAAGGAAGTCCAGAAGTGTCATGGCAGCCATTCCGACAGAAGGATACAGGTAGCCGTACATCTTTATCAAGTAACCCGTGGCTATATGCAGGGATATATCAGCTATACCCCTGGCGGCATCCACTACAGCCAGTGCTACCGTTCTCACTTTAGCTGGCGGGGTGATGTCTGCTGTGTACGCATACCCCGCTAGGTAGAAGGTAAAGGATGACCCACACAGTCCGTCAGCGCCGTACCCGATGAAGAAATAGTGAAGGTCAAGATTCCAGACGATGATGGCAACTGTCGTGAGATCCCTAGTCAGCCTACCCACCATCATTGTCATGAACAAGAAGCGTCGGCCGAAATAGTCCGAATAGGCTCCCAGAAACAGGTTGGTAAAGATTGCAGGGATGCTTGTGGCAAGAGTCAGCTGCATATTGAGGTTGGTAGCTTCTTTCTGGACCTCCTTCTGGAGGTCGGACTCCATGGCAGTGCTGTTGGCAACACATTCACTGTGAGAGGTCTTCCTTTCCGGAAACGTTGAGTTAGGAAAATACTCCTCGCTATATCGCAGGTATAAGTACTGGGACATGAGCGGACTGTGGATGGCACCGGAGCCGCCATGGAGGAACAGTATGAGACTAACGAGGAACAGACGTCTGATTTGGATTGTCTTCTGGCTGCCAGGGACAATGTGGTCGCCGCCATCTTTTATGAGAGGTTCTGTCTCACGTCCGCAGTGAATGTTGTCGTCCTCCATCCCAGCCTTGTGTACATAGATTATAAATAATGCAACACAAGCTATCATATGATGTCTATCAGTAATAGATAAACTAGTAAACAGTATCTGTCAGTTCCAGTTCGCATTTACTTATGACTAGGCCCGATGTGGGACACACTCGCGTGATAAAATGTAGCGTTGCATCCGAGCATATACACATCAAGGTTATATTTACATATTGTTATTTTCAAACATTTTCTACATAATTTGATGACATTTAATGACAAGGTAGCACGGATGTTCTGATAGTGTGGAGAACCCTTATACGTTCCAAAATATGTTAATCTATAATTCAATACACCCATTACCGGACAGGGGCGGTCGGGTAGCCTTGTGGTTCAAGCGTTCGCTCGTCATGCCGAAGACCCGGGTTCGATTCCCGACACGGGTACAATGTGTGAAGCCCATTTTTGGTGTCCCCCGCCGTGATATTGCTGGAATATTGCTAAAACCATACTCACTCACTCACTCACTCACTACAGGACAACATGTATTATAGGCCCGTACCACTATTGATAGTATGAAACCCATTTATTACAAATGTAGCAGCGTTTCAATGTATATTCAACACCATTATTATCAAGCAGGATATGCACAAAGTGAGCAGTCAGCAATATATGTATAAAGAAAACAGGTAGTAGTAGTGAGAAGAAGACGAATAATAATAAAAATCATCATCATCATCATCATCTTGTACATCCATTACCGGACAACATGTACTATAGATCCATAACCTCTCAGTAGCATGAAAAAACACTGTTGATAGTACGGAACCTTCTTTTACAAATGTAGCGACGTTGCAAGGTATATTTAATATCCGTATAATGAAGCAGTATGTGTACGAACAGGTAGCAATATATTTTGGTGGTGGTTGTGGGTTTTGAATGATATGTATTTTGACCCTTTGAGTTGACCATACAAAGCATTACTTCCTGTATTTGCTCACACATCAAGTTGCCGACTGCCAGCTGAACAACGACAACAGTAGTATAATATAGTATGTTTTTTTTATTAAAGACCATTGTTTTACAATACCAAGTGTAGCTAAAGCCCAGTATGCAGTTTTCTTCAAATTAAAAGGAAATTGTCAACTTAACATGTTTGTACTCACAACTGCTGGAGGAATGTATCTTTCAATTACTGAGATTATGTAAACTGGCGAACAAAAGAACTTTTACCATTCCGTTTTTTTACACGTTGGTCCCAAACTCTGAATGGTGTTACGAAATGGTTGAGAAACAATCGCCCACACACAACTAAAACATTTTGCCGAGTAATGCAGATGTTACAGTACCCAGATAAGTGGAACTTCAGTTTGAAGTTAAAATGTTGCTGTAAGTGAAGCATGGCATCCAACAAAGATACGGGTCAAGGACTAAGATGCGGACAGTCACCAGGCTTATGGCCTGTTACAGGCAGAATGGACAGACAAGACACACTCCTGGGAGTGGCAGACCTGTCTCCACCACCCAGGAATGGCTGCGTCGGTACAACATCAGAGCTTGCAGACCTCTACGAGACCTCACGTCGGAATACCAACGTCGAAGACATCAATGGACTCAAACCATGCCACGCCACTTAAGCAGAAATGTGTAAAAAGTCACAGACGAGCTCGAGAGCAGATTCTAGTTTTTCTGAACGGATGGAAGAGGTCACCGTCGACGAGGAGAATGAGCGTCACTTCAAGATGTCGACCCATTTGGAGGTGGCGGCATTATGGTTTGGGGCATACTGGATGGGGATACATTCACTAATCTCTCCATCATCTTTTGCTCCACACTACACGACGTGGGGACCTTTACTTCCGGATGTTTTTTCGGTACCCTGCGAGAGCGGGCATAGGTGGTAAATAAAAAGAAACGAGATCAGGCCACGTTCCTCTAGTCAACTTAATTTACTTCCTTAAGTTATGCATAACTACTTACTATTAAGTCAGCTGCGAATAGGCAGAAATCAATATATATTCATTCATTCACAATGCCTTCACTTAGCAATTTTGCTTCTGTCGCTATATAGGATAGTTACAAAGAGCATATGATGTCTTTAGAATGTACTGTATGTCTCGGGTATGTCAGGATAACGTTATGGTGTCATCACTACTTCTTTTGGTGACTTCAGTTCGACTTTGTCTGGGGGCATGACACCATACTCCGATACTTGTGCGTCTTCTCTCGAGATGAAGAGGAATGCACTGCAAACATAAACAAACACGTGACAGAAAGTGCCAAATTACCCGGTTAGATTTCGCTAAGGACGATGTTCACATAAAAGTATACAAAGGCACTAGTGCATTTGTAACCACGATCCTTGGCTAATTACTGATGACGGTTAAATATTATTTTTTTCGTATGATAACGTTTATAAAATATGTTTTCAGAAACCATAGACGTCGAGATTTGTGAATAATGCTTGCTACACTTACAGTAGGGACACACGGAGTATCGTGATATCAAGTTCACTACAAGATACAGATACTAAAAAACAACCGGCCCAACAAAAACAGATTAAGCAAACTGATTGCAACTAACTGCTTCTTGACATTTGTCCACATCGATTTAGTTAAAGTTAGCTTAATATCACAATATACCGATACAATAAATCGTTTAAGCAATAGTTTATACTGTGTGAATAACCTTTTAATACAAGCCTTTTAGGCACAATACAGTGAATTTACAGGACAATAGATCATCAACAAAAACAATATTGATAATTACTGATCAGCTGTATTGATGAAAGGGGTTATATATGATTCTTCATAACAATCATTTCATGAATGTTAATCAGCCATAGTTCTTACATAGTAAAAGCAGTACAGATAATTGCGATTCCGGCCATTACGATGAAAACCGCCCCTCTCAAAGAGTCAACAGTAGCGTGATAGACGGTGTTGTACATCGTTGCAGACAGCGTGCTACAGATACTCTCCATGGCGGCAATACTTGAGAACAGAGCACCTGCAACAACATAGCAAATAACTACTAGTAAGTGCGCAATCCTGTCCATGTAGGCAGTAAACTATTTGATAGGTTCTGTGGTTATATTATCATCCTTGGTGTAATGTAAACACTACATACACCAGTATAAATATGATATTTTTCCTCATGTATGTAGTGTGTACATTACACCAAGCATATAAATATATACATATATATATATGTGTGTATGTGTGTGTGTGTGTGTGTGTGTGTGTGTGTGTGTGTGTGTGTGTGTGTGTGTGTGTGTGTGTGTGTGTGTGTGTGTGTGTGTGTGTGTGTGTGTGTGTGTGTGTGTGCTATCTCATTTTCATATCGTTCAAATACAAGGTTGTGTCCACAAAGATAGCTAATTACAAGGACTTCGCTAGATGGTACACTCGGTCGTATTAAAACGCAATAGTGTTACTTCGGGAACATCACCCTTTGAGCACGTACCTAGCCCTGTTTATGAAATAAATTACGGTGATAGTTTGTTAGTATAGATAGCGCCTGTGGGGATTTCATTAACCCCACATGCGTGTCACCAATTATACATTTGGCCACCTTAACACAGTCGTTGTTAATATGTGAATTCAACGAAAATGGCAATGTTCGAAAAGAGGTCTCTCTCTTGTTCTTACCTTGTTCCAGCGGGGACGTCATCTTCGACATGACTGATCGAGCAACAGGGACAACGGTCAATGATAAGAGGGAGATCAGTGGGACTGCAAAGTGAATGTTAGTAATAAAAATAAATAAATTCCATAAATTGTGCCTACTTTGAATATTGGTTGTATTGGATACGACATATCAGGCAAAGATTTATGTCTTTTGTCATTTGTTGTCAATATTTCCAATAAATGTGAATAATGAGTGAGTATTTATTTATTTATTTTCATGTCTTGTGAGTGATATCGCCTTGAATACAATAAACGTCTTGAACTTTGAATCTTGAAAACTAGAGTAGAAACGGGTATCAATTTCTTTTCTCAAGTTAGTATAATGGGTGCAAGGACCAACGTGGCCGCGAAGTGAAGTCAGCTGAATGTATTTTCACGTCATAAATCTTCATTGCATATTACACCAGATTGTAAATATTCGAGTTCCATCGAGACAATGCCGCAACTGATACTGGATTTAACTGTCCACGCTCTCGGGGATGTCCTGCACCCGTAAGCAAAGTCAGTCCACTTGTTTCTGGTGAGCTAGAGAACCCCACGGGAAGATTTAAATGTCAACACTATTTGGAAGCTTGTGTGAGTGAGTCTGAGTTCGTCAGCCATGTCACGGAGGATGACACCAAGAATGGACTGCAAGCGGTGTACACATATGGGGGATTCAATCTAAGTTTTAAATATGAATATAAATATTATTATTTATTCTGATATACATATACATAAAAGCAACGAAAACCATTTCCATAAGCATAAGAAATCTATGCTTACAGCAGAGTCGATGTTGTACGATGCCGACAATGTCAGAAGCATGTGTTTATGAATCGCTATAAATAAGTGATGATACCAGGTGTTCGCAAGAAAGCAAGTTTGTCCTGTCCCACTTGTGGGTCCAGTCACAAACACATGCAAACGCAAGTCAAGTATTCATCTGAACAATCTTAGGGACATACGGTGTAAGTCAATATAAGGCATTCCAAAGTAGTTCATTCTGAGTTCAACCTCAAAAGCAAAATGAGTAAAAGATCTTCCGCAATATAGTCATCCCTAGAACAGGTCATTGTGACCTATTTGTTTACATTTATAAACGAAATTTTAGGGCACAAAATAAATATATAACTACGTAGAGAATCTAACACCTATAGTAATACCACTATTAAGGTTTAATTAATAATTGGATGGATTCATTGAAGTGTGAACCATTTAAAAGCGCTGGTTAAACTGTGTGAACGTCCGAGCTTGCGGGGTTCACACTTCAATAAACTCATCCACACTGACTTTCAATTCTTAGAATTTCATACTTTGTAGTTCACTGGTTTTTCTGAATAATATTGTAACAAATATTGCTGAAATTTGACGTCCACTGGTTTCGCCGAAGAACATTGCAACGATGTGAAAATATGTCAATATCAACATAATTTTATTCTCTGAACAAATTGACAAACAATATTTGGGATTAATCAAGTCTTAAAAATAGGTAACAGGAAACAGAACAAAAATCTAAACATGACCTCAATGCACCGAGGCGAGGTCAACCATCAAGTGTGGATTTATATATGACGTCAAATAAGTTTGTAAAAGGGTGCATTTCGAGTCGAAATGGATACTTACTGCTGTTGAGAAAGAAGTTTATGGAACAGTTATGGAAAACACCCCGACGCATGAACTCTCCCATGGAACTAGCAAATTGGGAATATCACTGATTTATGAATGTGTTGTTTGTGTTTGGATAATCGCAAACCAATTCAGACGATGTAGAAAGGACTGGTGGGGATTGAATGAAGTGCTCTGAAACTTGCATGTTTTGTGTTAATTTTCAACGTCAGGGTGTGTTATATTTGGAGCTTGGGATTTGTCGTGTGTGCTGTAATACTTTGCTCAGCTGGTGTTTCTTGTCACCTGAGATGGACCTACTGTATGACCTGATGCCAGATTCATTTCTGTGCGCGGTCATTTCTCGTGTGCCGCCGCTTCTCAGCCAAGAGTGCACGGAGAAGGTCGGCCAACTCAGAAACCGGAATAGAATGTGTTTTATGGTTTCTCAAAATCTTGGGGTTCCCGATACGGTAGTGAATCGGGTCTTAGTTTGGGATTGATCAGGAGCAGACGCTTTGATCTGTGTCGGCGGCCGTATCTGAGCAGGGTACGACATTGTTTTCATTCGCAATTGTCTTGGTGCTAGATTTCTGTCATTTCCGAAACCAGGCATCAAAGTAAATATCGCTCAATAAATCAATTTCGTTCAACTCAGTAATTTTACAGATTTCATTTTCTTCACTTGCGTTATTAGTATTGATAGATAGCCATTCCATATCCAAATCACCGTAAGGACAATCCATTTTGTTTCATCTAGCAGCTACATTAAACACCTGAACCAAAGCCATTATTTATTTCAAGTCAGATGCAATATTACAAGTGCAGGCAAAATACTAAATTAATTATATTGCTGATAAACAATGGGCTTAAAATGAAAATAGAAAAACTAGTTGATTGTAAACACCGATCGAGAATTCGGGGAAACCCCGGAAAGTAGTTCCAAAAAAAGTTCACAGGATCAATTTCACACAAAACCTGTTCACATCGTATGAACTTTGCTGTCCGTTCACAGGTGTGTGAACTCCAAATGTCAGATCACGTGACTATCCATTCAGCCAATCAGCAGTAAAGAAACAGTGTTAACTTGAAATTATGAAATTGTAATGATTTCATGTTCAGTATGGCGGTAATAATGTAATGAAGATGTCAGAAACCTCACAAAACCTACCTAAATACAGCATCCAATCGTTGACGGCCAGTCCCTCCACCACGAAGGATGCTGCACCGAAAGCCATTCCTATCAATGCAATTGTCATGTCTCGGAAGCAAGGCTGTAAAAGCTTGAGTCCAACTAGGCTACATACAACACTGAAGGACAGTTTGATAGCACCATAGTAGCCGATTTTCAGAGAGTTCCAACAAAATGGCTTGTCTAGTTGAAACAGAGTTTCTACATTTGACCGTCCAAGCATTTGGATCGTTCCAAAAAAGAATATAAGGAGTGCTAGTATATACATGGCTCGCTGTTTACCTGAGCCTCGTGTGAAGAAGAATCCAAAAACCTTCTTGATGTGTGGAAGCGGAGACCACCGTTTCTCCATCTTATTGGTCATAGTTTCAGGCAGAAGTGTTATTACCAAGATCAGTCCCAGACCAGAGATGGCAGTTATCATTATCGCAGCGTACAGGTAGTTGACACTATGTATGATGAATCCAACGGCTAATTGACCAATAGACCCTGCCACAGCAAAGCTACCCTCCACCAGAGCTATCATGACAGTGCGTTTCTTTCCAGGCTCAGTCACATCTGCCGTGTATGCAAACACAGCCAGGAGATATCCGCTGAACGATCCAGTGAGACCCTCCAAAACATAGCCCAAATATAACCAGCCAAGGGGAAATCGAAACGCTATTACAAGACACAACATTGTTCCTTTCAGGACAGCCCCTAGGGTAGGTATGAAAAATAGGAATTTCCGGCCAAGAAAGTCGGAGTAGGATCCAATGACTAGGTTGATGAAGATGGAAGCAATGGATCCAGAGAGTGATAAGTATAGCAAAATATCCGACGACTGTTGTTGGATCTTGATTCCAATCAGATTATCATGGTTGCTTTTATTTCTGCTGCAAGTGTTTCCAGTGCTGAAACTTTCGTTTGTGTTGTTAGTGTAGGACTCAGAAATCCGCTTCCTTACGAACTGGGCGAGAAATGGCGAGAAGGATATGACACCAGACATATAAACCACCGCCACTATCCCGCAAGTCACCATGGCCCTTAGCAAGGGCACACTCTTGGCATCATTATCATCTTCATAAATATCGTTAGCTTTGGTGCTACCAGTCTTTCCCATACTGCTCATGTTTAACATGCACTATGGTGATGGATCAATTAGCTTATGTTAGCTTAGTCTACAACAACACCGGTTATCATGTGAGTGCAAGATACGGAGATACGTTCAAAAATGGAACACCAGGTTGAAGATCATGAGATGGGATGATAGTAGTTTAGTAATGTCATTTGTGTGTTTATATACTTACCATGATACGGATGTGGTACACTGCATGACAAATGATGCTATCTCAAAGATACGAGTAATTTATTGGGTTGCATCTACTCCAAGTGAGATAGGTATCTTCGGTGCCGGATACACAAATGTGCTACATTTGGAAAGTGTGAGTAAATGGGTTTAACGCCGCTTCGAAAATTATTGTAGCGGAACGATGGTTTTGGAAAGAAGTCAGAATTGTAGCAGGTCCATCACGTTTATCACATCGTAGTTTCAGGGCACCACAGAGGCCCAGTCTGACAGAATCCCAGCAATGGATGACTCAACATATACTGTATTTACTCTACCATGCTGGTCTATCTTCTTAAACAAGAATACACTTATGCTGATCCAGAATAGGACACGGTTACCAGTGGACGTTTTCCTAAAACACAAACAGAACATCTTTTTCATGGCTGTAATGACTGTAATACAGGTCTTAGTTGCATGTTGAGGTTGGTCGTGTCTCTCTGGATCTCCATCTGGAGACGGCCGAACTGGTCGTCCTCTGGACGCGGCCATCTTTGATGATGGGTTGGTTCTGTCTCTTGTCCGTGGTGAATGTTGACGTCCTCCATCCAAGCCTTGTGTATATAGGTTATTACGAATCCAATACAGGTTATCATTCGACGCCTACCATTGATAGATATGGGACACACTCGATTGATACATCATATTGCATACGCGCATATTCCACATCAGGGTCATATTTACATGTTGTTGCTTTCAAACTTTTTCCACACAATTTGATGACAATTAATGACAAGCTAGTATGGATGTTTGATAGTGTGGAAGAACCTAAGACGTTCCAAATATGTTACCTTATGATCTTATACACCCATTACCGGACAACATGTACTATGGGCCCATGACACCATTGATAATATGAAACCGTTTTATCAAAGAGTGATTCGAGGTATATTTAACGTCATTATTATCAAGCAGGATATATGTACAAAGTGTGCACACACACACACACACACACACACACACACACACACACACACACACACACACACACACACACACACACACACATATATATATATATATATATATATATATATAAAGAAAACAGGTGGTAGTAGTGGGGTTGAATAACCATCCAACGCCTGTCTTCGTGTATTTGCTTTTATGTGACGTCACATCAAGTTGACGGCTTGCGTTTTCAACAGTACGGCGTGTGCTGTGTTGTTCCGGCAGACTGCAAGCACGGACGCAGGGGTGTGTTTATCTCATTTTGATGTTTAATATGAAGTGATACAGGTAGTAAACGCTGATCTCTATGGTGAAACTCACGGGCACGGAATGGTGCTGAATTACAAAGAATCAAAATCAGGGCAAAATCATATTTCGAGCCCAGTATAACAGGGGGCACTACTCAGCACAGGGAATTGCTCATGAGATTAGTGGGCCACCTGAACCTCTTTTAAGGAAGAAAATCATTCAAGCAATGCAAATATATTAGTATGTGTAACTAAATTATTAAAGTAGATCACACGTTACATGTATTCTGATTTAAAATTTCTAATTGGGCAGGATCAAGACACGTTCCTGTGGTCACTGTAACTTACTACTTTAAGTTACACGTAACTACTTAATATTAATTCTGCTGCAAATAGATGAAGAATGCAGCCTTAATCAATATGTATCTATTAATTCATATCCATTCATTTAGCACACAAATGTTTGATCTTGTTTTCCACGTATCATAGTTACAGAGATTACTACACGAGTGTCAGTCAGATACCATTGATCTTACAACGAGTTGTGTCAAAACGTATCTAACTCGCTTTCGCTCGTTAGATACGCTGTATAACAACGAGTTGTAAGATCAATGGTATCTGACATACACGAGTACAGTAATCTGTTTCTTACACACCCTAAAATGGCACCTTTTTAGCATCGGATCGATGCATTTTGTATATTCTCATGATCGCAGTGGCGCATTAATACATAAAACCATTGTCATAAGTTACGTCGTTCCATGTACTGCTTACTACTCATAAATAATGTGACCCTACACAAAACAGGTCTTCGCCATGTCTGTGGATTATCAAGGCGATGATGATAATGCAAACAAGACAAAAACAAAGAACACGCTGGATGCCGAGTTAAAAGTTCACACCTCAAAGAAATTACCAAATATGTACAACAATGTTTACTTCTGTATGACATCACTACCGGTGACCGACTTTTGCAAAATGGCGTGTACACTGACAACAGTACGCGGAATTTCCAGAGAAGGATTTTCGTTGATTGAGGGATCGTATATACATAAATGTGTCACGTAAGTAATCAGAAACATTCTGACAATCTGTGTACTGTTATTGGTTTACCATGTTTTCCAATGTAACAAAGAGAATTAGTCAGAAATGCAGATAACTACCGTCGTCGTTGTGCGTGATTTGGCGTCAGTCATGGCGTCACACTTGTACGGTTTCTATTGAATTTACCACATCATTGTAATGTCTATTTTTGGAATTCCATTATTAGTGCAAAGACACTCTTCCCATGCATATTCTCAAACACGTGATCGAGCCAATGCATGCAACAATTAGACAAAAGTACCTCTAAACATGCAACACAGTGTAAAATCTTTTGCTTTGTTTATATTTCAGCAAGTACAGTTTTCCGAGCACAGTGTTCGTTTCCACACCTTATATATTTCGCATGATTTCATCTAGCTAATTTGCATTGGTGACAAATTTGTCATTTGTTTCTAACATATATGAGGAATTCAGGGGTGTATGTATAGCATCTGAGTTTGAAATATACCTGATCGAATAGGCGTCTCATAACCGGCATTTTGTAAACACAATCCAATATGGCGGAACGTACACTATGCGTTCGTGAATGCGTATTTTCCAAAACATTCTAAACGATTCTAGGCTTATCAGCGACGTTGCAGTATTATCATTAGTGATTTGATACCTGTGATCACTAATATGCTATTTTTCTACTTTAATTATTTGAGTAAATATCCAATATTTACATTTCAAAACACACAGTAAATAACGCCGTTAATAAGATTTGGCTAGATTTACAATGTACCTAACTTTCAGAAGTGACTTTCAGTAATTTTCCTTTGTCTGAAATGACAGTAAATGATAAACAGAAGAGTGAATTCAAAACTGCGAAGTGTTTTAGTTTGCGTGATGTATTTTTAATTTTGTTCGACTTCGAAGTGAGGGTTGAAGAGGAGGGACATTTGTGTGGCTGTGGCATCCAGGGGGTGCATTACACTTTAAAAAATGATAACGTTGACATAACAGCAGATAATGTAACTGATAATAATAACAAACAAACTCGCAGGCGAGGACGAGTTTGTTTATTATTATTATTATTATTATTATTATTATTATTATTATTATCAATTAATACACGGTCCTGTGGTTCAACAAGGCGTAGGTGAACATTCGACTGAAGCACGAGCATCTTATCAATGATTTACAATCAGAAAATTAGTCCGTCATCATCTGACCTCAGGTCATCACCATGGAGTAGCTCATCACGGGCCTGGAATTCGATCTCACACATATGTTTGATACCAATTATCTCGAATGGGTTTCTTACCCACAGGTGTGTAAGAAACAAATATTATATGATTTCTTTAGAATATACTGCTTGGGTCACGGGTTAGATACATCAGGATAACTTTCATGGTGTCATCGCTACTTGTTTAGTGACTTCAGTTCGACTTTGGTTGGAGGCACAACACCAGACTCCGATACTTGTGTGTCTTCTCTCGAGATGAAGAGGAATACACTGTCAACATAAACAAAGACGTGACAGAAAGTGCCAAATTACCCGGTTAAGAACGCTATCCGCATGGAAGTATACAAAGGCACAACTGCATTTGTAACCACGATCCTTGGCTAATTACTGATGAAGGTTAAATATTATTATTTTAATTTTCGTATGGTGACGTTTCTAAAATATGTTTTCATAAACCATAGACGTGGAGCAACATTGAACATTGAGAATAATGCTTGCTAAACCTACAGTAGGGACACACGGAGTATCATGACATCACGATACAGATACTTATTTGGGAACCATTTCCTTTTCTCAGATGAAAACAACAACAGGCCCAACAAAAGATTAAGCAAACTGAATGCATCTAACTGCTTCTTGACATTTGTCCACATTTAGTAAAATTAGTTTGTCACACAACATATAGCAATGTACCGATACAGTAAATCGTTTAAGCAATAGTTAATACTGTGTGAATAACCTTTCAATGAAATACTTTCAGGTGATATACAATGAATTTACAGGACAAAACAAGTGAACAAAACAATATTGATAATTACTGATCAGCTGTATTGATGAAAGTGGTTATATATGATTCTTCATAACAATCATTTCATGAAAGTTAATCAGCCATAGTTCTTACATAATACAAGCGGCACAGATAATTGCGATTCCGACCATTACGATGAAAACTGCTCCTCTCAAAGAGTCAACAGTAGCGTGATAGACGGTGTTGTACATCGTTGCCGACAGCGTGCTACAGATACTCTCCATGACAGCAATGCTGGAGAACAGAGCACCTGCAACAACATGGTAAAGATCTCAGTCCATCATCTTGTCCACGCAGGCAGTACACTATTTGTGTGGTGATATTGTTATATTATCATTCCTGGTGTAATGCATACATTTATTAATATGTTATCTCATTTGGATATCGTTCAAATACAAGGTTGTATCTATCAGGATAGGTAAATCACGTGGTCTTATGTCGGCTTCTCCTATCACTTGCTAGACAGTATACCCGTCCGCATTAAAACGCAATTTGAGAACGAACCTTTGTTTATGAAATACATTACGTTGATTATTTATCGGTCTTTATTGCTTGTTAGAAAAGATGGGGACTGTGGGGATTTCATTACCCACACATGCGAGTCCCTAATTAAACATTTGGCTACCATGAGACGATCGTTGTTAATGCAAATTCAAATAAAATGGAATGTTCGGAAAGATGTCTGTCTTGTTGTTTTACCTTGTTCCATCGGGGACGTCATCTTTGACATAACTGATCGTGCAACAGGGACAACGGTAAATGATAAGAGGGAGATCAGTGGTACTGCAACGAAAATATGGGTTATTTTGGATTTGACGTATTTTGTCATAGGTTGTCACTCATTCTAATAAATGTGAATAATGATGATTTTTGTGAAAACAAACAAGAGTATTATTGATTTTCATGAAATTTGGGTCATATCGCTTTGGATACAATAAACACTTGAACCTTGAATCCAGAGAAACCGAGAGTAGAAACGGGTCAAGTCAGCATAATGTGTCAAGGTCCAGCGTGGACGCGAAGTGAAGTCAACTAATGTATTTTCACGCCATAAATCTCCATTGCATATTACACCAGATTGTAAATATTCGAGTTTGGCCAGATAATTCAGTAATTGATAGTGGATTTAACTGTCCACGCTCTCGGGGATGTCCTGTGGCAAGGTTTGTTACCCCCCGTACCCACATTCAGATAATTTGTGTCTGGTGATCAAGAGGACTCCAACTCTATTTGGAAGCTTGTGTGAGTGGCTCTGGACTTCTTTTAGCTTTATGCCAGCCATGTCACGGAGGGTGACACCAATAACGGACTGCAAACAGTGAACTCAGACTAGGTTTTAAATATGAATATATACACATGCTTATGAATTCTTTTATATGTACATAAAAGCCAAGAAAACCATTTCCATAATCATAAGAAATCTAATACGATTCCGACAATGTTAGAAGCATGTGTTTATGAATCGCTATCAATAAGTGATGACACTAGGTGTTCGCGAAAAGGCGAGTTTATCCTGCCCCACTGGTGGGTCCAGTCACAAACACATGCAAAAGCAAGTCAAGTATTCACCTGAACAAACATAGGAACATACGGTACAAGTCAATATACACAATTGCAAGGTAGTTCAACCTCAAAAGTAAAATGAGTAAAAGATCTTCCGCAATATAGTCATCCCTGGAACAGGTCATTGTGACCTATGTGTTTACATTAATAAACGAAATTTTAGGGCACAAAATAAATATATAACTACGGAGAGAATCTAATCGTAAACACCTAAAGTTATATCACTATTAAGATTTAACATGAATTTATGTTCAGTATGGCGGTTTTAATGTAATGAAGATGGTCACACTTCTCACAAAACATACCTAAATACAGCATCCAATCGTTGACGGCCAGTCCCTCCACCACGAAGGATGCTGCGCCGAAGGCCAGTCCTATTAATGCAATTGTCATGTCTCGGAAGCAAGGTTGTAAAAGCTTGAGTCCAACTAGGCCACATACAACACTGAAGGACAGTTTGATAGCACCATAGTAGCCGATTTTCAGAGAGCTCCAACAAAATGGCTTGTCTAATTGATACAAAGTTTCTACATTTGACCGTCCAAGCATTTGGAAAGTTCCAAAAAAGAATATAAGGAGTGCTAGTATATACATGGCTCGCTGTTTACCTGAGCCTCGTGTGAAGAAGAATCCAAAAACCTTCTTGATGTGTGGCATTGGAGACCACCGTTTCTCCATCTTATTGGTCATAGTTTCAGGCAGGAGTGTTATTACCAAGATCAGTCCCAGACCAAAGATGGCAGTAATCATTATAGCAGCGTACAGGTAGTTGACACTATGTATGATGAATCCAACGGCCAATTGACCAATAGACCCTGCCACAGCAAAGCTACCCTCCACCAGAGCTATCATGACAGTGCGTTTCTTTCCAGGCTCAGTCACATCTGCTGTGTATGCAAACACAGCCAGGAGATATCCGCTGAACGACCCAGTGAGACCCTCCAAAACATAGCCCAAATATAACCAGCCAAGGGGAAATCGAAACGCTATTACAAGACACAACATTGTTCCTTTCAGGACAGCCCCTAGGGTAGGTATGAAAAATAAGAATTTCCGGCCAAGGAAGTCGGAGTAGGATCCAATGACTAGGTTGATGAAGATGGAAGCAATGGATCCAGAGAGTGATAAGTACAGCAGGATATCCGATGACTGTTGTTGGGTCTTGATTCCAATCAGATTATCATGGTTGCTTTTATTTCGGTCGCAAGTGTCAGAGCTGAAACTTTCGTTTGTGTTGTAATTGTAGGACTCAGCAATACGCTCCCGGATGAACTGGCTGAGAAATGGCGAGAAGGATATGACACCAGACATATAAATCACCGATACTATCCCGCAAGTCACCATAGCCCTTAGCAAGGGCACACTCTTGGCATCATTATAATCGACATCAATAACGTTTGCTTTGGAGCTACCAGCCTTTCCCATACTGCTCATGTTTAACATGCACTATGGTGATGCATCAGTTAGCTTATGGGACCAGTCCTGAACAACCAAGGTTATCACATGAGTTCCATGGTGTTAGAGATACGTTCAAAACATGGAACACCAGGTGATAGTAGTTTAGTAACGCCCTCTTCTGTGTGTTTAAATACTTATCATGTCATGAATGTGGTAGATTGTATGACAAATGATGCTACCTCAAAGATATGAGTAATTTATTTGCGTTGCATCTCCTCCAAGTAAACTCAGTATCTTCCGTGCCGGAAACACAAATGCGCTACATTTGGAATGAGTGAGTGAGTTGGGTTAAACGCCTCGTCGAACATTATTTCAATAATACCACGGTGTTTGGCGGAAGTTGCAGATCCATGACGCTGATGACGTAGTGATGACGAAAAATTATTAATAGTCAGGCAAAACGTGACACGAACCGAAGATTAATGGAGGCGTAGGAAGAAACTCTGCATATTAGTAACGGAACACTAATAACCCATTACATAATGTGGCATGCAATTTGATAAATAGTACTATGAAAGTTATCTCTCTACATTTGAATACCAGTTGTTATAAGTTATAGATATGTGTTTGAAGTTGTTCATAGTGTATAATCCATGGCTTAGCTCATGATCAAGAGGTGAGGTGAGGTGAGGTGAGGTGAGGTGAGGTGAGGTGAGGTGAGGTGAGGTGAAATGGGGTTTCACATCTCGTCAAAGATTATTGCACTTATATAGCGACGTGCATGCACGTGTGTGTATGTGTGGCTGCTTGTACTATTCCGGACTGATGCCGATTTATAGTGCTAGTACACTGAGATACCATGCCGCAGTTTAACATGAATACCCCACTCAGACACAGTATACTGACTCCGAGCCGACCAGTCCTTGTTTTAGCCCCTTAATGTCGGGCGCCAGACAGGATAACAACAAGTACCATCTTTTGATGTCTTTTGGTATGACGCGGCCGAGGGTCGAACATCCGGGCGGACGCTCTACCACTAGACCAAGGAGGCGGTCTTCATGATCAAGAAACATTTTCCACAGGTCATAGGGGACTGGAACAACACCACATATATATGTGTATATGTAGGTCATGTTGATCTTCTAAAAGGGCACACCGACGGGCAAAAGAAAGTATACACTTGAAGTTAGATTTGACAATAACATTACACATTTTTTATATGAAAACGTTACTAGACTGTAACAGTCGCCGAAACACTTCAAACGTAAGATCCAAAACGCAACTATGATACCATGATAAATCCCCATCGTATAGGGAGGGCCCGTCAGTCTCGCGAAGCGCTACTACCGGACCCAGCATTTCCGATGACATGCCTTACTCATGAACTAGTTCTGCTTTCGAAATGCGTGCGTAACCACCAATGCTAACTTTGCTAGACAGGACCAAGTATACAACCACTGTTTACTACGATTTTCAATTCTATTTGCTCAAAAGAACAACTTTCCAAGTATGTCCAAAGTGGACGAATTGTTCTACATTCAAAAAACACATGTAGTATAGTTTCTAATTCTAATGTACAAAAGTCACATGTTTCATTGTTGACATAATCCATTTTTTTAACAAATTGTTAGTTGGTAAGATGTTGTGTAGGATTTTGTATTGAAACCTCTGCAGTGGAGTGTGCCCTGTACATCTAAACGGGATCATGTTGTATTTTAGCAATATATATCTGGAGAAACGTGTCTGCAGTTAGTATGATAATGTTCTAGATATGTTGATTCGTACGGCAGTGGTTCTCAATTAATGTTGTGTAGAAATAGCGTGACTCCTTTCTTCTTTCAGTTGATTAAATAAATCGGGTGGAGGAGGGGGAGGTTCAATCTTTGGTCAGTCTTAAGTTTGGAGATATGTTGGTATTGACATCATAAATCTCTTTGACTCTCGGAAAGGTCAGAAACTGGCCAATTTTGTCTATTAAATCGTTGATGAACATTGGTATATTTCTTTTGAAATATAGTACACCGTATTGATCTTTTCTTGTAATACCGTCTTATTATTAAAAACCTTTGAGCTTGAATTAATTCTTTGATTTTTGGAACTCCTGGATCCTGGTCGCCCTGATGACAGTCTCCCGAAACATTAAAGAATTCGGAGCCGAAGCCATTTATCAATAGACCAGATTCAATTGCGTTTTAAAATATTATCATCCATTTACGCATAGATGACCCAAATTTGAAGAAAGCTAACGTCTTATTTATACATTTCTATTCGACAGCATCAAATGCCTCTGTTTATTCCATCAAGTCAAAGACAAATCTACTTATTTCTCTGACATATTTGGTCTTCATTAATAATGATGTCAAGTACTGATTTCATTCTGTTGGATATAGTTAATGATCCAGTTTCATACAAAATTGAAAGTAGTGATATCAGTCTCAAACTTTTAAGGAAGTATTTTGGTTTATTTCATTTTGTATGCAAGTTATAAACCCTTCTTTCCGAGAGACTGATAGCGATCCTTGTCTGAAAGCTGCATTCAACGATCGAATAAGACATTTTCCTAGGTCTAACCCAAAAATCGTAATGTATTCTGCTGTAAATCCATCCGGGCCAGGATTTTTCTCATTTTTTAAGGATTTTACAGGAGTAGTACTTCGTCATAACTGAGTTCCCCTTCTATGTTTGCTGCCGTATTATCTGAAAGTTTAGGAATATGAACATTATCTAATAGATTGTTTAGATCAACACTTGAAACTTCTTGTTTTGTGCAGGTTTTTGTAGAATGATCTCACTTCATTCTGAATCTCTTGTTGCTTCGTTATTCTATTTCCACTAACGGTTTCGACGCCCATGTATGCTTTCTTGTTTCCAGGTTCTAGAAATATTTAGATGTTTTTTTCTCCCATTTCCACCCCTAAAGCTTTTGATCTTATTAACATACCATTTGTTTTAACCCGACTTATTTCTTTAAGATCTCCATTAATCAGTTTAATTTCACTTACTAAGTGCACTTTTACGTCTCCATATGTTCCTTATCAAGTGATACATGCAGTTAGCTGTTTCAGTGACGTTTCAGTCAAGTCTTTTTCTCTCTTTTTTTTCGCGTTCCTTTTTTTGGCAGAATATGCTTCTCGGTTTATCGGAAATAAATAAGGACCCTTTTAATATAATAATTAAAGTCTTCAGAGATCTTATAAACAAACATTGCAAGGATGTAATCATTCATAATGTACATATTAGATTAATAGTTGTCTTAAATAAAACCTGAATTTTAATGCACATAACATTATCATCATGATATTGTCACATGTCTTTTTTTATTAACACAGGTCTTTGCATATGATTACATAGAGATATTACAAGTATTGACAAATATTCACAATTTACTTTGCCCACAGGCACATAGAAGGCCTACTTATTACTTGTCTTTGTGTCATCTACCCGGGATACAAAAATATGATTCTGTGATGTTGGTTATCAGAGCTGAACATTTAATTTTGGAAAATGGCTCAGGGCCGATGTGATCGAAATTTGACATAGCATTGTAAGGTGCACAAACGGGGAGCAAAAGTTAATTAATTATTTCTTCTTGACAATAAATAACCAATTAAATCAAACGAGTCGTACAACGACTGTTTCTGCTCATATTTCCACGCCATCACCACTGTACGTGTGATGATTAACCGATCAGTAGTGACTTAAACACAGGACGTCTTGACAAAACTGCAACTGCTTTGAACAGCTACACATGCTATTCGTGCAACCGAACTCCAGTGTTTTAATGTCTGTGACATGTCATGGTTTTCTAAGTTTCACTACTAGCGTGATTAACCGGGCTCTGTCCGACATAACACTGCTATCGCAATTGCCATGAAACGTTGTTTGTCACGTAAGTACTAAAACAATGTAAGGTCTGACATAGTCCTGTGACCTACTTACGAGCCCTATTTCTTGGTTGTTTTGTTTTTTCATTTTAAGCCAGCATGGTGTATATCCCGTACCTTAATTGTGGTTCAATATATTGAATCTAACTGGGAACACAATAAGAAGGAAGTTTTTTTCTTTTTAATAATTGATTAGAATTACTGAGATGTGTTTGTCTTTTCTTGTAAAGTAGTATGTTACATATTATAAATTAGCTACTTAATACCATCTACTATACTACTTCACTATACGTTTAGATTTATCTGTTGAGACCCTCGAATAGTATTGCAAGCAACAGCTGCAAAATCATTGCCATTTGTGGCAAAGTCCACGTACAATCATTTTGTAAAAAAAATTATATAAAAGTGAATGAGTGAGTATTGTTTTTTTGGCACTACTCCAACAATTTCAAGACAGGGTACAACAGAAAAGGGCTTCACATGGAGAGAATCGAGCCCGGCCGTTGGCATGACCAGTGAATATTTTTACCACCAGGCAACCCCACTGTGCCTGTAACACCTAGCACATTGACTCACCTAAATTCAACATCCAGTCCACAAAAGCCGTAATACGTTTAGAAGCAGCCGCAGATATGAATCCGAAGATACCAACTACACCATCTGTGGACGGCAACACAGCTGAAGTAGTCGACACCGTCCTTCAGGGCACCGTTGAGTCCCAATTTGACAGAATCCCAGCAAAATGGAGAACAACATATACAAGTTCTCGATATTTACTGTACCATGCTGGTCTTAAACAAGAGTGAGTGAGTGAGTTGTAACGCCGCTTTTAACAGTATTCCAGTTATATCACAGCGTGTCAGCTTAATGTTGGAGGAAAGCCCGAAGTGATGCAGGTCTCAGACGTTTACCACTTCGGTGAAACCCAAGAGCACGGGTATGGTGCTGACAAACCTAGAAACATAATAGGGGCGAACCGGGATTCGAACCCACAATCATAGGTTTCTGGCGTGCCCAAGGGACGCAACTCTGCACAGCGAATCGCGGCGCCTTAGACGACTGGGCCACCCGTGCCCCCTCTTAAACAAGATAACACTTATGCAGATCCAGAATAAGACACAGAGACAATAAGAAGTTTTCCTAAAATAAAAACCGAACATGTATTTAAATATCGTAATGGGTGAAATCAAGGTCCCAGATGCATGTTGGGGTTGGTGGCGTCTTTCTTAACCTCCATCTAGAGGTGGGACTCCTTGGGAGAGCCTGTGGGGAGCCTCCCTTTCTGCAATCGTCCAGTTAGGAAAGTACTTCTCGCTATGTCGCAGGTATAAGTCCTGAGACATGACTGGATGACACTGAAACAGTCATGGAGGAACAGTTTGAGTGTAACGAGGAACAGACGGCCGAATTGGTCGTCTTCTGGACGCTGCAATCTTTGATGATGGGTTCTGTCTTACGTCCGTGGTGAATGTTGCATATAGGTTATTACGAATCCAATACAGGTTATCATATGACGCCTACCATTGATAGATATGGGACACACTCGTTTGATACATCATATTGCATACGCGCATATTCACATCAAGGTGATATTTACATATTGTTGCTTTCAAACATTTTCCACACAATTTGATGACAATTAATGACAATATCGCGCGGATGTTCTGATAGTGTGGAAGAACCTAAGACGTTCCAAAAAGAGAACTGGACCACCTGAAACCCTTTTTGGGGAAAATCATAAAAGCACTGTAAATATATTAGTACGTGTTACCAAATTATTAAAATAGATCACACGTAACATGTATTCTGATTTGAAATTTCTGATTGAGCAGGACACGTTCCTGTGGTCAACGTAACTTACTTAATGAAGCTACGTGTAACTACTTAAAATTAATTCTGCTGCAAATAGATGAAGAATTGCGAATGCAGCCTAAATCAATTTTTATTCATTAACACATATCCATTCATCTAGTATACAAATGTTTGATCTTGCTCTCCACGTATCATAGTCACAAACAAAATATGATGTCTTTAGAATGTACTGCTTGGGTCACGGGTTAGATTATCAGGATAACTTTCATGGGGTCATCGTTCCTTGTTTTAGTGACTTCAGTTCGACTTTGGCTGGGGGCACAACACCAGATTCCGATACCTGGGCCTCTTCTCTCGAGATGAAGAGGAATGCACTGTCAACATAAACCAAGACGTGACAGAAAGTGCCAAATAACCCGGTTAGGTTTCACTAAGGACGCTGTTCAGATGAAAGTATACACAAGCACAACTGCATTTGTAACCACGATCCCTGGTTGATTACTGATGACTGTTAAATATTTATTTATTTTTCGTGTGGTGATGTTTCTGAATATATTTTCATAATCCACAGACCTGGAGCAACATTGAACATTGAGAATAATGATTGCTTAACTTACAATTGGCGCACACGGAGTACCATGATATCAAGTCATCAGACTCAACAAGAACAGATTAAGCAAAGTGAATCAAACTACTTCTTTACATTTGTCAAAACTGAATTAGTAAAATTAGTTTGTCACAAAATATGTGTACAATATATCGATACAGTAACTATTTAAACCAACAAATAATAGCTGATGCTGTGTGAATATATATAAGGCTTTTAAGTGATATACAATCAACAAAATATAATCAAAAGGTAATCTGATTGGCTCTATTGTTAAAAGTGGGAACATATAATTCTGCATAACAATCATTTCGTGAATGTTAATCCGTTATGGGTCTCACATAATACATGCAGCACAGGCTATCCCGAATCCGTCCATTACAATGAAGACCGCACCCCCGAAGGTGTCAACAGTAGCATGGTAGACGGTGTTGTACATCGTCTCCGACAGCGCGTTAGAGATACTTTCCATGGCGGCCATACTGGAGAACAGAGCACCTGCAAAAACATGGTAAATATCCCAGTCTATCATTTTGTCAATGCAGGCAATGAACAATTTATTTGTTATATTATCATCCTTGGTGTAATGTATACACTACATTTATTAGTAAAAATAGCATATGTTGTATCTGTCAGGATCGGTACACCTCGACGTCTTAAGTCGTTTTCTCTCAGCTAGATAATATACTAGTCCGCAATAAAAACGCAGTTCTGTTATTGTGGCACTGTTGCTTTTGAACACGAACCTTGCCTTGTCTATGAAACAAAATTAAGATGATAATCGGAACTGCGTTTTTAATGCTTGTAAGATTGGGTGGTACAGTCACCATGAATGCTCGTCTCTAGTTTTGCTTCATTAAATGTACTTGATGTGACGTTAATGTGATATTGGTATCTTCTTCATAGCATCCATTAACAGGCTTATAAAAGCCGAAAAGCAAACCTTGAAAGTTGAAAGACATTCGCTCCTAATTTTGAAGTTTTATCAATTTTTCCCACATAGTTTTCAGATGATGTCTGACAATTAGTCTTCAATAAAGAGGTTAAGGACTACACGAGTTAAATTACGGCATATCTAACGCTCGAATCTCTAAAAGTAAGTCTATTGTCAACCACATGGACAATCCGGACATGGCTGACGCATGTTTATCATCTCGATCGGAGGCTGGGACGCCCTCCGTCCATAAAAGAAATAGGTACAACACATGACTCTTGTCAGATTCTCAATTTTTGGACTCAGTCTGAAGATAATTGGGATGGATGGCTTTCCTGATGTCCGTTAAAACTGGCGGTGTCTTTGGTTTCGAAGTAATACGAGTTACCTCCCTTCCCCTTATACTTTCCCTTATATCGACGTTTGATTGATCGGTAAAATGTTAATGAAAATCAAGGGCTGGTAATTTGTGATTGCAAGAGCCATGAGAATGGATGCAGGGGTTAGTGTAAGTTTACAGAAATGCTAGCCCTGGACATGTAGAGGATGAATTATATGGGACCCCTGACTACTCTATGGCACATCCTGGATAAGATTCGGCAAGGGGAATCCCCACATGACATTGCCATTTTGAAATGTTGTGTATTGTTGAGAAAACAACCTGATTACAGGGACAAGCTCATGTCTCATAATTTAAACAAATGATGACATAAACTTGTCAAATTAACAAAGAATATTAACAAACAAAAAAAAGCTCTTGAAACATGATGCTAGTTTGCAGTCGGCTTGGGAATGGGAAAGTTTGGGGGACAGTTTCTATGACACCCTCTTGAAAGAGGTCATACGCAAAACAAAAGACAAACTCATTTTTGAGGCAAAGAAAAAATCGCTTGGTTTTGGATCTATTTAAAGAGATTGCTTCCAAGTCCAATCAGCCCTTTCCTGCTGTGCCCACGGTGCAGATTCATGGTCCGAGCCAGCTTCAGCAGACCGGGTAGTCACACAACTAGAGGCAGAAGAGGTCGTGGCCGAGACGCCCAGAAACAGAGATCTAGACATCCCTATTCTACGTGGGAAAAACCTTTGTTCCGAACCCATCATAGTAGTGACACAATTGTCTTCTATGATGTCAATGCAAGAGTTCCAACCTCTAAAACGGCTTCAGGATATTTTCAAGATATCAGGCGACCTCAGACTTCCAGCAGAGGCAGACTAAGATCAGTTAGCGGCTGATTACGTCAGACCCTTGGGTTCTCGAAACTGTAAAAGTGTTCAGATTCCCGTTTATTTGGACTCCCTTTCAGAACCCACTGCCCCCAAATATGTGAGTTTGATATTCATCGTTCTAAAGAGGGATGGTGACTACAGACGAAACGACTTTATGGGCAAGTTAAACCTGAAGGACGTTTATCATACCGTCCCCATTGCAACAGATCTCAAGAGCTCACAAAACTTCCACTTCATTAGGCTTCCGTTCGCCGCATCCCCTCAAGCTTTCATCAAGCTGCCACAGCCAGTCGCATGTCTCCTGACAAGGGCAGGGTGGATATACCTGGATGACATTTTCTGCTTGGACCTGGGCTTTGTCATAAAAAAGTCAGACGAGTGCTTATCCCACCATTGCAAATAACCTTTCTCGGTTTCAAGATAAACTCACAGACTCTCTGAGGAGAAAGTGACAAACATTATCTCCACATGCCACAACCTAATCAGGAATAATCTGGTGTATAGTCGTCAACTCGTCAGTTTCTTCGGGACAATACCCTCCTCAATGATAGCAGTAATCCCTGCTCAGCTTCACTGCTGGTACATGCAGATGCAAGACTACCATATCTCAGAGAACTGCAATGGTGGTCAAACAACCTAGCAATGTTAATCGAGAAACCGATCCCAGTGACTCATCCCGACTTGATCTTAGAGACAGATGCGTCAAACCTCGGCTTGGGGGATGTCTGCCAACAAACCCGCACATGAGGACGTTGGTCCCAGGACAAGAGCAAACTTCACATAAATGCTCTGGAGCTGAAGGCAGTTTGGCTAGACGACCTAGTTTTCAAGATTCTCTGTCGCAAGCACATAGAGGTTATGTGAATGACCAGCGAGGTACACGTCCGACTACCCTCCTCGTGATAACCATACAAATCTGGGAGTTGTGTCTGGGAAAACACTTGAACCTGTGTGCTATCTATCTCCCGGGAGTGGAGAACATTGAGGCAGACAGGGCTTCCAGCTGGATGAGAGCAACTGGATGCAACACAGCTCTCTGTCCAGTCCCCTTTCTCCTAGAAATGTTGGTGGAAATCCCAATCTTACTTCCCCCTACAGCAATTCTGCTGACGACGCCCCAAGGGCTGGTTCACCCATTAGTATAAAAGGTTACAGCCTTCGAAGGTTTCTGAATGGGAGTCATTACAACCTGATAAATTGATAAATGTATTGTTGTGACTACTTAGACTTAGAGTATAATCAGATTTTCTTTTCTTCCTGTGGTCACTAGAGTGGACTCCAGGATGATGTCAAACCTTCATGAATATCTCAGTCGCCCACCGTGATATTGCTGGAATATTGCTAAAAGCGGTGTAAAACCATACTCACTCACTTATGAATATCTCAGCGCCCCGACCAGTCTCGGACCCGTTGAACTTCTATCGCCTTTCAGGACCACCTCCGTGGTCTAGTGGTAGAGCGTCCGCCCGGTAAGCGGAAGGGCCGGGGTTCGATCCCCGGCCGCGTCATACCAAAAGACATCAATAGATGGTACTTGTTGTTACCCTGTCTGGCGCTCGGGATTAAGGGAAGTAAGGGACTGAAACAAGGACTGGTCGTCTCGGGATCAGTATACTGGGTCTGCGTGGGGTATTCGTGTTAAACTGCGGCATGGTATCTCAGTGGGCTAGCACTATAAATCGGCATCAGTCCGGACTTGTACAAATGGCCGCACACACGTGCATGCACGTCTCTATATAAGTGCAATAATCCTGGACGCGGAGTTAAACCCAATTTTACCCAACCTCACTTTTCGCGTTTCACATTCAATGATTTGTTAATTTAGAAAAAGAAAGAATAAAAATGTTATTGACTTAGGTACCAATATCAAATCTACTACGTTTCCCTTTAAAATGAGTATTTCACCTCCATCTCCACACACTTCGTGTGCCTGCGGAAATTATCAAAGAAGCATTTTGGTACCTAAAGACGGTTGTTAAAAAAATGTGAATTCAAATATAATGTTCGGAAAGATGTCTCTCTATTTACCTTGTTCCAGCGGTGACGTCATCTTCGACATGGTTGATCGAGCAACAGGAGAAACGGCGAATGTTAAGAGCGAAATCACTGGGACTGCAAAGTGAATATTGATTTATAGCATATGACGTATCAGGCAAAATTGTTTGTTATCTATACTGAACAACAAAAGTTCTTGTGACATTGAATAAGATTTAATGCAAAGTTATGTATTTTTCCAAATCTGAAACAATTTCGGTTTGCAACAGATAAAATATTCCTGTTAGTGTTCAAATGGTTTAATTTGCCATACTGACTTAAAAAAATGCGTGATTTCATTAAAAAAACATGAACATGCCAAAATGTCAATTTACAAATCAAAAGCATGTGTGTCCACCTCTGGTTGCGATGCAAGCAACACATCTTCGTCTCATGGAATGGACCAGGCGTCGCACAAAGTCCTGTGGGATATCTGTCCATATCTGCTGGAGCATGTTTCCAAGTTCATGGAGTGTCTGTAGAACACGTGGTTGACGTCGAAGGCGCCGATCCATCTCATCCCACATGTCGAGGGGAGCGAGTCGGCCAGGGGATGACATTCACGTTATTTTGTTGAAGGGAATCCTGAACAAGTTGAAAGGTAATGCCTTGGCCATGACGACGCAAAAACGGTAGAACTACAGGGCCGACGATCTCGTGCCGGTAGCGCTGTCCATTGAGATTACCCTCTACCACTTTCAAACGGGTCCTCTGTCTTGCTGTAATCCCATCCCATACCATAACGCTGCAGCCCCCGAACCGATCTTCTTCCATGACACAATGATTGACGAAACGTTCACCTCGACGTCGGTAAACTCGAATCCGTCCATCGCTGTGGCTGAGGTGAAAACGAGACTCGTCAGTGAATAGAATTTGTCCCCACTGCACGGCCGTCCAGCGTATACGCTGTCTTCACCACTGTAGACGTGCTTGAAGGTGGTTTCCTGTCAAAATGGGACGTCTGGCGGGTCTTCTGGCGGGTCTTCTGGCGACAGTCCCTGCACATCTTAGGCGACGACGTTCGGTTTGAGAAGATATTCGTCGAAGGTCAGGGATGCTTCTTGCAGTCACTGTTGCTCCCTGGACTCGATTTCGTAGGTGTGTTGTTCGAATCCAGTTGTCTTGTCGATTATTGGTTACGCGTGGCCTCCACTCCGACGATGGTCTATGACTGCATTCGTCTGTTGCCAACGTTGCCATAAACACCAAATGGTGTTTCTGTGGACGTTATATTGTCTTGCAACATCACCTTGACTTGATCCTGCATCAAGCATGCCATTGGCTCGCAGACGCTCATTTTCGGACAGGCGTGGCATTTCGTAAAGTTGAATAATTGTGTAATTTTATTGTTTTTCTGAGTGGTTTGTGTCAGAACGATGCTAAACAATGCATATGGAATCCCGTTAACGCAAATGTTTTTATATCCTTTCTTGGGCAGTGAAATGCATGGAATGCATGCTTTTTTGTAGCAGTTACGCTTTTTCGACTTGTTTCCAAACATGTACTACAACATTGAAAACAAAACTTTACTTGTTTGAAAGATACACTAAAATATTGGTGTCACAGGAACTTTTGTTGTTGAGTATAATTCCAATAAATGGCAACAATGATGACTCTTGTGAAGGAAAAAGAGACTAGAGTATTTATCAATTGTCATGTAACGTACATGTAGGTAATATCACCTTCATTTACAATAAACATCTTGAATCCTGAAAACTAGAGTAAAACGGGCAAGGATTTCGTTACTCAAATTAGTATAATGGGTGCAAGGACCAACGTGGCCGCGAAGTGAAGTTAACCCTAAGCCTTTAGCATTTTCACGTTGTTACATCTTCATTGCATGTTACACCAGCCTGTAAATATTCGAGTTTGTGCCAAACAATTCAGTAACTGATATAGGATTTAACTATCCACGCTCTCGGAATGACATGCAATAAGGTTATTGTAACCACCCGTATCCACATTGTGTCATTTTGTTTCCCGTAATCTAAAGAACCCCATGGGATGTTTTAAATGCCACTTCTATTTGGAAGTTTGTGTCAGTGAGTCTGGGTTTCGCTTCGTTTAGCTTTATGCCAGCCATGTCACGGACACCGCGAACAGACTGCAAGCAATGTACCTCTCTGGGGAATTCAAACTAGGTCTTAAATATGAATATACACAAGCTTATGAATTCTTATATATGTACATAAAAGCAACGAAAACCATTTCCATAACCCATAAGAAATCTATTCCGATTCCAACTGTGTCATGAGCATGTGTTCATGAACAGCTATCAATAAGTGATGATACCAGGTGTTCGCGATAAGGCGAGTTATCCTGGCCCACTGGTGGGTCCAGTCACAAACACACGCAAACGCAAGTCAAGTATTCACCCGAACAAACATTGGAACATAAGGTTCAAGTCAATGTAAGGAAATAGAAAGTTGTTCATGCTCAGTTCAGCCTCATAAGAAAAAATGTCGCACAAAATGCCACAATGAGTAAAATATCTTCCGCAATATAATCATACGTAGAACAGGTCATTGTGCCCTGTATTAACATTTATAAATGAAATATCAGTTGCACAAAATAAATATATAATACTAACCTACGTAGAGAATGGTTGACATCTATAGTTATGCCACTATAGATGTCAATGATGAATTTATGTCCAATGTCGCGGTATGAATGTAAACTTACCTAAATACAGCATCCAATCGTTGACAGCCAGTCCTTCCATCACGAAGGATGCTGCGCCGAAAGCAACTCCTATCAACGCAATTGTCATGTCTCGGAAGCAAGGCTGTAAAAGCTTGAGTCCAACTAGGCTACTTACAACACTGAAGGACAGTCTGATTGCACCATAGTAGCCGATTTTCAGAGAGCTCCAACAAAATGGCTTGTCTAATTGATACAAAGTTTCTACATTTGACCGTCCAAGCACTTGGAATCCTCCAAAAGTGAATATAAGGAGTGCTAGTATATACATGGCTCGCTGTTTACCTGAGCCTCGTGTGAAGAAGAATCCAAAAACCTTCTTGATGTGTGGCATTGGAGACCACCGTTTCTCCATCTTATTGGTCATAGTTTCAGGCAGGAGTGTTATTACCAAGATCAGTCCCAGACCAAAGATGGCGGTAATCATTATCGCAGCGTACAGGTAGTTGACCCTATGTATGATGAATCCAACGGCCAATTGACCAATAGACCCTGCCACAGCAAAGCTACCCTCCACCAGAGCTATCATGACAGTGCGTTTCTTTCCAGGCTCAGTCACATCTGCTGTGTATGCAAACACAGCCAGGAGATATCCGCTGAACGATCCAGTGAGACCCTCCAAAACATAGCCCAAATATAACCAGCCAAGGGGAAATCGAAACGCTATTACAAGACACAACATTGTTCCTTTTAGGACAGCCCCTAGGGTAGGTATACAAAATAGGAATTTCCGGCCAAGGAAGTCGGAGTAGGATCCAAAGACTAGGTTGATGAAGATGGACACAATGGATCCAGAGAGTGATAAGTACAGCAGGATATCCGACGACTGTTGTTGGATGTTGATTCCAATGAGATTGTCATGGTTGCTTTTATTTCTGCTGCAAGTGTTTCCAGTGCTGAAACTTTCATTTGGGTTGTTTGTGTAAGACTCAGCAATACGCTTCCGGATGAACTGGCTGAGGAGTGGCGAGAAGGATATGAAACCAGACATATAAACCACCGCCACTATCCCGCAAGTCACCATGGCCCTTAGCAAGGGCACACTCTTGGCATCATTATAATCGACATCAATAACGTTTGCTTTGGAGCTACCAGCCTTTCCCATACTGCTCATGTTTAACATGCACTATGGTGATGCATCAGTTAGCTTATCGGAACAGTCCTCAACAACCAAGGTTATCACGTGAATGCAACGGTGTTGATAGATACGTTCAAAACATGGAACACCACGCTTTCATCATGTGATGGGGTGATAGTAGTTTAGTAACGTCGTCTTCTGTGTGTTTAAATACTTATCATGTCATGAATGTGGTAGAATGTATGACAAATGATGCTACCTCAAAGATATGAGTAATTAATTTGCGTTGCATCTCCTCCAAGTAAACTCAGTATCGCCCGTACCGGAAACACAAATGCGCTACATTTGGAATGAGTGAGTGAGTTGGGTTAAACGCCTCGTCGAACATTATTTCAATAATACCACGGTGTTTGGCGGAAGTTGCAGATCCATGACGCTGATGACGTAGTGATGACGAAATATTATTCATAGTCAGGCAAAACATGACACAAACCCAAGATTAATAGATTCTATCGTCATCTTCTGGGTATTTAAATACTTATCATGTCATTAATGTGATTAACTGTATGATAAATGATGTTATCGCAAACATATGGGCAATTGATTTGCGTTGCATCTCCACCAAGAAAGATCAGTATTTTCTGTGCCAGATACACAAATGTGATACATTTGGAATGAATGAGTGGGTGAGCTTCGAGCAGTGTTTCAGCTATACCACAGTGTTGGAAAAGTTGAAACAAAGTGGATGATGTGTGGCTTGATGCCATTGCTGACTCTCCTGCTGGCCCTAAAGTGACTGCCTTCATGGACTACGTGACAACCTGTTGGGTTCAAGGAGGGGCCTTCATGCCAGAGATTTGGAACCATTTCGAAAACCAAGGCCACCGTACCAACAATCACCTGGAAGGGTTGCACAACAAGATAAAGAAACTTGCCAAGAAGTGCCACCCGGACATCTACGAGGTAGTGAAGCTATTTCAGCGAGAGCAGTCACTCAAAGAGGTTGCAGTCCTTAGACTCTCACACCAGTGATCAGAACCTTCACGAAGAAAGAAGAACAAGGCAATCGATGCACGTATTGCGTCCCTCAAGATCCAGCTCCTGAACCCACACCTGAGTGAGATGGAATATGCTGACCACGTGGGCGACCTCCTTCATCTGCATTATGATATTCATATGCTATTCATATTCATCAATGTAAAGTTTTGATGAATATGTTATCCTTGTTGAATAGAAAATGAGAAAATGAAATTATATACGGTAACCTGTTAGAATCACAAAGCATGTTTTGACAGCATAGCCGCGAGAGCCACATTATACAATCACGCAACCATAACCATTGCCGCGAGAGCCACATCAATTTGGGCTATCTATTTTCGAAATGTGGCTTTGCCGGCCTGTAACCCTTACAAACAATGATTCATAGTCAGAACAAAACCGTGATTCGAATCCACGATCAGTGGCTGCTTGGGCTAAAGATGTGTATCAGTAACAGAACACCAATCACCATTATATAGCAAGACATACAATTAAACAAATAGAACTATAAAACTTTTTCAGCTGCATTTGAAGAAGTCATTATACGTGGGGATTAAGGTTTGACGCTGTTGATACAGTATCATCTATGTCTTAGCTGATATTAAAAACATATTCCACAGTTCGTAGGGAAGTGAAGTATCATCATACATTGTACACGTGTATATGAAGTTCATGTTGATCTTCTCAAATGGCAAACTGATACTTTAAATCATTAACTGCCAGGTAGGGCCAGGTTCACACAGTGCCGATTAAGGCTCCCGTTTGAGATCAGACAGGGCTACGGCACGAAAAGTGACAAAGTCGGACTACTGTCCTCAATGATCTGGAATGTCCTATCATTGTCTGAACGCAGTCGTATAGGTACGTAACAGAGTCCTGCGGATCGGGAAAGATCCAGAGAGGTCGGCCAAGCACTCCCGACAGTATGGTGCGTCCCGTAACATTCGGGAAACTCGTGACTATGTCGTGACAGATTCTGCTGTATCGGATCAAAATCGTAACAATGTCCTGTGTTGTCTGGATGGTGTCATGTTGATCGGGACTCTGTCGTGATGAACGGACATGAATTGTTCATTGCCGTTTCTTGTTGATTGAGTACCGATTGCGTCTTTGTCGGTTCACTGTCCGGTCACTGTTGAATCTCTGTCGGATCGCATTCGGGGAATCGGGACTCTGTCGGGACACATTCGGTCGTTTTTTACCATGCGGCAGATACAAATCGGATCAGATTCAGATTGAGAATGGGAGAATCGGGACGAATTCGGCTGGAAACGGCTAAATCGCGGCGCTTCCTGAACAATATCTGATTTTTTGTGAATTTCCCACCACAAATCACAGGATCTTGATCAGACTTTTGACAAATATTAAGAGGGAATGGTCCTTCCAAGGACGGCAGTTAGAATCCGGAATGTGTGACTGAGCCCTAAAAGAAATTATACACGATATATCAAATTAGATTTGACCCAAAAAATACAAATGTTCACATGAAAGCGTTAACTGGCTGAAAACAGTCGCCGAAACACTTCGAACTTCACAGAACTATGATACAATGATACCTAACTATGAACAACCATTTCTTATCATTTTTCACAATTTTTTGACATGGGTGTATACATTTGTTTGTCCCGTTGTTTTATTTTTTTCAATATATTGACTCGAAGAGGGAACACAAAAGAAGGTCGTTTTAGTTTTCGTTTAATAAAGTCATCTATAAAGAGATCGATTAGGACGTAAACTTCAAGATTACTAGAGAACTCTTTCTTTAACTCTTGGTGAGGTTAATTTTACTTTCTTTATCTACATCCTGTGCGATGTCAGATATTATAGATTTCCTGGTTTTTGCTAAGACTCGGTGAGAATAATTGAACATTTCAAAATAGACAGGATCTTAACGTTGCATCCTAAGTGTGGTTCCTCTCCCCGGTAACCGTGTTCGGGGACGGTTATCATGTTGTGTGAGTAACGGGTCTCTGCCGCTATCGCCATTCCAAGGGTTCACTGTAAATGCAAGGTTATATCACAGGACAAACAGCGGTTGTAGAAGACCATGTCTTTGTGTCATTGTAAGAGAACAATTGTAAGAGTTATAATTTATTGATGAATGCATACTATACAAACATGGGCATTGTACGTGGCAAATGATCAGAAAGTTTGCAAGGAAAAACGCCTAACAGCTGACACCGAAAACAACATAAAGATACATCCTTCATTGAGATTGTTGCAGAAGGTCTCCATTGTGTGGAACTAGTGAACATCATCCAACTGGCATCTAACGAGAACGCGTATGGCATTTTATATAATACCCACGTTCCATGTCTATATAAATAACAATAAAGGACCACATATAACTGAAATCATATAAGTGAATGAAGCAATCACTGGATTGTCTGGTTCAGACTCGATTATTTACATATAGCTATTGCTGACTGTGTCGTTAAGCAATTAACAAAGAAATACATCAATGTCTGATGGAAATCGTTGCCTACTGTTTAATATGTAGCCATGAAGCATCATCAGTCGCGACTGAAGCCACGGGTTCGAATCTCAAAGTAGGTACAATGTGATGCTCAGTCTTGGTGTCTTCCGTCATGTAACGGTTGAAATGATTTTTGTCACTCAAGCATTTCTGTACATTTAGCGACCCCCCAAAGGGTGATTTACATTTCAACCATCGAGGAGTTAGTCAGAGCGTTGACTCCATGTTTAAAACACATGGGCTACGAACGTGATGCTCTTTACAAAATAATGCATAACAAAGAACCAACGCTTACTCCCAGGTATTCTAAATAAAGTCGTCCAACCTCGGCGCCTATACAGGCAACAACCCGTTGCAACAAAATGACCAGAACACATTCTAATGGCGCCAATACTGATAGTTTCTGTTTTCACGCTGCATGTGTTCAGAATGATCTAAGAGATGCGTCATTTCAGATCGTAGAACTGTCCAGGTTTATGACACAAAAACCAGTTGGGTGTAAAGGACATCTTCACTAACTTCTATGCGAGCACTGATAGTGTTGAGCACGTGTATGTGTTTGAGTATCATTCGTTGTTTGTGGTGTCTGTACACGTTTGTGGGGACGATGCTGGCTCCTCCTTGTTCACAGTCACGTCGTTATTGGTTGGAGGAATCGTTACCTCGTAGACGAGGTACCCGCTGTTACGAGAGATGCAGAGGAAGACGCTGCAATATACAACATATGATAGTATTGCTTTACGTTACGTTCTGACAGGTTTAGAAGACATTTTCCACAAACGTGGATATGTCAGCAGATATGTCGGTGAGCATTGTTCCAGCCACTCTATTTACATACACAGTTCCTATACAGAGAGTCGTGGCGAATAACCATTCAATCAATCTGAAACCATAACTAAAGATAAAGGGAAGACTGCGAGTGTTCAGACCAATGAAAACTGAGCATGCAGATATCGTATGACAAAGCCAAGTCACATATTTCAGCACATGCTTCGTATTACTCAAGCCAAGTCACATATTTCAGCACATGCTTCGTATTACTCAAGCCAAGTCACATATTTCAGCACATGCTTCGTATACCACCAGCCCAGACACATTATTCAGTACAGGCTCCGTATTACTCAAGCCAACCTACATATTTCGATACAGACTCCGTATTACACAAGCCAAGCAATATATTTCAGCAAAGATGTCGCATCGCAAAGCCAAGTCACACATTCTATACAGATGTTGTAATACAAAGCAATACCACGAAGTGCATCACAAACTTCAGATGATACAGTTCAAGATAACACGTACATCTCGTACACAATGTACTTTAACGCGTATAAACGTCAGAAACAGGTCATGCTGCAATTGAAGGACAATACGAGGTCAGCTATAAGGTCATACAGACACTGAGTCAGAAATGAACATTTAAATTCCAGCCAGCAACATTTCAGCAATATAGTTACTAAAGCAATGCATTTTATGAAAACCTGTCAACAACAGATAATAAACATATGTATTTAGTTTCATATCCTTAAGTATCATTTAGAAGCTACATGCAGTGCCAATGAAGACAGACTTGACTTATGGATTAATCTGATTTATTCGTATATGTATTTGTTGCACACAAACAAATCGGTTTTTTGTTTAAGAAAACAACAACGAGTGGGAGTTGTTTATCTTACACATAAAACGCTGCAGGGAGAATAAACCATGAGATACGCAGCCCTGAGTGGTTTATTCTCTCTGCAGTGTTTTATTTACGACAAACACTGACCACGAATCGTTTATTTCTTATATGGATATCAACGTTACTTAAAAGCCTCTTTAAGGATGCTGACATACTGCATAATATACAAACTTTAAACATATTAACCCAAAATTTAATAAAGGTGACTCCCTGAATAGAACCCAACCTCGCATATGTCGGACAAGTCCATTTAACGAACAGGTGGGTTAAGTTTGGTATATCCCGCATATTCCCACAATCATCAAAGTCGATTACCTGTACCTTTTCTCCTAATACAAACTGCTATATCTCTCCCACTTTTTGATATAATCGTTCGGCCACTGCGTTTATCTGCGTTGCACGGTTACGTCTATTGGAAATAACTTACTACTGTAGACATTTCCCACCAAAATATAACGTCGTCCAATATATGACGTCATCAAGTTGCGATATGTTACATTTTCGAATCTCCAGAAATGACGTCGTGATAGAACAGTGTTCTGTCGTGAAATAGACCACGCTCCGTTCTTCATTGTTCTCATAGCTATCTTATATTTATTATAAGTGCATGTGATCGGTGAATATAGCATACTTTCCATATGAAAACTCAGCAAACAATAGGATTCAGTTTATAGTGAGTGAGTGAGTGAGTTTGATTTACGCCGCTTTTAGCAATAATCCAGCAATATCACGGCGGGGGATACCAGAAATGGGATTCACACATTGTGCCTGGGAATCGGGAATCGAACCCGGGTCTTCGGCGTGACGAGCGAACGCTTTAACCACGAGGCTACCCGACCGCCCCGATTCAGTTTCTAAAGATCAACACACAAAACATTGGGATACTCACACAATGAAGCAGGAGGTAAGCACACCAAACCCAGCCATCATTATGAAGACGGCCCCCCTGAATACCCCTACAGTGTTCTGATACACGGTATTGTAGAGAGTGTTGGACATCGTGTTGCAGATGGTTTCCATGGCAGCAATACTGGAGAATAAGGCACCTTCAAAGAAAGAGAATCGGAAATATGAAGGAAAGCGTAATATGGTGCCACTTTGGAAGCAGGAAAAAGAGTTATCGTAATTTCGATTATTTTCTTGTTATTTCAAGTTCATTTAAAAACCTTAAGTTACAAATTGGAGTATCAAATTAAAATAGTATTTTCTCGTTACTTCGATTATTTTCTCAATATTGCAAAGTTTATGTTCAAAAATCAAAATCGAAATTACGAAAAAATAATCGAAGTAACGAGAAAAAAACTTGAAATTGTGGAGAATATAATCGACATGCGAGAAAAATAAAAAAGTCTAGTATTTTTAAATAAACTTGAAATAACGAGTAAATCGGAATTACGAAAAAACTCGAAATTTCGGGAAAAGAAATTAATGTAAGTAGACATTCCGATGTAAAAGAATTATGCCAACAAATTTGCACCATTAAACTTTCGTAAGAACGAACATTTTATATTTATGTTTAAATTGCGTTAGAAATAGTTACATTGATCGGAATGAATACGTAAATCGCATCATTGTGGTGGGTAAATAATCAACCATATCTGCAAACTTGTGAACGTGCTTACCTTGTTCTAGTGGCGAGGTCATTTTGGACATGGTTGCCCTGGCAACAGGAACAACATTGAATGCTATGAAACCGATTACTGGCACTGAAACAAAGAACTGATTTATATTATCTGGAACCAGGCTAAGAAATAGTTATAGTTGTTATCACATCAAATCTAGGTGCATGTGACAACTCAAGCTATCCCTTGTTTCTTGGTGAATTATCTTCACTGAGTACTACTGGCTCCAAAAGTCACACGGAGCTATGTATTGGTTCACTTGCTCCTTATCGGCTTCAAATAACGACATTGACTCCACAAGCTACACCGATTATATATTAACTCCACAAGCTACTTACTCGAAAATATCATATTATTATGGTTCCACAAGTTGCCTTATAGACCCGAAGAGTAATATATTGTCTCCACCATAGGCTCACAAGACAGGAAATTGTCCCCACTGGATCCACGAGTTGCCTACTGGCCCCACAGAACTATATATTGGCTCCACGGCTGGCTATTGGCCCCACAAAGTGACTTGGGGTGTATAATCTGCCTATTGGATCAATCCACGTGGTGTTCATTCGCTCCACAGGCTTATATTATTGGTCCACAAGCTTACAGCAGCTCCACCAGCTGCTTTAACATTAATCGGACCTTAAACTGTCACAAAGTAATTAAAATTGTTTTACTCCATGTATGTTATACCACTATTACAGTTTAACGGGAATTTACGCTCAGTATAGGATACTCAGATATAGGAGGTAGATCAGAAACCCATTGAAAACTTACCTGAATACAGCATCCAATCGTTGACGGCCAGTCCTTCCATCACGAAGGATGCTGCGCCGAAAGCCAGTCCTATTAATGCAATTGTCATGTCTCGGAAGCAAGGCTGCAGAAGCTTCAATCCAACTACACTGCATGCGACAGTGAAGGACAGTCTGATAGCACCATAGAAACCGATTTTCAGAGGGCTCCAACAAAATGGTTTGTCTAATTGATAGAGAGTTTCTACTGAAGTCCGACCTAGGTTGACAATTACTCCAAAATAGAATATAAGCATTGCTAGAATATACATGGCTCGCTGTTTACCTGAGCCTCGTGTGAAGAAGAATCCAAAAACCTTCTTGATGTGTGGCAGTGGAGACCACCGTTTCTCCATCTTATTGGTCATAGTTTCAGGCAGGAGTGTTATTATAACGATCAGTGCCAGACCAAAGATGGCAGCGATCATTATCGCAGCGTACAGGTAGTTGACATCCTCAATAATAAATCCCACTGCCACTTGTCCAACTGCTCCGGCAACAGCTAAGATACCCTCCATGAGAGCTATCATGACAGTACGCTTTTTCCCTGGCGTTGTGACATCGGCAGTGTAAGAGAACACGGCTAACAGGAAGGCTGTAAACCCTCCAGTAAAACCTTCCAAAATGTATGCCAGGTAGAGCCAATTAAGGGACATGTGGAAGCTTATAATAAAACACAGAAGCGTTACTTTCAGGGCAGCTCCTAAAGTAGGTACAAAGAAAAGGAACCTTCTTCCGAGGAAATCCGAGTAAGATCCAAGGACTAGGTTGACAAGGATGGCGATAATGGAGCCGGGTAGAGTAGTAATAAGCAAGAGTTCTGATGACTCTTGTTGGATTTTGATTCCAAGTTTATTGTTGTCGTCACTGTTATTTCGTTTGCAGACGTCCCCGGTGCTGACACTGCCGTTGCTGTTGTTGGAGTAACGCTCGGCAACTCTGTTCCTTACAAACTGGCTGAGGAGCGGGACCAGTGAGATGAAGCCAGAGATGTATAACACCATCATCAACCCGCAGAGAAACATAGCCTTCAGGAACGATGTGGGTTTAGTGCTTGTGGCCCCAAGGAGCGGTTTTTGTTCCTCCTCCGTCGGCATTATTGACAGATTTACACTTTTTCAGTCCTGAAACATAATCATACGAATGTGAGATAACGCTGCACCTCAGACCATATGACCGCTGCCTGTCAGAAAGTCGACTTCACAGTTGAAAAGGTCATAAAATGTACCACTCTGCCTTGTGTGTAGGTGGGCGTGTTAAGCGTGTCTCGTGACAATGAGACTGGTTGACAGTGTGATCAGTATATATCGCTACATAGCCTCGCACCATATGCTCGCTTCAGATGGTCACCGATTACCACGTGCACGGTCTATAATTATATATCGAACTTAAATGAAACTGACATATCAATAATGTTGCTTTTGAATGTCAATATTTGAATACGTTTTTAGAATGAGATATGGCTTTGTCAATTCTATGAAGGTAACTTAAATTTAACATTTGCATTTTATGGTAACATACATTTTAGGTTTGGGTGATTGATTTGTGAACGGTATCGACTGGGAAGGGGGAAGGTGCTGTGCAAATGTGCGTGCCTTGAGCACACCAGAAACCTATGATTGGGGTTTCGAATCCCGGTTCGCCCCGATTATGTTTCTAGGTTTGTCAGCACCATACCCATGCCCGTTGGTTTCACCAAAGTGGTAAACGTCTGAGACCTGCATCACTTCGGGCTTTCCTCCCACATTAAGCTGACACGCCGTGATATAACTGGAATAATGTTAAAAGCGGCGTTATACTAAACTCGCTCACTCACTCTTTTTACTGGGGTGTTTACGAGCCACATTGTAGGTATGAGGATTAAAGGGCTTTGATCCTGTGGCAACCGAGATGTTATAATTTGGATAGTTAGTTATCAGAGCCCAATTGCGTACATTGATGGTCATGGTGTCAATCACTGGAGCGTCAGTTCCAGGCTCGATTATTACAAAAAAGGCATATAGCTGGATTATTGCTAAGCGCGGCGTTATCCAACCAACAAACAAAGTCATCTGAGTAGTAACTGATTATGTACATTATCCCTATCACATTGACCTTTCCTTGAACTTGGGGATCGAGTGAGTGAATTGGAATTAACGTGACCTTTCAGTTATATTGCGGTGGAAAGACAAACGTAATCATTTCTTACACGTTAACCTCTCAAAGACATCAATCATTAGGGTCATGTTGACAAGGAGAATTATCTGGGCGGACCGCGACAAGTGGAACCTGGCTTGGTAACGGTACACACATCGATTAGCGAATTTACACCTACTGTGACTGACCTGTATGTACAGAGGTCACTTCCAGGCAATCACACTCTCCATGGCTACTTTTATTTCTACACGATCCTACTTTCGTACCAGAGTTTGTGAGATTAAATATCTATGTGTTACTCCTCCGTGAATAGATCACCCGTTTAATAACAAATCTATTTACTGTACAGTGTCTGAAAACATCACGTGCGGACGGGACTATTTTTAGGCATCAGCTGGTCATCCGAATGTTTGTGGGGATGGGGGTGAGGCTGGGTCCAGATAGTTATACGAAAGCTATTCAGCTCCTATGGATAATCTATTCCCGATAGACACTACTATTTACACTACATAAAACAGATATGCATAGATGCATGTAGCTCACCACACCCCTGTAAGATTGGAATAGTTTTTTTCTGAATTTGTTACGTCCATAAATCGTTGCAGTTGCCTTTGATCAATAGCAGGTCAGGCGAACAAATACGCTTAAGAGAGAGAAGGTATGGGGTATCTCTAGTACAAGCACCCTGTCACTATAAAAGTTCAGCGTATTATCAATAAACAAAACATTATATTGAAGCATAATCACAACATTCATCACCGCGTCTACTTACACGTCTATGGTCGAATCACCAGCCACGAATGTTCATACGCCACCTTTACGACGTACCTTGCCTTGGGCCGTTTTGTCTCGTTTTGGCGTGATCGCGTCGGCTGCGTCACAATGACTGAGATTGTTGGGGAGTTAATTTGGTACAACTGATTATTCGGCTTTGCACTTTTTCGATAGTTTCGTAGTGCACTGACCACTTCATATCATTTTTAATACTACATTTATGTACAGTTTGACAGATTATAATAATATGAATATCAAAATTCATCACCACTTGTTAAGTTCACTAAAATGTCATCAGCGGGAAGTTGCCACAGATAAACACAGATTCTAAGCAAGTCTGATCTCCTTATACTATGGAATGATTGAACTGGTTGAGTGACTTCTTTCCATCAGAATTACACACAGAGAAAAAAAAAGACTAAAAATCCTGAAGATATCCTGTATACATGGTATTAAGTATTCACAACCAATTTCCTCTAATAATAAAATGTTACCTTTGACATCACTAAGCATCAATACTCAATTGTAAAAAACACAAACCTTGATGTGAACATTATTATACCTTCTATTATAAGAAATACATCTTTTTGTAGACCTTTTAATTTCAACGGTGATATGCTACTATTATGCGACGTTTAAATGTATATAATTTTACCGCTAAAAAGGTGTTGAAATATGTTAATGTGCCAAACGTATTTAAATTTAACTTAACACGCAGCGCTTGTTGCATAAACATTCATATATTATCATTATCAATTTTTAGGTTTTACGTCAACTTCTCAGTCCTCTATTTCGTCGACGGGGTAGGTGGGGTTGAATAATAAATAATATGCTTAATAGATATAAACCACCATACTTAATTGTATATTGAAAAGTTAAATTAACACATTACATAACATAGTGAAGATTTATAGGTATATATGTTAACTAAAAATTATAAATGATGTATGTATGTAAATACGGATATATCAAATATAATACTAGAACATATGGATTGTGTTACAGAGGGAGAAAGTTTTAAATAAAGATAAGATAAAGGTATAATAAAATAGTAATGTATAGCTTTGTTAGATATAAAGCATAGCAGGATATAGAAATATAAACAGAATACGCAATTGGGCTCTGATAACTAACTATCTAAATTATAACATCTCGGTTGCCACAGGATCAAATCCCTTTAATCCTGTGGCCTACAATGTGGCCCGCGAACACCCCAGCAAAAGAGTGAGTGAGCGAGGTTAGTATAACGCCGCTTTTAAGAGTGTTCCAGTTATATCACGGCGTGTCAGCTTAATGTGGGAGGAAAGCCCGAAGTGATGCAGGTCTCAGACGTTTACCACTTTGGTGAAACAGGCTGTTTTTGAGTATGATTGGCCTGCTAAATAAAGGGAAACTGGAGTGAGGCCTGTAGCTTGAACATTCATATCTTTGGATGTTAAGATGTTTTATAGCGCTTTTACAAGAACATATTCTCCAGGAAAGGTAATTAAGCATTAAGAAACCTGACAGACACTTTTGGCGTTCAGTCCGTAATTTGTAGATTTGTTCACAGGGACAGGACGTCAATCTTTCTGAAGCATTCATTTGTTTTCACACAACAGCCGATAATCCCTAAGCTTACTCGGCTCCACACGAGAGAGAGAGAGAGAGAGAGAAGGCTTCTTTCCCGGGCATACCCCTGCCTTCTGGTTTCAACCGAGCGAAGCATATATTTTGTAATCTATAGGATTACATACATTCTCTCTCTCTCTCTCTCTCTCTCTCTCTCTCTCTCTCTCTCTCTCTCTCTCTCTCTCTCTCTCACACACACACACACACACACACACACACACACACACACACATTTGATCATGCGTACATATTGAATAGGAAGTGTGTGTGTGTTGATCTGTTGTCCCAATCACTGACCAAGAGTGTCAGTCGGCATGTAACAAATCTTTATAACCGGTAAGATTGTGATAACTGTCACACCTGACATTTTTGTCTGAATGACACCTCTGAAAACAAGGGGTGAACCGTTACAGAGTAATTCGGGGTAACGACTTTCTGCGCTATAGAATCAAAGTACCGTTGTGCTGTATGTATATGGAGTACATATATCTTACGATGACGTTTAATTCCTTAATCAGTACGATGTATGGCATAAGTATATACACTTAAAAGTAGACACATGGTTACAATAATAATGACAGAGATAAATAAGCGCAGGTCATGTAAGTATTATTACCTTAGTTAGTTATAATTTGCCATTCTTTAAACATTTTTCATAAGATGAAAGAAATGGTGGTGCAGAAAAAAGACAAGCAATTAATACTATCCGGGATAGAATAGGTGTTCAGCAACCCATGCTTGCCGTAAACGGCGACTATGCTTGTCGTAAGTGGCGACTAACAAGATCGGGTGGTCAGGCTCGCTGACTTGGTTGATGCATGTCATCGACCCCAATTGCATAGATTGATGCTCATGTTGTCAATCACTGGACTATCTGGTCCAGACTCGATTACTTACAGATCGCCGTCATATATCTGGAATATTGCTGAGTGTGGCGTTATACAATTAACCAACTCATCTTTTTCCAACATCCTGACTCCTTATTTGACAAATATAACAATCTTTGAACTATTTTTAATATGAAACGTTTTACGCAGGGATCTCGTGGTCTATCTAGCCATTAACCGACATTCCGTCAGAGCCCAATAGAATGGCGCACTGAAAGAACACGTTTGTATCTCTTTCCCCATACTGTCAACATATGTACTGGGTGTACCTGTGAAGAAAGGAGGGGGTCAGTATGCTTCTGAGTGCAGGTAATGCCGACGAGATTACGTGTGGTTGCACACAGTCTTTTGTAATTGCGGAGCGCAACATCATACGTTATATCTGTATGGGGAATAGAACTCTGTTCTTCAGTGAGACGAGCCAACGCCTTATCCACTTCGCTACACCTCCCCCCCCCCCCCCACACACCCCCCCCCCCCCCACACACACACACACACTCACTCATGCGAGTGTGTGGGTAGTGTTCAAAAACTGAAGTTAGCAATTACACCAGATATATCATAGACTGAAAATAATCAAGACAGACAAACCTGTTACTGAAGTCATGAGCAACGATCCATGCAGTCGTGTTGTGCTATAGTGCTTGCCCGATCAACACCTTCATTTGCGTCGTATCCTGACCCGGAATTCACCTATGGTGTGATGCATGTATACGTAAACGGAGTAATCTGTTGTTTCGTCAGCGGCTGATATTAGATCTGTGTCAGATAACACTGAGGTACGTACATTCATCACATCGTCTTATAACGGTGTACAACTCTCGCCGGCGTCTACAGTCAGCAAACAGAATACGTATCCTTATAATCTTCGAGATATACGAGCACATTTATATGTGGGGACCGGAGATAGGTTCGTGATATCGGCACATTCGAGATAACGGAGTTCGAGATAACGATGTTCTAGTGAACGTACATCTCGTACATCTCAATGGTATATTCATAGTGCTGTTCACCTATTCTGGCACCAGCTAGAAATTCGTATTGAAAATATGAGGAAACACTCGAGGCAATAATGTTACTTATGTCCAAGGGCGTACGTTTCGGCCCTCGGATGGTAGCTCAGGGTGATGACGGAAGACAAAACTCAGGGGTGAAGTTTAGACGACAGCAGCCATATTTATTGATGCAGGTTGAAATGAGTCGAAAAGGTACATGTTGATAATAACGTGACAGAACACAATCCCTTGGTTCATTTCAGTGATTATGTCTAATTACTGAATATTTCAGTAATTAGACATAACCACCGAGTGAATCAGTTATTAGACATAATCACTGATATTTCCAGTTATTAGACTTAATCACTGATTATACTTGTTTCCTGTAACATATATACGTAAGATCCGGCGACGTTAGGAGGTGTTAAATAAAATTTATAGATAGCTCTGGAGATTAAGGGTCCTGCCCGGAGGGGCTTATGATAAGAGGGGAACGCCGAATGTTTGCTGAATATATCAAACAGACAAAGGGCATAGAATTTCGGTGCACTTGGAAACATATTGAACCAGTTAGGTATTTAGATAAATGAAATGTAAAATAAAAGTATTGAAATGGTTTGCACTATTTAAGTAAAAGTATTGAAATGGCTTGCACTATAACAATACCCCTGAACGTCGTGGAGCTTTTGTCCTCAAAAGCGTTTTAAAAATAATGACAAAATGGAGTACAGGTACAAGAACAGATCAATGCAAATGACATCGACAGGTTGACAAGTGGTTGCTTCATGCAGTACACTTGACTGAGATGAATGCAATGTGTAGGTCATGAATAGCGTAAGAGCCTAGCCGATTTCAAAAACTTAATCTGATAAGGATGTACCTCTGATAACAAATACATAGATTGCTATACATAATCATTATAGAAAAACATGACAAAATTTAAAGACAACGAAACAACAATGACTTGATTACATAACATACCTTATATGAACAAGAATGTCCGTGAGAATACGTTTTAGCACAGTACACGTTGAGAGTTGGAACGAAAGTTAAAAAATATTGTCACAATATTGTCTGGATGTCGATGTTGCTGACGTTCGGGTAGGCTGGGCTGCTGTTCGTTGCTGACGATTGGGTAGGCTGGGCTGCTGTGTGTTGCTGACGATCGGGTTGGCTGGGCTGCTGTCTGTAGCTGACGATCGGATTGGCTGGGGTGCTGTCTGTCATCTTCTTCGTTTTCCCGTCAAGATGGCGGCTGGCTTGCCGCTGCTTTTGTCTCCCTTCAACTCTGAACTACTACCATTTACTTTGCTGCGAGTTAGGGTAGGGGGATCGTGCGTGAGTCACAGCAAACTCACGCTACCCGGATTATTCTCCATCATCTGTCCAAGGGCGTACGTTTCGGCCCTCGGATGGTAGCTCAGGGTGATGACGGAAGACAAAACTCAGGGGTGAAGTTTAGACGACAGCAGCCATATTTATTGTTGATGGTTGAAATGAGTCGAAAAGGTACATGTTGATAATAACGTGACAGAACGCACACCGGGACCGAGTGGCCAATCTTCCCGGGTGGGAGAACCGTTCTGTCACTTACCTTCTGGCTGTTCTCTAGGCTGTCCCTCTGACTGACCATGTCAGTCGGGTTTTGTAGAGCGAGGTATTACATAACGTGTGGCAAGGTCATTGTCCCACGTGTATGTATATACGTAGGATCCGGCGACGTTAGGAGGTGTTAATTAAAATTTATAGTTAGCTCTGGAGATTAAAGGTCCTGCCCGGAGGGGCTTATGATAAGAGGGGAACGCCGAATGTTTGCTGAATATATCAAACAGACAAAGGGCATAGAATTTCGGCGCATTTGGAAACATATTGAACCAGTTAGGTATTTAGATAAATGAAATGTAAAATAAAAGTATTGAAATGGTTTGCACTATTTAAGTAAAAGTATTGAAATGGTTTGCACTATAACACTTATATATCTCGAATGACTACACAGCTGTCAGCATGTGCGAGCATTAAACATTCCTACACATGCGCAAATATTCTAAATGTAAAATTAATTCATACATCACTGCCAGAGCACATCGTAGATTCTACCATGGCATTGATGAATGCTTGATTCTGGTTGGTTAAAAGGAGGTTTCCTTTTTTCACCAAAAAACGAGCGTATGAATACATCGATAGCCTACATATCGATTCATAAAAATGGCTCCCGATTTATCACCCCCATATGAACTGTAACACGTATCTATATTTCCTCTAATACACCCTGGTCTCCAATACCAGCCAGGACTCTAATACACGCCGAGTCAAGGGCTCTCGTGACATTAATAGACGGCATAGCGTCGAATAGAGGAAATATCGGATATCGGATGTTTTGGGGCGTTCTAGGCCGCAACCCTGACTGCTTCGAAAGATTGAACAAAGGCATATCTTTTGCATACAAATGAAATGTTTATGAAACTGTTAGGGACATGTACTATTGTGACCAGAATCGGAACAATTTCAGCTATTTCCTCATTGAAACAACCGACAATGAAAGTAAAATAAAACATTATGAAAATTGTTTGAAAAAAACTTATTCATGACAACATGTTGTTTACACACTTTTGTGTGATCGATATTCGTTGCCATCTCCGTCAGCCACCATCGTAAGGATTTGGCAGAAGAGGATTTGAAAGTCCATCACTCAGAAAACACTCGTCCATTCGAAAAGCCACGAAATCAATGTCTCGACATCATTGAAGTCAAACTTGATGAAATTCATTTCAGAACACGCACAATTAAGAAAATCATACACGAACCACTATTTCATATTTATACATACGCTTAAGCGCTCGGCTCCAAATTCAAATAAGAGGTATCTACTCTACAGTGGGACGACATCAAACATCAAAGGTTTATCTCCTAAATACTGGTATTTAGAGTATATGAACACTTATTCAATATTATATAATTATAAGTTACTCACTCATACTTCATAAATGGGCGAAATCATTGGGGTTTTTTATTTTCATACAAATGTACATCCATGTTTTAATTTGCAGTTAACCACTCGCGTACTTCTATGTTATTTAACACAGTAACAATCCCTTGTGTGGTATATCGAATCACAGCGCCTGACGCGATGCGTTATAACGGGATGATATGCGATCAGGTGGGTTTGTTGACAACAAAGCACGTGGTGCGCCTTGCTACCAGTCACATGACCTGCAATGACTAACAAAAATTTTCTTTCGTGTAATGGGCATAGCATGTTCCTCTGATCTGTAACAGCATGCTTCGGTATGGTTTGTAAATGATTAGACACACTCCACTGTCACGGTATAGGAATTAAAGGCTTTCATATGGTCACGGTGATCAGAACAAAATGGCGACAGACTCAAACAACGAGAAATCACCGCTTCTCTCGAGCCAGCCCGACACAGACGAGATCTCCCCTCCAAGGTTGGTAACAAGTATTCCGACATTAGGGTCACGGGTCACGCATTCTCTGTCCCGGCACTCGGCATGATGTTATGTAACACAAATCCCCCTGGGTCACTTCCTTGTTACGGGCTCACGCAATCACTAATTTAACAGCTGGGTGTAACAGCTTAATGCGAATGGAGCGATTAATGTTGTGTATGTCGTAGACGTTTACCACTCTGGCATGTGTAACGTCAAGGTTATAATCGGGGCGGAGTGGTCATTCGAAAAAAATGCCCTGAAAGATATAAGGGACGTAACTCTCCCAAGTGATGTGCACGACACCGAGATAAATTAATAATAATAACAGTCCATTAATATGACGCTGTACTCCATGCATAAGCATGCTCTAAGCACTCAAACATTATTACCCCGGCCAATGGATCAGTGTACACTAGATATTCATTCTCAGCTCCCTTGGGGCGGTCGGGTAACCTAGTGGTTAAAGCGTTCGCTCGTCACGCCGACGACCCGGGTTCGATTCCCGACATGGGTACAATGTGTGAAGCCCGTTTCTGGTGTCCCCCGCCGTGATATTGCTGGAATATTGCCAAAAGCGGTGTAAAACCATACTCACTCACTCACTCAGCTCCCTGGGGAGTAAACAACCAAAGCAGCCGAAACTCAGTCACTAATCAAAGGACTCTCCGCGACCTGATTTGTGGCCCGTTCGCTGTGTGAGTGACAGACAGATTATCTGAGGGAAGAGTAGGCTATCTATATCTCACAAACTGTCATTTCAAGGAAGAAACCCGGTAAAACTCGCGGAGAAATGTTTAATGAACATGTCAATCATGCGGTTCTGAACAGTGGATCCACAAAATAACATAATCGCTAAACTGTAAATATTGACCAGGTATGAAGCCACCTTTCAACTCTTACTATATTATAAAAGAAAGGTTTGGGGGGCAATACAAACAAGTCTTAATGCAATATGATATAAAATGTATTTTATAAAAGGATAACACATTTAATCCGAATAACACTGTAATATTTGACCGTTAAATGTAAGGAGTGAATCAAGTTGGCTTTTACCCGACTTTGAGCAGTATTTAAGTTATATCACGGGGTGAGATCGTAAATATTTGCCACTTTAGGTATATGGTGCTGATAACAGAAGGATGATAATCAGGCCGATCGCGAATTCGAAACAACGATCACTGGCTACTGGCACGACTTAAACTTTAAAGATGTAACGATAGATCGTTGTACATGATATGGTACATGATATACAGCAATAATTCGTAACTCTAGCATATTATCCTTAAATAAATAGACAAATGACAACGATTTTAAAATGTCTCCTTCGAAGAATTTGTCATCAAATAAATAAATAGAAAATTTCCAATTCTTCAGCATTTGTGGCGAGAAAAGAGGGCGACGATCCTGTCTGTTCAACCTGGTCCTGGCTAACGTTGTCGTCTGCATCCTGACATCAGCATCCAGCCTCTTCTCGCCGGCCCTGTCTCAATACGTCTACCACAGAATCTCCCTGCAGGTATTCGGCAATGACACGAGAACAAAGAACTTCTCCACGCTGGCTCCATGCTTCCAGAACACATCGGACCCAGGCTACATCCTCCAGGAGCGAGCACAGATTGAATCATCAGAGAAGCTCTCCGAGTTTACTATAGCGTCCAGCGGCATTGCAGTCCTGTGTAATGTAATCCTGGGAACCTACTCTGACTTCTTTGGAAGGAAGTTCCTCTATGTTATATGTATGACGGGGTATGTATTACGGACAATTGTTACGGTAATAATTATACACTGGAACCTAGACCTCGACTACCTCTTCCTTGCTACCGGTCTGTATGGTCTATGTGGAGGATCATGGTCATTCACGCTTGCATCGTGCGCCTACACCGCTGACAATACACCCCCACACCAGTCCCGATCTCTGTGGATGGCCGTCATCGAGACCGTTACTGGTCTTAGCGCTGCTCTTACATCCCTCGCAGTAGGTTATTTCATACAGGCCACAGGCTATTTCTATCCATCTTTAACCTCAGCTCTTGTCAATGTCCTAGGTATCCTAGTCGTGATCCTGTTCATGGAGGAGACATGTCCCAGGCAACAGAGGTCCTGCATTACCCCCCTTCAGGGTTTACGGAACATGATGAGCGTGTATGTCTTCCAGGGAACAAGATTAAAGAAAGGTCTCATCTGGTTAGGGCTATTGATATTCCTCTTCTCCATCATCAACAACTCAAGTGGGTCTAATCTGGATACGCTGTTCGAAATGAACCTGCCGTTCTGTTGGAGCCCGGAGAAGATGGGGCTGTTCAACACCATCACCTACCTGGTGAAGAACCTGGTCGGGGTGTTTCTGGTGAAAGGACTACAGTATTGTATGACAGATGAAGTTGTTGCTTTAGTGGCCACGGTGTCAGCTATCGGCGGAGACCTCATGTGGGGATTTGCCACAAACGACTTTATGCTCTATGCGGGAGGTGAGATTTTCATTCCGATATTAGACGGTTCAAACGAGGCAAAGTTTCATGAGGGGCTCGTTTAGATTAATTTGTGAAGTTGAGTAAGACAAGACGCGGTTACGAGAGAAGGTCGGGTTTGCCGATGCTTTTAACGCGTTAGTGGAAGCTTGGGTTGTATCCTTGAGTTGAGCTGAGTTGACCGCCATTGACCGGGGTAATGATGGCGCTTCGGGCATCAACACTGTTGATTGATTCTCTATTGAATAGTCAATGGCCATATACAGCACGGCTTATACTTGGTCTGACAGCCTCCGTGGTGTAGCGGAAGGTCCGGGGTTCGAACCCCGGCCGGGTCATGCCACAACACGTTACAAGATGGTACTTGTTGTTTCCCTGCTTGAGTAAAACAAGGACTGGCCGGCTCGGAGCCGGTGTACTGTTTCTCAGTGGGGTATTGATGCTAAAATACGGGATGGTATCTCAGTTGGATAGCACTGTAAAGTCCGGACTGGTACAAGTAGCCACACACACGCGTGCATGCATGTCACTATATAAGTGCAATAATCTTTAACGGGACGAGAAACCCCATTTCACATCTTCATCTTATGTTAGGCCTACTATGATTCGTGATTTACAGCCAAATTGCCAATGATAATAACCTTTCACTGCAGTTCCTGTTGTCGGACTTGTCGGATTTGCCGCTACTCCTATCATCCGGGGCATCATGTCAAAGATGGCGCCTCAAAGTAAACAGGGTACGCAGCTGATACATGACAAAAAGTTATTAATTAATATAATTTAAAAGTACAGGACCAACATTAATCGGAGATTGTCCCATCACCAGTGGACCTGTATCTTGAATTTCCAACCGAATTCCTTCTGTTTTTAATCGTGATGTCCATACAGAAATTGTCCATTTGACCCTCTTCTCTTCACTTTTGTCACAAATTAAAGTCATTTGATGAATAATCAATGTCTAGTGATAGAGAGGGAGGGAAAGAGAGAGAGAGAGAGAGAGAGAAGAGAGAGAGAGAGAGAGAGAGAGAGAGAGAGAGAGAGAGAGAGTATATTCAAAAGTACGTGTATGATAAAGCGGCTTGAACAATTGACTGTAAACATTAGAACCATTATCGAATTGATAGTAATCTAATGTTATGTAGCAATAATAACATCAATATATACCCTTCGAACAATCAAGATATCGAAATACAAGAAATTTACCTTATTGTAGGTTCTGGAATTCATAAATATATAAATAACATAATCTTACCTTAAAACAGAGTGAGGGCTTAAATATATAAATTACATAATCTTACCTTAAAACAGAGTGGGGGCTTAAATATATAAATTACATAATCTTACCTTAACACAGAGTGGGGGCTGTTGAATCTCTTAAAGTCTGTAATCGTGGCAGAGCGAAGTGCCTAACACTGGACGCACGCAGTGCATGTAAATAGACTCAGCCCTTCTGTGGACCGTATTAGTGGGTTGACCTCATTGTGTAGTAGGCACCTTTTGGGTGACTACTAGTGAAGCATGGTGATTGGCAGAACAATGGACTGTATTGCTGGCATAAAAAATATGCAGCTGACACTGATATACTTGAATATTTGTATAATAAATTCATTTCCATCAGATACACACTCAGAGATACATATTCGCATGAATATTTATATTTCATTTGCAATGGCACGCATACACACAGATACATATTTCCTATCTTATCTTATCTGTCATTGTCATCCGATATTTTCTTCGTTTGGGACACTGCTAGACTCTTAAAAGTAGGTCTGTCAATCTGACAAGGCTGGGATGAGATTGTTTAAAGTTGCCTTATCTTTCGTAACAAACTCAATATTTGTTGAAGCATTAGCCATGTTTTATGACAGTGTGGTGGTTTAATTCTCTATTTGAAGGCATTATGACACTGATCATTCAAATGGAGTGTACAGTTACCAATTCCCTTATTCTTCTAAGTTAAACCATTCACTATTTATCAGTAAGTGGTGGGTTGAGAGCTGTGTTCTGCTGAACTCTGAAGTTCTGCTGAATGCTTTGATCGGATAAAGGATAATTGCTTATGATATGGCCCCATTTCTTAAAACAACACAGTTCCTGTTAATCCCATACAAGCAGCCTTCACAGTGAGATTAAACCGATCACACCTAGGCAAATAAATTATTTACACTACTTGTGTATATATAATACAATCATGTGATACAGTGCCCATGAATACCCAACTCACGCTGTTTAATTGTTGAGCAGTAGGGTGTCTGAATCTAGTAGATATACAAAATATGTGTCTATGTGTGCAAAATGAAGTGGCACAAAGACAATTTTGTGTCAGACCAAGTAGCATAATCAATTTGGTCATGATGGTGTTAAGTGTGGTTTGAGATGCAGGATGTTATGTAGAACATGCTCTCGTAAGAGGCTGAATTTTATTATACCTTTAGAAAAAACTCCCCTCTCTCTCTCTCTCTCTCTCTCTCTCTCTCTCTCTCTCTCTCTCTCTCTCTCTCTCTCTCTCTCTCTCTCTCTCTCTCTCTCTCTCTCTCTCTCTCCTAGTTGTAAGATAAATATTGATTAAATACTAGTATAGAACCTTTAATTGGAATATGACCACTATAGTTATCACAATTATAGCGATAATAGCGACTCTGACACATTTATAAACATTATACATAAACATAAATCATTATATGCAAAACCACTGGATGCATCTTTAAATACTGATCTTCAGTTATACATTTACTAGGGGCACTGTTTGCTAGTCTGGCCCTCGTGGAGTCTGCGTGTAGTACGTTCGGCACCCCGCTCTTCAACAGCATCTACCAAGAGACAGTGACTTACTGGAGGGGTGCTGTGTTTATCGCCATGGGGGCCATGCATGCGGCAGCCTTAGTCCTCTACCTGTGAGTATAGTGTGGCTTCATATCAAGGCCTACATGGCAGCTACATCTCACTGACATAGTACCTTGGAATTAAAACTTAATATGTTTCATCAAAACAGGCACCTCAATAGTCACCTATTTGCCGAAAATACTTTGTCATGATTGTTAGGCGGTACAAAGGATTGACACATTGCTAAATCTACTGTTGGTATTATCTACACTGCCACAAACACATGCAGATGATAAGAGGTCAGTTGGAACTATCTCTGCTCTCATGTATTATTAAAGTATCTGCGGAATCGATAGATATTCTTTTGTGGCGTGAATTATGATGATTGTTATGATGTATACATAATGTAGTACTGCATATTTGAAATGTTTGCAGTCATATTGTGACATCCTCGATTATTCAGTGTATAATAACCCCAATCTTTAATTATAAATACCCTGGATCCATGCGATTTGAGTCTGATTAAAATGGCACGACGCTAAAGATAGTCTTCCAATTCAATGAAACTATTTTGCGAAAGTAATTATGTGGGAATTTACTGATAAGAGAAAGAAGATGGGCATGTGTTGTCAACGCTGTGGTAGCGAATGGGTCAATGGTATTTATAATATTTAATTGTACTAAGTCTTCTTATCTAATTAATTCAAATCTTCATGTCTTCTTTCAGCATATTCGTTCCGCTATTCAGGAAGGAACAGAGACAACGTCAAGAAGTTCGGCAGATACAGACGCCAAAGTCATGACCGTCTAATATACTTTGAGTGATACAACATCCTCACCATGACATCTTTTGTTATCCTACATGTGCAATATATATATTTACCATTGAAGTTGTTGCTACTATTAATATTTGTTTTAACAAACATCTCCACCGTTCAACCAAGTGTTTCTCTTTATGAGAAATATTTAGTGTACTTCCACCTCCCTTTCGAGAATCTGGGGAAGAATAATCGACTTGATTGTATTCAGACTGACGTGATAAATATCTGGAGTAATGAAAAGCGACGCAAAACAACATGCGCTCGGTCTAGCTTAGTCAAACATACCTTTCACAAGACATGAAAGGTCATCACTGATCATATTCTGTGATATTGTATTGTTTGTTGGTTTGTTGTTTAATGCCGCACTCAGCAATATTCCAGCCATATGACGGCGGCCTGTAAATAACCGAGTCTGGACCAGACATTTCAGTGATTGACAACATGAGCATCGATCCACGCAATTCATCCGTTTGTTATTTCATTTTGTAAGTTCATGCATTGTATGTTCATGCATTGTATGTTATAAATGACTTTGGATACATTCTGCATTGTATTTGTGTGTTGAGAATTAACTTCAAAATTATTTGCATTTATGGAGGTATACACGTAAATATTATAGGCATGAAATTACGAGTTGCTAAAATTTGTTGAGTAGGTATGCAGTGCTCTGAGACGAGGGCAAACATGGGACACTGGGGCAACGGGAATGTCACATATACTGATGAGGGTAATAAGGTTAGAAATATCATCCGAACTGTCGGAAATAGGGCAGTCCGAGTTATACACCTTCTAACAAATAAAACATAAATAGTCTTGTGGAGGCGAATCAAATTCCTGGAAAGGGTGGAATTCACAAAATAGTACTCGGGGTAAGAACGACTAGAGGAATGGAATAGTTTATTGCAATTAGGAAAGGTTACCGACCAATGGTAAACGATAATGATAATTGGTGTGACTCTGGAACCCAGGTTTATAACTTGGAGCGGACCCCAAGTCAAACAGTCCTGGGCGCACCCGCTCTCGTCTATTGTCACTAAACTCGTTCTCAGAAACATTCTTAACGCACCAGAATTTTGACTGAGACTGAAGCTAACATTGCTAACATTGTACCTCTTGCTCATCCCAAGTCGTCAGGTAAATCAACGATAATAACTTCAAATACTGCTTATTTAAACAATAACACACACGAAACTCAAGATAACGATACCAAATCTGTGACATCGTTAATGTACTGAAAATAATACCCTCCCAAATGCTTGTCATTTTGGATTACCCACCATGTTCTTGTACATTTTATTCGTGATCCTCCCTGAAAAGACAATAAGCAAAAGCACTTTATATTTTTATATATAATTTCCTTTTTCACGATGCTCTCCAAATATTTAAGAGCTTCTAGAATTCGTTTCACGCTTCTGATGGGCTATGTATTCGACCTTGTTTTTTTATCAAATTAATTCTGATTGTGAAAATCCATATATTTTTTAATTATGCGACCAAGTGGCGGTTATTTTATTAATAAAACATCATTTTAATATCCGGGCGGCAGGGGAATTTACATTCGCCTGGATATAAGAATCACAATTTACATATGTTCTCAGGGAAATCTACTCCCTATACACTCCGAATACAACATCAAGAAATATTTATAGGTTTTGTGCACATAACCCTTGGAGTTTTAGCAATCTGAAGCCATTGCTTCCCATGATACAATCCTTTGTTTTTCATTTGCAACTAATACCCAAGTAAGCAAATTAACCCAGTACCAAGTGTACCCAGTGTGCAAACACCCTTGAACTAATCTGTCGTACTTGCTGCATGATTGTAATACCTGTGAGATAGTGAGAAGATAGCCTGTATATATGGTGTGAAGGCTGTGAGCATGTACCGATTACCTGATGTCCACAAGGCATGGTTGCATGTACCTGAATACCACGACAATCAGTGGCCATGACATCCCCGCAGACAGGCGTTTGGATAATTTAGATGACTTTTCGTGTTAGACACCTAATGATAAACTTACGTTTCAACAAATGTTTCTGTAATTTCCAACACAACACATGGTATCGCAGGAGCCTTATTTTGACCTTTATCAAAATGAGATCAAGGCCAAATGTAGATATTTCCGAAAGATAACTAGAAGGTCGTGATATAAAAAGAATTTAAGAGGATGATGCTTAACCTTTCTTCCAGTGAAATAGATACCATCTACAATGTGTACATGTAACTAGACATCAAACTATTGACCCCCACAGTATCTTGAATATAGCGTGAGTGAACCGAGCACGATGTGATGGTCAAGATATTGATCTTATTACGCCCCACTCGTGATGATAACCAACGAATAGCTACACATAAAAAAATGTTGAACATTTTTTTATTAACGTGTAATGGTATGCATGGGTGCAGTTTGTCATAATTCATTTGATCAGTCAAACAGCCACGCCTGTTTCATATTTAGACCTTTGCATAACGTTCCAGAGTGACAAAATAATCTCAAAATACAAGACGTTTTGATAAAAGGGATGACTTTAATCTCCAAAAGTACCTCTATCTTTCACTCTATGTCGACCAAAGTTCCAACAGTTCCAGCTTTTTTACAGTTCAAGCTGTAAAAGCTAAGGAGGCGTTTGGATCGTTTTATAAGTTATCTTTATTCTAATCATTCGTTTGTACCTTCACACATCACTGACTTTATAACCTGGTAATGTTTACAGAACAAATAGCACAGTCAGTAGCTCTTACTGTAGTTTGTATGGTGAATCATTCAGGAAATGTGTGGCAGAATAATCAACAGCAAAATTCGAATATAATGTCAAATGTCCAAACTACACTCTCGTGGAAATTTCAGTCAATCTTTATTTTATACTGAAGATGACACAGACCAAGAGGACACGCGCGCGCGCACGCACATGCACGCACGCACACACGCACACACACACACACACACTCGCACGCGCGCGCACACACACACACACGCAGCGTGTCAGTTTAATGTGGGATGAAAGCCCGAAGTGATGCAGACATCAGACGTTTACCACTTCGGTGAAACCCCGAGCATGGTGCTGACAAACCTAGAAACATAATCGGGGCGAACCGATAGACTTCAGGAACCTATCATTTGGTTCACTCAGTCCCAATACATTTATTACACTATGGTTTTGCATGTTGCATGAATACCTACATGTTATCGTAAAGTTTCAAAAACATATATTGGTATCGTGCCAGAACTATTCGAAATTATAGTATTCTATACATACGATGGTTGATTTATTGACTCACTACCGGCATTTAAAGCATACCCAATGTACAACATACATACTTTGATGTTGTTCATGACCAAACACCGAACATCTGATATCTTCATCTGAACGTACCAGTTCTTACACGATTAGACACGTTGTAGAATATATCCTCAGCACCCCATTGCAGGTGGGAAGACGTGACCGTATTCGGATACCATGAAGGTCCGGATTAGAATTGATCTGATACTGATACCCATGAGAGGCGACTAACGGGATCGGGTGGTCAGGCTCGCTGACTTGGTTGATGCATGTCATGGTATCCCAATTGCGTAGATCTATGTTCATAATGTCAATCACTAGATTGTGTGGTCTGGACTCGATTATTTACATACCGCTGTTATATAGCTGAAACTTTGCCTAGGCGATAAACAACAAACAAACAAACAACACAAATACACACGATTCACATTCGTGTTTAATGAACGGTACGGCATGTTGCGATCATATTCTAACCCGGATTCCCCACGAGGTGTAAATACAAAAGCATCAAAGCCAGAGATTACCCCATCTTTCGATTATCCGCCGAAACAGAATCCATTGGACGTAAAAGGCCAAATAAAACACGCTTTTGGAAATATGTTTATTACATTGTCCAACAGACACCCATAAGTGATATTTATCTCGTCAGGCGAGCATGCGTCACATGGGTAACGTACCGGTCATGAGACACCGGGTGTATTCTATTTCCGATGACTGTTGGTTTGAATTTGGTTTTTGGATATATGTGACTGCACCCGCATTTTGTGATTCCAAACTATATTTATGCAATGAAGTCTTTGAACGGCATTTAGAAGTTGGTAGAATATGACGACATGAAACTGTTTTATGGATAACAGCATCTTTATTGTCTGGCACATTTCAGGGGAATCTGTGCAGTATGTTAAAGTTTTAGACAAACTAAGGCTAACAATAAATCCATCATATGTCTCGAATTCTTACAGCTACAAATGTTTTTAGCCACTTTTGCATAAGGAGAATTATCTATCTTTAACCACACCTTCCACATGAAACTCATTGATAGCTAAATTCGTATGCAGTCATTCCAGCTTGCACAAAGTCTTGAAGAGATTAATAGACACCATTTAAAGAAAGCTTATGTATATATTTGAAAATGAAACAGTAAACGTTTTAAAGATTAAAGATTATATTTGTTGTAAATTATATAAGAAATGAGTGCAACTCACCTCCTCTTCATAATTCAGAACACAAGCTTAATGTAATATGGTATGTACCCGGTAGAAGGAATGAAATTATTCTAACATTTTTATGGTATTTGTGAATAAACTCAGGAAATACATTCATATGTCACAACAGAAACGGGATCATGAATTTGTCCTTCCTTATATTAAATATATATATTTACTTCAACATCACTTCTAACTGTATTTATTTAAGGATTATGGCCCCATTTCTGAAGAAAACTGTCTTCTATCTCCATAGATGCGAAACGTTCTCTATGCTTGTATCCTAACCCTTTCACCCTTTCTAATAATGGTATCATGTCAGGTAAAGAAGTAGTCAGGGCTTTCTACTGGAAGTGCATGTTCAATTTCTCATTATAATAAACTCGAGGTTAGAGATGTTGTGAGCTGGTTGTGCATTGAGGAATGGTTTCTGGAACATTTACTCAGAAATATTCTCATACTTTAGGTTATTTGCCATTATTATTAGTCTAAATTGAAATCCATCTTTAATGAAACAATTAGATTTAAGTGTAGCGAACTTATGACTAAGTTTCTGGGGCTTTGAGTTGCATGTGTGCAAATATGTAACTGTTTTTTATTACGTGTAAAAACATTTTTTTAACATTTGTCCTCAACAAATATGCAGAAAATATTTGTATGCTGAAAGGCAAAAGAAACGTCTCTTCTGAAAATACTGATAAAACTTAACAGACACTGGCAGTTACATGTTCTGTGGTCAATAAACTCATTTAACGTTCTACTGCTTCTTTTTGTTGCCTTAAAGTCCATTTAACAATTGAGTTTAAAATGGAGTGCTTTGCCCAAACGCAGAGGAAAAGTCTTGTCAAAAACATGATGCACGTGCATATCGTGGATGGTATGGGTATAAAAGACACCCAAAACTGTTAAGCTGGCTTTCGTTGTTTCGATTAATCAGCCATGCCAAGATTATCAGGAAATGAGAGACAACAAGCGATCGGAAGACTGCAAGCAGGCCAGAGTGCACAGGTCGTTGCAAATGCATTCAATGTCAACGTCAGAACGATATATCGTTTGCAACATCGCCACAACACCACCAACACCACCGACGACCGGCCGCGTAGTGGTCGTACTAGAGTCACTACTTCCGGACAAGATCGGTTCATGACACGCCAACATCTGCAGAACCGATTCCGAATGGCCACTGAAACAGCTCGGCAAACCATTGGCAACCACCAGCGTGCCATCAGTGATCGTACAGTCCGACGTCGCATAACTGCCAACAACATCTCGTGCCACCGTCCTGCCCGTGTACCCTACCTGAGAGATCGTCACCGACAGGCCCGACTGCAATGGGCCAGGCAGCATCAAAATTGGCGTCAACAGCAATGGAGAAGAATCATCTTCATTGTTTTAAGTTGCTACTGTGTTTCAACGGTGGTTGGCAGAGCCAGGGTCTGGCGAAGGAGGGGCGAACGTTGTGCTGATACTTGTGTTATGGAACGAGATCCGTGGGGCGGCCCAAGCATCATGGTTTGGGGTGGAATCGGACTGAACCAGAGAGTGGGACCTGTGGTCTTTAGTTATTGGTCAAGGCAGGGGTAATGGCATCACAGCTCTCCGCTACATTGACCTAGTCCTCAGACCCCATATCGTGCCTTTTTTTGCCCGTCATCACAACAACACCTTTCAGCAAGACAACGCCCGTCCCCACACTGCCAGAGTCACCAGGGACTTCCTCCAGCAGCACAACATCCAAATCATGCCTTGGCCTACCCTCAGTCCGGATTTGAATCCCATTGAACACTTGTGGGGTGAGATCCAACGCCGACTCAACGACGTACGCCCAAGGCCGACAACTGCAGCAGAACTGCGTGTAGCGTTCCTGGGGATATGGGCCCAGATCCCAATGGCCTTCATCAACAGGCTAGTCCACTCCCTGTACAGAAGATGTGTGGCTGTAGTCAACGCCCATGGTGGCCACACCAGGTACTGATTTGGAACCCCCCAGCTGTGATGCTTTCTGGTGCCTCCCCAAATTCACAATTCGCAAAAACATTCCCCAGACTGTTAATTTCATGTGGGTCAAACTCTGACTTTCTCCAATGTCTTTACTTACATATATACGCATTTGAAAATAAAGATATTGATATGATACATCCACATGACGTTTCTTTTGCCTTTCAGAGTATTTCAATGTTGACAACTGTTGGCTACATAGCACGTGAGCTACAATGCCATGCGGTGCATCGTTTCTTCTGGGAGAAATGCGTTTTTGCCAATAACCACACCGCTCTAGTTTACATTGATTTGTAGCGCTGTTGATTTCCTCTGTTTTTGTATGAGGATCGCCATCACTCTGAAACATAACAACTATATACCATAGGGACATAACCATATCACATCTGATTTTTAACTTCATCTATATAGATAAAACCCCAATATTGACTGTACATTTGGTCGCTTAGTTTTAGTGATATGTTTGGGAATAGACATGCATACAAGTTCAGCTTAGATAGATACAAGAAATAACTGGTTATATTTACGTTGACAACAATAAATGAATTATAATATGGCTCTATGGACTACAAGGCCTCACAGATTAACCAGTGACGACACCAGACGAACCAGGGTCCATAAGCTAGATCACAACAAACTAAGTATTAGAATCTTCTCCCAAAACCTTTGTTTTTATGTATAGTTTATTATCTACGCTCACAAACAGATCAGATGCATATACGATTTGGGGATATATGAACTCTCTGATAAGGCTCTGCGGAAGGTGGAGCACAAGAAATAGATATAGATAAAATAAATAGATATGATCTATCGTATCTTTACAGTGATAAGAAAAACAAATAATCCCTGTATTGGTATATATTTACTCACATGAACACAATCAGGGCAATGCCATTGGTGGCAGCATAGGACATGTAGACAGCGCCCCGCCAGAAGGTGACAGTCACCTGGTAGATGTTGTTGTAGAGAACAGCTGCCACCACAGAACACAACGCCTGCACCACTGCCAGACTCGCGAATATCGCCCCTGTCAAGTACACAGTAGTTCATACACGGCCAGTGAATAAATAGAGACGCAAACATCGTCCTGTCAAGTATACCGAGTTTCATAACAATCCAGTGAATAAACAGACACTGGGATATCTGTAATGTTATTACTTATACATACCTTGTCACCCCGTGGGGATTCCGGGCTAGAAAATGTCAACCTATGCTGTTCGTAAAGGATCGAGTGGCCAGGCTCGGACATCGTACCTCGACGGCGTTGCTTGCTGCTAATAACGTGTGTATCAATTACTGGATTGTCGGTCCCAGACATGATTTTTAAAGGCTTCATTTCGACAGAATACTTCTTAATGCAGCGTTAAACAACAAGCAAAACAAGCCATACCCTCTGTCTACCAAACAAAATACCTTGTCTATTTGATGGCAGTTGCTTGGACAGAATACTCCGGGCCATTGGTGTTGGAAGAAAACCGACGATAGCAACGCCAGGATCTGTAACGCATAACTGACATGTAGTGATGGCAACATTAAGATAAGTATGTTACCGCTCTGACATGATATATGCTCTTCAACAGCAAAAATGTTACAATGAACATATATGGGTAACTATTTATTATATCTAAGGTATCAACATTGGTGACTATCGATAATTAGCCTGTACTCACAGCTTAAAAGGACAAATATCGCAAAAAACACAATCGAACAGAAAGAGTGACATTAAAAGCATCGAATATTCTGTACGCAGAACTTAATACGCAGTCTGTATTTCTTTATGTTTGTGATTTTTAAAAAAATGTTGAATTATTGCATTAAATTATGTTTAAAATTTATAACCATGTTATCATGTAAAAGCCACACACAAACGATGCATGTGACACATACACACACGCCTCCACCCTATGATCTAAGGGACGCAACTCCTACACTACACCATGAACAAAGCTGCATAACAGATACTGAATAGTGAGAGAGTGAGTTGGGTTTAACGCCGCTTTTAACAGTATTCCAGTTATATCACGGCGTGTCAGCTTAATGTGGGAGGAAAGCCCGAAGTGATGCAGGTCTCAGACGTTTACCACTTCGGTAAAACCCACGGGCATGGGTATGGTGCTGACAAACCTAGAAACATAATCGGGGCGAACCGATCATAGGTTTCTGGCGTGCCCAAGGGACGCGACTCTGCACAGCGAATCGCGGCGCCTTAGACGACTGGGCCACCCGTGCCCCCAGATACTGAATAACACGAGTCTGTTTATAATGAAAATACTTACATCCAAGATACAGCATCCACTCGACCGATGCGAAGGCGAACAACATTTCTCCCCCAGCGTTAGAGATCAAACCTAGCATCCCCATGGTGATGTCAGAGCAGCAACATTGTAAGAGACGGACGATCGCTACACCAAATGTTTTCCTCACTACAGTGCTGATCGTGTCATATATACCCATCTTCTCAGGACTCCAACAGAACGGCAGGTTCATGAAGAACAATGTGTCTATGTTAGATCCTCCTTCGTCACTCAAAGACGAGAAGAAGAACACACACAGACCAAGCCAGAAGATAGCACGTTTCAAAACAGTACCACCAAAGTATATGTCAGTTATATTGCGCATGCCATGCAATAGGGATTTGCTACTCTCTTTGTCATTAGAATCTGTTGGTTTGGCACTCTCTATGAAACATACCACCAGCAACATATCAAACAATGTCACCGCTGCGGATGTAAGGGAAGGATAGAAGAACCCAGTGTTTTGAATGAAATAGCCAGTAGCTGTTGAAGCAAATGACTCTGACAGACCTATTACACATTCCAGGATGACTATGTTCAAACTCCTGCTCTGTTCGGGAGGTGTGTGGTCTGCTGTATAGGCCATGGTGGCCAGCATAAAGCCCCATCCACCGCCAAGTAAACCATCCACACCCGTAGCTAAGAAGAAGTAATTCAAATCCAGGCGCCAATGGATTATCACTGCAGTCATAGCGTTGCGCAATAAATGGCCAGCCATTGGACAAAGGAATAGAAATTTTCTCCCAATGATGTCCGAGTACGATCCAAGAATGATGTTGCTGAAGACGGCGATACCGGCTGAAGTACTGGAATACTGCCATAACTTGGTAGAGGCGATCTGTTGAGCCTTCTCCTGAAGACGGTATCCTTCATCAGACGTGTTCTGGAAGCAGGGAGCCAGAACAGTGAAGTTCTTGATGCGAGTGTCATTCCCGAATACGGAGTCTGCCACACGATGGTAGATGTATTGACTCATCACAGGCATGTAGATATGCGTGCCCGACGCCAACAAACAAACAATTATGTTGTTAATAACCAAACTTTTAACATTCACCTTGGTGCCGGGTGACACCTTCTCAAGGAGAGGTGTTGTTTCCATGTTTACTTGTAATGCATTGACACAATTATAGACCGTTCGATATGTGTCTCCTTTAGGTGATGATACTGAAATCAAACCTTGACTCACTCTATATGAACGGTTATCTGTATACACGAGGATAGCGGCTGATAACTGATTGTTGATCACAACAATATATAATCAGGTATTTGTGTCAATTGTTAAATGCAACCTATTTACGACATGCACATTCCTGCACCAAACTGTTTTTCCTGGTCTTCACATCTGCATTCAGGATTATAGATAAAAATAATTGTTTTTCTAAGAGCAATCTTGACGTTAGAAGTTATTAACGCATTGGCGATATCTCAGCTGTATAGCGACAATAGCATTTAAGACCGGGAAAAACATACATACGTATCCGAAAGTCTATTCATCCACCTCTGGTGATTCCAACCGACCGATCCTACTTTACTGGTGTACAATTTTTGTCTCGTTAGCGATTACTGACGGTTCTGTTGATAAATACTCCATGGGAATTCCGGTGCAGAATAGGCCTCCACAGTCCCATACTTGTTGAATGTGCCGATTCATGACGATAGTTCCAATGTGTCTTCTGGCTTGTTGCGGGTCACCGTCCCCCGGCGGCATGAATCGTTGTTCATGCTATCAACCACTGTTTTACCTGACCGCGAGTATTTACAAGCCGTCTTGGTATACGTAAAACAACATTCACTCACCAAACTTTGTTATAATTTGTATTCATTCTTTCTGTCCGTCTTGTCACCGTCTAACATTTTTATGACGTTTTACAATATTATAAAATGATAATACACCTTCCAAAAGCCCGTGTTAGATTTGGTTAAGGGTGAAACGATACACCGATATTCCGATGCATCGCGATACTTGACCCACGATACGATATACGATAAACGTGGGCCCATTTATCGATACACCACGATACGGAACGCAAATCTCAAGTACTGCGTTTCCTCGCTATTGTGCCTTTCAATAAACCGCTAACTTGGTTATAACGCGCTAACGCATGGCTCCCCAAAACGTACTTACATTTTTAATAAGCTCAGGTTTTACACCGACAGATGTTTTTTCCGCCATCTCATAAAACATTATCAGCTGATCACCGCAAGCACATAACACCGAAAATACCAGTCAGCAAATCCGAACTGAAGTACGCAATTCATTACTATTATTATACTATCTTGTTATTAAAACGTATTTATTGTATATCTGGTCTTGTGTTTGTAATATCTTCTATTAATTTTATTCAAAATTTCATTTAATATTGTAATAAGTTATGTGAAATCGTGTGTGAAGAGATACAGCAACCATGGTCAGATTACCGCTTTTGACGCATTGAAACGAACTTTAGTTGCTAGAGAATGGATACATATATTAAAAATGCCATACTTTGACTCGTTAAAAGTCATATTTGTGGCAATTTGGCTAATATATGTCAACATAACGTTTTCGCAATCGAAATACATGTAGCCCGGGAAGGCCCTAGGGTGACTGGTCAAATTGTTCCATACATAAAAATATCCTGCAACAGCAATCACCAGTACCAAAATGCTACACTTGTGGTTCATATAATTTTAAATATATATATAGTAAAAGCTGCAACTAAGGTAACACGATATTGGAATATATTATTCCTGCTAAAACAATCATTTCAGATACAATTTCTTCGACCATTGCGTCAAATTCTTTGAAGTTGTATCACTGGTGGAGTACATTAATTATTTTCTGGTGTTTGAACTTTAAATTGTTTTGAAGGAAAGTTAGAGAAAGTTCCACTTTGAAGCTGAACAACTTCAGTTGTCTTGTTATCATAAAATAATTTTGACTGTTCCAAAATCATGAAAGGTTCAAACTTAACATGCTTTAAGTCTTGTTTTTTATCATTGCGTATCGAGATACGTATCGAGATACGTATCGTATCGTGACCAGAATATCGAGATGTGTATCGTATCGTGACCCTTCTGTATCGTTGCAGCCCTAGATTTGGTCACAGCAACCAATGCTACATGTGAGAGGCGACTAAATAGATCGCGAGATCGCGAGCTCAGGTGACTTGATTGATTCGGCGTACACACACACACACACACACACACACACACACACACACACACACACACACACACACACACACACACACACACACACACACACACACACACAAAAATACGGAAATGCATACAGAAATACATACATACAGAAATACATACATTAATGCAAACACAGATACAGAAATACATTCAGAAATACATACAGAAATACATACATACAGAAATACATACACACAGAAATACACACTTATGCATACATACATATATACTGAAGTACATAGAGAAATACATACATACAGAAATACATACAGAAATACATACATACAGAAATACATAGAGAAATTCATACATACAGAAATACAGAAATACATATATACATACATACAGGAATACATTCGGGTTGTTTTTGTTTTTGTGTGGGTTCTTTTCGGGTTGAGTGGGTAACGAGCTTTCACTGTATGGTGTTACGTTTTACCCTCTGTACCTCTCTTAGTGTAACATGTAATTTTACTCTCAAAACAACACACACGAGTACAAGAGCACAGTTTACATAATATTTACAATTATATACAAAATTGCGCCTTTTGAAAGACAATCCCATCAATACTTTGCTGACAGTAATGAGATAAATATCTTTTAGTAGTGTAGGTCATAACAACACGTCTATATTCATTTTCGCTTGGCCAATAAAAACCTTTCTGTAAATACATGTACAAATATATCTATGAGAACTATAATAAGGACATCTGAATAGATAGTGAAATCCACATTAGATGAATGGACGCACATATGTTCTGTAACAGTTAAATGTAAATGCACTTGTCCATCCAAGGTTGATCAGGGAGCAAAATGTGGATTCATGTTTATTTATAGTTTGTTCTTTATGTTGTTTATTTCATATTTAGGTTAGTATATGGTGTAGAATAAAAGAAATAATCTTACATATTTTTCAGGTCAGTGAAATTGAGTTATTCATTTAATTACCTGGCATATGCATACCAGATAACAAATGGCCATTTTGACGAGTGTAACAGCCGGCACTTATCGGAAGGATAAGCAGGTCATATCTAATAGTAGCATGTGTTATATGACAGATCAAATGCTGGCACAAACAGAATAATAATTTGAATCAAGCTGGGGTTTGAACTCATCATCAACTGACTGGTCCGTAGACGTCGATGAAGGGATACGCACTTGGTTAATTTCGTAAGCATGCAGGCCTTCGGTTTATAATCACACAAATACATACGATGCATGTACAGTATCAAGCATCATATGCACAACTTGGACACATTAGATGATCGTGACATGTCATTTCAGGGCGTTTTCATTTTGTTAGTGACATGTAAATATAGAACTTTTTGAATGCATCATACCGTCTGTTTTGTAGTGGGGGTACTTCCAAATATACATCTAAATATTCTCTTTACATAACCACCTTTACATCAGAACAGAACAGCAGAATTTCTGGATGTTTTCACAGCAGACGCAATATCGTAATTAGTTTCCGGTATAGCAAGACATAGTAACCCTTTCCGCGAACACCTGGTGTCATTGCTAATATACAGTAATTCATTGACTTCATTTGACTTTAACACCCAATGGAATCTGTTTAGGATACTGGTTATTCTCTAAACTTTACGTTATATAATTACTTTAACTGGGTCGATGTTTCTGCTAGTGGACTGCATGCCTCTTTACAAGAAATGGTCACTGATTTCACGTACACATCGCAGATTTAAAATTACGCAAGCTATTTCCAAAAACATCCAGGCAGATATTATTTTCTCAGATCATAGAATATGAGCAAATTAATAGATTATGGAATTCGCTCCCTGTACACTTATTGCAAGCTGGACATTTTGTAGGTTATGTTTCTATAGCTAAGTATCTTCTTTTCATTGTTTTTCGTTTTAAAAAGACCAGCTCGAAATGTTACAATAATCATTATGATTCTAAGCATGCTGTCAGTTAAACTGGTGACTTGTAAAGATCAATGAAATGAGAAATGAGTATTGAATTAATAGTAGACCACATGAATAGTAGAATAGTATGGCACCCACATTTATCGAAATACAATATCATCTTTTATGTAACCAGTCACAAGCAAAATGTCTTACATTTCAGAAAATAATTGAATATCACTATTGCCATTGGAAATAACTTCATTTGATGCACGTTTGAAGAGTTAAAAGAGAGATTAATAAACATCCTAGACGTAACTAGTTGAACAATCAAAAAATCTGTTAAACTTATATAGCCTCTTACACAGGATCTAACGCATTCATGTATACTTCGTATAGCTTTCAGTTTAACAACTTGCTATTCGGAGCACTCAACACATGTGTCTGCTGCTTCATTTATAGCAATATTATCAAAACTCATGAAACAATTAGCGGACACCAGCAAAGCTTATATATAATCCATTTACCGACATTCCATACTCCACTGGCATTCAAATGATTGATTGTTTAGGTTTGGTCTCCATCGTGTGTTGAACTGTCACGGTTGATATAGCCTGAACAGCAGTATGAACTGTCAGCATCTGATCAAACAAAACGAGCCTGCTCACACATGTAGACCACTTGTTCATCAGCTCTTATAACCAGCAGGGGGTTGTTGTGAGCTATTCCGACTACGTCACGGCGAGGAACGAGCAAGTGGGCATCCACACAACTAAAGCTGGTAATGTTGTAAAAAATATTTGCATTTGGTGTATAAGACTGTGATCTGTTATGCGTTTAGTGGACAATCTTTTACACACATCCAATCACTTGGAAATCTTAGTATCCATCAATGTGTCAAGATCACAGATAATCTTGTATATTTTAATTATATGTTAGTACTTCAGATAGATGTATTACGGTACGGTTACATTAGTATATTAAGCTTAGCGGGTTGTTTTTAGATATTGTCAGGTAATACTATGGGAACAGGTTAGGTTCAGGGAAGCGTGACTGGGTACGGGTGATGGCTGGGGAGTTAATTGGTGTAACAATAGGGAGGTCAGGGGTAGCTTGGGCTTTGGGGTCAGTTTAAATAGCGGGGCAGGGTAATAATTAGTCCTGCACCATGACCGTGGAATATATTTATTTTATGAAAAAATAATAATCTAGAAATGCATACAATGTGTAATATAAGATTTCAGAGACTAAATGTTAGTCTAGGTAATAATTTGTACAGTCAGCCAGAATCAGCATGGTCATGTAAGGCATGGACTAATATTGTGGGAGACTTCTACTCTGGTTGGCGTAAGTTTTTTTTACATTTATTGTTTCATGTTGAATTTTATTTTAGAGGATAGAATTTTGAGTTATGTATTTTTTCCAAACGTAATTATATACACATATTGATGGTAATAGCGTAAAGCCACTGTAACAAATAACCACAACATGATCAAAGTATAAACAGTTCAACTCAGTAATATGTAAATCGGAGTATTGGTGCATGGCTGTATGTATTGTGAGGTAGTGACACATTCCTCAGTGACTGTAATTGCTTATATTACATTGTAGTGTCCCGGAACTACGCGAATGTAGCATGGAAGGATGAAAGAATTTTTCCTTGTAACGTATAGGAAGGGGTTTATCATAGCAGTGTAGAGGAAGAAGTTTATCATTGCAGTGCAGAGCAAGAGATTTATCTTTGCAGTGTTGCAGATAGGGTTAATCATTGCAGGGTGGGCGGAATAGTTCATCATGGCATTGTGTAGGAAAGGGTTTATCAGTGCATTGTAGAGGACATAGATCAACATTGCAGGGGTGAGAAAAGAATTCATTATTGCAGTGTAGAGGAAGAGGTTTATTATTGCAGTCCAGAGCAAGAGGTTTATCATTGCAGTGTTGATGAAAGAGTTAATCATACATATATATGGAATAATTCATCGTGGCATTGTGTAGAAAAGAATTTATCAATGCAGTGTAGAGGAAAGAGATTATCACTGCAGGAGGGAGAAAAGAAGTTATTATTGCATTGTAGAGGAAAGAGAATATTATTGCAGTGTAGAGGAAGAAGTTTATCATTGTTATGTAGAAGGAAAAGGTTATTATTGAAGTGTGGAGGAAGAAGTCTTTCATCGCAGTGTAGATTCAGTATTGCAGTATAGACGGAGTGGTTTATCTTTGCAGTGTGGACGGAGAGGTTCAATACTGTAGTGTAGAGAAAGACGTTTATCATTGCAGTATAGAAGAAGACGTTTATCATTGCAGCGTGGAGAAAGCACTTATCATTGCAGTTTATCGGAAAGAGTTTATCATTGCAGCGTGGAGGAAGCAGTTTATCATTGCAGCGTGGAGAAAGCAGTTTATCATTGCAGTTTATCGGAAAGAGTTTATCATTGCAGTTTATCGGAAAGAGTTTATTATTGCAGTATAGAGGAAGTAGTTTTCATTGATGTATTTTGGTGGGGATAGATGCCATCCTTAATACAAGAACGGGTCACCCAAACACGCCGTATTTGTGGAAGCGTGTTTTTTCTTGTTTCCGGGCCAATTACATAAGGCCATGTCACGCGATTGAACCCAGTTAATCTTCATAGTGTCGCGAGACCTAGTCAGGAAGAAGGCCTTTGTGAGTATAATTTTTGTTACGTTAAATGAGGATCAATATGTGGAATGGATACTCTGTGTTTAAGTGTACATACGGTTTGTTTTGACGAATGTATTGTTTCGTTGTGGAAACTTGTTGCTCCTGCATGGACATGCGGTTTTCAAATCAGTCACATATGCATCACAAACTGTCGAAAAGACGGACATAGCTCTGGACGACGGGGTCGAGTGCTTAAAGGACATGTTGGCGGTATTTTGATGAAGAAGATTTCCATCTTCTGTGGAACAATGCCGTGGTCACGATTTTATTTGACCCCGTGTCAAATAAGGCCGAGCTGACTGTACGATTTGATTTTTTGTGTGAAACGTTGCTGTGTTCACTATTCCATTTAACCTTATGAGAAACAATGCTGTTGACTTTCATAAATATCAAAAGGGGTTGTCTTCATTTTTTAATGACTGTGCTTAGTTCTGCTTTTGAGATGTGACATGTAGAAGAGTTTATCAATGTGGAGTAAGAAGTCCCCATTGCAGCGTTGGGGGGGGGGGGGGGGGGGGCGGGGGGGGGGGCTGATAAAGTACTGCAAAATATACAGTTTTATAGGGGCGTGAAACTCTCGTACTTCGTGAGACTTGTACAAATCAGCTTGGCGTATAGGCCTTAGGCAACAAACATTATAATATCGTGCATTCGAATACTAGTATTTGCTTCGAATGAGGATGAGGATGGTGGAGTACACAGTACATTTATATCCCTATAAAGTACTGTCACTCGTCCTTTATATATAACATAGCGACATATGCTAGTATGCTAAACACATTGAAGCACATATATGCTACAATAGAACATATCGGTAGTTCAGCTGGCGTCTAAACATCCGGGCTGCACTATATTTAGGTCAGCTCGTACACGTCCTTCTTTCTCTCCTTCTGCTCCGCTGGGTCAGCGAGAGGGCGTTCGGCGGGTCATCTAAAGTGCAGGGTCAATGTACAAGTCACGCTGTTGCAGAACAAAAGCACGAGCCAAGTGATTGAATGAGAAGACAACTGTAATTTCCAGGACATTCATCTCCTCATTTCGTTTTGTTTTCGTCTGATGCTGTAGGTTTGTGAAATGTGTATGTGTAATGACGAACAAGCAGAGAGAGCATGGAGAGCAATCGAGTAGTATTCAACCCAGGCAGCAGAAGAAACAAAATCTACGGAATCTTGTTGGAGTCAAAATCATTGTGTTAATGAACATGATCTAAAATAGCCATCTTTTTATTTTTGCAGGTTCTTAAAGAATTGTCAGTACGAGTACTGGAACTATGAACATGATAAGCCTGCATAGTTATTGAGGATCGGTGTATATTCGCCCCTTTAATGTTGTTTTACGCCGCTTTAGGCCATATTCAGCAATATTACAGCGGGGAACATCAGTACTGGGCTTCACACTTTGTACCTATTTTGCGAATATAACCCGGACTTTCGTATTAAAGGGAACTTTTGAACCCCTAGGCTGCTCCATATCATGCCAGTGATAGTGACACGTGTGGAGATGGATGACGAGCCATTGGTTGATGTACCAACAACCACTAGAGGGACCAGAACAAACGTACGGAACCTCATTGTCGTCAACATCATCGTGGGTGTACTGACGTGTTCTACGAAGATATATGAACCTGTGATAGGGCAGTACGTGTACCACAGAGTTGCTGATGAGGTGTTTGGAAACGACAGTCGTATAAAGAACTACAGTGTTCTGGCCCCATGTTTCCAGAATACATCCGACCCTGGGTATGTTCTGGTGCAGACACTCCAGGAACGATCATCCTCCGTTATGTGGCATTTCTCTCTTGTCGGAGGGCTCATTGCAAGTGTAGTTAACATAGGGGTCGGATCATATTCAGACGTTGTCGGCAGAAAGTTTATCTTCATAACATGCATGCTAGGCCAACTTTTGAGGAATGCCATAACATCTGTGATAATCGGGCTTCATCTCAGCATAGACTACTTCTACATTGTGTCAAGTGTTGACGGGTTGTTCGGGGGTTCGTGGGGCTTGCTGCTGCTAGCATATGCCTACATCGCCGACAACACCCCTCCACTACAGATTCGGTCGTTTGGAATATTACTCTTAGAGTGCATGAATGCTTTAGCTGAAGCAGCAGCATCAACTGCAGCAGGATATTTTATCGTACGTTCAGGATTCTTCTACCCTTCACTCTTAGCATGTTGCGTGACGGTCTTTGGGATATTTCTAGTGGCAGTATGTTTAACAGAAACTGTGGTGAATACAAATACCAACCAGAGCAGGTGTTCGTACATCTTCAACGTGTATTACCTGTTCATAAAGGAAGGACGTCGACGTCAACGCCTCCTGCTGTGGGTCGGCTTGGGCGCCTTTTTCTTCTCGGTCATCAGCACATCCTCAGAGATCAACGTGGACCTCTTGTTTCTGATGAACCAGCCTTTCTGTTGGAGCCCGTTCCAGAACGGCATATACGATACAGTGAGCACTGTGGTTCGGCGTACTGTAGGGGCAGGTGTGGTGAAAGGCCTGCAGAGGTGTATATCCGATGAAGTGTTGGGAGTGTTGGGGTCTGTGTTTGTCATACTCGGGGACATCGTCTTCAGTATAGCAACTTCAGGCTGGATGTTGTACCTCGCATGTAAGTTTTCATTAATTAACTATAATGAAAAGAAAATACCAAATGAATGTTTCAAAGTTCTTCACGAAAGATCAGACTATGTCAGAATTCATCAATTTTACATGAATTTTTTTTTTCATTTTATATAATATTACTCAAACAGCGACATGTATTTCTTACAGTGTTACTTATTTCAGCAATTACCGACCAGGGTGCCGTTGTACAAAGCGATTTTAGCGCTAAGGTGATCGTAACTCCCATACCTTAACATGGACTTACGACCGTCGTAGCGCTAAGGTTGTTTTTGTACAACACCCTGGTCACGATCACGCTGAAACAGATATCACGTGGTTTCATTTGCCATAAATGTGTACAAGATGTACATTTTGTTATATCAGATCAATTTCGATAAACCTGAACATTCATTTTATAGACCTACAGTTTTCAAATGACGTGTTTTTGTTCCAGTTCCAGGGATAGGTCTCATTGGTTTCCTGGTGTCGCCTATTGCTCGCGGCATTATGTCCAAGTTAGTTCCACCTCAAAGGCATGGTAGGTATTTGGTCGTCTGCCTTTGTCATCTGTATATCTATGGTTCTATTGTTCTGGACTCTTGTCGAACTTGTTATCACCCCGCATATCCATCCACCACATCGAAGTGCATTTCAATATGAGTGTGTAAACGAGACTTTCCGGCAACAACACGCGAGCTGTTTCATTATGCGTGTGAAACTGAGATTGAGACGAGCCGTATAAAACCTAACGAGGTACGCAGAAAACCACATGTACCCCGAGTGATACGGCTACAACGAATTTATCTTACCGACACGTTTTAATATGCCGTTGAAAAAGAATGAAGAGAAACTAAAAATTGTAGAAAAACTTCTGTTCGGTTGAGGTGAGGTTAACTTATGCTATGTCACACAACTTCATTGACTCGGAAAAAACGTGCGACTTTTTGCTTCGAAGCGGGGTATAAGGGATTGTTTCTCCCGCTCAGGAATCCACGTGCAGTCTGTTTTGTGGCGGGACATATGGGATTTATTCTCCCGCTCAGAAATCCATTTCCCTCCAAGGCGGTATAGATAAATATATAGTATTTTATCAAGATCACGTGAACCAATCAGATCTCATCATTAGGTATGAAAAAGAACGTTATACATGCAACATAAATCAATATTGTTATTGTCAAAGTATGATTACAGACAGTGATTACATACAGGGAGAGTACAGTTTCAGTATGCGTAGGAATCTATTTTATATAATATTATCTATTTTTATATTACCATTCCCATGTCCCAATGTCATGTTTCATCCCAAACTGGCTTAGTTAGATCATGCTGTGGCTCTTGGAAGATATCGTTTAAATGAAATTGCATGGCAATACTTTGCAGAACATTATGAAGTCATCAGTTTCTGTGACGTCACACGCAAATGACATCCCAAATCTCTGCCATTAAAGCACATTTTTAAACTCAAGACGCTCCATGCGTTCGAGTAATAAAATTAGAGTGAACTGAGTCAATCTGAGTTACGACATTTATGGCAACTAGGGTTGACTAGATTCAAATAATTTGCATTATTGATTTTCCGTAACAGTATATCAAAACATACATATGTTATCAGTACCTGGTTAATTGTATTGATTAAAATGTTTATATTCATGACTGAATCTATAAACAAATTAGCTTTAACGATGACATCACTAGGTTATTACCAAGCAGAATACCGGACACCAGAGGTTCAGTTGGAATAGGCAATTTAGGTCACTCGAAGTATGCCGTAAATCAGTGAACATGACCTAACATTGGTCAACCAATGTTAACTTCGGTTCACCTGAGACATACAGGGTTTTTAAATCGAATGCAAGCACTGTTTTTTGGCTGTTCGTAAACTGATATATATGGAAGAATACTTTTGGACGATAAATAGACTCTCACCCTTGTGTTTCATACATGTAGTCATACTTAAAACAAAGTAACGTGAACTTTAATGATAGTTGGATAGACGCAATCATTTTGCTAACACTCCAATAGGTTGAATATGGGTACTAAATCGTCCCATAGTCTTTCTTCAAAGGTTCCCCTCCCGTAGTTAAACAAGAGCGGTCACCCTCCCATAGTATAGCACAGTATAGCGTATATCACTTGAAGATTAGTTTGGGACATTAACTTGATCGAACTTTGTTTTAAGTAGGAGAAAGTCCGAAATCTCGCGATTATTTTCGCACGTGAAACTTGTTCTCGGCCTAACGGCCTCGAACAAGCTTCACGTGCGAAATTAATCGCGAGATTTCGGACATTCTCATATACATATTTCCCACTGCAGGTGCTGTATTTGCGAGTCTGGCGGTGGTGGAGTCACTCAGCAGTGCGTTAGGTGCTGTCACCTTCAATAACATCTACACGGCTTCTGTGGCTGTCTGGGGTGGAGCGGTATATGCTGCAATGGCAGCATCCCACTTCTTAGCTCTGTGGTTCTTTCTGTAAGTGCTGTAACATTTCAGACAGGAAAGTTTCGCAGTGAAATCCACAATTCATAAAGAATCCTTTGTACAAATTTTCTAAATAACCGCATACAAAACTAGACTATATTACACAAACCGACATGCTACGCTAATTCATCAACAAATACTGGTTTACAAAATAGTCCAAGTTATTCAAGGAAGTACCTAATCAAACGATTACAGTGCCACTAATCCTGCCTTTTCAGTCGGAAATTCAGAACAGTTGTGAAATGTTTTTTCTTTTCTTGCAGTGCATTCAGGTTGCTGAACAAGGACGGTATACCATTTGAAACAACATGAATAGCAAATGACAAGGGTTGCCATCATAAGCGTCAGTCGTGTCACATGTTGAATACAGTCGTATACCGGCGTGTAACTCGGCTGCACACACTTGCATCATCATGCTGTCATTTTCTGTAACTTCTTGTAGATTTTCTGAGAATAGATTGAATATACGTTCTCATTTGATAAATGAATCACTACAGAAAGCTTTGCTTTGCCAATTGGGTGATAGACATGCAGTGTTTCAATGTAGATCTGTGTCAATAAGCATTAACCGCGCTAAGCTGAATTTCGAACCGAACGCGCAGTTAATGTTTAATTTAGCGAGTTTAAAACCAACAGGTAATCTAGCTCTACATTGAAAACACAGTAGGTTTATCACCATTCCACCATGACAAAATTAAACGCAGATTCTTGGATGTTAACCGCTTGAGTTAAATTTTCACACATTTTATTTATGACGTTATACCGTTCATTGTGATCGATGCAGAAAATATATCACATTTGTCTATAGAAAAGCGCCACATTTCAAGCTCGCTGTTGTCTTTATATATACCTAAATCTTTATACACACTTACTGCCCAAAATGTATTATAATAATCATCGTAACTCTTCATCTGTAACTTATAATTGTACATTTCATGATTTAAAAATGTCTACCGGGAATAACCGAAAGAGAAGACCTTTTCTATAGATATATATTCGGGTGTCATTGTGATTTGATACCTTTGTTACATTGAGTAACTTCCAAATCAAATGTATATATGGTATTGAATAAAAATATACAATGCAATATTACAATGTGTCAATTTCTTATTATTTAATTAAAACAACATATCACGTTCGGGGCCAAGTATAACGAACAAACCATTGTACAGGTTTAAATTGCCCCGAGGATGTAACTTACGTGTAGGTATATAAACTTTACTTCTCATGAAATGTAAAGTTAAACATCTGTAGTCATGTGATTGGCTGAACAACTATAACTTTATCATGCGCGACGAAACCTGATGGACGTGTTACAACAGACACGTGTTGTTCCGCCATAATCCAAGTTTGTTTATAAATAGCATACAGCTTAAATACGGGACAAAGAAACGCTTAGTCACCCGGTTGTATAATTCACGGCTATTTCCGTGTCGTTACCTACCACTAAACACACACAAACACACATGTATTGACGCAAGTAAGATTCGAATGTTGATTCATAGGAGACGAGTTGCGCTAAAATCTAGTTGGTAATATAGCAACTTCTCTATACATAAACATTGCCGTCTTGAGCCGTGATGCCTCGATCCCAACTGAAATCACTTTATTGAGGTCACATGATTGAGGTCCCATTGGGTGAACGATCAGTATATAAGCCCGCGACTCGTGGATGGATCAATACAACCACCGAGGCATGGACACTATTAGCTCTGACTGACAAACAACCAGGATATTTATGAAAAGACATCAAGCGGGACACCGCTTGACCTGGACTCCCAGGCAGGAGGGACAGGTGAACAGTGATAAGACAGGCGTGTATTTAGCCCAGGTATGGTTGTATTTATAGCGACAGTCATGTGAGTGTGTTATTTTGTATTCATTAACTAAAGCCTGTCAGTGTCAGCATGGAGGACGAACCGCTACTACCGTCCCATGACGGGGAAAGCCGTAGCGGAGAGAAATCCATCGTCAAGAATCTCCTTTTTCTTAATTTGGTGATGTTCATATTAACGCTTTCAGGCAGCCTATTTATGCCTGTGATGAGTCAGTATTTGTACCATCGTGTATCAGAGGATGTATTCAACCACACTCTTGTCAACATGACCACAACACAACCCTGTTACCGGAACACCTCGAGCCCCGATTATATGCTGCAGGAGAAGGCTCAGCAGGTCACTGCTGAAAAACAATTGCAATTCACGATGTTGAAAAGTGCCCTGGCTATCTTCAGTAACATCATGCTGGGTGCTTATTCCGATTCTATTGGTCGAAAGTTCCTGTTTGTTACGCCAATGACAGGGCAACTGATAAGAAGCGCCTTCACAACAGTTATCATAGGATGTAGGCTGGACTTGAACTTGTTCTTCCTGTCTGAAGGCATAGATGGTCTCCTGGGAAGTTATTACGGCATCCTACTCGCGTCCTATACATACACCGCCGATAACACGCCGGCTACAGGTTCCCGTACCATCGGCATCGCTGTCGTCGACCTCACCGAGTTCCTAGCCACCTCTCTCATCTCCATAGCCAGCGGATACTTCATCCAGGATGTGAACTTCTTCTACCCAGCTCTCACTGCCACGCTGGTGTGCATGGTGGCCCTCCTCATAGTCACACTATTCCTTCCGACAAGCACATATCATGTTAGAGATACGGGCTCGACATGTATGAATCCAGTGGAAGGTCTGAAAAGAGTGTTTGGGTTTTATGTTTTCGACAACAGCGCCTTAAAGAAAGCGTGTTTCATCCTTATTTTGCTTTCCTTTGTGTTTAATGTCATCAGTTCTGTTGGAGGCTCCAACATCGACACTTTGTTTCTCCTGAATGCACCGTTTTGCTGGACTCCAGAGAAACTTGCATATTACGTCACAGCCTTCACTGTGTTATGTCCGCTGATAGGAGTGCCCTTAACCAGGCTGTTTCAAGTGTGCCTGATTGACGAGATCATTGCCGTGATTGCAACATCTGCAACCGTCGCAAGCGATGTCATACACTCATTTGCGTCGACGGACACCATGATGTATATAGGTGAGTGTCGATTTAATCACGGTTATGCTATTAGAAGTGGTCTTATTATGATAATGACTATTATGCCGTATTTTTGACGTCCACCGACGTTGTATTGCTGAAATATTTTTTAAAAACTCACTCACGCACTATAAGTGCAGTAAAGAGTTAAGAAAAACGCTGATTCCTTAGGGTTCGTTCAGTTGTAGCCTACACAACGAATCAATCAATGTGTGATAAATATTACAACACTGACTATATACAGTGCATACACTTGTTGCAGTCGTCGGGGTGACGTCAATCGGCAGCACGCTTTCAGGGATCACCCGAGCCATCATGTCCCGCATGGCGCCACCCAACAGACAAGGTAAGACACACCATGAGACCGACAGTACTGAAACAGGTCACTGTTCGTCAGTATAGCTGTACTATTGCTACAGGTCACTGTTCGTCAGTATAGCTGTACTATTGCTACAGGTCACTGTTCGCCAGTATAGCTGTACTATTGCTACAGGTCACTGTTCATCAGTATAGCTGTACTATTGTTACATGTCATTGTTCGCCAGTATAGCTATACTATTGTTACATGTCACTGTTCGCCAGCATCGCTGTACCATTGTTACATATTCCCTGTCAGTCAGTATAGCTTTGCTATTGTTTCATGTTCTTAGTTTGTCAATATTGCTTTACTATTGTTACATGTTCCTAGTTCGCCTGTAGAGCTGTATTATTGTTCCAGGGTCACTGTTCGCCAGTATAGCTGTATTATTGTTTAAGGGTCACTGTTCGCCAGTATAGCTGTATTATTGTTCCAGGGTCACTGTTCGCCAGTATAGCTGTACTATTGTTTAAGGGTCACTGTTCGCCTGCATAGCTGTACTATTGTTCCAGGGTCACTGTTCGCCAGTATAGTTGTATTATTGTTCCAGGGTCACTGTTCGCCAGTATAGCTGTACTATTGTTCCAGGGTCACTGTTCGCCAGTATAGCTGTATTATTGTTCCAGGGTCACTGTTCGCCAGTATAGCTGTACTATTGTTCCAGGGTCACTGTTCGCCAGTATAGCTGTACTATTGTTCCAGGGTCACTGTTCGCCTGTATAGCTGTACTATTGTTCCAGGGTCACTGTTCGCCAGTATCGCGGTGGTGGAGACGATCTGCTCCCTGGTTGGCTCTCCCTTGTTCAGCAGGGTCTACCAGGGCACGGTTGTCATTTGGCGAGGCCTGGTCTTCATTGTCATGGCTGGAATGCATGTTGTCGCTGCCGTCATTCTCGTGTAAGTATCTCAAAATGTCAGCTACTTACGAACAAAGTAAAACTAATTATGTAATGTGCAAGTGAATATCGATAAACGCCGCACCAGCAACATTACAGCTACATTCGCGGAAACTTGACATATGTCATAATTTGAAGAAATTATTACAGCTACACTCGCGGAAACTTGACATATGTCATAATGTAAAGAGATTATTACAGCTACATTCGCGGAAACTTGACATATGTCATAATGTAAAGAGATTATTACAGCTACATTCGCGGAAACTTGACATATGTCATAATGTAAAGAGATAATTATTGCTACTCTCGCGGAAACTTGACATATGTCATAATGTAAAGATATTATTACAGCTACACTCGCGGAAACTTGACATATGTCATCATGTAAAGAGATTATTACAGCTACATTCGCGGAAACTTGACATATGTCATAATGTAAAGAGATTATTACAGCTACACTTGCGGAAACTTGACATATGTCATAATGTAAAGAGATTATTACAGCTACATTCGCGGAAACTTGACATATGTCATAATGTAAAGAGATAATTACAGCTACACTCGCGGAAACTTGACATATGTTATAATGTAAAGAGATTATTACAGCTACACTCGCGGAAACTTGACATATGTCATAATGTAAAGATATTATTACAGCTACTCTCGCGGAAACTTGACATATGTCATCATGTAAAGAGATTATTACAGCTACATTCGCGGAAACTTGACATATGTCATAATGTAAAGAGATTATTACAGCTACACTCGCGACAGGTTGACATATGTCATAATGTAAAGAGATTATTACAGCTACACTTGCGGAAATTTGACATATGTCATCATGTAAAGAGATTATTACAGCTACACTCGCGGAAACTTGACATATGTCATAATGTAAAGAGATTATTACAGCTACACTAGCGGAAACTTGACATATGTCATAATGTAAAGAGATTATTACAGCTACACTCGCGGAAACTTAACATATGTCATCATGTAAAGAGATAATTACAGCTACACTTGCGGAAACTTGACATATGTCATAATGTAAAGAGATTATTACAGCTACACTCGCGGAAATTTGACATATGTCATAATGTAAAGAGATTATTACAGCTACATTCGCGGAAACTTGACATATGTCATAATGTAAAGAGATAATCATTTTTACAGCTACACTTTCGGGAACTTGTCATATGTCATAATGTATTTAGATATGGATACAATAAAGTACGATGCCTTTTAACACAAAACAATCAGCATCAATTTGAAATGTTGCCCACATATACAAATGTGAACTTTCAAAGGAATCAAACAAAGATTATCATATTACGAAATGATAAGATATAGAAATATATAACAAATGCCAATATCTCTCCCAGGGTATTCATCTTTGTATCTCGGCCAGTGAGGGAAGAACAGAAGAGGATCAGGGCATTGAATGTTCAGGAGACGGAGGAGGACACGAGGAGCTAATCCAACAGGTCATCCAGTGCTGGAAGAGATCGGAAATTCTGACAAATTATGAGGCACGCGTGACTCATAAGAGATACCGCATTTCGCTGTTCAGAGTTGTGTTCTTTAGGCTTGCGAGAACCCTATGATCATGGGTTCGAATCTCAGATACGCCCTAATTATGTTTATGGTTTGTCAGCATCATACCCGTGCTTGTGAATTTCAAATAAGTGGTAGACATCTTAGATCTGCGTGGATTTTCCTCCCACCTAAAGCTGACACCCTGTTATATATACAATCGAACCTCGCTTGTCCGGACACTTGCGTTTTCTCAAATAATGTCCGGATTATACGAGTTTCGATTGCCATATAATAATCAAACCACAACAAATATCACTATGAACGAGTCAGAATTTGGCATTTATTATATATGTATCCATTTTATGACGTTGTTTCAAGGCGTGAATAACGGTAGTCTGACCACGATTCTATAAATATTGGTGCGATCTGCCAATCAGTTCACACACGATTTGTCCGAAAGTAATACACTGTGATCCCACATGACACCAGCCCCTTTGACGTCGGAGGCGGGACGGTGAATTGCAAAACAAACATAATCAAGAGTGGTCAGGGGCGGTTAAGTAGCTTAGTGGTCAAAGCGTTGGCTCGTCACGACGAAGGCCTGGGTTTGATTCCCTACGTCAATTATTAAACCTCATTTCTGGTGTCCCCCGCCGTGATCTTGCTGGAATATTGCTAACGGCGACGTAAATCCACACTCACCCAAGAGTGGTCGCTGTCCGGTAAGTGGGACACAATGGTGTGTATTTTCACTGTTGGCAGTTGTGACCCCGAGGAGAAAACAGACCTCAAGGGTGCCAGGATTAAATTGTGCGATGACGTCATAAAGACGTTTGACGTCAACTTACTTCAGTGAAGATCGATATGTGTGATGTTTCCCCTTCATAAATATGAATTGAAGCTTGTGAATTGTATTTTTGTGTTCCGAAGGTGCTGTAGTTTTAAAATAAAATTAAAAGTCAAAATGTGATTTTTCACCCATAAGGTCCCTTATCTCATGGTTGGTCACAATTGCATTTCACTTTCCGAGTAAATGAAGCATTTTATGTAGTATAGATCGTTTCACGTAAATACCGTCTCCGGACATGTGTGGTCCGGCTAAGTGGGACTTCACTGTAATTGATATATAATATTCAATGCGGTGTTCAATCAAACGCACTCATTCACTGCATAAAAGTTGTTACCAGAATCATTGTCTCTTTCAAGTTGAACGCTTTCATCAACTTATAATATGAGGTGTTCAATAAAATAAATTCACAAATTTTAACTCAAAATACAAACTTTTGAGTGAGTGGGATAAAATTTAACATCGCATTTTATACAAATGTTCACAGTATTCAGGTGAAGTTATTTTCCTCTGTGATATACATGGCTGCGTGGAAACATTACGAAGGGCTTTCATAAGGTCAAGAGATGTTTTTGCTTGATCATTCTTATTATTTTCACGTACATATGATTGTATTCAGAACACTAAAATAAAGACACTTTTATTACGGGTAGCCTTATTTGTGTTAAGAAAAAGGAAATTGCAAGTGAAAATTACAAACAATTGACAAGGACATGACGTTATAGGTTTATTGTTTTATGGTCGAATCTGGTTTGTTTGAAGAGCGAATATGCTAATCACACAAGTTCCCGTCTTCCTGAATATGTTTTGTATGTGGGAGAATAAGGAATATGTAATACGTGACAATTGAACAAAGAATCTGCATGCTTCTTTTTCATAGCAGCTTTTTACTCCTGAATCCGCTGTTCAGAGTTGCAACCCGTCTCCACATCCCTTCTCCCGTTCGAATCTCACATTCGCCTTGATTATGTTTCTTAAAAAGGTTGTTTTTTTTATCTACCTCATGGGTTTCAGCAATGTGTTACACGTTCAAACTTGCATCTCACCGAGCTTTCCATCCACATCAAGCTGACACGACCTGACCAAGCTCAACGCGAATGTCGAAGCTTGTTAACTTGTTAACTTCGGTGGCACAATATTACCAAGTAGATGCCACGCATTCATCTGGATGTGTCACAGATTCAGGACAAACCCATACACTTACCCAACTCAACATTTCAACTCTTCAAATTCCTGTTCGGTGTAGCCTTTATACAGCATGGGGTGTAAATACGATATGCGGAAGGAACGCTGGTTTTACACGCTACTGTCTCTTCCTCGTCCTAGCTGTACGGTCATAAAGATATCAAGATAATGAATCACACACATTCCTCGTTACGGCTTGATTGTTTTCCTCAAAGAGGTCAATGCTATAATTATCACAAAGGATCGTTTACATGTGTAGGAGGGTTCACAATTTGGCCGCTATATCTAATGGGTTATCTTCAGCCATGGCAGTGCAAGGCTGAAAGTTGATCAAGTTATGTTATCCAGGAATGTCCATGTGATGTTATATCATGTGACAAAATTGATGTTGATATCACAGGTAGTGTAGCGAGCACTTCATAACATACAACATGGAAACAGAACCGCTCCTGCAAAAGGTGGAGGACACTCCGGAATCTGAAGTAAAGAAATCTCAGATCAAGAATCTCCTGTTTGGCAATATGATAATATTCATAGTTGTAATGGGGGCGATGTTGTTCTCGCAAGTGATGAGCCAATATCTCTACAAACGGGTGATGGAGGACGTGTTTAGTAACCACACGGTGGCGGCGAAAGGCCCAATGAATCACACATGTTACCTGAACACATCCAACCCAGACTACATCCTTCAGGAGAAGGCACAGCAGATCGCAGCAGCCAAACAAATGCAGTTCACAATTCTGAAAAGCAGTCTAGCAATCATCACTAACATCATACTTGGTTCCTATTCGGACTCTATTGGTCGCAAGCTCCTCTTTGCTGCACCTCTGACTGGCCACTGTTTGAGATTTGGATTTACAGCAGGCATTATCTACTGGAAGTTGGATATCAATTGGTTTTTTATATCAGAAGGGATAGACGGCCTAACAGGGGGCTACTATGCTTTGCTACTAGCATCGTACGCCTATGCTGCTGACAATACTCCGGCGACAGGTGCTCGAACCATGGGCATAGCCTTCGTGGAGTTCTTTGAGAACATAGGATCTGCTGCCTCATCAACAGCAGCTGGCTACTTCATCCAAGACGTGAACTTCTTCTACCCGACACTGACTGCCACACTCTTCGTTCTCGTGGACGTTATCCTGGTGGTGACACTGCTGCCCAAGACAAAGGGGATTAAAAGAGCGAAGAGCAATTGGATTACACCTCTTGAGGGATGTCGACGAGTGTTTGGATTTTATGTTTTGGAGGGCAGTAAACGGAAGCGAATATGTTTCATATTAGCTATCTTGATATTCGTTTTCACTGCCTTGCCAGTCGTATGTGCGTCTAATATTGACATACTTTTCAAACTGAACTTTCCGTTTTGCTGGACCCCTGAGAAAATAGGTTACTATAGTTCAATAGGCTCTGTGGCACAACAGGTGATCGGTGTCCCGTTGACGCGACTGTTACAGTGTTGCTGTATCGATGAGGTGATAGGAGTGATTGGTTTACTGGCAATAGGTGCGGCAGACAGCCTACAGTCTATTGCAAGCACAGACTGGATGATGTACGGAGGTAATAGATAGTGAATATGATCGACCATTTTATCTTTCCAGGTACCAATGATTATGACAAAATGTACACTGGTTTCCCTCTTGGTGCATTCATACTTAATGAATTATGGATGTTATTTTCAATCACATCTGCTGAAAATGCTGAAAAGATTCATTGAACCAAGATCATGGTTCATTATTTGTGAAATTATTCATTACAGATCATACTTATCCTTAAACAATTAACATACTAACTTGACTATGATGCATGTTAAAAAGGTTCTTTAACGTTACATGTGATTAATAACACCGTTAGTATTATTGTTCTTCTAGTTGTGGGCATCAAGATCCCTGCTGCCACGATGTTCCCAATTGTTCGCTCCATCTTGTCCCGGTTGGCTCCAGCAAACAAACAAGGTCAGAATGTGTGTATGGAGGATGTACTGAATATATCATATACCATGTCAAATGAAGCACCTTCTATGAAAAAAACCCCGATGGCCTCTATCCAAAATGCACGTCGTGATATAACTGGAATACGGTTAAAAGCGGCGTTAAACCCAACTCACTATCTCACAAGGTAAATTGGTTCCTTGTAGGCAAGCATGAATATTGTACTGTTCATATATCACACGGACAGCATAAATAAATGGCAGATATGCTCGTGGGGACACGGATGGCACTTTTGTTGCTTTGTCTTGTGTAAAGGGGCTGTTGGGAGACTCAGTGTCTTAGGTGATTGCATATTGTCACACACGACAGATGCTTATTCCAACAGTCACTTGTTGGCTTTACCAACGCCCAATTATTTACAGACACACTGGTATTAATGAATATTGCTGACTACAACATATTTTTAAAGATGCACATCTCTGTACACAGTTGTGCTCTTATTGCAGGTTCCTTATTCGCCAGTATAGCAGTGGTAGAGACGATATGCTCGCTGGTGGGGACTCCGATCTACAGCAACATCTACCAGGACACGGTGGTGGTGTGGAGAGGGTTGGTCTTCATCTTCTTGGGAGGCACGCATGTAGTCGGTGCCATTGTTCTCGCGTGAGTAGTTAATGCACTTCTTTGTCCATATTCACAATCTATGACCGTTTTAAATAAATGTTATCTTGTTCAGTTTGTCAGCTTATGATTGATCAAGAAGGATTTGTACGCAGTTTTAAAAAATTCAAATTTGTGGAAATTCCAGGTTAGAATAGATGGCCAGAATACTATGCTGGTCGTAAGAGGCAACCAAATGTATCGGGTTGTCCAGCTCGGTGATGTGGTTGAGTGTGTGACATCGAACCAAGACGGTGTGGAGAGTTGCTCACCATACCAATCACTTGATTGTCTTGTCCAGACTTTATTGGCCGCAGTCAAACAGCTGGAATATTGCTAAATGTGGCGTTAAACGACAAACAAACAATATTCCGGTCACATCAGCCAAAGCTTTAACCACTAGGCTTTTCAATCTCTCAATTCAGCAGATGAACGATAAATACTGGTACTACTTCTGACTAAATCAACCCGTAGCCTTGTCTACAAACGGAAAAACAACCGTTTGAAATAATATGTGTACTTTTCTCTAGTGTACTTTTTTCATGACGCTGGTAGCACTTGGCTACTGAACACCTATTTTATTGGTGTACTTCTAGTTATAAATGTTTAAGTGCATAGATTAAAATGATAAATAATCACAACTCGGTCGTCTCCTTGCTATGAATCTTGAATGTACATGTAGGCCCCTTCCACCCATTGATTGTGAACTTGTACTAGGAAGTCAATAACTGGATTGAAAAACGCAGGGTCCATTCCAGGCGTGTTTCATTCTGCATAACGTTTTATCACATTAAGCATTTATTGATTTAGGGTATAACCCATAATTTCAGATCAACTATTCGGATCAAGTGTTATCACCGATATATGTTTCATGTGAGTAATCCCCCGAAAGAATGCAAATGTCACGCCTATTCTTTGTTTCAGAATCTATATATTCGTGTCAAAACCGATCAGACAGAAGCGCGATGTTCAGCAGCTTCAAGCAGGTGTTCCAAACGTTCAGCGCGGGGCTACAGTGTACCAGACAGAAGTAACCGAGGATCCAACAATGCACGTGCATGGGCGGTCGGTGGCAGGCCAGGAGGTGACAGATGTCACCCAGGCCAGCATACACGTGCATGTTCAGTCAGCGTATGGCGAAGCGGATGGACAGTATATCAAAACAGAGGAGTAGTTGATTTTCATGACGCCAAATGGATGTATATACATCCCAAAGTGTGTTCATTTTATGTTTGTCAAGCATTCTGTGTATGAGCTATCTATTAATGCTCACGTTTTAACGTTTTGATGAGTTAGCTTTTCAAGAAACTCAGTTCCTCAACACTCATTGATTGTGGTCAGATGAAATTAACATGGTGTACATTTGCAATTTTGGGTTACTGTTGAGCATAATCTGTACAAATTCCATCCAATAGAGACAACCTCCTAGTTTTATGGAGACCAACTTCACAATGTCTTAGTCAAAATCTCTTTGTTAAGGCCTGAATGCAGAAATATTTACCTCATCCTTTAGCAATCCTGACTTTATAAGACTATCTGCTATTTGATTACCCTGCAAACCGATATGAACCGGAATCCAAACAATAGCACATGAGATTTATAATGTATTCAAACAAAGTGCCAAGTTTCAAAATTATGTATACAATATAATTTCAGGATTTTAACTCCACAATCAATAGCCCTAATGGCAGCCAATGATCACAAAACATGATTGATTCGTGGTTATATTTATCCACCCTATGTCAATGCTTGTAGAATTGATATAAATTATGTTCCGATCTAGGTTGATGAGGTGGCCTTCGGGAGCAGAGATAAAGACTTTCAATATTTTTAAAAAGCTGACAAAAGCTCCCTGACATTCTGGGGTATTATTATGGTGCATGGCTAGTCGTGGCGTCAGCCAAGTATCGCCTGTCTCCCGTCCAAAATTTTCAAGTTCCTCTTATCTGGGTAATGCAGCACATGCATTGCTCAGCAAATTGTTGTGGTTGTGTTTAGGCGATTGTTTCTCAACCATTTTGTAACACTATTCAGGGTCCAACATTCAGTTAGGTTATGCTACTTATATCCTTAATCCACAATCTTAGTAATTGAAAAGTACATTCCTCCAGTAGATGTGAGTACAAACATGTCAATTTGAAAGGGTTTTGATACACATGGTGTTGTACAAAAATGGTCTTTTATTTATTATTTTATAAATGTTTTATCATACTGCTATTTCAATTGTTCTGTTTCAAAGTCACCCACATGTGCATCTGTACAGTTATTATGTTTTAGTGAACAGTGAGAAACTTTAACATTCTTTCCATCAGTCAAATTAAAAATGTATCGTCGAAAAAATCTCAATCTGTAAATAAAAACACAAAAACAACATGACTATACCCAAACGCCATATTGTGTATAATCTTCATGGTAACGTCAAGGCGACATCATCAATATAAAAATGAAAGATTGTATTTAAGATATAGACCAAAACTGCCATTTCTACAATATCCATTACATCCACACAACCTTACCAGATACCCTAGCAACATGTCCAAAACATTAGATCACTTACCATAACTTTCCAGTTACTTATCAACATTAGAATTCCTTTCTAACAGTGTTTACATTCGTTATCTCTTACAGTAACTAGAGTCATCTCCCTTAGACTTAGGTGCCTGTCGCTGACACAAGAACACTTTTACAATGGACTCGGCTTTCACGTATTTCTTAGGGGTTTGTTGGTTTTATTTATCCTGATAAATATCTGTATTGCCATTTTCGTGATCAATTCAATCAACAAAACTACCTCAATACAGTAATACAAGAAAATCAGAGTGGTGTGGAACATCATCATATTTTGTACATTGCTATATTTATTTCGCAATGTCTACACTCATTTGTATAATTACGCATTTATATAAGTTATATAATGCATATAACCTTCACCTCAGACGTTGTGTATTGGACATGACCTTCACGTCATAAATAGGTTATAATCGACATAACCTTCACGTCACTTGTTGTATATTGAATACAACCTTCACGTCACTTAAGGTATAATTGATTTTACCTTCACGCCACAAATATATTATAATGGACAAAACCTTCACTTCACCAAAGGTATAATGGACATAACCTTCCCGTCGGTATTTGTATATTGCATATTAACCTCCACGTATGTATTATGGATATAACCTTGACGTCACAAATTGTATAACTGATATCTACTTTACGTCAGACATGGCATAATTGATCTAAAAATGACGTCGCAAATGGTATAGGAACAAAAAAAAGCACCGCCCCCCCACGTCCACCTGACACGCTGTGCTGTACAGTGGAACCTCGCTTCTGCACGCTTGCATTTTTCAAATATTGTCCAGATAAACGACTTTCGAAACGTCATAACGTCTTGTTGCAGTATAATAATCAAACTACAACAAAGATATGCCATATGCCATTTATTATATATGTGTCCAATCTCGGTCAAGTGATGTTCGTTTCAAGGCGTCAATTGTGGTAATCTGGTCGTGGTTGCTCTAAAGTGGTTGTTGTGCGATCTGCCAACCTGGACACATACGATTTTGCCGAAATTAATGTAAACAATATTGAATGAAAGAAACACTTATCCAGGTATACAATGAACACGTTTTCTTATAACCAGATTGTGTGATAACAGGATTAAATATACACTGTGATCACTAAAATGGCAAACTTCTAATCACATATAATACCTGAATGGATTTTCCGCCCATATCAACCTGATGCGCTGTGATGTATAGTGGAACCTCGCTTATCTGCACACTTGCTTTTTTCAAATATTGTCCAGATAAAAGAATTTCGATCACGAAAACGTCATGTTGCCGTGTAATAGTCGAACAACAACAAAAATATGCCATATGCCATTTATTATATATGTGTCCAATCTCGGTCAAGTGATGTTCGTTTCAAGGCGTTAATTGTGGTAATCTGGTCGTGGTTGCTCTAAAGTGGTTGTTGTGGGATCTGCCAACCTGGACACATACGATTTCGCCGAAATTAATGTAAACAATATTGAATGAAAGAAACACTTTTCCAGGTATACAATGAACACGTTTTCTTATAACCAGATTGTGTCATAACAGGATTAAATAAAAACTGTGATCACATATGATACCTGCCCCTTGAATTACAAAACAAACATCGTCATGCATGGTCGCTGTCCGGTAAATGGAACAAAACAGTGTGTATTTTGCATTCTTGGTAATTGAAATTCACTGTCCGATGCGATTTACAGATAAATGAATCATTTTATGCGGCAAATTAGTATCACAATTAATGCCCCTTTCAAGTTGACCACCTTTCATCAATTACTGTTGGTAATTATAATTTACTGTCCTATCCGCGAAACCCGTATTCCAGATAACTGAAGCACTGTATGCAGAACATATCGTTTCACATAAATATCGTCATGTTGGCGATGTTTCCGGCCATCTATGGTCAGGATAAGAGTGATTTCAATGTAACTGAAGTACACTTCAAAGCGACATTAACAGAAACTCACTCACTCATTCATTGTGACAAATTAGTATCACAATCAATGCCCCTTCAAGTCAAACGCCTTTTATCAAAATGATATGAGGTGTTTCATGTAAATACTTCCCAAATTGAATCTCAAATATCAAACTTAAACGAAAACCCGCTGAAAAAGTACGTTTGTGTGATTCCGATAAACTTTAACATCATATATTATTTAAGTTATTTTCCTATGTGATATATCCGGATGTGTAGCACAATTACGAAAGAGTTTAATTTTTTTCAGTAAGTCACTTGATCATCCTAATTCTTTCACGTACATATGTCTAAACTCAGAACACTACAATAGCTATGCATTTTTACGGGAAGCCTTTATTGTATTAAGAAAAATGAGATTGCACGTGAGTAATCATAAAGATGTAACAATGACATGCCGTAGGTTTAGTGTGTTAAGGTCGAATCTGGTTTATTGAAATAACGAATGTGTTAATCACACACGTTCACATCAGCCTCAGGAATTATGTCTTATATTAATTTCATCTGATAAAGGTCTAAAATATATCTTTTGTTGTTGTTGTTGTAAAACTGGCTGTGTAGTACATTTGGTAGAATAAGACATGTTTTAAAGTGATAATTAAACAAACAAGCTAAATCCATCTTTCCGACAAGAAGGGTTATTTGTGGATTTGTTGGTCAGAATAACATCACCGTGCCAGAATCCTATGATCATGAATCCCAGATTGTTCTCCGTCCTCATGGGTTTCACCAATGTGGTAAAGACCCAAACCCATATCACATCGGTTTTTTTTCCCCAAAAAAAAGGTGACACCCTGTAATTTTACTGATACATTGTCCAAAGTGACGTAAAACTATATACATCATTCTATACTTTCCAGAATGATAGTAAATAATACTGTATGATAACTAAAAGTTCTTCTTTAAAATTGATTGTAACAGAGATCCATTTGTATGTTCTGGTCGTTCTGTCACACTCTATCTTGCTAGAGTCAAAATACACGTTTCCACTCTGGTGCTGTTCAATAGAAAGGATATATACATATATATATATATATATATATATAAACTGAGGGCCAAAAGAAACGTTACCAACATTAACTGATTTGCTACTTTGAAACAAAGATGCTAACCTGTTCAAAAACAGTAAAGAGAAAGGTTGCCATTAACATGAATTGCTCCAAGATGACCATTACCAGACTGGTCGCACGTCTCCGGCTGACTGGCAGAACCGCAGACAGACCACGGAGTGGCAGACCAAAGGTCACGACCCCGCAGGATGACCGCTTTTTACGGGTACTTCATCTGAGGAACAGATTTCTTACTGTGACGTCATCAGCTGCCAACAGCTTAGGACATCCGGTCAGCAGACAAACAGTGACCAGACGACTACGACATTATGGTCTCGGGGCTTATCGCCCTTTCAAGGGCATGACCTTGACCCGTCAACATCGACGTGCCAAATTGACATGGTGCAGGCAAACTCAGCGATGGCAACAAAGGGAATGGCGGCGAGTGCTGTTTAGTGCTCTTCAAACCTGATGGGCGGACGCGAGTTTATCGACTACGTGGTGAACATACGGCTCCTTGTTGTGTCCAGGAGGTGGATGGTGTGATGGTCTGGGGCGGCATTTGCGGGGACGAGAAGACGGAACTTGTCATCATCGAAGGCAATCTGACAGCACAACGCTACATTGACAATATCTTACGGCCAGTGGTTCTTCCTTTCATCCAGCGTCAACAACGGACGGTGTCCCAACAAGATAACGCCAGACCCCATAAATCCCGTATTACTAGAGACTTCCTCAACGCCAACAACGTGACTCTCCTGCCGTGGCCAGCTCGATCACCAGATCTGTCACCCATAGAACATCTCTGGGACAAGCTGGGGCGTCGTCTTCGGAAACGTCAACATCCTCCCTTCACGAAACAAGCGTTGATCGTTGCCCTCCGTGAGTAATGGAATCGGATACCTGCAGAGGATGTGAGGACGCTTGTCTACTCAGTTCGACGCCGCATTCGAAGATGCATTGCCGCTCATGGAGGTCATATCCCGTATTGAACGGTCTGGTCCGTCGTCACCTTAAAGTTGTAACCAATGTTGTTGATCGAATACTGGACGAATGACCCCTTGTCAATAAATGTCCCTGTTGGAGGTCAAGGACTTTGTTGTTGAATTAGTAAATTCGCATTTTACTGTTCTGAATGATGAATTTCTACAATACAATTGTTATTGCTGGTTCAAATTGTGTTGGTCATATTCTATCCTAGAAATATCGTTGGTAACGTTTCGTTTGGCCGTCAGTATATATATATATATATATAGATATAGATATAGATATATATATAGATATCCAGAATAAGTAAGTGGCTTTTTGTTCAATCTGAACCAATAGAAACCAATCGTTGCAGGTTCCCTGAAAGCAAGCATACACACGTATTTTCACACGTACAGGTTATATGTATGCCCATATCAAAATGAGCCCGTGGAGACTCGGGTGGGATGGGCTCCGAAAACTTTATTGCTTAAGCTCCTATGCAGATACATTTAACTGCCATCGTAACCGACAAGTGCTTATTCTCTCAATCACTGGTTTGTCTTACTATTGCCAACTAATTTACCGGCCATCGTGGTTTAGCTGGAATATTGCTGACCGCAGTGTGAAGCAATATAATTTTAAAAAATACACATCTATGTACATAGCTGTACCATATTGTTGCAGGTTCCCTCTTCGCCAGTGTAGCGGTGGTGGAGACGATGTGCTCGCTGGTGGGGACTCCTATCTTCAGCAGCATTTACCAGGACACGGTCGTGTTGTGGAGAGGGATGGTCTTCATCTTCTTGGGAGGCACACATGTTGTCGGTGCTATTGTTCTTGTGTGAGTATTTTATGCACTTCTTTGTCCATATTCAATCAATTATTTCTCGTTTATTTCGTCATCTGATGTTTGATTGAGAAGGATGTTTACGCAGTTTTAATAATACCCTACCCATGACAATTCTTGGTACGAATAAAATCACCAGCATAATTTGCTGATCGTAAGAGGCGACAAAATGGGTCGAGTTGTCAGGAACGGTGATGTGCTTCATTGCGTGTCATCGAACCCCGACGGCGTGGAAAGTCGCTCACAATATCAATCACTGGATTATCTGGACTTTACAGGCCGCCGTCATACAGCTGGAATATTTCAAACAAACAATATTGCTGTCATATCAGCCAAACTTTTAACCACTAGGCTACTCGATCTCTCAATTCAGGAGATGAACGATACATACTGGTACATGAGGTTTCCAGGGAACGACTTCTTCTGTCATCATCAACCCGCATCCTGGACCAGAAAGGGGAAAACATCGTTACAAATAATATATATACTTTTCACTTGCGATATACAATTGGCTACTGAACACATATTTTACCTGTGTAATTCCAGTCGCGAAGGTGCACGAGCATGGGTTAAAATGTCAAATAATCACAACATGGTCTGCTCCCTTGTTATGAATCTAGGTGAAATACATGAAGGTCAATAAACTTGTACCGGAAAGTGAATAACTGAATTCAAATGCAGGGCGCGTTCTAGGTATGTATCGTTGTTCGTGAGAGTTTATCACATTACACTTTAATCCGTTAGAGCATAATTCATACTTACAAAGCAAATGTCACCAGTGAATGAATGTTTCAGGCTCTGCAAATGATCATTTTACAAACTGTGCGGAACATAAAGACCTATATATAATTGTAAATAATAAATATTCTCTGTGCGGACTACACAAAGTATTAACACTGATATATTTTCACTGGGTAATCCCAAAAGGATGCAATTGTCACGCCTATTCTTTGTTGCAGGATCTATATATTCTTGTCAAAACCAATCAGACATAACGCCGATGTTCCGCAGGCTTCGCGCGATGTTCAACAGGTTCAACCAGGTGTTCCACATGTTCAGCACGTGGTCACAGTGCACAAAGGGACACAGACAGACATAACCGGAGATCCAACAATGCACGAGCATGCGCGGTCGGTGGCAGGCCAGGAGGTGGCAGAGATCACCCAGGCCAGCATACACGTGCACGTTCAGTCGGCGTATGGCGAAGAGGATGGACACTATATTAAAACAGAGGAGTAGTTGATTTTCATGACGCCGGTAACAGGCTTGCCTACGTCAAACGTGGAAATAATGATCCCATTTGACCACTGAGCTCAGTGACAGACATATATTATCTCAAAGTGCTTTCATTATTTGTTTGTTATGCATGATGCATTCCGATGAATGACTATTCAATGATCTCAAGAAACTCCGTGGGGAACACACACACACACACACACACACACACACACACACACACACACACACACACACACACACACACACACACACACACACACACACACACTCACACACTCTCACACATATGCAGGATGCTGAAATGCTTTATGCCGAAGCGCGTATTGGTTTTTTACTTTTCTGATTTATTTTGTCGTCGTGGTTTCTGGCTGCGATCTGTCGAATCCTTAGGCCGGAAAATCAAAACGTTTCACATTACTATGGGAACCAGAACACTGATGTTCAGCAAACGAAATCTAAACCTTGGGGAAAAGTAAACTGCCATTTCAACTGAACGCCCAGAACAATACATCTGGGTATTACGTTCAGTCTCCTTCAACGCTTATGGTAGTTTTTCAACATGAAATGAAATATTTATCTATAAACACAATATCGTGTTTAGTGATAACGTGATAACGTCAAGACGCCATTATCAACATAATAGTAAAAGATCGTAACACGGCTAGTCTACAACAATTTACTTAAGATCTAGACCCAAAGTGCCGTTTCTACTTTCTCCGTTACTTCAATACAACCTAACCCGATATCCTAGCAACATTTCCAAAACATTAGATCACTTATCATTACTTACCAGAAACATTAGAATTCCCCAATTAACTGATAGTGTTTTCATTCGTTACGGTAACCGGAGTTATCTCCCTTAGACTGTAAGTGCATGTCGCAAACATGTGAAAGGACTCCTTCTCAATGGACTCGGCATTCAGCATGTATTTCTTTGGAATTTGTCGGTTTTATTTATCCTGATAATTTTTTACTTCCATTTTCCTGTTTTATGCAATCTGAAAGAAATTTTTGAGAGCAAAAACTACCTCAATACAATAAATGAGAGTGGTGAGAGAACATCATTATATTTTGTACATTGCTTTATTTATTTTACTTCGTCCAGCGGTTATATGTATATTTAATTACCTTATTGCTCTTTACAGATTTTACATTGCAAGAAGCCAGATGAATATATCTCCTTAACAAATTAAAGATAAAAGATAAATATAGAAGTGAAGATACCTCATTTGAGTCAATCTTTGCCTTTTGATGTATGTAAATTACGCATTTATCAAGTATATAGACACAACACTAGTAACTCCAAATTCCTTAGATATACAGGAGAAATGTAATAAGTTCTATTATGGATAGATAAATAGATTGTCTTTATTTCCTCCAGTATTGAAGATACATTATATAAGATAGATACATGAATATAGATTAAAACTATACAAAGTCGTTACATGCCAAAGTGAAGGGGGTATGAACAAATGATGCCACTTGTTAACATAATGAGAGAACAGTAACATAGTTTCGCCCCATATCTCAAGCTCAAGGTCTTTCATGCAATCAGGCAGTCCGCCTAAGAGGAAAGACATGATAACATTATCATCATTCGACCAAAGGTCAACAAAGGAATTCGCATCCGTGATATCAAAGATATTTTCGAACATTTCATTTCTTTCTTGCATATTAATAGTACATGACATAAAAATGTGTTTGACTATGTCATGGGCAACAGTTCCGTAATAACACTCTTGCGATTCTATCTTAGAGCAGCCTATTTTGACCATATTAGACAGAACATAAAACTTTGAAGGAAATCGTAAAGAAAGTTGCCAAATCCTGTGTTGACCTTCTGACCTGATACCAGTATATCTTAACAGGTCCTGTCGGTCACACATTTGTTTCACAATCCTTGCAGAATCTGCATTTCTTACCTTTTCATCCACAAGACTAGTCCGTTTACATTTACTGGGAACATTTCAATATCTATTACGATATCTATGTAATCATTCAAGACATGGAAAAGAACGTATTTATGTACCAGGCGCAGCATGTTGAAACAGGGAGATTTATAACACATTTTGGCAAAATCTGGTTGACATTTGTATTGCCCAAGTCTGCCAATCAATAGTTGTTTGAAATAGAAGTTAAGCTAGATCGCCACAGTTTACCAAATAAGATCAGGGCTTGTTTATCAATGTATGGCTGAATGGTTATAAGATCTAGACTACCCGGTACAACTTGGCTTGATGTAAGTCTTGGTAGGCTCTGTACTATTTTACTGAAGTAGCGCTGTGGTATTTCCAGCAATTCATACCCTCTACCAGTAAGTTGCCCCCATACATTGCATCCATATAAGGCACATGGTAAGATAACTCTCTGTAGTATTCGCACAGCCGCAATTGGGTTCAACCCTGCGAAATACAAACCATTGTTATGGTTTACATTAAAAAAGTCTTTTCAGTTTTTCGCATGCAATACGCGAGCGTTTGAGTGTTGAGATACTGTTACTAAGGCATGCCCCAGCATATGTTACAAAATTCTTGTGTGGCAATTCTATCTTTCCACAGGAAACATGAGGGTACGGCACATTATATTTACAGTGCGAAATTACTACGACTGCACTTTTATTCACATCATAAACCAAACGCCATCTACACGCATAATTGTGAGCAATATCTAACAGGTTTTGCAGTGCTGATGGAGAGCTACTAACAATGGTTGTATCGTCTGCTAGCAGTTGACCTGCATAGTGACCCCAAGGTAAGCGGAGGCCGTAGCCAGAGCAATCAAGCGTGCAAATGAGATCATTGATATATAATGTGGAAAGCCAGGCAGATAATACAATACAATACAATACAATATAGTTTATTAAAGTCTCACCATTTGTACAGCAGGGGTTTAAATAAAGCATTTTAAATATCTAAAAACTTAAAAGTACAAATGCCACCTAAGGGGGTTACGAGAGACTATATCTTACACAAATGTAAGTGCTTTATAAAATAATGTAAAATGAGATAAAGTTATACATAATATTATAATCTTAGTCATAATTTAGGAATATAAATATTAAGAATGTAAATGATAAGGTAAACAGTTAAATATATTGTTAAATTATACATAAAATAATTTTCTATGCAACAACATTTTGAAGCACATGCTTCCTAATAGTGGTATGTTACAATGGTTATTTAAAATGGTGATATCTACAGGTGTAGGATAGAACATATTCTTAAGATAAGATGTACGAATATCGTCATAAAAGGGACAGTGTAAAAGAAAGTGGGTTTCGTCTTCAACTTGGTCTGTACAATATTTACAAAAGCGTTGTGTAGCCGGGATAGGAGGGGAGCAGTATCGGCCCGTTTCAATCTCCAATTTTAGGTAACCACATCTCAGGGAAGCAAGTATCCATCGCTGGTATCTTGGGAGTCGAGTGTAACTCTCAGTGAACAACTCAGTCTTAAAAAGTTTAAAAGTTCTTAACTTTGGTGTTGACTGGACGCTGTCTTTCCATCGCTGTTTGTCAAATGGAGACAAGTTTGGATAAAATGCTATAATAATTTAAAACCCACGGAGATGACTTATCAGAGGTATTTAGCAAATCTGTCAACTCCAGATCACTGTAGATACGTTGTAGCTTTTTCTCCCAGGACTTTCCTCTTGTAAGTGACCACTGGTGTATCCTGTAGGTCAGTCTTGTCGTGGGCATTCATTGTAACCTACACCACAGTCGGGCAGCCTCCATATACAGTTTAGACTGCCAGTCCAACCACCCATCCCATATCTCCTCGAACGGCGGTGTTACATGTATTTCTTGAAACTCCGAGGAAGACACGGCATGCTCTGTTCTGTATAGTGTACACTTCTTTATACTTGTTAACTCCCCACAGACCAGAACAATAGGTTAAAACAGGTTGAACGATGCTTTCATAAAGTCGGGTAAAAACATCAAAGTGCATATCACCGCAGGTGTAAAGCTTGTGACAAAGATATCTTAGAGCACGTGAAGCAGATGTGACCAGTTCTTTAACAGCATAGCGTAAGTCACAATGCACGTGTAGCCACAAACCTAGATAACGGTAGCTGTCTGCGTAATCGAGTGTCACATGGCCACAGTGGAAAGTCCCGTTATGTTGAGGCACGCTTTTCCTCCTGAAATGTACAGCGCTCGTCTTGCTTGCGTTTATGCTGACTCGCCACTTCTTTGTCCACAGATAAAGTATGTTCAATATCATCTGAAGACTTTCAGGATCAGGGCTGAGTAAAACAATGTCGTCTGCATATAATAAAACGGAAACATTAAAATTGTCAATCTGTATACCGCAGTTGCTCTCTTTCAACTCCTCAGCAAGATCGTTAATGTATATAGCGAACAGCGTGGGTGATAAAAACACATCCTTGCTTCACACCAGATTCAACAGGGAAGATGTCCGTCTCATAGTTGTTTACTTGCACAGAACATAGAACGTTGTCATACAGCGATCTGATAGCTTGGAGAATATTGCCTGATATGCCATAGTCCATGAGCTTAAACCACAACAAGTCTGTTTGCTGTTTTTTTCTGTTATTTACAATACTATATAATATATAAACTATATACATGATCAAGGCAGGACCGTCCTCTTCTAAAACCGTTTTGCTCGTCGACCAATATGTCCCGGGACTCGAGATATTTACACAATCTGTGATTGATGATGTCAGCGTATATCTTGGAGGGTATAGATAAAATGGTTAGTGGTCTGTAGCTTAGAGGGTCACGTGGGTCGGCGTCTTTACTCTTCTTGGGAATGGGCTTTATTTTACCATGGTTCCAGATGCTCGGCACATTACCTGTACTAAAACTGTGGGAGACGAGTTGATACATTAACTCAGCACAAACATCATTTTTGAGTACAACGCTCGGAATGTTATCAAGTCCCACCGCCTTTCCAACCTTAGCTCGATTAATAGCACTCACAACTTCTTCCCTAGAGATCGGGTCATTCAGGACAGGAATAGTCTCTGATTCTACTTGAATGTTGCTAAACTTCTGTTGCACATTACTTAGATGTTCGTCGTTAAAATCCCCAGAATCACTTGTAGGGTTGTACAAAGACACGTCCTTGACCAACACCTTGATAGATAGAAATACATCTGAGCTGTAGCGTATGTAACATATGATTGCATGGACGAATAGGCAATACGCAAAACACGCCATGTTTTACCAGTTATACCCATGTCATATAGCTTAAGGAATAAGCTATGAAGCCATAACTCCTAATTCCTTATATATACAGGAGAAATATAATAAGTTCTATAATGGATATAACCTTCACGTCAGACAATGTGTAATGGATATAACCTTAACGTCATACATTCTATAACAGATATAATCTTCATGTCACAAATGGTATAATGGACATAAAATTCACGTCGGAAATAGAATAATTGCCATAACCTTCACGTCACAAATTGTATATTTGATACAACCGTAACGTCACAAATGGCATACATGTATTGACGTAACAGATGATCTGACGGACATAACCTTCACATCAGAGTTGAGGAGAGGTAAATTGGGTTTAACGTCGCAATCAAGATTAATGCACTGACATAGCGACATAGGCGGACGTTCTACCATTAGACCACGAAGACGGTCTTCACATCAGTAGTCGTATAACTGACGTTAACCGCCACGTCACACATGGTATATTGGATCTAACTTTCACGTTATAAGTTGAATGATGGATATAACCTCGACGTCACGAATTGCACAATTGATATAAACTTTACGTCATACGTGATAAAATGGATCTAATCTTCACGTCGCAAATTGTATAATGGATATACCTTTCACGTCAGAAGTTGTATGAAAGATATAACCTTCACGTTACAAATGGTATAATGGGCATAACACACACATCACAAATAGTGTAATGGATCTAAGCTTTATGTCACAAATGGCATAATGGGTATAACCCGTACGTCACAAATAGTGTAATGGGTCAAACCTTTATGTCACAAATGGTATTATGGGTATTACCCGCACATCACAAATGATATAATTGGTAGAACCCGCACATCACAAATGGTACAATGGGTATAACCAGCACATCACCAATGGTATAATGGGTATAACCTTCAATTTACAAATGGTATAATGGAGATACAAACCATTATGTCACAAATGGTATTGTGGGTATAACCCGCACGTCACAAATGGTATAATGGATATAACCTGCACATCACAAATGGTATAATGGGTATAACCCGCACATCACAAATGGTATAATGGGTATAACCTGCACATCACAAATGGTATAATGGGTATAACCCGCACATCACAAATGTTATTAAGGGTATAACCGGCACATCACAAATGGTGTAATGGATCTAACCATTGTGTCACAAATGGTATAATGGGTATAACCTGCACATCACAAATGGTATAATGGGTATAACCCGCACATCACAAATGGTATTAAGGGTATAATCCGCACATCACAAATGGTGTAATGGATCTAACCATTGTGTCACAAATGGTATAATGGGTATAACCCGCACATCACAAATGGTATATTATATATAACCTTCAATTTACAAATGGTATAATGGAGATAACCATCGCGTCCCAAATACACTTTCACGAACATAAGCTCCACGTCATATATATATATATATATATATTTAGGAAGCCGGATGATGAATTACAAAACAAACGTATTCATGCATGGTCGCTGTCCGGTAAATGGAACACAACAGTGTGTATTTTGCATTGTTGGTAATTGAAATTCACTGTCCTTTCCGATTTACAGATAAATGAATCATTTTATGCGGCAAATTAGTATCACAATCAATGCCCCTTTCAAGCTGACCATCAATTAGTAATATGAGGCGTTTTGTATAATTACCTCTCAATTTAAAACTCAAATATCAAACTTAAACGAAACCCTGCTGAAAAGTACGTTTGAGTGAGTGGGGTGAAATTTAACGTCGCATTTGATAGGCATGTTCACAGTATTCATGTTTGTATGTATGTATGTATGTATGTATGTATGTATGTATGTATGTATGTATGTATGTATGTATGTATGTATGCATGCATGCATGCATGCATGCATGCATGCATGCATGCATGCATGGATGGATGTGTGTGTGTGTGTGTGTGTGTGTGTGTGTGTGTGTGTGTGTGTGTGTGTGTGTGTGTGTGTCTGTTTATATCAATCTGAAATGAAATAAGATAGCATATGGCAATATGTAAGTTATGTTTAAATGCAGTTACTGTAGTACGTTGCCTTGCTGCAGTACCACACGAACGAACTACTCCCAATGGATAAAATAAAAATTACAACATTAAGTTGCAGAGGTTTAAATTATAAGGTAAAGCGAAAATAAGCATTTTACTAAAGGTATGGAAGAACAAATTTACAAAGACTGGCAATGCAAGAAATGTTATTTTCGTTCATTTAAAAGTAATTCCATAGGGGTAGCCTTTTAATGTTCCAAGTACTTATATTTTAACCTTGATGATTTGAAAAGTGACGATGATGGAAATATGATCACAATAGAACCTACGACAGATGCATACACATTGGCTATTATCAATATATACGGTCCAAATATTGACGGAAATAGCTTTTATGATAAACTAGATATGCTGATACGCGCACTAAACAGTGTCCACGTTGTGGTATGTGAAGTATGAAATGTGGTCCAGAATTATTTTATCCATACTTATTATTACAAAGACAACAATAATCAAACGGCAAGGGAGAGAATAACGCAGCTAAAAGATGAACTAGATTTAGTAGATCCATGGCGGTATAGATACCCAAATGTTAGACGACATACATGGCGACAGCCAACACCATTAAAACAAGCTAGGCCCAACTATTTTCTGATATCTCATTTTATGATCTCTTCGATTACGGATGCGACAATAGACGCAAGTTTTAAATCCGACCATTCGCCAATATGTACCTGTAAGTAATTTAATCTCACAGAATTACAGCATGGAAAGTGGTTTTGGAAATTCAACAATTCTCCCTTGAAAGATACTGGCTATGTATGTCAACATGGTAAAACAGACTATCCCTGAAACTGTTACTCAACACGAAAACACATATGATAACACGAATGAATTTAGTATTCGGGTGTTTTTCAAAACCCTCAGTCTAGTATTAATGATTAGAGGAGAAACCATAAAATATTCATCCCATAAAAAATCGAGAAAGAGAAAAAAAAGTATCTTGCTTAACCAGAAATATGGATGAAATAAGACAAAGAATGGACGAGGATTGCAACCACCAAACCAAAACTAATGCAAGGAAACGAAGTATTAAACGAAAAAAATGAATAAATCAATAAGATAAAACATCAAGGCCTTGTGATAAGTGCTGAAGCTATATGGACTGAAAAGGGAGAAATACCCACAAACTATTTTCTTGGTCTAGATTCACGGAATTTTCTAAACAAATCATTTGTAAGATTAGAAAGCAGTAAAGGAATTGTTATTGAAAAACAACATGGAATTAAAGAAGAAGTTAAAAGCTTTTACTTCAAATTATATACGAAACAAAATTTTACTGATATTTACCTGGAAAACGTGCTCACAGAACATGATGTCCGCAAATTAAGCAAAATAAGTTCAGCAGCTTTGCAAGGCGAATTAAAATATGGCAAAGAACAGCCTGCTATAAAATGTTTAGAGAATGACAAGAGCTCAGGTCCCGATGGCTTCACTGCTGAATTATTATTTTTTCTGGATCGCTTCTCAAATTGACTTTATTATCATTCAAGATAATGATATACTTACAGAAGGCATTTGGTATAATAACAACACATAGATTGGCGAAAAGGGTTTTTCACGCAAAGAATGGTATAACCATGGTATCGAATGAATGACCTAATCGATGATAAGGGGAAACTACTCACTTTCTCATATATACGGGCATTGTTAATCCTATAAAACAATATTTTCTGAAAGGCAACATACAATTTCAAACTACCTAACCTAACCCTACCCACATATATACAACAACTCTTGAAACATTCCACAGGAACTCAATATTACTATGAACTGTCACTGAGTGCAGAATGCAAAAAAAACTAAACACTGGGCAAAATGGGACTAATGATTGGCCACACAACAATGTAACTCACTTTAGGTCTACACAAGATACAAGTTTGCAAAGGTTCCAATACAGAATACTACACCACATCTTACCGATTAATAATGTATAGTCAAAAAATAGGATATGTAGATAGCAGTAGTTGTAGATAGTTGCATCCAAGACATAGAAACAATGATCCAATCAACATTATCATTATACATTACATTGTATACAAATTTGATTTTTCAAAGTAAGTTTCACAAAACTATGCCACCATTCTCAACTTTCCAGGATGAAAAAAAACAATAATCGCTAAATGTCCCTCTTTAATAGATTGTAAATTAGATTCCTTTTATATGTTCTGATCGTCATGTCATGTTTTATTTCGTTAGACTAAAAAAACACGTTTCCACTCTGGTGCTGCTCAACATGTTCTGAGATAGATGTTATTCATATCACCCGCAGGTCATTTTTATTTGTTTTCCTGTAAAATGTTGATAAATGCAACAAACGAAATTAAACATATAAGAAGTAGCTGACACCCTATGATTTGACTGACAAAGTGTCCAAAGTGACGTAAAACCAAACTCACACACGTCATTGTTTGGGCTTGTTGATATCCGCACAACGAAATACATGACTTGGTTCAGTGGCACACACATCCCCAACTAAATACTGATAACACCACTCAGTTATCTAGATGTGTCACAGATTCCGGACACCCGTACAAACCTCAAAATTAAAACTCCTCGAGTATTCCCGTCTGCTTTTGATCCTAAGTCACCTTGACACCACATATGGCATGGCATGCCCTCAAATAGGAATTACATCATTAAAATAAGCTGTTTTGTATGCGACATTGTCTTTTTCCTTGACCCGGCAATACTGTCGGTGGAAACGTATAACTGTAATGTGCTAGTAGCACGTCGCATTTTAGAAGATATTGAGAAACAGGCGTTGCTAAATCACACACAGTCCTCGTTACGTCTTGAGTGTGTCACGCTAAAAGGTCACATGCTATATTTATCACAAGGGATCGCTAACATGTGTAGGAAGGTTCACAATTTGGTCTCTGTATCTAAATGGGTTATCTATAACCATGGCAGTACACGGATTATTGTTATAAAATTAGGTTATAATAGGTTATATTATACAGCAATGTCCACGTGATGTTATATCATGTGACGAAATTGATGTTGATATCACAGGTAGTGAAGCGAGCACTCCACAACATACAACATGGAAACAGAACCGCTCCTGCAAAAGGTGGAGGACACTCCTGAATCTGGAGTAAAGAAATCTCAGATCAAGAATCTCTTGTTTGGCAATATGATTTTATTCATATTAACACTAGGGGCATCGATGTACTCGCCAGTGATGAGCCAATATCTCTACAAACGGGTGACGGAGGACGTGTTTAGTAACCACACGGTGGCGGGGAAGGGCCCGATGAATCACACATGTTACCTGAACACATCCAACCCAGACTACATCCTTCAGGAGAAGGCACAGCAGATCGCAGCAGCCAAACAAATGCAGTTTACAATCATGAAAAGCAGTCTAGCCATCATCACTAACATCATGCTTGGTTCCTATTCGGACTCGATTGGTCGCAAGCTCCTCTTTGCTGCACCTCTGACTGGCCACTGTTTAAGATTTGGATTTACAGCAGTCATTATCTACTGGAAGTTGGATATCAATTGGTTTTTTATATCAGAAGGGATAGACGGCCTAACAGGGGGCTACTATGCTATGTTGCTTGCATCGTACGCCTATGCTGCTGACAATACTCCGGCGACAGGTGCTCGAACCATGGGCATAGCCTTCGTGGAGTTCTTTCAGAACATAGGATCTGCTGCCTCATCAACAGCAGCTGGCTTCTTCATCCAAGACGTGAACTTCTTCTACCCAACACTAACTGCCACACTCATCGTTCTCGTAGACATTATCCTGGTGGTGACACTGCTGCCCGAGAGAAGGGGGGTTAAAAGAGCGAAGAACAGTTGGATTACACCTCTTGAAGGATGTCGACGAGTGTTCGGATTTTATGTTTTGGAGGGCAGTAAACGGAAGCGAATATGTTTCATATTAGCTATCTTGATATTCGTTTTCACTGCCTTGCCAGGCGTGGGGGCGTCTAATATTGACACACTATTCAAACTGAACCTTCCGTTTTGCTGGACCCCTGAGAAAATAGGTTACTATAGTACAATAAGCTCTGTGGCACAACAGGTGATCGGTGTCCCGTTGACGCGACTGTTACAGTGTTGCTGTATTGATGAGGTGATAGGAGTGATCGGTTCTCTGGCGATAGGTGCAGCAGACAGCCTACAGTCCATTGCAAGCACAGACTGGATGATGTATGGACGTAAGTACATAGGGAAGTATGAACGATCATTTTACATTTCCGGGAATTTGTGATGGTAACGAATTGAAATATAATCCGTTTTCCCTTTTGGTACTTAATAAATTATGGATGACAATTAAGTTTTCGATCACATGTGCTGAAAAAAAAGAAAAGAGTCATTTGTCTCGTAATAGCCAAAATGACGGTTCATTATTTGTGAAAATATTCATTCAAATTGGCTTTTAATATTGATATAGCATTTGGGCTATGACACATTTAAATGCTCTTTTTTAGATTTATTAAGTTATGTGTGATTTATAACACTGTTCATATTATTGTTCTTCCAGTTGCCAGCATCAAAACCCCTGCTGCCACGTTGTTCCCAATTGTTCGCTCGATCTTGTCCCGGTTGGCTCCAGCTAACAAACAAGGTCAGACTGTGTCTATCGAGGATGTACTGAATATATCATAAGTATATCATGTCAATGAAATACCTTCACTCACAGCCTGTGATACAACGGATGACTCTACGCAGGCAAAATAAGTGGCTTTCTGTTGTTCAGTCTACATACAGGCCAAAGACATAATAACCACAAAAATGGGATAGGTCCTCAGCTCTTTATTGCTTAATTTGTTTTTATTAAGAGGTATCTAAATTGGATCGGCTTGTCAGACTCGGTGTCTTTGCGGATTGCAAGTCATCGTACCCTCACAACTGTTTATGCCTTCAGTCACTGGTCTGCCTAACAATTGCCACAATGTTAGAGCTGGGATATTGCTGACTGCAGTGTAAACAAACGTAGTTTTAAAGAATACACATCTACGTACATTGCTGTACTATTGTTGCAGGTTCCCTCTTCGCCAGTATAGCGGTGGTGGAGACGATGTGCTCGTTGGTGGGGACTCCTATCTTCAGCAGCATATATCAGGACACGGTGGTGGTGTGGAGAGGGATGGTCTTCATCTTCTTGGGAGGCACACATGTTGTCAGTGCCATTGTTCTTGGGTGAGTATTTAATATACTTTTCCCCTCTATATTCACAATCCATGACCGTCTTAAATCAATTTTGTCAGCTAATGATTGATCGAGGATTGCTGCGCAGTTTTGATAATACTCCTACCCGTGGCAATTCCGGGTTGGAATAGGTCGCCAGTAAAATATGCTGACCATAAGAGGCCACACAATGGATTGGATTGTCAGGCACACTGATGTGGTTCATTTTCGTGTCATCGAACCCCGACGGCGTGGAAAGTCGCTCATAATATCAATCACTGGATTGTCTGGTCAGACTTCACAGGCCGCCGTCATACTGCTTGAATATTTCAAAACAACAAACAAACAATATAGATGTGCACGAGCATGGACTAAAGTGTCAAACTCCCTTGCTATGAATTTAGTTGAAGTACACGTATGTCCATTGCGCCCCTATCCTGATTGTAAACTTGTAACCGAGAAGTGAATAAGTAAATTCAAACGCAGGGCCCGGTTTAGGTATTATCATTGTTCAGGAGAGATTATCACATTAAACTTTTAGTTAATTATAGCACAACCCATACTCACAGAGAAACTGTCCCCAGTGAATGAATGTTTTAGGTTCCACTAATGATCATTTTACAAACAGTGCGGAACATAAAGTTGGTTGGTTGGTTTGTTGTTTAACGCCGCACTCAGCAATATTCCAGCTATATGACGGCGGTCATATAAATAATCGAGTCTGTACCAGACAGTCCAGTGTTTAATATCATGAGCATTGATCCACGCAATTGGGATCGATGACATGCAACAAGTCAGCGAGCCGGACCACCCGATCCCGTTTTGTCGCCTTTTTCGACAAACATAGTCACATTTTACGGCATGCATGGGTTTACCGAAGACTTACTCGTAAAGACCTATATATAATAGTAATTATAGTAATAGTAAACTGAACTTTTTATCACTGAAATCTGTTCCACGTGGGTTATCCTAGAAGGATGCAATTATCACGCCTATTCTTTTTTTCAGGATCTATATATTCGTGTCAAAACCGATCAGACAAAACGGCGATGTTCCGCAGGCTTCGCGCGATCGCGATGTTCAACAGGTTCAACCAGGTGTTCCACATGTTCAGCACGTGGTCACAGTGCACAAAGGGACACAGACAGACATAACCGGAGATCCAACAATGCACGAGCATGCGCGGTCGGTGGCAGGCCAGGAGGTGGCAGAGATCACCCAGGCTAGCATACACGTACACGTTCAGTCGGCGTATGGCAAAGAGGATGGACACTAAATTAAAACAGCCAACTAGTTGATGTTCATTTTCACGACGCCGGTAACAGGCTTGCCTTTGTCAAGAGTTGAAATGATCCCCTTAGGCCATTGCACTTGAATGACAGACGCTATATACATATATATTATCCCAAAGTGCTTTCATTATATGTGTGTTATGCACGCTGCATGTGAGTTTTTTTATTGCTCACGTCATAAAGTTCCGATGAATGACTATTCAATTATCTCACGATGCTCTGTGGGGATTTGGGGGCAGACTAGATCCCCAGTATATCTTGCTTGTGGTAAAATGAAACTGTTGTGTGTCGAACATGGCTTGACCGCTGGGTTTGACGCTCGTGGTTTGACCTACTACAGTATACAGGTCGCCGGGCTATAGCTGCATATTGTTGACGGTCGGGATATGCATATGTCAGTCACGTACTCACTGCTAGTTCTACAAATGGTAGATGACCTTAATGTGATTTAGGTGCCGCTGAATACATTAATTCTAACCCATCATGAGTATTCCGGAGAAGGATAGTCCCCAGCATTCAATGCTTGTCGTGTGTGCTGACAGATTGTAAGGGACGCGATGATCAGGCTGTGTGGTGTTTAATGCAAATGTTTTATTTTTTAAATAAAGGTGTATATGTATTTTACTTTTCTTATTCACTTTGTGGAATTGTGTTTTCTGGCTTCGATATGTCGAATTTCTATTGCCTCAGATTGCTATGGGGACCAGAACACTGATGCTAGGAAACGAAATCTAACCCTTGGGAAAACAAACTGCCATTACAACTAAACACCCAAAACAATACATCTGGGTATTACGTTCAGTCTCCTTCGGACATTATTTCGTCTATGTTGTGTATCACGTACTGTAACAGTTTCAGGCTTTAGTTGATTTATTGGACGCTAAGTAGTTTTTGACCATGAAATGAAATATTTATCTATAAACACAATATCGTGTGTAGTTTTCATGATAACGTCAAGACACTATCATAGACATAATAGTAAAAGATCGTAACACAGTTGGTCACAACACGACTTGTATATTTAAGATCTAGACCCAAACTGACATTTCTACAATCTCGTCACTTCCACACAACCTAACCATACATCCATCAATATGTACAAAACATGCGATCACTTACCATTTCATACCAGTTACTTGACACATTAGAATTCCCCAACTCACTGACAGTGTTCACATTCGTTCTCTTTTCAGGTAACTAGAGTTATCTCTCTTAGACTGTAAGTGTCTGTCGCTTTCACAATGGACTCGACTTTCAGGTTTAAGTACGTTGGTTTGTCGGTCAAGTTCTCCTGGTCATTTTCTTGTTAAATTCAATTTGAATGTAATATATGAGGGAAAAATCTATCTCAAAATGTAAAACACCTCCCCACCTCTTTGTACAAAAATTTAAGTAAATGAGAGTGTTGATAGAACATCAATATATTTTGTATGTTGCTTTATTTATTTCGGTCGCTGTAGCGGTTATCTGTATGAAGGAAAACCATATAAATTTGCGTACAACTTTTACTGACGAATACATTTCGAGAAGTCGATGTATATAGCACATTAAAAATGGATTTAGATATAGATACCTCATGTGTCTCAATGTCGTTCTTTTATTGAGTTACACAACCATCTGTCAATTAGGCTTTTATCAGGGAAAATATAGACGTAATAACTGCGTCCTCCTTCATATTTTGCAGCTTGGATATACAGGAGAAATACGTCAAGGAAATGGTATATTGTGTAGATACCGTTCCCGTCACAAATAACATTTAGTGGCTTATATCCTTCACGTCACAAATAATATATGGATATTTTGTTCCGTCACAAATGGAGTTTAACGATTATATCCTTCACGTCGCAAATAGTGTAATGGATATAACTTTAACGTCACAAATAGGGTAACAATTGATATATAACTTTCCCGTCACAAATGGTACAGTTGATATATCACTTTCACGTCACATATAGTACAATGGGTATTTTGTAACGTCAATAACAAGGTATAATGAATATATCCTTCGCGTCGCAAATAGTATACTGGATATAACTTTCACGTCACAAATAGAGCATCATGGATATATGACCTTCACGTGACAACTGGTACAAGGGATATTTTCTTGAAGTCACAAATGGGGCATAATTATTGAATATATCCTTCGCGTCGCAAATAGTATAATGGATATAACTTTCACATCACAAACAGGGTACAATGGATATATGCCTGTCACGGCACACATTGTGAAATGGATATTTTCTTGACTTCAATAACAGGGTATAATGAATATATACTTCACGTCGCAAATAAGGTAAATAAGTTGTCCGCGTTACGCCTTGAAACGTGTCTTCATATATCCACGACTGTAGGTGACATTTTACATTTCGTTTCGAATATCATTTTCTAAGCTTTTAAGGGACCGACCATTTGATATTCTGGAGGGGGTGGGAGTTCGTATCGAATATTAGATATTTTATTTTTTTCAGCTACAGCTACAAAACCAGATATTGTTTTATTTGCAACTCTGGCCATGAATTTCTTTTCAACAGTTTGAAGTATAATAATATTTTTTTTTTGGAATTTTCTGGGACAATTTTTGTTTGCGATAAAAACCCAGACCCACACACCCCGACCCGTACCCCAACCACAACCCCATGAGAATATCAAATTGTCGGTCCCGAAGAACTGCTAGCATACAATTACATACTTTCACACTAATCAATCATGTGTCACCGTGGGCGATTCATTTTTGTGTGAATTTCTTTATATGTACTTCTTGTACACTCGTGAATAGTGTGACGTAAAATATATATACATCATACAGTTTATGTCCACTTGAGAATTTGTGACGTGAAGCTTATGGACTCCATTATACAATTTGTGACGTGAAGTTGATATCCATTATGTAATTAACGATGTGACGTTTATGTCAATTATGCAATTTGTGACGAAAAGGTTATGTTAATTTGATTTTTTTATTGATATACGTATCTATGCTTACACTGCTAACAACACTCCTCCCAAGAAAACTAGGACTATAGCAATATATGTATATCATTGTGGATGTTTACAGATATGATAAGCACATCGGGGTTATCAGTTATCTGTAAATCAAAGTACACACACAGCATAACGCTCTATACACCTTTTACATGAACACAGCCTAGCCACTTGGACGCCGTCCTCTATACCTTGTGTGTTAAGTTGCTGTATACGGTGATGACGTGGGTGTTCATCGTCGTTGCATGTACTTGCGACCCCATCTTCAGTGGGGCCCCGGGCTAACGAACACCCTCCCACACAACCTTTAACATGAGTGTATATGACAAGCAGACCCGTGGCCGGGGCACGGAGACGTTCCCATTGCTGCCCAAGCCTGGAGGTCAAAGCCTTAACATTCGGAATCTCGTCATAGGAAACGTCGTGGTATGTCTATATTTCATAGCAACTAATTTCCATAATCCTACAATGGACCAGTATTTATACAGACGGATGACAGAAAAGGTGTTTGGAAATGAAACTCACCATGACTCTGTTAATCAAACCTGCTATGTAAACAAGTCAGATAAACATTACCTTCTTCAGGAGAAGGCTCAGCAAATGGCATCAAGGGCACAAATGTATTTCACAGTGGCCCGGGGTATATTTGCAGTTCTGAATATCGTATTCGTTGGAGCCTATTCTGATTTTATTGGTCGGAAAGTGATGTTTGTTGTGGCCATGACAGGTTGTATAGTGAGATACTGTACACTGACCGCCATCATCTACTGGGAACTGGACTTCAACTACTACTTCATTGGGGAGATAATCTCCGGTATAACGGGTTACGACTACTCCTTCCTCCTTGCGAGCTATGCCTACACCGCCGACAACACTCCTCCCAAGAAAACCAGGACTATAGCAATAGCCGTTCTTGAAACAACTCTGAGTCTTGCGAATGCTGCTTCCCAAACGGCAAGTGGATTCTTCATCCAGCGAACTGGATTCCTCTACCCTTCGTTCACCTCGGTCATATTGATGTTACTGGCGGTCGTGTTTGTTCTTGTGTGTGTCACGGAGACTCTGCCGCGATCAGAAGTGCAACAGAAAGAGTGTATTGGTCCCCGCAAAGGCATCAAAAGAATTGTTGGATTTTATCTATTTGATGACACCAAACAGACCCGTCTCCTGTTTATATTAGCTTTGGTGACGTACCTGTTCTTCATCTTGCCTTCGAGTGGTGTATCCAACACTGGAACGCTGTATGTGCTGAACAAACCATTCTGCTGGACTCCTGAAACGATTGGGTATTATACAATGGCGGGGACTGCGCTGAAGCAGGTGTTTGGTGTGCCGCTCATTAAGTTCCTCCAACACTGTATCAGTGATGAGATCATTGGAATAGCCAGCTCTTTCGTGATGGTGGCAGCGTATACTCTCCGTGGGCTGGCGTACACAGACTGGATGATGTATGGGGGTAAGATGCAGGAGAAACATCATCACATGATAATGGATGAACAATCTTTTAAAACAAATTCCCCAAATGTAAATCCAACTTGATTTGGGGCAAAGTAGATCACTAGAGTCGTCTTATATCATGCTCATGTGATCATAATATGTGAGCGTGTGTTTAATCGCTGCTCATTCTATCAAACACTAGAATCCAAGATTTATCTTCGATTCACCAGGCCGACGTGTAATGGCTAAGATATCGCTGACTTTGACATAAAACCAACATTCACTCACTGACCTCAAATGCATACCTTAATAAGGAAAACCTCATACTGGTAACATAATGTTAATGTGGTTGTGATAAAGAATTTTTTAAATCAGTTGCAGGACTGGAGGCTTTCACGTTTGCGATTTCCCCGACGGTTCGAGCCATCATGTCCAGAATGTCACCAAAAGACAGACAAGGTATTAATCATCAAAAGTACTGAAATACAACATTGTTAAGTATGTCTATCTTCGAATTCTATCAAAGATATGGTATTGTGAAGAGGCATCAGCATATTCAAATACCTAACAAGTACCCATACCATACCCCCAATGCTTATCAGAAGAACCTTCTTAAGTGGGGATTCAGTTGTTACAGTAACCTTATTGACCCTGACTAAGGTCACGTGGATCGCATTATTGGCATAAACTACTTGATTGTAAAGCTATTCACATGCCGCAGTGATAAAGCAAGGATATTGCTGACTTCGGGGCAAATCAACTTTCACTAAACGTACATGTACTTGGACATGTATGTAAAATCATAGGAAATGTTGTTTTTTTATTTGATGTTAATGTCACTGATACTTAGCCACAACTAGAGTCTTTGATACAATTATTTGTTTGATTTGTGCTTTCTTGGTTTTTTGTCTTGTGACAGGTTCTCTCTTCACGTGTCTGATGCTGATAGGGAGAGTGCTTACATATTCATGTCTTGTGACAGGTTCTCTCTTCACCTGTCTGATGCTGATAGGGAGAGTGCTTACATGTTCATATCTTGTGACAGCTCTCTCTTCACCTGTCTGATGCTGATAGGGAGAGTCCTTACATGTTCATGTCTTGTGACAGGTTCTCTCTTCACGTGTCTGATGCTGGTACGGAGAGTCCTTACATGTTCATGTCTTGTGACAGTTTCTCCCTTCATCTGTCTGATGCTGGTAGGGAGGGTCCTTACATGTTCATGTCTTGTGACATGTTCTCTCTTCACCTGTCTGATGCTGATAGGGAGAGTGCTTACATATTCATGTCTTGTGACAGGTTCTCTCTTCACCTGTCTGGTGCTGATAGGGAGAGTGCTTACATGGTCATGTCTTGTGACAGGTTCTCTCTTCACCTGTCTGATGCTGATAGGGAGAGTGCTTACATTTTCATGTCTTGTGACAGGTTCTCTCTTCACGTGTCTGATGCTGATAGGGAGAGTGCTTACATGGTCATGTCTTGTGACAGGTTCTCTCTTCACCTGTCTGATGCTGATAGGGAGAGTGCTTACATTTTCATGTCTTGTGACAGGTTCTCTCTTCACGTGTCTGATGCTGATAGGGAGAGTCCTTACATGTTCATATCTTGTGACAGGTTCTCTCTTCACCTGTCTGATGCTGATAGGGAGAGTGCTTACATTTTCATGTCTTGTGACAGGTTCTCTCTTCGTGTGTCTGATGCTGATAGGGAGAGTGCTTATATGTTCATGTCTTGTGACAGGTTCTCCCTTCACGTGTCTGATGCTGATACGGAGAGTGCTTACATATTCATGTCTTGTGACAGTTTCTCTCTTCACGTTTCTGATGCTGGTACGGAGAGTGCTTACATGGTCATATCTTCGGAAAGAGACGCCAAGCCGCAAAGACCTAGCACCACAGACATGGAAACTGATAACCCAGGTGTCCTCAATACATTGTTTCGCAATTATATCTCCCTGATACACACTGATACTTTTGATAACAATAACAAGTATAACAGTACATAACAGTATAACAGTCCAGATCCCTGATGGTTAATTCTGACTCTAACGCCGATAGACAAGGGCAACACTATGTTTGTTTATAAGCACTGAAAATAATACTTTCCTAACATTTCATATTTTCATCTTTATCCGATAGGACCCCTACGGATACCGTTTTCAATATGTCAGCTTTATTTAGCCAAAAACAATACTCATAAATGACAGGTTCTCACTTCTTGAATGGTTACATCATAGGACAGCTTCTATATAGGTTAAGTCTTCTGTCAGGTCCTCCCTTGGTTATATCTTCTGTCAGGTTCTCTCTTGGTTATATCTTCTGTCAAGTTCACTCTTGGTTATATATTCTGTCAGGTCCTCTCTTGGTTATATCTTCTGTCAGGTTCTCTCTTGGTTATATCTTCTGTCAAGTTCACTCTTGGTTATATATTCTGTCAGGTCCTCTCTTGGTTATATCTTCTGTCAGGTCCTCTCTTGCTTATATCTTCAGTCAGGTCCTCTCTTGGTTATATCTTCTGTCAGGATCTCTCTTGGTTATATCTTCTGTCAGATCCTCTCTTGGTTATATCTTCTGTCAAGTTCACTCTTGGTTATATATTCTGTCAGGCCCTCTCTTGGTTATATCTTCTGTCAGGTTCTCTCTTGGTCATATCTTCTGTCAGGTTCTTTCTTGGTTATATCTTCTGTCAGGTCCTCTCTTGGGTATATCTTCTGTCAGGTACTCTCTTGGGTATATCTTCTATCAGGTTCTATATTTGTTACATCTTCTGTCAGGTTCTTTCTTGGTTATATCTTCTGTCAGGTTCTCTCTTGGGTATATCTTCTGTCAGGTTCTCTCATGGGTATATCTTCTGTCAGATTCTTTCTTGGTTATATCTTCTGCCAGGTTCTCTCTTGGTTATATCTTCTGTCAGGTTCTCTCTTGGTAATATCTTCTGTCAGGTTCTCTCACGGTTATATCTTCAGTCAGGTTCTTTCTTGGTTATATATTCTGTCAGGTCCTCTCTTGGTTATATCTTCTGTCGTGTTCTCTTTTGGGTATATCTTCTGTCAGGTTCTCTCTTGGTTATATCATGTCAGGTTCTTTCTTAGTTATATCTTCTGTCAGGTTCTTTCTTGGTTATATCTTCTGTCAGGTTCTCTCTTGGGTATATCTTCTGTCAGGTTCTTTCTTGGTTATATATTCTGTCAGGTCCTCTCTTGGTTATATCTTCTGTCATGTTCACTCTTGGTCATATCTTCTGTCAGGTTCTTTCTTGGTTATATATTCTGTCAGGTCCTCTCTTGGTTATATCTTCTGTCATGTTCACTCTTGGTCATATCTTCTGTCAGGTTCTTTCTTGGTTATATCTTCTGTCAGGTCCTCTCTTGGTTATATCTTCAGTCAGGTCCTCTCTTGGTTATATCTTCTGTCAGGATCTCTCTTGGTTATATCTTCTGTCAGATCCTCTCTTGGTTATATCTTCTGTCAAGTTCACTCTTGGTTATATATTCTGTCAGGCCCTCTCTTGGTTATATCTTCTGTCAGGTTCTCTCTTGGTCATATCTTCTGTCAGGTTCTTTCTTGGTTATATCTTCTGTCAGGTCCTCTCTTGGGTATATCTTCTGTCAGGTACTCTCTTGGGTATATCTTCTATCAGGTTCTATATTTGTTACATCTTCTGTCAGGTTCTTTCTTGGTTATATCTTCTGTCAGGTTCTCTCTTGGGTATATCTTCTGTCAGGTTCTCTCATGGGTATATCTTCTGTCAGATTCTTTCTTGGTTATATCTTCTGCCAGGTTCTCTCTTGGTTATATCTTCTGTCAGGTTCTCTCTTGGTAATATCTTCTGTCAGGTTCTCTCACGGTTATATCTTCAGTCAGGTTCTTTCTTGGTTATATATTCTGTCAGGTCCTCTCTTGGTTATATCTTCTGTTGTGTTCTCTTTTGGGTATATCTTCTGTCAGGTTCTCTCTTGGTTATATCATCTGTTAGGTTCTTTCTTGGTTATATCTTCTGTCAGGTTCTTTCTTGGTTATATCTTCTGTCAGGTTCTCTCTTGGTTATATCTTCTGTCAGGTTCTTTCTTGGTTATATATTCTGTCAGGTCCTCTCTTGGTTATATCTTCTGTCATGTTCACTCTTGGTCATATCTTCTGTCAGGTTCTTTCTTGGTTATATCTTCTGTCAGGTTCTCTCTTGGTTATATCTTCTGTCAAGTTCACTCGTGGTTATATCTTCTGCCAGATCCTCTCTTGGTTATATCTTCTGTCAGGTTCTCTCTTGGTTATATCTTCTGTCAGGTCCTCTGTTGGTAATATCATCTGACAGGTTCTCTCTTGGTTTTATCTTCTGTCAAAGTCTCTCTTGGTTATATCATCTGTCAGGTTCTCTCTTGGTTATATCTTCTGTCAGGTTCACTCTTGGTTATATCTTTTGTCAGGTTCACTCTTGGTTTTATCTTCTGTCAGGTTCTCTCTTGGGTATATCTTCTGTCAGGTTCACTCTTGGTTTTATCTTCTGTCAGGTTCTCTCTTCACGAGTCTGATGCTGGTTCAGGCAGTGTGTACCCTGTTGGGAACCCCGGTGTTCAACTCCCTATACCAGGCCACTGTTGAGGTGATGCGAGGGAGTGTCTATCTCGTCATGGCTGGTCTACAACTGCTCTCTGTCACTGTGTTCATGTGCGTATACACCAAAGCACTGCCCAGCACCTGAACCCAATGTTAAAAAAGACTATTGCACAAGCTATAATGAACTAAGCCTTGAGGGTAATATACCACAGAAAAACAGATGAGGAACATAATAATCCTCTCCACATAAGTATAAGCGACAACACCCTTTCCATAATCATTAGAAATCCCTGCTGTCCATTCTACGATTCCAAACATTTTATAAGTACATGCATGTATGTGTTCATGAATCACTTTGCAGCATAATGACAGCAATTTCAGAACAGTTAATCAGGTGAACTCTGTCTATATACCGTATCGTTCTGTACAATGGACTCCAATGGACTCGCTGTATTATCACTATTTGATAGTTTATTCCCAAACCCATGCTCATCATATATAGCTAGAATCGTACAATCGACTCTGCCTTCAGAAGCTATTTCTTATGAATATGGAAAGGGTTTTGTCGCTCATATTAAGTATGTTGATATTGTTTTTTATGTACATACATCTACGACCTGGGTAATCGCTAATTAATAAATTGATATTGATAATAAAACTGATTAAGCAGACTGGAAATGTGGTCCTGCTTCATTTGCCTCATCAAACGTACTTGTCATGTGTTTGTCCATTATGATTTCAGAGTGTTCGCATGTCGGTCCCGTGGTGCTGAACACGGCATATATAATGAAGAAGAAGTGACGATACAGGACAGTGGCTCTCGGGCATATTCGTCACCGGGTCTGTCGGCGTCGTTTGAGAGGAGCGGTTCACACGTGCAGTCACGTGGCGATCTAATATCACAGCCAATCAGGAGCAGCGATCATTATATATGTTCCTACTCGTATTCTTCCCAGGATTCTCTGCCCTAACGTTGTTACAGAAAGACAGTGACTCTGATTTCGTTCATCCAAAAACAGATAAATGTGTTTTTTTGATGAAATCAATCAATACAAATACTGTTCGAAACGTACATGTATATTTATCATGCCATGTCAATTAAAAAGTCATTTGAGTGTACAGCCTCTCCGCATATTCAGCGTAAAACATGTACCAAGAGCCTGTAGCCTTTCAGTGTTGAGAACAAAAGGCATTGTGTCGTGATTTAGCCTTACATGCTGCAGATTTACATCATTAAAAGAATGGGAATTTGTAATTTTTTAAATTTAGATTCCCACAAAACATCACGAACGTTACTTGGCTGAAAACAGTCGCCGAAACACTGAACATGCGAAACACAACTATGACACTCGAATGAAATACATCACCATCTAATAACCATTTCTTGTGTGTTTTTTTCATTTTTAGACACCAATAAACATGGGTGTATACTTTCTTTTGCCCCACAGTTCAGATCGAGTTTATGTGTTTTACGTTTGATTAGATTCATCACAAATCAGTAATTTACAGGTTCAAGCTGTTTTCCTTTACGTTGTTAAGGGGGTTTCTCTTAAAGTGTGCAGTACTAGATGGAATAATAGATATGGAACTGTGGCTTTGTTGGCATAAGAAATCAAGCCAAAAAGGATCAATTTAAACTTACCCGGGATCTTGCTGACTTGGTTGACGCATTACACCGTATCCCGTTTCCTTTGATCGATGCTCATGATGTCAATCACTGGATTTCCTGTCCAGCAGCAATCTATACTACTACAGTGCTGCCACTGCTACATAAAAATAGTTCCAAGTCACTTACTAACAGAACAGCACAATGTGTTTATGGGCGGAATATCTGAAGCAGCAGTTCCATCATATATCACACTAAAACCCAATATCTAGATAAAGGCATAACAACTATGGCTTAGATTTATTAGATATGTGTAAGATACTTGGTTTCCATATAGTCAATGGAAGATTAAAATCAGGTATCATATGCAATTTGACTTATGTATCACATTCTGGATGCAGCATTGTTGACTATTTTATTATTTCTACTGATATTTTTACTAATACAATAGATGTGTCGGTTCTTCAGCAAACTGAGTCAGACCATTTGCCAATCCGATGTACTCTTCAGCCTGTCAACCCAATAAGAGGCTTGAAACTACTCATTTGTTAATAAATCATACAGTTGGATACAGACTCCCTGAAGATAAGATTACTTCGTATCAAAAATATTTATGCAGCACTGCGAGTTAAGGAATGTTTGAGTGAGTGAGTGAGTTAGGTTTAACGCCGCTTTCAACATTATTCCAGTTATATCGCGGCGTGTCAGCTTAATGTGGGAGGAAAGCCTGAAGTGATACAGGTCTCAGACGTTTACCACTTCGGCGAAACCCACGAGCACGAGTCCCCTTACACTTAGGACCAACATGCATGTGCCTTTTGCTACTTGTACCAGTGAGGCATTTTATTGGTTTTATAGTGCTGGCTCACCGAGATAACATGGCCAGTTTAACATGCATACCCACACCAAAATACTGTCTCCGAGCCGACCAGATCTTGCTATATCTCCTGAATGCCGAATGCAAGGTAGGGCTACAAGTACCACCTTTCAACCTTTCAGGTATGACGTAGTCAGGTGATCATACCACCGACCCTATTCCGCCCTCCGGTTAAACGCTCGATCGTCTAGATTATGGAGGCGCTTTCACATGATTATCTGCAGGATTTCGTCACGCGACACATGGTTATCAATGCGGCATAGTTTATGTGTGTGTCATGTTAGCAGTCTAATACATTTACATCTCACATGAATTATATTCACTACTGTTTACCACAACAATGGAGAAGAAACCACTTCTACCAAAACCCAAGGAGGGGGAATCTCTCCTCAATATCAGGAATTTGGTGATGGGAAACATTGTAGCAGTTCTGTACCACGTAGCGTCAGCCTTTCATGCCCCGACACTCGATCAGTACCTCTATAAGAGGTTGTCGTTGGAAGTCTTCGGCAACTACTCAGGGGACAGTGTCAGCCCAGCCAACGTGACCTGCTACAGCAACAAAACATCTGAGGGATACATTCTTCAGGAAATGGCCCAGAAAGCCACAACAAGCCAACAGATGTACTTTTCCCTCGTCAATACAGCCGCAGCATTAGTCGGTTCTCTAGTTCTTGGATCGTATTCTGATTATTTCGGCAGGAAGGTCGTGTTCATTTTGCCAGCCATTGGTGACATGGTGAGGAGCGCTATGCTAACTGCCATCATTCATTGGGAGCTGGATCTAAACTGGTACTACATCGGGGAATTTCTGTGTGGACTTGGCAGTACCAACAGCGGTATACTCCTGGCTAGTTATGCTTATGCCGCTGACAATACACCACCCCGTAAGTCTCGGACATTAGCTATAGCAGTCATAGACACAACGAGCAGCATTGCTTATGCAGGTACAAGTGCTGCCACAGGATACTTCATACAGGATATGGGGTATTTCTACCCATCTCTCGTGTCTGCTCTCATAATGTGGGTGCTCATTCTTGTTGTCGTCTTTTTCATAAGGGAAAGTAAGCATTCCCTCAAAAAGACCAACAAATCAAAGGTGAACCTGACTCAGGGGATAAGAAACGTGGTAGGGTTGTACCTGTTTGACAACACCTGTCGGGTACGGAGCCTGTTCTGGTTGGGTCTCATGTGCTACTTCTTCTCCCAAATCAGTGCTAATGCGGTAATCAACATAAACACGTTATTCATGATGAACCTGCCGTTCTGCTGGACGCCGGAAAGGATAGGCTACTTCACTATGGCATCAACAATGGCCAAGCAGCTCTTAGGTGTGCCGCTGATCAAGCTCCTGCACTACTGCATAGGCGACGAGGTCATTGGTGTCTTCAGTGCCTTTACCTTCATAGTCGCGGACCTTCTCCATGGCCTTGCAACAACAGACTGGATGATGTATGGATGTAAGAGATAACATATTTCACATTTTCAAATATTTAAGACGGATAAAAGACGACGCCATGTTTTTGAAAAACTTTTTTATTTTTTTCTTAACTTCGCTATTTGAATTACCCTTTTTTTATTTCAGATGCAATGGCGGGAGCTCTCTCTTTTGCTGCCGTACCTGTCATCAGAGCAATCATGTCCAGAATGGCCCCGAAAGACAGTCAAGGTATGTGCTGCGTTCAACATTTTCTATCCTGAATACGGTCATTGGGGGATGCATTACCGAGGAGATTCGTGAGTCAACTGCGATCATTTAGTACGTACCAGGAGAGAAGGTTCGTGAAAAAGTCTATGTCACTGCGAGACCCTGATGATATGTTATATGGCAGTGTACATCCAACGCATTCAGCACACATCATTGCTTAGATTTGCATAGGGTGCCTTTTGCAAGACTTCCTTCCACACCAAGTCTGCAACTGGGACATAGATCGGGGGATGCAGAGTTAATGAATGGTTCCATACAACAAATTTAGTCATGTACCACCTATAGATGTATTGTCATTTAAATGCTGCGATATTTAAACAGTACTTTTCTATTTGATGTCATCAATAATGTATAAATTCTATAACACTTCTGCAACAAGGATATAACAATATATGATATACACAATATTTTAATACAATTATATTTATAAACACTTATTATACAGTTATTTCCAACATTATTTCTCGGAGTGTGGTTTATATGATGATGTCAAGGTTATGTTGTGCGTTGGTGTTTACAGAAAGAGAAGTATTTTTGTGTTTGAACATAGAAATAGGATATGTTGAGGAAGATCCCAAAGTGGATCTTGAATAAACAAAAGTGTATTTCAGGATCTCTCTTTACGAGTCTGACCCTCGCTGATAAGGTGGGGGGGCTGATGTTCATCCCTTCGTTTGCTTACATCTACGAGGCCACTGTGAACTTCATGCGAGGCTTTATCTTCCTTGTCTTCGCTGGAACACATGTGGTTGCCTTTATGCTCTTGATGTGAGTATGTTACCTAATTGTTGTCTTTATTTGCGTTAGAAAATAGCGTGGTTGCCCAGTTGTCTATAGTTCACTTTGAATAATACCGTCCATTTGCCAGGATCCGATGATACGATGATTATTTATTCCAATCTCAGATTCGCCGCGATTATGATCCTTGGGTAGTACCATAACCGTGCTCACGTCCATGACCTGGTCATGAAGGTCATGAAGCCCATATTATGATACCACACAGTGATATCACTGATATAATGTTCAAAGCGACGCTAAACACAAATGTGTATGTTGCGAAATAAGACTCCAATGTGGTAATGCAGACTCCTGAATACTGAGTTTAATATATTAGTTTTGTCTTTCCTTCAGATTATTTGCTTGTTTGACATATAAGCATAACAGACGTATTGAACACGATGACACTGTGACAATACAAGACACGGAATGGCGTCAACCAACTTCCCAAAGCAACCTAGCACAGAGCACTGAAATGTGAAGAGCACTGCATGCAGGCATGGAATTAGGCACGGATATAAACAGCCTTAGTATGCTTGCTACACCGACATCATGCAAAAGCGTCATGTACACCTTTTTGTTTTATTGAATAAACCTACATTATAAGGTATCCATACTTGTTTGCATCTGTCATCAAATTATGAATGAGTGAATAAATGAATCAATCGAAAGTAGTACCAAAAAGGTTTGATGTAAACAAGTTTCTGATAAACCCTTTTCAAAATGTAAAAATGGTATCGTCGCATACTGGAAAACACACTATACAACACCGTATAGCCAAGGCCTTCATATGTTCATATGTAATCGTCCGGCACATACATGTGTATGCGAAATCGGTGTGGTGATATTGGTTCACCTTGTCCACAGTCACGACGCAGATTAAGTAAAATTGAGTTGTTCCACATATTATTCATAGCACTGAATCTACCTTTAACTAAACGTATTACCTATAGTTTGAAAATAAGTCCACAATACAAACCTTCAAATTTATTTTCGATTATTCCCCACGCTTTTTCACCGTTAATACAAGTCCAGGCACTGATATGATTCACAGTAATTCAGTCCAGTGTTTTCTCCAATGAATCGATTTTTTAAAACAAACCTGGTTGCGTCTTACTTATATAGTCTCTGACGAAAACTGTTTCATTCTGTATGCGAATGAACCTGATATGCAATTTTATACCCCACATTTAATAAGCTTTTTGGGCCCTAGTTATTTAAGTGTCGCACGTTGTATATTACAGCTCCATTGTGTTATCTCGCGTACATCACAAGTAAACGAGGTCACTAAGTCACGTGCCTACAGGGTTTAAAATTCACGACCTCAGATAAATCCTTAGCAAGGGTCAGCCTTGTGAACGCTGGTCAAATCATCGTGAACGAGAACGGCGACCACATTGTTACCAGAAAACAAAGACAAAGAAGGAAGTGTAAACTGGGGAATTTATTCAAGGCTAACGTCGTGTTCCTTGTTTTCCATTTTTCTGTCAATGTCCACGATCCATTATTAACACAATATCTTATCAAGAGGTACGCTGAGGAGGTGTTCAGTGACAGCACAGTCCATATCCTAAAGTGTTATGTTAATCAGTCGGATCCAGGATATATATTACAGGAGCAGGTACAAGACAGGATATCCAACATACGGACTTAACTAACAGCTACATCAAGCCCGTTTCTACTCATTATATGTATATTTCTTGGATCATATTCTGATTTTCTTGGTCGAAAATGTCTTTTTATGGATCCTTTAATCGATGAGTTCCTGAAATATATGAAGATGACATTATTTGCTGAAAACAAGACCTGAGATGCTTCAATATAGGAGTAGTCATAAATGGTTTATCAGGAGGGTACGATGGTGTGATGATGGCTAGTTATGTCTACACACCTACACACGGCTGACAACACACCACCTAAGAACTCCTGCACAAAAGGCATTGCGCTGATAGACTTCACCACCCACCTAGCTTCTGCAGCTTCTTCAGCCAGTGTTGGATATTTCATTAGGCATCTGGGTTATCTCTACCCCGCCGTTTCGCTACATCCTTCTCCCTCCACTCATTGTCGTTTGTCTTCTCCAAAACAGTATCATCACGGATCGGATGCCACAACCCCAAACCAGTAAAAGCGGTGAAAAATGTCTTTGGATTCTACTTTTCGAAAGATTGCGGATGAAAGCGAATCCCTTTTCTGGTTTCCAAATGCTCCATATTTTGAAATATATTTAGTGGAGATGGTGTTTCCATCATAGAATATCTTTTCCAACTGAACCTGTCCTTCTGTTGGGGTCTGAACTCATCGGCTACTACAATTTGGCGTTGTCCCTCACGAGGCAATTCTTAGGAATCTATATACCTCAGACACACAAATATGTATCATAACATCTATCATACAGGCAGGAGCCTATGTCCTACACGGCCTGGCCAACACTGATTTCATGCTTTTCACAGGTTAGTCATAATGGACATTATCTGTTGAATAAGGTAAAGAAGGCACTGTTATAATGGAAGAATAGATACATCTTAAAGAATAACATGATGACAACTTCAATGGATATTCCCTCCAGGCTGTAACACGTTAATCAAAATATTAAGTAACTTTTAGTTTGAAGATTTTCAAGAAAAGGGAAATAAAATCATATATTTGCCACATATACAATAAATTCATTTATTTTGTTTGCAGTTGTTTTTTCCCTGCGGTATCGTCGCTCCTCTGTTCCCGACTTCGAGTACCAGATAGATGCAAGACAGGACAAGGTTACTGATGCCTATGAAAGATGAAGTACTTGTATCAGCTATTTGTTTGACCTTTTCTTGTAATAGCAATTTCCTGTATGATCTTACTGTGTATGTCACAGTAAACAGTAATTTGGAGATTCATCAATATCAGGGTGAGTGAGTGAGTATGTTTTTAGCAATATTCTAGCAATATCACGGCGGGGAACACCAGAAATGGGCTCCACACATTGTACCCATGTCGGGAATCGAACCCGGGTCTATGGCGTGACGAGCGAACGCTTTAACCACTAGGCTACCCGACCGCCCCCAATAACAGGGAGTTGCCGTTAAGTTATTGTTGATTCTAATTATTTGGCATTGGGGTTTTTGTTTGAATATTGGTTATAATCTGGACACCACAAAATGATCAAGTCGTCACTAATGTCGCTATTTTTCCCCTAATGAATAATGCTGTGTGCCACATGTTCTGTCTAAATTTAACATTCGTATAATTCGTGTCCTTGACCTTTGACGGGTACCTCTTTACGAAGCATTTGCTGTATAAATGTATGGGGTGAAGATAACCCCATAAATAAAACATAGCACCCTTGACACAAGCTAAGAAATTAATGTATCGCATGAAACTACACTATTTACTATTCTAACAGGTTTACCTACCTATTTGGATTATGTTTCTAGGTTTGTCAGCACCATACCTGTGCTCCTGGGTTTCACCGAAGTGGTAAACGTCCAAGACCTGCATCACTTCGGGCTTTCCTCCAACATTAAGCTGACACCCGTGATATAACTGGAGTACTGTTAAAACCAGCGTTAAACCCACATCACTCACTCAATTGTGGATTAAGTCCACTTTTTTGTGTGAACTTTTATTTCTAAGTTGTTTTAACACAACGTTTCTATTCGAAATTCCAGTATTGGGGAGAAACATTAGCACATGTTGTCACTTTCAAAGCCTCACCTGATACTGTCACAATTGGAGAAGTCTGTATACAGTAATTGAAGGAGACTGAAATACTGGTATCTAAACGCGTTTCAGTTGTTTCCGAATACCGTTACGAGCAGCGATTTTTGGTTTTCTGTGTTGTCTAACCTACCTTCAGTGCGATTAGGAATCTCATACTGATCACCAGTGTCAAGCCCCCAATTTTTCCATATGCTTTTGGCTGTTTTACAGAATACTCTTCCTTATATTTCTGAACATCTTTGGTATGACCTCCTTTAATACCATTTGTTGCTTTCATATTTCCATTGAAGTCATTCCTTAGTTCAACTATACAATCTATTATTGGAGAGTGAAATGCAGTTGAACCACTATCCAATTACCCCTGTGCTATTTCTATCACTTCAGATGTTTCATCTTGACGTTATGATATTTCAGCATCAGCCTTGTGCACATTATCTATGCCATGAATATGTGTAAGCCCATGTAATTATATCCATGACTTTCACCTGAAGTGGACTCAGGCATAACTTGTTCCACTGAAGAATTCCTCTTATTTATGTCCCTTTGTAAACAACGCACATTTAGCCATGTTTTTTGCTTTTTAAGGCTACGGATACTTTTCTAATTCTTGAACTTCGTTTGAAGGTTCCATTGTATCGCTGCCTTTGGGGGGAAGTGATTTAGTTTGATTCTGACATAACTTGAGTACCAGCAAACTGCTTCAAAAATAACGTTAAACAAAAGTTTATGTTGATACTCAAACCTCCTTCCATCCTAGTACAGTTGATATGAAACTGAAACCATTTTGAATGAAACAACCACACTCTGTAACCAATACTCCCTGGTTTATCTTAAGAGTAATTCGTGAGTGTCGATTCTTAAAACGGTATCTTGGAAACAGTTCCACATCTTATTGAAATATGGAACCGTTTTCTTTTACTGCTGACACAGGGATACATTACGTCAACATCAAACTTGAGAGAGATAAGTATTTCATGTAATGAAACGGACATTGTTATTATTAAATTGTGAGCCGTGACGCTGACCCGACACTTCATCGATTCGTGAGTGCAAGTCCTGAATAGTTTATGAATAGTCATGTGACATTTGAATCATACAAATTATTGACAACGAAATATGTTTACTTGATTTCAATAAAAGCAAATCTGTAAATCAAATGGAAAAAAAACATCAGCTGAAATTAAATGAATTTCCGGATTTCCAACAATAATCCCAATACGCAATAAACTTGCAATAATTATGTTTTTGTAGAACAACTTATATATTATTATATTGTTTCAGGATCACTGTTTGCTGGTGTTAAACCGGAGGTCTAGGAGTGCCGGCTTTCAACCAGATGTATACTGCCATCGTGAGGATGTTCAATGGCTTCGCTTTCATCGAATGTGCTGCCTGTTACTTGTTGCCTACAGTTATCATTGTGTGAGTGTATGCATTAGCATAAGTATTATACATATTTTGGGAAAAGTATATATTTTTACATAGACATGTTTAATGCAAGCATCTCAGTATTTCAATGTCAGTCAAGATAAAACTTGTCTGTTTGTTTGCTTTGAATTTTAATTTCTACTGAAAGACTAGTCTAATTTGCATAACTTAGAAACATCCCTGTTCGTGTGTTTGCAGAGTGTTCCTTTGCATATCTCGTCGGGGCATCGTTATCGACACAACTGCTATTAACATCAACGACTACATCTGTGTAGATGACTGTGGATGGGCATTCTCATGATGATGATAATGTGAGGCATTGTCTAATTTTCCTATCTTTGGTTAATGTATATAAACGCAAGAAGTGTCTCAATGCATTAGTAGCGTTTTAGAATTTATGAAACATTTATATACTCACCGCCAAATTAACGCGACACATATAGAGAAGTATATACGTTGAGAAGAGATGTTTCCAATGTGTACCACTTAATCACAAAACTAAAAATCAGTGCAAGTGTAACTATAGTGTCTGTATTCTTATCACGATGCGCTTCACGTGATTTCCAAACTTTACACGCTAATCCTGCACGAGACAAATGGTGCATCTCGAGTCATGGATCAATGACGTCACATGTGATGCGTTACTGAGCGTCGAATCACGCAACATAATAGTATGTTCGTTTCTGAATCGAACCAATCTAATATCTCTCGAGTAATTCTTCAAATAGTAACCAACATATATGGTTTTCGCGTTTCTTTTGTTGGTGAGTATATATTCAGTTGTAAAGGAACAGTAGAAAATACTGAACGTATCTGAAGAGATCAATTTCACTACAAGTGTTTGTACATTGTGTGAAACAGTATGTGAGGGAGTATAGTTTAATGCCGCATTTAACCACATTCAATCAATATTCCGCCTGGGAACACCAGAAATGGGCTTCAAACATGTGACATGTGCGTGATGAAAATACTATTAAACGTTAACCATTTATAACCATTTATAACCATTATGCACATTGTGTAGTACAGAAAGCATGCATATGTACTGCAGGAACACGTTTCACTGACAAACTCCCAACATCCCTCGGGTTAAACAATGACACTGCAAGTAGAGATGATAGATCTCTGAGAGGAGCTTATGCACACTCGATAACCCCAGCAATCATGTTGCTGGGCTGACGTTACATGGCATTGTTTCGCAGGTGGATCTTGCAAAAAAAAAATCCACAAACTACGTCATAGGTTATTGTGATGTGATTGTAAACTTTGTGGTGCAGAGCCCCTATCTGGAAGGCTATCATAGCGCACGACAGTCCTAAGTCTATGAGTTTCGATAACTTTAGCACTAAAAAGCTTTCTGAGTCGGACCCCTCAATTCTAAAGGGAGGCCGTTTTATGGTATTAAATTAATACGTATAAAAAAAGTATGTGTTTGGAGCTTGATTCTGTTAAACTCATTAGGGTTATGCTGTGGATCGCATAGATGCCTGCCTATTCACAAACGACAGTAAATTTTAAAAACGTCACAAGGGGCAAATAATAAATAACACACTAAACTCGCTTCCGTGTAAAGCAATTTTATGAAACTCGTGAATAGTTACGGTATCTGATTCACTTTCGCTCATAAAATAAAACTGGTATTACACGGGAACTCCTTTAGTATTCCATATATACGTACCAGAGAACATTTATTCTCATCATGTTTTATATAGTAGTACAATCCATACATGATGCCCGACTGTTATGTATTTTAACCTCGTTACTCGTGACTATGCTTGTCGTAAAAGGCGACTAACGGGATCGGGTGGTCAGGCTCGCTGACTTGGTTGATGCATGTCATCGATCCAAATTGCGTGGATCGATGCTCATGATATTAATCACTGGATTGTCTGGTCCAGACTCGATTATTTACAGACCGCCGTCATATAGCTGGAATATTGCTGAGTGCGGCGTTAACCAACCAACCAAACAACCAACGTTACCAATAATGTTTAATCAGTGGAGTATGTAACCGAGGAGGTTCTTTCTACCTGAATTACTTTGATATAGTGTGTTGATACCTGTATTTGATTAGTTTAATCAGAACGTAATATAAGTAACAAATTGTTATGTCTTTCTGAATATCAATCTGGTTCCATGGCATGTATTTGAAGCTATCAAAATTGGCATACATATGTCGTACAACTAGGATGGTTATGGTAATGTTAAATCATGGATTAATAATGTACCGTTGCTCGGCAGAAGAGTTCAGATATCCATTAATTCGTCTTTGTGATCATCAATGGATGAAGCAAAGTATAAGATTAAAGAACATACTTCTGTCACTAATGAGTGGATGGGTAAAGGTATAATATGTACAATAAACATACTGACCAATATATAGCAACTGTGCCCGATTTTCAGACACTTTAGACATATATGTATCAGTTAATCAGGACACATAATGATTCCAAAAATAGCCATGCATATGTAGTTCATTCACCCTACGAGTGATATGTGCGTAGGTCTGGATGACGGATAACTTGGTGTTTATCACTTATGTTAGAGATACGACGTTAGTCGAGGTCACTACATACACTGTACATCTATCACATGATATTAGGATACAGATCATGTGGTATTCACAATCCACTGATGGCATGATACTGGGGGAACATGGAGTCTACACCGCTACTTGAAAACAAAGATAAAAAAGACAAGTCAACACTTGGAAATCTACTCAAGGCTAACGTTGTGTTTCTTGTTTTCCATTTGGCTGTCAATATCCGTAATCCACTGGTAACACAATATCTTTACAAGAGGTACTCCGATGAAGTGTTCGATAACAGCACAGGGTTCGCCAACACTCCAAATCAAACCTGTTACGTTAACAAGTCGGATCCAGGATATATGTTACAGGAAATGGTTCAAGAAAGGACATCAAACTGTCAAACTATACTCACAGCTATTGGCAGCTCCTTATCAGTTATCAGCTGTCTGTTTCTAGGGGCATATTCTGATTTTCTTGGTCGACGATTCCTCTTTATAGTACCATTAATTGGAGAGGTTCTAAGGTATGTGTCTCTTACAGCTGTTATTTACTGGAATCTCGATCTGAGATACCTGTACATTGGCGAGGCCTTAGATGGTATTTCAGGGGGGTTCAATGGTGTGGCTCTAGCTAGTTATGCCTACACGGCTGACAACACACCACCTAAGAACTCTCGCACAGTAGGGCTCGCTGTGATAGATTTCACCACCTACCTAGCTGCTGCAGTTTCCTCAGTCAGTACTGGTTACTTCATCAAAGAGCTAGGTTATCTCTACCCGTCGATAACTACAACCTCACTCATGCTTCTCTCTCTCCTCCTTGTTGTTGTACTTCTCCCAGAAACTATCCACAGGGATCGAAGATCTCAATACCCGACTCCAATGAAAGCAGTGAAAAATGTATTTGGATTCTACTTTTCAAAAGATTTTGGACCAAAGCGAATCTATTTCTGGCTTATACTTGCAGCATATTTTATATCCTATTTCGGTCAGGCTGGGGTGTACATTGTGCAATATCTTTTCCAACTAAACCTGCCTTTCTGTTGGGGACCAGAACTCATTGGCTACTTTAATATGGCGTTCTGCCTTACCATGCAATTACTGGGGATTCCAGTCATCAAACTCCTCCATCTGTGCACCTCAGACCCAGGAATATGTATCATAACAGGAGTCATACAGGCAGGAGCCTTTGTCCTTGAGGGCCTGGCCACCACTGACTTCATGCTTTACTCATGTAAGTCATCATAACAATTGCGTCAAGGTTTTAAATGTTTCCAAGAAGTTGGCATGTTTCTGGCAAAAGGGTGAGAACTCATGCCCCAAGGAAAATGTTATTGTGCTATATATGAGAAAATATTATCAGCCTTTGCTATTTACTTTTTGATGTCTTTTTGTAGTTGTTGTTTTGCCCAATGGTCAAGGAAGCTTATTTGGAGCTATATATATCAGAAAATATTATCAGCCGTTGCTATTTGCTGTTTGCTGTCTTTTTGTTGTAGTTGTTCTGCCCAATGGTCTTGCAGCCCCTTTATTGCCGACACTGAGGGCTATCATGTCGCGGATGGCTCCTGCTGAAATGCAGGGTGAGTACACAGACAGATGTCAAAGATGAAGTCATGGATTTCAGTCACAGACAGCGTTCTTGTGTCAGTCACCATTTACAGTACAGGGAGTGAATGGGTATGGTTTTACGCCGCATTAACAATATTCCTACAATAGCACGGCAGGGAACACAAGAAATGGGCTTCACACATTGTACCCATGTGGCGAATCGAACCCGGGTCTTCGAACCACTAGGCTACCCCACCGCACTTACTTTCAAGAGTATACATTGGACACTTTCATTTGAGCAAGATGTATCAATACAAGAATTGAGAACAGTTTACCTAGTTCAAACAAGTGGAAATGGTAATCGATTCCGAAAATGCTCCACAGAAGCAAGGTTGTTGCTATTTCATTATTTGTTAGAAAAACTTGAAAACATAAATTAGAAATCCAGTAATTTCAAGCTCTCGCTGATTCTGACTATGAGATTAATACAACCACATATATCGTGAAGAGTTTCCTTAACATACTGCATTGTAGCTGAGCAGTAAAGTGATATGTTAAAACTTGATATATGTAACATGCACTGAGGGAATTTGAAAAGAATGCTTTCTTTAAAGGTTAATTCACTAATGGTAAGGTATATTTGATAATAACCATGGGAATTACCGATTAGAACAAAGGTCATCAGCACCCCATGCTTATCGAACGAGGCGGGTCAGGCTCGGTGACTTGGTTGATTGCATGTCATCGTATCTTATTGGATACGTGGATCGATATTTATGTTGTCAATCACCTGGATGTCAGGTTCTGATTCGATTATTTCCAGACCGCTGTCATATAACAGAAATATTGCTGTGTGCTGCGTTAAACAACGATCACACAAACACACACTGATACTTCAGCTTTTAAAATGCCACGTAAGATACGTTCCAATTTGTTAGTGTACAGTTTAAACACATTGGTATTTCAGAGGAATGGAGCGCATTTGATACATACTGATGTTTCTGCAGCGGAGGTTTAGTTAAATTGTTTCTGCCACGGGAGTTTGTAGGCGTTGCTCTACCTACTGGTGGTGGTTTCGGTGGAAAGGTGACGGGGAACGACCTCCTGTCTGAGCCAGTGGCTTGTACGTGGCGACTAAATGGATCGGGTGTTCAGGCTGAGTGACTAAGCATGTTCTTTCTAAGCGCGTCATACGACTCAGAAGCTGTTTGATCAAGGTTAATACAAATCCATGCCTCAATAAAGCTTTCAAAAGGGTTTTTTTCAGGTGAGCAATTGACTTGCCTTTGAATTCTGCTTGTGAAGGGTTCCACCGGTGGGGCAGGATACGCTAACCTTTTCGCGAATCATCACTATTTGATAGTAATTCATAAACACATGCTTATGACATAGTCGGAATCGTACTATCGACTCTGCTTTAAGCAGAGCTTTCTATTGGATGTGGAAAGGTTTTGTCGCTTTATTTGATGACTGCATGTCATCATACTTCAAATGAGTGGATCAATCACTTGATTTTCTAACCTACATTCGGTAGTCCACTGTGATATAACTGGAATACTGTCAAGTGCGGCGTTAAACAATAAGCAAACGAGTCGGGGGGTTTCTGGCTAGAATATGTCCCCATCAGTCTAGGCTTGTATGCGACCACTGATTGGAACGGGTGGTCACACTCATTTTGATGGTTAAATGCGTGGCCACATACCTTGATGACTTGGGACAACGCACATCACTGGTGTGTCTGGTCCAGGTTCGATTATTTACAAGCTGCTGTCACATTGCTGGATATTTGGTTTGCCAAGTGCGTCGCTGAACAACAAACAACAAAACCTCACTGACCACTATCTATGTAGAATATATTGGAATTATATTTCCATAGCATAATTGAGATGATGTCTCCATTCATTTGGTTCATCTTGTTCAATGACAAAGTATTTAATTAAAAGGAATAAAAATAAAAGGAACTTTACACTTGAGGAAAAGATGCCAATTGACACTGTGAAATATTTTGTAACATGTTTTATAGGCGGTTGAGTACTGTTCCTAAATATCGTTTGTAATGTTATGTTGAACATTGTTTTCAGGATCACTGTTTGCCGGTATTGGACTTGTGAACATCATCTCATCAATTATAGGCATAACAGCTTTCAACGAGATGTATGATGCCACTGTGAAGATACTGCGTGGCTTCGCCTTTTTCGTCTGTGCGGGATTCCAACTATTGTCTGCAGTTATCATAGTGTGAGTTCCCCCAAAAAACTGATGTAATCTGTTTTCTATTTAAACACTTATGTCTATATTTCATTGTTTTTACACTTCGCTACTTTATACCCATGTTCATGTTGCATTGGCGTTTGCAATAAATGTACATTTGGTACCTAAAGTTGACAGGAGAATGAATGGAAAGATTGAGATACAATCTCATTAGCTATCCAATTCTACTAATCATGTAAGGAAAGAGCTATTATATGTATAACAAATGCATATCCATGTGTTTCAGAGTGTTCGTGTGTACATCTCGTCGCGTGGTCGACACCAAAACCTCTACTGTTGTTGTCAACAACGAACCAGACTGGAAACCTGGTCCCATCATCTCCCAGGACAAGGCTGTCACCGAAAACACGACATAGTTTCCTTTGTCAAAAACTGTTTAAGACGTATAACAACTTCTTGTTAAATAGCAGTCACTGTCACAACATATATATGATAAACTACCATTTGATATAAACGCGTCAACTCGTCAAAATATTTTCATTTCATTTGCTTGCGATAACAATCTTCACTTATATTGCATAAAATATGTATTATGTTATGCTTAAATATATGTTGGTCAGTATTTGAAAAACATTGTGATTCGCGAGTGCTAGGACTCGTATGTCTAGCAATTGGTCCACTGGATAGAAGCGCTGGAAAGGTTAAAAACTCAGGGCAACATACATATAATGTCTCATGCATACGGTTATCCTAGTTTTGGCAAATCTATAGTCATATGACTGTGAATTTTATCACAATGTACAGTAGGCTAGTGTACACTGAGTCGTGAGGGAATACACTACCACTGCACTGTCAACACATACACCTGGAGGTGCACCAAACATATCAAACAGAGATTTCAGTGACATAACGTTTTGTCGAGACATTATCTGCTCTCTACACACGCATGTGTAAGGGACGAGTGTTGTTCTACGTTGCAGTCAACAATAAGCCAAATACATGTATACATTAGTCAAAAAAACTTATTCTTAAGAGCATGATCACTGATCCACTCCTTCGATGGGGGCCTACACAGCCTTGGAATTCCTAAGGTGGCTTAATGTCTGTTAAAGGCCGACCACGAGTATCTTGAAACATGGCTTAGGTTAATCTCTTCTTCTGACTGTTATTAGTAATATATGTTATAGTGATTATCAAATGTAATTAAGTGAGTGAGTGAGTATGGCTTTACGCCGCTTTTAGCAATATTCCAGCAATATCACGGCGGGGGACACCAGAAATGGGCTTCACACATTGTACCCACGTCGGGAATCGAACCCGCGTCTTCGGCGTGACGAGCGAACGCTGTAGCCACTAGGCTATCCGACCGCCCCGAATGTTATTAAGAATGCCGGTTTTTTTGTTTTTAAGTTGTAAATCAATCACATATTCCTCAAACCTTTTTCTTGATTGTTGTAAAATCCCAGAATAAAACCAGCAATAGAAATTAGGAATGACGTCCTTTGAGTTGACAGGGCTGATTGACACACATAAACAAAAGGTCTGCTGCCTCATGACAACATGATAAAACTGATAACAGCATCAAGATACAGATATTCGAAAGGTAGACCGTGGTCGGCCTTTAAGATATGTCGATAAACGTGAGGCTGCACTCACATCTGCCCTGGCTCTGTACAATTCATATATTTTAGCTGAAGCAATCCTTAACTACAACATCCGATATTAAAGGATTCAAGCATTTAATATCATAAAGGCCTAAGTACATTCATGTTTAAGGTCACGTGACTCACAGTGTGGGATACGAAATAAATAATAATAATTACAATGTTATGGTTTAAAAAATATGTTATACTTTGACAAATATTTACTTCTTGTTTGAGAGCACACAACAAAATGGACAAAGAAAATCATCTTCATTTATCAGAAGAAATATTTCTTATGTATTTCTGGACACCAAGTATATTATAACTAATTCAATGTTTTGACAATGTAGTTCTATTCTATAGTTCTTGTTTTCACATCGAAAGTTTGATTTAAGTTGTGTATAAACTCTTAAAGAGGGGTTTGAGACCAAGAGTGCCAATCTCTAACTCGTTGTTAAAATAACTGGTTAAACAAATCTGAGTTACCAAGATTCTGTGTCATCCAAGCATAGCCAAAACCATATTTGAAGAGATTCTTCACATGGATTGCCCAATTTGGGTGCCTTCTATCACATGTATTTCTCATCATTTTATAAGATTCAAAATAGAATCTTGGGTAAAAGGGAATCATTATTCATATTTAATAACCTTCACCAATATTTTATACATTTAACAAAATAAATAGAACTTAAAGGAAGTCTCCCACATTCTCCATAGGTGGACACATTGAAAATCTTTACCCCAACCCTAAATGGAATTTTAAAAAATTCCTATAGATACATTCAATACTTTCTCTATAAACATATCCCTATATTTCGCTTCCAAATAGGGATTATTTCCCAGTAAAAGATTTTAAATTAATTATTTACGGGCAGATCCTTATAATAGATTTTAATTAAAAATTCTTATTATAGATCTTACAGGGAAAAAGTTTTGGGAGCTTGTACAGAAAGAACCTTCTACCCTACAGTCCAAATTAATTTCGGGGTTTGTATCAAACATAAATATGTATAGCTACTTATTACTTCCAGATGCCTACCATTCAATGACCATCCTTTATACCTAGAGAGGGTCCCGCTAACAATAATTTGGTTTGGTCAATATTAACATCCATACCCCATTTATCGCAATAAAATTGTAGAGCAATTAATCTGTTCTGATGACCAATAACTTTATCTGAAACAAAAATAAGATCATCTGCAAAAAGCAGAGCAATAACATTATAGATATTATAGGGTTTTTTTCCGATAGAACATTCCACCCTTTAGTCCAAATTAATTTCGGGGTGGGTATCAAACCTAAATATGTATAGATACTTAATGCTTCCAGATGCCTACCATTCAGTTACCTTCTTTTATACCTACAGAGGGGCCCGCCAGGTTCAATAACAATCATTTGGTTTTGTCAATAATAACATCCATACCCCATTTATCACAATAATCTTGTAGAGCAATTAATCTGTTCTGAAGACCAGTAATTTTATCTGGAACAATAACATCATCTGCAAAAAGTAATGCAATACTATTTGACATTTCCTGTGAAACATAAATTCCATTTTCAAAACTATCACGCATATATACAGTCAATTCCTTAATAAATAAGAAGAAAAGTAGTAGGCCCATAATGCACCTTGTTTATACCACTGAGACAGGTTAAATATTCTGCCGGCATCTTTATTATATCTCACTTGTGGACAATCATTAGACATAATGCATGTGCTTTCATCGATAGGTAAATTATCTATATTGTCATATTCTATAAAGTCAAACTTAATTCCAGTCCTGACATTAAAGTCCCCTAATAATATTATTTCACTTTGAGGGTAGCTTTCTTTTAGCACTGTTGATATATTTTCCAAAATTTCAATACAATCTTTACATGTCATTGTCTCTGGTATTATGTATACACACGCAAATATTAGGTATTTTTCCTGAAAGGTTTTCCCTTAAGATGTCAAAACAACAAGGTCAATCCACTCCATAGATTTGTTGGGGCTTGTTAAAACATGCATTTTGTCATTTACTGCTGTTCCACTACTGCATCTTCAAAATTTTCTTTTAAATTATCTGAAAACAGCCACATTCAGCAAATGCATTACTAAACTTGTCAATTGACTTCGCCAAAGTTTCGATGAGACAAAACATGTCATATTGATCCAAAATTCGCTTGAAGTCTGTAAATCTGAGCTTATTTATTAAACCGTGTACATTCCAACCTAAAACTCTCAGTGTAGAGGAATGACGAGTACCTGCTTCATGTTGATTGTCCGAAATGATCAAGTCCGGTCCCATGCCCTACCTGTTCCCACTGATGTCGAGCGGTTCTTGGGCACGAGAGCTATGATGTTGGAATCCTCGTTGTTATATGAATAAACTTCATTGTCGATGACAAGCTTATCTCCATGCAGATAGGACATTTTCCCCTCATCCTGAGCAGTTTGAAGGAATGAAAATATATTTTACGTTTGTTATGTGTCGTCTGGACACTAATGATCTGTTACCAACATTTCTCCAATGTCTTTTAGATCTCCCAATGCCAACATCTAGAAAACATCCGACACTGTTTGACATAATCTCTGTGTCGGTATACATTGATGTTTAATGGTAGCTAAAATGAAACAAAAACGAAAAGGTTATGCGATCGTGACGGATAACAGACGGGTATCATGACTGTGTTTGGACTTCAAGTTTGCTGACTTTCAGCGACTATTTTCAGCATAGTAAACTTTAATAACCATTAAAATGTTTTGGTTTATATAACTTTTGAAGGGTGGTCAAATTATATTGCACAAGCATGGATCCTACCATTCTACCAGAAATATAAAATGTCTACGCCAGGGAATAATTCGTCTCAATTATCCATTCCATTGGCTGTCAAAGGCAAAATAGCGATGACAATTTTAAGAATGGATCACTGAAAATATAGAAACGACACCAGGTGTTCGCAATGGATCAATGAAAATTAAAAAGACGACACCAGGTGTTCACGAAAACAACATTCAAGAAAGTTTGCTAATATAGGGAAACCTCAAGGCTAATGTAGTGCTTTTGGTTTTCCCTTTTGCTGTCAATATCTATCCATCCACATCCAGAACTCACTCACATTAGGGATCGCTATGATAGATTTCACCACCCACCAAGCTTGTGCAAATTTCCCAGACCAGTACTGGATACTTTGTAAAAAGAATGGTTAATCTCAAGGCTAATGTAGTGCTTTTGGTTTTCTATTTTGCTGTCAATATCTATCCATCCACATCCAGAACTCACACACATTAGGGATCGTTATGATAGATTTCACCACCCACCAAGCTTGTACTGGATACTTTGTAAAAAAAGAGTTTTTGCACGTGCAAATTGTGAATCACGTGGAGATGTCTTCATGAACAGGTACTGAAAGATGCATTATTTACTTTAAGAATACATGCATTTTCTAACTTAATATGAAGCACAGTTACATTTCTTAAAGGGCAATTTCACATGGAAATGAACCATTTTTTCTTGTACTTTTTCCACATTAAAAGTGTTAACATAGAAGTGTCATAGACAAAAATATAAAAGCATCATATTTAATTAACATATTTATTGCACTAACACGATTTATATTTTTCACATTTACCAAGTGTTCTATTTCCATAACAAAAACACCATGGCTTATGCCCCTTGCAATATGACGTCATTGGTGCCAATTGATAAACATTATGACGTCATCATGCTTTGTTAGAGCCGCTTCACGTGGTGTAGGTACAGTTTTGTGATTCTAGCACTCTCAGATGCCAGCCAGAATTGTGTTATGCTGAGTCACCACTGCGCCGGAGTGTGTCGTAGACCATGTTGTTTTACCGCAAACTGGTCCTTGATAACTTTTGCGTTGAGAATAGACAGGGACCCAGTTGAATTGGCACCAATTACGTCATAATCTAAGGGGGATAACTCAGGCCCATTTCGCTCGTAAAACGAAGGCCTCATAACGGCATATCACTTTCACACTATTGTGAGCTTCCTACTTTCACTGTGAAAAAAAATGAATATATTTTCAAACACAGATACTAACTAATTCTAAAATTGCGTTTTGTTTAGAAAAAGAAAGAAAGTGATTTTTGCGTGTACACTTCCCCTTTAAGACACTACATTTACTCCGGGATATATGATTATGTATATGAGAGTAATTGTATTCTCATTGTGTTAGAGGAAGTGGTAGAAGGTTGTAAATTAACACAGGGTGTCTAGGTATGTTATTTCAAAGATTTTGGCCAGCAGTTTATTTCAACCTAGTGACCAATAACGATTACACATTGTGCTTATACATGCATTTGATGATTTTGATCAGGTTGCAATAGACAAATCGCAATGAACATGTATTTGTTATTATCATATACACAAAGAAAAACGTTAAGCACACCCCATTTCAGAACAAAATTCATGGCATGGGATGACTGACCACGGGAGCTGGGCATTTCCAATATCAACGGATATAACATACATTTGACAACAAAGAAGATATCGGTGAGTTGTGATTGGAATTTAGTGACATAAACATCATGGTAACACAGGTACTGTTTTTGACCTAAGACAATACCTGAAAAAAGTATGGAGCTGCAGGATTAAGTAAACGATTTACGTTTGATGTTTCATGTGAAAATGTTCCTTAAAGTCTCTACTTGACATGACACGTGAAACAGATCAGTAGCGGGTTTAACCGCCCGGTACCCGGATGACGCATTCCACCCTACGTCTCATGCCTCCAGTCAGACGTTGGATCTGTTGATGGTTATACCACAATCACTCCTGGTGCAATGCTGCTTCCAACTGGCGTAAATCGTGTACAGGAGGATCTCGTGCCTGTATGCGCCGCCCCAGAATATCCAAAACATGTTCAAGGGGGTTCAAATCTGGGCTCATTGCTGGCCAGGGTAGAGTTGTTATTGCATTGGCCCTCATGTAATCCACGACTGCATGCGAACGACGACTGGCCTCAAAACGTCCCGGATGTACCGAGCCCTTGTTAAGTTGCCCCTTGTGGTGACCAAATCAATCCTGCAATTATGAGAGATACACCCCCAAACCATTACTGAGCCCCCGCCAAGTTCTCAGATTCCAGTTCTGTTGCGCAATACACCATGCTAAACGAGGGAATTGCCTAAAAGTCGGGCCAAGAAAATTCGGGCCGGGCCGGGCCAGCGGGTAATACTAAAAATGGATTGCAGAATAATAAAATGCATCTTCAGTAATGTAATAAACTGATAATTATAGCTACATACCGAGAGTCCATACCGAAAAGTCACTGTCTTGACTGTGTCTTTTCTTTGATGAGAAGGTTTCTCACCGACCTTAGCGTGTAGGGGTGTCATGTCCTGGGCAGGAAATGACAGTGTTTTGACTCCTCTTCTTTCATTAATTAACGTGTTTGGCATCCCTAATTAACCTTTACTAATTTACTGTTACAGAGCTTATTCATTAACTCGAAAACAGTGCTTCAAATTCTTCTGGACTGAGTTAAATAGATGATGTTTTGGGAGAGATCGTAGATACTCGGACTTGAAGAAACGGACATTAAACGTTGCACAGGTGAAGGATTGGTGTGGACAAAACGGGAAAGGGATCCCTGATTGTATTTTAAAACTTGTGCGCAAAGTGTATCCAAATCCCCCGAACAAAAAATACATGGGACAAGTGTGGATCTAATGATCAAACTCAGATTTGTGTGTGAAAATTCTGAGAAAGGAAAGGAAATCTATAATTAAAGTTGTCTTGGAATATGTGAATTGAGTTTTCGTTTATCGTAAGTACAATATTATCTTGATATGCTTAATGTAGGGTAAAACATCAAGTATATTTCGTTACTTATTTATTAGTTGCTTATACGTGACATATTCATATATTGTAGTCAAGCTAAGAAATATTGGCGCAACTTCTGGTACTTCAAATTAGGCCCCTTCCTAAACACCAGTTGAAAAATCTTATTAATAATTGAAGTTTATATATATAATCTGATTATTGTGTGGTATAGATCGAACTGTTGAATCCAAATGACCAAAACTAAACAAATATCTGTAATTTTCGGACTGAACTGACAAAATCTTGTCGTCAATTTCGAATTTATGTATCGTTACTGTTACATTAACCGAAACTGTTGTTCTGCTGCTGTTCCGCTGTAAAAATATTCAACACAATACACTTTGACCACAAATGCATTGAATGTGTCACATGTACACATGACCATGTGCTTTGCTATTTATAGCGCAACCGTAATTAAGCTCCGCCAAATGTGATTGATGCAGACGCCAAAAACGATCGATTCGATTTTTTATGATAAAACTACTGAAAAGTTATTGACTTATATCTAGATATGGAGCCATTTGTGGTATCCAGGGTTTGTCATTCAAGTTGATACGAAGTTTGACGGTCAATGGTGATCTTGTTTGCGTACGGTTTTCAAAACGCTTCTCCGGCACTCGGTTGTGTTTACATTGTCAGTCCTTGTTCGAAACTGAAACACCGCCACCTTGCAGGCTTTTTATGGTCAGGGTGGGGCTTTAAACAGAGATTGTCCACAATGCAATAAACACATTATATTGCAATGTTGTTAAAATGTAATTAATAATGCAGAAGGATACTAGATCCATATTTATTAACACTTCGTTATTGTAATACCCGAGTCAAGTCTGTGTATATCTCCGGACATAGAGTCAGTGTCACAAATACCATGTTAATAAAGGTCAATGGACAAGACAGAGACAGGGCGATCTGATTCAACGATGATTGATAGTGTTATCTAGTAAGCACCACCAGTAAACAAGGTCACTGTCACACGTCTACATGGTTCGAAAATCACGGCCTCAAGTATGTATGTATAACTAGAAGCAATTCTTGAACGGTGTTCAAATATTACTGAACAAACATGGAGTCTTCACTGCTACCAGAAACCAACGACCTAGAAGGCAAGTCTAAACTGGGAAATCTACTCAAGGCTAACGTTGTGTTTCTTGTTTTCCATTTGGCAATCAATATCCATGATCCACTCGTAACACAATATCTTTACAAGAGGTACTCCGATGAGGTGTTCGATAACAAAGGGTCTGCCAGCACTCTAAATCAAACCTCAAAGTGTTACGTCAATAAGTCGGATCCAGGATATATGTTACAGGAAAGTGTTCAAGAAAGGACATCAAACTGTCAAACTATACTCACAGCCATTAGAAGTTCCTTGGCAGTAATCAGCTGTATGTTTCTAGGGGCATATTCTGATTTCCTTGGTCGACGATTCCTCTTTATAGTACCTTTGATTGGAGAGTTTCTAAGGCAGTTATTTCTAACAGCTGTTATTTACTGGAGTCTAGATCTGAAATACCTGTATATAGGCGAGGCCTTAGATGGTATTTTAGGGGGGTTCAATGGTGTGGCTCTAGCTAGTTATGCCTACACGGCTGACAATACACCACCTAAGAACTCCCGGACAGTAGGCATTGCGCTAATAGATTTCACCACCTACCTAGCTGCTGCAGCTTCCTCAGCCAGTACTGGATACTTTATCAAAGACCTAGGTTATCTCTACCCTGCCGTGACCACTACTTCACTCATACTTCTGTCTCTACTCCTTGTTGTTGTTTTGCTCCCTGAAACTATCAACACTGATCGCAGACTTCAATATCCAAGTCCTGTGAAAGCAGTGAAAAATGTCTTTGGATTCTACTTTTCGAAAGATTTTGGACCAAAGCGAAGCCTTTTCTGGCTTATACTTGCAGCATATCTTATATCCTTTTTCAGTCAGACTGGTGTGTACTTTGTCCAATATCTTTTCCAACTAAACCTGCCTTTCTGTTGGGGACCAGAACTCATTGGCTACTTTTATATGGCGTTGTCGCTTTCTCGCCAATTACTGGGGATTCCAGTCATCAAACTCCTCCATCTGTGCACCTCAGACCCAGGAATATGTATCATAACATCTGTCATACAGGCAGCAGCCTTTGCCCTTGACGGCCTGGCCAACACTGACGTCATGCTTTTCTCATGTGAGTATTTATAACAATTGCTTTTATATTTATAAATTATTTTCTCGCAGTAGCATGATTTCGGGCAAAAGTGTGAGAATTAGTAGAGAAATAGATTGTCCTTTATAAGTTGTTCTGTAAGTTTTTAATGAAAAAGAATTCTCAAATTGAAACGTGAAGGTTAACCCCGAAATCGGTAGGTACAGAACTAAATAGTGAAATCAGTAAGTAACCACATGAGATCAATGAACACATGACCCATGACATTATTAGATCTAAAATTAAAAAAAGGGCTCGAATCACCTCATTTGATTCTCATGTAGGTACAGCCAGACTTCTAGAAACTGTTGCCTTGCGAAGCAACTCGAATGAGATCGTCACTCCCAAAAGGGCATTGCAGCAAGTATCAAGCGCTGGGGTGGAGCATCGACTGTGAACAACTATGGGCAGTTACAATATATCTACTGCCACATAACAATTTTGGCATAGGTCAGTAGGCCCTTGTAAATGGACTTTGTTAGTAGCATCAAATAATTGAAATGCTTGTAAAATGTTGAGAGTTGTCAATAATTTAGAGTTATCCACGCTTATTTCGACATACTTTGTGTACCCTCTGATAAGTGTAAATTGGCACGGCGTCCATGGCCAAAAGCTAGCGATACACAATGCCTTTTTTGGAGAGTGATCAAATGTGACAAATGTTATAACTGGGATAACACTTACTTTTGTCGGATTTCCCTCAGTGGCTGCGTGGGTGAGATCGCTGACTTTGTGTGCTGGTTTGAAACACGATTCATGTGTGATGTCTGGTATTAGACATTGTTACAAGCCAGGTTATTTGAATATTATAATTCTTTCATGTGCTGTGACCTGTTCTTTGGCTACCCAGATCTCCCATGTTTTTGTAAATAAAAATGAGGCCACTTCTGATCTTGTTGGTACTTTTATGGATCATTCTCTTCAGTACCTTGTCAAGCAGTAATGCTTATTTCCCTGTACTCTCTCAAACTCAACGCATTTCTTCTCAGGGTGACCATATAGAAATTCACACACTCGCCAGACTAGCACTTTCTTCCAGTGAGGTTGCCAGAGTTCATGTTTGTATCTACTACCAAGATAGTGTTATGATGAGACATAGACACCTCTAGAAGATTCTGCTGAAGATGAGTGGAAAGATTTTCACCCCACTGTTTTTCTGAGATTTCATGAACATATTCTCATATAACTGGTCTTTTGAGTTTTAACAAAACATGTGAAAAGGTTTTAGCTTCGGTTATTATTTGCACCTAGATAGTCAGTTCAAGAATCGTTTGTTAGTCTAGGTAGTTAGTCTTTGGTCTGGAACCACTTGACCATTTCAAAGAACAAAGGCTTAAAGACCATCAGAAATAAGTTGTCTTTGTGTCTACTTTCCAAAAAATACTACTCTATATTTGAAAACGGAGACTGGCCTGTTTCACGACATAAGATGGTGAGCAAATTTCGGATATGTGCGAGTGCACGTATATTAATAACGGGCCCTATTACTTATTGCTCCTGCCATGATTGATTATTGCTTTTTTGTGGACCTAAATATGTGTGTTATAATATAACTTATATATCATTCATTGATCAAATGTGGTCCTTTACCGATTTCACAGTACTGACGTCTGGGTTAAGTTTTGCGTTCCAATTTGGGGAGCCTTTCGTAAAACTATAAATGAGAACTAAATATTAACCTGTTTATTATCCCCTGCCCGAAGTAGAAGGGGGATATAGGAATGGGTGCTGTCCGTACGTCTTTCCGTCATGATTCGTTTCTTGTGTAATTACTCAAAAACCATAAGAGATGTCTTAACCAAACTTGGCACATAAAAAGATCTAGATGTACACTGGTGCCTTTTGATAGTTTTGGATTTTGGTAATTTTATTTTTCGAGTTTGACTTAGACTGAAAATTGCGATAGTGCTTATTTCCGGAGCAGATCTTGAAAACCGTATATTTCTTGCCTTGCACACAACCAGACATGTCATATTGGCTGTCGATATGAGTTTTTCATGCTTTGAAGTCTTTCTTTTGCAGTTGTTTTGCCCAATGGTCTTGCAGGCCCTTTGTTGCCGACAGTAAGTGCTATCATGTCGAAAATGGCGCCTGCTGAAATGCAGGGTGAGTACACGGAGAAATGTCAAAGGAGGAGGTCATGCATGTCCTTCACAGAAAACGCTTTTGTGTCAGTCACGTTCACTTGTGTGAAGAGTAAATCGTTGCAATGTTTTTACCGTTGCATTTGTCTTACGGTAGCAAAGGTAAAGAGTGAAGCAGTTTTGACGTGTTTTTTTATGTACAGTACAGAGTACAATGGAGACATTCGTATAAACCTAGTTCTAGCAAGATTTATTTAAAACATGAATTGGCAGCAGTGTACTTAATTCAAACGGGTCTAACGTTTCCGAAAATTAGCTTCAGAAGCAAGATTGTAGATATATCTTTAATACTTGATTTAACTGTCCCAACATGAAATTAGGAATCATATTTTACTGATCTAACAATGACATTATATAAATTTATTGAGGAATAATTTCCATTACATATTGCATAGTATCTGATCAGTGATCTGATATAATGAAACATTATATATGTATAATGTAACATACAGCCTTGAAAGAACTGCTTCTTTAAACAGTTAAAAAGTCATAAGGGATAACCTCATTAATGTTAACATACGTTTGATAATGACCTGTGGGGATTCTGTGTAAGAACATAAATCCCTGCCATCTATGCATGTCGTGCAAGTCGACCAGATTGATCGAATGGTCATACTCGGTGTACTGGTAGATTGCATGTCAACGTATCCCAATTGTGTGGATCTATGTCTCGATGTCACCAACATGAATGTCTGGTCCAGGCTTGATTACTTACATAGTGCCATCATATAAATGGAATACTGTTGATTTCGGCGTTAAAACAAACGAGTCGTGGGGATTCCCCGTTAGAATAGGTCCCCACGAACCATGGCCTGTGCGAGGCGACATGATGAAAATGATGTTCATGCTCGGTCAGTTGATTGAATGCGTGACCTCATACCTTGATGGCTTTGAGCAATGTACATTACTTCAATCACTGGCTTGATTATTTACAAGTTGCTGTCATATAATTGCAATGTTGGCAAGTGCGTCGTTGAGCAACAAACAACTATACTTCACTGAACAACGAGTGTTGAATATTCTCTATATTCAGGTAGAATCTCTTAAAAAGGAAACTTTCCAAAGCAATACTCAATATGCTTTTATTCATTTGGTCCATCTTATTCTTGAGGATTTGAGACGCTTACTGACACTGTGAAATATTTTGGAACATTTTCAACGAGCAGTTGAGTACTGTTCCCAAATATCGTATGTACATGTACTTGTCTTTGCCAGGATCTCTGTTTGCCGGCATTGGACTTGTGAACATCATCTCAGGGACCATAGGGATAACAGTTTTCAACGAGATATATGATGCTACTGTGAAAGTACACCGTGGTTTTGCCTTTTTCGCCTGTGCGGGATTCCAACTGTTGTCTGCGGTTATCATAGTGTAAGTACATGTCGCGGTGGGGATATTCAACATAAAGGACGCCCATAGCCAACCTAAACATCTGACATAACATGTGTTCTTTTTATACATTGATTTCTGTATTTCCTTTTTTACACATCACTGACCAACACCTTTGAGCCATTGAGATGCATGAAAGAGGTAAGCAATCACATTTTACTACTTCTGTAAGGGAACCAGCTGAAATACTAAACAAATATATTCATGTATTGCAGAATATTCCTGCTTGCATCTCGCCGCATCGTCGACACTGATACCTCCACTGCTGTTAGTATCAATGACACAGATTGGAAACCTAGTCCCATCATCTCCAAGGATAAGGCTATCACCGAAACGATGACGTAGTCTCAATGGGCAATGCTTATGACTGTTGAAGACGTGTGTCAACTTATTGTTGAATCCCAACCACTGTCATAAATAATACATGTAATAAACTATCTTTGATATTAACGCATTTACTTGTCACACTATTTTCATTTTAGACCTTGACTATGGCGAAATAAATCTTCACTTATATACATAATTTATGTATTGTTATTCCTTACATGCATGTTGGTCAGTTTTTGAAAAACATATGTGTAGCAATGAGTATAATGAATAAAATGCGCCAGAATAGTTAAAACATTAAAGGCAATATAAATAACATGCCCTCAGGCATACACAGGTTGGTCGAGTTATTAATCACATGGCTGCGGATGTTATCACACATGTACAATAGGTATGACACTGAACAGGGTGTTAACACACCACCACCAACACCGCTAAGTCTACATATATATCTGAAGATACACTAAACATCTGAGACAGATTATATTTCATGCATATGACATACTGTTTCATCGAATCATTTCATGTTCAAAGGACTTATAATTAGAAGGTAAACATCGCAACAACAGGTTTCACAGAAATTGCTCAATCTGTTTTTTAACCTAGCATTAGTTTGTGGATCCTGCAGTGTTAACGTTCTTAATATATTTGATGATACCGGGCCACAAGACGGTGTAAAGTACCACAGATGCTCTATTTTTTGGAAATGTCAGGGACTTAGCGGACTTCCGTTTGCCTTCTCGTGGGAAGTAATCGGTGACGACCTGAGGTCTGGCATTGTCCACTTGCAGTTCGAAATTTCTGCGGATAATTTTAGCGAATGGACAACGACAGGACCTGGCATACCGCTCGCCGCAACGTCGCCAACAACGCAATTTAGTCTTTGTTTAGCGATAATCGAGAACGAAGCTCTGATTTTAATGAGATTGCCAAAAACGTGTTCTGCTATCTGTGAATCGGAGGAGACACCTTGATTCGTCTGTAAACATGGTGTAACGCCATTGACGCACAGCCCGTCACTCGAGTTGCCTGTCAATCACTGGATATCAATCACTGGATTTACTGGTTCAGAATTGATTATTTACAAACGGCAGACATATTTTTGTTGTTCTTTGTTTGTTGTTTAACACCGCACTTAGCAATATTCCAGTATATGACAGCAGTCTATAAATAATAGAGTCTGGACGACACAATCTTGTGATTGGCATCATAAGCATCGATCTACACAATCGGGATACGATGACATGGATCAACAAAGTCAGCGAGCCTGACCACACGAACCCGTTAGTCTCCTCTTACGGCAAGCGAATATTGCTGAGTACCAAACAGCCATGCAGCTGGAATAGTACGGCATTAAAAAACAAAACAAACAAAACAAACAGTAATATAGAAGACTATACTCTCTTTCTGAAGTCCATTGACTAAAATCCAAAGATGTTGTTAAAGTTGTCTACAAACAATCCCATGGCATCGTGCCGAGATCACCGGTTCTGTCAGTCCCAATGATCAACAGTTGGCTGGTCTGGCTGTGGTTGCTGACAGGATAGAACATATTTTGTAAATAGTATTTAAGAGGTTGACTAAACTCTATAATGTATGTCTGATATATGTTATATATACCAAGCATAGTGGTGTTATCTTGTCTCGCTCACTTTCTGCATCCAAACAGCTTCATTGTGTTATGAACAAACAACCATCGTGTATATCACCAGCAAACAAGGTCATTATGCCACATGTCAACAGGGTTCGAACTTCAAGGCTTCAAAGATATACTATCTTGGAGCAAGCTCTAAATACTGGTCACATTTTACTCAACGAGCATGGAGTCTATACCACTAGTAGCAGACAACAATCAAGAAGGCAAGTCTAAACTCGGAAATCTCCTCAAAGCTAACGTTGTGTTTCTGGTTTACCATTTGGCTGTTAATATCCACGAGCCATTGTTAACGCAATATCTTTACAAGAGGTACTCCGATGAGTTGTTCCATAACAGCACTGCACATACTTCAAACCAAACATCCACGTGTTACCTCAATGAGTCGGATCCAGGGTATATATTACAGGAAAAGGTTCAAGACAGGACATCAAACATTCAGATTGTACTAACAGCTATATCAAGCCCGATTCAACTCATAAGTTGTATGTTCCTTGGGGCATATTCTGATTTTCTTGGTCGAAGATTTCTTTTCATTGTGCCTTTAATTGGAGAGCTTGTGAGGTATATGACGTTGACCATTGTTATTTACTGGAATCTAGATCTTAGATACCTGTACATTGGCGAGGCCTTAGATGGGATTTCAGGGGGATACAATGGTGTCATTCTAGCTAGTTATGCCTACACGGCTGACAACACGCCACCTATGAACTCCCGAACAGTAGGTATCGCTGTGATAGATTTCACCACCTCCTTATCTTCTGCAGTTTCCCAGATCATGACTGGATACTTCATCAAAGACCTTGGGTATTTCTACCCCTCTGTGACTACTTCATCACTTATGCTTCTCTCTCTACTCGTTGTCGTTGTTCTGCTCCCAGAAACGATCAACACAGATAGAAGATCTCAGTACCCAACGCCGGTAAAAGCGGTGAAAACTGTCTTTGGATTCTACTTTTCGAAAGATTTTGGCCCAAAGAGAAGTCTATTCTGGCTCTCAATTGCAGCATATTTTCTGATATACTTTAACACCGGTGGTGTGTACATTGTAGAATATCTTTACCAACTCAACCAGCCATTCTGTTGGGGCTCAGAGCTCATCGGCTACTACAATATGGCGGTGTCCCTTTCCAGACAACTATTGGGGATTCCAGTCATCAAACTCCTCCATCTGTGCACCTCAGACCCAGGAATATGTATCATAACATCTGTTATACAGGCAGGAGCCTATGTCCTAGAGGGCCTGGCTGATACGAACTTCATGCTTTTCGCAGGTACGTCATATTGACAATTATCTAAAGAATATAGTAAAGCATGATGTCATTGAAGCATCAGCTGCATTTAGAAAATGCAAGATGCTCTGATAACAATGTTCATTGATGTGAATTGCCACGTTTCCCTCCTAGTTGTAACACTGACTAAGTATCCATATAATAAGGTCTTGACAAATACTCTGTTTGTAGGATTTCCATAAAATGGGAAATAAAGGCATCTACATAAAAATTAATTTTGTTTTCATTGCAGTTGTTTTGCCATGTGGCATTGCTTCCCCTCTCCTACCGGCAGTGCGAGCTATCATGTCAAGGATGGCCCCTGCGGAAATGCAGGGTGAGTCTCAGATAGATGAAGTGCATATGTGCCAGGGAAAGATAAACCTCAGTTATGTAATGCATCATTTATAATATACACTTTACACCAATCTACGATTCCAACAACACCATAAGCTGATATGTAAATGAATCAAATATATATTGATAGTATATCAAATATTGATAATGCCAGGTGAGTAAATAGTACAGGTAAAAAAAGGGAATTGTATCGGACATCACTTTGGTCACTGATGCGTCAAATATAGAAATGACATCCACACGTCTAACATAAAACCTCAAACGTTCTGAAATGTAGACACCAAAGGCTGGAGCTGCTGGAATATGGCTCAACATAGAGTGATAGTTAACAATTGGAAAGTTGTCATCCGGACTTTATCATTGAATATGTATGCATTGATCTAAATATGAACCAGATGAGGCTGTTTTACTGGATGAATTGGCTATTTGATCATTACTGAGCGATTTAAGATCCTTGGTATACACGAATCTTAATTTAAACTTCTTGGCCTAATGCCCTTGTTTTGAGTTTTCCAATCAGAACAGATTATGATTCTGATTCCGATTCGTATGCTTACGGACACCTATTTCTTGCAGGATCACTGTTTGCTGGGGTTGGGCTAATGAACATCATCTCAGCAGGAATGGGGGTAACAGTGTACAACGAGATGTATGATGCCACTGTGAAGATACTCCGTGGATTTGCCTTCTTCGTCTGTGCAGCTTGTCACGTGTTGGCTGTGGTCATTATAGTGTGAGTACATGCATTGGCTTGGGTACTTTACCTTTAGGGAAAATGTACACGAGTTTTCATTATCACCTGTTAAATAAACATACAGCTGTATTACACATTGTGTAATATCAAAGCGCGTGCTTATGTACGGCGGGAACAAGTTACACTAACAAACGTTGAAAACTCTCAGCATCCCTTGGATTATTCAACGACATTGCGGGAGGAGATGATAGATCATTGAGAGGAGTTTATGCACTCTCAATGATCACAGCTACACCGTTGCTAGACTGACGTCACATTCTGTTAAACTCAAATGGATTACGTTGTGGATCGTGTAGGTGTCTGCCTATTCATACACGACAGTGGAATTCTGAAAAGGAATAGCTATAAATTGCAGGTAATAAATAAAATACTATACTCGCTCACGTGTGATACCAATTTTATGAAACTCTGGTATCCGGCACGCTTTCGCTCGTCAAATACAAGAACTATTCCCTCGTTTCATAAAATTGGTATTACACGGGAGCTCGTTTAGTATTCTCTATTTAACTGTTCTTGATGGAAGAACTTTCGTCTCTCAATGCCAGTACACATATTACATAGTGTTGACATTATACATAGAGGACATCTAGTGTTTCCAGTGTCCATATCTGTTCGCTGTTCTGTTTAGTTTCAGTATTATTTTTACACTTCACTGACTAATAAGTACGATATCACATCATATGTAGGGTTGAGATTTACAATTAAAATATGGTTCTTTTACTCATGCTTTAAAATTATGATTTGACACAAACTCGTATATATTAATATCTGTATCTTGCAGATTGTTTCTGTGTATATCACACCGTATCATCGACACTGACACCTCACCTGTTGTTGTGATCAATGACCCTGATCAGTAGCCTGGCCTGGCCTGTCATCCCCATGACAAGGCTATCATGCCATGACAATGTAGTGGCACTGGATGATGCCTGTGACTGGAGAAGCCTTTATACCTGAAGCATAGATATTGACATAAAGCCCAACTCTTAATACGGTGAATCGTTGTTAGTCCAGAAACTTCCGGGAAGATTACTGTCGCGAACGACCATATATGGTTTAAGCAGTAAGTGATATTCAAGTATGACTTTACATTTATGTCTGTCCATATTATTTGAAGCCTAAAACTGATAACAGACACCCAAGTGACTGCCATAATTGTCATGTCAAAAGTTTGATAGAAGACACATACCACGTAGTGCTCGGGTTAGTCTACAGACATGAGGCCAAAATCATGACAGTAGGGAGAATCATTGCAAAACGTTCTTCTCGCCGTGACTTCCTGTAAATTTGCTAAACACATTCATATTTCATATTTTAAAGCCACCTAATTAGATGGTTCAGTTTGTGAACGTAACATGACTAGCAATTTATGATATCCAACAACACTGAGGTATATTTTCACTGCACTCACCTATCATAGAACATATGTTTCTTTTATTGCACACTTGATACTAGGTTACCTGTACGAATTACATTCCCAATAAAGACTCGATGATTGTGATAAAAAAAATGTGTTCATCCTGATAATTCAACATGGTTGCACTGTTGAACGTAAATTCTTGCCATAATGCTTCCCTCGAGGGACGTTGAAATGATGTTCATTTATTGAAGCGTTGATAAATGTAATGCAAAGGTATGCATGCGGTAAATATACTGGATTGAAACATGAAATAGTATTATCTTGTCATGTAAGTGCATCATGGGTGCATCTTGAAACCTTTCTTTAGTTCACTGAATTATGTGTTAATTACCTTTTCCCTGAACTTTAAAAGCGCTTGCAGCATGATCACAGGATGCATTTACATTTAATAACAGCTAAACGCATAAGGACAATCATCAGTGACAGGACCATTAGTATGTTGGGAGCCAGACATAACCCCATTGCTTGACACTTTGGTTGCATTCATGAAACAATCACCAAGTTGTTTTGCCCTAGAAACTATTGTCAAGCGCTTCAGTATATCCAGACGACTGTGTCTCCATGATTCAGGAATACTTTGAATCAGATATAGTTTCAGCCTTTAACTAACATATTGTTGACGCCATAACACAAACATGACTAACAGAAAGTTGACGTCATAACTATTACATGTAATAAACTATCATTTAGTGTACTGTTCTGATTTCCACTTTAACATGTCACATAATTTCATACCATGTCCTTGTCCCCGGCGATAACAACATTCTTATTAACACATCAACACCTTATTCTCTTACAAATTTCACAATTTTTAGTGGATACAATTTTGGTTTGGTTTCTACATTATGGGCATTCTATGAGTATGTTCAACACTGAGTATAATGAATAACGTACACTGGAACAGTTAACGTGTTTAACTCAAGGCTATATGTACCAGCTATCTCACTAAAATCAGGTCTCAGTTCTCGTTACATACAGCTAAACAAAGATCTCAGGACATCCCAATTCAGATCATGTCAGAACGACTAATTGCCAACAACAAGTGGTATATTTTGGGCAAGTTCTTGATTCAAATTTTTGAATAAATGAACAAAAGAAAATTCTGGAATGTCTAATAGGTGGCCGAGATTTATGGCAGTACTTCCAACGGCCTGGGGAAAGCTCTTCCGTTTCAAATGTTATCACATAAAAGTGAGAGACGAACGATGAGTTTGACAACATCTGTGGTACGGCAAACGACTGAAGTCCCAATGTTAACCATTTTGAGATTCCATAACCAGAAAACCATTTCAACAGCCATGGCAGGGCATCAGTGTTATGATGCCTCAAAATGTCTGTCACAATATGCGGAATATATGTGGGCGGGCAGTATTCGTTAGGTCCCAGCATTTGCACTTAAGGTAGAACATGATCTTGAACGATGACATCCCGGTAGCGAACGACGATGAGTAACGTAAGCGTCACTGAAACGTTCTCCTTGACGCCTGTAGACCCTTCTACGACCCTTGATGAAACAAGGACAATATACTGTCCCAGTCTTGTCTTCTGAACCTCAGATGCTGACTCGGAAGCAAAACGTGAGCGTATCACTGGACGTAGGGCCGGATTTTGTGCTCATTCAAACTATTGCGTGCGGTTCTGCCACTAATTTGTCACTAACCCAGGAATTGTCCTAGCTGTTAATGTGGCAGTTTGGTATCGATTTAGTAGACGCACGAAACGAATATTGTTGTCTTGTTGACGTGATGTCACATGTGGGCGACCGGTCCCTAACAGGTCATGAGTGTTGCCCTGCTGTAGACAACGTCCCCAAAGAGCTCGTATTGTGTTACTAAATTAAGTAAATTATTAGCATTAAATGTTATTATATTTAATGAAATATTTGAAAACTTCGTTTTTGCGGGATTTCTGTTTGCAGCATACCCACAGTACGCCGTGTCATTTGGTAAGCGTTATTTCCAGTTAAACAAAAGTGTTTTATGTGCACCTCAGGTCAGACAGACCAGCACTCCGGAATCTCACCCCCGCCCCAAACAACCAGAGAAGAAGACCAAGCTCAACACAAGTAGGGGAGGGGAATCTATCTTCGGGATCATAGAAGGGATCTACCTGATGCTATAACAATTTCTTTTGTGAATGTCTGTGGATTTATGAGAAAGTTCAACTGACGTTGTTCGTTTCATTAAATAATCTAATATAACTCAACATGGAAAACCTAAACTAGATGTCTGTGATACTGTTGACATTCCACACTTTATCAGCTATACAAAGAACACAAAACTCAAGCACCAGACCTGGTGGCCTAGCTATCGCTGTTGAAGATGTTTCAAAAAATATTTTAAGATTATCCCTACAAAATATGAATGTTTACTGTTAGTCAAAGTATCATGTGATATTCTGTGTTCTCAAAGAAATCTCTGTCTTTGTACTTTTCTATGCCTACAATTAACAACATTCTATAGATTGTTTTGACTCATATTGCAAAAAATGGAAACGTCATAAATACGCGTAAATGAAAAGTAATTATTTTGGGGCGTACTAAATATGACAAAAGAAAGCATACAAATTTAGATGAAAGTAATGTTGAATTTGTAGATGAGAATAAGGATCTTGGGATTTATTTTCAGAAAGAAAAAAAACATTCACAAAATCAATCAAAAGCCTGTGTGGTCAAGCTACTAAAGACATGTACTTTGCTTCAAGTAAATCACGCACATATCACCTTTCACTTAATGTCAACTTATTTGATGCCATGATAACACCTATTCTTGTAAATTGATTTTAAGTTTGGGATTTTGAAAATAATAAAGTCAATTGAAAACATTTTTCTGAGAAAACTTATCCAAGTTAAAATGAAAGTAACAACTTTTTATACTTTATGATACGCTGGGTACAACTCCCCTTCTCATAGATATTAAAAAAGTAATGATAACATTTTGGTGAACGCTTTATCTGGAAATGTAGTAATCTGTTCTATATTTTGTACATGCTCTTACATAAAGATACACTCACCAATTGTAGATTTGTTTATAAATGGCTCACTTTTATTAAACATATTTTAGATCCGAACGACCTGGGCTAAGTGGTTATTAGTCTTCAATATTGATAATAAGCTTGAATCATATTTGTCAATTATTCCTTTCATTTTAGCTCTTAAAGTGCGCTTCTTTGGAACGTCTTGCCACCGCTTGCCAATTTAAACAGGAAGCTGGAATAACACGCCAATAAGTGATCGGATTTGTTAATATGTGATATAAATTATGTGGTTGTTGAAAATCATTATATTTAAAAAAAAGTAAACATATTTTAACGATGCTCGTAAACTATATATCTCATGTAAATATAAGAATTAGCCAATATGCTAAAAACTCATAGAATTGTTTACCTCCCCAAAAATCTAACCACCTGTTCACCTCACTATATACATTTTTTTATTCCTCCGTAGGAGAGGTGAAGAGGAGATATTTAACATGGATTGAGAATTACTTTGGAAGTTGCACAAATTATACAGGCTGGTCGAAAATAACGCAAACATCCAAATTTTGCGCCGTCCATTAGCATGCACGTGCAAATTGTGAATCAGGATCTTTATACTGCATAATTTAATTTGAGAATAAATGTTTTTTTATTAAACTTTACATGAAGCACAGTTACTTTATTCCGTTGGTATACACAATAGAGTGTATCTCCGAAAACACGGTTATCACGGCGTGATTTTCACATGACTGAATGTTATCACAAGTGTACTATAGGTCATTATGACACATCTCACTACTAATCAGTCACCACATATGTCCAGAGATATACTAAACATGAAAAGAGTAATTTAATATTAGTGAAATGACATGACATTTCATCGAATAATTTCTTTCACAATGAAAGGCCAGTATCAAAATAAAGGCATTCCAGACATATTTTCAGTGATCGATTCTTATAATTATCACTTTTTTCATTCGAACGTTGTTATTCTCTAGTTGTATGTCTTCCCCTTATCAGAATGAAAACACCAAGACTCCAATGCTTAGTCTGGTAAACGACAGTGAAAATTTGTTTGTAACAAAACAGGTTTTACAATCATAACAATATGCTAACAGAGGTTATTATCATGCACCCAAACTACTTAATATCTGACTGGTTGAAGGCGACAAAATCGTTTTTGTTTTCTATTTTGTTTAAGATATTGGGACCATTTTTAGCCCTCAAGCCTATTTCGTACTACTTTTCAGTGAGGTGGTGTGTAATTCAGTCTGACCCGTGAAGACTCCGGGGTAGAATAGGTCTTCAGCAACCCATGCTTGCCGTAAAAGGTGACTATGGTTGTCGTTGGTTGGTTGGTTGGTTGGTTGGTTGGTTTGTTGTTTAACGCCGCACTCAGCAATATTCCAGCTATATGACGGTGGTCTGTAAATAATCGAGTCTGGACCAGACAATTCAGTGATTAATATCATGAGCATCGATCCACACAATTGGGATCGATGACATGCATCAACCAAGTCAGCGAGCCTGACCACCCGATCCCGTTATTCGCCTTTTACGACAAGCATAGTCACCCTTTACGGCAAGTATGGATTGCTGAAGACCTATTCTACCACGGAATCTTCACGGGTCTATGCTTGTCGTAAAAGGCGACTAACGGAATCGGGTTGCATGACTATTTATTTTAATACTAAATAATGTGACAGACAAAATACTGCCTTTTGGGACACCTTGATCCTCAGTATAATGGTCAGACAGGAATGAATCGACTCTGCCTGTCTGTTAAAAATGTGATATAAAATGCGGTAAACGAACTATCAAGCCAAAATCATGTAAATCTTTTACAATGCCATGCTTCCAGGTTGTACTGTATTCTTTCTCAAGATCAAAGTGAGTGTGTGAGTTTGGAGGCGTGTCAGCTTAATGTGAGAGGAAAGCCCACCGTGAAGCAGGTCTCAGACGTTTACCACGTCGGTGAAACTCAACAGCACGGGTATGGTGCTGACAAACATAGAAACATAATCAGGGCGAACCGGGATTTGAACCCACAACCACAGGTTTCTGGATACTATGTGTTGTTTATTTACTCTAGCACTTTGAGTAAATGATTCTAATCATACTAAATGATCAATAGTACTTCTATTTTTCCAGAAACCACATCGAATATTTGTGATAAGATTATTGGTTCCCAGATACCAAACTAATCTAGTGTTTACCATTCGTTCCATGGTTTTACAAACGCCACTGGTTAAAGATATAGGGCGGTAATTTGAAGGATCTGTATGATTCCGGCCAGGATTTGGTATGGGGACTACAATGGCATTATGCCATTCAGGAGGAATATTCCCTGAAGTCCATGTATGATCACATGTATCTCAAAGTGTCTCAAGACATAATTTGACGATGAAGAAGTATATTTGCAATGTCAGATGTGTCAGATATTAATGTGTCACCATCTTAAAGATGGTGTACAGAAGATTTTGAACCTTTGCCTTTTTGTTTTCTTAACCATCTTGTGGTGTGCGTGATTTAATTTTGTAGACACAGTTCCTCCATGTTTGCCACATATTTTGCTGTAGGGTGTCGGCGGAAATATTTGTTCTGCTTTCTTCCTACACTTTCTTGCTTGTTTGCATTCATTATTTAACCATGGTCTACGAACATGAGGATTTGTGGAAGACATAGGAAATGTATGATCAGTAATTTAATTTAGTTGAGCTGAAAACAACTGGATGGAATCTGGTACATTTCTGGAATAATCAGGTTTTAGTTTCTCAGCACATAACATTTCATACAACGACCAATTGGCTCTAGTTAAATTTTATACGATAATGGGTAGCCATTATCCGGTTTTACAGCTTCTAAAACAGTAAGAAAATTATCACTTCCACAAAGATCGTCATGTTCAGACTATTCACATTCATTTTAAACAACAGAGAAATTTATTGTCTTTACCATGGCACAAAACAAATATTGTGTATTTATTGTGGTTCAGCAAACCTGGTCCCTGCCACGGAGGGTCAACAAGATTGGTCCTTGAGCCACCTCCTTCTGGGAATACGCTCTTGGCAAGTATCATAAAGTTGAAGAACAGAAGACTATTTGAAAATTAAGTGAATTGAGTCAAACCATATCAAAAACTTCATACACAGGGCTTGACATGACCAGCCGATTGATAGAACCAGGCCCATTCTACCACCCGTCCAGGTGAAGTCAGGGACAAAGTAGATTGTTGGTCAAAAGGAACACTGTTCCCTCAAACACCAGAATCCATTTCTCCACCAAAACAGGAACGCACCCACGGCAAACGGGTTTATCATTCTTTCATAAAAGTGAGTAGAACAGTAGTGGAAATGGACTTATGTTACCTTACCCAAACATAATTACCAGTCACATGTTCCAAAAACGTAATAAGGGCAATATTGTACTTTTGCTCAAACGCTCCTCGCGCAAACCTCATTGTAGCTTTTCTTTTCCCCCAAAAAAAAGCTCTCTATCGGCAAATACAATAATTCTGAGATTCAATTTGGAACATCAGTATGACACACATGCTCACATAATAATCTCTATTTACAAAATAATCACAAATTATGTTCAAATTATCGATACAATAGAAGTTTTAACATTCCTTGGCTTTCTTCAGAAAAGCAACAGTACAAACAATTTATCTACCTTTTGCCTCCCAAATGTGAATGTTGCTCATGTCCAGCCAGTGCCAGTATTGTGCAGCCTGTCGGTCATATCTTTTCCTGGATATTTAGAGGCATTTGGGATTACAAACTATGATTTCCTCATAGCGGTGTCCCTTCACCTCAGTTGTTCCTCTTTGGACAACCAAAAGCTTGACATTGTGGTATGTTGAAAACGCACAGTATCAGCTTGCAACCAATTGCAAATGTCACAGACGTTCACAATTTAGCGCTGTCTGTGGTGTGTTGATGACATAATCTCGCAATTTCACGCACTCGCTCACAAAACCTAAACATGGCCTCATCCTTGGAAGAGCGGCAGATTGGCATATTTAGTTTGTTTGTTTAAACATATTTTATTCAGATTGAAATGGATTTGGAACAAAGTTATCCAACTTATCTGGTGAAAACTCCCTCTCCGTGGTATTTACAAAAGCTTGTACAGTATATCATATACAAGGAAAACAGAAAAGAAGATGAGTGTATAGATATAAAAGAAATATACAAGAGAGACTTTTGCACTGCCTAAAAGATATGTTGATATGTTTTTTGTTTAACATCACACTTAAATCTTATTTAACATTCTGTAAAATGTACCGAATTATTAATAACATATATTTTTCTTGGTGAAGATTCAATGGACACTCCAATAAAAAATTAAATGCGTTTTCACGTGGATTATCACATTAATCTCTATTCTGTATAACTCATAATTTAACTGTCTTTTCATGTATCTTAATCGAGTATGATAAATATTCAACTTTCTAACACCATAGGAAAAATATGGAGGTACAATACCTTGCTATTTTTATATGTAAGACTTGAATTGGAATGTTGATGTAACATTGCTACCTGCTGCAGGAATAGTGGTCCATACACTTACAGTTGATGGAATATAAGAACACGTTGAGTGTTTTAATCTAGTATATGGAATCACAATATTGTCTGAATTCATATTATATGATATACATTATATTATATATTATATTAAATTATATGATACATTTGAACCTACAATGTTTGATACAATGTCTTTAAGATAAGTTGGGGCAATATTACTTTATATTTTGTAGAACAAACACAGCTTACGTTTCCTCATTCGTTCTCTTAACGTTTCCCAATACCAATGTTTGTGCGAAGTATAATTTGGGAGCCCAGTAACTATTCTGGCAGCTTCTAGTTGGAGATTTTCTAACTAAGTTGATAATTCTACATTACACACATCCCACAATTACACGCATATTCGAAATGGGGTCTTATGAAAATTGTATATACCTTATCTTATGTATTTCTGTTCAATATAAATTTTAATTGTCTCATTGAATTTATCATTTTTGATGTTGATCTAATAATATTATCTACGTGACAGGACCATTTTCCGTTTGATGCAAACGTTATACACAAATGTTTATGACTTTGAACATGCTTAACTTTACATTCATCAAAGTACAAGGTAATAAGGTCTGATTCCTCTTTTATTGAAGATTTAACCGTTTCGGTTTTATCTGGGTTGAATTTAACTGACCAGCGTATCGTCCTGTTACACAGCTTGCTTACATTTTAAATTTAGAGTTAATTTAACTACTTCATGATCTGGTGAAGAACAGCCGATCGTGCTGTATCGTCAGCAAATTTAGTGACATATTTTCTTTTAAATTAGATTTTTCCTTTAAAATATATGTAAAAAATATGGGGATAATCACTTATGGATGATCAAAAATAAAACAATTCTGAAACGTCTCTCTTTACAGTACAGTTTGTACTTTATATAACTTATGAAGACAGTAAAATTGCAGTCAATTGATGCCATGTACAAATGTACTCTGAAGATACCCCTCTATCTGAAGTACCAGTCTTGGAGACAAAAATGTCTGGGATGAAATTCAACGAAGTTTGCGACGTCTCTCAAATAATCCAACAAGGGTGCAGGAACTCCGGCTTATCGTTCTACAGATTACAGATTAGTTCATTATAATGAAAGCAACAAGTTAACCTCCCATGTTTTAGCACAAATATATTTAGCTGAAGATCACAAGAGGTAGTTTGAGTATCCATAATATCTGCCATTTAACATATCCACACAGCGAGAGTGTTCACAACTAGATACTGGAACACTCTGCCACAATGCAACTGATTATCTCAACATTGTGTCACATGTCCACATGTCACACACACCTAGTTAATCAGCCTCACAATATGCACTGCGCATTTATCACGGCATTAGGCTACACATCATTTGTTTAGAACACATGAATGAAGATTCGTCCAGATCTCCTGGTTGCATGACACTGGACGAACATGGAGTCTGCACCGCCTCTTGAAGACAGGGATAAAGACAAGTCTAAAGTGGGAAATCTACTCAAGGCTAACGTTGTGTTTCTTGTTTTTCAAGTGGCTGTCAATATCCGCAATCCACTGGTAACACAATATCTATACAAGAGGTACTCCAATGAGGAGTTCAATAACAGCACAGGGCATGTCAACTCTCCTAACCAAACATCCCAGTGTTACGTCAATGAATCGGATCCAGGATATATGCTACAGGAAAAGGTTCAAGAAAATACTTCGAACTGTCAAACGATACTGACGGTTATCGGAAGCTCCGGAGCAGTAATCAGCTGCATGTTCCTAGGGGCATATTCTGATTTTCTTGGTCGACGGGTCCTTTTCATAGTACCTTTAGCTGGAGTGGTTGTGAAGTTTTGGTTGACGACAGTTGTTATTTACTGGAATCTAGATGTGAGATACCTGTACATTGGTGAGGCACTTCAAGGTTTTTCAGGGGGATACAATGGTGTGATTCTAGCTAGTTATGCCTACACGGCTGACAACACACCACCTAAGAACTCACGGACAGTAGGGATCGCTGTGATAGATTTCACCACCTACCTGGCTGCTGCAGCTTCTCAGGTCATTACTGGATACTTCATCAAAAACCTAGGCTATCTCTACCCCTCTGTGACTACTGCCTTACTCATGCTTCTGTCTCTCGTCCTTGTCGTTGTTCTTCTCCCAGAAACTATCAACTCAGATAGAAGATCCCAATACCCAACTCCAGTGAAAGCAGTGAAAAATGTCTTTGGATTCTACTTTTCAAAAGATTTTGGACCAAAGAGAAGCCTTTTCTTGCTCTCACTTGCATCATATTTTATATTATATTTCAGTCAGAGTGGTGTGTATTTTGTAGAATATCTTTTCCAACTAAACCTGCCTTTCTGTTGGGGCCCAGAGCTCATCGGCTATTTCAACATGGCATTGTCCCTTACACGACAATTTCTAGGGATTCCAGTCATCAAACTTCTCCATCTGTGCACCTCCGATCCAGGAATATGTATCATAACATCTATCATACAGGCAGGAGCCTATGTCCTACACGGCCTGGCCAACACTGACGTCTTGCTCTTCTCTTGTAAGTCACCATCGCAGTAAATAACATAAGTTCATGGTAATACTTCTGAGGAGGATTTGATAAAAGGATATCTTGTCAATGAAATATCATTCAATATATTTTCAGAACATAAGGTACATATTGACATGAATTATACTTTGCTTTTGTTTAAAAAGTGCTGTTTGTTGCAGTTGTTTTGCCCAATGCTATTGCAGGCCCTTTGTTTCCGTCACTGCGGGCTATCATGTCGAGAATGGCCCCTGCTGAAATGCAGGGTGAGTATGCAGGTAGTTGTGGATGGCCAAGCTCATCATCAAAAGATATCCTTCTTCTGGCATTCATTTGTTCTTTAAAAAAAGTGTTGTCATCAACGTTATTATATAACTGGTGTAAACATAGCAAGAGAGGATCCCATGCTACCAACATTCAAATGCATATGACATAACAAAGACAAAGAGTCCCCCGCCGTGATATTGCTGGAATATTGCTAAAAGCGGCGTAGAACCATACTCACTCACTCATTCATTTAATGATTATGTCTATATCATAAATCACCGCTTAACTCAAATGATGTAAATACTAGTCAGTAGCTATCTTTATCAAACACATTTTCTACAACATTTCTAAGAGTTGTCAATTTAACAAATGTCCTGTTAGTTAAGAATTTAAATAAAACCAACAAAGCCCTCTCCATAATCATCAGGGTCCATTGTACGAGTCCAACTATATCATACACGTGTGTTTATTAATCAGTATCAAATAGTGATGATAACAAAGTGAACACAAAAAGGCGAGCGTATCACTCGTAACAAGTCACAAACACATTGCATTATTTGGGTCACTAATATGTTGGATACCTTTTCTTTTTTTTAAATTAAAATTCCTTGTATACAAACCATGCATGTCCAGCAGTGTAATTCATTCGCATGGAAAGGAATACATAAGATTTAACAATTAAGCTGATGAAACACAAGGTATTAATTAAGGTGCAACTGTATGTTACCCTGATTTTTATACCCTCCATGTGGAGGCCATATTGATCGTGATTACGTTCACAATGCAGCTTGGAATATCTATAACAGCAACCCTGCAATCTGAAACTTAAACTGTACAATATATACAAGTGGATAACAATCTTAATATACAAGTGTGGATGCTGCAACTTTTTCTATAAAATTCGAGTAATCAAAATGCTTTCTATATTCATTTGTTTAACAATGTGCACCGATTAGTTATAAAAGAAAGAGACTGTAACAGCAACATCATTGAGGTGAAACATTTCAAAACGCTGATCTTAAATTTGTTCCTTTATTCTGCAGGCGATTGCCTTCAGGTGCATGCAGTACATTGTTGACCATTGTTTTCAGGATCACTGTTTGCAGGTATTGTTCTGGTGAACATCATCTCAGAAGGTATAGGGATACCAGTTTTCAACGAGATGTATAATGCCACTGTGAGGATACTCCGTGGCTTCGCCTTTTTCGCCTGCGCGGGATGCCAACTGTTGTCTGCAGTTATCATAGTGTGAGTGAAAGTCTAGTTGTGGGTATGGGACTTTCTGTAGTCATCCCAAACATCTGATGGTCTCCATGTCTATTTTCAATATTTGTGTATACTTACAGTTAAAAAATGGGTGGTACCTATGTTGTATTGACGTTTGTAGTGGAAATATATTTGGTACCAAAAGTAGACAGAAGAGTATGGCTTTCATCTCGCATACTGTATCAGTCCATGTATCAATTGGGATACATGCAAAAGGTTAGCGATCACATTTGCCTCATCGTGTAAAGGAAACAGCTGTGATATTAAAAAACAACATATTCATGTGTTACAGAGTGTTCCTGTGTACATCCCGACACAGCGTTGACACAGATACCTCCACTGTTGTTGGCATCAACGACAACGACTTAAAGCCAGGCCTCACCATCCCCCAGGACAGGTCTATCACCGACACGAAGATGTAGTGTCCTTTGTTGATGTGTCCGACTGTGGAGGAAGATACCCCGTTAGTTCGGGAAACGCGCCTTTTGGACCACAACAATCGTTAACGTTTCATATATTAATTAATACAGCTTTGTTTTGTTTATATAGAAACTTGTTAATCAGTACGATTTAACGCGGATTGATGCTGTCGGGAATATTTGTAATAACTATGGTTGGGGTGAAGGGAATGTGTGGTGGTGGAGTGAGCTTCTTGATGTTGCAATCATGACTTTATGTGTGCCCATCTTTCGAACATCTTGCGACTGCTTGCCAATTGAAACAGGAAAATGGAAAAATACGCCAATAAGTGATCGAATTTGTAAATTATGTGATATCATTGATGTGGTTCTTGAATAACATTATATACTGAACAGCATTGAAAACGCACCACCATGAAAATGGGTGTATGTTTTTATCCGGGCTTAAGTCATATGAAAATATATAAGTGAATGAGTAATATGCGACGTTCGCGACGAAGCATGAAGAAGAACAGCTCGTCAAAACACATTCCTAATTTTTTTGTGAGCGAAATCGCCAAAACGCAACAAATTGCGTGCACATCATGGAACACGTGTTTTGTTTCACGGGAAGCATGCAGAATGGGGCTATAAAAGACTAACTAAAGATTAACAGCAGAGGAACGTGAACGTGTCTTGGGCATGCTTCAAGTTGGGACATCAAGTAGAGTCGTTGCACAATGGTTTCAATGCCATCATTCAACAGTCCTCAGGCTACTGAGCAGATACCAGCAGACAAGAACCACCAGATATCGACCACGTCCGGGTCAACGTCGTGTAACTACGCCACGTCAGGATCGCCATATTGTTCGTCGGCATCTTCGTGATCGTACACTTCCGGCTAACAGGACTGCAGCAACCGTACAAGGCCGACGGGGTTTGATCAGCGCTGACACCGTACGTCGACGTCTCCGCTCAGCAGGGCTACGTGCTCGACGTCCATATGTTGGACCCATACTCACTGATCGACATCGAAATGAATGTCTGCGTTTGGCCAAAAGGCATCGTCATTTGAGATTGCGGCAGTGGCATGGTGTGCTGTTCTCTGATGAGTCCTGTTTTCATTTACGGAATGCTGACGGTCGACTGCCAGTGTGGCGTCGACCGTCAGCATTCCGGGGATGGGGGGAGTGTCATGGCGTGGGGTAGCATCAGTCATAACCATCGAACAGAGCTCCATGTTTGTCGTGGAAGAGTTAATGGCCTTTACTACAGGAATAACATCAGCACCAGGATATGCACACCTTCCAGCAAGATAATGCAAGAGCGCACAACACAGCACGTGTTTCAACACAGTACCTAGCGGACAATAAGGTGCCTCTGCTTCTAGGCCAGCCCTGTCACCAAATCTATCGCCAATTGAACATCTATGGCATTACCTGGGTCAACGCCTCTCACGTCGTCCGCAAGTACAGAACCTGAGAGAACTTGAAGATACACTGCGTCAAGAGTGGAATGCCCCAGAACACTATTCGCAGACTTATTCGATCAATGAGAAGACGTTGCATGGCCTGTGTTGCTGCCAAAGGCGGACATACCAGATATTGACTTTTCATTTTAACCCTATGTGTCTTCCTTACACTGATGACGTAAATGTAATTACTGTGTGGTATTCCTGTTTCCTTTGTCGTCTTTCTTAATAATCCGTCTATGTCTGTTCTAATTAAAATCGGTCATTGCTCAAGTTGTTATTGTAATATTTCAAGATTTATTGCTGGTGCGTTTTCAATGCTGTTCAGTATATTTAGAAAATAAACATATTTCAACGATGCTCGTAAACTATATATCTCATTTAAATATAGGAATTAGCCAATATGCTAAAAACTCATAGAATTGTTTAACTCCTCAAACATCTAACCACCTGTTCACCTCACTATATAAATATACGTTTTTATTCCTCCATAGGTGAGTACAAAAAAGGTTATAAGTTAACAGTGAAGAGGATATTTAACATGTATTAGAATTACTTTGGAAGTTGCACAAATTATACAGGCTGGTCCCAATAAACACGCAAACATCCAAATTTGGCGCCGTCCACAAGCATACACGTGCCAATTTTGAATCAGGACCTTAATGTTGCATTATTTAATTTCAGAATAAATGTATTTTTATTAAACTTTACATGAAGCACAGTTACTTTTTTCCGTTGGTATAGAGTGTATCTCCGAAAACACGGTTATCACGGCTTGGATGGCGTGATTTTCACATGACTGAATGTTATCATAAATGTACTGTAGGTCAGTATGACACATCTCACCACAAATCAGTCAGCAAACATGTCCAGAGATATACTAAACATGAAAAAAGTAATTTAAAATTTAGTGCAATGACATGTCATTTCACAGAATCATTGTTTTCACAATGAAAGGCCATTTTAAGAATTAAGGCATTCCAGAAACTTTATGGCAGACATACATTCAGAGATATTTTCAGTGATCGATTCTTATAATTATCATTTTTTTCATTCGAACGTTGTTATTCTCTAGTTATTCTCTATGTCTTCCCCTTATCAGAATAAAAAAACCAAGACTCCAAGGCTTAGTCTGGTAAACGACAGTGAACATTTGTTTGTAACAAAACAGTTTTACAATCATAACAATATGACAACAGAGGTTATTACCATGCACCCAAAATACTCAATATCTGACTGGTTGAAGGCATTAAAATCGTTTAAAATTGTTTATCCTCCAAGCCTATTTCGCACTACTTTTCAGTGAGTTGGTGTGTAATCCAGTCTGGCTCCATTCCATACAGTTACTAGTGATTCCTGCAATACAGGCTGGAGCCTATGTCCTGTCGACACTGACTTTATGCTTTTCTGGTGGAAGCCATGTTCATAGTAAATTACAAAACAGTTTTGTGTGATACTACATATTTGCATTGTTGACATTAGTGGAGTTTGAAGAAATCCTGCTGAGGTCTGTATCCGTAAGTCCCCGTGGTCACTAGTCTGGAGATCTACCATCAGTTGCTGGCCATCAACAGCCTGGTTATACATTGCACTGTCAAATAGTAGTCAAATAGTAGTTAAATAGTAGTTATAAACTTTTAATTCTCTTATACTAGTTTTACATACAAATTTGTAATATTCTAGCTTATGCTGTCTATCGTCGGTAGGTTGTAGGTATAAGCAAAGTATAAGTTGTGCCGGTCACAATATAACTGAGATATTGCTGATGTGACTTATATCTCATTACTCGACAATACGATAATAATAGCTACAGTCAAGGCACATGTCATCAATTTGAACAACTATGCTTCTCTCAAATGTACAATACTTTCATAGGCATATATTTAGAATTAAATCTTCAACAATAAATTGAAAATACTTTGAGGTAGCAAACATCAAGAATGTTAAGATGCCTGTTTGACATTTTGTTCATCATTTATTTTCTTTAATTAAATGTATTTCAAGAATGCATTAAATATGATATTGTTAACAGTGACAACTATTTTCAACAGCTTGAATGTGATATAAAATGCAGTAAACGAACTCTCAAGCCAAAATGATGTAAATCTGTTAAAATTCCATGCTTCCAGGTTGTATCGTATGCTTTCTCAAGATCAAAGTGAGTGTGTGAGTTGGGTTAAACGCCGCTTTTAACAGTATTCCAGTTATATCGCGGCGTGTCAGCTTAATGTGGGAGGAAAGCTAAAAGTGATGCAGGTCTTAGACGTTTACCACGTCGATGAAACCCACTAGCACGGATATGGTGCTGACAAACCTAAAAACATAATCAGACCGAACCGGGATTTGAACCCACAATCACAGGTTTCTGGCGTGCCCAAGGGACGCAACTCTGCACAGCGAATCGCGGCGCCTTCGACGCCTGGGCCACCCGTGCCCACCTCAAGATCAAAGAAAATGGATACTATTGTTATCGTACTAAATGATCAATAGTACTTCTATTTTTCCAAAAACCACATCGAATATTTGTGATAAGATTATTGGTTTCCAGATACCAAACTAATATAGTGTTTACCATTCGTTCCATGGTTTTACAAACGCAACTGGTCAAAGAGACAGGGTGGTAATTTGAGGGATCTGTATGATTCCGGCTGGGTTTTGGTATGGGGACTACAATGGCATTATGCCATGAAGGAGGAATGTTCCCTGAAGTCCATGTATGATTACATTTATCTCAAGGTGTCTCAAGACATAATTTGATGATGAAGAAGTATATTTGCAATGTCAGATGTGTCAGATATTAATGTGTCTCCATCTTAAAGATGGTGTACAGAAGATTTTGAACCTTTGCCTTTTATTTCTTAACCATCTTCCACACCTTGGACATGGGTGTTCGTGAATTGATTTTGGAGACACAGTTCCTCCATGTTTGCCACATATTTGGCTGTAGGGTGTCGGCGGAAATATTTTTTCTGCTTTCTTCCTACACTTTCTTGCTTGTTTGCATTCATTATTTAACCATGGTTTACGAATATGAGGATTTGCAGAGGACATAGTAAATGTATGATTAGTAATTTAATTTAGTTGAGCTGAAAACAACTGGATGGGATCTGGTACATTTCTGGAATAATCAGGTTTTAGTTTCTCAGCACATAACATTTCATACAAGGACCAACTGACCCTTCTAAAATTTCACCAACAGAGTCTGTGAGGGACAGATCAAGAGCAGAATAAGTTCCAGTGGCAGGATGTAAATTGGTGCTTGAATCGTCTTTGAATACAAATAAATTATTATCAGAAATATAATCGTCAATAAATTTCCCCTAATTGTTTGTACTTGCACTTCCCCACAGAGGGTTATGCCCATTTAAATCGCCCTTGGTGATGCAGGGCTTTTGGATCTGATTATATAGGTTCTAAAGATCATATTGCCTAAGCGCAGATTAAGGTGACATATACAACGAGCACAAAGGAAAGGCAATGTGCACGGTAAGGCTGTTAGCAACATGTATGCAGATGAACAGCGCTGTGAATGACGTTCTGCCTGACTAATATTTTTGAGCCTCCAGTTGATTTATCTCATTTAGGAGAAAATGAATGAAGACAGTTATACTTCCTTCGGTCAAATTACATGTGTCTGTATGTTTGAGATATGTATCTTGGAGACAGATTGCTGACAGTTTATAATCTTGTATAAATAAGTGTAACGCATTAACATATGGCCTGAGACATCTGCAAAGAATAAAACGATTTGGGTCACTCATGAGGGTGGAGTAACAGGGGATAGACTCCTGGCTTTCTTTTTAGGAGAGTGGCCTCTCGTACAACCACAAGAGCTGATGTGAGGGGGTACTTCCATATCCATATCCTCGAGCAACCCATACCTGTTGTAGAGTTGCACAGGATTTTTGAGTGCCATCAAAATTGAATTTTCTTTTTTAGATGCTATAGCTTTTGGGAATGTTTCTGTTGATGTTGATGTGGGTGCTACCTGGGTTCATTTTGGAGCTGTAACTTTGTTTCATGTTGGACAGTTTCGATTTCAGAAACTTGATTTTGCGTGTCTCCTACTGCCCATGACAGATCTGTCTGACAGTGAACTGATACAGTTTTAACCATTTGACCGGTTTTAACTACAGAAGCATAATAATGTTGTCGTTTTGCTTGTTTCCTGGCATCGAAGTAACTGATGTTTGTTCATATTTATTGTTTTGGACAATGGATTGAAACTTATATTCACTGCAGTCAGTTGAAGAAAACATATGATTACCCTGAGTAGCTTTACATGCACATTAATTCACCACATGTCCAAGTTTCTGACATTAAAACAGCGAGTAGGTCGTGGGATGTAGAGGTCCACAGGCATGGAGAAACAACCAACTCTTACTTGACGGAGCTGTTGTGTCGAAGGTCAAAAGATATGTGTTTGATGGAAAAACACTCTCTACGATATGTGAATGATTTGGTTTCAATCACCTCGAAGTTCAGATACAATTTGGTCAATAGTTTCTTTGGCCAGACTGTGATGACGGTCTCAGATTGTGCCCTTGCTTCAATTTAGGGTCCTGCGAGCAGCACAGCTGACAGTTATATCAGCGAACTTAGTTGACGTCATGAGACTGATGGCTTGTGTTTTGTGGACGATAATTGCAGAAGTTCGGGGGAAAAGAACCTGGACAAAGGATTTATGTGCTACATCGAAGGATATGTACATCGTATTCTCGCGGGTACGGGTTCCATATCCCCCATGGTGGTAAGGTAATGACGAGATGAGGACAGTTCACTAAGAAAACGTTTGAAATCAATGTATTGGTATGCATGAAATAATCCAGTGATAGGTGAAACAAGCATTCATACAATAGGCAATACAATCTACACTGTTTGGGTCCCAGTTTCAAACAATATACTGTCAACATTTAAACAATAACGAATGTCTGGTGGCTCTAGGCTAAGCTCTAAAACTTCTCATTATCGGTATCTGTGACAGTTCGTCTGCTTGTCTGTGCATATTTGTTGGACATATCACATCCATTATGTGATCACAATTCATATTGGTCCAAAGTAGATCAAAGTTTTGTTGGTTTACCGGTTACATCCTCAAAAATGGTCGCTGGCATAGAAGTTCCTGAAATTCACCCTGTCGAAAAAATGATATATGTTGACTGTTCTTAAAAGATTTAAGTCTAGGCCTTTATATTGACAGTTTTAAAACATACTGTATAACACAGAAACACTAATATTGTCGCCAGGTAACGTTCCCTAATTTTCTTATTCTATTTTTCTTATGTGCGGTTAAAATGATGAAGATCTAGGGCCTAAACAGTTTTCTGAATGTTTTCAGCATCAAAGGTTGATGATGGCTGCCGAGTATCAGCAAGGTGTTACCATTCACAAAGCAGGAATGAGCCTGCACACACTATCGAGGTATAGTTATCTTCAAGAATTAATGATTTTAAAAAAAGACTCAAGGAACCAGTTGTCCCTGGTAAAACTCGGTCTCAAACCCTTTTAGATCCTAGCCAGAAAATGTGTTTTAATGTGATAAAATTGAGAATTTATGAACTCTTTTTGTGTTCAGATATTGTGTATAATGGTTTCATTTTTATATATTCCTTACCTCCATTCTCAACTTTTGTTACAAAGGATTTAAGGATTGTGTTTACAGAAACAAACCTTTCCTTTGTGGTGACCCAATTCATAATACATTATGGCAAATTGGCCATTATGATGGCAAAATGATGGTTTCAATCAAATTAAATTTAGTTGTCAAGACGCCTCATTGGTTTGTTTCAGGTATTCCTTGTTAATGGCACTCCCATACAAATAAAAGGAGCAACATGTTCATGCATTATTAGCAAGAGTGGTGCATGTGGTCATCAACTGGCTAATTACAAGACACTTTGGAAATTGACAATTCCTACTGATGTGGCCAAGACATCACTCCCACAGACCTGGCATGTCCCCCATGGTGATCACACCAAAGGTCAGAGTGTCCACAGTTTAGAGATGAGAGGTCAACAAGAAAGAAGAGTCAAGTGCCTTGAAGTCTACATTATGCAACCCTATGCGGACACCTCTACCAGATCTTGTACATCATATCACAACTATACATTCAATTGACAATTCAGTTTCCTTGTTGACAAATGTCCGAGATAAGTTTCCGCATAATCTGCTTTTAATTTCTACTTCCCTTGGAGAGTTTCTCAAAGGCAGTGCATTGACTTATCAGCAAAATTTGCACAGTGACTTTGTTTTGTATATTTTGAATCCTCTACTTTTCCCCGATTTGCCTGTAGATACGCATTATCATGATACCAACTTATCATACAATGCTTTTTGAGATGCAGACTGTTGCACTCTCTACCCTGTCTGTATCACCCGAGGAGTGTCTACAGATAGACCAGAGCACCGGTTAGCAGTCCAGTGAACCACGATGGCATGCCATGAGGATGGATCAAGTCACCGCATCACATGCAGGAGAAATATTCAAAAAAGAGGTAATGTAAACTGTGATTAATAAAAAAATTGTTAAATCATATTAAAGTAAAATTGGATTTGGAATTAGTTATAAGGAAATCTAGTTCATAACTACCTAAACTTCTCACAGTCTTGACCTTTAAATTAAAATATTTATCTCTTTTTTAACTTTGCAATGACAAGATAAACATTCTTATATTAAATAATATATTAAAAGAAAATAATGTTCTATTTTTTCGGATAATGGTGAAAAAGTAATCTGTGTAATCTATGCCAGTGAACAGAATTATTTTCATTCATATTTTTCAATAATTAACTTGACAGATAAAGATGCATTTGCAAAGCAGCTAAAGACCACTACATCAAGACGAGGCATCAACATGAGGTTTAGTCTGTCCAATGAACCAATTGCAGCTCAGGCGTATTGTCAGGTAGCAGCAATGTCATGGTATATCCATATTTAATGTCATTCATTTCAGCTGGGTAAGTAGATTTTACCCAAATTTTATAAATGTCAACATCCTTAAAATGAGTCCGATTTATGAGTTGTCTCCCTTGCACAGTGAATATATGTATTTTTCCTATTATGCACTCCATTTCTAATTGCAGTAAAGAGGATGTGTATCTGAATACAACGTTTTGTTTCTACATTCCTGTAAATACACTTCTTTCATTATGTGTTTCTTTTGAAATGAACAAGGAGGTCAACATCTACCCATGTGGAATTGTGATTCACCCAAAGTGCTATTGGCTTGCTGCATCTCCAGATCGAAAAGTGTATGACCCTTCCTCTGACCCCCCCCCCCCCCCTTTCGGTCTCCTGGTGATGGAAGTGTCGTTGCTCCTAACTTGGGGTATGTAGCTTACCTGGAAAGGACACATGGTGTTATGTCTTTAAAACAAAATCACAATAATTATTTCCAGATTCAAATGCAGCTTGCTGTTACAGGACGTAAGTGGTGTGATTTCTTTGTTTGGTCACAACAGGGAATTCACCTGGAAAGGAGCATTTAATTCTGATTGGTGGTGCAGCACTCAAGCAAACCTTGATGAATTTTTCTTGGAATGTTATTTGTAGACAATTGAAGATGTGATTTTAGATATACTGTTAGCAAGACATTTGTATACTAAGAATTTTAAATTCAGACCAAATATCCAGTGCTATGTATTGGCTCAACTGGTAATTCGCCATTCACTGTCAAGTCGTCAGGCATCCCATTTATCCTGAATACAGTATTATAACGTCAATACTATATTATTACTTTCTCCTAGCGGTGTGCGGGGTAGATGAAAGTGAGTAGTGTGCCCCAGTAGCCCTGGCACAAACATGTAGATACATGATCATGTATACACGGCAGTTGATAGATCCTTTATCCTTACTCGAACATAGTGAGAAAGAAATGCGAACATTAGCTATACTTGTAGTGTAACCATTGAGTTTTATTGTTAATGTCATTAAACAGTATGTCACGTGACTAACCACGGGTCCGGGTAGTCATGTAGGTACCCGGGTCCTACTCATCTAATGTATGTATGTGTAAGCAGCTGCGTTAATACAACTTGTTAATTAATCACGATTAAATGTGTTGTTATGATGTAACACAACAGTTGGTCATAGAATACAAAATCAGTTCAGTACTGGTATCAGTGCACTTAGATAGCTGTCGAATAATGTGACAGTTGTATGAGTAATAGACAGATACTAGTATCTTTGCTTATAAACTGACGTCCAAAAGAAACTTTACCGACTGAAAATATACATTTCAGACAAAGTACAAAAAATGTTTCGATGAAGTCTATCTAAAACACATACCCTAATTACAACAATAGTGTATGCAGAAAATGTTAATCGTCTGTTACATGTTTGCGAGATAACAGGCAAAAAAGTGAAAAACACGTGCACCACGGACAACTGCAAATGCACGTGCGGGTAAAGGTATAAAACGATTGCAACAGCAAGTCAGACATCCACAGTGATAAAAAAAAAACACAAAAGAAATTCCACGACTAACAGTCGAACAACGTGAACGAGCCTTGGGTATGGTACAGATGGGAGCCACCCACGCCCACATTGCACGAACCTTCGGTTGCTCCAGTGTTGCCGTTACCAACTTGATGCAACGTTACAGACAGACAGGGCGGACCGCTGACAGGCCAAGAACAGGCAGACCCAGCATGACCACGCCCCATGATGACCGGTACTTGCGTACCTTGCACCTCCGAAATCGCTTCGTGACAGTGACGTCATCGGCGACAAATGCCTTAGGTCACAGGGATAGTCGACAGACACTGGCCAGGAGACTCAGGGCTCATGGAATCAGGGCTCTTAGACCATACAGAGGACAGCTATTGACAGCGCAACATCGTCGTCTGCAGTTGAGATGGGTCCGGACTGTACGACGTTGGCAACGACGTGACTGGCAGAGGGTTGTCTTCACTGACGAAAGTCGATTCTGTATGTTTAGGGCTGATGGAAGACAACGTGTTTACCGCCGAGGGGGTGAACGAACGGCGGCGTGTTACGTACAGGAGGTCGTACCATATGGTAGAGGGAGTGTCATGGTGTGGGGAGGGATTTGTGGGCAGAGCGGACACCGCTGTCATCGTTGACGGAAACTTGACAACTCAGCGTTACATGGATAACATTCTTCGTCCAGTTGTCCTACCATTTCTCCAACAGCAACCACGTGGTGTCATTTATCAGCATGACAACGCTAGAGCCCATACATTTTATCACCTGGAATGGTCGTCTCCCGTTTCCCCTCTTGCTGCAGCGAAAACATATTAAAAAAGTCAAAACTGGAACTACATTAAATTTAGGAACAACTGTAAATCTAAAGTCCCCATGTATAACGTAAGATCAGTAAAATCTCAGGCTACAGATATAAGTAAAAAAAAATATGAGTACCATCATAAAAAAAAACCTAATGTAATTTTGTTTCCATATACACCGGTCTGAAAAGAATGGTTTATAAGCCAGACAAACCAGTGATTGTTATAATGAGCCACGCCTCACAACCTCTGTCAGAGTACAATGACGCACAATCATGTTAGTACAAACATAGTACTTCGGTTTTCGATCACCATTTTATTCTCTCTCATTGTCAAAAACTTTCAGAGAACCAAGTATCATATGAAATGTATTTGTTACTACGTGTATTGAACATAATACAGTTCAATATCGTTATAAATAGTTAGCCTACATGGCAACATATGGAGATCTAAAACGAATATGGTTGCTATCAATTTCATTGTATACTCAACAACAAAAGTTCCTGTGACACCAATATTTTAGTGTATTTTTCAAACAAGTAAAGTTTGGTTTTCAATATTGTAGTACACGTATGGAATCAAGTCACAAAAACGCAACTTCTACAGAAAAGCATGCATTCCATGCAGAAGTTTACTTTTATGCAATCCCCATGCATTTCACTACCCAATAATGGGTATAAAACATGTGCGTTAACGGGATTCCATATGCATTGTTTAGCATCGTGCTGACAACAACCACTCAGAAAAACAACAAAATTACGCAATTATTCAACATTACGAAATGCCACGCCTGTCCGAAAATAAGCGTCTGCGAGCCACTGGTATGCTTGAAGCAGGATGGAGTCAACGTGATGTTGCAAGACAATGTAACGTCCAAAGAAACACCATTTGGTGTTTATGGCAACGTTGGCAACAGATGACTGCAGTCAGAAACCATCGTCGGAGTGGAGGCCACGCGTAACAAATAATCGACAAGACAACTGGAATCGAACAACACACCTACGAAATCGATTCCAGCCAGCAACAGTGACTGCAAGAAGCATCCCTGGCCTTCGACGAATATCTTCACAAACCGTACGTCGCCGCCTCAGATGTGGAGGGATTGTCGCCAGAAGACCCGCCAGACGTCCCATTTTGACAGGAAACCATCGTCCAGCACGTCTACAGTGGTGCAGACAGCGTCTACGCTGGACGGCCATGCAGTGGGGACAAGTTCTATTCATTGACGAGTCTCGTTTTCACCTCACCCACAGCGATGGACGGATTCGAGTGTACCGACGTCGAGGTGAATGTTACGTCAATCATTGTGTCATGGAAGAAGATCGGTTCGGGGGCCGCAGCGTTATAGTATGGGGTGGGGTTACAGCAAGACAGAGGCCCCATTTGATAGTGGTAGAGGGAAATCTCAATGGACAGCCGTTTTTGCGTCGTCATGGCCCAGGCATTACCTTTCGTCATCCCCTGGCCGGCTCGCTCCCCTGATCTCTCACCAATCGAGCACATGTGGAATGAGATGGATCGGCGCCTTCGACGTAATCCGCTCCAGGAACTAGGAAACATGCTCCAGCAGATATGGACAGATATCCCACAGGACTTTGTGCGACGCCTGGTCCATTCCATGAGACGAAGATGTGTTGCTTGCATCGCAACCAGAGGTAGACACACACGCTATTGATTTGTAAATTGACATTTTGGCATGTTCATGTTGTTTTTTAAGAAATCACGCAAGTTTCTGAAGTCAGTATGGTAAATTAAACCATTTGAACACTTACAGGAGTCTTTTATCTGTTGCCAACCGAAATTGTTTCAGATTTGGTAAAAAACATAACTTGGCATGAAATCTTATTCAAATGTCACAGGAACTTTTGTTGTTCAGTATATTGTTCATTGGTGCGCATTGGCTACACCTCTCTCACCTTAATTATCAACCACTGATGACCACCATAGTAACAGGTGGCGCTCATGGCGACAGGTCGCACATAACAACCTCCCGAGCAAAATCCATCAAAATCGTAACTAAAATGACCAATCTAAGAAAAAGACAAAGAGGTAAAGGTGAGACTGAATCTGAGCAAGCTACTCAGCAAGTTAATTCAGTGGACCAAACGTCAACGAAGTCAAAATCGTCGACTGATAGCGACACTACCACGACACCTGAGAATCCAGCAACAGCCATGTTGGTGAGCATGTTCGATGACATGAAAACATTCATTAAGGATTCACTCAAAAAGTAAACAGATGAAATCACTGACAAAATTGATAAAGTAAACAATGAAGTTACCAAAATACCATCTAAAACAAAGATATTCTGCGGTCAGTCGAGTTCAACTCCGAGCAGATAAACGTAAACAAGCCTGAGATTCAAATGTTGAGGGACGAAATGGCTGAACTACGTAAAGACACAGAAGCGAAATTATTGACACAAGAACTTTAATTTCGAAAGAGCAATTTACTGATCTATGGTATACAAGATTAATTAGACCCAGACACAACTTTTCACTGACCTGGGTTTGCAACGTGCTGACGAAATTAACTTTGTCAACATCCATAGACTACCGCGCCAGAGTACAAATATTAATCCCTATACTGCTCAATCACCAAAAACCATCGTGATAAAATATGTCAATATGAAGGACAGGTAATTAATCGTGGATGCAAGTTTCCGAAAAAAACGATGTCCTGCGTGAGAGAAAAGTCTCAATCCGCACGGACCTTACTGTACCATTGAAAAAACTCCGTGTCAAACTAGCGGGTAAGGCCTACGAGCTTCGCAAAAAAACACCAAGTCCAGACACGGATTCAGGAAAAAGGGCTAGATATCACGCCCCAGTATAGGAAAAATGCAGACCGACCGTGGTTACATATCAGTCTCGATGAGGATATTGACAACTCTCGGCTGTAGTAAACAACGGTGGCTACACCAATCCTGAGTGCTTGGCTTTGTGATAGTGTGTAATGCAAGTTACAATACCATTAAGTCTTAAATGTATCCATACAGTGCAACATGGATGATGAAGTCTGCATCTATTGTGACTTTGATCAGTTTATGATAGAATGGCCTTCAGTGACACTCGTATTGCCACTTTGATTTGAAGTTTGTTTACGTTGCTATTTATAGAATCACATGAGCGTCATGTGAGTAAACGTTTTCATAAATTCCCACTTTATCCTGAACCTAGCGTACATGAAACTTACATTTCCTTGTTCGTGAGATTATGTATCTCTCTTGAAACTTAACACCGACTGAAAAAGGTATATGTCAGGTAGACTCAATGTTATTGAATTTTGACGTATAGCGCTATAATTATCTATGAGATGTACCGGAACTACAGATCACGTGATTTGTACACTCCGCAAGTAGCAGTGGGGCATAATGCCGACAAGTGAGTAGCGGTATCTTGCTACCTGTATTGGTGTATTGTCAAATAGGTTTCGATAATTGTTCTACTGAAGATAATATCTGAAAACTACGTATGATTTATGGTGTCATTAGAAACATATTGTTGTGTTGACATCTCTCACATCATCATGTTCACACGTGAGTTACTTCCGGGTACAGGCTAAAACGGCACCTCAGCAAAACGTCACCGATTTCTCTGGCGAAAACGGCACCTCTATTTATAATAACGATAACAATGATTTTTGTAGTAATATATATGGTTTATTTACATGGTATTTGATGTATTTACATTTCATTTGATGTATGTGATGTATTTACATTGTATTTCCTGTTTTCACAGATAAGTAAATATGTTCATATATACAGTTTTTGTGACATGTCCATTGTCATCATCATCCTGTTCACAATATTCAACTATTCAACTTGTAATTGAGAGCTTATTGTTACTGAGAACAATTACACCAATCAGGTATAACAACAATATTAATACCTCAACTCGGATAAATAATTGTGATCTGACAGCACCATGTTAGGCCTCTTAAATACAGATTCAGCTTAAATTGACGTGTTGCTGAGGTGCCGTTTTCGCTATAACCCGTTACTTCCCTTGCTTGGCCTAGTTTGAAGACAGGTCAGTTGATGGCTATATTAGCACACCCAATTCTGGTCATGGCAATATTGTTTGATTTATAATACCCATGATGGATATAGCTTGTGGAAACGCTACCCTATCTATTTTGTTTTTATTATCATTGTATGTTTTCACACAATCTGTTTTTCCCACAAAGTTTAAAAACATTCAATTCAGTAGTTGATGAACCAATATATGATATAAATAACAGCCTTGACAACAATATGAATCTGTTTAGTTTGGAAAACACTGAATATGGGTGACAAAATAAGAATAGTATCAGCAAATTGCAGGGGCCTAGCAGATAAAAGGAAATGTAAAGAAGTAATGAACCTATGGCGAAAGAAGAAATTTTCTATAATATGTCTACAAGACATTCATATTTCTAAAGAGGACGAAACATTAATGAGAAATGAATGGGGACTTCAAAGTAAAATAGCGCCTTACAAGTCAAATGCAAGTGGAGTTGCACATTTTGTTAAGTAATGCTTTAGAAATATAAATCCATAGATTTAAACAAGATATTAATGGAAACTATATAATAGCAGATATCACAATAGAGGGCATAAGGTTAACTCTGACTAATATTTATGGGCCAAATCAAGATGAACCTGCTTTTTACAATACTTTGTTCAATAATATTGTCGAATTTGAAAACGAATTAATGGTTATATGCGGAGATTGGAACTTGGTTCTCAATCCAGATGTCGATTTTGAAAATTATAAGTATATAAACAATCCCAAAGCAAGAAAGTTAGTACTTGAAAAAAAAGAAAGTTTTGATCTAATTGATATTTGGAGAGAGAAAAATCTAGATGCAAAGAAATACACATGGTGGAAGAAAAAGCCTAAACAACAAGCTAGACATGACTTCCTTTTGGTCTCACAAGACATACAAATATAACTATTGATTCTACAATTATACCAGGATACAAATCTGATCACTCTGCAATAACATTGACTTTTTCAAATACACTAAGCAAAGAATTAAAGAGGTAGGGGCTACTGGAAGTTGAATATATCTTTACTGTTTAACAATGAATATATCTAAATAGTGAAAGATACACTAGAAGAAACAAAGCTAGAATATTAAAACAGTGTCATTAGCTGTATACCCAAAGGCACTAAAGAAAAACAACTACTCAAAACTGGCGACCAATTTCTCTCTTAAATTCATTGTATAAAATTTTGAGTACAAACAGAATTTAAACAACACTTAATACTCTTGTACACAAAAACAAAACTGGCTTTATCCCTGGAAGATGTATTAGCGAAAACATACGACTACTATATATTTTGTTTGAAACAAAATTACAAAATAAGCCTGGTTTACTATTACTTACAAACTTTTGATACTGTTTCAAAACAATTTACTATGTTGACACTGGAAAAGTTTGGCTTTGGACCTAATATAAGAAAATGGATATACATACTTATAAATAATGCTTCATCTTGCATCATATAAAATGGACACCTATCTACATTCTTCTGTAACGAAAGGGGATGTAGACAAGGAGACCCATTGTCTCCATATCTATTCCTGCTCATTGCAGAAACGTTGGGAATAATGATTTGTGATAATAATGCAATAAAAGGTATCAAACTGAATAATGTGGAACATAAACTTGGACAATATGCTGATGATACAGAAATATTTCTAGATGGGACTGGTGAAAGTTTAAGTACAGCGAATGAAGGCCTAAATGATTTTTATAAAATGTCAGCATTAAAAATTAATATTGATATAACAAAAGCAATATGGATAGGCTCAATGACAGGCTGTGACATCAAATTATGTCAGGATCTTAAACTAGACTGGCACAGTGGGGACTTTGAAATATTGGGAATAAAGCTTAATTCGAACTTAAATAATCGTGGGTAATCAATACAAAGAGGAGAATTGAAATCATTAATCAAATTTCAGGGAATTGAAGGAAAAGAAATTTAACATTGATAGGTAAATTTATTGTTGTCAAATTCTTGGCCCTGTCAACATTAGTGCATATATTTTCCTCTCTTCCAAACCCTCCAAGTGAATGTATTGATGAACTAAACAAAATATTGTACAGATTCATCTGGAATGATAAAAGGGACAAAATAAAACGAACAACTTTAATTAGAAAATATGACGAAGGCGGACTGAGAATGATAGAGGTAAGGTCTTTTATAATTTCTCTAAAAGTATCAGTTCTCAGAAAACATCTCCAAAACAAAAACTATAATAACTCTGGCATCTTTCCACCCAAAAACATATTCCTACTTGGGGCCAATATTGAAAACTGTATACACTTAGCTAACCCTTACTGGAGTGATGTTTTGGCTGCTTGGGGAACACTGTATAGAAGACACAAAACTAACTCCACAAACATTGAAGAAGTGCTGCCAGAACCTCTTTGGTGTAACCATCAGTTTAAAAAAAACAATTTCATTATAAGAAATTGGTTTTTAAAGGGAATTTACACTATTCAAGATCTCTGTAATGAAGATGATATAATGCCCTTTAATGAATTTAAAAGAAAATACCAAAATAAAGGCACCAATATTGACTATTACCAAGTTCTATGAAGCATACCAAAATTCTGGAAAGATACTATTAGAAATAATCACATTATCTTAAATAATCAACTTTGATGGACTTACTTGTATCGCCTCAAGGCTCCAGATATTTTTATAAGACTATAACTGGAGCAAATCTCCCAACAGTCTGTGAAGAATTCTCGACTTAGATATATCATGGAAGGGTGTTTTTATCAGATACAGAAAATGTACAAAAGATGTAAAATTACTTGATTTTCAATATGAATTTATTTCTTGCATCATCTATACAAAGAAAAAAATGTTTAAAATGAAATTCTCGATCTGTGCTCATTTTGTGAAACTGATACTGAATCCTTACTTCATGTATATTGGGATTGTAAGCATGTTAAAGAGTTTGGGGCTATAGTTGAATGTTTTCTGAATGCAAAATGTTCAAAACAATTTACATTTACAAAATGCTATGTTTTACTTGGGTACAACTCAAGTAACACATGACATTCTGTTAAATCACATCATACTGGCATGCAAAAAATATATACATGTACATGTATCAAGTATTAAAAAAAACAAATTGTCACTTGAAAAGTTTCTCAAGACTTTAATTGATATATTTCGGATAGAGAAATCAATTGCACACAAAAACAATACATTAAGACTGAATTCTGGTCAAACATATACTGCTTGCCCTTGATAATTACCCAACCCGTGAAGATTCCGTGGTAGAATAGGTCTTCAGCAACCCATGCTTGCCGTAAAAGGTGACTATCCTTGTCGTAAAAGGCGACCAACGGGACCGGGTGGTCAGGCTCGGTGACTTGGTTGATGCATGTCATCGATCCCAATTGCGTGGATCGATGCTCATGATGTCAATCACTGGATTGTCTAGTCCAGACTCGATTATTTACAGACCGCCGTCATATAGCTGGAATATTGCTGAGTGCGGCGTTAACCAAACCAAACAACCAACCAAACATATTAATATCAACACTGACGCTCAGTGAAAGTGACCGGCAAACTGCATTCTAAACCCCGCCACTTCTGAAAAATACGATTACCTTGATTCGTGGATATAAGGAAAGCTCACCCAAATTCGTGGTTTAAATGTCCGATTTTGTTTTGTATACTCACTGATCATTTAATTCATCTATTAAACTCTAAGAAAATGACGGAGATTCCACTCGTGACTGAAAAGTTTGTTTACCGAAGCCATTTGAATTCATCAGCCATTCATGTGCACACAAAATGTAACGTCACCTTGATTCGTGGATTACGTAGTGGATTAGTGTATCGCTATGTACGAAAGCCCAGTACCGTTACTGTGTAATATTTGTTTATGAATTCGAATCTATACCTACAAGCATTTCTGTGTCGGCTGATAACAGTTGAAAAGCATAGTTATTCAACACTCAACTCCAAAACGAATCTTGTTAATAAAGTTATGAACACTAATTACAGGTAAGTTTGTGTCCTCTTTCAGTCCTACTCTTCCGATGGTTTGCATGGCAGACCATGGCAAGGGCAACAAAATGTGTCATGAGTCCGAAGCACGCGCACATGACAACAATACTGTAAGTGCACACAGTGGTTACAGTCATGATACATGCACTGCCCCCACTGTACGAAAAACAGTAAATGTGCATTGGGCCAGTTCAGCAGGCTGAAAGTGATGACACACGCAACATGTTTCATCATCGGATATTGGCGAATCCTCAGTCACTGCTGTATAATCTATTAATCGCACCGGATGGTCCCGCTGCTGGCTCGGTGGTACGTTTAGGTTTCTTCTGAGATGGTTTAGCTGATGTATGTGATTTTGCTGGTCATTTCTTGGTTGGTACAGGCTATTTAGAAGTTGAACTTTTTAACATAGTTTTTAACTTGAATTTCGATCTCTGCATATTTCAGTAATGGCTTTGCCGCTAACGGTCCTGTGGATAGATCTGCGTGTTTGTTTTTGTTTCTTCTGAATGATGGGAAGCTGGTCAACAAAGAATTGGGTTTGGTCAAAGTTAGTGACGAGATTCACCTTCTCAACGTTAGGGTTGGAACGTGGGCTGTGTACATCGTCAATAGCTGGTACTTGCTGCGACTTGTCTTCATCGTGTGCTGCGTGGATAAAAGCAGCTGGTTGGAATGCAGATTTATCAGTCATATCTGGCGAAAAGGGATAGATTCCTCATTTTCTGAATGCCGACTGCAGGTGACCAGGCGTTAAATCAGCAGAATATGCCCTGCAGGCTACGGTGGCGGCAAGTTCATCAAAATACTTGTTGATGCATTCCTCTGAAATAGCTCTTGGACGATGTTCCGCGAGAGACTTGGCACTTCTAACTTTCAACTCCGGCCATCGCTCCAACAGACCATGCAACCACTTGACAGATAATGGATGGGCCAGGTCACGCTTTCCTAACTGACAAGCAAAGTTATACCCTAAGTGGATAACCTCTTCCCTGGTATATCCGTATCCGATGGATGTCATGTATGTTACATGGTCAACAAGTCTAATTTCTTGCTCCGCATCAAAAATTGGAGTCGCACCTGACTTGACTGTGTCAACATCGATCTTGCCTTGCCTCTCAGTGTTTGCTCGGGTACAGAGAAGTTTAATGCCGCTTTATGAACTGCAACTTTATTGTTTTTTACTTCTAAGTAAGCATTAGTCAAAGCTGTAGGCGAATAACTTTAGTATCCCTATCGTGAAGGCGTCGGTGTACCCTATGAAAATGAACAAAAATACGAGATGACCCGAAAATGTTTCCATATATTTTTAATTTTAACAGACGGCAGCACCTCAAGTAACGTGACTTATGGTTATTGACATCTAGACAAGCAGACGACGAGAGGTGTGAAGGGTGGTGCTTACGGTATATTTTTTATTTGATGTTTTGAAAATATGAAAATTGGTATTAGTGATCTAGGGCTATTTATCTCAGTGTTGGACATTTGGTTTTTCTGTACTTACGTGTAATGCAGCGATTCGGAACATCTTTGTCAGCAAGGCGTGGTAGTGTGTGTACATCAAAAGTACCGCTGTGTGCCGTTATACGAGACTTAATTTACAAGATATCACAATAATTACCGCGATCCACGAATCAAGGTTATCCACGAATTTAGGTAACGGTTCTGTAAATCATTTGACTATCTGCATGTACGGAAACATACCAATAGCGGAGACTGCTTTTGAAAAAAGAACTTACCTCATCCGAATTCACAGATCAACTATCCAGTTCCAGTTGCTGCACAATCACTTGGTTGTAATATGTCCAGGGTAAACTTGATAGCTTGACTAAGATGGCTGGTGACATCAAATCTTCCGAGATAATGTGACGTCATTCTGACGTCACTTCACGAGGCAACAAGGCTTTACTTTTCAGCAGTCGCTCTCACGCCGCAAAAAATGCGCGCCAATTGTTTTAAACTGTAATATTGGTTGTGACAACATTTAGAATACAGATTACTTCGTGAATAGATATAGATCTGTATGTTTCAAAAAAATAAAACTAGGAGATGGTAGATCTACAAGTGGTTTCTCAAACATCATTTACAAAAACGTGTTGTAATGTCCAAATCACAAGGTTATCACAAAGTTAATTTGTTACGTTGTGGAATAACGTTACAATGTAACGTAATACTAACGTTGGCATAGAGAGACGCAATTACGTTCTGAAAATTTTAGTATTAATAATGAATATAAGAGATGGAAATTCAAATGCCGAACATATAGAAAGATAATGCATTACTGCCTTGGTATTCTGACAAATTCAGGTTGATTTTGATAATGCAGTTCTATTCCTTTATGACTATCAAGAAGCAAACAATAACGTTTCACCGACGTTTCAGAAACGTAGTTACAAAACGTCATGTGATGTCCGATGCACAACGTTTTTACAGGGTAAATGTGCAACGTTGTTATAACGTTGTGAAATAACGTTGCACGTTGACGTTAAAATAACGTTGTGACAACGTTATATCACGACGTTACCAATCCACAACCTTACCACAACGTTGTGACAACGTCGTGTGTTAGCTGGGGTTATACTCCAGAGGATCCAGAAGATCAACAAGATTGGTCCTTGAGACACCTCCTTCTGGGACTGCGCTCTTGGCAAGTATCATAAACTTGATGAACAGAAGACTATTTGAAAATTAAGTGAATTGCGCCAAACAAAATATCAAAAACTTCATACACAGGGCTTGACATGACCAGCCGATTGATAGAACCAGGCCCATTCTACCACCCGTCCAGGTGAAGTCAGGGACAAAGTGGTATGTTGGTCAAAAGGAACACTGTTCCTGGCTCCAGTGCCCTCGTCACGCCGAAGACCCGGGTTCGATTCCCGACATGGGTACAATGTGTGAAGCCCATTTCTGGTGTCCCCCGCCATGATATTGCTGGAACATTGCTAAAAGCGGCGTAAAACCGTACTCACTCACTCACTCCTCGCGCAAACCCCCCTAAAACAAAAAAAAGGAAGATGAGTGTATAGATATACAAGAAATGTACAAAAGAGAGACTAGTATATTAACATTAAAATTAAATTACCCAAATCTCTTTGTATGACATAAAAACATTTACACTGCCTTAAAGATATGTTGATTTTCAATAATGGACAAACATCCTTTTCCGTTTGACATCAAACGTAAATCTTATTTAACATTGTTGTTCACGGCGTTCTGTAAAATGTCCCGAATTATTATTAACATAGATTTTCTTTGGTGGACATACCATGGACACTCTAAAAAATAATTAAATGCGTTTTCACATGGATTACCACTTTTAATATTGGATTACATTTTATCTCTATTTTGTATAAATCATAATTTAATCGAGTATGATAAATATTCAACTTTCTAACACCATAGGAAAAATATACATTTCTCTTTTGGTATGTATAACTTGAATTTGGATATAGATGTACAATTTCTACCTGCTGCAGGAATAGTGTTCCATAACCTTACAGTTGATGGAATAAAAGAACATGTTGAGTGTTTTCATCAAGTATATGGAATCACAATATAGTCTGAATTTCTTAAATCATATGATAAATTTTAACCTACAGTGGTTGGTACAATGTCTTCAAGATACGTTTGGACAATATTACTTTGTATTTTGTAGAACAAACATAGCTTACGTTTCCTCGTTCGTTCTATTAACGTTTCCCATCCTGTTGCATAATACAGATGTTTGTGCCCAGTAACTATTCTGGCAGCTTCTAGTTGGAGATTTTCTAACTAAGTTGATAATTCCACATTATACCCATCCCACGCTTCACAAGCATATTCGAAATGGGGTCTTATGAAAATTGTATATACTTTATTTCATTATTTCTGTTCAATATGAACTTTGAACATTCTTAACTTTACATTCATGAAAGTACATGGTAATAAGGTTTGATTCATCTTTTAATAAAAATTTAACCGCATCAGTTTTATCTTTGTCAGCAAATTTAGTGACATATTTTCTATTAGATTTTTCTTTTTAAATAAATGTAAAAAATTGCAGTCAATTGATGTTTTTTCTGCCATGTTCACAGGTACTCTGAAGATACCCCTCTATCTGAAGTACCAGTCTTGGAAACTTGGATGTCTGGGATGAAATTGAACGAAGTTTGCGACGTCTCTCAAATAATCCAACAAGGGTGCAGGAACTCTGTCTTATCGTTCCACAAATATGGAACCTTTCAATTTACAAGATTGGTTCATTATAGTAACCGAAACAAGTTACCCTCACATGTTTTAGCACAAATATATTTCGCTGAAGATCACAAGAGGTAGTTTGAGTATCCATAATCTGTGCCATTTAACATATCCACACAGCGACAGTGTTCACAACTAGATCCTGGATCACACTGTCACAATGCAACTGATTATCTCAACATTGTCACATGTCCACGTGTAACACATACCAAGTTAATCAGCGTCACTATATGCACTACGCATTTATCGCGGCGTTAGGCTACACACCATCTGCTTAGAACACATGAACCAAGATTCGTCCCAATCTCCTGGTTGCATGATACTGGACGAACATGGAATCTGCACCGCTACTTGAAGGCAGGGATATAGACAAGTCTAAAGTGGGAAATCTACTCAAGGCTAACGTTGCGTTTCTTGTTTTCCAAGTGGCTGTCAATATCCGCAATCCACTGGTAACACAATATCTATACAAGAGGTACTCTGACGAGGAGTTCAATAACAGCACAGGGCATGTCAACTCTCCTAACCAAACATCCCAGTGTTACGTCAATGAATCGGATCCAGGATATATGCTACAGGAAAAGGTTCAAGAAAATACTTCGAACTGTCAAACGATACTGACGGTTATCGGAAGCTCCGGAGCAGTAATCAGCTGCATGTTCCTCGGGGCATATTCTGATTTTCTTGGTCGACGGGTCCTTTTCATAGTACCTTTAGCTGGAGTGGTTGTGAAGTTTTGGTTGACGACAGTTGTTATTTACTGGAATCTAGATGTGAGATACCTGTACATTGGTGAGGCACTTCAAGGTATTTCAGGGGGATACAATGGTGTGATTCTAGCTAGTTATGCCTACACAGCTGACAACACACCACCTAAGAACTCACGGACAGTATGGATCGCTGTGATAGATTTCACCACCTACCTGGCTGCCGCAGCTTCTCAGGTCATTACTGGATACTTCATCAAAAACCTAGGCTATCTCTACCCCTCTGTGACTACTGCCTTACTCATGCTTCTGTCTCTCGTCCTTGTCGTTGTTCTTCTCCCAGAAACTATCAACTCAGATAGAAGATCCCAATACCCAACTCCAGTGAAGGCGGTGAAAAATGTCTTTGGATTCTACTTTTCAAAAGATTTTGGACCAAAGAGAAGCCTTTTCTTGCTCTCACTTGCATCATATTTTATATTATATTTCAGTCAGAGTGGTGTGTATTTTGTAGAATATCTTTTCCAACTAAACCTGCCTTTCTGTTGGGGCCCAGAGCTCATCGGCTTTTTCAATATGGCATTGTCACTTACAAGACAATTTCTAGGGATTCCAGTCATCAAACTTCTCCATCTGTGCACCTCCGATCCAGGAATATGTATCATAACATCTGTCATACAGGCGGGAGCCTATGTCCTACATGGCCTGGCCAACACTGACGTCATGCTCTTCTCTTGTAAGTCATCATCGCAGTAAATAACATAAGTTAATGGTAATACTTCTGACAAATGTGTGAGTTGATAAAAGGATATCTTGTCAATGATATAGCATTCAATATATTTTCAGAACAAAAGGTATATATTGACATTAATTATACTTTGCTTTTGTTTAAAGAGTATTGTTTGTTGCAGTTGTTTTGCCCAATGCTATTGCAGGCCCGTTGTTTCCGGCACTGCGGGCTATCATGTCGAGAATGGCCCCTGCTGAAATGCAGGGTGAGTATGCAGATAGTTGTAGATGGCCAAGCTCCACATCAAAAGATATCCATCTTCTGGCATTCATTTGTGTTCTTTAAAAAGTGTGGTTATCAACGTTATAATATAACTGGTATAAACATAGCAAGAGAGGATCCCATGCTACCAACATTCAAATCATATGACATAACAAAGACAGAGAGTGGGACGGCTTTAATGTTTTGAATGGCCTATTGTGATAATAAAGTGGGCAGTGCAATCACATTTTTCAAAATAACAACGAAGCCCTTTCCATGATCATTAGCGTTCATTTTATGATTATGTCTATATCATAAATCACCACTTAACTCAAATGATGTAAATACTAGTCAGTAGCTATCTTTATCAAACACATTTTCTACAACATTTCTAAGAGTTGTTAATTTAACAAATGTCCTGTTTGTCACGCATTTAAATATACTCAACAACAAAAGTTTCTGTGACACCAATATTTTAGTGTATTTTTCAAACAAGTAAAGTTTAGTTGTCAATATTTTAGTACATGTATGGAATCAAGTCACAAAAACGCAACTGCTACAGAAAAGCTTGCATTCCATGCAAAAGCTGACTTTTATGCAAGCCCCATTCATTTCACTACCTAAGAATGGGTATGAAAACATGTGCGTTAACGGGATTCCATATGCATTGTTAAGCACCGTGCTGACAACAACCACTCAGAATAACAAAACAAATACGCAATTATTCAATTATAAATATTATTCAATGTCACAGGAACTTTTGTTGTTCAGTATAAAGCAACAAAGCCCTCTCCATAATCATTAGGGTCCATTGTACGAGTCCAAGTATATCATACACGTGTGTTTATCAATCAGTATTAAATAATGATGATAACCTAGGGAGCACAGAACGGCGAGCGAATCCCTCGTAATACGCCACAAACACATTCCATTATTTGGGTCACTTATATGTTGGATACCTTTTTGAAACCTGTTTTTTATTCCTTGTATACAAACCATGCATGTCCAGCAGTGTAATTTATTCGCATGGAAAGGAAGACATAAGATTTAACAATTAAGCTGATGAAACACAAGGTATTTATTAAGGCGCAACTATGGTGGCCATATTGATCGTGATTCATAATGCAGCTTTGAATATCTATAACAGTAACCCTGCAATCTCAAACTGAAACTGTACAATATATACAAGGGGATAACAATAATAATATACAAGATGCTGCAACTCTTTGTATAAAATTCGAGTAATCAAAATGCTTTCTATATTCATTTGTTTAATAATGTTCACCGATTATTTATAAAAAAAGAGACTGTAACAGCAACAACATTGAGGTGAAACATTTCGAAACGCTGATCTTATATTTGTTCCTTTATTCTGCCTGCGATTGCCTTCAGGTACATGCAGTACATTGTTGACCATTGTTTTCAGGATCACTGTTTGCAGGTATTGTTCTGGTGAACATCATTTCAGAAGGTATAGGGATACCAGCTTTCAACGAGATGTATAATGCCACTGTGAGGATACTCCGTGGCTTCGCCTTTTTCGCCTGTGCGGGATGCCAAATGTTGTCTGCAGTTATCATAGTGTGAGTGCAAGTCTAGTTGTGGGTATGGAACTTTCTGTAGTCATCCCAAACATCTGATGGTCTCTATGTCTATTTTCAATATTTTCGTATATTTTCAGTTAAAAAGTGGGTGGTACCTATGTTGTATTGACGTTTTTAGTGGAAGTATATTTGGTACCAACAGTAGACAGAAGGGTATGGTTTTCATCTCGCATACTGTATCAATCCATGTATCCATTGAGATTCATGCGAAAGGTTAGCGATCATATTTGCCTCATCGTGTAAAGGAAACAGCTATGATATTTAACAACAAAATATTCATGTGTTACAGGGTGTTCCTGTGTACATCCCGCCGCGTCGTTGACACTGATACCTCCACTGGTGTTGGCATCAACGACAACGACTGAAAGCCAGGCTCCATCATCCCCCAGGACAAGCCCATCACCGAAACGATGATGTAGTGTCCTTGGAATGATGATGATACTGAGGCATTGCTATTCAAAAGACGCTGCATGTACTGCATAGGCCCCGTTAGTTCGGGAACCCCGCCTTTCGGGTCATAACTGTCGTTAACGTTGGGGTAAAGGGAATGTGTGGTGGTGGAGTGAGGTTCGTGATGTTGCAACCATAACTTCAAGTGTGCACACGCCGTGTGAAACTTGAAAAAGACAAAAATGACATGATCAATATTGACACAGGTAACTTACAGGTGGGATTTGTCTGAACTGCCGGGCAATCTGGTGTTCATGCGTTTGCACTAGATAAGATAAGAGGTATCTTATCTTTAACAGGAAGTACATAGTGTGACACCCAACATACAGTTATCTCAACTATACAGTAAACCAGTGATAGTATCACAAGTAGCGAGAACATCGCACCGCTTATCAGTCGCCACACAGCTGTGAAGTTACGCTATTCTTGGATGTGTTTCCATTTACTAAGAAATATCATTTTATAATCATTTCAGGTCTTATTCAGATGAAGGTTGGAATACAAAATTGAATAGGGAATAAATTGTTTTGAAGAAAAGTGAACGATGCTGATGACGGTCATATCCAAATATATTTTTAAAAGGAACCAGTTGAGAAATTTTTATGGAATTATTCCATTGAAAATAACATTAGGTGCATGGAAATTAACAACACTAAAAGCACATTAAGATATTTTGCAAATTGGTAAGTAACAAGTATAAGAAACATGAGACGAAAAACGACACAATTTCTATTTCCTCGAGGCGCCATGACAGATAGTCTTGTGACGTCATCTACACAACGATCGAAACTTCAAACATCAACGTCCCGTGTTAGGAGCTCGAGTGAGTGAGTTGCCTCCCCTTCGCTTGAAACTTGTCTCCCTTGATTAGTATACCTTCAACCTCCTCACAGCTGTAGCTCGTTTGCTGCCAACTGTGACAGCTCCCTGCTGTGCTGGACTCCACATCATGGAGATAAACTCGCAGCCTGACCGTTTTGTTTACAAACAAGTTGTGACCTTCGTGACGCTTAATAATTTTCCTTGCTAAATTGCTAAATTAGTTTGTCAATTTCATTTCAACTATCATATAATGGGTAAAGAAGAGTTGTAAGGGGGAAGTTGCAGTGCTTTTCCGTTTGTCTACAATCTCAAATCTGATCACAAAAACAACGTAAATTCATCTTGAAATAGTAACTCAGTAGTTGATGCACCCGATTATTCCATCTATTAGTATGTTAAGGATGATTTCTTTGTGTTACTATACATGGACTTGACTCATGTTACATCAAGGTCAGCGTAGTTTTAATAATGCAAGTGGCATGAAAAATAAATATATACCTTGGAGATAAATATGATAACGTCTTTCATAGTGAAAACATTTTGTTGATTGTTCTATGGCCATTTCAGTCTTGTGGCTTCAAATTTCATCAGGAACACTCATCTATCAAAGCATTATTACTACAGGCATGATAGGCATATCTTCAGAATTAGATCTTCAGCAAGAAGTTAAAAATACTTTACGGAAGCAAAAACACCCATGAATCTTTAAGTGCCCAGTTAACATTTTGTCTATCATTTTCTGTAACTAATTCCACAATGCATTACATATGATATTATAAACTAGTGACAATTGTCTACTACAAAAGCAAATTAATCAGCTGGAATGTTATTGCAAAGAATGAAATTTATCTGTCAACGAGAACAAGACACAAGTTATTGTTTTTATAAATTGAGGTACACTAGCTTAAAAGGGGAATGGTTTTATCAAGTACATTCATTATATGTTGTCTCGTTCTATAAGTATGTTTTCCAAACAGATTGCCATGGAAGAAGATCCTAATTGGAATACTTCAACATATGAAAGTTCTTGGAAATATATCCTATAATAAATTCTTTAAGTTTTTAGATACAAAAATAAGCGCAATTTAAGTATATGGGGTTTGGGGATTAGAATAATTGATGTTATAGAAAAAGTACCTTTATATGCATGCAAAAGATTCCTTGGTGTGAAACCTGGTACGTCTATTCTAAAGGTCTATGGAGAATGTGGATACCCATTAACTATGTTTGCAAAGTTAAAGACGATAAAATACTGGATTAAATTAGTTTAAATTCCTGTAACAAGAAATCCAAGGAAATGTTATAACATGTTATTACTCTATGATCAACAAGGACACACTAACTGGGCATCTTCTGTTAAGCGTCAACTTTATTCGTGTAGTTATGGTAATATATGGACAGAACAGGATACGTTTATACCAGGACATTTCATAGATGCTTTCACTCAGACCCTGAAAGATATGTACATTCAAAATTGGCATTTTTCCTTATCATTTATCCAAGAAACTATCAAGCTAATCCCTCTTTAAAAACAGTTTCTGTGGAGAGCATTACTTATTAGATGTGACACTAAAAACATTTCGAATTGCACTTGAAACTCTTTATCGTGAGAGAACACAGAATTTGTCAGTTTTGTGATTTAAACACTGTAGAAAGTGAATACCATTTCTTACTATTTTGGGGGCGGTCGGGTAGCCTAGAGGTTAAATCGTTCGCTTCGTCACGCCGAAGACCCGGGTTCGAATCCCGACATGGGTACAATGTGTGAAGCCCATTTCTGGTGTCCCCCGCCCTGTTATTGCTTGAATATTACTAAAAGCGGCGTAAAACCAAACTCACTCACTCACTCTTACTATTTTGTCCGTTGTATGCTGAACTCAGAGGACAGTTCATTGATAAATATTATATCCGTTACCCAAGTTTACAGAAATGTGTTATATTAATGTCAAATAGGAATGTAGTAATGACAAAAAAACTGTCAATGTACATATTGCATGCTATGAAGCTCCAAATGTGTTGCCTTATAAATGTATATACATCCATTACTATATAACATGTACTATAGGCCTAAGGCCTCCCAGTATTATGAATAAACACACATATGTATGACAAGGGTTTGATGTGGGAATAATGACCGAAGCAATTTTTAAATTGTGGGGTTTTTTTTTGTTTAACACCACACACACACACACACACACACACACACACACACACACACACACCACTATTCCAGCTATATGATATCAGCCTGTAAATAACTGATTCTGAACTGGGCTGGGTTTTAACTGCTTTGACATTATTATACATGCCAAATGTATCTTCATTTCTTCAACAAATGTCTTCCGTCTTGAGGTCAGCTGGGTTGAAAACATTTCAACAACAACAACATAAATTTGTTTTGCAGTCATAACGGTTGTAACTGGTATGAATAAATAATTTATAGTCCATAACTTTATTTGCAAACAAAATAACTAACCACTGTAACAATGACTTTGCTAGGGACACATTTGATCAGGATATTTTGAAGATTTCAGCAAATATGTTTAGGACATATTGGGTGACAAAAGGTTAATGTCCTAGAAACCATGATGTCAACAAGACACCACCAGCAATTTGCAATTTGCGTTGACAATACTTACATCACACAACAGCAATAGATTAGTGTCGTGGCATTTACATATATCAACAACCATGCAGGGTGATTCGTATTGAATTTGATTAACATGGTTATGTCGAACCATTAACATGATAAAGATATTACAAATATTTTACATTAGATTTTACATATGTTAATATTTATGTCATTTCAGTTACCAGCAAAATTTACAAGAAAAGTAGTAGAAATGTACTTATGTTACCTTTCCCTAAAATAATTACCAGTTTCACAGTTTTAAAAACCTAGTCAGCACAAGTATTTTTCAAATACCTTTTGAAGCGTCCCTTTTCTCACATAGCCCTCTCTCATCCCGTCTGTTAGCTTCTCTTTTACCCCCTAACAATCGGTTTCTTAAGTCTTGGTCTTGGCATACAACCTGAAATTAAGTGACTACATGTAATTATTTACAAAACAATTAATTAACAAGTCATTTCGAAATTGCTAATGCAATAAATGCAGGTATATATAAGTATTTCCTTAGTAACAGTAAGTTAGGGTTTTTTTTAGTTTCGTAAACTTTCGTAACTGATGTAAAATTATTCAGCCTTACGGTGTAAATACTTGCTGACAAACAAATTGGCACTTTACTGTGAGACCGCCTCCGTGGTCTAATGGTAGAGAGTCCGCCCGGAGAGCGGAAGGTCCGGGGTTCGATCCCCGGCCACGTCCTACTTAAAGACGTTAAAAGATGGTACTTGTTGTTACCCTGTCTGGCGCTCGGCATGAAGGGGCTAAAACAAGGACTGGTCGGCTCGGAGTCAGTATACTGTGTCTGGGTGGGTTATTCATGTTAAACTGCGGCATGGTATCTTAGTCGGCTAGCACTATAAATCGGCATCAGTCCGGACTAGTACAAGCAGCCACACACACACGTGCATGCACGTCGCTATATAAGTGCAATAATCTTGGACGCGCCATTAAACCCAATTTCACCTCACCTCACCTAATCAGCACAAAGGTAGAAAACATAATTCTAGTATATCATATTGTATAAATATTTGGTTATCTGCATTCAAGAATTATTTTATATCTTATACAACAAATAAGAAAAGAAAAGGTCATAATTGGTGTCCTTGACGCACCACATAAAACCTGTGACTGTCATACGTCTAAAGATAAACAGGATTTAAAATCACTGTGCATGTTTTTGAGTATGGGAAAAATATTACCTTTAACATTGCCAAACATAACAAAATGTTCTTGTTTTCGTCCATAAAATCAGCATAAAATCGCAGCGAATATTTTGCCCCATATTTCTAACAATAGTATTTGTCTAAAATTACATGGTTCATCTCGACTGCTCTTTTCTGAATATGAACAATTACAGATAAAGGCCTTCCTATAGAATGAATACCTGTAGATAAAATAATGTTAAATAAAAATGTAAGCATTTCAAGACAATGTAAGGTGCATGCTTAAGGAATTTTATTGGTGAGTCCTAGACATAGAACAGAATTCGTGTTCTTTTTCACACTGAAAATCATTTTGAAAAACAGTTTTAAAATACTCTATACAAACTGGAATATAACATTTACCAGGTTGTGGATTTGGTTTACATTTGAAATATTTCGAAGAAAATTTAGTGGTTGTGGTTGTAATTGCCATATTGATACCACCGTATAAGTTTTCAACATTGACCTGTTTTTTAGCACATAAGAAATTGTACATTGGAATATACTTAGTAGGCGTCTAGCCATAGATTCGCACAAGTTGCATTTAAAAAATAAGTATTAACAACCTGATCCCGCACAGCAGCACTCCAGTCATTTGACAGCGGCCTGTAAACAAACCAAACAATCAAATGATATGGAATGCCACGCACCGGGCCTTTCTCGAAAGTTCAGTGGCCCCCAATATCAGCCCATCCGTGCACAGCGTGGACACGGTCACAACTGACAGTGTGAACCTCTTTGTGTAACATGGTTTATTTCTACTTGGAATGAGGGACTGTTGCGCGTCACTTTACCCTCAGACAGTGTTCCATCCACGGCGGTAAAAGGTGTTTTGGTCAATTGTCTTTGTTATTATTTTGTTACAACAACTTTTGCTTTGAGTATATGGAATACATTAAAGTATGCATCATATCACATATGGTGTTACAACACTCTTTCCACTTTCATTAAAGATAAAAGACACAAATGTCATATTATACGCATGACAATCCCATTTGTTTCACTCATTTCGTCTGCAATTGAATATGTTCTTAATTGAACATCAAAACAAAATATAAAGTATTTTAGCTTAACACCTGACCAACATGCAGCAAGTGTACTCATGTTTTTCAATATATATTCAGGACACATTCCAATACAACAATGCATATCACCAAGTGTAGACCATTCATGCTTCGGTTTAGTTCATCATAAATGCCAGCAACACGTTACCCACACATGTTAATCAGGAATATATTTATCGGAAGGTCACAAGAGGTAGTTCGAGTATCCATAATCAGTGTCATATCACACATCCACACAACTAGATTGTCCACAATGTAACTGAAAAATTTAATTAAATTACCTTTCCATCCAAAATTATCCATCCCAGTATGACAAGGGTTTGATGTGGGAATAATGACCGAAGCAATTTTTAAATTGTGGGGTTTTTTTTTGTTTAACACCACACACACACACACACACACACACACACACACACACACACACACCACTATTCCAGCTATATGATATCAGCCTGTAAATAACTGATTCTGAACTGGGCTGGGTTTTAACTGCTTTGACATTATTATACATGCCAAATGTATCTTCATTTCTTCAACAAATGTCTTCCGTCTTGAGGTCAGCTGGGTTGAAAACATTTCAACAACAACAACATAAATTTGTTTTGCAGTCATAACGGTTGTAACTGGTATGAATAAATAATTTATAGTCCATAACTTTATTTGCAAACAAAATAACTAACCACTGTAACAATGACTTTGCTAGGGACACATTTGATCAGGATATTTTGAAGATTTCAGCAAATATGTTTAGGACATATTGGGTGACAAAAGGTTAATGTCCTAGAAACCATGATGTCAACAAGACACCACCAGCAATTTGCAATTTGCGTTGACAATACTTACATCACACAACAGCAATAGATTAGTGTCGTGGCATTTACATATATCAACAACCATGCAGGGTGATTCGTATTGAATTTGATTAACATGGTTATGTCGAACCATTAACATGATAAAGATATTACAAATATTTTACATTAGATTTTACATATGTTAATATTTATGTCATTTCAGTTACCAGCAAAATTTACAAGAAAAGTAGTAGAAATGTACTTATGTTACCTTTCCCTAAAATAATTACCAGTTTCACAGTTTTAAAAACCTAGTCAGCACAAGTATTTTTCAAATACCTTTTGAAGCGTCCCTTTTCTCACATAGCCCTCTCTCATCCCGTCTGTTAGCTTCTCTTTTACCCCCTAACAATCGGTTTCTTAAGTCTTGGTCTTGGCATACAACCTGAAATTAAGTGACTACATGTAATTATTTACAAAACAATTAATTAACAAGTCATTTCGAAATTGCTAATGCAATAAATGCAGGTATATATAAGTATTTCCTTAGTAACAGTAAGTTAGGGTTTTTTTTAGTTTCGTAAACTTTCGTAACTGATGTAAAATTATTCAGCCTTACGGTGTAAATACTTGCTGACAAACAAATTGGCACTTTACTGTGAGACCGCCTCCGTGGTCTAATGGTAGAGAGTCCGCCCGGAGAGCGGAAGGTCCGGGGTTCGATCCCCGGCCACGTCCTACTTAAAGACGTTAAAAGATGGTACTTGTTGTTACCCTGTCTGGCGCTCGGCATGAAGGGGCTAAAACAAGGACTGGTCGGCTCGGAGTCAGTATACTGTGTCTGGGTGGGTTATTCATGTTAAACTGCGGCATGGTATCTTAGTCGGCTAGCACTATAAATCGGCATCAGTCCGGACTAGTACAAGCAGCCACACACACACGTGCATGCACGTCGCTATATAAGTGCAATAATCTTGGACGCGCCATTAAACCCAATTTCACCTCACCTCACCTAATCAGCACAAAGGTAGAAAACATAATTCTAGTATATAATATTGTATAAATATTTGGTTATCTGCATTCAAGAATTATTTTATATCTTATACAACAAATAAGAAAAGAAAAGGTCATAATTGGTGTCCTTGACGCACCACATAAAACCTGTGACTGTCATACGTCTAAAGATAAACAGGATTTAAAATCACTGTGCATGTTTTTGAGTATGGGAAAAATATTACCTTTAACATTGCCAAACATAACAAAATGTTCTTGTTTTCGTCCATAAAATCAGCATAAAATCGCAGCGAATATTTTGCCCCATATTTCTAACAATAGTATTTGTCTAAAATTACATGGTTCATCTCGACTGCTCTTTTCTGAATATGAACAATTACAGATAAAGGCCTTCCTATAGAATGAATACCTGTAGATAAAATAATGTTAAATAAAAATGTAAGCATTTCAAGACAATGTAAGGTGCATGCTTAAGGAATTTTATTGGTGAGTCCTAGACATAGAACAGAATTCGTGTTCTTTTTCACACTGAAAATCATTTTGAAAAACAGTTTTAAAATACTCTATACAAACTGGAATATAACATTTACCAGGTTGTGGATTTGGTTTACATTTGAAATATTTCGAAGAAAATTTAGTGGTTGTGGTTGTAATTGCCATATTGATACCACCGTATAAGTTTTCAACATTGACCTGTTTTTTAGCACATAAGAAATTGTACATTGGAATATACTTAGTAGGCGTCTAGCCATAGATTCGCACAAGTTGCATTTAAAAAATAAGTATTAACAACCTGATCCCGCACAGCAGCACTCCAGTCATTTGACAGCGGCCTGTAAACAAACCAAACAATCAAATGATATGGAATGCCACGCACCGGGCCTTTCTCGAAAGTTCAGTGGCCCCCAATATCAGCCCATCCGTGCACAGCGTGGACACGGTCACAACTGACAGTGTGAACCTCTTTGTGTAACATGGTTTATTTCTACTTGGAATGAGGGACTGTTGCGCGTCACTTTACCCTCAGACAGTGTTCCATCCACGGCGGTAAAAGGTGTTTTGGTCAATTGTCTTTGTTATTATTTTGTTACAACAACTTTTGCTTTGAGTATATGGAATACATTAAAGTATGCATCATATCACATATGGTGTTACAACACTCTTTCCACTTTCATTAAAGATAAAAGACACAAATGTCATATTATACGCATGACAATCCCATTTGTTTCACTCATTTCGTCTGCAATTGAATATGTTCTTAATTGAACATCAAAACAAAATATAAAGTATTTTAGCTTAACACCTGACCAACATGCAGCAAGTGTACTCATGTTTTTCAATATATATTCAGGACACATTCCAATACAACAATGCATATCACCAAGTGTAGACCATTCATGCTTCGGTTTAGTTCATCATAAATGCCAGCAACACGTTACCCACACATGTTAATCAGGAATATATTTATCGGAAGGTCACAAGAGGTAGTTCGAGTATCCATAATCAGTGTCATATCACACATCCACACAACTAGATTGTCCACAATGTAACTGAAAAATTTAATTAAATTACCTTTCCATCCAAAATTATTAGTAATACTGTTTCAATAATATTAAAAGAAAAACAATTAATAATACCACAATAAACCTCCGTTTTGTTTACACTGCCATATCCCGAAAGATGTTGGATCACGCAGTCATCAACCAACTGATTATCTCCGTAAACTGTGCTATTGTGTGTCACATGATACCACATACTACGTTAATCAGGGTAACCATGTACACTGGACACGAAACACGGCAATAGCCTACAAATCATTTGCTCTGAACATGTGATCGAAGGTTGGTCACAATCAACTTGTTGCATGATACTGGACGAACATGGAGTCTACACCGCTACTTGAAAACAAGGGAAAAGAAGACAAGTCAAAACTGGGAAATCTACTCAAGGCTAACGTTGTGTTTCTTGTTTTCCATTTGGCAATCAATATCCGCAATCCACTGATAACACAATATCTTTACAAGAGGTACTCCGATGAAGAGTTCAATAACAGCACAGGATCTGCCAACTATCCTAACCAAAAATCCAAGTGTTACCTCAATGTGTCGGATCCAAGTTATATGTTACAGGAAAAGGTTCAAGAAAATACTTCGAACTGTCAAACAATACTGACAGCTATTGGAAGCTCCGGAGCAGTAATCAGCTGTATGTTCCTAGGAGCATATTCTGATTTTCTTGGTCGACGTTTTCTCTTTATAGTACCTTTAGTTGGAGAGGTTCTGAAGTTTTGGTTGTTGACAGTTGTTATTTACTGGAATCTTGATCTGAGATACCTTTACATTGGCGAGGTGTTTGAGGGCATTTCAGGGGGATACAATGGTGTGATTCTAGCTAGTTATGTATACACGGCTGACAACACACCACCTAAGAACTCACGGACAGTAGGGATCGCTGTGATAGACTTCACCACCTACCTAGCTTCTGCAGCTTCTCAGGTCATAACTGGATACTTCATCAAAGACCTAGGTTATCTCTACCCCTCTGTAACTACTGCCTCGCTAATGCTTCTCTCTCTAGTCCTTGTCGTTGTTCTTCTCCCTGAAACAATCAAAACAGATAGAAAATCTCAATACCCAACTCCAGTGAAAGCAGTGAAAAATGTCTTTGGATTCTACTTTTCAAAAGATTTTGGACCAAAGAGAAGCCTTTTCTGGCTCTCACTAGCATCATATTTTATATTATATTTCAGTCAGGGTGGTTTGTATGTTGTAGAATATCTTTTCCAACTAAACCTGCCTTTCTGTTGGGGCCCAGAGCTCATCGGCTATTTCAATATGGCATTGTCCCTTACAAAACAATTTCTAGGGATTCCAGTCATCAAACTCCTCCATCTGTGCACCTCCGATCCAGGAATATGTATCATTACATCTATCATACAGGCAGGAGCCTATGTCCTACACGGCCTGGCCAACACAGACGTCTTGCTTTTCTCGTGTAAGTCATCATCGCAGAAGATAACCATAACCTAACGCAAACATTGTCATTGATATACCGTTCTACATATTCAGAACGAAAAGTACATGTGGACATTAATTAATCTTTGCTTATGTTTTAAGACTATTGTTTGTTGTAGTTGTTCTGCCCAATGGTCTTGCAGCCCCTTTGTTGCCAGCACTGAGGGCTATCATGTCGCGGATGGCTCCTGCTGAAATGCAGGGTGAGGATAAAGATAGATTTATCATGTCTTTGAATGGCATTTAGTTCAGTTGCCAACTCCTTCATTCTGAGGAACGCAAAGATTCAGAGTATATACTTACCCCTTCATCGGGTGAATGAATGCCAGGATGCAGAGAGTGTACATAAGTAATAAGGTAACAAAGGTGGGAACTTAACAATGGAAGCCAACAGTTGATTAGCGCTGATTGGTGATTTTCAATGGACAAATGGAATCATAGAGATAAATTAGAACTAATTTGTAATAAGCGCTGTCCATCCATAATGTGATGTTTTGAATGGCCTACGGTGATAATAAAGTTGACAATCACATTTGTTGTGGCAATCACATTTCAAAGAAACAGCGAAGCCCTTTCGATAGTTATTAGAGTCCATTTTACGATTCCGACTCTGTCATAATTATAAATAAAAGCGACAAAATCGTTTCCATATTCATAAGAAATCTCTGCCAAACAAAAGTCGATTGTACGATTCCGACTATTACCACTTCCCTGAGATGATGTAAATACTATTAAGTCAAAGCATGTTCTAAGAGTTGTTAGTTTAGCATCTGTCCTGTCAGTCATGTGACTGCTACTATATTCTGTTCATACAATCGTAATCTGGACCACAGGCCGAAATATACTGATAATAAACACGTGTGTTTATCAATCAGTATCAAATAGTGATGATACCAGGTGTTCACGAAATTGCCAGCAGTGTAACTTATTCAAATAGAAAGAAAACCTTTTTCCTATTCTAGATCATTACAATTTCAGATACAGGTAATTTGGGATTTAACATTATTATCCAAATATGGTGATGACGGCATGAAACAAAACTATACGTTTCACAACTACCCTGATCTTATAGCCAACCTGTGTAGGCCCTATTCATCGTGCTTACTTCCACAATGCAGCTTTGAATGTCTGTAACAGTAACCCAGCAAACGGAAACAGAAAATGGTTACTATATACAAGGAGAATTAGAAGCAAGTGTACAGTTTCACAATGTGCACCGATTAGTGGAAGGGAAAGAAACTGTAAACGAATCGACATTCAGGTAAAGCATTTCAAAACATTTATCCTAAATTAGTTCCTTTGTTCAGCAGTTGATTGCCTTTCCCAAATGCACGTACATGCAGAACAATGTTGAACGTTATTTGCCAGGGTCCCTGTTTGCCGGCATCGGACTTGTGAACATCATCTCATCAACTATAGGCATAACAGCTTTCAACGAGATGTATGATGCCACTGTGAAGATACTGCGTGGCTTCGCCTTTTTCGTCTGTGCGGGATTCCAACTGTTGTCTGCAGTTATCATAGTGTGAGTGCATGTTTTGTTGTTAAACGCCGCACTTGTTATTGACATCATGAGCATCGATCTACGTAATTGGGAAACGATGACATGCATCAACCAAGTCAGCAAGCCTGACCATCCGAAACCGTTAGTCGCCTCTTACGACAAGCATAGTCGCCTTTTACGGCAAGCATGGATCTTCACGGGTAGTGTGTGCATGCGTGGGTATTGAAAATTCAGGACGTCCATATGATGATCTCCCTATTTGTTTACTGTATTTCGTATGTTTATACTTCACTAATGGGTTGTACTCATGTTGTATTGACGTGTACAATTTAAGTACATTTGGTATCAAAAGTAGATGGAAGAATGGTTAGTATGACTGGTCATTTCGCTTACAGAAGCTTTGTTTGTTTGTTTGTTTGTTCTTTAACGCCACATCCAGCAATAATCCATCTATATGATGTTTGTATGTAAATAATCAAGTCTGGACCAGACAATCCAATGATCCCGTTCGTCGCCTCTTACGACAAGTGTAGTCGCCTTTTACGGCATGTATGGGTTGCTGAAGACCTATTCTGACCCGGATCTTCACGGGTGGCTTACACAGGCAGTGCATTTAGCCATTGAGATACATGCAAAAGGTTAGCGATCACATTTGCTTCTTCGTTTACAGGAAACAGCTGTGATATTAAACAACTGCATATTCATGCATTACAGAGTGTTCCTGGTTACATCCCGCAGCGTCGTTGACACTGATACCTCCACTGTTGTTGTCATCAACGATAACGACTGGAAGCCAGGCCCCATCATCCCCCAGGACAAGCCTATCACCGACACGACGATGTAGTGTCCTTGGTTGATGTGTTCGACTGTGGAATGAGGATGATGCTGAGGCATTGCTCTTCCAATGAACCTGCGCGCCCAATACATGGACCCATTCATTTTGAAAACCCTTCTTCGGCGCCATAAATGCCGGGAACGTTTCATATATTCATAATTTATAGATATGTTTCGATTATCTAGACATTTCTTAATCAGGATGCGTATCAATGCGTATCGGTGCTGTCTGGAGTATTTGTTTAACTATAGTTGTGGTAAGGGAGAGGTGATGTTGCAATCAGTAATTTATGTGTGCACGCATCGTGTGAAACATGAAACAGACAAAACTGACATGATCAATTTTGAAACAGGCAACTTAGAGGTCGGGTTTATCGAAAGTGCCGGGCAAAAGAAAATATACCGTTGTAAATAGGACTTGATAACAAAGGATTACAAACGTTTTCAAATCTTTACTCGGCTCAAAATAGTCGCATAAACTCTGCATTCGTAAGGTCCAAAACACAACTTTGATATCTGTATCAAATACATCATGAATAACTATTTCTCGTTTGTTTCATTTTGAGCCCCCATCAGACATGAGTCGGTATTTTCCCTTCCCCGGCAGTTTACATCCTTGCAATATCGGCCTTAATATTCAGAAGATGACAATCAGAGGAGTCCCAACTTTTAGGTTCAGTAAAGAAAGATACTTAACATGACTCTTTATGTTATCGTCAGGTAAGAAAGCCTAATGTTATCCCTTTGGTTGCATTATCTATTTTTTCTACTATTTTTCTGGTCATTCTTATTATTAAATTGTTTTCTAACAAATATCAAACAGAATTTCAACATCTTTTCCTTTCTTGTGGATTTTCGGAACAAGTGCTAGTGCTTTATCAAAACAAGAGTTATTGAAATGTTACTAAATAACAAGTTTCAATTTTGTAAAAGTACAAAAACGAAATCATTTGCTTATTAATGTATTAAAGTTTTAATGTCTATACACAATGTGTATTAACTTGTTTAGAGTGCACAGCGGAACTCTTTCTGCACCATTGAAAATAAAGCATGTTCGGTCCAATAAAGTAAAACTGTTGAAGAAGTTACATGATTTCTACAAATAACGAATATTCCATGCTAGGATTGATTTAGTATAGTCTGTTTTTGGACATAACTTTGGTTTTGGTTTTGGTTTTGGTTTTACGCCGCACTCAGCAATATTACAGCTATATGACGGTGGTCTGTATATAATCGAGTCTGATTTATATCATGGGCATCGATCCACGCAATTGGGATCGATGACCTGCATCAGCCAAGTAAGCGAGCCTGACCACCCAATCCCTTTAGTCGCCGCTTACGCCAAGCATAGTCGCCTTCTCCGGCCAGCATGGGTTGCTGAAGACCTATTCTACCCCGGATCTTCACTTTGGTGATGAAATTGGATAAAGAAAAACATCTGAAGGCTGTTTACATTGATGGTGCGCATTGTATTTCCAAATTGTAAGTATGCAAAAAAATAAATACTGAAAAATAGTTCAAATTACGAAAATATAATCGAAGTTATGAGAGAAAAATGGACATATCGAGTAAGTAGCTTTTGCTTTGCTTTGCTTTGCATATAGGTGCCCAGGACATAATGACTGAAGGACAATGATGATATGAGAACACAATAGCACAAGGACGTAATGGCACCCGGACATGTTGACACAAGAACACAATGGCACGAGGATGTGATGCATTCTTGCATGTCTGTCAGCCCGGGACATTGGAGCTCCATGTGTATGTCAAGGCTGGAGTAAAACCAGCATTCTTGCATGTCTGTCAGCCCTGGACATTAGAGCTCCATGTGTATGTCAAGGCTGGAGTAAAACCAGCATTCGTGCATGTCTGTCAGCCCGGGACATTGGAGCTCCATGTGTATGTCAGGGCTGGAGTAAAACCAGCATTCTTGCATATCTTTGTCAGCAATCTCTCTCTCTCTCTCTCTCTCTCTCTCTCTCTCTCTCTCTCTCTGTGTGTGTGTTGGTGTGTGTGTGTGTGTGTGTGTGTGTGTGTGTGTGTGTGTGTGTGCGTGCGTGCGTGCGTGTGTGTGTGTGTACATAACACTGATGATGAATAAATGCACACTTCTGTATGAAATATCACTGTCTTGTGAAGAAGAAATACCATTGTCTTGTGAAGAAAACACAACCGGTATCTGAGGAATCCTTTATTTGATAGACTTGGTAATATTGATATTTGGCGAACAGTTCCTGGGACAAGAACATCAATTCAAGGAAATATATTGATTGTTTAAATGTTTATAACAATATATACATTTTGTTACAAAATGCTAAACAATTGTACTGTTATTATGGTTGTGTTTCAGCAGAAAGAGTACATTGATATGCACATGATACATTAAGGTACACCTGTAACTAACACACACATGACCAACTGATCAGGAAGTCACTTCCTTTATAAAATACAGTGTATTATCACAAAAACTTTGATGCTGTTGATTAGCTAAAATATTACAAATTGACAGATATATTTATCTAGTTTTACAGTAACTAAAGACACTTTTCAATGATTGTTTACATATTACACATCTTCGTGATTTATTGATTGGTAATTGTTTAATTATTAATAAATGATATTAATTTGACAGTCATATGCCAGGATAGGTGACTGAAAAAGGGAGAATTTAACCATGCGAATATCATACGACATCCTGACAATGACATGTAATCAATCGCTTCTTCCTGTTTTTAGATTATTTATTTTCTAGGTTCTTGGTATCTAAGTTCTGGGCATCTTTTACTGGGGGTTTGTTAACCTTCAGTGTTCACGTGGTGCGTATTACAATTCTATATTACTTTTGTGCACATCCAATAGTTAAGAACCAGATAGTATGCCAAATATCGACGAATCTGTCAAGACTCTACCATGGCTCTTAGTTTCACATTTAATACACATAATACCATATTTTCTTGTGTATATTGCACACATGATAGTGTAACACCAGAAATACCATGTCAATAACAGCATAACAGGAAATAAAAATGAAATTGTAAATCATCACGTCAAGTGGTGTTTTATTGCAAATGTCACATGTTCATTGACAAAAATTGTTATCTCCTGTTTGTTTATCTGAAGCGTAATTATGTAGTTTTCAACTTCATAGAAGCGACGATATCGTAATTTTCCCTAAATTTAACCAAGAATGAGTGATGCATTTTACTCAAGTGCGCATGATACACAAGTAAATACAGTAGGTATACATATCTTAACAATAATGTATAAACAATCAGGTCAACAGTCAACAAACAACACTGGCGCTGTTCCTCAGGGCCACAGAAGTGACAGGTACAGACTTCATTTGGGTCGAGACATTGTAAAACATTCAGACATGACAACTTCTTTGAGGCATTTAGACCTTAGAGTCGAAGTAAGGAAAAGATATATGAATGAACAACTTCTTTATTACAATTTGGAGTGACATTTCGGTGTAAGATCTAACAAAAGGATTATGACTGATTTGGGATATGATAAGTTGATTGTATGCAGGGGGTATGTAACAGCAGGGCTTTGCAAGGCTATTACATACCCTCTACATACCAACAAAGACCCTATTCAGTCATAATCCTTATATTTATACTACTGCCTTCACCTGTTAGGATGTTTACTTATATCACCCTTCTCTGTGTACATAACAGGCGACCCGTGAAGATCCGGGGTAGAATAGATCTTCAGCAACCCATGCTTGCCGTAAAAGGCGACTATGCTTGTCGTAAAAGGCGACTAATGGGATCGGGTGGTCAGGCTCGCTGACTTGGTTGATGCATGTCATCGTATCCCAACTGCGTGGATCGATGCTCATGATGTCAATCACTGGATTGTCTGTTCCAGACTCGATTATTTACAGACCGCCGTAATATAGCTGGAATGTTGCTGAGTGCGGCGTTAAACAATAAACAAACCAACCAACCAACACAACAGGCTCCTCCACTCCAGTGTACCTACATCCCCATCTACACACTGCTCATACCTGTATATATGCTTGTGAACCATGCTCTGAACATCACTTGCTTGATATCAGTAAATCTACCCCATCTACACACTGCTCATACCTGTATAATGCTTGTCAACCATGCTCTGAACATCACTTGCTTGATATCAGTGAATCTACCCCATCTACACACTGCTCATACCTGTATAATGCTTGTCAACCATGCTGTGAACATCACTTGCTTGATATCAGTGAATCTACCCCATCTACACACTGCTCATACCTGTATATATGCTTGTCAACCATGCTCTGAACATCACTTGCTTGATATCAGTGAATCTACCCCATCTACACACTGCTCATACCTGTATAATGCTTGTCAACCATGCTCGGAACATCACTTGCTTGATATCAGTGAATCTACCCCATCTACACACTGCTCATACCTGTATAATGCTTGTCAACCATGCTGTGAACATCACTTGCTTGATATCAGTGAATCTACCCCATCTACACAGCTCATACCTGTATAATGCTTGTCAACCATGCTGTGAACATCACTTGCTTGATATCAGTGAATCTACCCCATCTACACACTGCTCATACCTGTATATATGCTTGTCAACCATGCTCTGAACATCACTTGCTTGATATCAGTGAATCTACCCCGAAACATTGCTCCAAATTGTAATAAAGAAGTTGTTCATCCATATACGTCACCCTTACAAATTCAGACATGATGTACGATCAGTACATACAGAGAGGACTTCACACACCTGGTCCTTGTATGAAAACGTGGCTCAAATCAGACTTTATTTCAAAGATCAAGACACAACCAAATCAACACATTTTTTGTAAAACCATTAACAGTGAAGTAATTATTATATGGTCAGTACAATATGAAGAATTGTTCTGTTTGTGTGTGGTAAATATGTTTTAATAAAAATATCTATATAATGTAAATATATTACAAACAGACATGAATCCCGTCTGACAGAAATTATGAATATAACTTTGATTTATTAAATCTTTACAGAAGCATCTTCCTGAGACAGATGTCTATGTATAATGAACTAGTAATCTGTGATGTAAATATACTATAATACACACACACACACACACACACACACATATAAAACTGATGAACTCAATTAATTAGAGAACCATCACATGATGCCATTTAAATGATAAGGCCACACATTTTATATTTTTTGTTTCACGGGCCCCATCACCCCTACTGAAAAGCAGCCCGTCTGAGGAAAAAATTAAACATTATTATGTCTCCTGCTAGTAATTTAGACCCGCTTATACACTTTAGTAAAATTGAAATATTTTTTACATTTGTATACTTATCCTGCATTACTCTTTAATTTACTGCTTACCTTACAACAATAATGGACAGCGCTTAGCTATGGTCTTAGGTGAAAAAAAAAAAGTTGTTTCACTCTCAGATCCCTCTTTGGAGAGCTCAATTGGTGGAATAGTGAAGGAACGATCGGGTTGGCCTGGACATTGAGATTTCGCTATAAAATGCCAGCACAACACAAGATGTAGCACACCCTATGTACCAAGCTCAAACCGGAGACTGGTGATGTCAAGTGCGTGTAAAAGCTAAAGCCAATAGAAATTTATATTTTCTTGGTGAGGTCATGACATTAGGATGTGTTTAGGGGTTGAAGTGGGGGGGGGGCTCATAAACCCTGAAGTACCACATTCAAATCCCAAGCAGGGGGGCGGAATTTGGCCTTCTTGTCCTCAAGCCTAAAAGAGCCAAGTAGTTCCTGGACCTTGGTCATCTTACGATTTCTCCAGAAAGGCCAACACTGAATTGAATCAAGGTCACATGACAGTGGCGATGGTCCATATAAAAGTGGGATCTGAGAGCGAAACAACTTTTCTCTTCACCCAAAACATCACAAGGCGCTGTCCTTAGGTAAGCAGTAAATGCATAAGGAGTTATTGCAGGATGAGTAAAAAATATAAAATGTTATATCTTTACCGAATTCCATGTCTACTATCAGTGATTGAAGAGGCCACCTGCAGTTTAAATCTTCAGCAGAATCACTTTCATATGAATAAATAAACAAATAATTGACATTTATTTTAATTATTTTATTCCGACCGACTTTGAAACATAAAATTAAAAAAGTGTGGCCTAAAATACTCCCAGAGTAAAGCACACATTAAAAATAGCAGTTGGATAATGTTACTCGAACTTGATCTAACATGTACCAATCAGTAAATCTTACATTTTATAACTCAAGATATTGCCACATATTGCAGTCGTTTATACATCACTTTATTATACATACTTTTCATATCTTGAAAGGGATACTGACATTTCTCTAAGACACATGAAACTGATTACTTCTTAATTGGATCTTATTTTGCCAAGGCATACGTTTCAGTATCCCTATCAAAAGTTGAGTACCATATTTAGTGGTAACAACTATAAAAGTTTATTTGACCTGTCAGGTTAGGACAGCGACCATTAATAACATAACATTTCAGTATTTGGTAATTCAGAGGTAATTCATCCATCCTTACTTGTTGAATAAACTTCATCTGCTTGAGCCATTGTTCTTTTATTCCTTGGATCACGGATCCGCTGACCCTTTTTTCTTCAAAATTGGAAAATATTTATAATCCAAATTTACACTTATTTTTTGCCTGCTGACACATCATACATGCACACTTATTTTGAGATTACTCAGTGTGTAAAAAAAATCATCTATAAAACTTATCATGCTCAATTTGACATTATTGTTTTCTCAAAATCGTTCAGTGCCAGACTTAATCAACATGGCATGATGTCAGCTTTTTTCAAATCTTTTTATTCCCTCCTCCGACTTTGACCAAAAAAATCTGTGATCCAACAAATACAAAAATGGCCATAGATATGTGAAAAGTGACCCTAAAAAAATATATCTTTTTTTCTTGAGCATATTGAGCAAAATGTACATTGTTTGATATGAGAAGGATAATACTACTGACACTTTGTGGAAGGAATCATTCTAATATCACAATAACAACGATAATACATTAACAGTAGCATTTCATTCAGTGAAAACAAAAAACTTTGGCTTTCTAAGGTCCACTTCTGTGAATACTGGTAAAATACTGAAGGATAAAATGACATCGTAATGCTGTAAAGGATGTAACTGCAGAGAAGTGCACGTTGTTACATTTAATGTGTAGATGTAACAGATGCAGCACAGCACAGACCGTAAAGAAAACGGATATTTTCGGACAGAATACTACAGAACTCCATCATGTGCTGTGGAGGTACCAACATCCTGCACAAAGTACTCCTCCTGTTCCAGATCAGCATGTCCACCCCCCCTAGCAGGTACCTGGTTCTGGGGGGATATCTGTGGTGGAGGAAATGAACTTTGACCTACAGGAAGTGGCCAGTGAGGAGGTGATATTGGGTTTGCAGGGGGTTGTGGGATGCTTGTGGGCATTTCAAGATTGGCTGGTGCTGGCTGGACTTCAGGGGGAAACATCGCTGTTGGGGGGTACCTTTCTACAGGGGGTGACATCGCTGCAGGGGGAGACATCACGTCTGGTTGGGGCTGTGGCAGGCATGAATCTGGGGGTAATGACACAGCTGCAGCAACACCTGGTGATACAGGAGTGAAGGCTTGCTGTGCTTCTGCTGCATGCTTTGCTTCAACACTCTTGTGGTAGTCTAGCAACAGCTGAGCTTTGTCAGGACGCATTTGATCCCATACAAATGCACCATGGCGCTAAAACAATATTTGGAACACATCAAAGTGGTTCTATTGACTTTATTAATAAATACTGTAAACTACGGTTATAACGAAGTCAAAGGGACCACTAATCTTAGTTCCTAATAACCTTAGTTTGTTGTAAGCATATATACAGCATATATACAACAATTGTCCGGGACTAAAAAATAAGTTTGTTATATCAGTAAGTTCGTTATAAGCGTTGTCGTAATAAACATAGTTTACTGTAATGTGATAATCGTAATATCAAATATTGATAGTGATCATAATCATACTTAAGTTAACACAGTATTCTATGGTCTAAGGTCCTCTTGCATCAAGAAATCCATCCCTGCATGAATGCATTTTATTATGCTTATTTCTGCTTTTTGACAAAATGAAAATCCAAATGCGATATTAGCACAGTTTGTACCATAAAAAATGAAAAGAAAAAAGGTTACCCAGCACCAAATGCATATTTCAAGATTAAAATCTATCCTTAAATAATGATGGTTCAATGTCAATAGTCCGAGGATAAACAGGTATTGAGGTATAAACTGTTTGCTGAGAACACCTCTGTTCAAACAAATGAAGACTGTTACTATGTAAACTTGGAAGAATGAATTATCAATGAAGGATGACATAATATACCATACCTTGGACCTGATTGGGTAGTTTGGATCTCCCCGACTGTCATACTGATGCTCAAATGAAATACCTTCCTTGTACAGTTTCTTGTCACCAGATCGAGAGCGAAGGAAGTTCACTGGAACTAATTGTTGGAAAGAGCATGATAAAAGTTGAATAACAGCATTTGAGTTGTAAATGAACAATCAACACACAATTAATCAGTAATATTAGCCATTGTTATGCACTCAGTGAATTAATCCTGAGGGGTGTGAGTTGTGCAAAACTTTGTGTTTGAATCCACTAACTTGTCCCTTATCATTAACTTGGCATTACCAGCTTACAAGCATATTTGTTTTACTGAGCTCCTGCTACAAGCTGAAGATTATGGCTGGGATGAGTCCAAATTTACTACCCGGGTACCCACCCCATTATTACCCCACCCTACCACTGGTACCAGCTGCAGGTCTCAAGAAATAGGTACAAAATGTCCAATTGTGAATAGTTTGCGTGTAGACCTGGACAAAATGTATTTAGATACACATATAAAATGATCTGGTCATGCATACACTGAAGTTGACTGAAGTTTTATCTTTATTCAAACATATAAAAGTCAGAACGAATGGGTGCATAGTCAGAAAGAAATGCAAACATTAGTGACTTCTAGTGTATAGTTCTGGATGAATTGTGTCATTAAACAATATTTCACATGACTAACCAAGGCTAGGTAGTCATGTGGGTACCCAGGTCCTTCTCAGTACCCACCCTACCCAAGTACCCGAGTTACCCATCCCAGCCCTACTAAAGATGCTCACTGGTGATGATGTCACATGGATATAGCTTTTTTTTACTAAACTTAGTATTTAACATAACTAAAATATAAATAACTTGCTGTCTTTTTACATGTTTGTCTCTTAACAGGTACCTCAAAAGGGAAATATCAACGCTGGCAAAAGGAAATTCATGTTTCATCAGTAAAAAACTCTGAGGAGCAAGTTGTCACCGATCTCAATCTTGGTAAACTAACCTGTTCCTAAAGCAGGCTCCTTATTTGGATTAGCCAGGTGACGGGTGGAGCCCAGTGGAACAGCTTCCTTTGCAAACTGAAAATCTGTTCTTTGTGTTGTGTCTCGTGTGTATTCAGGTTGGTTGAGAGGGTCAGAGCTTGTCCGAGATGGCCACCAGTTGTGTTGGTCTGGGTAGGTACTCCTCGTAAACACTGTGCATACAGGTTCATTCAGCAATCTGGCGTCATGTCGCAAAAAGCCACAGCTAACAGGTTGGGGATTATGAGCCCGGAAATCTGGAGTTGTGTGGGGTAGAGCTCTCGTCTCTCTGATTGATATATCTGGCAATAACTTCCTGGCTGGCCTTGGATCAGAGGCATACACAGGTTTAATGACTGCATCTTGAAACTTTGGATGGAAATCCTCGGCATCAAGGCTCACAACCCTGAAGGTGTCAGGACTGGAATAGAAACATAACAGGGATGTGTGTCAGGCGGAAAATATGTCGGATCTGAAAAGAACAATTGTTTTGTTCCTGTTACTTGATGGAAAAACACAGGACGGGGCAAGATATTTGCGTAAATATTAATTTACTGTTCTCTCCAAACAAGGCAGGCTGCCATATGCTTATACATAATGATGCACCATAATACACAATACAAAATGCAATTTTGTTACTTGTTTTATATATTTGCTGAAAATAAATTGGACAGGGGCCAAGACATTTGTGTAAAACTAATTAAAAGTTATAATTATATTGATATGTACATAAAATAAAATACTTTATGAAGGAAAGATGAACACTTCTGATGAAAACACTTCAGTAACTACACATATCTTTATTTTAGGCCTTAGCACCCCCAACGCACCTACCTATCCTCTACTAGCTAGGGCTATAGCCTTGGCCAACACTTGATCAACTGTTGATCAGATTGTTCTACGGGTACAATTCACACTTTAACCTATTTCTTTTGATACCTGTTCCTACGTTGTACCACTGGCAATGTGCATGTATTGATTGATACCTGTTACTATTCATTAATGATTGATTGGTGGACGACAAAGGCATGTATGAGTGAACATATGATTATGATCATAAACGCCGCTTTTGCCTTGGCATACTGATGTAACACCCGTAAAATAATCTTTACTACACCTACTTGTACTTTTCTGGAACCCTCTTCTTTCGCGCTATTGGCGGCATATACGTTGCCATCGTGCTATATTTGTTTTGATGGCGTTATCATTAATAAAATGGTGTCATAAACTTTTTTCACTTGGCGGAAGCCGCCATATTGTTGTCATGTCGTCGCCCCTAGAAACGGAAGCGGAAGTGACAGCCATACTTGACAACAATAAACAAAATGGCGGCGATGGTGAGGTTGATGCGACAAATTGATGGTGTTATAGAAGAATGCTATAACCGAAAAAAGTAAGTTTAATGTCAATTGTGTACGTGAAAATTTTATATTGTGGCAATGGGTTACTATGACCTGTCGGAATTTCATTATTCATCGGTTTTTCTTATAAGGGCAAAAGGAAACATGGTTGTGATTGTTGTTGACTGTCTGAGTCTCTGAAGGGCCCTGAAAATGTGATATGAGAACACCTGCTACCAAATAAATACTAGCAACATAAGGAAAGGCTATAAAACTGCTATAGTGACTCAAAACATGCTTGCCTATACTATGCTTATCTAGTACAGTAGTTAAACAAACCCATGGACAACAACTTTCGACAATTTCTTTTCATTTGATTTTAATGTCGAGGTTTGTTGCACTTGCAGGATACCATCTTCCCGAGGCAAAGAGCATCCACTAGCCTTTTATCAAAGTATTGAACCTAGGCTATGATACAGGCTATTGGCCACGCTTGCCTCGGGAAGATGGCAGGATACATGTCAGACTATATCCTGTTTAGTTAATTGTGTGAGTCCCTCAGACACGTTTTACAATTTATTTGATGTCAATGTTCATAATTATATAAATACGACATCGAAAACGTTTTTCCTGCTGTTAAAATATTCATCTAGTGAGTAGATACTTTGTCAATGGATTGTCCTTGCCAGACATAATAATGAAAATGGGATGTCACATGAATACAAAACCCTGAGACCTCCTTCACAATATCACTGTATAATAATAATTTGAATAATTAATCAGTTGGAAAAGAATATAATGGGGGACTGTTAGAGTGCTTTTATACCCAACCATGGCTAAGAGTTAAAAAAAACCCATTCTGACAGCTTTCACAAACTCTCATGCTAGGGCAATGGTATCTGACCAATGTTAACTTTCTGAAATGATCCTGAGGTGGAAAAGGGAAAAATATATAAAACAATGATGGATGCTGAATATTTAATAAAATTGTACAGCTCTGGTAATTTTGAACATATACCAAACCTGTATTCAAATGAACGAAACCTGTACCCCTGAAGATCCCGGTTAGAATTGATCTTCAGCAACCCGTGCTAGAGGCAAGGGCGGTCGAGAAGCCTTTTGATTAAAGCTTACGCCCGTCACGCTGAAGACCCAAGTTCGATTCCCAACAGAGGTACAATGTGTGAAGCCCATTTGTGGTGTCCCCCACCGTGATATTGCTGGAATATTGCTAAAAGCGGCATAAAACCATACTCACTCATTAGAGGCAGCTAACAGGATCAGGTGGTCAGGCTCAGTGAATCAGTTGATGCATGTCTGGAATATTGTTGAGTGTCACGTTAAACAACAAACAAACAGAACATGTGAGTGTCCCTACTTGTCTATTATACTTTATAGGTGAGCATCCCTCTTCTTTATTCACATTCCCTACAAATTACGGGCATGTGTTGTATTATGTACATGTTGCATATTCATTGACTTTACTGACAATAAATCTATACTGTGAATGTTCATGAATTTGATTACATGCTTTTTTTAATAGTGAGGCTGAAGAGCAGAGAGAGGCTGAATATGTTGCAGCTGTTAAGGTTCAAGCCTGGTTTAGAGGAACACGATCTCGGAGCTATCTGGGGTAATTTGTGGAGGCCATATGACATAAACATTTACTTTACAACCATTTGGGTAAACCATGGTGAAATGGGCAGATATTTTATTTTGTGACACCATTATTTTGATCATACTGCCTTTTACTACAAACTGTTATATTTTTTCATGGTATGTGGTAGAAAAGTTTCTAAATTAGCATACTAAAGTATCTAGAAGTTTGACAGTACATTTATCATGTTTATGGGTTAGGGTCAAGAAACAAAAACTTATTTCAGATTCTATTTTGGAATGATTTTTGTTCAAAGTTTATTCAAATTAGTTTAGGGGGCACAGGTGGAACAGTCGAATCCCCGGTTTGCCCTGATTATGTTTCTAGGTTTGTCAGCACCATACCTGTGCTGGTGGGTTTCGCCAAAGTGGTAAACATCTGAGACCTGCATCACTTCAGGATTTCTTCCCACATTAAGCTGACACGCCATGATATAACTGGAAAAAAGTTAAAAGTGGCGTTAAACTCAACTCTGTCACTCACTCAAATTAGTTTAAATGAAATTCACTGCAATTACAAAACAATCTTATCTATTCTGATTAGGATGCAATCAGAAGAGAGATTTCTCTATTCAACAATCTATTGGAACAATATTTCGATTAAATATGGATGCTAATTGATATGATAGATGTAATATCAGACATATTATGAATTATGCAATCTGTTCCCTGACTTAACAATTGTAGGTTCCTGAACAAATGTGCAACATCTGTTCAAAAAACATGGAGGGGCTACCTTGGACGTCAGTACTACCGGCAGCTTGTCAAGGTGATTATGTGTGTTGATCGTCTTAAGGTCTTATAAAGTTGACCACAATACTCAATTACGTCTTTTTGAAGAACTTTATACTTTACAGGGTTGTTTTTTTCCCAAGATAACATTTTGAAGAGTTTTAACATGCTATGAATATAAAAGTTTCTACTGTAAATGTATTTTGTGTTCTCAGAACAGTGTATTCATCATGAAGCTGAATCACTACAACGCAATGGCCACCAAGGTGATTACTCTATACATTGGTTTCTTATCAAGATACTTCTTTGAATTGTTAAAAAAAACATCATCACAACTATGTCTTTTACTAAAAAAGTCAGTTTTACCTTACCTGATGCAACACCTATAGCACTGTGTAGCGTCAGGTCCGTATAAAAACATTGCATTTAATCAGAAACGTTCATTTTTCTATCTAAAAAGGTAGTATGTTATCAATAATAATAATTTTCCATGAGTATTCTAAACCTGTATAGATTGCCCGCAACTTTGGCCACAAGTCAGAAGCCAGAGTCTAGTAAAATGATGTTCGGTCAAATAGGCTCAGATACCAATAGTCCATATACAGTAACTGAATTAAAATCTGCTGATGAAGATGCTAAGAGCCAATTTCGGGCTAGTGGATTCCAAAGTTTTTAACACAGACTGGATAATTATCATACTCATAGTATGACTGTGTAGTGTTGTATTTGTGTTGTTACCATGGTTACAGATCCAAAAGGTGTGGCGAGGTTACTATGTCAGGAAATACATCTTTAACTACTACAGCCGTAAACGTTACCTTGAGGCATTGCAAGTGAAGAATGAGATTTTCAGGTATGTCTCATCTGTGAGCTTGTAACATTGTATTAAACATGCAAGTGATGTTGGGACCATGTTTGTGATAATACATATATACGATGCAAGTAAGCTACACAAAGTGTATATTTACACAGAATAAAAACATACTTATAAACAACAGGACAAAGTCACTTTTTACCTACAGAATGATTGGTCTTGATTTTTTCACTATTAAATTAATATGTCACTAATGATGGATGACACACTGATCAGAAGCTGATATCCAGACATGTGACTATGGCTCAGTACAAAAAAAAGTTCCTATCATATAATATATATGCTATTGACGTCCTAATCTTTTCTCAAAATAGAACTGAGCTGGCCGATTTCACCGAGCGACAGGCTCAGATCAGACGAAAAATGGAAGAACATGAAGAACACAGGAGACAAGCTCGGGCTGCCAGGAAGAATCACTACCTGCTGAGTACCGAGGTGATTCCTGGCATCTACAACTCCCCCTTCCAGCCGTGAGTTATCTCCGTTATTACTTACTGTCCAGCCGTGTGTTATCTCCTCTATTACTTACTGTCCAGCCATGAGTTATCTCCTCTATTATTTACTGCCTAGCCATGAGTTATCTCCTCTATTACTAACTGTCCAGCAATGAGTTATCTCCTTTATTACTTACTGTCCAGTCGTGTGTTATCTCCTCTATTACTTACTGTCCAGCCATGAGTTATCTCCTCTATTACTTACTGTCCAGCCGTGAGTTATCTCCTTTATTACTTACTGTCCAGCCGTGAGATATCTCCTTTATTACTTACTGTCCAGTCTAGGTTATCTCCTCTATTATTTACTGCCTAGCCGTGAGTTATCTCCTTTATTACTTACTGTCCAGCCATGAGTTATCTCCTTTATTATTTACTGTCCAGCCATGAGGTATCTCCTTTATTACTTACTGTCCAGTCGTGTGTTATCTCCTTTATTACTTACTGTCCAACCTAGGTTATCTCCTTTATAACTTACTGTCCAGTCATGTGTTATTTCCTTTATTACTTACTGTCCAGCCTAGGTTATCTCCTTTATTACTTACTGTCCAGTCTTGTGTTATCTCCTTTATAACTTACTGTCCAGACGTGAGTTGTCTCCTTTATTACTAAATGTCCACCCATGAGTTATCTCCTTTATTATTTACTGTCCAGCCATGAGTTATCTCCTTTATTACTTACTGTCCAGCCATGAGTTGTCTCCTTTATTACCTACTGTCCAGTCGTGTGTTATCTCCGTTATTACTTACTGTCCAACCTAGGTTATCTCCTTTATAACTTACTGTCCAGTCATGTGTTATTTCCTTTATTACTTACTGTCCAACCTAGGTTATCTCCTTTATTACTTACTGTCCAGACGTGAGTTATCTCCTTTATTACTTACTGTCCAGCCATGAGCTATCTCCTTTATAAGTTACTGTCCAGCCATGAGTTGTCTCCTTTATAACTTAATGTCCAGCGATGTGTTATCTCCTTTACTACTTACTGTCCAGCCGTGAGATGTCACCTTTTTCACTTACTGTCCAGCCATTTCCTTTATAACATAATGTAGGAATTAGGTCTCACTTGTATATATATTGTATGTTGTCTCATGAAATGTTGGCTTCTTTTGAACATCAGTCAATGCCATGATTCAGGTATCCATCTGAGCAGGAGCTCATACTACGCAGTATCAAACCTCTTGTCCACAAGAAGAGGAAACAAAAGGCACACCTGTTTGATCCAGCATGGGCCAGTTACAACCTGCCATATATATTGTATGATGTCTCATGAAATGTTGGCTTCTTTTGAACATCAGTCAATGCCATGATTCAGGTATCCATCTGAGCAGGAGCTCATACTACGCAGTATCAAACCTCTTGTCCACAAGAAGAGGAAACAAAAGGCACACCTGTTTGATCCAGCATGGGCCAGTTACAACCTACCACGTCCAGAGGCCCTTCCTCCAATATCCCAAAAACCTCAAGTACGTTGCTGTGTATCAGAATCGTTTTTACAAGGGATTTATGGCAAATTGTTTCATAAAAGGTTTTTATTCTCACTGATTGTGATGGGGAAAATATGATCTGAAATAAGCCATCATATTTTTGTGTAACTGTCAATTTCTAAATGAGTGATTTCTTTGGTGGTTATTGATGTTTAACTCCTGGCCTGTCATGCTGGTATTCAGACACTAGGAATTGATTTCATGTGCAGCCCTGTTCTGTGTTTCAGGGCCCATTCCGTGATCCTGAGGAAGTACAGAATCAGCGGTACAAGCCATTCCAACCCTCACTGCGAGTAGCCACGTCCTTCTACTCCCTGGAGGATGCTCGCAAAGAGATGAAGGCCGAGGAGTGGGCCACCCGCATCAATGATGATGTGTAAGTGGACTCTTCTCGGTGATTGATATTCAGACTTAGCCCAGCTGGTCTTGAGGGGCGGTGGGGTAGCCTAGTGGTTAAAGCGTTAGCTTGTCACACCATAGACCCGGGTTCAATTCCCCACATGGGTTCAATGTGTGAAGCCCATTTTCCTGGGCCCCCCACCGTGGTATTGCTGGAATATTGCTAAAAGCGGCATAAAACCATACTCACTCACTCAGCTGGTCTTGATATGATCCTGCCCTTTCACCTTACTATAAAAATGTTGATGCCACACTTTTTACATGAATTCTTTGGTTAAAATGTTCTTCACATGTGCAATTGTAATTATACTTTGTATATAATTTAATTAGTATGTCAGTTAATCTTGGTATAGAATGTTGGTCTTTTTATTGTGTGTGTCTGTTTGATCTTTTATTTAAAGCCTCATGTTTGTTTTTTGGTAGTAAAGATGATAGAAACTGAAAGTCAGCCATTGACATTTCGTAACTAAACTTATTTCTGCTATATTTTCTGGATTAGGTTTGTGCCATTTTCAAGAAGACACATGTCTTATGATCCACTGCTGCACACCACCTCCAAGTTCGGCCACCTGCCGTATGGAACCAAGTACTTCAGGGAGGAGTTCATGGACAAACATGTCTCCCATCAGGTATGGATCACGATCTGTTCACTGTGGGGCATCCTCTATATCTCCGGGGATTCCATATCGGTAAACCTACACTAACTCCTGGATCCATTCCAATGGCTGTGACCTCAATTACCCGCGCTTGAATTCCATAGGCAATTTCAATTGCTACGCTACTCAGTTTAACTGACCAATCAGAATACGAGTTACAAACCAGCCTCAATTTTAGGTTGGCGATATGAACAACATTACGTCCAGACCCATTGATTACAATAGAGTTTGTTAGAGATTCAACTTGAAAAACCGACACTCGCAAAGGAAAGTCCTCAGAAACCTTTTTGGTGGAAAGGATGTCTTCACTGGTAGTGGCAAGTCCTCCATATTCATTTCCTTTTTCCTTATCTCGACAAAATGTTGATTAAATTCAAGGGTGATTCTACCATGACATTAATGAATGCTTGGTTCTGATTGATTAAAAAGAGGTTTCCTTTTTGCTACGGAAACCCCTTTCAAATATATTAAGCCTTTTCACAAAAAATGTGCGCATGAATACATAGAAAGCATACATATCGATTCATGAAAAATGGCTGACAATCGATCACCCCCATTTAAACTGTAAAATGAATCTTTATTTCCTCTAATACACACTGGGTCTCTAATACCAGCCAGGTCTATAAAACACGCCAAGTCAAGGGCTCTCGCGAAATTAATAGATGGTGTAGCATCAAATAGAGGAAATACAGTAGTTTGATATCAGATGTTTGGGGGCGTTCTAGGCCACAAACCTGACTGCTTCGATGATGACAAGATTAAACAAAGGCATATCTTTTGCATACAAATGAAATGTTTATGAAACTGTTAGAGAAATGTTCTATGGTGAACAGAATCAGAACGATTTAAGCTATTTCCTCATTGAAATAACCGACAATGAAAGTAAAATATAACATTATAAAAATTGTTTGAAAAAACTTTATTCATGACAACATGTTGTTTACAAACCTTTTTCTGATCGATATTTGTTGCCAACCACCACCGTTAGAATTTGGCAGGAGGGGATTTCAAAGTCCATCAGAAAACACTCCCCTTTGAAAGTCCACAAAAACAATGTCCCAACTGAAGCGACAGCTTATCAAACTCGATGAAATTCATTTCAGAACACGCACAAAAAGTGCTCGGTTCAAAATTAAAATAAAGAGGTATCTACTCTACAGTGGGACTACATCAAATTTCAAAACACAGTAGGTTTATGTCCTAATTAATTTTAGATCATGAGAACCACAGGGCTGGATCCAGGGTTAGTGTAGGGTTACTGAAATAAAAGCCTTGGAGATACAGAGGATGACTTTGGGTGGGAAACTAAAGCAAATAAATCCTCAGCAAGTCTAGGAGTTTTAAGGCTTTGTGGACCCATGGTGTTATATTTCATATCCAATGACACTTGTGTGAGATTCTAAATATGCTTCCAATGTTTTTCTGTAGATACTGTACAGCTTTGTTTTACTAACACGGCCATTTATCATTTCTTTCAGAATTTCAAGACTCTTGTACAACCGGTTCCAATCTTTGACAAGCTCAATGACACATATTCACAAGGCCAGGTCTAGCATGAACATTTATATATTGATAAACAAACCAAATGTGATATTTACAATTATTGAAGTCATATGTAGGATTTAGAAACAAATCAGCTTAAGACCACAGAATCAGCCTAATGGCGTTACAAAACAATAACACATTAATGTTGACAAATGTTTAAGGCTGTTGCAGTATGATGCAGTTGGTATGATAAAATCTTTGAATGTTATCCATTTTATGTAATTGTATAAAGTATGTAAATACCCTTGTATGTAAGTAGAAGTGTTTATCTGTAGTGAAAATACAATTGTGAGACTGATCATAGCTTCCCATGATGGTCTTGTTACCAGGTTTTGTATAAAGCCAGTATAAACTGTGATATGATTGGCATGTAAACATTGTTAACAGTCACAATTATTAGGTCTATGATGTTGCAAGTCATACTTTTGTTTGGTTACATTTATTCCTTTTGTTTTGCATGAAAGCATAAATAACAGAGCTAATGAGGCAATGGTGATTTAAACAAATATATTTTTTATTATGCCACCTGATTGCCGATCAAAATAGGTGTTGGTGTTTGTTGGTTGATGTTCAAGTTAGAAGATAGAACTTCATCTGACTGTTTGCATCAAGACAGTTGTCATCATTTCATAGCTGTATTTTGTTGTTTTGAACAATAGCTATATAGTCACACACATGCTTGTGGATTTGGATATTTATTATGAAAAACCATGTTTGAATTGCATTTTAATGTTCATGAATCCGTCCATAGACAATAAATGAAATGTACTGGAGAATAAAACTTGTGTTGTGTGGTTGATGCTTATTCATGATCACGACCATCATCTTTGGTGCAACCCCTACATCATCTTGTTCAGCATCAGGGAGCTGTACTAAAACCAGTTTGGAACAAGAGCTTGTATGACAAAACCTCATCTTGTGACCAACATATGACACTGCCACAAAACATTTACAGATTAACAGTCATGTGACCATCAGAAGAGTGAGTTAAATATAACGTCGCATTGGCACTATTTCAGCCACATAGGGAACCATCAGAAGAGACAACCAGAACAATTACAGTCATGTGACCATCAGAAGAGACAACCAGAATGATTAGTCATGTGTCCATCATATGACACTACCAGAATAACATTTACAGTCATGTGACCATCTTATGACACGACTAGAATAAAATTTACAGATTTAGTCATGTGACCATCATATGACACTTCCGGAATAATATTTACAGATTTACAGTCATGTGACCAGCAGAAGCGACAAACAATAATTAGTCATGTGACCATCATATGACACTACCAGAATAACATTTACAGTCATGTGACCATCATATGACACTACCAGAATAACATTTACAGTCAGGTGACCATCATATGACACTACCAGAATAACATTTATAGTCATGTGACCATCAGAAGCGACAAACAGAATAATTACAGTCTTATGACCATCATGTGACACTTTATGTGACCAACATGACACAATCAGAACAATTTGTTATGTGACAATCGTAATGATACAACAAGAACAAATAGCCTTCACACAACACAACCAGAACATCATTTAGTAATGTGACCTTAATATAACACAACCAGATGAATTACAGTTTAAAAGACCCAACCAGTACCATATTAATGGTTTTCAATATTGCTGTCATGACAGCCATATTGAAAATCTGATTAGAACCTCTTGGACAAGTTCAGGCCATTACTTGGTGTAACAAGTTTGCCATACTGCTACCTTATTGGTCCAGTTAGTGGGTTCATAGTCGATAATTATTGACAGCAACTAATAACATTATTGGATTATTGGGGGTCAAAAACCTGACGGGCTGAAGGTCCCTTGTGCTGTCCTTGATGGCTGACAATGTTTTGGGCTTGGTCCGCCAAAGGTAACTGACAAGCTCATCAAATTGGTCCAATGGTGGTCTGTTGTCAGTCCCGTTTTGACCTGCTTGAACTTATTTAGGTGTTTCCTCCTAAACAACACAATGCACAATGGTGAAACTTTACTTGGAACATCCAGTTGATGATGGCCTCTAACAGTTGGTTTCATGGCAAATATATGTCAAAACATACTTTTCATTATGCATCACCATATGTACAGACAATACAATGAAATGTGGTTATATGGGTTTAAGATATGTTTTTCCAGTGTTTGCACATACTTTTATTAGTGACAACAGTTTTGCTTTAGCGAATTATACCATTTGGCCATGATATTTGACCTTCTAATGACAAATGACATGAAACAGTATACATGTGGTCCTGACAGGTTCCAGTCTCTTGAGTATAACAGATATGCTTTCTGAAAAGTAGTTGGCTGTGATGCAATAGATTCTGAGATAAAAAGTGAAAAATAATTATGCAATATTGTCCACAGCACTGAAGTTGTCTGATCATTATGATGCCTTCAATAAATTTAAATCTACCAATATCCATACACCATTTTAAGTAAAAGTCCAACATTTTAAACAAACTATGATGCAATCATTAGAAGAAACATGCCAAACATCAGTTTCATCTGTAAACCAGTTTCAGAGAAGGTGCTCACAGGGCAGAGAAAGCATTTGTAAAGAAATTCATGGCTTGGTAAAAGTGTGTAGGTCAGATCAAAAACAAATTACATAATATCACTAAAAGCAGAATATATATATATACATTAAACCCTTTACAAGACATATACCAAATTCCCTTAAATTGTTTTAAAAAAGATGGCCATTTTATATATTTTTTAAATGTGGCTACAATTAGAGTCATTTGAAATTTGGGTTTTAACTTAAAGAACAAATTCAGATGTCCTTATCAGTGAGAACAAGTATGCCAAGTAGGTTTCTAGGGAGATATTTACAGATGCTGTCCCCGACCAACAAGGCCATGATTTTCCGTCAGGTGAGCTACAATTGGCTTTCACTGTGAAAACATTGGTTATTTTAATGCAACCCACGAACACACATACAGTGCTGGTCATGCTGGCAATATATACAATGTGGAATTCAACCCCACTAGTAGCAGATCCTGCTAGCGAAAAGATGTAACACATCATTTCCAAGACCTTCGATTAATCTGAAAGATCAATGAATGTCAACACTGAACATCCATGTTCATTAGTGAGTGAGTGAGTATGGTTTTACGCCGCTTTTGGCAATATTCCAGCAATATCACCGCGGGGGACACCAGAAATGGGCTTCACACATTGTACCCATGTCGGGAATTGAACCCGGGTCTTCTGCGTGACGAGCAAACGTTTTAACCACTAGGCTACCCGACCGCCCGTCATGTTCTGTAGAATGATCTAATCATCAGAATTACAAGCAATGTAATCCATGCCAATCAAAGAATCACATCATTGTACTCATGGTTGTTCTTTAGTGACATGAACACACACATCTCACACTGTGTTTAAAATCCTCCGTGGTCTAGTAGTAGAGTGTCTGCCCCGAGAGCGGAAGGTTCAGGGTTTGATCCCCAGCCATGTCATACCAAAGACATTTAGGAGGTAAACCTACTGTGTTTTGAAATTTGATGTAACCCCACTGTAGAGTAGATACCTCTTATTTTAATTTTGAACCGAGTGCTTTAGCGCAAGGTTTCAAATGTATAAATAAGAGGTATCTACATTACAATGGGACTACATCAAATTTGAAACACAGTAGATTTACTCCATTCTACCATGACGGCAACATTTTTGGGGCAAAAAGGCTTAATATATTTGAAAGGGTATCCGTAGCAAAAAGGAAACCTTTTTAACCAATCAGAATCAAGCATTCCTCAATGTCATGGTAGAATAAAAGATGGTGCTGGGCATTAAGGGGCTAAAACAAGAACTGTTTGGCTTGGAGTCAGTATACCGTGTCAGAGTGAGGTATTCATGTTAAACTGCAGGATGGTATCTCAGTGGGATAGCACTATATGATAACATCACTCCAGACTAGTACCAGCAGCCACAGACACACATGCATGCTATATGAGTCCAATAATTTTGGACGCAATGTTAAACCCTACTTCACCTCACCTCATCTCACACTTGAACATATTCTTGTGCTAAGGTATGGGTATCATTGTTTTACAGTGTGTTACAGCAGGTCACTTATGTACCTGCAATAGCTTTCTTGAATAAAACTTTCTGCCTGTTTATATGCCAAGGATTTATCTAGACATGATCCGAGGATAATATTCAGCCCCAAAATGTTCAAGATTGGAACAATGATTTTCCCAGTTGTAAGTGATGTTATGGCTTTGTCAGAGACAACCTGTATTACACAGATAGGACCAATACAGAGGAAGTGACATTGATAATTAGTTTTACATTGAGTGTATGATAAATACTTCGAGATCAAAGAAATTAATAAAAATAAAATGTATAAATATATCCAAATTATGAAGAAAATAACATTTAAATAACTTAGTTTAAATTTGTGACAACTCCCTGTATGCACCCCACTTTATCTTTTAAACATATATGTCAAATAGTTCCATACCCAGAAATAATGTATAGAACTGGTACTTTAAAAAATATATTCTTCTTTCATTACAGGGTGGAAACATTGTTTTGATCATTTTAATATCAGTTCATATTGAAATGAAACCAAAAAACACAAAGAAAATATGATATGAAATTTATTTCAAAACCCATAATGCACCATGACACAATATTGGACGGAATGCATGTGACAACAGAATAATGTGTGTTCTATCTGTCTATACAATGTACTATGCTGTGTATCAGAACCAGATCTGATAACAACCAAACTTAACATCACAGCATCATCCTGATAACAGTTCAGTTTGTTATGGCACCGTCATTTATAGCAATTCGGCTAGAATATTGACATGACAGACATGGAGAAACTGTAAAAGAAGTCAAACAATATGAGAGAGGGTCATGAAAATTGGCCATGCATTTGAAAAAGAAATGATGAACATTTGGGGAAGGTAATCTTTACTGGCAGCTTCACTCCAGCCCAATCCTGAACAAAGGAACTTGATGCAATGTCAGCAATATTACAGCAGTCTGTGTTTGCGTGTTTGTTTGTTGTTTAACGCCGCACTCAGCAATATTCCAGCTATATGACGGCAGTCTGTAAATACTCGAGTCTGGACCAGACAATCCAGTAATTGACGTCATGAGCATCGATCCTCGCAATTTGGATACAATGACATGCATCAACCAAGTCAGCGAGCCTGACCACCCGATCCCGTTAGTCGCCTCTTACGACTGCCAGTATAAACCACTGCAGGATCTTCATTCACATCACACTTTACTGGCGAGGTAATGTCTAGCTTAATTAATTTTTACTAAAGGTTTTGTAGTACATTCATCCTGTCCTAAGGAAGACCCACATATCAACCCAACATGGCCAACAATGTAGGTCTATAGTTTAAACGTTTTGAAATGTAGGTCTTCAATAATCTTGCAGAAACGTTTGGAAAAGAGGCATGTTAAGCATGGTCTAAAACTCAAAGTCATCAGTGGTCAATGCAAGTCCAAATCGTGACAATCCATTCTCACTCCCCTGGTTCATGGTTCAGTGTGGCTTTGTTTAATGTAATAAAGTAGTGAGTCAATTATCCGGCCAGTGTTGTAGACACTTTAATAATCAGACAACTTCATTAATAGATTCGTGTTCCTTGAATTCCTCTTTCTCCACGTCGGAGATCATCTCTGACGTCACCTCAGTGAACAGTCGATCCCAGTCCCATGGGCGGTCCTCCTACAAACATTATTTACAGATCGCCGTCATATAGGGGAAAATTGCTAATGACACAAACAAACATAATAATAGGACAATAATAGTCCAGTTATATGGCACTTTTCCCTGATGGATATCACATGCTCAAAGCGCACAGAGAACTACTACCTCGGTCAATTGATCAGCGTGCAGTCCATTCTCTACTCCTTGGGGAGTATATAATCCATGCTGCCTGTTTGGCGCTAGAAGGTTAAACTACCATCAGATCTCAGTGCTCACTACAGCTACACAAAGATCTGAGGACATCTAATTACAGGTCACGTCAGAACGCCCTTTGGTGAGCTTTACTAGTTTAAGCTGTAAAGTTCTTGATTCAAAAGAAAATTCTGTAATGTCTTATAGATGGCTGAGCTATGGACAGTCTCTTCTGCTTCAAATGATTGTCCAATTGAAGCGATAAATTGATCATAATGTCATACATCCCGAAACTGTCATTCTTTGCCTCACGTTAACATTTTCGATGTTGCATGATTTGAAAACATATTCAGACTTTCAAGTTTGCGAACTCAGTAAGCAAAGCTCTGATTGGTCGGACGAAAGTTTGATCTGATGTGACCTGTGAGCACTAAGATCTGATTTTAATGAGATTGACATTCAATGGAATTGTTAACAATATTCACACAAACAAGTAGGTTGGTTTTGATGCCTAACATGTTCTATTGGAGACTCACCTCTATTAAGTCTTGTTCTGGTGAAATAGCCTTTGTTAATAATTTGAGATCTATCTCATTATCCTGAAACACAAACCATAAACAAGGATAGATAACAACATACAAATACCACCATGTACTTCCTTCCCCAAAACATACTTCAAGACCTTGACCTTAATAAAGACCTCAATCAACAACAATTACCAAAATTTATGATTGTAGAACTACAATACATTTGTAAAAGTATTACTTGTCCCCAACTTGATTCAAATAAAGCTGTTTTCTATACAAAAAATCCATAATCCCCCATTTATATATTAATGGGCGGTTCACTGAACCATTGTATTCTTGGGCAGTTTTTATAGCTACTTACCTGAGTAAAATTATGACACAATTAATAAATAGAAATAACTGTCAGTTATAACAGTCCATAGGATATTAGTGTGTTGTCAGTATTTAGCAGAAACTATTTATATATCACTCCTGACTGCAAATTTTGGTACATGGCTTTCTTTGTTGACAATTTAAACCGATAACTATGTATCCAGGTGAGCTACAGTGCTGCAGCACAATTTGTATTTCTAATATATGATTTTAACAAGACAGAAACATACTCAGCTAATCACTTCTATTTAGCAATTGAATGCCTGGGAATGTTAACAGCTGAAACCTCCAGCCAAAGGCACTGTTTCCAAAGAGATTCCTAAACACAATACCGGTACATTCTGAAAACAAATCTATAAACATCCTAGATAATGATGTTAGCTCAAAAACAAAAGTCCATACCAGTGTGAGGAATGCTGCTTGTCGCAGGAGATCATTGTCCAGCTCTCTGTATGTGGCCACTCGGTTGACCGAGACACTGTGGGAGTCAGTAACAATCAGTGGTCAGATGGTGTGGTCAAACAAGCAAACAATTCATATCAAATCCGTACAAAACATGAAATAGTTTTTAACTTGGTCTTCAAATAAATATAGATCAGTTAACATTTCTTTATTGTTCCTTCTCAAAAGAAACTACTTGTAAGTAAATCATAGTTTTAAAATATATTGTTACCATTCACCAAACATATCAGTTAAACATTAAAGACTAGTATTTGTCTTGACAAGAATTTCAACAATTTTTTGGCCATCACCAAACGCTGATGTTTGTTTATAATAAGAAACAAGTTGTATGTGCATGCAAGGTCCAGTTCCACACAGTGATCTTAGATATACCGAATGTCGTAAGTCTTCGTTAGAGTATGGGAGTTACAGTCATCCTAGACAGGGGTGTTCAATCAGTATGTCTGACTTGCCCGACCCATGAGATAAAGTGCCGGGCAAGTGGGAAAATATAATTTAGTGCCCCTGGGCAAGTATGAAAATTGGAAATATTAACCTTGTAACTAGAAGATACATCATGTTTTTGTCTACTGCAGATGAAGTACCTGACTAGTCATTTTTCTATTCTCTTTAAAATGTGACCTTGAAGGAATATCACCTATCACATTACTGCTTGTCGCCCAAGCTTGAAAAGAATTAGGTTTCTGAAGCCAAAGTGGGGAGGCAAGTCTGCGACGGGTAGGTCCTTAGATGTAGTAATACAGGATAAGCATACAAATGTATAAATATTTAGATTTTACTAAATGTTTTACTTATCCTGCAGTACTCCTTAATGCATCTGCATCAGACGGTATGGACAAGGGTATACCTTCAGATGTCCAAGAAACAGCCTCAATAACTCACACCCAAAAGGAGGCACATGTTTGTCAATTAACCGTAAGGTGGAAAGAGCATTAAAACACCATTACTGTGCACCCCTTTGACTCCTTGATCATTCTCGACTTGCAGGATCCATACCTGCATATACCTATCCATAATGCAGGATAAGTAAAATAATTAATATTTTCTTCTTTTCTCTGATTTAGCAGGGCATGCTGAGAATCAGACAGGACAGTATAAGTTTGAAATTTACTTGCCCTTGGGCAAGTTTCAAATTGTGGTATTTTAACACCCCTGTCTTAGCGCTGAGATCGTTTTAGTTTGTTTCTTTGCTGAAACACATTGCTCAGCAATATTCCAGCTATATGACGGCGATAACAAACCGAGACAATCCAGTGATTGATATCATGAGCATCTATCCATGCAATTGGGGTACGATGACATGAATCAACCAAGTCAGTGAGCCTGACCACCTGATCAAGTTAGTCGCCTCTTACGACAAGTGTGGGTTGCTGAAGACCTATTCTACCACGGATCTTCACGGGTAGCACAAACATCGCTGTATGGAACAGGACTCTGGTGTGTAGATAACTGACTTGGGGGCTACAGCCACTTTAGTGCTCATGTCCTCTTCTTGCTGGTCCTCTAGCTCCGGGATCACAGGGATGTCTGCAGCGAGACCACACTCATAATACAGCAATATCACATTCAACACTTCTCTCCACTAGTAGCCAGCTACAGGTCACTAGTCATGGGCCAGGAAGATTTGTCTTAAGGCTGTATCATATTTTGCTGCTTCCCTCCCCTCATCCCCCTCAATACACATAAATACATGGACATTTGTTCATGGCCCCCACAAATACATGTAAGGCTAAGTAAAATAAAGAATTGGTTCGGGCGGGTGTTTTTTAAGGGTTGGGGGTTGTTCAAACTAGTATGTAACCAAATAAACAGTTGTGTTCAATCAACTTGGAAAAGGGCCTCCCTACATAAACATATTCCTTGATGAGTAAAATACTGGAATACGGTCTTTGACTACCGTTATACTTAGAGTATGTAAGGATTTCGTTGTTGTTTTTAAATGGAAATACAAACGAAACGTGCAGCACACTTTATGAAGATGCGGACAGTGCCTGAGAACCAAGACTGGTTTTTTTAGCCTTACATATAGTTAATGTTCATTAAGACGTTCCTTATGTGTAAGAAATTAACCACAAAAACCAAAGGATCCTTGAAATAACCCTTATGTTACAAACCTTAGGTTTAGGGGGTCCCTAGATTCAGTTACTATGGCAGCAAAACTCAAGGACCCAGGACCCCCTTTAAATTCTAAAAATGCATTAGTATTGACACATTCAATTACATAGTATTCCCAGCATACCTTGATCTGAATCAGATTCTTGATCTGGGCTCCTTGGTCGAAGTCTCTCACTGTAACACAGCAAACACACACTGACAACATGGACCACTAGGAACACTACCTGACTCTTGTGGCTCCTATTGGTATCATGGCTGCAGTTATCGCGTACTGATAGAGTTGAAGGATTTGTTACATTGTGAGACATACTTGAAAATAGTCACAATAATCAATATATAAATAATTAGCATGTTCAGACACACCATAACACAGAGCTATAGATAAGCTTTTGGATTTTGGGTATTTTACCCGGGGGTTTGATATTGATTGCGTATCCACAAGTTTCAGAAGGAATTCAATTATTTTTTTTCCACCTGTTTCTTGACATTTGGGTATTTAACTTAAAACCTGTTTCGTAACAATCACTGTAAATCCTTTAAGACTACATGAATAGTAGTATACCTGTCTGCATCTGCTTGCGGCAACCTCTCTGGGAAGCCATTTTGTGTTCACAAAACCTAGCATTGTAAGAGGTGAGGTGAAATTGGGTTTAACATCGTGTCCAAGATTATTGCACTTATATAGCGACGTGCATGCACATGTTTGCGTGTGGTTGCTTGTACTAGTCCGGACTGATGCCAATTTCATAGTGCTAGCTCACTGAGATACCATAATGCAGTTTAACATGAATACCCCACTCAGACACGGTATACTGAACCTGAGCCGACCAGTCCTTGTTTTAGCCCCTTAATGCCAAGCACAAAACAGGGTAACAACAAGTACCATCTTTTAACATCTTTTGGTATCTTTTAGGTCGAGCCCCAGACCTTCCGCTCTCTGGGCGGACGCTCTACTACTAAACCACGGAGGGGGTCTAGCATTGTAAGAAAGGTGCTATTGTTTTAATTACCAATCAGCGACTGATAAAGATACAACATGTACACTGACTAGGCACGATGTGCTTTTCAATTGGCATCCATCAGTATGTTTGTAGTAGAAGCTTTGCCAAATTTAACTTCGGAAAGTGAATATGGCAACCGGATGATACAGAATCATTTTGATACGCTAAGATTTTACTTGTCTGCATAGTTCAGATTATTTAATGCGTATGTCACGCAAATATACAGCTTATCTCAAGCTCTGATAACATATTTTCAACAGTATTGTCGTCTATAATTTTTCTAACCTGTCAGATGCTACATGAGCCACCTGTGGTTATAGCTATAGTGTTTGTTAGTCAACTGGAACAACGGGTTAAATACATTCGTGGCATTGAAATGTAAAACAAAACAAACCTCGTGGCAAAGGGTGAGTTTTGAATGATAACAAAGAGACAACAATAGAAAGACTGAAAGCATGACCACATCACATGATCGTCTTGAATCAATAAAAAAAAATATGAAAACAATTGATATCATCCATGATATCACTACTAGAACACTTCTAGGCAGAATAAGTTCTTTCAGAGACCAAAAGACACGAAATGCAAAAAATGTTGCTCAGAGTAAATGAATATTAAAAATGGAGTATGGTACGACTGGTATGATATTCAGTACCTGATCGTTGTTGGTTTGTTGTTTAACGTCACATTCAGACAGCAGTCTGTAAATAATCGAATCTGGACCAGACAATCCAGTGATTGATATCATGAGCATCGATCCACACAATTGAGATACGACAACATGCATCAACCAAGTCAGTGAGCCAGACCACCCGATCCTGTTTGTCACCTCTTAAGACAAGCACAGTCACCTTTTATGGCAAGCATGGGTTGCTGAAGACCTATTCAGTATTCTACCCTGGATCTTCATGGGGTTCAGTACCTGAAGCTATTTAGAAGATAACCAACGAGCTACAAGGAATTACAGATTATTTGCCCCCGAGGGAATAAATGGTGGATGTCCTCATCCTTTGTTGAGTGATTTACAGCATTCATTCACGAGGGACAGATAATCCGTAATTCTAAGTAGGTTATTCTAAATAATACTCATTGACAATTAAAGAGAAAATGAAGAAAAAATGTACCTAACAACCCTAACAGAGAAACTACACTGCAGGCAGCATATTGTCCTGAAGACGTAATTAATTTGTGACATCATGAGCAATGGAGGACATCATATCATATTTTCATCAACTATAAAGCACTGTGAGACATTACGGCTTCAATTTACCAATCGGCATCGAGAATCGTTAAAATGCACTTGAGCAAATATTGAAAGGTGATTACACACAATCACTCTACCTTTATGGGCAATATGATAAGTGTAGATGTTCATTCGATCATTCAGGGGTATGTGTGATGGTGTATGTATATGTGTGGGTGTGGTCATGCAAACAAAAGTCAAACCAGTGCAAATGTTGGAGCGTGAACATGGGGGGGTCAGTCACACTGGGTCAAACATTACAATTACCCAAAGAGACCACTCTGGTCTACATGGTCAAACAGATCGCTGAATGTAAAAATGGTGTATCATTAGTGCTATACAATGTAAGGATTCCATGCATTAATGTGGCAGCATTCAACCACATTCTGGGCTGAAAGTTAAGTGTGATTCTGACAAACTAACCACCATCACAGAAACTATCCAAGGGTCTGTTCCACAAAGCGATCTTAGCGCTATGATTGTTGTAAGTCAGTGTTAAAGTTTGGGAGTTACGATCATCTTAGCGCTAAAATCGCTTTGTGGAACGGGGCCCAGGTTCTCTTCCTTCAAATTTCTGCCTAAAACATACATTCCCATATATTTTCTTGCTTTTCAGGACACAGGCTATAACTGTTATTTTTTTCAAAAGCAAATACAAAAATAAAATAGAAAAGATAAGTTTTATTTTAAACAAAGAAAATTTAATTTCTCAGTTCTTTTTTAAGAGGTTGGCTTCAAATCAACTTGGGTGACTATTGGAGCTATTTTCACAGATGTGACAGTATTGCCTTAGTTATCAACTATTGCAATAGTATCCAGATAGTTTTAAACCAACTTTAAGGCTTGATAATTTTACCAATCAATGTAATAGAAATGAATAAAGTATTTCTGACAATGTCAATGTCGGCCATTTTCGTCCCTGTCACAACTCAAACCAAAGGGAAGTAACTCCAATCTGTAGTTGTCACAATTCTTGCTAATAAATACATGACAGATTTGAAATCAGACTGTAAAAACTGAGTTTTCCCGAGAGATGATTTATGTTTTATTTAGAATTAACTGCAACTATTGAAATTATCCATTGTTAGGCATACTATTGACAACAACAATGGCGTTTTAAAATTTCTATCAATATAGTACAATTATAAGACAAACAATTGCAAAACATCAATAGTGTGATATATTGTTACACTCCTAGAATCAACACTAATAACATTATTCATTTTTTCATATTGTATGTTAGTATAGATCTACTGACAAGACAATATCAATAACAACTAAAATAATATGACCGAACCCATTTCCCATAATGCTCTAAATGTAAAAATCATCCATTATCTGTTACTTTCTGTGTTGATGGAACCACAAAAAACACATATCTCAGTCCTATTTCTCAACATACCTGGAAAAAACAAAGTAAACATGAACATGATGAACTGATAAAAGAAACATAAAATACCTTTCCAAACAATGTACCATTAGAATACCATGCACAGCATGCAACAGCACTAGCACTGGGTGAAACGTGTGAAGCATTGTGACATGGTCATATGAATACAGCCCGTTCTCTGATTCATACACCATCCTTTGTACAATCTCAAGATTGTGCTGTGTACGTCAGAAAAAGCATTGCATCTTAATGGCAAAACCAGAATTGTCCCACTTTTCACTAGCTGCCAAAAAGGTTTTAAACCTAAAAAGGAAATCTGCTTGAAAGGTTTAAGCTTAAAACCAGAAATCTGCTTATCCTAACAAGACGCAGGATTGGGGTGTCATCGAAAAATTTAGATATCGATAGATTCAATACAATCTTAATGTCAACACGGTATCGATACAAATAAATAATTCACTCTCACAGAAACACTTACATTTATTAAGATTACCATGGTAAAGATGGCACAAAACAGTTCAGTTTTAAACATTTAATAGATCAGTGGTAGAAACGAACATTTTTAGTCCACTTGTCCTTATAATTATAATGATAACATATACCAAAATCCTTAAAAATGGCAAATTTCTACTGGTCCTTATGATACCTTATCTATTGGGCAGTTTGGCAAGGACGACAGGACTAGTGCCAATTTCTAAGGCTGTAGATGAACCTTATTCATATACTACTAAAAAGAAGTTAAGAACCACTCGATTCTTTCATGACAGAGTAACTATAGTAATACAAAATAATCTGGTGGTCCTTAACTTTTTATTTGTAGTATATATTTAGCATTTTGTTGATAAATTGCAGGGATAGATAGGAATTTTGTTTTATCTAAACACATACAGAATAACTACTTTTGTTATTAATCAATATGTAATTTTCAATTCACAATGAAAAACTTTGCAATCAAATGACATCCCTAGTTTTGTAGTTTTGGTTACATTGTACACGGATAGAATATATGCAGACAGTCTATTCAAATAGTAACGTGTAAATCAGACAAGCAGATTATATATCAACAAATGGTATTATTTCTGATTTTTCTGTGCAACTTTATCATATTGCACACAGTGGAACATTCTGAAGCATATTATGTGCATATACTCACTCTTCAAATGGCTCAAATCCCTCTCCCAACTGCCGCGAGCTGATTGGTCACCATCACAACATTTACAGCAAGGGAAAGGTCCATTTTGGGAACGGGGAGGAAGAAATAACATAACAACAAGCAGTCAGCATGGTCAGTAGCTATCCTCTACACTCCTGAGGTACACCACAGTCAAATGAACCATGTTTTAATCAGATACATAACACAATCAGTCAACAGCCATTTTTGAAACTATTTAAAAATCATTGCACTTATACTGCAATGTTTCTGATGATTTGTTTCCGCTGATGAAAGGTTTTTTTCACATTTTTTAATATTTCTCAATAACCAAGGGTTAACATGCCAAAAAATCAGTGAATTTTGTATTCAATCACACAGATGATTATCTTTAGAGGATATGATACATAAATGAAATACGATAAGCTGTTCGTGGATCATGTGACTGTCGTGAGGTTTGTACCACCTGGAGCATGCTCCACCATTACCACATACAATGCATTTAGTTCCCCTTCACAGACAATAGGATTCATCACTGTTATTTCTTCACTTATTAAACAGAAGTTTATACACACACAGTGTGTACAAATAAATAGCTTCAAACAACATCTGTAAAGTAATATTCAAGAATACTTTTGTGAGTGAGCATGCACAATTGCGTATTTTGTTCATGTCAACAGCTTCCGTAAATATGTAAACTCTCCTTGCCCTCCTGCTGTACTCAAGACTGTACTTAGACTATGAGTCATTGACTATGACTTTATAATATGTTATATATAGATTCGATATACCGGTATTGGTAGCTCAGTTATGTGAACTGATTCTTTCCAATTCACAATCTCATTAAAATCAGATCTAAGTTCTCGCTGCCGCTTAACAAAGATCGGAGGACATCCCATTACGGGTCACGTCAGAACGACCATTCGCGAACTTTGCCCGACCACTGAAATGACTAACAAGAAGTCAACATCAGCCAGTGAGAAAGCAGCTTTCTCGAACTTTACAGCACTCGTTTCAACCTGGCGACTTCCATTTCAGACTACGCTTGAAAGATATGTTGAAACAGTTCTTGATTAAAATTTTGAAAACTGAACAAACGAACATTCTGGAACGTCTAATATATGGTTGAGATTGTATGGCAGTGCTTCCCACGTACTGTCCAACGTCTCCTCTGTTCTGTTCAAATGTTTATACCACGGAAGCGAGAGATACACGATAATTTTGACGGAATCAGTCATACAGGCCGTAACTGTCGTTCGGAATACCCCGTGTTAACATTTTCGAGGTTGCATGATTAGAAAACACATTCTGACTGTCACTTCCATGATCTGGTACGCGACGCTTTGATTGGACAGATGAAGGGTATTCTAAGGTGACCCGTAATGGGATGTCCTCAGATCTTTGTTTAGCGATAGCGAGAACTAAGAGCTTATTTTAATGAGATTGTCCAATTCAGAAGGTAAACATTCAAACATAATTTCAAAATTGAGAGGCAAGATGTTACTTAAACTCTGAAGTGGATTATTATCTGATATTTGTGAATCATGCAGGCAGTGAGGATACAGGAAATGGAATGTTCAAAAGTGACACAAAATATAGTGACCAACTTCTGAATAGTGAGGAGAGATTTAACATCTGACCAATCAATACCAGTGATGAAGCATTATGTTGTGAAAAATGGCATTACAATTATAAAACATGCAAACATACGCTTCAGCTAGCAATGCTACAATATTCTAAATTATATGTCCAATGATAAACACGACAGCTTTATGAGATGTGAGAACTGGTTACAGAAGTATGACCAAACAGATTCATTATTAGAAATGAACACGACAAAACTTGTCTGTAACATGTCTACCCGATTGTTTTTGGATTAATCTACTGAAGAAGAATACTCTTTTTGAAAAAATAGATATTTGAATCTGGTTAGTACAAAAGACAAATGACATAAACTAAATATATATGAAAAATGATAATTTATTTCATTTACGTGAAAACAATTTTCCAGATTGCTGACATGATCAACATTAGACATTATACAGGTCATAAGCAATGTAAGTGTGCATGATATTGTTCACTGTATCAGTGGTATGTTTCAGCTATTGCACATGCAGTCATGATAAATAAGATACCGATATACAAATGTGAATTGTCTATGCATCACTCAGTCAAGCGTGGTATCCATCATGGTAATCCAAAGGTCAAACACCTTCATTTCATAGCAGTCATAATTTATTATTACCGAAATTGTACATGTGACAATAAAGATATTGGTAAAAGTGCAATATGATCAAAATCCTTTAATATACTGATCAAGTTGATCATGTATTAAAAGCAAGAAAGTTATCCTCCAAAATATATTGCTAAACATGCACTACATTCAGACATTCAAAATGTTCAAAGATTTCTATTTCTCACTACCATTTACTATGAAATTTAGATTAGAAAATCAGTGTGCAGGCTTTACAACATTAAAAGCCAGTTACAGCTATAGGTATGTTGTCGTGGAGGCAATTAGTACCTTACCGGCTTTTTCTAGGTGCTTCTTCTCCCCAGCCAGAAACAGCCTTTGATGGACGCCCTGGGGGACCATCCTGTCAGACACAAAAAAGATAAATCTGAAACTTTCTTATACTATTTCAACTGGTATGATTGACTCGGCAAACTTATCAAACTGCAAAAAATAATTGAATCTCAATTAGACAAACTGGTGATAAATATTGTGAGCAATAATCCATGCAATCAGAGCACATTGACAGGCATCAACCACATCACTAGTCAGACCACCCATTCCACAAAGGTGTCTCATACGACAAGCAGGTTGGGGGGTACAAATTCTAACCTGATATACCAAATCAGGATAAAGCGATAGTATATGGATTACCTTGTTTGATGGAGGTTGTGATGCAGGGGCATCTTCTTCCGGTCCATCATCGTCGACAGCAGGAGCACTACGCTGTGTTCGACGGCCTTGCTTCGCACTCTGAAACAATTTAACTTGATTGACAGCCGACAACCTTTCACATGAGCATTTCCAAATTAGCCAGCAACGTTGCTATGGCAACTTTAGAAACTACCCGATTTATCAAATATTGATGAGTTTCCATCTCAATCCAAGGAATATGTAATACAATCTGACTGATCATTTAAACAAATAGAATTCTGCCCGTATCCCAACACATTTGATAGATCTTAGTTGGAAGAAATACGCTAACTGTGAATATATATATTACATATAACTTTTGGAGGGGGATACGGGCGGAAGTATTTCCAACATAATAATCTGGCTATGATAATCAAAATGCATTTACCCTTGACTTCGCAGTCGGTTGGAAATCTAGATCTTCGTCGTCCATCTCGTTCGTAAACAAACAATACTCTGCTGTTTCCCTGGAATGCGGGAGCGTCGAGATAAACGGTTTTTATTATCTGTTACAAAGCAACTTCGCTAAAAGGTAACAGAAAACAAATTCCGCTTAAAACATTGTTTCTTCCTTTAGATATTATAATATATAATAATATGATAATCCAAAACTAATGGATATCCGAAATTGAAAATAACTAAAATATAACAAAACTATACAACGATGTATCCCTATGAAGAACTCTTTTGATAGGAAGTCACGATACAAGTTAGACTGGTTCCACTGACGGTTCGCGCGGCGAACTTATAGACTGGTTCACGCTCATTCCCAAGCTCCTCACAGCGATATTCCGTTCGCGGAGAGAGTAAAGAAGGTATCACGCGCTGGGAAGGAGCTTGGTTTATTCCCAAGCCCCAGGCTCCTCACCGCGATAGTCCGTTCGCGGAGCTCTCTATGTTACGAAGGTGTCACGCGCTAGGATGGAGCTTGCCCAAGACCCACAACGATATGACCCAAATAGGAATGTAAAAATGAACAAAGATGTTAACATTAAATGTTAACCAACTTGTAATATTACTAATTCGTTTCCGATTGTTACAAGCTCCATCTCAGCGCGGCACATGGAGTATTGTTGTGCGGAGTTAGTTGTGCTGGTACCCGATATCCATTGCGCAATTGATTCTGCGCTCGCGTGTTTAAGCAAGAGACAAGACACTAGTTTGACCAGCTGAAGACTAACGATGTTGATGTCGAGAATTGTTAAAAACCAAAGTTTGGCCAACCGATTACGAACTTCTGTGTTGGTTTGCAGACCAGAGATTAAACGTGAATTTTTCTCGATGTCATGTTTAGGAAACCAGACCCAAAGATGCCACGCGCGTTTGCTGTTCAACAGTTTACAACGGTTGGGTGCAAAATGTGACTTTCTTCCCAAGACCTCGCCAAGGACGATCATATCGAGACATAAGTCTTATAAAACCAAACCAAAGACCACGTTACCCTTCGAAGTCGATGCCAATGTGTCGAAAGATGTGTTGGTGTATTCATTCAGTGGGAGTCGCTTCTACAAGTTGATCACATTGTTTGGGGCTTCCCAGTTCATATTTTGGATGTATTTGTCAATATTTTCATTCAGCAGTTTGAAAGACATTTCACAAGAGGACGAGGACAAACAGTTAGGCATTAAAAGAGATGATAGTCTGGTTTTTAAGGTACTGATGCCGGTGAAAGGCTATTACAAAACAGGACTTGGCTTTCTCTTCCTGAGCGTAGGTGTGTATTCAGATGGTACAGCGTTAGCATGAACACGTGTTTGATTATCTGCTGCCAGTGGGTTCGAATCCAAGAGTTGTCCCATTTATGATCCTTACTTTGTCAGCACCAGACCAGGGGTTGTGTGTTTCAGTTAAGTTGTAAATGTAACATGGTTTATCTGTTAACTGACATTCAGTGAACTTGATTGTAGAATTTAGTCCCAAATCAGTTGTAAATACTTTATGATAGTGGCTTCATGTATGTGTGTGGAACATGTTGAATATTTGGCATGAAGCCGAGATGAGTCGACCATAATTATCACCTGGCAAATAGATGATTTACCCATCTGTGTCAACATGGTCAACAAAATGTCTAATTATCAATGAAAAAATATTTTTTTATGACTGAAGGGGGAAAAGATTGTTGTTGTTACTTTTTTTTACATTTTTTGACATCTCCCCTGAAACCACAAGGTGTATGAAGTTTAAACTTTGGGTATGTGGCACCAGTTATGTGGTCTCTTAAAAGTGCACACAGAATTCACATCTGATTTTAAACATGGCCACTGTGACAGCCATTTTGGAAATGCAACTTTTGGCTTTTACTCTGTTACTTCTGTGCATGTGTCATAAAATGTCATATTCAGCAGGTTTGTGCTATGCCAAACAAATTTCATATCTTGCTGTGTATTGTGATATTTGACACACCTTGAGGAACTATTATGGCTGCCAATAGCATGGGTACCCAGGTAGGGCCGGGTAATAGGGTGTTGGGGACCCAGATAGTAAATATGAACTTAAATTATCCCAGCCGTAGACGTTTCTAGCTCTATTGTCTAATAATCTGGGTCACAGAATTAGTTACATTGAACTGTAACTGGAGGGTAAAAATGAAAAAAAGACAAAAGCAAGAAATATTGCAGATGTACAGTGTTCCCTGAAATACAGATTTAACCAGCATAGCTTAGATCATGTAGATTCCTATAAGTATGAATGGTATCTGGTATCAGCTTGTTTATGGCAGGTTAATGCTGCGTTAATGTTAAATGTCAGGTAAATCCCTGTATATTCCTGTTGAAGAACCAGAAATACTCAAGTATTCATATTTTATAAGGGTGTTAATGATTGGAAAGTATATGTCAACTCAAAAGTATCAAGATAAATATAGATTAATAAAAAAATTATTTATTCTGTATCTGTATAGATTCAAATTTCCCGTTTAGACCTGCAATTATATAATGCTAAATATGAATTATGACTGGTGAATTAGGGGTGCATTATTTTCAGCTTTTAAGAGTTCCTTTCTTCACCGTGTATATCTTTAAGTGGAAAGCTGCAGAATCAAGGAAGTACTTGCTTGATAAAGGTACCTAGTTCTAGCAGATTTGCCTCCCATAAAGATCTGGGAAGAATAGGTCTTCAGCAACCCTTGCTTGCCGTAAAAGGCAACTCTGCTTGTCGTAAGAGGCAACTAACGGGATCAGGTGGTCAGACTCGATGACTCGGTTAATGCATGTCATCATATCCCAATTGCGTGGATCGATGTTCATGAAGGCAATCACTGGATTGTCTGGTCCAGATTCAATTATTTACAGACCGCCATCATATAGCATTGAAAAAGTAAAGTTAAAATGGATAAGTCAACTTGGTCTTCCTGATCCCTGTCTGTTGATAAGTTGTGATCATTGGTTTCAGGTTCAATGGTGCTGTTCATCTGTTGGATCTACCCACAGCGTGCTGTGAACCAACTCTGGCTGTTGAAGGGAGGCAAGGGAGTACAGATATCCACCTACACTTGGTTTGGAAACACACGCTCCTTCTCATCGCCAATCAACAATCTCTCCTGCCTGCAGTCACGCACAAGCTCTTCATCACAGATTTCAATGAAAGTCAAACACCATTGGTTCCATTTTCTCTTGGACAAAAAAGGAATCTTTCACAACACAGAGCTTTTTGATCATGCTGTTGGACTTCAGAGGAATCTAAAGAAATAATGCATGAACTGTTCGTTGGTTTCTTTTTAATAGTGTACAGAGTACATGTGTAATAAATATATCGTGTGTGCAGTGTGTTCATCAGTTATGATGCTGTGTAATCATTGTTATCAAGGAGCAGGTTTAGATACATTAAGGTACTGAGTATGCCCGAACATACTGTGTGATCGTAGCATCACCAGTGGTTATTATGTGTAATGGATCGCCTCCGTGGTAGAGCGTCTGCCCGGAGAGTGGAAGGTCTGGGGTTCCATCCCTGGCCTCGTCATACCAAAAGACATTAAAAGATGATACTTGTTGTTACCCTGTCTGGCGCTCGGGATTAAGGGGCTAAAACAAGGACTGGTCGGCTCGGAGTCAGTATACTGTGTCTGAGTGGGGTATTCATGTTAAACTACAGCCTGGTATCTCTGAGCTAGCACTATAAATCGGCATCAGTCCGAACTAGTACAAGCAGCCACACAAACACACACATACATGCACATCGCAATATAAGTGCAATAATCTTGGATGCGACGTTAAACCCCGTTTTACCCACCTATTATGAGTTACGTCCCTTCTATGCCTCCACTACTGACCAATCAGATTCCAACTCTCATATCACTTTCATTTGCTGCAAACAAAATGAGACTGTCTGGGTGGTCTAGTGGTAGCGTAAGCCCATAGAGTGAAAGGTTCAATCCCTGGTGGCATCATACCAAAAGGCGTTAATAGATGGTACTTGTTGTTACCCTGTCTGGCACTCGGCATTAAGGGGCTAAAACAACAGTGTGTCTAAGTGGGGTATTCATGTTAAACTGCGACATGGTATATCAGTGACCTAGCACTATAAATTGACATCAGTTCCGACTAGTACAAGCAGCCATACACATACACACATGCATGCACATCGCTATATGAGTGTAATTATCTTGGATGTGACGTTAACGCAATTTCACCTCACTTCATTTCAAACAAAATGACGGCACTCAAGACGATCTCATTGATAATAAAGATTTTTATTGTGATAAAACAGGTATTAACTCGTGAAGTGCATCACATCACTTGAGCACCTTGATTAAAAACAATGTCTGTCAACGCCAATTTGACAGTCCACATTTTCTGCATATCCTGCAAGTGAACAAATTTGGCACGGCAGTTGCAATGTTTAATTAACAGATGTCGATTTCGCTACGGGTTTTTATTGGACTATGCATAGACTCGTTAGTCCAGGCAAAATATAACTCCAAATATCCAGCTTAGTCGTCAAGGATGATAACTGGACTTATAACGACAGTCAACTCCCTTGCCTCGGGAATATGGTATTATTTATGATGTTAATAGACTGTATGTTAACTCATTAACTGGCTTGTAGCCATTACTTGTAAGAACATTTTTAAGAAATCTTGCATTGGTCCTCATGCACTTATATTTATTTTGAAATATTTCAGAAATAAGCACACAATACCAGGTGCCAAGTAGAGAAGCATATGGGATACAACCTACAAGTTAAATCATGGAATAATATCCCATTTAATATATTGTAGACATTCTTGGCAGTTATAGTCTTAACTAACAATGTTTCAGTTGTGGCTCAAATAAAACAATGTCTGTCTCATTTTAGCTGACAGTCAGTACTTGGTGGTTAACCAAGGTGCAAGATATATGGCTGAGTCAGCACTGATGCGACCTTAAGTATTTACTGGGTCACTAATTGCAAGAAATACGAAAATCCTTTACGTAAGATACGTCTGCTTCCTGAGATTATCTACTCTTTATCAGCATCAACAAGTGCATTTCTCATCATTACATGGAGGGCAGTGTTAGCCCCGTGGTCATTTGTGCCCAATTCACTATTCAGAGTTATTTCCCTTAGCTATGACAGGATCTGCTGATCAGGAGCTTGAATCTCAGATTCACCTTCATTATGATCCCTTGGTCTGTCATCTCCTTCCTCAGGTGGTTTCATATGTTTGGCTATCCTCACACAATATGTACGCCCTGATATTACTGAAATTCGGTTCATGGCTACAATTATTACAGGTGCCTATTTAACCATGGACTGTTAACTGAAATAATAGTTCATTGATTGCTTTTAGAATACTCACACTTCCTTTGTAGATAGAAACCGGTTGATTAAGAGCATTAATATTTATTCACAATGCAAACCAGAGAATAGACTGCGCTCACTTAATTGATGTGTGCAAAGGGTCCAAGACTTCTTTGTGATGTGGTCCTGGAGTCCCGTCTACACTGCACTGAACACATGCGTCGGCATTCGCGTCTTTTCGACACCCTCCTGACCCGTGAAGATCCGTGGTAGAATAGGTCTTCACCAACCCATGCTTGCCGTAAAAGGCGACTAACGGGATCGGGTGGTTGACTTGCTTGATGCAATTCACCTATCCCAATTGCGTGGATCGATGCACATGATGTAAATCACTGGATTGTCTGGTCCAGACTCGATTATTTACAGACCGCGGTCATATAGCTGGAATATTGCTGAGTACGGCGTTCAACAAAAAAATAAACAAACAACCGTCACCCTCCTGAAAACTTGATCATGGAATGACACAGATGGTCACGAATATCCAGGGAATATCCAGAGCCCCGTTTAACGAAGCACTCTTAGCTACGACTATTGCAAGTCTGTAAAACTGCGGGAGTATACAATCAAAGGGGGCGGTCGGGTAGTGGTTGAAGCGTTCGTTCGTCACTCTGAAGACATTCAAGGCCTCAACAAAACTTTCCAAAAGTTTTATGGTATACATATGGAGGATATTTCCAAATTTGACGAATCAGTGACAAAAATGATGTACGATGCAATTCCCACTTTTGACTTGTGCTATAAATGGACTCGACTTTTAGTTGAGATTATTTAATATTATGAACATGTTTTGTCGCTTTTTATTTAATTGAAGTTCCATCTGTTAGTCTGCACAGTCTACTGCTCAAGCCAAACAAATTATGCTCTATGATTGATTCGTCTGTTTCACAGCCCATGCAAGTTTATTATATTTGGCAAGTCTAGATTACTTCAGTATCATGCTGAATATGAAGAAAGTCTCTGGACTCCTTTTTATTATAATTTATAACTATAATGTAACAACAGTTTTTTTCTGTAAAATATGTTCATTTCAGAGACTAGATGTTTGTCTACTCTTTGTTATACAGAGACTCTCATGGTGCAGGAAGCTAGATATACAGTGGCCAGCCAGGGATGATTGACAATCAACTACCAACAAACGTTGTTGCGGGCATTGTTAGGAAAATCTTCAGAAAATTCGCGTTGATTAAGATTTTAAAAACAATTAAATAAAATTTAACTCAAAGGGAAGGCTCTTTGACCAGGCAGTGAAACATGGTTATTATTTATATTTCAAAGGATTGCCCTTCATTGTCACAAACCTGGGTATGTATTATGCTAAAGTGAAGTCTTAAAGTTTCAGAGTCTTATAACAAATTACACACGAGCAGAACACAGCCACTCACAGACCTCTCACAGAAATCGTGTTCAATATTAATATCAAATAAGTAAACAGGCATGACGAACTGAAAATGATCCTTCATGTGTCATTATATATAGACACATGTTTCAGTAAAGTTTTGACAGGCAGAGATTGACACAAGGCATATGTTTCGGTGTATGGCTTCAAACGGGGAAAGAGGCGGTCGGGTAGCCTAGTGGTCTAAGCGTTCGCTCGTCACGCCGAAGACCCGGGTTCGATTCCCGACATGAGTATAATGTGTGAAGCCCATTTCTGGTCTCCCCCGCCGTGATATTGCTGGAATATAGCTAAAAACGGCGCAAAACCATAAACACTCACTCACTCAAACAGGGAAATATTTAGTTAATCAAAACCATAGAACGTTCAAACGGTAGGGCGTGAGGTCTACCACGGAAGTAGATTTAGCAGGTGCCCCCTTGAGGAAAGGATAGAGTTACCTCCCTTTACGTTCTCATGATTTGAAGATTCTGTTTGTTGAACTTGGAGACGAGTGAGCTGACTGGATCTCGAGAGGTGCACACAATGGGTTCTAACGGGACTGCGATACCTAACACAAACACATCATCTGCAGCCAAACACCGGTGGAAAATACTTGCACGAGTGAGACGATGGTTTATATAATTTCAAATTGCATGTACCGTATGTGTATACATGTATCGACACACCATTTATCTTCCACTAGCCTACTGTCTGCTAGACTCCTAGAGCTCACAACTGACTACTGTATTTTGTAAATTTACTTCAATTCGTACTGTACACAATCAGAGATAGAGATCAGTGAAGATCTACCCCGATTTCAGAAATATGCGGCGTGGTTACGGGAAATGGGGAAGAATGTGTTTTTCAGTGCCAGACCATTCGACAACCAGTCTATACGATCGCTATTCCGACACCGGCTAATTACTAAAGCGTCCCGCCCCCCCCCTTCATAGAGTCTACCTGTCATATCCCGAAGTTAAAGAACAGTTATATAAGTTTTTCATCGACTTCTATGTACTAAAAAAATACGCTAGTAATTTTTGTTTAAAGTAATTATTACTATTAACTTCATGTTTGTTTAAAATAGATGCACAACATGGCCAGTCAAATGAGATTACAGATAAGAAGGAACATCAACTGATGCATAACTGGTACATACAATTGTTCTGATGCAAAATTATCATCAGTTCAAGTTTGATCAAAATGTGTAACCTTGTGTAGCTTAATTTGTAACATAACTTCAGCGACAAGGTTATATGATTCTTAGAAACTGGAAACAAGTTCATGCTACATTTGCACAGACGAAGAACCTAATCACCAGCCCATTTTCCTACTCAGAGGAACACAACTGGCTACTACTGTTTGAGGAGGTACCACTGTATGTACAGTTATGTTATCTTGCTCCAGGCACTGGTTGGAGATCTGTCAAGTGATCCAGATGACCGGATATACTCGGTACGAAGGTTCCAGTGCTTTGGTCTTTTCCAGTCCCACGTTGTGGAAGACAGGAGGAGCTCGGATGCTGACTGGTTCACTTACACATCGCAAGAATTTGAAAACCTGAACCTACTTGTCAGGTAAATATTATGTCATTACTGGCTGCAATAGTCACAATAGTAGGACAACCAAGAAGTAATTGGCAGCAGAGTACTGGGAATGTGAAATAGCAGAGAGAATCACTGAGTTTGTTTGTCTTTCATGTTTTCTTACCTTTGCAGAAGATGAAGCACTGATTTTATCATGCAATGTAACATGATGGATACATGTTTGTTTGTTTGTTGCTTAACGTCGCACTCAGCAATATTCCAGCTTTATGATGGTGGTCTGTAAATAATCGAGTCTGGACCAGACAATCCAGTCATTGCTATCATGAGCATCGATTTACGCAATTGGGATACGATGACATACGTCAACCAAGTCAGCGAGCCTGACCACATGATCCCAGTAGTTGCCTCTTACAACAAGCCTGGGTTGCTGAAGGCCTATTCTACCCTGTATCTTTCACGGGTTGATAGATACATGTAGTGAGTAAATATTCTTGTATGACATTGCATGCCTTGTATATTTAGAGCCCTATACAGAGAGGGGTGTTTGATAGCAAAAAGCACACAATTTCCCTTTTTAAGTAAGAACTTCCAATTCCTGTGGTTTGTTTATTGAGCTATGGGGCCAAATTGAAGAGATGCCTATGATTGTTATGACTTGATTAGTATGTCCATGTGGGGATCTGAGAGTAGAATTGGTCCTCAATGACTATGCTTGTTGTACGAGTCAAATCAGATGGTCTAGCCCTGTTACTTTGACGAGTGTGTTCTCATGCCTTTTTTTCACTCACTTGTGTGGCTGTCCCAGCATTGATTATTAAGTCACAGGTTGCCAATCAGCCATATATCTGGAATATTGCTGACTGTGGTGTAAAACAACATTCATTCACCCACTCTGTTTGTTTATCATGATCATAATATACTACTCCACTGCTGATAAGGATATTGTTATGTTTCATTTGACACACAAGAATTATTCTTATAATGCGGCAGGTGTGGGGCTGGGACGAGTCCAAGTTTACTACCCGGGTACCCACCCCCCTACTACATGACCCTACCCCGGTACACGCTGTAGCTCTCATGAGAAAGGTACAAACTGTCCGATTGGGAAGGGTTTCACCGTAGCCCTTACAAAAAGTGCTCAGATGCACCTTTAAAACCATCTGGTCATGCATACACTGAAGTTGACTGAAAATATAAAAGTCCGATGGAATGGATGTATTGTCAGAAAGAAAGATTGGTGACTTGTGGTGTAACCATAGAGTTTTAGAATTTTTTTGTCATTAAACAATATATCACGAGACTAAACACGGGTTCGGGTAGACCTGTGGGTCCCCAGGTCATACTCCGAACCCACCCGACCCGAGTACCCAAGTTACCCGTCCCAGCCCTAGGCAAGTGTATATTTAAATAGAAGGACAAATCTGATTATCCCTATAAAATGTTGAGTAGTATATGTGAAATTACATCTTGATTTCAATGTGGTGACAAGACACTCTTTCTTCAGGCAACTGCGAGCTGAGAGTACAGTGAAAATAGATTCCCTTCTTGGATTTAACAACACAGGCAATATATGTAAGTCGTCATCCAGCAGGTTACACATGATACAGTCTCGTTCTTCTATTCTCTGCACAGATGTATTTGCTCGGTGAATAGATATGCTGCATCATTTCAAATATAAACACATTTGTGGTAGTTTCTATGTGATACTGTCTGTACATTTGAACAAGAAAACTCAACTTCAACAAAAAAAATTAGCAGTTATAAGCATTTCTCAGAACTCATAACTGTTGCCATCCTGGGACCCCCCTCGTTCATGCCTTGGACCCCCCAAATCATAACTGACAGTTGAAACTCTCAGATAGACAAATAGACATCTTCCCGAGGTAAGGGCGTTAACTGACTATACAAGTCCAGTTTCCACCCTTGCTGAACTAGGCTGGAATTCCAGAGTTACATTTTGGCAGGACTAACGAGTCCATGCATAGTCCATTCAAAATTGCGTAGTAAACTAGACATCCGGTCCATAAACAACATGGATTTCAACATGCAGACTTCTGTCAACTGTAGGATTTGCAAAACAGGTGTACCGCCAACTGGGCAATGACAGAGATTTTGCAAATCTTTTCATGTTTATTATCAACGTCTTCAAATGATTTAAGGCACTTCGCAAGGTAAGGCTCGTTTTATGACGATATAGATCTTGACTATCGATTGGATGGTCTTGACTGGGCGCCACCATTTTGTTTAAGCAATTGTAAGTGATAGAAGAGGTGGAGTCAATAGGAGTGACATAGAAGAGACATAACCCGTAATAGCCACTTATGGCGCTTCGATTGAGCCTTGAAATTCCAGCCAAGTTTGTCGAGTGTGGAAACTGGACTTTTATTGTCAGTTAATGCCCTTGCCTCAGGAAGATGACAAATAGATAGCCCAGGCAAATCTCAGGTGATGAAGGTGTATTTTGATTGTTACAAATGGTTTATGTATTTGCCAACTCAAAACTTTTGTGGGAAACCAATACATATTTTTATTTAAGTTAAATAATTTCAGCAAATTCTGATAAGCATCAGAGATGTGTTCAAAGCAAGTCAATGTGTGTTGGGTACAACTTGAAATTAAGACAAACACTTTTATAATTCTGTTTTATTTCACTCGACTAACATGTTTATTTGGGCCACTGATTCTAATTTTTTGGAAAGAAATCTATAAACCAAGTGATTAGAAAAGATAGCACTAAGTTGCCATTAATCTCTCTGATCATAATACCTGTATATGATATATATAAAGGAAGACATCTTATTGTCAAGACACAAGTGGCAACTATTTGTTTCTTTGACAGGTATCTGGCCATCTGAAGAAGTTATGACACATCACTGCCTCAAGGATGTAAACTGGTTTAGGTGAGCAATATCCGCTTGGATAGAACTGATTGAATTCTTAGGGACATACAGTGGTTCCTCTAATAGATGAATGGTGTGATGGGCAGCATCTCATAACTGATGGAGCATGGATACATTGCAAGTGCTGAGACACAACAGTACAGATTAACAGGGCATAACTGTCAAGTGGATCTCATAATTATCAAAATAAGAAAACAAAATTCAGAGGATTTAAAATTTATGGAACCTACTTGGCAGACTTCATACATAGTCATACAGGGTTTATTGTCAGATCTCAACTCAACTAATCCTGGCTTACCATCAACCTATCCTGGCTTACCGTCAACTAATCCTGGCTTACCATCAACTTATCCTGGCTTACCATCAACTTATCCTGGCTTACCGTCAACTTATCCTGGCTTTCCATCAACTAATCCTGGCTTACCATCAACTTATCCTGGCTTACCGTCAACTTATCCCAGCTTTCCATCAACTAATCCTGGCTTACCGTCAACTAATCCTGGCTTACTGGTAGTTTTCAACATGTTGACTATGTTGCTGAAATATTTGAATAATTTGTTATTTCTATTCCAGGAATAAAAGTGTTATAGAACTGGGCGGAGGAATGACCTGTCTGGCAGGTATTGCTGTGAGTAGAATCTCATCTCAGTTAGAGCACACACTGATTGTGTTGATCAATTCCGCATTTTGCTATAACTATGTGAGTTTAAATAAGAAATAAACAATGCATGGTCCTGCAGTGTTTTATTGTATGATAAACAACGACCATACATTGTTTATTCTGAAATGAGATATTAACATTAGGTACAGCCTCTTTTAGGATGTTAATAAAAAGTACACGCTTTTAACATATTTACCTGTATTTAAATAACGATGACTCCCTGAATAGAAACCGACCGCGGCAATGTCGGAGATGTCCAATTTATGAACAGGGGGTGTAATTTGGTCTTTCCTGCATATTCTCACAAGTTCCACGTCGATTATCTGAACCTTTTCTCCCAATACCGATTGTCATATCTCTCCCACTTTTGGGTGCGATCGTTCAACCATTGCATTCATCTGCACTGTCCAGCTACATCCATGGGGAACAACTCACAGGACACTTCCCTCTCAAAAATATTGTTTGTCCAATTTATGACTCATCAAGTTGCGAACGCATGTTCGAATTTCCAGAAATGACAGAACAATGTTTTATCGTGAAATAAACATGATAAACCATGCATCGTTCTTCATTGTTCTTTGCAATTTATTAAGTAGCTATCTTATATTACTTCATGCGTCCACAGCCCCTACTAACAGTGAAATGCCTCAGATGTTGGAGGTGAGCAGATGCATGTATACAAGATATAGAAACAGATGTAGACGTGTGTGTTTGTTTGTAGGTGGCTGCTTGCACAGAAGCTTCATGTGTTGTGCTCACGGATGGTAATGGAGACTCGGTTAAAAGTGAGCTATACTCTACTTAATATATTATCTGATCAGTCTTGTCACATATTTACCTGATGTTTGTCGTAGAAGCATTTGCTCAGAATGAACGGCAAACTCTAACCTACCAAAAGTAAACATGTAGAACATCAAGATACAGTCAAACACCGTTGTGTCGAATTTGAAGGGACCTAGGTAAATACTTCGAGTTATCCGAGGTTCAACACAACTTTGAGACAACATACATTCCACCCATCAAAGTTCGACACAATGGTGTTTGGCTGGATATCATGATCACGATGATTGCTTTATCTAGGGATGGTTCAAAGACGATGTCCCTGGAGGCAAAAGTAACTGTGATTGTCTATTTAGAAACACACAACACCCCCTTGTTTCTATCAGCATATCAAGTTCACTGCTGTTTAATTGGTCTTTAGATTGATGCTTTTGAAAGATGTTAACAGGCACACACAATTTCATTATGCTGATAAGATTTAATGGATCGAGTGGGGGTCAGACTCAATAAGTTGATTGATTGCATGTCACTGTACCTTGATGGTAAGCATTAGATGCATTAAAGAGTAATACAGGATGAGTATACAAACGGATAAAAATATTTAGATTTTACTAATACTTGTTAACAATGATTTTCCTAGTATTTCATGATGAAAACTTTGTTTCAGATCTGGATTTGATGATCAATGAGAACAAGGAGAGCTTCAGTACCACCGCCGTGTCTTCCAGGTACTGTGGGCCTCAGTGCAGCTGTCATAGCAGACTACATCCATCAGTGCAGCTGTCATGGCAGACTACATCCATCAGTGCAGCTGTCATGGCAGACTTCATCCTTCAGTGCAGTTGTCATGGCAGACTACATCCATCAGTGCAGTTGTCATGGCAGACTACATCCATCAGTGCAGCTGTCGGGGCAACTGAGTCCATCAGTGCAGCTGTCAGGGCAACTGAGTCCATAAGTGCAGCTGTCGGGGCAACTGAGTCCATCAGTGCAGCTGTCAGGGCAACGTAGTCCATCAGTGCAGCTGTCTGGATAGACTACATCCATCAGTGCAGCTGTCAGGTCAACTGAGTCCATCAGTGCAGCTCTCAGGGCAACTGCGTCCATCAGTGCAGCTGTCAGGTCAACTGAGTCCATCAGTGCAGCTGTCATGGCAACTGAGTCCATCATTGCAGCTGTCATGGCAACTGAGTCCATCAGTGCAGCTGTCATGGCAACAGAGTCCATCAGTGCAGCTGTCAGGGCAACTGTACTGTGTCCATCAGTGTAGCTGTCAGGTCAACTGAGTCCATCATTGCAGCTGTCATGGCAACTGAGTCCATCAGTGCAGCTGTCAGGGCACCTGTGTCCATCAGTGTAGCTGTCAGGTCAACTGAGTCCATCATTGCAGCTGTCATGGCAACTGAGTCCATCAGTACAGCTGTCAGGTCAACTGAGTCCATCAGTGCAGCTGTCATGGCAACTGAGTGCATCATTGCAGCTGTCATGGTAACTGAGTCCATCATTGCAGCTGTCAGGGCAACTGTGTCCATCATTGTAGCTGTCAGGTCAACTGTCAGGTCAACTGAGTCCATCAATAGCTGTCATGGCAACTGTGTCAATCGTTGCAGATGTCATGGCAACGGAGTCCATCCTGTCTAATTCCTTCACTGGCTAAAATACACTGGTGACTTGGTCCAAGATGAAAATAAAAATAGAAAAAATTAAGAACCTTTAGTATGTATAGATGTCCTGATTAATGTTAGGTGACAACGTATGTTACGTCTTTTTAAGACTGTGGTTCATTTAGTTGTGAGTTGCATGACACTTTTGTTGTTTTTGACAGAAGAAGCTTACGACAATGTACTTTGATTTGTTGTTTCCATGGCAAACTTTCACTTCCATTACGGTTTATGTATTTCCAGATTACTGCGCTGGGGCCCCTGTGAGGCGGCTACAGACCTAGAGGCCAGATTTGACTGTGTACTTTGTGCTGACTGGTGAGAGTGCTGATATATTAAGCCATGCTATAACTAAGTCCATTACAAATAAAACTGGAATTTATTCCAAATCATAGATTTTATTTTTATGACCACAAATCAATACACGACTGTTTGATCTTGTAATCGGTGTAAGCTGTGTGGAAAACAGTGCCTTCCTGCCTGTAACCGTTTCCGAGAATTAGTAGATTGACGTCTGCCCGGAGGAGGGATGGTCGGGGGAGGGGTTCGATGCCCGGTTGCGTCATACTAGAAGACATTAAAGGATGGTACTTGTTGTTACCCTGGCGCTCGGCATTAAGGGGAAAACGAGGACTGGACGGCTTGGAGTTAGTGTACTGTGTCTGAGTGGCATGGTATCTCAGTGAGACCTCACCTCGCGTTCCTTGCATACAAGCAGGTTAAGAGAGGAACATCTTACAAAGGACACTGCAAACAAGCCTGCTTTCAGTTGAGGTCATCAGTTGTGTACTGTTTACATTTTCACTTGGTCCATATTTAGGTATGTTCAATTTGGTAGGTTTAAGAAATCAGACCGATGATTCCTGATGAATATATGACGCTTTTTATGAATACATAATAATTCACCTGATCAAGGAGCAAGGAGTACCTCTGAAACGTATAAGAATAAGTAGAAGTTTTTATCCATAAAATGTGTGATGTATTTATGTTCTATGGACCTGTGAAGATCCGGGTTAGAATAGGTCTTCAGCAACCCATGCTTGTCGTAAGAGGCGATGACGAACGGGATCTGGTGGTCAGGCTCGCTGACTTGGTTGATCCCTGTCATCGTATCCCAATTGCGTAGATCAATGCTCATGTCACTAGAATGTCTGGTCCAGACTCGTTTTATTTACAGACTGCCGTCATATAGCTGGGGTATTGCTGTGTGGGGCGTTAAACAAACAAAAAATAAACCAAACAAAATATGTTCAACCAACTTGTAACTACCTATCAAAGACTTCATGATTCCTGATGATGTTTAGTTAAGTTGTTTTGTTCAGTTCAGCAAATTCTAGGATGATGTCCCGAGGCTTCATTGCAAAACATGCAAGTGCTGATTTTTCATTCATTTTCAGTTTTTTCTTTGACGAGGGTCGCAATGACCTGGTGGATCTGGTGCATTCCTTGCTCCGGCCTGGGGGCCAGGCTGTAATGTTTGCTCCACACAGAGGCCCAACATTACAGGCGTTTGTCCATCTCGCCTCGGACAAGTTCGATGTTAAAGTTACAGATCATTACGATGACAAGATCTGGAAGTTACATCAACAGGTAACCATTGCAACACAGCGCACGTACACTGCTGGAAACTATTAGCTAATCGGATGCATGTTTTAGATATTAAGCTGTGCATGTATAATTGAATTATAAGTGATCTTGAAGCAAGGATAAACAGGAAGACAAAATAGTGTGTAGTACGTTATGTGGATGATATTTTGTATTAATTCTTACAGACACCATCTGTGTCAGTTTAAAATATATCTGTGAATATTTTCAACAATAAGAAAGGATGCCAAAGATGTTGAGGTTGACTATCAAAGGAATGTCTTAATAGATAGTGGTCTGCCCGGAGAACGAAAGATCCGGTGTTTGATTCACTGGCCGCGTTTTAACAAAAGACCCTGTCTGGCACTCAGCATTTAGGGGTTAAAACAAGGACTGGGTCGGCTCGGAGTCAGTATACTGTGTCTGAGTGGGGTATTCATGTAATATTCCAGAATGGTATCGTAGTGGGCTAGCACTTTAAATCGGCATCAGTCCGGACTAGTACAAGCAGCCATACACATGCACGTCACTATATACATAAGTGCAATTATCTTGGACGTGACGTTTAACCCATTTCACCTCACCTCGTCTTTGGAAATTAGTGAGAAGTGATGTAATGAATTCAGGAACAAATACCTGGTCATCTCAACATTTATTTGAAGGCCAAGGGGATGAATGAGACCCTATCGACAGTGATGCCCTGTTAACCTGTACTCTTGTGTATCAGCAGTTATTATATATATGCATGCTACATCAGTTATGAGATGCTCTCGCAAGACTATAGTGAATGCCCCTTATTAATGAATCATTAAAACAGGGAGTGTCCGGACTACCAGGGTCATATTAGCAGGTTCCACTGTACATCTTAATGCAGTCCTAGAATGACATAGTGATTAAATGTTACTTTGTTGCAGATGAAAGTGAAAGGCCCTGAAGAATATGATGAGAACCTGCACTACCCAGTGTCGGTGTTGCTGAAGAAGACTGGATGTTCTTAACACTGACTTATATGTACCCACAGACTTACCTCCCCTGTCACGAGAACCTGCACTACCCAGTGTCGGTGTTGCTGAAGAAGACTGGATGTTCTTAACACTGACTTATATGTACCCACAGACTTACCTCCCCTGTCACAAGACCGACACTACCCAATATAACACATATAAGACTGGATGTTCTTAACACTGACTTATATGTACCCACAGACTTACCTCCCCTGTCACAAGACCGACACTACCCAATATAACACATATAAGACTGGATGTTCTTAACACTGACTTATATGTACCCACAGACTTACCTCCCCTGTCACAAGACCAACACTACCCAGTATTAGTGTTGCTGAAGAAGACTGGATCTTCCTAATACCCACAGACTTACCTCCCCTGTTACATGACCGACACTACCCAGTATTAGTGTTGCTGAAGAAGACTGGATCTTCCTAATACCCACAGACCTACCTCCCCTGTTACATGACCGACACTACCCAGTATCAGTGTTGCTGAAGAAGACTGGATCTTCTTAACACTGACTTATATGTACCATCAGACTTACCTCCCCTGTCACAAGACCGACACTACCCAATATATGTGTTGCTGAAGAAGACTGGATCTTCCTAATACCCACAGACTTACCTCCCCTGTCACAAGACCGACACTACCCAGTATATGTGTTGCTGAAGAAGACCTCCCCAGTCTAACTGCCCTTGTCACAACTGCCTTGTTTACCAATGCCTTCACCAGTGTGTACACACAAACATCCAGACCCCAAGTCCTGAATGATTTCACAATCCATCCAACCGGCAGTCCCTTGTGTTGCCTGGATGACACTAGTTTCCATGGAGACCATGGATTGATATTGTTGATGCTGTGGAAACTGAAGGTCCTGCATTGATGTGCAACAACAAGTCATATTTCAGTATTCCTCGCTATTGCTCCCTTGAATGTGACGCTAACTTGGTTATCGTGCGCAGTAGTGCATGACTGCCAAAATGTATATACATTTATAATAAAATCAAGTTTTGCACTAACTCAATGTTTTTTCCCCATCACAAAAGACGTTACCAGCTGATCACTGCGAGCTCGCAACACCGGAAATACCAATCAACAATTCCGAACTGCAGTCCGCAATTTTAACCTATTATTACACTATCTAATTACAAAAACATGTTTGTTGTTTATCTGGACTTGTGTTTGTAACATATTTTATTAAGTTTATTAAAAAATTCATTCAATATTGTTTACATTAAGTTTTGCGTAATTGTGTGTGAAGTGATCATTTGATCACACAACTCACAGTTATTTACAGCAACCACAGTCAGATTACCCCCATTGACGCCTTGAAACAAACTTTAGTTGATAGAGAATGGATACATGTATTATAAATGCCATGCTTTGACTTGTTAAGGCTTAAAAAAATAAAAGAATTGGTTCTCAGACAATGACTTTTGAAAATATAGTGCGGGCGGGCGACGTTTATTTATTTAGTTTTTTTTTGGGGGGGGGGGGTTCACACTAGTATGTAACAAATAAACAGTTGTGTACAATCAACCTGGAAAGGGCCTCCCTACATAAATGAATTCCTTGATGAGTAAAATACTGGATTACAGTTTTTGACTACCATTGGACCAATATATATAATATTGAAGGACATTTTTTTTTTAAATGGAAATAAAAACGAAACATGCGGCAAACTTTAGGATGAGGCGGGGGTGCCTGAGAACCAAGACTATCATTCTTTTAGCCTGAAAGGGAATTTTTTTTTATCCCGACCAATTGCTGAATATATGCTGTATATATCTTTATAAGGAATTACGGTTATAACGAACTACAATAAGGGGTCCCTTTGAGTTCATTATAACCATAGTTTACTGTACTCTTTGTGTTCATGGGGAGAAGTTGAATGTGTTTGACTGTGAGTGTTCGATAGTGAGTGTTTACTGTGAGTGTTTGATAGTGAGTGTTTACTGTGAGTGTTTGAATATTAGTGTTTGATTGTGAGTGTTTGACTCAGTGTTTGACTGAATGTTTGATTGTGGGTGTTTGTGAGTGTTTGATTGTGAGTGTTTGATAGTGAATGTTTGATAGTGAGTGTTTGTGTATAAGTGGACCCTGGATGTTGTGGGAGACCTGATGTTCTGATGAGAGGATGGTTGTGTGTGACATTCCTTGTATATTACCCACACGGGTAGAATGATTGAGTGTAATAACTGTCCGACATTTGCACATGTCCCTTTTAGCAATTCTCCATGCTAATAGGTCAGTTGAAGCCATAATACGTCACAAAGCTTCATTGTTAAGAAAAATATGATGTCCTCCATTGTTTGTCACATCACAAAGTGATTACGTGACGTCATGGCAAACAATAGGCTGATTTCATTGGCGTTTCTCTGTAGGGTTGATATTTCATACAGTTTTCTTAATTCTCTCTCTTAAAATGTCAATAGGTGATATATATGAGAATATATAGAATAAACTACTCCAAACTCAGAATTACGGTTATCTGGCCCTCGTGAATGAGTGTTGTTAGTCACTGACAAAGGCTCGGGATTCATACCGTTTTATTCTCCAGATATACATTGGCTATATGCACGCTTCAACCTGTCACTATACATACAACATAGGTACCTCAAACTGAAGATCCGGGGTAGAATAGGTCTTCAGCAACCCATGCTGGCGACTATGCTTGTCGTACTTTAAGAGGCGACTAAGGGGATCGGGTGGTCAGCCTAGCTGACTTGGTAGATGCCTTTTATCAATCCCAATTGCGTAGATCGATGTCAATCACTGGTTTGTCTGGTCCAGACTCGATTATTTACAGACCGCCGTCATTTAGCTAGAATATTGCTGAGTGCGGCGTTAAACAACAAACTTCAACCTGTCACTTTATATCCAGCATAGTAAACTCGGGACCGCCCTCCAACTGATATGTCATTTGTCATGCATTCATTTCTGAATAAATAAAGAGCAAGTTATTTTGTGGCGTTTGATTGGTTAATTAAGCAATCGTTTTTGCATTTATTTATCCCAAATTATTTTTAGGCCACGCACACCAACAGATTACTTTTGCCTGACAAACAATAATTGTGAACTATTAAAGTGATTTCCTCAACCATGTAAACGCTAAAGGTGAAGGAGATGTGAAACACTACACTAATTAACCCAACGGAAGAATCGGCTCAGATAATTACATGTAAATTAACACTGTAATAACAGATTAAGTACATATGTGGTGTTTCAGCATCATATAACAGAAGCCTGTATTATATTACAGTGTGTTTATCGTAGTGTACGTGGGGGCACAGGAGGCCTAAGTGTTGGGGTTGTTGCAATTCCTTGAGTTGCCAGGATCTGGGAGAGGGGTATCCAGAATAACCCGATTGTGAACCTTGATCTGTCACCTCCCCTACATGTGTGTTTCACCAAAGAACCGCCTCTCTGTTCTAGTGGTTAGAGCGTCTGCCCTGAGACTGTCCAAGGCCTTGTAACGTCTGGCTGAACACTGTCCCCAAGTCCTAGTGGATAGAGCGCAGACAAAACAAACTTTATAGCCATCAATGACCATTGTACATTTAAACACATACCTCTTTGGCAATTAAATTGTGACTAGATATTGAAAATTCCTATAGAACAGGTAATCATTACACGTTTAGCTCACCTGAACAAAAAAACTTTCGGGCACACCTTGGCACAAAGTCAAAGGTAGGGGTACATTGTTCAATTATAATGTTTGCATAAACAATATCGATCACCAAATATTGCCTTTGATCTACTGTGACTTACTCCAGTTTTACATACACCTGATTCTTATACTGTCCCAGGTGAGCTACACAGCCTTGTTTGTCAGCAGTGACACAAAAAAGGAGGAAACTAGGTCAAGAACAATCACGTGTTGTTTTATTTGTTTTGTGGATATCTAATGCAATTACAAGAACTCTGTACATCCATTCAATATCAAACTACCTATTCCCGAAATTCAACAAATATCAATGCGTATGTTCGTGGGACACTCAACTCTACATTAAAGAGTGGGTCATGGATCGAACTTTACTGCCAGAAGAATCATTGTACACTTCTTGTTCAGTTGTCGAGTACCAAGCCTCGTGGCAATATGACGCACTGATATTGACTGCTTATGCTGGTATTGTTACCAAGCGACTTGCACTTGTCTGTCTGAAGGTCAAACATTCGGAACATGGAACTAAACTGCCTGGCGAAAGAAAGGGTACACAATTCTTGATGGTGGTTTAAATGAAACAACCAAGAAATGGGTTTCGGTGGTGAAGTATTGATGCGGGTATCATAGTTGTGTTCTGGACTTTATTTGCAGTGTCTCGGTGACTGTTAGCCTAGTAAAAGTTTGATAACGTTTGTAATTGTTTTTAGTTATCAAATCCAATTTTCAAGTCTATACTATCTTTTCCCCAGACAGTTTATCACCTGAAAGGTTAAATGTTTCTTCGGGTATTGACATATTAATTGAGTCTTGGAATATTGTGACTTCAAAGTTAAAGCAGATGATCAAGTGAGCTCCGATAAATACGATCTAGTACAACTCGCGACCCGTGATGATGCTTGCCGTAAAAGGTGACTATGCTTGTGAAAGGCGACTAACGGGATCGGGTGGTCAGGCTCGCAGACTTGGCATGGTATCGTATCTCAATTGCGTGGATCAGTGCTTATGATGTCAATCAATAGATTGTCTGGTCCTGACTCGATTATTTACAGGCCGCCGTCATATAGCTGAAATATTGCTGAGTGCGGCGTTAAACAACAAACAAACAACACAACTCGCATCGACGATGCCATACCGCTGGAATGACGTTCAGTGGGCACTGTGCTGTTAGTAGGGAACGTTACATGTGGTTATACATTATACAACGTGTGAAATTAAGTTCAGATTGGCGTTTGGGTATTCCAGTTGCAAAGCATTCGTACTGTCAATATTTGCGTTTACAAATATTTTTCAAATCATTTCATGTTTTTGATAAAGATGCTGTCGGGATTTTATGCACTTCGCGAGGTAAGACCTGTTGTATTACAATTTAGATTTGGATTATTGTGTAAGATCGTCTTGACTGGGCCCCGCCATTTTGCTTGAAGCAAATGCATGTGGTATGAGAGGTGGAATCTAATTGGCCAACAGGAGGGACATAGAAGGGACGTAACTCGTAATAACCACTGGTGGCGCTACGATCGAGCATAGAAATTCCAGCCTAGTTCGGCAAGGGAGGAAACTCCCTTGCCACGGGAAGTGGCCCGAAATTAGGAACAGCATGTGACCACAGGATTAAGCGGAATCCCCAAATCAGGAATTGTATGTGGACACATGACGGACATCTCCGAAACAAGGAACAGAATAAGTACACAAGATTACACCTGAGTACCTAACCATGGGGACTGTCTCCGTGGTCAAGCGTTCGTCCGGAGAGCGGAAGGTCCGGGGGTACGATCCCCGGCCGCGTCTAAATACGTTAAAAGATGGTACTTGAAGTTACCCAGTCTGGCGATGGGCATTAAGGGGCTAAAACAACAACTGGTCAGCTCGTAGTATAAGGTGTCTGAGTGGGGTATTCATCGGCATGGTATCTCAGTGGGCGAGCACTTTAATTCGGCATCAGTTCGGACTAGTACAAGCAGCTACACAAACACACACGTGCATGCACGTCTCTATATAAGTGCAACAATCTCGGTCGCGACGTTTAATCCCATTTCACCTCTCCTCACCTGGAACGGTTTGTAGACTCGGGATGACAACAGAGTCCCGAAATTAGGAAAGGTATGTGGACATATGATAAATAAGTCCCGAAACACCCCTAGCATGATGTAGGGATGTAGATGTCTGGCCTTTTGTCCGGAGACACGAGTGTCTGCAGGTTTTCCGTGTCCTCCCTGTTAAGGCCGGGCGGAACCATTTGGAAACAGGTGGAGGGGATCTGGAGCCGTCTCTGTCTGGACTCAACATCACGCAACAACATGGACATAGACTTGCCGTCCACGGTCATGCCACTACTTGACACGTTAATGTAACCCAGCTCAGACCTGTCGCCTTCTGGCTCAGTGGAGAAGAAACTGGTCTGTCTGGTTTGGGGTCTGATACTAGGGGTCTTCTGGTCAGGGAGGCGGAGTGGATCATCGACTGGGTGAAGAATGGCTGTCACCCTCTGGAGGAGTGCTCTTGCCGTCCGGTCAGACAAAGGCGTCTTCTTTGTCATGAAGGACTGGAATGTCTTCAGGATGAGCTCGTCGTAAATCGGAGTGAGCATGTCGATTTTAGGAAGTTTGAGGGGGTTAGCCGCGCGCCTTTGCTTTGTGCGTGATGATGTGTCGATGACTTGGGTTGGTTCTAGTTTGCTATGTGTTGGTTCTTTGGGCTGCACCACTGGTTGCTTGATCTCAACAGCTATAAAGTCTTCAGCACTCTGATCTACCCTTGGAAGTTGGATGTTGCAACCTTTGGTTCCAGAAACATTCTTTGAAAAATGAACTTTCCTAGAAGAACAACTATCTGGCGAGTCGGATCTGTGTGTATTACATTTGAGATCTGGTAGTCCAGTGTCACAGACTGAGAAGTGTGGTTTTTCAGGGCACCCTTGAGACCTATTAAAGCCATCCGAATCAACCCCAGATGCTTGAGAGTTCTCATCATCGTCAAAGAGATTATCACCGTTAACAAACACCGTTTCTTGAGACCTAACATCCGATCTCTCCGATATTGAGTTAAAAGGAGTAGTGGGTTGTCTCGAAAGCCAAGGACTGACAGACTGAATGGCATTCGTCTTCATTTGCTCAACTTTAAGCCCCACTTGCGACCCTAGGGCCTTGACCTGCTTGATGTCTGCGTCATGCTGACGTTTCTTCTCCCTCCGTTTGGTAAGAAACTGATGACGACTTTTCGCTGCATAAGCTTTACGCGATTGTCTCTGACCCTTATCAGGATAGTTCTCGGGGAGACAAGGAATCTTGTCCGCTTTTACAACAAAGTAGACGACCGGTAGCTGGTACGATGTTTTACTTTTGGATCCAACGAAACTAACATGGTGGTTGCTGCTTGACGTCCCTCGAGACTTTTGGAAATGGAAGCTGGACTTTGACGATTCTAATCTTCCACGAGCTGATTTCAGTTTGGATTTGTAAGTGTCGTCGTCAAGAAGAACGGGCGACTTTCCCGCCAAGACGCCACGACCTGCAGGTGTTATGTATCCTTGTCCACGGCTTGTAGGCACCTCGGGTAACATGTTCACGTCTGTGTCGCGAGGTATAGAATTTGGGTCGCCTGCCTTTGAGGTGAGCATGACATCCATGCCCTTTTCTATACACACCGTGTCCATGTTGTGTCCAGAAAGTGAACTCCGGAGATGACCATAATATCTGCAAGTACACAAAATTCGAACTTAAGGAACATTTTCTTTGTCAAATTCATACCAATAATTATTGATGAAATGTAGCATCTCCGTCTCCGAAGAAGTCATGAGCTGCTTAGTACAATTTTGGGCAACATGTTTCTTATTTGCCTCATGCATATTTGATATTGCACGAAATCACTACAGTGGATAAATTAACATAGACACATCAACCGGAACTAGTAAACTGCCGGACAGAGAGAAAGTATACACTTAAAAACTGGATTTGACCCAAAAAAGTACAAACGTTTAAAAACACGTTACTAGGCGGAAAACGGTCGCCGAAACACTGCAAACTTAAGCTTCAAAACACATCAATGATACCCTTGTCAAACTACTTTATCATTGAATAATCATTTCTTGCTTGTACTGTCCTTTGCTTGGCAATTTAGCATATATGTGTTACTCCTGAATATTAGGGTTTTATAACTGACGATGAAACCCTAACTTGAACTCAATATAACGTATCTTTTAACAAACAAAATAAGTGCCAAGAAGACCAAATGAGTATTATGATGAAACCAGCACTAAACAATAATGTCGACCTTGACCGGTTTGCTTTTTGTTGTTGTTGTTGTTGTTGTTGTTGTTGTTATACCAGTCAACCCATGAAGACCCGGGTCAGAGTTGGTCCTCAGCAACCCATGCTTGTCATAAGAGGCGACTAACAGGATCGGGTGACTTGGTTGATGCATGTCATCGTATCCTAACTGCGTAGACCGATGCTCATGATGTCAATCACTGGATTATGTGGTCCAAACTTGATTATTTACAGGCCGCCGTCATATAGCTGAGTGCGGCGTTAAACAACAAACAAATGATAACAGTCACGGCCTAGACATGTAAACATACGCTCAGTCTTCTGGTGTTTTGTCGTGCAGGTTGTTTACGTGTTACGGGATCACCTAGTGATGCCGGCGTCTCAGTCGTTGCCTGTCCTCCCAAACGTCCTTCGTGTCAAGCCTACATGTTTTAAGATTGATAATGCGATATCTCATTTCATCTCACATCAATCTCCGTGACATGGCTAGCGACTACTGGATACTCATAAGTCAGATACTGGATATCTTTCAAGAAAATATGATATCAGTATTTATGGATTATCTGTCACGAGCGAAATTAATGGTCCAGTTAACAAAATGTACGGGTTTCTATTCCTGAAATTGTTTTGAATCTCTAACACCTACACGTAACTGAACAGAATATTTGTTTATTTACCAAGTTGACAATAGATATACTCCATGTATGTTTACGAGAGTTTGTCCGTTTGTTGTTTTATGATGTACATATATGACCTGTTTATGTATATTTAACTTTACAATCTCTCTGAGTGACCGACAGCGTCGCGGCATATGTTAGTATTCAGGTAAAACTAGTTTTTCCGTTCCCGTCTGTATGTACTGCATAAATACTTATGGTTAAGATCATGTACTTTATTTATGAATATCGAGATCAAATAACAAAAAGAGACACCAGCTATCATTGGAGATTCTATTCTCACAAACCTTAAAACATGCAACAATTCAACGTACAATAAAACAACCCTGGATCAACAATGTCTACAAAACATAAGAGATAGTATATGACCTATACATACCCTAGCACCTGTCAAGTTGTTGTCGTGCCACTAAAGACACCTGTGCAGGCAGTGGTACCCTGCCGAGTGTTAGTTTGTCCACAGTGTTGCGGAAAACCTATGTCGATTACAGGTGAAGCGTTGCCAATCTCTAATCCCACTAACGCCAGCATTGTTTCACTGGAACGCTAACCCATGCCGCGATTGTTACACCTTAAGATCTTCCACCAGATTTCACCTTTACAATGATCAAAGCATTTACCTGCGTTCTGGAGCAGGTCCTTGCGCTGGCTTGTTCACATGAACGGCGTTTCCACTGACGTCTGTGTTGAATTACCGCAAACCTACACCTAGCACCGCCTAGCTACCTGCACTACGGGACAACCCAATTAAAGGGTTCGCAGTAAAACCCGTGTCTTTAAATCTGTTGCATATTAAACTTGAAGGTCAACGAGAAATTTGAACTTCTCGCTTTGCGAGATAGGTTTGAATGCGTCATAAGGTTTTGGACGTGTTCATGATAGATTGAGAGTGAGTCTATTAAAACGTGTACAGATAAGGTGTGTTGGAGACGATTGATGGGCGCTCATGAAATATTGCTTTAAACTGAAACCTATACACTTACTTGTGATTTATGTGAACGAGATTTGTAAAACTTTTGAAGTACTTGTCATGCCTTATATGTAATGTACCCTTACACGATATTTTGAAAATGTAAGCACGTTGTATCATTATGTATGAGACGTATACTTTATGCATAAGTCTCATAATATATATATAAAATAGAAGAATCAGGTGATCCTTAACATTTTTAGTAGTATATTTCGGCATATTGGTTGTTGTTTAACACCACACTCAGCAATATTCCAGCTGTATGACGGCGGTCTGTAAGTAATGGAGTCTGGACCAAACAATCCAGTGATTGACATCATGAGCGTCGATCCACGCAATTGGGATCGATGACATGCATCAACCAAGTCAGCGAGCCTGACCACCCGATCCCGTTAGTCGCCTTTTACGACAAGCATAGTCGCCTTTAACGGCAAGCATGGGTTGCTGAAGACCTAATTTCCCCCGGATCTTCACGGGTCATTTCGGCATGTATTTACATATTCACCCGAGATTGACGGTGCCACGGGTTGGGCAAGGTACGTTCACCTTTTCACGAACACCTGGCATCATCAAACAAACAAATAAACATTATTTGATATTAATTCATAAACACATGCTCATGATATAGGAATCGTATCTTGTCATCTTCGGTATTTCTTGATTTTATGATGATGATGGTGATGATGATACTGTGAAAGTATGATATTGATCAGTAGTCATAGGAGTCACTGGTTTTGTTTGTTTGTTGTTTAACGCCGAACTCAGTAATAGTCCAACAATGTGATAACGGTCTGGACCGGACAATCCAGTGATTGACATTATGAGTATCGATCTACGCACCTGGGATACGATGACATGCATCACCAAGTCAGCGAGCCTGACCACCCGATCCCGTTAGTCGCCTCTGAAGACAAGCATGGGTTTCCGAAGTAACCCGGATCTTCACCTAATGGAGAAGGGACAAGAGGTATCCCTGAAACGTTGTTACTGTAAATACAGTCTTGACTGTCATGTATGTCAGTCGAACACTGTTATTAATTAAGAAGATATTATTCTATATAAATCAGTTCTTCACGGTATCACGACCAATATCATTATGGGACCGAAAGTTTAATTCTCCGAATGTAATAAGGATTATGTTATACATTGGCAGTGACGTACGTCACGCACTTCATAATAGCCGCCGTTTTAGGGTGGCTTGTCGACAGTCATGTGTGTCCGCGTAATCAGTGCAACCTTTTTATCAGATGGATGAAGGCACGGAAGTCTCCGGGGTATAGCTGCTGTAGTTAATTAGCCCCGACATGAAAACACACACAGACTGGCTCAGATCCAGCCAGACTTGCTGTGTGCTGGTCCAGTCATAACCGGCTATGATCTATGGCACGAGCTCACGCGAGAAACTCTGCATCAATGCTGGGCAGTAAAGAGGCTGATTGTTATGCCTCGTCATGAGAACGATGTAGTTTCACTTTATTGGGTATATACAATACCGACATATTAATTATTCAGGTAATCAGTGGACATTCCCACATATAGATTTAATATCATTATGGCAACTGATTTAAACAAGCTACTTCTCAACCAATACTGAATTAGTGTAAAAAGTGCGGAAAAAACAGTTAACGGACTCTTAGAAGCAGGTGGACAGTCACACGCGCTGAAGTGGTTTACTGTTGGAATAAATCATTTTTCATAACAGTAACTATTGAACTAAGTTTACACCCGACATTGTCACTCGAGAGCTTCTGAAGGACAAGTTATGTAGGTTAACATTAACTGTAGGTGAGTGGGCAATGCTCATCAATATGATGATCGGGTTATATCAGACTGCAAGGGAACACTGATGACCATTCACATATATAATCGGACTGAATGGTCTGACTGTATGGAGACATTGGTGAATATTGCTACAGATAATCAGACACTGGTCTGACTGCACGAAGACACTGTTGAATATCACCTGCAGATAATCAGACTCTACGGTCTGACTACACGAAGACACTGTTGAATATCACCTGCAGATAATCAGACTCTACGGTCTGACTACACGAAGACACTGTTGAATATTACCTGCAGATAATCAGACACTGGTCTGACTGCACGAAGAAACTATTGAATATCACCTGCAGAAAATCAGACTACTCTACGGTCTGACTGCACGAAGACACTGTTGAATATTACCTGCAGATAATCAGACTCTGGTCTAACTGCACAAAGACACTATTGAATATTACCTGCAGATAATCAGACTCTACGGTCTGACTACATAAAGACACTGCTGCATTTTTCCTGCGATGAATATGTGTGAAAACGTGTTCACATTTTGCAAAACGGCGATTGCTTCCGAGCTACAAAGGGTTAATCGCTGGATGTTTCATGTGCCCCTGTCTAGGCAGGCCGTCCACACGTCTACAGTCCTTGTGCAGTAATTAGAACACATTTAATTTCGGATTATTTTTTCTCTAAAATGTCGTCTTTGATGTTATTCAAAAAAACACTGACAGTCGTGAAGAAAGCTGTCTGCGTTGTCGTCCACGGTCAACCTACTTCACAGAAACAACCCAGGAACAGGTGATGCGTGGGTATACTGTCCTCAATATCAGGACAACTCACACATAGTCAGGGCCAATCCATGTTGCTCTTCAATACCAGCGGCGTCGATAAACAGGTGTGATGATATACTAGTGTGACCGTGACTACATACAACAGCGGATGTATTGGAACACCAGGATCTGGAGCAGTACCTTGATGCCATCGGCGTCCTTTGTTTGTCTCTGTGATGCAAGCGTGGGAGACGGAACGTAGGACGTAGTAGCATGATACATCAGTGTTGACTGTCAACAGAAGGAACAGTATAGCGCTGAGGACAATAACTCAATGGGGAAGTTTGGTCTGGTTCCGTTGGCATGTGAGTACCAATAGTACATTTTTATACCATCCACGACCATTCCGCGTTCGAGCCTCTGCGTGAGGAACATAAAGGCTTTGGTTTCGGGGGCGGCGGGGAGTGGTATAAGTAGTCTGAAAACGATTTTGGTATAGGCGAAAATTATATGTCGTGGTATCTGATGTATCAAGTAATAAGTCGGCATGGGCTTGTTTTTCTCCTTCAGTCAATAGAAATAAATCACATATTTATTAACTAAATAGTTCCACTGGCACTTTAAGAATGGAGGATGGTAATATTCGTGGAGGTAGTTGGAGGCGAATAAAAATGAATTCTATGTTCCGTGAATTTGAAATGTCCACAAGGAGCATGTTATGTTGCCTGTGGCATTGGATAGGAAATGTTTACACGTGGCGGGTCTGTTACAAGAAATTAATCATTCTGTGTTGATTCCTATCCCTGATAGAGACTGGACACTCTAGGCTATGTGTCAATATTTACCACCGTTGTTGACAAGTACTGGTGGAGGATGTTGGGGTTATATTATTATGGTAACAACCTTCAGTCAGAGTTAGTTTCAAGGTACATCTCACTTTACTTACACAGCATCTGTTCCTGTTGTCTACATACGAACTGTTGGGGTATATCTACAGCACGTGACCGCGAAGTGAGATCAGTGAGTCAACCAGAAGCTACCCGTGACATGACTTAAGGCTAAATAATTTAATTTTTAGATTTCCAGTACAATATATATTTTGTTACATATTTTTACAACCTGAAAAATCTTTGTAAATTAACTGTCGATTGATATGAAGAATATATGTTTGGTTGGACATAGGGTGTATTTCGTCAAGTGGGGGAACACATTCAGTGATGTGTTTCGTCTGAAGGTACTTTGGAACAAAACAATTATGCGAGGTGAGGCGTCCGGTAGTGATGCGTGGGGAATAAGATCTATGAAATGATCTTATTACATGACGAATGGTCATGTTTACACATTCTTGTAGTGTCTAGCCAAGCATTTCGTTACAGTATATAAATATAACTAGTTCTTTGACATCATCCGTGTTTGTAGATGACCCAAGCATGTTAAATGTACATGCTTTTGTCTTTGGGAGACATGTAGAAGAATACTTACTCGTATGTATGTATCTAACTCGAAGTGATTCGTACCTTGCACAAGCCTAAATAAAATAGTACTCATCTTCAATAATTATGCCCTTCATTGCAAAACTCGTTTTCTCGGCATTCTCGTTTAATAGTTTGTTTGTTTGTTGTTTAACGCAGCACTCAGCAATATCCCAGCTATATGACGGCGGTCTGTAAATAATCGAGTCTGAACCATGCTTACCGTGAGAGGCGACTAACGGGATCAGAAGGTCAGGTTCGCTGACTTGGTTGATGCATATCATCGTATCCCAAATGCGTGATCCGATGCTCATGATGTCGGCGGTCTGTAAGTAATCGAGTCTGGACCAAACAATCCAGTCGTTGACATCATGAGCGTCGATCTACGCACTTGGGATACGATGACATGCATCAACCGAGTCAGCAAGCCTGACCACCCGATCCCGTTAGTCGCCTTTTACGACAAGCATAGTCGCCCTTTACTGAAAGCATGGGTTGCTGAAAACCTATTGTACCCCGGATCTTCACGGGTCGTTAATAGTAAAATAATAGTGCAAATTTTGTTTTGATCCTATTTAGTGAGATATAATCGAAAGTCTTTTAATTAGTAGATTACATACAATTCGTCTCTGATTCAAATGGTATCAATGACTCTGTGTCAGGTTAACGTTATTGTGCCACCGAATCTGGTGCACACTCGTATACACCGCGATGTCTACCAGTTACTTTCCAGAGTTTAAAGACAAGCAAGCTTACTATTAGTAGGGCTGTTTCCCTACCCCTACACAGTATCATGTGAGGGACCCGTCCCTGCCAACAAGTATGTTTGAGTGAAAATTGTAATCCGAATGTATTATCAGTACCTAGCTTCGGTCATGGGAGCCGTGTCTATGTACACCTATCGGAGGGCTAAACAAAGTAGGTGATCTAGACTACCAGTTTCGGTTGCTGAGTGGGTTAGATTGCTGAATTTGTGTTCTGGCGATTAGTAGCCTCACCCCGAGAGTGTGGGTTCGAATCCCGGAAGGGCCTCCAATAAAAATAGTGCTAGAATTTGTACTTTACCAAGAAAATATAATCCCAGATATAACATGTTATGTTTGACCACTTTCCCTTAATTTGACATATTTCTTGAGAAATATATATTGAGTGCGAAGTGAAAAACACCATCCTGGCGACCTGAAATACACTATCCTGACGCTATCTATGAAGTTTCATGTGGTTTGTTTCTGCACATGATTCTCTACGTTTGTACTCAATGATGTGTGGAAAAGTTAATTCTTCCCTCTTAGTTTCAGCCTCGTCAAGGCCGGTCTGGCACGCAGCGTGGGTGCTGCTTGTCGTGCAGGTATATGGGGCACCCACCAGCTCAACGCTCGACACCAACTCTACTCTCATCAACCAGACCCAAACAGGTCAGGACCAACCTGTGTTAGATTCTACATTCAGCAGCCAGGCCCAAACAAGTCAGGACCAACCTGTGTTAGATTCTACATTCAGCAGCCAGGCCCAAACAAGTCAGGGCCAACCTGTGTTAGATTCTACATTCAGCAGCCAGGCCCAAACAAGTCAGGGCCAACCTGTGTTAGATTCTACATTCAGCAGCCAGGCCCAAACAAGTCAGGACCAACTTGTGTTAGATTCTACATTCAGCAGCGAGGTCCAAACAAGTCAGGACCAACCTGTGTTAGATTCTACATTCAGCAGCCAGGCCCAAACAAGTCAGGACCAACTTGTGTTAGATTCTACATTCAGCAGCCAGGCCCAAACAAGTCAGGACCAACCTGTGTTACATTCTACATTCAGCAGCCAGGCCCAAACAAGTCAGGACCAACCTGTGTTAGATTCTACATTGATCAGCCAGACTCAGACAAGTCAGGATGATCCTTTGTCAGATTCTACATTGGTCACCAAGACAGAGACACCCCACGAGCAACTTATGTCTGATTTTCCAACATCACCTGCAGGGACGGACCTCCAGACATCAGTCATAAATACTGATTCCCCAACTGCTCCGTTATCAAGCATACTGTCACCGACAGGCAACGGTATCATAGCACCATCAAGCACGACACAAAATGAAAGTCTGACATTCAAATCTGACTCTGTTATAAATGCCAACCAAATGCAGCCATTAGACAAACAGTCTGATTTTACCGAAATATTAGCAAATAAAACTCATGTCCCTGATCCATCTCGAACTTGGGTAGAGTCAAGCAGCTCCTCACTATCTCTCAATGATTACATCCTGCAGCTGTTTGATCCTGACGCCTCGTACAGAAAGTGCACGGACGTCGTTAGCAGTTGGTATGACGCTTGGAGAAAGGCCAGACTAAGATCTACCCAGCATCCCGAAATACACTCTTCAAGCCCCGGATGCTATTCTGATTCAATGTCAAACATTGGCTGCGTAAGTGAAGCTCCTACCGAACACTTCACTCAGATTGAGCCAAGTGCGAGCTTCCGGTTCCGGTCTGATCCTAATGAACTTTCAAGCCTTGACTCGACTGAAACGGGCGAGGTCATGTCCTACACCAGTGATGCTAGCCTTCCTTTCAGCCCAGAACTAATTATGCCTGAAACAACAGCGTCCGAAACCATGAACTCTTCGTCTGCAGTTGATAGTGTCATCGTTTCATCAGTGAATTATACATCGTCTGCTACTGACAATGCAACTGTAGAATTCGTTTCAGAAATGTACAACATGTCATCGTCGTTTGTACCAGACACTGTACATTCTAGGTTCTCGGAGACGCCAGTATCGACACTGACGACTAACGATATGGACTGCACAGACTGCATCACACCATCTTCTGTAACATTATCTCGGAGTACTCCAAACAAAACAAGCATATTTCAAGGTCCTCAGCAAACAACGCCCTTAAATATATCTTTGGTAGTTTCAACAGGAACTATGAACGTAGAACCAGATTTGCAATCGAGTACGTCTGAAGTCCCGACAATGATTGTTTATTACAATTTCTCAGGGTCTATAGTTTTCTGTGAAACTACAATACCACCTAAAGTGCATGTCTCTAGCAGTTCAGAGATTCTACAGTCATTGTCAGACTCTACCAAGTCTCTGTCATCTGCGACAACTGTCACAGAAGGTACTGGGAACAATGTTGGAGGTGAGGGAACAATAACAGACGACACGACCCCGAAGATAGGATCCCCTGCAGGGGGAGCCACGGCTGTAGCAGACGGATCCATCGGGTCCACCTCATCTGCATCTGGCACTGGAAGCGGGGGAATTTCTGGCACTACAGGAGGACTGGGGCCCGGAAGGACGGAGTCGGGGGGAACAGGGACAGGGACGTCACTAGAAGTCCAAGTCCTCAGAACAACACCACAGCCGACCACTAGAAAAAAAGTAAGCCGGTCAAAATTTCACTGAAAACAGTACTTTACAGTCTGGGTAATTCATGTTCCGACATATAAATATATCTTTTCCGATACATACCCATTTCTTTTTCAAATCGATTAGGGGGTATTCCCCCTTTTTTATATTATCACACCATATAAACACTTCCACTGAAACTGATTCAGGTGAGCTGCTGACAGGAGGGTATGGTCGTTTCCGAAACAATTCTAAAAGATCTTTCCAGATATTGTTTGAAATGTCAAATGAATCCATTAGTTGCCTTAATTCTCTAGTTCATAAGTATCCTCCACTTTGCTGACCTAACAGCTTCCTGTTAGGTGCTCAGAAGTTTTTTTTATCAAGGTTCAAAGAATTTTATGGTAGACATGAGAAGGACATTTCCAAATTCGACTCATCTGTGACAAAAACGATGTCTGATTCAATTCCTTATTTTGACTTGTACCAGATGTTCCAGTGTATGTTCAGTAAACAATTGACTTGCCTTTGTATGCGTTTGTGACGGAATAGTTGCAATCGTACAATCGACTCTGCTTTTAGCAGAGATTTCGTAATATGGAAAGGGTTTATTATGATTATGATTATGAAAAGGGCTATATCGATTATATTTAACAGCTTCCTTCCTCGCCATAAATAGAATCATATCTAGGCCTAAAAGTTGTCATATAATTAGTATTGCATCAATATCAGCCAAATGCATAATATGACAGAGGCAGAGATTGACGCCCCCATATGTGTAGTGGGGCCATGGCTGATAATAACATTGTGAAAAACAACAGGCCCGATTTGTGAAAGCCTTATTTACGCGAGTGTTAGTCATATTCTGCCTGTATTATTTCTAAATGTAAAATATTAATCTTTAGAAGAGATGATAATTATTCTATAGTTAACATTACATATAAGATTTCGAAGCAAATGCAGTAAAAACATCTACTATTTTAGTTCACTTGAACTTTCAATTCAAGTGAGCTTATGGCGTGAGGTATTTCCATCGTCCGTCCGTCTGCCCGTTTATATTCCCATCTGAAACCACATGGCTAATGAAACTTTGCAAGAATGGTCCCAGCAATGGTGTCTCTCACGACAGCTATGCAATTTTTGCTTAATATTCAACCATTTCGGCATGTATATATCATTATGAAATTTGATATGCAGCAAGTATGTTGTGTGCACAGCGACATATTGTAAGTTTGTGTCGCATTTTGAATTCTATCTAAATCTTTACATTATTTTTGTCTTCCCATCCCTCAATATCCTGTATAGCTTATTATGCGACAGTTCCTCCGAAACCTAATAGTTAATTAAGCTGAAATTTGTTGTTTGCTGATCACAGCATTTATGTTTCTTAAATAACTCACAGAATTCACATCCGATTTCAAACATGGTCGCAAGGTCAGCCATATTTGAAATGTTATTTTTGCCGTTCATGTGTGTCAAAAAGAAAATAGCCTTGCTGTTTTACTGTTACTTAATTTTGAATATGCTGTGTTTATCCTTTCCGTATGACCTAATTTTTCGATTATTCCCGAACATTTTGGTGAGCCTGTATTTGTCACTTTCTGACACGTTTCCATTTCAGTCGAACAATGTGTCCCGGTCGGTGGTGATTGGCCTTGTGTGTGGGGTGGCCTTCTGTGTCGGCTTCCTGGTCATGTGTCTGTGCTTCTTTAAGTTCTGCTGCAACGGCCCCAGCATCTCCCCCCAGCTGTACAACTACAAGCCCCATTACCCCAACGACCCCCAGCTCGCCCCCTCACCCCCCACCACACACAGGGCGAAGAAGATATTTGTTGCCGATTGATCCTTGGAAATTCAATAAAAACAACAAAAGCCCACATTGAAGACAATGATAAGAAGATTCACTTGCAAGAGAGTGAGTGTATAGGGTTCTACTCCATAACCGAGTCTGGACTAGACAAACCAGTGGTTGATAGTGTGAGCATCGTTCCATGCCATCGGTGTTGAAGGCCACTCATTCTAGTTAAATCGTCTACGATGATCACCTGTATCAACATATTATGACCTGACTTGATAGCAGTGAGGATAATACAAATGAGAGTTCGTGTCTCAAGCGTATATCCTACTGCATACAACATGGAACGGAGTGAAACCCGTGAGGATCCGGGGTAGAATAGGCCTGCAGCAACCCATGCTTGCCGTGAGAGGCGACTAACGGGATCGGTAGTCAGGTTCGCTGACTTGGTTGATGCATATCATCGTATCCCAAATGCGTGATCCGATGCTCATGATGTCGGCGGTCTGTAAATAATCTTGTCTGGACCAAATAATCCAGTCACTGACATCATGAGCATCGATCTACGCACTTGGGATACGATAACATGCATCAACCAAGTCAGCGAGCCTGACCACCCGATCCCGTTATTCGCCTCTTACAAGCATAGTCGCCTCTTACAGCAAGCATGGGCTGCTGAAGACCTATTCTAACCCGGATCTTAACTATATATTTTATTGTCATTAGGATGGATGACCGCCATTGCGAAGCGACCTTTTAGGGCATGTGGGTAGCATTTTACAGGTCGTGTCATGAAGGCCACGTTGCGATACTAATCAATGGAGATTCAGTTTAAGGAGGTATCATGGAATTATATCTCTTCATAGACGTGTTTTATGGTAATCATTAATGGCGAGATTGGTGTGTATAATTTAGGTACGTCTGGTGACCAATCAAGTTGCGTTTGTACGATATATGAGTGCGTGAGTTGGGCTTGACCATGTTCCAGATTCCGGTTATATCGCGGCTGTCAGGGTAATATGGGAAAACCATCCTAAGAGAATCAGACAGCCGACGTTAACCACGATGGTAATACCTACGAGTGAAGGAAGGTCTGGTTCCTGACAAAAGATCTTACTCGGGGCGAATCTTGGATTCAACCCATGACCATCAAATCTGTCATCCTGGCACCAATTCTGTACAGCGATTTCTATCGCCTTTAGCGACTGGGCCACCCGTTCCCCCAAATCTGGACTCAAACATACCCGGACTGCAAACTGGCACTAGTTCAGTTTAAGTAAGAATTGACTTTCACTTTGCGTGAGTTCACTGGAGTATGAACCTTCATAGAGTATGGGCCAGACTGTATGAACGTCGGAGCATAATTAACCTTTGCTAGAAGTTAATATTTTACCACGTTTCAAGATTATTTTGTTAATCAAGCAGATTGTGTTAAGAATCTGAATTCAATACACTATTGTTGACTTGCACATATAGTTGTTGATGACCGGAAGGGCGTGCAACCATCAATTCTCCGTTACCTTGCTCCTTGATTGTACAGTTATATTCTTCCTATTCTGATACCATTAGATGTCATGTTTATACAAGTCTTCATCGAAGAAGATATGTCGTCGTCTTGTCATTGAAGCAAGTATCACTGTAAATAAAGTTATGTTTGTGAGCGCCCAATGTACTTTATTATGTTAATGGTCTTGAGCGATGCGACTGCGCATCTACAAAGTTAGTCCAGCTATGTGACAACGTTAGTCCAGCTATATGACGGCAATCTGAAAATAACCGATTCTGGACAAGACACTCTGGTGATTGACATCATGAGAATCTATCTACTCCATTAGGATACAATGACATGCATCAACCACGCCATCGAACCTGACAACCCGATCGCCTAACAGCCATGGGTTGCAAATGAGCAATTCTGGCCTAGATCTTCAGGGTTTTTAAAGAGAGTTAAATGGGACATTCAGACTAATCCATACAACGCCAGATTTGTTGGATTATAATCAAATCTAGATCAGGCGTCCAGTGACTAAAAGTGTAAGTACCGATCCGCGACACTGAAACAGGATGAACCCTTTCAACCAGATCCCTGTTACATGACCCTTTAAAGACCGAGAACGGTGGAATTTGCTTCAAGTTGTTACTAATAGTTTATCAAAATGTAAGTGACAGGCAGACATGAGATTTGGAATCTACTGATAAGGGCGAGGGGTCTATGATGGCTGGAATGACCTGTTTGTTTATACACAGTGGGTGCTTGCTTCTGCTGCCCCGTCTCCCAATCTCAAGCCTCTCTCCACTGTCTGCAGTTAGCCTTTCTCCTTGTTTTGAAGAATAAGTCCATGGGTGTTAAGTTGTTCTATCCTTATAATAGGCAAATCTAGATAAGTGGTCAATCTGAGGATGTCTTTTATTTATATAATCTTGAAATTAGTATTTAAATGATTGATTGTTGCCTTAGAGACTTGTGCAAGTCTATTTCTCTAGTCCGCTTGCCACTTTGGTATAGAAAAAAGGAAAAACTCACTAGACACTTTGACCAATTTATACACTTTATAAACTATATACGCTTTGTACAATTTATACAGTTTAGAAAATATATACACTTTATACACTATATACACTTTATATACTTTATACATTACATACAATTTACACACTTTATACATTGTAAATATATACATTACATACAATTTACACACTTTATACATTGTAAATATATACATTACATACAATTTACACACTTTATACATTGTATTTATATACATTATATACAATTATACACTTTATACATTGTAAACATGTCATTATGTAGCCGAGTCAGTATCGTGTAGTCAATCACCAACAGTCAATATGTACTCTCACATAATTCTACATAATAATAGATAGCAGGAGAAGGTTTAACAAGTACTTCATTACTAGTTTGATATAACTGATCTTGGTACATACAAATGTATTACGTTTACTGTTCAGAGTGATGTTTATATACGAATGATCAATTGTGCCAAGGTATTCAGCATGAAAACAGTAATATTATTTACCACTGCTCAAAGGAAACACCTCTTCAACACAAAATATGTTGGTTGTACAGTTCATGTTCTCTATGAATAATCATACATAAATATAAATATTTGCAAGTCACTGGAAATATTCAGCAAAACTACAATGAACATTCTTCAAAGAAAAAGTACTACAATAAATTAAAATTGTTTGTTAACCCAGCTTTATACTGGAAATAAGTATACAATAGTACCGGTAAATAAATATTGTTATGTCAGCATTATAATGAACAGTGTCTCAAAGTAGCATCTAGGATTCTGACAATATACATTTGTCATTGCAAATAACTACTTATACACTAAATTCCACTTCTGTCATGATACATATACATAAACATAAAGACATATCTTCCATAACTCGAAAATTCGAGATAGAAAATCAACTCTCAGGTATGGAAAAAGTATCCAAAACATTAAGAATATAAAAATGTTATTAAATGAGAAGCACATCCCATCATCTCAAAGATGTACAAATTTCCAATTTATATCAACTGGCCATAAATTAAATAATGTAATATCCTGCCTGTAATATTAGCGATGTTTTTCACTCATAAAAAGAAACAAATATTTATATGACGTGTGTATATTCACATACTTCATACTGGTATTTACATAGGATCAAGATAGAATTAGGTGATCACAGTTTGTCACAGGTCCATGTAAGTCCTCACTGTTTATTGTCAGTCTCTTCATCTGAAACGCTTCCTCTCTCATCATCAATATCACTGTCACTCAGGTTATTCTCCGCTGGCATATCACCTTCAGAATTAACCGTCTGTAGTAGTATCCAAATTTTGTCCACAAATTTAAAACTTTAAAAGTTTATAACTTTATGAGTCAAATGTCCAAGTGCAATATGATCAGAATGAAACGAGTTTTTCCGACAGCCATGTCTAGCATCTGTCATAATTTCGATCCCATCTAATGCGTTGTCCCTTGACGCTGCAAGTTCATCAAATCGAGCTATGCTTATATTCTCATGCAGATGAACAGAGATAACGGATGAAAGAGTCTTGATACTTTGATCCTTGAAGTGACGTGTTGGTTCACCAATGTAAGAAAATTGACAAAATCTAGTGTACCTGATGAGATACACTGACACTGTGATAGTTTATCTTAAAATTGTTCGTCATATTTGTTGATGAATTCCAAATGAAAGAATGGTTCTGTTGACATTGCATGATGATAGTGGCAACGTGTCCAGTGTGGGAGGCACTGATGGGATAAATGGATGCAGAATAATTTGAGTTGTGGTCAGCAGCAAATGATAATAGTTCCCACAAACATGTCAGTTCACATATGAAATAACTGTGATTTGATTTTGGACAATCTTCTATATCCCACTTGAAAGGACGGAATACTTTCTCTGCATTTGTGGAATTTCCTCCATTGTGTTTAGTACATTCTCCATTTGCAGAATCATAACGCATTGCAGAGCTCTCACTTTCAGGTGTATTGTCGTCAACAACGACAAGTTAAAATCCTTTGCAGGGAATCGAACCCTAGTTTTCCAGGAGACAATTGCTATAAAGGCACAGAATAAGTCATATCGACTTGCGTATTGATTGGTCCTGAAGAATGTGGTGCAATCATTTTATCCTCCAAAGTGAGTATGGTTTTACGCTGCTTTTTGCAATAATCCAGCAATATCACAGTGAGGGACACCAGAAATTGGCTTCACACATTGTACCCATTTCTGGAACCGAACCCGGGTCTTCGGCGTGATGAGCAAACGCTTTAACCGCTCGGCTTAACCAAACCTTATCCTCCAAAACTGGCTTCCGAAGAGGTATCGCTTGGGTGAAATCAATGGAATTGTACAGCTTTGCAGACCATTGTGACGCCATCAGTTACCATGACATCACAATCACATGACATCGCCAAGCTCTCTGCGCGGAAGCTTTAGCTGAACTATTTACACTTGTTGAATGAGTTTGGATGATAAATAGAATCTCACCTTTGTGTGTTCCAAGCTCAAATATATCAAGACTCAGTGACAAAAATATCCTCATCAAGCCTTGGATATTTGAAACTTTTGACAAGTCTTGATATATTTGATCCTGGAAGACACAAGGGTGAGATTCTCAATGTATTCCAGTCCACTGTTTGCTACAGCGATGCTCTGTTCCCTTGTCCCTGAGAGCTGCCTGCATCCTCCATTGTGAATACAGTGGAATAAAACAGAACAATGTATAAATCCTCCCACACATCTAGTGGAATATCCTGATGCCTCCATCCCAGCTACAATACACAGCAGTGCTGGCTAGGAGAGGGTGACACATCACGTCCACACACACACACACACACACACGTCTAGTGGAATATCCTGATGCCTCCATCCCAGCTACAACACACAGCAGTGCTGGCTAGGAGAGGGTGACACATCACATCCACACACACGTCTAGTGGAATATCCTGATGCCTCCATCCCAGCTACAACACACAGCAGTGCTGGCTAGGAGAGGGTGACACATCACGTCCACACACACACACACACACACACGTCTAGTGGAATATCCTGATGCCTCCATCCCAGCTACAACACACAGCAGTGCTGGCTAGGAGAGGGTGACACATCACGTCCACACACACACACACACACACACGTCTAGTGGAATATCCTGATGACTCCATCCCAGCTCCAACACACAGCAGTGCTGGCTAGGACAGGGTGACACATCACATCCACACACACACATCTAGTGGAATATCCTGATGCCTCCATCCCAGCTACAACACACAACAGTGCTGGCTAGGACAGGGTGACACATCACGTCCACACACACACACACGTCTAGTGGAATATCCTGATGCCTCCATCCCAGCTACAACACACAACAGTGCTGGCTAGGACAGGGTGACACATCACATCCACACACACACGTCTAGTGGAATATCCTGATGCCTCCATCCCAGCTACAACACACAGCAGTGCTGGCTAGGACAGGGTGACACATCACATCCACACACACACATCTAGTGGAATATCCTGATGCCTCCATCCCAGCTACAACACACAACAGTGCTGGCTAGGACAGGGTGACACATCACGTCCACACACACACACACGTCTAGTGGAATATCCTGATGCCTCCATCCCAGCTACAACACACAGCAGTGCTGGCTAGGACAGGGTGACACATCACATCCACACACACACATCTAGTGGAATATCCTGATGCCTCCATCCCAGCTACAACACACAACAGTGCTGGCTAGGACAGGGTGACACATCACGTCCACACACACACACACGTCTAGTGGAATATCCTGATGCCTCCATCCCAGCTACAACACACAACAGTGCTGGCTAGGACAGGGTGACACATCACGTCCACACACACACACACACACACACACACACACACACACACACACACACACACACACACACACACACACACACACACACACACACACACACACACACACACACACATACACACACACACACACACACACACACACACACACACACATCTAGTGGAATATCCTGATGCCTCCATCCCAGCTACAACACACAGCAGTGCTGGCTAGGAGAGGGTGACACATCACGTCCACACACACACACACGTCTAGTGGAATATCCTGATGCCTCCATCCCAGCTACAACACACAACAGTGCTGGCTAGGACAGCTAGGGTGACACATCACACACACACACACACACACGTCTAGTGGAATATCCTGATGCCTCCATCCCAGCTACAACACACAGCAGTGCTGGCTAGGACAGGGTGACACATCACGTCCACACACACGTCAAGGCCGCTAGCCACCTGCTTCTTCAACTTGCCAGTCTGGTAGTCATAGAAGTGAATCTTGCCATCAGAGCTCCCACTTACAACGAGGCTGCCATCACGACTCACATCAAACCCTATACTGTATCCTAGCAACTGAAACAGATATACACTCATCAGTCAGTATTTAGCTGTTAAAGACATAATTTGAGTGTGATTTTGTGCAGCAAGACTTCTCAGTTAATTTTAGAAAATGAAGTATTATATTTCCGTGTTATGGGTTTTTGAGTTTGTAGTTTCCTCAAATAACATGAACAACTGTAAAACATCTCCCAGATCAGATAAATGACAACTTTCTCTTAAAAACAAGCCATCATCTGAGTATTCACAATGTCTTGGGATGCTACATTCTCTGTTATAGCACGAGTACTCGCGATAAACATAGTTGTCTGTAAACGTATGACGTCCAAAAACGTATGATTCGACGATATGTGGTGGTGGGGTGTCCAAGGTAATCAGGGGAGGGTCACACTATAAGTAATACACAAAATTGGAGAGGGTCATGATAAAAAGTGATTTTATAATAAAATATAAAGTAATTTTGCATTAGGGAGGGTCATGAAAATAATGTACATGGACATGGGGAGGGTAATCTAAAAATATGACAGGCATTAGGGGAGGGTCATCATTATCAGTACATTAGTCAACAACAACCCCTCACCCCCACCCCCTCACCCCGGAATAAATGGCCAGTCCCTAACAATGAAATGGAACTAAGGAAATGAGAATGAACCTGTATTTGCTTCAATTTCATCATGTACAATTAACATTAAAACTAGATCTGTGAAATAGAACTTCAGAGTTACCCCCAACATCATGCTCTGAAAGATGCTGAAGATGCAAAGAATAATTCCAAATTACAAAACAGATGCATTATTCACTATCAGACATACCCCCAAACATCGCTAAATCACTATTAACATTACTATTACAGTATACTAGTTCAATGTGTACGACTTACAGTGTGTCCCTCAAACCTCTTAGATCTGACCATCTTGTAGGGCCTAGTTGTGGAGAACAGGGCCACATAGCCCCCGTGACTCTGGGCTAGGAAGTGGCTACTTGTTGGGTGTAACTTCAGCCTAACGCATGCATACCGCTCCTACAGGAAACAAACACAAAGAAACAAATCCTCTTTTTCTTTTATAATGGATAAGTATGCACTGAAGTTTACAAAATAACTTATTAAAAACTAAACAAAATGATGTGTTTGATTGAAATTTACCCAATCTCATTAAAATCAGATCTTAGTTCTCGTTACCTCTAAACATAGATCTGAGAACACCCCATTACGGATCACGTCAGACTGACCTTACGCAAACTTTGACCAACAAATGGAATGACTGACAAGAAGTCAACATGAGCCAATCAGAAGGCAGCTTTCTCGTGCTTTACTAATTTCAAATTGGCGACTACGCTTCGAGACATATTTTGACAAATTCTCGATTAAAGATTTGAAACCTGAACAAAAGAACATTCAGGAATGGCTAATAGATGGTCTAGATTGTATGGATTCAATCGTTAAGCTTGTAACTATCGTTCCGAATACCCCGTGTTAAGGTTTACGAGGTTGCATGATTAGAAATCACATTCCGACTGTCACTTTCATGATCTGGTAAGCGACGCTCTGATTGGTCTGATGAAGGGTTGTTCTGACGTGACACCCAATGGGATGTCCTCATATCTTTGTTAAGTGATAGTGAGAACTAAGGTCTGATTTTAATGAGATTTGGAAATTTACTTTAATTTGAATATTTGAATAAACTTCCTGTTGGAAATTAAATCAAGAGTAAAGAGTACAAAACATTATGATGATAAGTCATCTAATTTCTATCAGTAAGATCTTTCTGATATTTCTGTCTCAAACTCCCGTACCTGGTATATTTGATTTGAGAGGGGGACTCCCGAGCTGAAGTCCCAGGCCATGATGTTGCGGTCGGCAGAGTCGCGGGTCACCATATCGCTGCAGGTGAAGAACTGGTTCCCATCTTTTCTGAACAACACATCCTGCATCTGAATACAAGCAGGCACACAGTGTCACACACATTCGGGCATTCGGACATAACAGGCAATGGCCAAACAGTGAACTGTCAATCTGTGACATGACCTGGAAGGCAAACCATGAACTGTCTGTCTGTGACATAAACAATGAACTGTCGGTCTGTGACATAAACCATGAGCTATCGGTCAGTGACATGACCAGGAAGGCAAACCATGAACTGTCTGTCTGTGACATAAACCAGGAACTGTCGGTTCTGTGACATAAACCATGAACTGTCAGTCAGTGACATAAACCATGAACTGTCAGTCAGTGACATGACCAGGAACTGTCAGTCAGTGACATTAACCAGGAACTGTCAGTCTGTGACATAAACCAGGAACTGTCAGCCTGTGACATAAACCAGGAACTGTCAGCCTGTGACATAATCCAGGAACTGTCAGTCAGTGACATAATCCAGGAACTGTCAGTCAGTGACATGACCAGGAACTGTCAGTCTGTGACATAAACCAGGAACTGTCAGCCTGTGACATAAACCAGGAACTGTCAGCCTGTGACATGACCAGGAACTGTCAGTCAGTGACATTAACCAGGAACTGTCAGTCTGTGACATAAACCAGGAACTGTCAGTCTGTGACATAAACCAGGAACTGTCAGTCTGTGACATTAACCAGGAACTGTCAGTCTGTGACATAAACCAGGAACTGTCAGCCTGTGACATAAACCAGGAACTGTCAGCCTGTGACATAAACCAGGAACTGTCAGTCTGTGACATAAACCAGGAACTGTCAGTCTGTGACATAAACCAGGAACTGCCAGTCTGTGACATAAACCAGGAACTGTCAGTCTGTGACATAAACCAGGAGTGAGTGAGTGAGTGAGTTGGGTTTAACGCAGCTTTTAACAGTATTCCAGTTATATCACGGCGTGTCAGCTTAATGGTGGGAGGAAAGCCCGAAGTGATGCAGGTCTCAGACGTTTACCTCTTCGGGGAAACCCACGGGCACGGGTATGGTGCTGACAAACCTAGAAACATAACTGGGATGAACCGGGATTCGAACCCACAATCATAGGTTTCTGGCATGCCCAAGGGACGCAACTCTGCACAGCGAATCGCGGCGCCTTAGACGACTGGGCCACCCGTGCCCCCGACATAAACCAGGAACTGTCAGTCTGTGACATAAACCAGGAACTGTCAGCCTGTGACATAAACCAGGATTTGTCAGTCTGTGACATAAACCAGGAACTGTCAGTCTGTGACATAAACCAGGAACTGTCAGTCTGTGACATAAACCAGGAACTGTCAGCCTGTGACATAAACCAGGAACTGTCAGTCTGTGACATAAACCAGGAACTGTCAGCCTGTGACATAAACCAGGAACTGTCAGTCTGTGACATAAACCAGGAACTGTCAGCCTGTGACATAAACCAAGAACTGTCAGTCTGTGACATAAACTATGAACTGCCAGTCTGTGACATAAACCATGATACGGTGTGATACGGCCAGGAAGGCAAACCATGAACTATGAGATAAAGATCAACAGACATTGGATGGAACACAAAACTACAAGAAACAAAAACACATGATGCATGCTGACAGACATTAAAGTGATGTGATGTAATAGAACACTTAAAGGTAGTCGATAAGCTTTCCAGTTAATCTGTCATGACATTTTTTTCATATGACTACAGACATCTGTAATGACATGACAAGTTTATAATAGTCAAAGGAAAAAACTTAGGGTTCTTAAACTGTTTTTGAGCAGTAGGTAACCAGGTGAGATTATCCAAAATTATTCTTCCAACATTTCAGTTTGTAAACAGTAATAACCAGTTCTGAGTGTAAAAAGTCCAGGAAACCAACTTCAGTGGCAAAGAGATTAGTGTTATAATTTGATTGTGACATCATGGGTACTGACTGTGACATCATGGGTACTGACTGTGACATCATGGGTACTGACTGTGACATCATGGTAACCGATGATGTCACAATCTGAAATCTGGTCTGAAAAGCACTGTGCTTTCTCGCTTGATCTCACCCATGTGACATCTCCTGTGGAAGTCAGTTTTATTCTCCCTGCAGTGTTTTATTGTATGATAAACAACGATCACGAGTCATTTATTTCTTATGTGAGATATCACCATTATGTACAGCTTCTTTAAGGGTGTTGGAAAAAATGTACAAGCCTTAATAATAGTTACCTTACTTTTAGTATTAATGACTCCCTGAATAGAAGCTGACTTCGGCAATGTCGGACAAGACCATTTTATGAACAGGTGGGTTAAGTTTGGTATTTCCCGCATATTCTCACAATCCTCACATCTATTAGCTGTACCTTTTCTCCTAATACCGCTTGTCATATCTCTCCCACTTTTTGAAAAATCGTTCGGCCTCGGCGTTTATCTGCATACCCAAGCTACATCCATGGGGAACAACTCACTAGACACTTCCCTCTCAAAAATAACGTCCAATTTACGACGTCATCAAGTTGCGAGCACATATTTGAATCTCGAGAAATGATGTCATGATAGAACAATGTTTTATCATGAAATAAACCGCATTTCTTCCTTCATTGTTCTTTGGGATCTTAGCTATCTTATATAACACATTAACTTTGCCATCAAGAAAATAAGAACATCCTAAAAGGGACGATGTATTTACTATCTACCAAGGCTGAAACACAAGTATATATAAGCATGACTAACACAGACATCTGCTGACCTCTACAAGACATTTTCCATTTGGGTAAAGTTATTTATTAATTAAATCTAATATTTCAGAGAAGTTGAAATGACTAAATACCTGCCCCAAGTCATCATGGTACTGGAAGTTCTTACATGCAGTGTGAGGAGTTCTGATGTCCCAGTGCTGTAGACTGTTGGTGGAGCCTGTCACCACTTGACTTCTCCTCACAGGGTTGAACTTCCCGCAGGTCACATACCCAGCATGCTCCAGTTTACACACTTGCTTTCCTGACACCAAAAACAATTTCCTGAACCCGATTAACAACAAAATGTTTGAAGTCTTTCAGCACAATGATAATTGAATACATATACCAGTGTAACCATTGTCATAATTTTAATTAATTACTGAGATATTATTAATTATTGTAATATTATTGTTATAACAACAACAATAATAATAATAATGTCCCCTACCTATATTGTCTTGTATTTCCACACCAAACAAGGGCATGTTCAAAGCATTTACTACCACAGTCAATGGATCAGTGTACACTCAATTTCATTCCCAGCTCCCTAGGGAGTATACATTAGGAACTAAATCCAGCAATCTGATCCTAACCAATGGATTTGCTATACACAATTACACCTGGTCAGAACTGAAACCAAATATAAAATATTGGTAGACTCAAGTCTTTAAACGATTTCTGCAAACTTTCAGCTAAGTGTGAGTGAGTTGGGTAAAAACACAGCTGAGAACAGTATTTCAGCGATATAACGGGAGTGTCACCTTAATGTGGAATAAAAAAGACAGGTGATCCAGGCTTGGCTCTTTTTTCACATTGGTGACACCCACAAGCATTGTATGGTGAAGGAATCAAATTTGGGAGGGTTGATGGTTACTATGCATACACCCGTGAAAATCCAGGGTAGAATTGGTCTTCAGCATGCTGTGCTTGCCGTAAAGGCAATGCTTGTCATAAGACGCGACTAACAGGATTGGGTGGTCAGGCTCACTGACTTGGTTGATGCATGTCAGCGTATCCCAATTGCGTGGATCGATGCTCATGATCATGATGATGTCAATTATGTACAGACCACTGTCATATAGCTGGAATATTGCTGAGTGCAACATCAAAAAAAACAAATAAAACTATGCATACATGGTATATTGTTCCATTGTTTAATAATCAACTATTCAAAATAATGACCACCCCAAGAATTACAACAAATGCCCCAATCAAACTGATAACTGTAACTGCCAGACAGTGTTTGAAATAATTGTAAAACCCAACAAGACAGTCAGGCAGTCGACCCACAAATGTTGCCTGCCCATCTTCAAAGTTATCTGTCCCAAGACATAATAAATATTGGAAGATCGTGAAAAATTAGAGACAAGTCGCATCTTGATTCAGTTGAAATAATGCAAACAGTTACTTGAAAATCTACAAGAAGTTCTGATAAAACGGATATGATACAGTAGTCTTAAAACTATCTGCCAGACAAGTGGGCAGGTGGAGGAAAATTTCATTCAGCCCCACAGAAAAGTTACCAGGTGGGCAGGCGGGCATTTCGGACACTGCTGCCCGAATAGTTTTATCTCTACCTGTTTCAACATCGGTGAGAACAGCACTTCGATCATAGCTACAACTGAGTATGTTCCGACCATCGTGGCTCCATTCAGCATCCTTGACTGCCTTCCCATGATGCATCAGATTCCTCATGCAGGCACTTTCAGCAGAAAATGCATTCCAGATCTTCACACAGGAATCCATGCTTGTTGTTAGGAAAAGGTGACTAAATGATGGAATATTCCATTTCACTCGATTTACAACACCCCCATGACCAGCAATGTGCCGGTCAAGTTTTTCAGGGGGGTTATTGTGGGAAAGCGTATGCATTCTGGGTTGGATTTTAGGATGAATATAAAATATTTTTCTTTGCAAGCTGACAGTATCATTTGATTTTGAGGAATAAACCTGCTTTGTTGCTTTTGAAGGTTGTGGTCTTACTGGATAGCTGTTTTTACACAACCCATCAAGCTTCCGCTTTGCAGGAGAACCTAATTTCTGTACAGGTATATCTGACAGTGTCCTGCTTGTATCAGACTTTATTTGTTTGAGATCATCACTAGTAAGTTCTCTCCAGAAATCACTATCTGGTATGTCAACTCCTGATTCACCAATCTCCAAGTGTCCATCGGTGCGGTTGATACCCTCATTACATGAACTGTCATCGCTGTGATTGCTGTTGTGTTCTATTCCAAAATAGTTGCTTTCTTTTTCAATCTCTGTTACATTGTCCTTCCTAATCACTGCTTCACAGTTTGATGTCTCTTTGGCATTTTCGTCCTCTTTATCACTATCTCCTGAACTGACATCATACGACTGAAGAAGTTCCATTCTGGTGATACGGCTCTAACACAAACGCCTATAGAAAAGAAAAGTCTCACTTAATGAGCAATTAAAATTACATTCCTTCATCATGTGTAGTCCTTTGCATGTTACTGATGTCACATATACTGACTTTTACACCTTCATTTACCTTTAATATTGACTAATCAGATACTATTTAAAAATAAAAACTGAATAATTAATCTTGATGGCACAAATTTGGTATCTCGCAACTCGGGCACAAACTTAATTTTCATGGAATAGGCCTATGTTTGAAATGGAACAAACTTTGCTTCAGTCCAGATATACCATATTTCCTCTAATAGACGCCAAAACTCCAATACACACACTAGGGCTGGGAGGAGTCCACATTTACTACCATCCACCTATTACCAGGCCCTACCCGGGTACCCACTGGTGGTCTCAAGAGATAGGTACAATGGCCGATTAGGAATAGTTTGACTGAGCCCTGGACAAAATGTATTTAGATACACGTATAAATTGATCTGGTCATGCATACACTGATGTTGACTGAAGTTATATCTTTATTCAAACATATAAAAGTCTGGGTGCATAGTCAGAAAGAAATGCGAACATTAGTGACTTGTAGTGTAACCATATAATTCAAGATCATTTTTGTCATTAAACAATATATCACATGACCAACCACAGGTCTGGGTAGTTCTGTGGGTACCCGGGTTCTTCTCAGTACCTATTCGACCCGAGTACCCGAGTACCCGAGTTACCTGTCCCAGCCCTAAAACACATGGCTCAAATTGATCTTGGATCATACACTCTGTCCAAAAACCAGAAGCTGGGCCTAAATTAGATGCTAGGTCTCTAATATATATCCTTTCATACTGTGATATGTTGGTGATTAATAAAGACTGTTTCCTGCTAAAGCACTCTTGTAAGACTCCATAATTTAGGATTTGATAAGGTAGTGAGTTGCCAGGATTAAACAGATTAGACTATCTTAGATGTCGGGTCAATGGCTTGCACAAATTAATACACATCTGAGCATCTTATAGAGGTATTACAGTAGTCTCTATTATAAGTGATTCAGGGCACATGTGGCCAAGGGTCATCTTTACTCTGCAGAGTTGCATCCCTAAAATGTGCCATAAACCAATGATCGTAGTAGTGATGGGCAAGTAACTTGTGTACTTGGATTGGGTGGGTACTGGGTATGACCCAGGTACAACCAGGTCTACCCAGACCCGTGGTTAGTCACGTGATATATTGTTTAATGACAAAAATTATCAAGAACACTATGGTTACACTACATGTCACTATAATGTTTGTGTTTGTCAGCACCTTCCCCGAGCTCTTAGGTTTTCACTGATGTAGCAAACGCCTAAGGTTTGCAACACTTTCTTTCCAAGTCAGTCTGACACGCAGACATATAACTTAAATACTGTTCAACTGTCATCAAGTCAAATTCAATCCAAATGTGTCTTATATAGATCTACTACCTAATCGATAAGGTCAAAACGCCACCAATAAAACCTTAAGTTTGGAAAACAAAACATTTTTTTGACAGTTGAAGAAGATTGCTTACAATTGAAATATTTTCACATTGCTACCAAGTTTCATCATTGGATACGTCCTACTAATACCATGGTGAAACGTGACATACAGGAGAGCAGTATCCTCCATGGGCGCAGCCATTTTGGAAATCTACCGATTAATAACCAATGATGATACAGTTCACAAATCTCGTAGGCGTGACCTACCAATCACAGCGTGTGTTACAGGCGTCGCCATCGTCTGCAAGAATGATGCAACACGTGTGTATGTCAGTAGAGATTCGATACTTCCTATGATATTTAAATATCGGAAATGATATAAAAGAATCAGATAGATGTTCAATATATGGTCGAAATAGTCAGCTAGAGAAAGTGATCTAGGCCTGTGAATCTCATACAAAGGAGCCTGTTTCGTTTGTGTACGTGAGCAGTAATAGCCAATATGGCTGATGAACAATCCGCAGCTGTTCAGAACATGAGTATCGGCGATGGCCTGGACAAGACTCAGGAAGAGGATTTCGTTGATCCGTGGAATGTTGCAAGTTCATCTGCGAAGGGAATCGATTACGATAAATTGATAGGTGAGTTGTGCCAGAGACCGTAACTTACATTAGATTGGTATGGATCATGATAAAACAAAACTCAAAGTATCGGAAAACAGCCCATCTATTTTTTTATCATGTTTATATACATTTGAAATAATAGATCTAGTACTTTGTGTCAAAACTAGCAGCAACGCTGTCAACAACCTGGTCAAGTAAACAGTAAAACACAAACACGATCAATTTGAACAAACAAATTGGATTTATGTCATGACAGTTAGTTACTATATCTGCTATATAGTATTTATTGTTCACTACACCAAACTTACCATCTGTTTAGTTTGGCCTTGATCATCTGATCATGTCTATGGATCACCTTTCAGTTGGGATTATGCACTAACATGACTACTGCAGTAGGGGCAAAATGTAATGACAAAATTCCAACTTAGCATGGGTGAATGTTCTTAGAAATCTTAAGAATTGTGGGTGCCCTAGAATCAAATACTACAGACAACAATAATTTGTACACTGATGTCCATTATATTTCTTTCATTCTACTTGCCAAAGGGAAACACTGAATGTATGTGACAGACTTTGACAGCTATTGTGAAAGTTTCAGCCTAAATACTGTATATGAGAACAAATATGATACACTTGGGGTAATTTGTTCATGAACACGTCCAGTTGATGAACAAAACAAAGGAGAGACAGATCCTTCGTTTTGTGTGGTCCAGTAGACAAATGGTAGACTAACATCTAGTCTCTGAAATGAGAGGGCACGGGTGGCCCAGTCGTCTAAGGTGCCGCGATTCGCTGTGCAGAGTTGCGTCCCTTGGGCACGCCAGAAACCTATGATCACAGTTTGCCCCGATAATCTTTCCAGGTTTGTCAACACCATACCCATGCTTGTGGGTTTCCCCGAAGTGGTAAAGGTCTGAGACCTGCATCTCTTCTGGCTTTCGTCCCACATTAGGCTGACACGCCTTGATATAACTGGAATACTGTTAAAAGCGGCATTAAACCCAACTCACTCACTCACTCCGAAATGAACATATTTTACTGAAAAAAAACAGGTGTTATATTATAGTTTTAAAATATAATTAAAAGGAGCTCAGAGACTCTCTTCATTTTCAGATACTGCAGTAATCTAGACTTGCCAAACATTATAGACTTGCATGGGCTGTATTGGATATATTTGAGTCATGGTCTGCATGACAGACTAAACAAATGGTAGAAGAAAGATATGGTAAAATCCATTATGAACAATGATGAACATGATGAAAACATTTTGTTTATATTCTACTCAACTTTTGATAGGGATAGTCAGATATGTCATTTTATATTAATATATACTTGACATATTATGACAATCAATATTGTGTATCATGGAAAGATAAAAACCATCCCTGTCCAAAGTGAAGTAATATACATCTCTTGTTTGTGAGATATCATGACATCACCATGTTAATACCTCTTCATATTTATTGGTCTTGTTATCAGTGAAATACAGGTTCTATACAAAATCTTAACATTAGTTATTAGCTATATATATATACCATGTATACTCAACAACAAAAACTGGTGATTTGGGTGATACATGTATTTTTATGTTCAGTCTTAATGACAACAAATATCCCCCAATTATTCATGAATCCTAACTGTTTTTGTTCAGTACCTTAACATGAATTTGGAATATTGTTTAATTCATATTTTGATTCCCATTTGGAAATATTAATGACACTTGCTACAGATTTGGAGTTGAATTATATCAACCTCTGAGCAGGTCTAGACAAATCCGTGGATGATGTGTTCCATTTTGTGTGCCATTTGTTCAGTGAATTATTATTATGATTGTTTAATTGACATTCTTTTTTCAGTGAAATTTGGAAGCTCCAAGATTGACCAGGTACTCATTGACAAAATGGAGAGAGTAACGGGGAAACCGGTCCATCATTTTATTCGAAGAGGAATTTTCTTCTCTCACAGGTAAAGGAAGACATCTTTGGAGATGTGATACATTTCCAGTATTAAAAAAAACTTCCATGTCTAAATGTACTACAAGTTGTTCATAATACAAATCTGGACTAAACAACTGCTTAAGTTTCTTATCAGTACGTTAAATACTTCATAGTTGATGAACTGTGAAGATCCGGGGAAGAAAAGGTCTTCAGCAACCCATGCTTGCCGTATCAGGCAACTATGCTTGTCGTAAGAGGCGACTCACGGGATTGGGTGGTCAGGCTCGCTGACTTGGGTTGATGCATGTCATTGTATCCCAATTGCGTGGATCGATGCTCAATATATCAGTCACTGGAATGTCTGGTCCAGACTTGACAAGCAAACAAACAAATCGTTAATCATAAACATAACAAAAGATTTATAAGAGTTATTTGTCCCAGTTCTTATTAATAACACATGTATATGATTTTTGTCAACTGCTGTTGTCATAACTGTTTTGGTTTTTTTCTCAATTGGAAGTTTTTATGCACGACTTTGATCTTGAAGATACTAAACACTATCTATAGAAATAATTTTACAATGTTTTCTGTGTGGCACTATTATTAGGAAACCATATGACATCGGAAAAACAACAATATGAATTTGGTCTACATGATTTATATGGTCAGTGTTTGTTTGATTTGAAACCAGAGCACAATACTATGAATAGATTTGAAAGTTATGTCCAATAAGGTCGTCATCAGACTTTAAGCATGTTAAGTATTGTGAATTTCATTTGAATGATTTTTCACCATGTTGAAGCTTGTTGAGTTTATACCTGTCAGTTTACCATGTATAATATCTTGATCATTCCAGGGATTTGCACCAAGTATTGGAAATGTATGAGAAAAAGAAACCGTTCTACCTGTACACTGGCCGCGGGCCATCATCAGAGGCCATGCACTTGGGTCATCTCATACCATTTGTCATTACAAAGTAAGTCCAAATTTCATTTGGCTGAATAATCCCAAGTGGGATTATCCCCCAACATGAAGTGGAAGGGGATATAGGAATGGGTGCTGTCCGTCCTTCTGTCCATCTGTCTGTCAAGTTTCATATCCGGAGCTGGACACATAAATCATGAGTGATGTCTTAACCACACTTTGCAAATGGATAGGTTTTAGTGGTGAACTGGTGCCTTTTGATAGTTTGGGATTTTTGAAAAATTTATCTTTCGAGTTCCATGGCATTGACTCAAAATGGCGGTAGTGCTCCACACAACCGGACATGTCATATTGGCAGGGTATATGAGTATTTTTTGCTTGTTTGTAGTTAGTCAAGATGATGTTATATTTTATTATGTTGATAATGTTATGATTAGGATAAAGTTATGATCATGGTGTGGCAGGGTTGCATAGTGGTTTGGGTGTTTGCTTTGGATTTCTAATCTTGGTTGGATTATCCACAGGGAAACAAAATTAACTAATCAAATATGTCAAGCCCATTCTTGATGTTCCCTCTTGGAAAGTAGCTGGACTATTGCTTAAAGCTTGTAAAACCAATCACTCACTCCCCGCATTCCTGTGTGTGTAGGTGGCTACAGGAAACGTTCGATGTCCCGCTGGTGGTGCAGCTGACAGATGATGAGAAGTTCCTGTGGAAGGATTTCACAATTGAAGAGGCAAACAGGCTGGCGTATGAAAACACTAAGGATATTATAGCTTGCGGATTTGACCCAGAGAAGACGTTCATCTTCAGTGATTTTGAATATATTGGGTAATAATACTGACCTTATTCTTCCCAGTAATTGTCTTTGAAAAGTTTCTCTGTCCTCATGGACCTTGTCAACAGTTTCAAAAACATACTTTGTGTATGGTGCTATGATCTAAAGGTCTTTACGTGCATAACAGGACAAGAAGTAGATTCAATTTTTGCATAGACTTTGTAAGCACTAGTTTATGTATAAATACTGTTTAAAAGAAGTTAAAGAGCGCTCTATTTTTTCATATGACTATAGTTAATCTATCATGTCATTACAGATTGACTATGACAAATTAACTAATAACATGATGAATTAACCATGTTAACTGTTCTTTAACTTCTTTTGAGTAGGATACATTGAATCCTTTGTAGAGGAAAATTCCCTATAAGTATTGAATGCAGTACTGTGTTTCAATATGCATATATATACCCCACATCCATGAAGATCTGGGATAGAATAGGTCTTCAGCAAGCCATGCTTGCCGTAAAAGGCGACTATTCTTGTTCTTTGAGGCGACTAACGGGATCGGGTGGTCAGACTCGCTGACTTGGTTGATGCATGTGATCAATCCCAATTGTGTGCATCGATGCTCCAGTGATTTTAATGACTGGATTGTCTGGTTCAAACTCTATTATTTACAGACTGCCGTCATATAGCTGGAATATTGCAGAGTGCTGCGTTAGACAACAAACAAACAAACAAACAAACAAAACCTTGGGCACATTAGACCTCTTGTAAGTCATACATTATTGATAAGACCCTACATTTGCCCATTGGATATGATCTTTTGTTCAGTTGTGGGAACAATTTCTAGGATTTGTTTAAATATGTCAAATACTTATCAAAGTCATTTGGATTCCTTCATGTTATTTACCTTGATAAACCAATTCAAATGCATGTCATGTCTCTTCAACAGGAACAGCAGAGGGTTTTACAGGAACATGTGTCGGTTTCAAAAGCTGGTCACATTTAACCAGGTGAAGGGCTGTTTTGGTTTCGGTGACAGTGATTGCATTGGGAAGATCAGCTTCCCTTCCATCCAGGCTGCTCCAAGCTTCAGCTCCTCCTTTCCGGACATCTTCAACGGGAAGAGCAACATTCCCTGTCTGATCCCCTGTGCTATTGACCAGGTGAGTTCTCCCTGTCTGATCCCCTGTGCTATTGACCAGGTGAGTTCTCCCTGTCTGATCCCCTGTGCTATTGACCAGGTGAGTTCTCCCTGTCTGATCCCCTGGGCTATTGACCAGGTGAGTTCTCCCTGTCTGATCCCCTGGGCTATTGACCAGGTGAGTTCTCCCTGTCTGATCCCCTGTGCTATTGACCAGGTGAGTTCTCCCTGTCTGATCCTCTGGGCTATTAACCAGGTGAGTTCTCCCTGTCTGATCCCCTGGGCTATTGACCAGGTGAGTTCTCCCTGTCTGATCCCCTGGGCTATTGACCAGGTGAGTTCTCCCTGTCTGATCCTCTGGGCTATTAACCAGGTGAGTTCTCCCTGTCTGATCCCCTGGGCTATTAACCAGGTGAGTTCTCCCTGTCTGATCCCCTGGGCTATTGACCAGGTGAGTTCTCCCTGTCTGATCCCCTGGGCTATTGACCAGGTGAGTTCTCCCTGTCTGATCCCCTGGGCTATTGACCAGGTGAGTTCTCCCTGTCTGATCCCCTGGGCTATTGACCAGGTGAGTTCTCCCTGTCTGATCCCCTGGGCTATTGACCAGGTGAGTTCTCCCTGTCTGATCCTCAGCGCTATTGACCAGGTGTGGGCTACCCCTTTCCTCAACTTTAATCACTATATGGCTGAAATAATGCTGATGTGACATTAAATTTACTCACCCAACTTAAAATTTGACATTTCCAGTGGGCAAAAGCAGACCTTATGCAACCTCGTCCTTCAAATTTTGATCATGTTTATATTCACTAAATGTTTGCAGGATCCCTATTTCCGAATGACGAGGGATGTAGCACCGAGGATGGGATGTATGAAGCCGGCTCTGATGCACTCCATGTTCTTCCCTGCACTGCAAGGAGCTCAAAGCAAGATGAGTGCCAGTGACGCCAACTCCTCTATATTCCTGACAGACACAGATAAACAGATCAAGACAAAGGTGACAAATGTTAAGATGTCTCTTAAAGTCATACATATCACTCTACCAAACCCACAGTATGTTTGACGCCCCTCCAAAAACCATCATTCATATGACTGTGTTAACTCCACAGTACAATACATTGGAATGCAAAATTCAGACATTATTGCAGTGTATTGTTATCTGAAAGTAAACACTTGTTAAGTAGAGGTGCGGAGTATCACAAACATACCACGATATGAAATACTAATGAATACGTATCACATTATTTTTGGAAAAATACAGGTATATTGCATTTTTCAATATCATGAATATTTGTTGGCATAGCTTACACAAGCAAAACATCGAGTTGAAATAATGAAATACAGAAATTAGCATCAGACTGCTGTGATCGAAAAAGGGAAACTTGTCGTGACCGGCTTCCTTTTCTGTAAATCTTGAAAATAATGCGTCTCCAAATTAATATGACTCTTGTCCCCTAGCCAAAAATGTGACTCAATATCAATGCGACTTTCAAGCTGGTATTTTCCACCATCCAACGTGTGCAGTATGGCCATCTGATCATTGATAGTCATTTTGCAGACATAAATGCGACATTTCATTAATGCGAACAAAGACCACTTGCATTTTTCCCATTTAACTCACACTCACGTTAATTTCAAGATTTACAGTATATAATGTGTATATTACGCATGTTGCGACAAGAGCAACATCCAACAAATTGGCAGACGATTACGAAGTTGTTACAAATTTTCGGGGGAGTTCTGATGTATGGGTCCTTTTTATTCAAATTCATAACAAATTACACATAAAAAGAATGCATGCAGTATACATGGTATATTGTGGTACCGTCTAGCAATGCATGAATCATTAGTGCAATAAATTGTAATACAAAAGACAGGCAATTACTATTCTCTATCTTTATGTGTGACTGACGTGTACAATACAGTTATCTCTTGTCTATATTCACAGTCTAAATTACTGCTGAATAAGGCAACATTCAACCCTTCCATTTTCATGCCAAAAAAGCAACACCAGTTGTGATTGTAAGCATGGTAACATACATCTTGCTGGGGCAAGGGAGTTAACTGACTATAAAAGTGGAAACTTGACTTTTATGGTCAGTTAACTCCCTGGCTGTAAGTAGATGGGTAAAATGGGTCTTATGAGGTGGATTTATAATCACTGATACTGGCTTTAATAACTGAAAGATTTTCATGTCATGCATTCTTGTGTATTAGCTGTCACATGTCGTATATGGTTTGTTTTCTCCTCATGGACAGATCAACAAGTATGCATTCTCCGGAGGTCAGACAACAGTAGAGGAGCATCGAGAAAAGGGAGGGGACTGCAGTGTTGACGTGTCCTACCAGTACCTTACATTCTTCTTGGACGATGATGCCAGACTAGAAGAAATAAAACAAGTCAGTATCCTTTGTTTTGACTTTATGCATGTTTGTTAAGGCTCTGTTTGTCAAAATGCATGATGATGATGTGATTTAAGATATTATTGATATTGAAGCTTTTTTAGGAGGCATAGGTGGCCCAGTCGTGTTAGGCACTGCAAATTGGTGTGCAGAATTGTGTCCCTTTGGCGAGCCAGACACCGTTGATCAGGGAGATGCCTCTGTGGGCTAGTAGCTAGAATGACGCCTCACTTGATCGATCCCAAAGACGTTAAAAGATGGTACTTCTTGTTACCCTGTCTGAGGCTCAGCATATAGGGGATGAAAAAGGACTTGTCATTTCGGAGTCGGTATATTGTGTCTGAGTTGGGCATGTTAAATCTTTGGCATAAACTCAATGGGCAAGCACAATAAAAACGTCATAAGTCCGGACTGGTGCAAACAGCAGCCACACAGGTGTATAACTAGTGTAAAATACCACCACCATACCACATATCCTCCCACAGCATTAACTAGAGTAATATGAAAGAATTTGAGTAGAATGATATGACTCATTATCCCAATCAAAGGTTGAGTCCTATAACCATTATTTGTACCCATGTGCTGCAGGGTGGAATACGTCTGGAGTAGCCCTTGCTTGTCATGGGAGCAGACTATTAATTGTGGATAGAGTGGTCTCAAGGGCTGCATAGATGAATGCAAATTGAATGTAAACATCATTGTTTTGTCTGATTCAGACTTGATTTTAATAGGGTATTTATATATACTACTCAAAAGAAGTTAAAGCTTTATCGTCTTTTGAGTTGTATAGAATAAGGCCACTTCTATTGGGGATAGAATAGGGCCATCATAGCATAGAGCTATGCATGCATTGATAATTCATCTTCCCGAGGCAAGGGCGTTAACTGACTATGAAAGTCCAGTTTCCACCCTTGCCGAACTAGGCTGGCATTTCCAGGCACGATCGTAGTGCCACCAGTGGCTATTATGAGTTATGTCCCTTCTATGTTCCTCCTAATGACCAATCAGATTCCATCTCTCATATCACTTGCATTTCCTTACAAAAAAATGGCCGCGCCTGGTGAAGACGATCTGATCGATAATCAAGATCTCTATTTTAATAAAATGGGTCTTACCTTGCCAAGTGCATAAAATCATGTGAGCACCTTGATTAAAAACATGAAAAAATCTGCAAAATATCTATCGAAACGTTGAAATCCATGTTGTTTACAAACCAAATGTCCAGTTCGTTACGCGATTTTGATTGGACTATGCATAGACTATGTTAGTCCAGCCAAAATGTAACTCCATAATTGCAGCCTAATTCGCAAGGGAAAGTGGGGTTTTTTTTAATTGGAAAGTGGTTTTTATATTCAGTTAACTCCCTTGCCTCGGGAAGATGAGATATTTAGGTTTAATGAATGCATTTTTTCATTAAAATAATCGATTCAAATAATTTTTTGAATGAGTTTGTGTGAGAGGTACTTTGACAATGTTGTTTTCTCTTTCAGGGTTATTCTAGTGGTCAGATTTTAACAGGAGAGCTGAAAAAGGAACTGATTACAATTTTACAGAAACTAATAGGAGAACATCGAGAAAGGAGGGCCAAGATCACAGATGATGACATCAAGCTCTTCATGAAACCAAGGAAGCTCAAATATGATTACTGACACATAGGTTTAACACGGTGCACTCACATGAACTGATTGAAATGGTCATTGAATATTGATGACAAATGATGAAAATGTGATTATTTTGATATTTATTTAGGGATGTATCCTCCCACCAGTTACCATGGTTACATGTGCCATTTGTCAGTAAGCAGAAAACAACAAGACATCATAATGTACTACCCATGTAACATGCTGTCTCAGTCCCATAAATTAGTATGCTGTGGCCTACGATGACTTTATACTAGAATACTTCTTTTCTCAAAATGCTCAATTATTATGGTGAATTAATTTTCAAAAATATAAAATGTTCATGTTAGTCTTGATTATCTGCCGAAATATGTAATTATTTGTTTTATGTGGGATAACATTATACTGGTTCAGGTGGTTTTTCCAAACATGGGACAAGCAAGAAACAATTTATGGGGAACAATAACGTCATAATGATATCATAACGTCTATGAGAGTAGTCTATGACTGTTATAGGTCTTTCATATGAAAACAGATGGCATTTGACCGACATAGCATATTCCACCTTATGCAGTCCTGTCTACATGGTGTTCAGCTGTTGCGATATGTGTATGGTGCTTTCAGTCCCGGACCTGAGTTGAGCAAGTAACAAATGGGAGATAACTCTTCCGATAAACCACAGACTAGACTTTCACTGCCTGCAGCTGAGCACGATGGGATATGTGGTGTTCATGGTGTTAGCACTTTTTCCACAGTTCTAGCTTCTACTTTGCACTATGGTCTCAACACCAATCTCTACTGGAACAAATATTATCAATAACAACTTCAACAGGAACTATAGGCCCAACACAAGCTTTTACTGGAACTGTAGTATCAACACCAGCCTCTACAGGAACTATAGTTACAACACCAGCCTCTACAGGAACTATAGTTACAACACCAGACTCTACAGGAACTATAGTTACAACACCAGACTCTAATGGAACTATAGTCTTAACCCCAGCCTCTTCAGGAACTATAGTTACGACACCAGCCTCTTCAGGAACTATAGTTACGACACCAGCCTCTTCAGGAACTATAGTTACGACACCAGCCTCTTCAGGAACTATAGTTATGACACCAGCCTCTTCAGGTATTATAGTTACGACACCAGCCTCTTTAGGAACTATAGGCCCAAAAGCTGTGGGCAATTAGCAGGGTACTGCCCAAGGATGATTCTACCACATTTACTTATCACTCCAAAATGTAATAGTCGAAGTCTGAATAAATGCCGATCATTTTGTCTTTGGTTGTGTAAACCCAACTTTGTTTCCAGTTCAGATGAACATATGAAACAAGTGTTGGATGTATCAATATGTTGTAAATATTTACACACAAATATTTCAATGTTGTATTGCTGTTACCAGCATCACCACTCCTCAACCACTGCTAATACTGACTACTCCACAAGACTATATTCACTATCTCACTCACTCTTACAGTAAATGTTTAATTTTTCATTCCTTTGTTTAAATGTGATAAAATGTTTCATGAATTGAAGTTGAAGTCATTGTTTCAGTTCATTATTTGTGACCTCAGTCTTTCAGGAGATGATGTGCTCATCCATGAAGACCTACTGATTTCACTTGTTGGGAGGCTATTGTAAAACACCAGTCAGTCACTTATTGTCAACAGGTGAACGCTTTGGTAGAGGTCCTGCTTTTCACATGTTTTAGACAGTCGCCCCTTTCAAATGAGGGGGCACGGGTGGCCCAGTCCTCTAAGGCGCCGCGATTCGCTGTGCAGAGTTGCGTCCCTTGGCCACGCCAGAAACCTATGATTGTGGGTTTGAATCCCTGTTCGCCCCAATTATGTTTCTAGGATTGTCAGCACCATACCTGTGCTCGTGGGTTTCACTGAAGAGGAAAACGTCTGAGACCTGCATTACTTTGGGCTTTCCTCTCACGCCGTGATATAACTGGAATACTGTTAAAAGCAGTGTTAAACCCAACTCACTCACCTTTCAAGTGATTGATTGCGTTGTACCCCGAGGGTGTGGATCTGAGTTCATCCACTGGACTGCCTGGTCTTAACTCAAATATTTACATGGAGCTGGATGTCGAATATTGCTGACTGTCTTTAACATCATTCAAAAGTTGTGATCTAACTGGTATACTGTTCAAAACAGTGTTAAACCAGTTATAGAAACTAACAATTCTATTCCACTAATAGTCATTATGATAGCATATACCAAAACCCCTACAAATAGTAAATGTCTACTCTTCCTCAAGGTACGTCAACTATTGGGCAGTTTGGCAAGGACTATGGGACTAGTGCCAATGTCAAACGTTAGTTAAAAAATTCACTCACTCAATGAATGAAGTACAATTAATATTTGAATGAGGATTTATTTCATGTTTTCACCACGTTCCTATATTCATTATGCATCTGTACAGTGCTGACCTCTGTGGTCAAGTGGATTGAGCTTCTGCCCAGAGAGATGGTGGTTTGAACCCAACAACATTTAAAGATGATGCTTGTTGTTACCCTGCCTTGTCCTCGGCATGAAGTGGCTAAAACAAGGACTGGTGGGCTCGGAGTCATTGTACCGTGTTTGAGTGAGGAATTCATGTTAAACAGCGACATGGTATCTCAGTGGGCCAGCACTTTGAAACTGACACTATTCCGGACTAGTACGAGTAGCCACGCACACTCACGTGCAAGCACATCACTCGTGCAAGAATCTTGACCACGACTATCAACCCCATTTGGCCTCACCTCCTGTACACTGCTCGGTACAGTACACTGGGGCTGATGGGTCCATGGGCATTCTGATCACTCCTGTACATAAAGTACAAACTGAAGACATCTGTATTATTACTGACAACATTAATCTAATTCACTTAAATGGAATTTTCATTATTTGATTCAATTGTCAGGAATATATATAATCAACAAACCACTTGCTGTAAGGTGAGTATTTATTCTGTCTGTGAAGTGAGGGAAGCTAAACTACATAAAGCATACAAGCAGTTCAACAATTTGCTCCAGTTAACTAAAATCAATACAATTGCTAAAGAACTAAAACAACCTTTATTACGAAACATTCCACGTTTACTGCATTTTTGCATTCTCTCGTGGCTAAAGTACTTGTTTTGTACCAATCAGCTACTATTGATTGTTTGGGCTCCACATCTCTCCCGTATGTTCCCGCAGTTCACACAACTCTTGTATAGGAGTAATTAGGTGTGACTGCCATTTTTAACATTGTTTGATTCAGGTCCGAAACAAGCCTCTGGTAGAGAATTGGTTCTGGGTATTACCTTAACAGAATGGAGATATAGTAACTGCTTAAACAAGGATGGGTTTCACAGAAACTTTCGCTGAGCATAGAAGCTTACATTTTTGCCCCAAAACCTCAGGTCAGGTTGAAAAAATATACAAAACAGAAACTCTAATTTCACATATATTTCCTCTCGTGATTCGTCATTATTCATTGTGTTTTGAAGATAACTGCTCAATAGGTTTTAATTAGATAGTGCTCTTAATTAATTTCAATTTGGCAGATTCATAAACCAAGTTTCAAAATGTCTGGCCTCAATGACCAGGTCTTCATTACAGTCGTGCCTCGTTTATACGGACACTTGCGTCATTTCACAATTCGTCCGTATAAAGGAATTTCCGTATAACTGAAACCAGCTTCTTACTGGAAGAGTTACTTCCCTTCAATTATTCAACTCATGACAGATGACAGAACAAACAGATACATCCACTCAATCTTTATTCATACACGTTTCAAAAAGTCTGTCATGGAAGTTTTAACTTTACCACATTTTGAGGTTTGAATTTTAAACAATAATGTGTCACTTGGTTAATTGACTTCTCACGAATCAAAGAATTACCACCAGCGGAAGTGTATTGTCCGGATAAGTGAGACAATTTTGTGTGCATTTCAGTGTTTTGTGTATGAAAATGACCGTCCGGTTCCGGAAACTGAATTTCCGTATATACGGGTAAATTTATATAGTAATTATTTCGTTTTGAATGAAAATCGTCCGGGAACCGAGGTTTCCGGATATCTGAAGTCCGTATAAGCGGGGCACGACTGTATAAGGTGGTCGTTTCATGGTAAATCAGATGATGTTATACCTGGTGATCACTCCTAGCACTGGGAGAATAATTACTGTATACATGGTCTGGAACTTCAATAAGTTTGTTGTTTAATGCTCTACTCAGCAATATTCCAGCTATATGACAGCGTTCTTAAAAATAATCGAATCTGGACCAGACAATCCAGTAATTGACATCATGAGCATCGATCCATGCATTTGGGATATGATGACGTGCATCAACCAAGTCAGCGAGCCTGACAACCTTGATCCCATTAGTTGCCTCTTACAACAAGCATAGTCGCCTTTTATGGCAAGAACTTCAAGATGAAAGAAGTATATATTTTGACATCAGTCTCCTCTAGAATAAACTTCATTACTGAGACAGGTAGACAACTGCAGCAAGATACAAATATACAATGATATTTAAACAAGTTTATAGTGTCATTATTTATGATACATAATATCAACATGGATGTACAATTATATTGTATATAAACTAAAAAAACTATTAAATAACAATAATTTGGCACAACTAAGGGTAATAAATACTACATGTTATACAGACATCATATTCTGCATAAGATATGCTTGTATGTGGGAGAAGTGGCCATATTTGATTTTCTGCTGATGCATAGCGTACAACTTCTGTGACATGACAGGTAAATAGTGAGGCGGACCACCAGGCTCCTCTAGCACATAAATGTGAGAGCTACAACCATAACATAAGGCTTAAAAAAATAAAAGAATTGGTTCTCTGGCAATGGCTTTTGAAAATGTAGTGCGTGCATGCAGTTGTTTTTTGTTGCTCTATTATTTATTTATTTTTGGGGGGGGGGGTTCAAATTAGTATGTTACCAAATAATAAGTTGTGTACGATCAATCTGGCAAAGGACCTCCTTATATATAAATGCATTCCCTTGATGGGAAATAGAATAAATAATTACATAAAAAAATAATAAATGTATTCCTTGGGAGTAAAATTTAGTATTTGACTACCAGTGTGCATAATATACAGCAAAGAGTGAGCTTAGGTATTATTTCACTACGTGGAGACATTAGCACATAACACTGGAAGTAGCATGTCAACAACTCTGTACTGAAGTGAGTCATGTTACAGTATTGGGCAATGGAAGTGTTTGGTGTGTATCTGGACTTACCCCGGTATGTTGTCTTATTTTTGTCTACATCAATTTCGTCAAAATGGTGTACATACTAATCGGCAAATCACAATATTCGGCGGAATATTTACTGATTCATATATTTTTAAAAAAAGGGATATAGAAACAAACCATGAGGCAGACTTTGATGATGCTGGCAGTGCCTGAGAACCAAGATTTATTTTTTAAGCCAAAGTGTAAATACTGAGATCATGGAGTCTGTTCCGCACAGCAAGTGTTTTATGAGAATTGTGGAAATATAATAGCGACTGTCCCAAGGAACATGGCTGGGTTAAGTACAGTGCTGATCAGATCGTAATGTTTCCAACATCTCGTAACATTAAGATAACAATTGTGTAAGTCAGTATGTAAAATAGCCTCTGATAATCAGGCAAATATCGGTTAAAAAATATGACCTGTGAATGCTGGAGGTATCAGCCTGTGTTTTGATTGGACACACAGTTTTACCTGAAGCCCACATGGCAGTGAAGAGAGTGCTCAGTTATCAACTGGCTGAGATCTAATTGCATAGATTCTTCCCATCAATTCTAACATCAGTAAACAGGCAGAATATGAACACAACAGCAGCTACAGATATCTGGATGTTGGTGCTTATTATTTCGAACAGTGAAATGTTTGTATGAAATGAAGAGACATTACATGCATTTTTCAGGCACACACATATCTTTAGAGTCTGCAGTCCTGTAACTTGTGGGAATACTTGTGAAAATAAACACAAAGTCAGCGATCTAACCCACTCAGCCACCCAGACTTCCACAAAATGGAAGTCCAACAACTGGTAGTCTTGATCACATACATACATGGCTTAGTGAGTTAAATCACTGACTTAGTGTGCTGGTGATAAGGTGTCTCTCTCTGAGAGTGTGGGTTCCAATCCCGGATGGGACTCAACCCCCAAAAAGTATGAGAACTTCTACTTAACTAAGAAAGTGTAATCCCATATTAACATTTGTTACTATGAACAGTTGGAATCACAGACATGGTGAAACACTGATTTATACATGTACATAATCATGGAAGAATCCAATCTACGTGATGTAAATACGGTCACAAGCCAGTATCGCATCACAGAACACCAGCAGATACGTCTGTCTTGACTACTGCCTCCAGACAGACAATACACAGCCAGACTTGACGAGTGTGCTAGAATACAGCAACATGTAGTGTTTTTGAGCACAAGAAATACATAATATGAGCTCTCAAGTTCAAGACAGTGTTATAGAACAAGACATTGACATATATTCAGGTGTGGAGATGCTTTGTTCGGTGATACGGATACTGTGATAAAATGTGTAACAAGTTGAAGTAAGTCCAATCTCAGAACTTCCACACGGCCCTGACTAAATCCAGAAGGAAAATCACCAAAATACTGGCACCTCCTTGAGCTCCTCACCCAGATCTTCCTCTTCTTCCTCCTTCACTTTCTTCTTCTTCTTCTTTTTGGCAGCATCTACTTTCTCCACCTGTGTTTTCTCGACTGGATCTTCGATGTCAGTCAACACCAGATCCTTCACGGTACTGGTCTCACTTTGAACACTGCCCTCTGTGTCTGTCACTTCAGTCACAGAGCTGCTGGTCTCACTCAGGGCATCGCTGGTGCAGGAAGTGTGCCCCTGTGAGGAGTTCACACTGGCAGTGGTGGACAGGAAGTCATCCTCACTCGCATCAATACTGGCATCATCGGGGACATTGGCACGCAGGATTGATTTGATGGCTGCAACAGTGCTCTTCTTCACCTTATTTTCACTGAGAGTTATTTTTCGTAATTTGCCAGGGTAGTTTTGCAGTAGATCTAACAGAAGCTGAAAACAATATATTTGACACAATTAATATTTATCTGATAAATATTTTATAAGGTGCAATCAGGCGATACTGAGATGGTCCCATTAAAGTATGTTAAGCAAGCCTTTAGTGTTCGAATAAGACAGGATCATATCAAAAATATTCCAAATATGTCAACATATGTTTACTCTGATCCGGACGTTTCAAGTCTATTTTTAGCCAATAACTGTGGTGAGATGACAACATCTTCGCACAATGCAGGGTAGAAGGTATCACATTACATTTTGGAATTAATTCCTCTGCAGTCAAAAGTGATGTCATTATTCCAGGAAAAAGGTGAGGTGAAATTGGGTTTATAACGTCACGTTCAAGATTATTGCACTTATATATAGCGACGTGCATGCACATGTGTGTGTGTGTGCCTTCTTTTACTAGTCCGGCCTAAAGCCGATGTTATAGTGCCAGACCACTTATAGATCTTGAAGATAGGGAATTTATGTCAGTGAAACAACTGGTCATCTCACTGCAAAGTAAAAAAACATATCAGTTCAATCAAAACATTTTTCCTGCAGTTGTTATCAGGTCCATTGGCCTTAAAGTAAAACTTAACAGAGCATTAGAGGTTAACAGGTACTGGTGTCATGCATAGACTGGTGTACCTGTGCTGTCTTCTCTGTGACCCCGGTGCCTTCGAAGTCGAGGGCCTCAATCTGCTGGTTGGCTGCCACGCCCACCAGCAGGCTGCTGGCCCCGATGTCCTCCAAATTGTTGTAGTCGAGGTAGACACGCCTCAGGTTTGGGGAGTGGGCCACTGTCATGGCTAGACTTGCCCATCCAGCTGTGCTGATCCTTGTGTTGGCACTGAGACCCAGTTCAGATAAACCTTGAGTACAAAACAATAGAGTTCTATGACTCCCTGCTTTCCAAAATGAAGGTCCTGAAGAGTGTATGTTATCCATTTTGGGGGAAGTTATTTGATTTAGATGTAGAGTTACATCTGCTGTGGTAATTTCACTGGTTGGGATGTTCAGTCTTATTAAAGTCTTTTTAAAATCTCATATTAGCTCTTGCTAATGATAAACGAAGATCTGAGGACATCCCATTATGAATCTCATCCAAACGACCTTTCATCCGACCAATCATGTTTGTTTAATGCTGTACTCAGCAATATGTCAGCCATTACCCTTTCAGTCTTGAGTCACACAAATACATATGAACATTTGTAAAATCTCAACATCAACACCAGTGCGAAATTACCTAATGTATCATTTTCAACTTGCTTAGCTGTATTTCTTTACAGTTGTTGTATTACTGAGGGGAGGCAGGCATCACACATACATGAAATCTACAGCCAAAATGTAACTCCATAATACCAACCTAGTTCGGCAAGTGTGGAAACTGGACTTTTATAGCCAGTTAACTCTCATGCCTTGGGAAGATTGAAAAAATCTATCAATACTCAATATGAATGATAGCTTATAAGTACATATGAAATGGTTCCAAAAATTATCGGGAGCCCTGTTTAGACATTTGAAAGCAACATGGATCTGCTTCACTGTTTCTGCTGACCAACCTTCTTGCTCTGATGTTGGCATCAGCAAAAGCCTTAAGTGTTGTATAGCAGCATCTCCCAAGTCACAGTCACCAACGTCAAGGGATGTTACATGAGAGCTGTATGACAATGCCTCTGCTATCACCTTCAGTCCTTCATCACCTATCGGGTTACCATGGATACTGGAGTAAAAAAGTCAGAGATAATCTTGTGACTGATATCTCCCAGACTGACAACATGCACATAGATCGGACAAAATTATCCCTCCCCCCCCAAAAAGATATTACATCAACACAGTGGAGGAAAATTTACTTCGGCCGTCTGTCCTTTGACAGCCTGAAAATCTATTTTTGCATTTCTTTCAGTATATTTTAGTCTTAGTTTATGGATTAGTATTATGTGATTTAACCATATTCAGACTTTGGACTAGTGGATGGTAGATAGCTTTGGGTAGGTTTTGTTTGTTTGTTTGTTGTTTAATGCCGCACTCAGAAATATTCCAGCTATATGACGACAGTCTGTATATAATCGAGTCTGGACCAGACAATCCAGTGATTGACATCATGAGCATTGATCTATGCAAATGGGATACGATGACATACATCAACCAAGTCAACGACCCTGACCCTCTATCCGGTTAGTCAACTCTTACAACAAGCATGGGTTGCTAAAGACCAATTCTAAACCGGATCTTAACAGGTCGCTTTGGTATTTAAAAACTGTAATGCACACTATGCATAAATCAGGTTTTCGCAGATTAAAACAATATGCACACTGGTTCATTAATTCTTCATTAGCATATCATTGTACCATAACGTGTAGTAATAGATAAACGTGGGTTATGTTTGATTCAATGAATGTGCTATTTGAGAACGTTTGATGACTATTGTCATCAAGTCACGTACTGTAATGACTTCAGAAGCTTGTTTTTCCTCAGAGCTTGTGCCAGGAGTTCTATTCGTTGTTGGTCGGAGATGACTCCAACACTGAGGGACATCTGTAACAATGATGTACTGCGACCGCTACTTTTCATCAGTCGTTTAAAGTTTACATCTGAAATCTTACAATTTCTCAAAGAAATTATTCTGAGCTGATTGCTCTCCAGCAAATCTCCAATTTCCTTGATGTGCTCTTTAGTCAGTTCCACATCTGAATGCTCTATTGCGTTAACAAGCATTGTGCTGGACGCTCGCAGTAGCGAGAAAGCAATACCTGTACTTAGTAAGTCATTGACGGGCACCTGCCGCCATCTTTTCGTTTCTACAACAATCCAGACTCGAAGCAAAGGCAAAGCTTATTCCGGATTGGTTAAAATTGTCGAAGCTCCATACATTGAGGGTGTAATGTGCGGAGCTTCACGACAAATTCGCTAACACCGCCGTCGGTGGCCGCGTGTCTTAGAATATTTGACACAGAATTCTAGACAGCATTTTAAGAGTGTAAAAATAATACGAAATATGTGAAACGTAACATGCGAACGCGCAATTCTGTAGCGCATTTTATGTGAGGAATGTACGTCATATAAATACAATAGAAATATTTATGCTGTAAGCTTTTTATAATCTGCATTTGTACTTTGTGCATTTGGACATTTGGACTCATTTTCTGCAAAGTCCCATCTTCAGACGGTTTATGTAATGGTTGCAGTATTTGAATATAATATAATGACACGAAACGACATCTCAGTTAACGACACGAATACGATATTCCAGTTAACGACACGAATACGACATCTCAGTAAAAGACACTAACACAACCACTGTGAATTGTGTGAAACACATGTACAATTTGTAATTCAAATACACAGTTTCTACGTTGAAAACGACCCGGAAAGACCGGAGTAGAACAGGTCTTCAGCAACCCATTCTTGCCGTAAAAGGCGACTAACGGGATCGGGTGGGTCAGGCTCGCCGACTTGGTTGATGCATGTCATCGTATCCAAATTACGTGGATCGATGCTCATGATTTCAATCACTGGATTGTCTGGCCCTGACTTGATTATTTACAAACCGCCGTCATATAGCTGAAGTATTGCTGAGTGCGGCGTTAAACAAGAATCCAAAAAGACAAACATATTGAAAACATATGTCACAATTTCCTTGACCAGCATAAAAACACATGACCTGTTATTCTAAATAATGACGTGGTGTGCTGGTTATTCTTGTAATCGTATTTTAACATATTTGAGCTACAACAGGAACACTTACATCATACATCCATTCCTGTAAATATACAAAACCAATTCTTTTTATGTTACTTTGTACCTACATAATGAAAAACCAAAACATATTGTTTACAGATAACAGACTCCGATTGACGTTTATCAATTGTTCTGCTCCATATGATTTACAAACACATTCATAAAGTTGAAGAAAGTTAGAAGAATCCTGGCAAATGTGTTGCTTCTCCTTTTCCCTTCGTTTGTCATGTCTCACGTTCGGCTATTTCCGCCAAGCCCGGAAAAAACGTCACTGTTTAAGCCAGCACCCTCTGTTGGCAGAGTGGTAACGGGCGACCAAGTCGTACACGGCGCCACAATTCGCTGTGCAGAGTTGCGTCCCTTGGATCACCGAACACCGCTTCGTCCCGATGATGTTTCTTGGTCTTTCAGCACTATACCTGTGCACGTGGGTTTCCCAAAGTCGTAAACGTCTGAGACCTGCATCACTTCGGGCTTTCCTCCCACATTAAGTTGACTCGCCGTGAAATTTATAGTTTCTAATGTATGTAGAAAACTGTTAATATCCAAACACCCCTTCTAATTCATCCCAAACCTCACACTAAGACAAGAAAGAATGACCTGAATGTGTTTATTGACGAAAGATACGGCCGTGGGGCCATATACCACCACATGCATAACCTGATACACAATGAGGCGGGCATAAAACGTCGCAACACAATTCGATCACACTACTGGATAATACAACAATTAATAACAATGGAGAGAACTAAGATCTGGTTTAAAAAAGATTGCTGTTGTACCACCGTTCACAAAACGAGTGAGTGAGTATGGTGTTATGCCGCTTTTAGCAACATTCCACCAATATCACGCCGGGGACACCAGAAACATTGTACCCATGTGGGGAATCGAACCCGGATCTTCGGCGTGACGAACGAACGCTTTAACCACTAGCTATAGGCTAGCTCACCACCCGTTCACGAATGGACACATTCCAGCAAGATGTCTGTGGTGTTTTGAGCGTAGAAACACGATAAATCACGGATGGTCTCGTGTAAATGTTTCAGATCCACTCTGGGTTTTTCTCGATAGGTGAAGACGTGTCTGCATGGCGGCGTCCTAACGAACGTCATGCGTACGTCAACGTAGGGCAACGTGACAGATTTGGGATTGGGTCTGTAATTATATAGGGCGGGATCTGACTGCCAGAACGCCTGTGCATATTGTCCATGGAAGGGTCATTGGACAGCACTACCTATGCAACATATTGGCGCCAAAAGTTGTGGCGTTTGTCTTTCAAGACGACGACCCTCATGCACACCGTGCATGTATCGTAACTGAATACCTCCATCTGCAAAACATCACCAGAATGGAATGGCTAGCCACGAGTCTGTCCCCTTCCCGAGGGGCGAGGACATTTCCAAATTTGAAGCATCGGTGACCAATATGATTTCTGATGCAATTCCCTTTTTTTAACTTGTACCAAATATTCCCTATTATTTTCAGCTTAACACTTGACTTGCCGTTGGATGTGTTTGTGACAGGTGCTCGAAGTTCATTTTCACCTGTGCCAGTTCTACAGTTTGTGAGACGGCTTGTCTTCAGTGACCATGATACTTATTATTTGAAATATAAGATTTGTTACCTTTGACATTACAAAACTAACACATTTTTCAATTTTCAAGGGTAAGGTCTGAAAATTTTACATGTACTCCAAAATTCCACTTTCGTTTCTTTTGAAAAGCCAAAATATTACTCCAAATAAAAAATATCAGTTGTAACCCGATTACGATCTATATCGCACAAGCCCCTATAAAATCTTCGCCCTTCTCCACTGACCAACAACAGGTTCACCAACAACGCTATTCCATATTTACGTTAACCAAGAATATAGCGCATGGCACTGTTATGAACAGCATTTATTTATGAAAAATTATAAGTACCCCATATTGCAACATCATATTCAATATTCGACCGATTTATGATTGATTCAACTTAGAATAAGCATATATTGCATACCACCCAACATTTTATATTTTGTGATTTCCCTGCTCCCTGAATTTGCCACACATTTAGCCATACGCGCATAATTCAAACACCAAAACATTCTAACTGGATATCTCCATATGAAAAAAAAAACTAAAACAAAAATGTACCGAACTACACCGACGTTTCTCGAAAATGCAGTTCTGGACTCGGCGATTTTAAAGCCATTTTATTGGAAGCACATGAATTATGTAGACACTAGAGTGAGTGAGTGAGTATGGTTTTACGCCGCTTTTAGCAATATTACAGCAATATCACGGCGGGGGACACCAGAAATGGGCTTCACACATTGTACCCATGTCGGGATTCGAACCTGGTTCTTCGGCGTGACGAGCGAACGCTTTAACCACTAGGCTACCCGACCTCCATTGTAGACACTCGAGCAATACATTGCACTTGATTTCGATTTCATCGATTAAAACAAGAGCAGTTGCATAGGCCAGAGCTGCAACGTTGGTATCACCAGTATCTATACCCCATGCTAAATTGCTAAGGGTTACAATAAGATCATTAATTCATACATTAAGAGTAAGGGAGATAGCAAACAACCCTGTTTTAAACCACATTGTGCATCAAACCAGGGTGTAAACACTAAACTCTATTAATACTTACAGAATATTTGACATTTTTATAAAGTGACATAACAGGTTAAAACATGTTCCATTGACATCTATATATCTCAAGGTCCTTCCAATACATCTTTGCGAACGCTTGGAGACACGATTCAGTTTGAACCGATCGCAGCCCACACTCCTATAAATCAACGCTTTCGACAAGAATACCCCACCCTCGTCTTATTATTGCTTTCAGCTTCAACCCACGGAGGAATTTTATGCACGAGGTATTAATGGATCAAACTTTATGCCATTCTCGAGGATCATCTAGCTTGTGTCAATATGCCCTTCGACTGTGTGGGGCAATGTTGCTGCGTTTATACCCCAGTCGTGACAACATAGTCATTCTCTGCAACTTGGTTATGTAAGCGTTAAATTCAAAGGTTTTTTTATATCAGTTTACGTTGTCTTCAAATATTCCCAAGTGTTTTACATGTGCCGCATTCCCCCTTTCTTCACGAATAACTAGTGTCATCACTGATTTTCGATGATCTATTCATACAATTTTCACTTTTATTTTTCATTACGCCCCATTGGAATTTCGGCGGATGATTGAGCTGATTATTCTCTGTATTTGACGTCAATGTGTTTTTTTGAACACACGCAAACAGCGTACAAGTAGCTTGGTGAAAATCTGACAAAGATTGATATTAAATGGCCCGACCGTTTGTGTGTTTTAGATATTAAACCAAACTGGAATTTCCCCTTATAAGGTACCTGTATCAGAACACTAATGACTTGAACAAATTTCATTTAAAGGGAGGTTTGACTTAATTGTATAAATGGGACTTCGGGCCACAGGACATAATGAACAATAACAAATGTTTTTTTCGTCTAAATGCTTTTAACAATGCCCGTGAAACTAAAACATTTCTATTTGAATGTATTTCGCGTTATTATTTATTACTAGATTGTCCCAGTCATATAAAACGCAAGTCACTCCCTCACTGTTCTTAGATTGAAGTGTATAATTGAGATGACGAGTAATGTTTGACTTTACGGCTCATTTTATGCTGCAATTCATTTGAATCTTTTTGCTTAATATAAGACCTTGTGTAATTATTTTTATGATTTTAATGACGTACAGAAGTTTTAATGACGTAAAGAAACTGCTTTTTAGATTTAACCTGGAAAGGAAGGTAACTCCGATCCTGATGTCTTACAATGTAGTCATGAAACAAGATTGATAATAGGGTTAATTGTTGGTTTGCTGGTTGTGTGTGTGTGTGTGTGTGTGTGTGTGTGTGTGTGTGTGTGTGTGTGTGTGTGTGTGTGTGTGTGTGTGTGTGTGTGTGTGTGTGTGTGGAAAAGGTGGTGGGGAGGTAATGTTGGTAATTCGAACCCACAATCATAGGTTTCTGGCGTGCCCAAGGGACGCAACTCTGCACAGCGAATCGCGGCGCTTAGATGACTGGGCCCCCGAATAAATACCAGTAGTTACTTATCACTCAAGTTTAATATAAAAAATATTCTACAGTGGAAACTATGCTATTACCAATTGGATTGACATGCTCTTTCGGTTTGTGTTTATAAAGGCTGGTTGTACGGCCGCGTGTGTATATTGCGTCAGACGCAGTGGTAGGGAGAACTTGTCAGTCAGTGAGCTGCGGTTGTACAGGCCGACAACGTTCAAGTGAGTACCGTCATGGCTGACGCTAAAGACTCCCTAGTCCAGGATGAGGATGAGGTCACCCCGTGGACTGTCCAGAGCGTTTCCCAGAAAGGCGTGGACTACAACAAGCTCATAGGTAGGAGCCCTCCATTGACTCTGTATTGCAAATAATCGTATCATAGTCTCGTCCCCGCGGGCTGGTATCGCACTCTGTTTCCGTGGGCGGATACAGCTTTTTTAAAAGGGGGGTGCACAATTAAGATCTATTTATTGTCTTTGGTGGTAATCTATACAGAAAATTAATTTTTTTCGGGGGTTGCGGGCAGAGACCACATCGGTTCATTGTACTGTCTGTTTTGTTTGTTTGTGATGAATGGTAGTTGTTTTCTCTTTTATTGTAATCGTGTGCTAAATCCATCATTAATCTTAGTATTTCCTTCGAAGCTAGTTTTCTGCTGCTTTTGTCGTATCATGATTGATGCTGTCAGGAAATTCCATCACAAATTCCCCAGTCATTTACACACACCCAGGACACTTCATTTCTGGTACAAAAAAACTGAATTTCTTGATATCTTAAACGAACAAACTATTAACTTTCTGGCAAAGACAAGAAAACAGCCATGTTTGATGGTGGCTACAAATGAAACAAACAAGAAATGGTTATGCGATTGTTATGTATTTGATACGGGTATCATAGTTGTGTTTTAGACCTACGTTTGCATTCTTTCGGCGACTGTTTTCAGGCCAGTAACGTTATGATAAAGTTTGTAATTATTTGGTCAAATACCATTTTCAAGTGTATCCTTCCTTTTCCCCGGTATAATAGTTGTCTGACAATGCGCCCCAAACTGTGCACCTTGAAAACACATTAACGACAGCCTTTGATCGTTCCCTTCAGATGGTGGTGTTATATTTCTCTTATGTTATCAACACGCAGTATTGAAAATAGAAAAATAGCTGGTTAGCTATAAACCATTATGGGATTTTTTTACTTGTAATAGAATTTTTTTGTAAATAATATGGAAAGAAAAGTGATCAACACAGAAATTAAGTAGTTGGATAAATAAATAAATAAATAAATAAAAAATTCTGATTTTAATTAAAACAACAAGGATTTCATACATTGATGCACTGTTTTTCAACCTACCTAACATTTAGTCAGATATTTGATTATTTCCCAATTCATTGACTAACACACCCAAATATATGGTGCATTATGTCACATAATACCTGATAGACGCATTTAGAATAGTAAGATACGGCCAAAGATATAAAACAGTTTGATTTTTGTTATCTATTAATTTGTTTGCATTATTTTTATACAGGTAGCCCAATCCGAAGGTGAATAGTTGATTAGTTTGAAATATAAGATACTATAAGTACCAATCAATTTAAACTATATTTTTAGGGTTCTTAAAATATTTCAGATTCCCCGTTTCCGTACATAGAACGTGCATAAACTTTATCTCAGCGTTGTGCAATTTAATAATATATTGCAAAGAAGATGTATATTCTAAATTGTATAAATTTAAAACTTCATTAATGTAATTAATTCAACCATATCTTAGATTCCGTGCTCCATGAAACTCAAGTCAACAGTAATTTTCAACTTCTGTACTCATACACTGCGCTTTTTCTGTTATATAAGTTATTTAAGAAGGGACTTTCTCCATACGGAATTTGTTTGTATAGTTAAAGTCTACCGGAGGCAGTCTGTAGGTACACACCTCGTTATTGTCATACAGTGGCAAACGTCAACCATATATATATATTCTTTCTCCTCCATAGGAGAGTTACAAACATATAGATACAGCATTTACAAGTGTACGAAAACAGGCATTCTTATATTAAGTCTATCTCTGCTCACATGTCAGAACATATAATGTTTCTTCACAAGGTCTATATATTTCTTCAATTTGAAGAGACCTTTGACTGCAGCTTTTGTAAAGTTCTCTACCGTCTCTGGATTTGCTGGGATCGAGGGGCGTGCATGCTAGGAGACAGAAAACTAACTCAGTTTCCTGCTCGTTACGGAGAGCCACGCTGACTTCCACTGGACAAGTGTCGACTAAGCTACACCACAAATTGTCTCTGAGTTGTTCTGTCTGTGGACATATACACACAACATGAACGAGCAAGTCCTGGTGGGCCAACTTACACAAGTCACACACTCACTGGACTTTCCCAGGTCTCCAGACTGCGCACAAGTGGATCACGAAGGTTGCAGCTTGTGTCAGATCTGGATTTCTTCTAGCAATTTCCCATGCTTTATGGGGAGAGATAACCGATGAATCTTCTTAAAATGCATTAGGTCAGGATCAGAGTTTATGCGTCTTCTCCATGCTTCAAGATCATTCGCTTTAATGGCATCTTTCACAACTTTCATCCAGGTATGACAGCTGGGGAATGTACCATGGGTACTAAAGCTGCTCAAGAATTGCTCAAGATTATATTTAGCCAAAATACGTTTATGTCAGGAACATAACCCAGGGAAGTGGTAGCGCAATAGTAATCGGAGAGGGAAAGCCTAGTACTGAAAAGTCTTCTCGGAAGGAACGTTATTCTGCTATTGCATAGGTTCCCTAGAAACAGAAGTTTTTAATATTTAGTTAGTTTCAACATATTCTATTGACAAAACAATCGGATTGGACAAAAGTGATCCACGTACGAGATGCTCTCCCTTATTGGAATATCAATATATTAGCATCAGTGGAATTTATACAAGTTTGGCTTTATAAGAAAACAGTATCAAATATTCGCGGTGACATTGCTGGAATATTGCTCAAGGCGGCATGAAACCATACTCACTCACTCACTCAAACTCAAATATGGGCAAATATGTACAATGTACAGTGCAACTAATATTTCACATTTGATAGCTAAAAGGCATGCCGAGGGGCGTGGCTATCTATACAAAATAAATGCATTACCTGTTGAAAAATGGTAATAAAACCATCAGTAGAAATATAAAATTGGGAGTTCAAATGTATAATTACAGTAAAAGACATGGTTATTGGAATAGTTTGGTTGCTATGATGTATTTCTGAACAGACTTAAAAATCGAAATCGTGGTACCATGTGATGATTTCTTATCACCAAAAGGATATTTTTTTCCTAAATTTGAAAGAATTCCTTCACGCGCTTTGTCCTTTAACAGTTTGCCTGTGTAGTGAGTTATTTGTACATTCAAGGACAATTACAAATGCATGAAATTTGATCAGGTTTGTTTACACGGTATGAATCAGTATTGCAGTTACAAATGTACGACACTAATGTCTTGGTCATAAATGTAACATGTTAACTGCTCTCTCCCCACAGTCGTAGTAGTTAGGAACTTCTGTTGATTTCAAATTTATTACGTTTATAAATGTTGCAATAATGTTATTAATTTCACTTCATTATCAAACGTTTGCAAGGGACACAACACACTGGGAATAAGGAATTTTTGAAAGTTGTTGTGCAGGCGAAAAGTATAACTATCATGTTATTTCCATGACGAATATTATACCTAGAAACCCAAACATTGTCATAATCTATAATCTCCACTAAAAGCACAGTCGATTGTAATTGAGTGTGCATCGGCGTTATTTCAGCCATACTGCGACCAGAGTCATTTGTACGATTCCGACAATACGTGCTTATAAAGCTCTACCAAATAGTGACGATGCCAGGTGTTTGCGAAAAGGTGAGCGCATTCTGCCCGGCGCAGGCACCCGTTACAAACACATGCAAAGGCAAGTCAGTTGTCCACCAGACAAAACACGGAACATATGGCACACGTGAAAATAGGGAATTGCATTGGACATTATATTTGTCACTGATGCGTCAAACTAGGTAAAGTCGCCCACATGTCTACATCATAAAACATTTGAAAGCTTTACTATGCCCTTGCTCAAACAACTTTTGTGCAAGAGTCGTATGAGGTTTTTCGTTCAAGGATCATGCTCGATTGTTTTGAAATGTAAACACCAAAGTCTAGAGCTTCTGGAATTTTACTCGACATAAAGGGAAAGTCATTAGAAGTCATCCCTTTTGTCATACAGCCTTGTAGAGTGTATTTGTATTTCGGAATCGTTATAAATAGATCCAAATATGAAACAGATGAGGCGGTTTCACTGGTTTCTTATATTTCTAGTTTAGTTTTCTGACCGTTATTGAACGCTATACCTACAGCTTAAATTAAACGTCTTGGCCAAATTCCCTTGGATTGGTTTTGCCAATCTGAGCAGAAATTTCGATTTATATGAGAGATCAGCAAGGAAGGCACATTGATAGGTCAACCGGTGAACTGGTGCGTTTTGATAGTTTGGGATTTTTGAAAAGATATATTTCGAGTTTCCATGGCAACAATTTTGACTTCGGTTGGAAATGACGGTTGTGCTCGTTTTCGGGGCATATCTTCGAAACCGCACACTATTTCTTCACCAAACTTAGTCCATTGATAGGTCTAGTGTTGAACTATATAGTCCATCTATTATTTCTCTTCTTCACATTGTCCTTCTCATGGACCTTTATGTATGACAAGTGCAGATAATACATTAATTTTTTTTAGCGATGATGGATACCCTACATGTGTTTAAAATACACTTTAAAATTGTAATTATAAATCAGTTGTTTTCGGTCTGACCAGACAAGTTTGGCAGCCTCAAAATAACAGAGGACCTCATCAAGAGAATTGAACGTGTGACAGGGAAGAAACCACATCGCTTCCTCACCAGGGAAATTTTCTTCTCACACAGGTATAGCATTTTAAATATTATTATGATTATTATTGTGATTATGATTATCAGCACCACCATCATCATCATCTTCATCACCACCAGCATCACCATAACAATGGCAAAATACAATATTTGTGATTCTGAAAAAAGAGCTACACTTTTTACCTGGAACACTGGATGAATGAACGGATACACTTAATACTGTTCACAAAGATCAGCCTAAATTCTAGCGTTTATGTCAATTGAATATAACGTGATTACTTAATATGTAAATAAGTGAATGTTGATGTACCTGACTGGTCCCGATGGAATGGTTTGTATTTGAACGACAACACGCCATGATGTTGTCCACCAGTAACGTCCTGTGTCCTGCACAGAGAGCTGGGCCAAGTCCTGGACATGTACGAGAAGAAGCAACCGTTCTACCTGTACACTGGCCGCGGACCGTCATCAGAGGCCATGCACCTGGGCCATCTCATACCATTCATCTTCACTAAGTGAGTCAATAATACATGTTGATGTAATACGATGACACAGAGGAACCTTATACTATTTATCTTCACTAAATGAAGCCAAACACCTGGGTCATCTAACACCCATCTCGAGGCTATTGTGTTAAGTGACTATAAAATCCAGTTTCCATCCTTGCCGAACGAGGCTTGCATTATGGAGTTGTGTTTTGGCTGGACTAACGAGTCTGTGCAAAGTCCAATCAAAATTGCGTAACGATGTCGACATCTGGTTCGTCAACTGCTACACAGAATTCGGTCGTTTTCAGGATTTGCAAAGCATATCTACCACCACGTCAACAGATATTTTCCTAATCATTTCATGGTTTTTTTCAAGGTGCTCACATGATTTGATGCACTTCGCGAATTATTTATTACAATAAACTTTTTCAATTATCGATCAGATCGTCTTGACTGGGCGCTGCCATTTTGTTTGAATTTAAGTGATATGGGAGATGGAATCTGATAGTCAATAGGAAGGACATAGAAGGGACATAACTCGTAATAGCCACTGGTGGCGCTACGATCGAGGCCAGAAATTCCAGTCAAGCTCGACAAGTGTGACAGGACTTTTATAGTCAGTTAACGCCCTTGCCCCGGGAAGATGTCTTATATCATTCATCTTCCCGTTGTGCGTCAATAATAGCCGATGACATAGCACGACGAGTGAGTGAGTGATTTTGATTTAACGCCGCTTTGAACCTACTTCCAGTTATATCACGACGAGTCAGCTTGGTGCTGACAAAACTAGAAACATAATTAGGGCGAACTGGGATTCGAACCCACAATCACAGGTCTTTGTCATGGCCACGTGACGCAACTCTGCACAGCGAATAGCAGCGCCTTAGACGAGCGGGCCACCCGTGCTCCCGACGACAGAGGGAAACCTTATGCCATTCATCTTCAGTACTAAGATGTTATATTACCTTGGGATATAGAATGTTTTACAATTAAGTCATGCATCTTCACTGAGTGAATCAATACCTAAAGATATTATATTACCATGGGATACAGAACCTTTTAAATTAAGTCATCCATCTTCACTGAATGAATCAATACCTAAAGATATTATATTACCATTGGATACAGAACCTTTTACAATTAAGTCATGCATCTTCACTGAGTGAATCAATACTTAAAGGTTACCATTGTGCCATTCATCTTTACAGAGGGAAACAATCTGTCAATGGTCGAATCAGAACTAACATATGCTTGTATGCACATACTGTTACAGTAAACTACGTTTATAACGAACACGCTTATAATAAACTAACGGATATAACGAACTGTTTTAGGTCCCGGACATTTGCTGTATAATTTAGATGAAATATGCTTATAACGAACTACATTTATAACGAAATAGTGGTCCCTTGGAGTTCGTTATAACCGTAGTGAACTATGTTTATATGCGTCAAATAGACTGATACAATGGTTGTGTTGAAATAGGAGATATATGGAATAGCTGAATGGGCAATATTTCAGATGGCTACAGGATACGTTCGATGTTCCGTTGGTGATCCAGATGACGGATGACGAGAAGTTCCTGTGGAGGGACCTGGAACTGGAGGAGGCACATCGCCTCGCGCATGAGAACGCCAAGGACATCATCGCTTGTGGATTTGATCTTGACAAGACCTTCATCTTCAGTGACCTTGAATATATTGGGTAAATCTTGACTGTTTATCGCCTACCACAATGGTTACAGTACCACGCTGGGGTAGTTTGTTTGTTATATATATACTAATATATCTGTTGATGGGCTGATCACATAGTGGAAACAACACATATCGAGCAGCGATGTGAAACATTTTCCCGACATCAGAATGAATAACGACCAACTAGGCTGAATTGTTTTTGTTGGTTGGTTGGTTTAGACGTCCCAATCAATGTACAACTGTGTCAAAATACATGTATCTTAGCTTCAGTTATCTTCAAGGTCAAGTTTCTATTGCTCGTTTAGAGGCTCCATCGAGTTCTACAAGAACATTTGTCGTGTGGAAAAGCTGGTGACGGTCAATCAAGCCAAGGGAATATTTGGCTTCACAGACAGCGACTGTATCGGCCAGATCAGTTTCCCGGCCATCCAGGCGGCGCCCAGCTTCAGCTCCTCCTTCCCACAGATCTTCAACGGAAGGAGTGACGTTCCCTGCCTCATCCCCTGTGCAATAGATCAGGTAGGTGACAATTAAACCTACCAGATCATAATCTATTAGTTCACCGTAAGTTTGAGAACTAACTCGAAAGAACCTCGTGTGTCACAGCAAATGGAATTTATTTACAAACCCACAGGACCCGTATTTCCGGATGACACGTGACGTAGCGCCCAGGATGAAATGCCACAAACCAGCCCTGGTTCACTCCGTGTTCTTTCCGGCTCTGAAGGGGGCTAAGGGGAAGATGAGTGCCAGCGACCCAACATCATCTATCTTCCTAACTGACTCTGACATGGAGATTGCCGAAAAGGTTAGGTGCCATTTAAACGTATATTTCAGGAGAGACTACACGTGATAAATGAAGCTAAGCAGTTTAACTGTTCGTAATTCATGCAACTGAAAGGAAAGGCGCCCACATTATTTAACGCTTTTCTTTGCAGGTTAAAAAGTACGCATTTTCAGGCGGCAGGGACACAAAAGAGGATCAGGAAAAACATGGTGGTGACTGTTCCATCGATGTGTCCTACCAGTACCTCAGGTTCTTCCTGGATGATGATGCTAAACTGAAGGCTATCGAAGAGGTGAGTACGACAGTTGTGTGGTTGAGAATGCTACAAATGATGACTCCGAGCCGACCAGTCCTTGCTTTAGCCCCTTAATGTCAAACGGGTAATGACAGGGTAACAACAAGTACCATTTTAAAACGTCTTTTGGTATGACGCGGCCGGGGATCGAAACCTGGACCTTCCGCGTTCCGGGCGGACGCTCTACCACCAGACCACGGAGGCGGTCCTGCCTTCCGAAATTGACTTGCCTTAAAAAGAAACTCATTCGTAGTTAGATTCGGGCTAGATACCAGTGTCATTATGTGATTGGTAAGAAAATTGTCCAACATCAAAATAAAACGGTTTTGTCATTTGAACACGATAAAGGAATATCATGACATGTCACCAAAGGTAATTGCTAATGTCTTTCTTGTCGAATCTGTATTAGATTAGGACAATTCAGGCAATTCTTTGCAAAGCGTAAAAGTAAGATTTTGAGAAAACATTTAAGGTAAGAATTGATGCAAGCGACATCGGTGCTGGCGGTGTGTTCGATCAGTCTGTCTGTTACTTCACGCACACACAAATACACAAAATTGAGAAAGAAATCCTTAATTTGATTGTGTCATTGCAACATTTTGAGGTGTATATGGGAACTACAAAGCATCCTATGAAATAAATATATTAGCTACAAAAATATAAGGGAACTGGTGATGTAATGACGATGTCTGTCAACTTAATTTCGGGCATATAGATCAATACCTGATGTGTCGATACAAGCACGACACCTCGATGGCATACTGTTGATTAACTTGCGTATGACTGCCCTTCGTATTGCTCGCCATTCCGCCTGAAGAGCTACCCAAAGTTGGGCCAGGTTCGCGGTTGCTGGGTCTCTGGCCTGCACTCTCCATCGGAAAACATCCACAGATGTTCTGTTGGAGAGATGTCAGAGGACTGAGCGGGCCAGTCCAATGTCCGTTTCGTCTGGTCTGGCATTGTCATCTTGAAGTTCAAAATTTCTTCCAATAATTCTAGCGAATAGAACAACGACAGGACGGAAAGAATCGTCAACATATCGCTGGCCATTCAAATGTTCATTCAGAACAACCTAATCCGTTTGCGTGTCCTGTGTGACACTGCTCAGTGCCATGACACTACCGCCCCCTTGCCGATCATGGTCCAGAATTGTTTCCCTGGCATACGGCTCGCCGCTACGTCGCCAACAACGTTTTCGGTCATCTGTGAATCGGAGGCAAATCCTTGATTCGTCTGTAAATGTGGTGTGACGCAATTGGCACACAGCCCGTCCCTGGTGTCGCCACGCCCACTCCAATCTTTACCGCCTATGGTAAGTTGTAAGGGTCACACCCTTCGTAGGACGCCTTGCTTTCAGGTGGTCTACATGGAGGTAGATGTTGAAATTCACCTTCCTGTAATTGTACGGAATTTTCTTTTGATAACAGGAACAGATTTGAATCTTTTGCGTTGTACAATTAATATAATGAGACAATTTTGTCCTAGAGTCGTTTTTTTAGGCCTGCCACGCCCAGGTTTAATTGCACCCCCACCCGTTTGACGGTACTTGTCGGTACTTTGACCCCTCTAATTTCATTGTGATCAGACGTCGCGTTCAGATGCAACGCCACGGTATTGTAAATGTAACCTCAATGATAGCTACACTCAAATCATTAGGTCCCTTATTTTTGTCGGAAGTATATAAAATGTAATTACATGATTAGTAATTATTAATTGGACCCATGAAGATTCGGGATAGAATAGGTCCTCAGCAACCCATGCTTGCCGTAAAAGGCGACTATGCTTGTCTTAGGAGGCGACTAACGGGTTCGAGTGGTCAGGCTCACTGACTTGGTTGATGCATGTCATTGTATCCGAATTGCGTAGATCGATGTTCATGATGTCAATCACTGGATTGTCCTGTCCAGTCTCGATTATTTACAGACCGCCGTCATAAAGCTGGAATATTGCTGAGTGCGGCGTTTAACAACAAACAAACAAAGCATAGGTGAATGGATGGACAGAAACTGTAGAGTACACTTATGTTTTACAGATGCATGGAGGCTGACTCATATTACTGGGCGTATATAATATTCCCCTAACTGAAATATATATCATCAGTATAATTACAAAGATATGTCCGAACAGGGATAGGAAAAGGCAAAAAATAACTTACCGTTTTAATTCAAATGAAAAGGGCGTGTGTTTTTAAATATAGAAAGAAATAGTTTGGACTGTGTGAATGGGTTAGCTTGAAAAACTGATTATACAAATAGAATTTCAGACAGCTTTGGCTGTACGAACACTTCTAAACACAGACAAAAGGCAACATAAATGTTCATAAAACACTTAAACACATATGAGAAACAAGCCCCGAACTGCAAACTTTTGCCGATGTCTGAGGTTAAGGACGACTCAGTGGTATGGGATCCAACTCGGCGTATAGTTGTTCTATCGACTTCAAATCTGACGACTATAACTGTTACACATGCTGTGTTCGGTCTAGCTTTGTTCAGGGGAGCAATGGACGCCTGTAGGAGTTCATCACAACAGCGTTGGGCTGGTATGTTGCCTGGCTCTAGGTTTGTTATATCGATTAGGGAAAATTCAACATTCCCTCACAATTGAAACAGATAACACAAGCGACCCCTATAGTGGTCAAGAGGGGATACTGCTTTATCGCGAGAAAGCGATAAAGCGATGTCCCCTCTCGGCCACCATATTAGTCGCCTCTTACGGCAAGCATGGGTGGCTGAGGACCATTCTTACCCGGTCTTCATGAGTTTTCTGCAATGCAACATATGCGATATGCATTTGCCGTGCCTTTTTTATATTGATATATGACAGAGGTTGTCACTTTTATTATGGGCTTAAATCTCAACAATCATAACTGGATAATACTTGAAATGAAGTATCCTCATATAACGATGTCCCTCTATTACCAAAATGTTATATCCCCATATCGTCGTATCGTGTGACCATATCGTAATATCGACATTTTCCTTTATCGCATGTCGGTGGCGTCGTCGCCATGCGTCGTATGATCCTGTAAAGCAATATCGTTACATCGTACCGTCGCGATATGGCGTTCGTAATAGACTACGATACGAGGATGTCCCTTCTCGGCCTCCATACCCAGCACATGTGTTATTTTCTTATTTGCTTGTTTGTTTGGTTGCTATTTTACGCCGCATTATTCCAGCTATATGGCGCTGGTCTGTAAATAATTTAGTCTGAACCAGACAATCCAGTGATCATCAATTTACGCAATTGGGATGGGATGACATGCATCAACCAAGTCAGCAAGCCTGACCACCCGATCCCGTTAGTCGTCTCTTATGACAAACATAGTCGCCTTTTACGGCAAGCATGGGTCGCTGTTTACCTATTTTCTACCCGGATCTTCACGGGTCGGTTTATTTTTATATCCAGTAGTCACTGAAAGACTACGAAAGTTAACTCTGATATTGCAGCGGTACAGCCGTGGGCAGATGATGACTGGAGAGCTGAAACAAGAGCTCATCACAGTGCTCCAGACTCTGGTTGCCGGTCATCGTGAGCGACGTGCACAGGTTTCCGACGCCATGGTGGACTACTACATGAAGCCCCGGAAACTCAAGTACAACTACAATGACCCATCTAAACCTCTGGGCACTTGCTGAGGAGAAAAACCAAAGCAGATGGTGAAAGGTCACTGTCACTGAATGCTGAGTTGATATATTTCAGAATATAATTGCTTCAGATTTGCTGCTACATTACTGATGTGAGGCACATCGATCTCGCCTTTTTCTAATAATATTTAATACATATTTTATTGTCGAATCAGTCTCAAATAATGTTCAAAATTTAAAAAAATAGAACTCCATTTTCTTCTTTTCATGAAAATAATCCCACTCCCCACTCCCCACCCCTACCAATCTCACTGACCACCCTACCGACCCACCCCTTTCCCTTTGATATGTGACCAGTCCAATATGAACATTGAGCCGATGGTATATATGAAGCTATTTTCGATAATGTCTTAGACATTTGGCAATGTTTGTATTTCATGCAATGCAATTAAGAACCAATCGTGTTCACGTGCAAATCAAATACTGCTGGTTGACCGATTGCCTACATCCAATTATGATGATGATGATGATTATGATGATGATGAAACATAAAATCAAGCTTACATGGCTGACTATTCCTCCGAGGGACATGTCCCCAGTTCTTCTCTCCATTGTTTTGCCCCACGTGTTGCACTAATAAAAACATACGTTCACGTTATGTCGTTATGTTTATAACACTTTATACTTACTCTTTACACAACACTTATTGGCACTTACCGCATTTCCTCGATTAAACGCCCTGGCGATTATTTCTTTCAGACACTCAATTCCGTACATAAATAACACCCAGCTTTTTATCGAGAATCGTCGTTTAATCGAGGAAATGCGTATGTTAAACTTTAAATTTTATGGTAGGATACGGTGAGTGTGGGTATGGCATACAGGATTTCAAATAAAGTATCCGATATAAACCAAGATAAATTCTGTCAAAATATTTTACTTTTCAACTTTGTACACGACTCTTCTACACGACAAACTACAGGGAAACACTCCTTGCCATATGGGGCATTTGTCACTAAACGTGGTCACCATAGATATAATTACATCTCTATCTACTTAAGGACATTTTGCAAAAATGAAAACAAATATCATCTGTGAAAACTATGTGAAATGCTGGGCTTCCCCCCAGATAATATCTCTGTGAAATTTGGGGATAGAGAATTTAGGACAAAAGTAGACATCCCCATGGGCATCTATTGTGCTCCCCTCCTTGTGGATCTCATCTTGTGGATATGAGTTGGAATTTCTGCTCGGGTTGGCAAAATCAAAACGCAGGAACTGGGCCAAGAAGTTTATCGTAAGATTGAGGTATATCGATAATCTGATATCGATAAAAAAAATTGTCAGATAGCCAACTACCTTCCACTGATTTATCCACCTGAAATACAAATAACAGAGTGAAAGTTTTTTTAAAAAACTGTAATATCTCCTGCGGAGCCAGTCATTGTTAAAAAAATTGTGTTGTTGATCCCCCGTGATTTCAGTGTTAGAACACACCTGGGCAATGATAAATCACATTTGTTTGAAATCTAGTCACAAACCCCTGTGTATATCAATCGTATCCTATGATATTGGAATCACACGAACAGTTCAGTTCAAGCTGATTCAAGTTTAAGTACTTCCCCAAGGTCACAGAGTGATCGATCCTTTGCGGGAGCGTCGAGTACATGTCTAATACACGTTGATCAAATGTAAATAGGATTTACCCCGAGTGTTTTGGTAGCGAAAAAACACGTATACGTCATAACAACTGAGTGGTGACCTGTATTTCATCCAATGCTAAGCTTCAACCCATTTAGGAACTGCTCAGTTGAGATTGTTAGGTGCTGGCATGTTGTATGGGGACTAATATTTTTTGTCATCTACGGCTGCAAAATCATATATATTTTTTATTAACCGAAAAAATACTTTAGATATCTTGCAACAGTGTATTTTTGGTGACATACAGATTCCTTCTTTCAAACAGTCTGAGGCATAATTTGTTTCTGCATTGCTCTGTGACATGTGTGTGGCAGTGTGAGGGGCAGTGTGTGGGGTAGTGTGTTAAGCAGTGTGAGACAGTGTGTGCAGCAATGTGTGGGGCAGTGTGTGGGGCAGAGTGTGGGACATGTGTGTGGCAGTGTGAGGGGCAGTGTGTGAAGCAGTATGTGAAGCAGTGTGAGACAGTGTGTGCAGCAGTGTGTGGGGCAGAGTGTGGGACTTGTGTGTGGCAGTGTGAGGGGCAGTGTGTGGTGTAGTGTGTGAAGCAGTGTGAAAAGCAGTATGTGGGGCAGTGTGTGTGGTTGGGGCTGAGTGTGGGATAGTGTGTGCAGCAGTGTGAGGGGCAGTGTGTGGGGCAGTGTGAAACAGCGTGTGCAGCAGTGTGTGGGGCTGTCTGTGGAAAAGTGTGTGCAGCAGTTTGTGGGGCAGTGTTGGGGCAGTATGATGGTCAGTGTGAGACAGTGTGTGGGGAAGTTGGTAGGATAGAGTTGGGTGGGGTGGCGGTGCGTTGTGCAGTGTGTGGGACAGCGTGTAGGGCAGTGGGTTGGACAGAGTGAGGATGCAGTGCGTTGTGCAGTGTGTGAAGTAGTGTGTGGGTCAGTGTGGGTCAGTGTGTGGGACAGTGTGAGGGTCAGTGTGGGACAGTTTATGCATCAGCCTGTTGGGCTGTGTGTGGGACAGCGTGTCCAGCAGTGTGTGGGGCAGTGTGTAGGATAGTGTGTCCAGCAGTGTGAGGGTCAGTGTGGGACAGTGTGTGGGGCAGCGGGTAAGACAGAGTTGGGTGGTGTGGGGTTGCGATGCGTTGTGCAGAGCGTGAAGCAGTGTGTGGGTCAGTGTGAGGGACAGTGTGAGGGTCAATGTGGGACAGTGTGTGCAGCAGTGTGTGGGACAGTGTGTGGGGCAAGGTGTGGGACAGTGTGTAGGACAGTATATGGGACAGTGTGTGCAGCAGTGTGTTTGGTAGTGTGTGGGACAGTGTTTAGGACAGTGTTTTCGGTAATGTGTGGGGCAATGTGTGCTGCAGTGTGTGTGTGTGTGTTAGAGTGTGGGGCAGTGTAGGACAGTGTGTGTGTGTGTGTGTTAGTGTGTGGGATAGTGTAGGACAGTGTGTGGGGCAGCGTGTGGTACAGTGTGTGTGTGTGTTAGCAGTGTGTGTTGATGTTGGGGGCAGTGTGGGACAGTATGTGGGGAAGTGTGTGGTACAGTGTGTGGTACAATGTGTGTGTGTGTTGGTGTGTAGGGCACTGTGGTACCGTGTGTGTGTGTGTGTTAGCAGTGTGTTGATGTGGGGGGCAGTGTGGGACAGTGTGTGGTACAGTGTGTGGTACAGTGTGTGTGTGTGTGTGTTAGTGTGTAGGGCAGTGTGGTACAGTGTGTGTGTGTGTGTGTGTGTTAGCAGTGTGTGTTGATGTGGGGGGCAGTGTGGGACAGTATGTGGGGAAGTGTGTGGTACAATGTGTGTGTGTGTTAGTGTGTGTGTTGATGGGGGGGGCAGTGTAGGACAGTGTGAGGGACAGTGTGTGGTACAGTGTGTGTGTGTTAGTGTGTGGGGCAGGGTGTGACAGTGTGTGTGACAGTATGTGCGGCAGTGTGTGGCACAGTGTGTGTGTTGGTGTGTGGTGTGTGGGGCAGTGTGTGGTACAGTGTGCGTGTGTATGGGGCAGTGTGGTATAGTGTGTGTGTGTGTGTTAGTGTGTGGTGCAGTGTGCGGCAGTGTGTGGTACAGGGTGTGTGTATGTGTTGGTGTGTGGGGCAGTGTGTGACAGTGTGTGTGGGCAGTGTAGGACAGTGTGGTACAGTGTGTGTTAGTATGTTAGTGTGTGGGGCAGTGTAGGACAGTGTGTGTGTTAGTGTGTGGGATAGTGTAGGACAGTGTGTGGGGCAGCGTGTGGTACAGTGTGTGTGTGTGTGTTAGCAGTGTGTGTTGATGTGGGGGGCAGTGTGGGACAGTATGTGGGGAAGTGTGTGGTACAGTGTGTGGTACAGTGTGTGTGTGTTAGCAGTGTGTGTTGATGTGGGGGGCAGTGTGGGACAGTATGTGGGGAAGTGTGTGGTACAGTGTGTGGTACAGTGTGTGTGTGTTAGTGTGTATGGGGCAGTGTGGTACAGTGTGTGCGTGTTAGTGTGTGTGTTGATGTGGGGGGGGCAGTGTTGGACAGTGTGTGGGGCAGTGTGTGGTACAGTGTGTGTGTTAGTGTGTATGAGGCAGTGTGTGACAGTGTGTGTGACAGTGTGTGCGGCAGTGTGTGGTACAGTGTGTGTGTTGGTGTGTGCGGCAGTGTGTGGTACAGTGTGTGTGTGTATGGGGCAGTGTGGTATAGTGTGTGTGTGTGTGTTAGTGTGTGGTGCAGTTTGGGACAGTGTGTGTGACAGTGTGTGCGGCAGTGTGTGGTACAGTGTGTGTGTTGGTGTGTTGGGCAGTGTGGTACAGTGTGTGTGTTAGTGTGTGGTGCAGTGTGGGACAGTGTGTACGGCAGTGTGTGGTACAGTGTGTGTGTTGGTGTGTCGGGCAAGGTGTAGGACAGTGTGTGTGTGTGTGTGTGTGTGTGTGTGTGTGTGTGTGTGTGTGTGTGTGTGTGTTAGTGTGTGTATTGATGTGGGGGGCAGTGGGGGACAGTGTGTGGTACAGTGTGTGGGGCAGTGTGGGGGGCAGTGTGTGCGACAGTATGTGTGTTGGTGTGTGGGGCAGTGTGGTACAGTGTGTGTGTGTGTGTGTGTGTGTGTGTGTGTGTGTGTGTGTGTGTGTGTGTGTGTGTGTGTGTGTGTGTGTGGTGCAGTGTGTGACAGTGTGTGTGACAGTGAGTGCGGCAGTGTGTGGTTCAGTGTATGGGTCAGTGTGTACTAGATTCCAAAGCTCCATAAAAATCCGTACAGAGAGATATATTGCTGGGTCCAGCAAATGTACCACCTTATCCCTGTCTCAAAGATTAACAATATTCCTTCATACAACCAAGGAACGATATTCAAAGAAAGCTAGTTTCAGGTCAATTTAAAATTGTTAATATGAAAGCAAATGCCATCTGAAGTTTACTGAGAAAACGATATGTGAAATGCTGCACCTCATTGATTACATCTATGTAAGATTTTGACGTAAGTTATAGAGGCAAGAAGTAGGCAAGTTTACTTAAGCTTCAGGTATAGCCAATTCCCTTCCACTGATTTACCCACCTGAACTAGAAACAAAAGAGACTAGTGAGACCGCTTCATCTGTTTCACATTTAGATCTCAGCATAAAGTTTCAGAGTGGCAAACCACTCTCAACAAGGCTGTATGACAAGAGGGATGACATTCCAACAGTCAAATTTCCCTTTATGTCGAACAATATTCCTGCAGCTTCAGCCCTCGGTGTCTACATCTCACAACTCTTGAGGTACAATCGAGTATGCTCTTTCTTCTAAGATTTCAAAGAGGGTCATGCAACCCTTGATCAGAAGCTGTTTGATCAAGCTTGCAACATTCAAAACTTCGTTAAAGCTTTCAAAACGTACTATGGCAGACACAGGGATGACATTTTTAAATTTGACCAAAAATCATGTCTGATGCAATTCCCTATTTTGACTTGTACCATATGATATAGTCGGAATGGTAAAGTTCACTCTGTTGTTGGCAGATATTTGTTATGAATATGGAAAGAATTTACTGCATCGAGATCAAACACGTACGCATCATATATAAACATTTACATGTCATTGTAAGCTGACATGTGGATAATTCATTGAGCAACAAGTGCCCACATTTCCTTCAATACTAAAGGTACAGAAATGGCACATTTTTGTTAATGATGGATATGCCTCTTTGCCAACACTGATATAGAAAAAGAACAGGCCACCCAATAAAAAAGCCAGTTGTCAACGTGATTGTCTTGGAAGGCACATTTCGAACACATTGAGTCACTTGCCCAAGGAGACGCCACATGTGTTACAATAACAACACTAGATTCCTCGGAAATGCTCCGATATCAGTAAAACAATAAATGTCGAGTTAAACCTTGGCAGTAAATAACGCACACGAGAGTTTGCAAATGTCAATAAAGACTTGATAAGAAAACACCGTGAAGTTTTGTATTTACAATATAGTTTTTCATGTTTACCACATTTTTTTGTTCATCTGTTCTCCAAGCGGGACACTGTACACAATTAATTGAGCACATACCCATACACGTGAAGCCATAATAATGACACTTTCATGTGGTTTTCTGTAACAAACCTGGGTTTTTTAATAGATCTAGGCAAAGAGGGCTTTCACAAATAAGAGACGCATATGGGATATATGCTAGAGTGCTACAAGGCTCAATACTTGGCCCTTGTCTTATTTATTGTATTTACAAATAACATTGCCATGATTTAAATTGTATGACAAGACTATTTTGTGGTATTTTGTTAAATATATCAATATAATTCAAACAGATTCCATACCCTTTACTTGTCTCTCAACTCCGTATTAAGTTTAATGGACGTGTATTTTGAAAACGACTGGGTGCTATTTAATAGCCTTCAATATCAAGGGTACATCCAACTAAGTCCGGCTCGATCTATATGTCAGACTATACACAAGTAGGTTTATTGAACGAGACTTTTCTCAAATTTATTATAATGCATGTGAATACGGAAATAATTGACACATGATAAGAAATATAACTTGCACACGTCAGTAAGAACTGACTTATTATGCTACTTATTCTTACTTGGGGGCAATATTGAAAACTATGTACATTTAACTAAGCCTTACTGGAATGACATACTGGCTGCAAGGGTAACACTTTATAGAAGACACAAAATTAATTCCGCTTATATTGGAGAGGTACAATCAGATCATCTTTGGTGTTACCATCAGTTTCAAAAAATGATTTTATTGTAAGAAACTGAGTTGTAAAGAGAATATACACTAGCAAAGATCTCTGTAATGAAGATAGCGTAATGCCCGTCAATGACATAAAAGAAAATACAAAATTAAGGGCACAATTATTAACTATTACCAGGTTCTATTAAACATTCCAACATACTGGAAAGATGTTATTAAAAATAATCACATTATGTTACATAATCAATATTTAAATACAATGTTGATAGACTGACTTGTAGCTCCTAAAGGCTTCAGGTATTTTGTATTATTTCTACAGCAATTTTGCCAAAAGTAGGTGAAAATCGGTTACCATTTTCTGACTTAGATATATCATGGAAAGATGTTTTTATCATATACATAAATATGCAAGATGTAAAATTATTTGATTTTCAATTTAAATGTATTCATCGCATCATCTTTACAAAGAACGAACTGTTAAGAATGAAAAATCTCGATAATGATTTATGCTCATTCCGTGAAACTAATACTTAATCCTTACTTCATGTATATTGACATTGCAAGCGTTGTAGGCAAAAGTTGAATGTGTTCTAAATGGACAATTTACAAAACAATTTACATTTGACAAAATGCTCTGTTTTACTAACTATTTGGAAGTGATTCATCAACACTTGCTTATATGATATAGTCGGAACCGTACCAAGAACTAAGAAATTTCTTATGATTCTGTAAAGGTTTTTTGTCGCTTTTATTATCTTCTAATTCGTTATTGTGAAGAAACGTATTAGTTAAATAGTTATGTTATCTGAGATATGATTGCGTGGGTCGATGCTCATGATATCAATCACTGAATTGTCTGGTCAGGCTCGATTATTTACAGACCGCCGTCATAGAGCTGGATAACTGCTGAGTGCGGTGTTAAACAACAAACAATAAATCAACTGAGATATGACTGTAAACCCGCAAAACTTTGACAATTTAATTGTCGATGGACGTCATCCCCGCCAGAATCAATGCAATACAGGATTGACATTTTTCAGACATTACTGACACTTGACTGGTGCTATGTGCTGAATATTTAGTGTTTCAAAAGTGAGTCAGGAATGCCTACATATATTATGAAGGAAACAAGCCGCCACTCTTCCAGATGTAGGTCCTCTGAGATAGGTACCGAACAAAGGAACTACCTTATTTACTGTGTGAAACAAATGCAATGTGAAACCATACTATGATTCAAACGGAAATGAGAGGAACGTTTATTCTAGCAACCTCTGCTGCTTCTCAGGTATTCAGGATGTTTGGAGCAGCTGGAAGGAACGCAACCTGACCTCCGGTTTCAATTACACACACAATAATTGTAACATCAATACACTTGGGTAATAAAAGCGTGATATTTATTTATTCCAATTATTTCTAAACTGCCACAAAACCATAAAGTGCAATACAGCCTCCCCACCAATATGGTGTGACTAATTTGAAACAGCTTTGGTGTGTTGAGGACGAATTTGTGAAAACGTTTATACTTACAATGGTTAATTCAACAGGAAGGTTAAATGACTGTAATGTATCCAGCATTTCAGTCGTAAACCAATATCGTCTAATGTAATGGATAAAGTTGAAACGAATGTTATTAAATATTAAACACTGTCTCGGTTATTTAATGCCATAACTGAAAGCCTGTCTTTTTTATCCATTTGATCTAAGTATTGTACAGAAGTGCCATGACAGGGTCCCTTAAGACGTTCTTGCCTATTTCAGCGTTTCATATTTCCCGACGCCTTCAAATTTCCACTACGCCAAAAGAATTTTAGGCACTAATCCTGAATTTTCCGCCCTCCATTTGTATCTGCATGCAAAAAGCAGCAACTGTCTTGGACGGGTGACATATGTTGAACAACTGACTTGTCTTTGCATGAGTTTGTGACGGGTACCACCGGTGGGGCAGGATACGCTCACATTACGGGTAGGATACGTATAATCACTATTTGATAATGCTTTATTAACACATACTCATGATTAAGTCGGACTCGTACATTTTAATTGAATGACAGTATGCGAACATAAGGTGAACAGTTGAACCTTGGATTGGAAACAACTTTTGGCTACATCTACTTCCGAGTTACGGTATTTGATTCACGTCAACTATAGTCAATAAATAAAGCGGAGAGCTGTGTTGATGATTGAGAAAACACATGGCATGAAAACCTGCAACAATGGCAAAGCAAGGGCCTCTCTGCTGGTGGGATTGGGTGGGCAAAATAATCTGATGACTACGACCTTCGATTCTTTCAGCTATAAGAGGGTTCCAGTGACTTTGTACCACAAAGAAGTCTGACACCAAACCAACACAAGCAGTTCAAGCTTACCTTCTTCACCCCAATTTGGTAACATTTATTGTGAGTCCATCTGATCGTAGGTATTTTTGTCATGGCATACTTTGTACAAATATGAACGATACTCTTAAATAACACACATCGATCTACTGTCTTATGTCAAGAATATTCAAGACATTCTGATTTATATATTTTCAACAGAAACATCAGTTTAATCAATGCTATGAAATGAAAATATTAATTAGTTTTGAAATTTGCTTGACATTTGTGAAATATAGTCGATTTTCGTTCAGCTGTGAAAATCGGCCAAATATTTTTCGATATATATTTTCATTTAAATATTGAACGAATTTATTGTAGAAAAGCTCTAAAAATATTGGATTTCTTTTCCCTATCTTGCCACGTTTACAGTGGAATTTAAAGTTCTAACTATTATTCTAGTATAATAAATTAAACAAAATATTTACAATACTATCTGGATCTAAACCTGTGTAGAAGGTTTTTCCTATGTTCGTGAATTTACAATATAGCATCCAGTTCCATTTTACCCGATACTGCGTGTCAGAGAATGCATATTTGAAGATGAGAAACACACAACGAGTCACATATCGGCTTTTATAAATGTATGATGTTATCTGTGACAATTTATAACAATGCACGTAGTATTTACATGAATATGATCATATATGCACATATTACAACACCCGAAATAAATGCAGATATTTATTAACTGTTATTCATGCAGGAACACATCAATTTGTTTTTTTCCTATAATGAGGAACGTCCAACGGTGACGCTCACGATGATAGAATTACATTATACATACACATAGTTTATCCATACGTCAAATCAAAACACTTCTTAGGTCGTGTGAAATGTAATCAATATATATTCACATGTTGTGATAAGTAAACATACCAGAAGTATGGCCTCTAGGTGTTGGTTACACTTTAGTCTGTCACGACTACATGGCCAGGGCTACAGTGACATCAAAATACGTAAACATATTGAAATGATTCTAAATGTTCAATAAAACTAGCTTCCCTACACAATGCTCTTGTATGTGTGGACATTATTATCAAATCAGTGCTTCTGTAAATACATATTTACATATTTGAACATAGCACTATCATAAAACACAAAAATTACTAATCATCCTAAAACTATCATAAATGTCCACACACTTACAACTGATTTAACACATATATGATAATAACCTCATAAACATATTCAAATAACATCCTGTCCAGGAGAATCAGACATTGACTACTACTACTACTACTACTACTACAATAATAATAATAATAATAATAATAATAATAATAATAATAATAATAATAATAATATTACTAATACTAATACTAATACTAATAATGATATGCCATTTATATTGCGCATATTTCCATATCACACAGGGACATGCTCAAAGCGCTATCATTACCCCGGTCACTGGATCGGTGTGCATTCAACAAACATTTTCAGTTCCCTGGAGGGTATACAACCCAAGCTACCTGTTAGGCGCTAAGGGGTTAATAGCCATCTCATCCTACCAGGTACCCATTCACTTCTGGATAAACAGAGGCACATTTCGAACAATGTCACTTGCCCAAGGAGACGCCATGTGGTACATGTGCTTCAGTGTGGGGCAGGACCGAAGTTCTAGAAACTCTCACGTGTCTGGTTCTGATAATCAAGGTGCAGAATGCAAACTCGCAACTAATGACCATACTTCAAGTCCTCGCACGTTCCCCGGACTAGGCTATACATGTTGTTTCTTGACTGATCTCGTCTGGGATTGCCTACTTCCAACTAGTTGTTGACCTTAAATCTTATCACGTTGATGCCTCGTTTTACACACCGATAACACAATTTGTTTCTCCCAGAAATATTTCTCAAACTGTTTATGTTCATTTGTAAAAAGGTGTACAAATATAATTTTGGTTTTGTCGCTTTGATATACAGATTTACATTCGTATCTAGAAGTACGTGTTTAGCTTAGTTTCTAGTGATTATTACAAGGATCAAAGGGTTTGATCATAGTGCATATATTTGTGATTTCCTAATGCAATTTCCTTATTTGGATGCAAATTATTAAATGAGTTATTGGCTGAATAATACACTGGTAATAAACGTTGTGCAGATGCGTCCATGTGAATGATTCTATTCTACCCAAAAACGATTGCACTGTTACAATCCTTAATGTAACACTTACTCTTTATGTCAAATATTTACATTAAGGGTAGTGCCCGGAACCCTTATGTAAAACTATTTTTTCACATTGAGGCTTAATATGGTACATTCTCGTATCTCTCCTTATTGTAAAACATTCTTATAAACGAAGTTTGATTGCTTTTACACAGCTTATCTCGAGATTCTGGAAGTGTTTATTAAGATCATTTTTGCGGCACATCATACGAAATTGCAATGCATTTACATTTGGTACAGATCCCCCTCTTTCTTCCACTCCTGCCATCCCCCATGGGTTATATAGCTGGAATATTGCTGAGTGCGGCGTTAAACAAAAACTCACTATTAGAAAAAGTATATCGCACAGACAATTATAAATGAACGTGCACATGATGTTTAATAAATCACTTCAGTAGCCTCCATACATTCCATGAAATCAAGCTCTTATCGAATGTCATAACTCCGTCTTGATGAGTTTACTGTGCAAACATTGAACAAATTTAACTTCTTTGAGAGGCACTTAGAAGCTGGAGTACCAAGTGAGGATAACATATATGGACGAATAACTTCTTTATTACAATTAGGAGCAACGTTTCGGTGTAGGTGTTCTAACACTGTATCATCACTTGCTCCAAACTGGAATAAAGAAGTTGTTCACACATATATCTTATCCTTACTTAATTTAACAAATTTAACAATGCTAAGATTTGTCATGTGACAATTGCCTTGTGGTAATTCCCCTATAAAGAGGACAATTTGTCAAGATAAAGGGACGTCCATCTTTACTTTACTCGGCTCAATAGGAGCCATCACTCACAAGAAATAACTATTTCAGTTTTTAACATACTAAACACCCCAAATATAAAACATATTTTATGTTATGTTTTTCCTGTGTGTTATATACTTTACACTAACGAATAAGATGTTGAAAAACGGTATACTGTATGTGGTGTTCGTCGTGAGCGTATAAGCATACTTGGTTTTGTTATCTTGCATAAGTATAGTCTTATCCATATTTTTAATCGAAACTGATGAAAAGAAACAACCTAGCTTTTGAAATCGAAATAACAAAGTGATCAAAACTCAATGATGATGTTTATCGCTAAAACCATGGATATTTCTTGAAAAGCTCACTTTGCAATTTTTGTCAATACTCTAAGTAATATTCCTTATAGGTGGAATGGCTTGTTTTGAATGGGATTTTCAGGAATGCTTCAGAAAAGCTTTACTATCGACATGAGAAGTGTATTGAAAAGCTGGAAGATTATGTTGAAAAATAAAATTAAAAACACTTTCACAATTGTTGGTTTTATTTGTTAGGCTTAAAACCTTTCGACCCGCCCTCAATTATCATATCACAAAAGGACAACGATTTGTAATATAAGTATTCTCTCACTGTACCTATATTATGAACTATTTGCGCCACGTCTCTTTGTTGTCTGTGTTCTATCATTTTTTCAAACCAAAGGGAATTTTGCATCCATTTAGTCAAATCCTGATAATGAATTTGTTCCAGACGTTAAATGCAACCGATTCTAATACTGACAAAAATATCTTTAAAAATGTTAACACATACAAGACAAGTTCAGATCTAAACATGGTTAGGACTGAAATCGTTCTAAATTTTAAATCCTAAACCCAATACACACAGTTTGTGTGTTCTATTTGAACACTTTAAGGTCATCCTCGTAATCTAGACATGTCTATAATGTAAATGTGACACGGTCCCGGGGATGCGGGGTTGACAAATTATTTATAGTCCTTAGCAGGTTTAGATCATTAACAAAATTATGGGACAATGACCGCGTTTAGGTTTTTAACCCACGAGCACCTAGTATCATCCCTATTTGATAGTGATTCATACACACATGCTCATGATATAGTCGGAATCGTACAATCGATTCTGTTTTTACAGAGATTTCTATTGAATATGGAAGTGGAATTTATCGCTTTTATTTATGAATATGGAAAGGTTTTGTCGCTTTTATTTACATAGCATTGAGGTCACATTCAATTTTTGAATCACAGTGACTACTAAATGGACAATTGGGCTACATACAATTATTGATTGTAGAGTCCGTTTTTCTGTTTTCAGTATGGCTCATTTTTCTTTGTGTTTTTTGCTGTTTGACATGCTATTTCATTAACTGTTTCATGTAACTCATGTAAACTGTCCAAAATGTTTTCTTAACTAGAAAACAAAAACATGCGTGCTATCCATTTGAATAAATTTGGTGTGAAGTTTGTATATGTATTGTGCCATCCCTGTTCTGAAACGTCTTTGTAAATATAGCTGATGATATATATAAGTAATAATAATACTAAGTAAGGAAAACATAGCGGAGAGCACCCAGCGTTACTTTGCCAGGATTGTACACGTTTTTGACAAACGTTCTCCCACTGATGCCACCACCGCTAATCTAGGACTTTGGAGCATGGTTGGCTATAAAGATAATGGAGACTGCAACTCCCGGGGCGTCTCTTTCCTAACTCATGTGTCTCAATTTTTAAAACGGTTTTCTGCGCATCTGCGTCACACTATTATTTTCATAACAATAACTTACACAGTCTATGTGGAGTGTTGCTTTCAACAGCGGAGGCGGATTCTCAGCGAAGAATAAGTGGATTAGTTTAAATGACTACCCACGAGGAAGAAGTATGGAAATAAAATTATCACGTAGAGCTGGCCTGTTTCGATATTCTAACATTCGTACTCCTCATGAGGGGCGGTCGGGTAGCCTAGTGGTTAAAGCGTTCGCGATTCCCGACATGGGTACAATGTGTGAAGCCCCGCCTTGATATTGCTGGAATATTGCTAAAAGCGGCGTAAAACCATATTCACTCACTCACTCACTCACTACTCCTCATGTATTATATAGCATTGTTATGTTTTATCCAGAATTAAGAGAAGAAATACAGCATGTAATAAGGATTAGATCCAGAAGAAACATATCTGAGGAATGTACAAAATATAATACTTTTGCTAATGATTATTATCACCATGTCATCTTAAACTGTAAATGTGTACTTTCAGAGAGAGAGAGAGAGAGAGAGAGAGAGAGAGAGAGAGAGAGAGAGAGAGAGAGAGAGATAACTGATAAGCTTGATGTTGAAATGTATATTAAAATAGAGACGACGGATGACCATTATGTGTTAGCATTCTTTCTTAATACAGATAATAATGACATTGATGAAATAACATGGCATTTTACTATTATAGAATTATCAAAGTATTTGTATCAAATTTAAAATATCCTAAACAACGTTTGGTCATATGACCTATATTTCTCACTGTTTATAGCCTGTATATATGCTGAACATTGATATATTTGTTTGAATGTTTTCTTGAATATTTAATTACATTTTTATGTTCTGAGAATCTTCGGATCTATCAGGGGGAAATAAAGACATTCATTCATTCATTCATTCATTCATTCATTAAATCATTCATTCAGTAAATTAGATCCTTAACTATTCAATATTATGTCCATTTGAATAAATTTGCTATGAAGTTTGCATATTAATTTTCGCATCCCTGTTCTGAAACATTTTCGTAAATATAGCTGATGATATACATTTAAGTAAGGAAAAGATAAAAAAAAAAAACATCCAGTTATATGACCCGTAATACGTGCATGTGAAAATAACGTGCTAATTACGCTAAAGTTTGTTTGGTTTTTTGCTTGTTTGTTTTTCCACTCAATCACGAATGCATTAGTTCACAAGCTACCTGTATAGCCACGCGAAAATACTTGTGACAAATTTGTCAAACACCTGGTGTCGTCACTGTAAGTTCATGTTTGTAAGATGTTTTCATTTGACGTTTCTCTTTATTTTGTAAACTTCAGTTCCCCTTCTTTGGGAAGAAATATGACATACTACTGTATCTGCACAATCTGTATTACGTAGCACTATGTTCTACACTGACTTAGAGTAGTGCACACTCTTTATTCGCACCATTAATGTTCCTATCTTAAACCACAAAACGCGTACAGTTTTGTGTGGGTCTAAGCGGCCGTGTATGAAAACAGCAATGAAAGCGACAGAAACCTTTCCATGTTCAAATAATTATGTATGTAGAAGAAAAGGCAAAGTGACAAGGGTAACATAGAATTCAGAACTTGGAATATTTATTCAGAATAAATATTAAGTAGATATGTTGCGTTTCCGACCCATTTCTTCTATGTATAATAGACATACTTTGTATTTCCATTTCCATAATGTGAAATATATCGAGTTTCACCAACAGCTGCTATCGCCAATGTATTAAAGTGCAATCATGGCTGCAAAAGCGTTATCATTTGACGTTTGTCTGGTTTTGTATTCCTGCAATTTTCATTCTTCATGATCAGACAGATGCATTACATGCTACTATATATGCATAACTTGTATTTGTTTTAAGTATGGTTAACACTGTCTTTATTCACAGTACTGCTGTGTGGCACCAGGCAACAAACGCCTCCTTATGCAAATTGAGTGAGTGGTGGGTGCTACCGGTAGGGCGGGATATGTTCACCCCTTTCGCGAACACCTTGTGCCATCACTGATTTTCAGTGATTCATTCAAATACTTTTCATAGCTTTTTTGCCTTTTGCACCCGTTGGAATCTGTATCAGCGGATAATCGTGACTGGTTGTTCTCCCGCGTTGATGTTATATATTCTAAGAATAAAAACGGATAGTTAACGGTTTGAGCTAGCAGCAGTGTCACGACTTTGTTGGCCTCCGCGGTAAAATTACCAGTATGAATTTTGTAAATGCATTCATTCTTTCACGATGTTTCATACCATTTTACTCTGTCTGAAGGGCAGATTTAGTATTGCTAGAAGCAGTTTACATGAATATCAGATGTGTTGTGATGAACTAATGATTATGATGATTATTATTATGATAGTAGTGATAGTTTTAGTCAGTGTTTATGTACCACCCGTCAGGACCTCAACATTCCACAATCGCAATATGTTTTTTAACATAAATATTGTCATGAAAAGAGTTAATGATGTCATTTCTTAGTTACCTCGTCCCTTTCCCGAGTCCACTCGAGGTTTGTTTACAGATATCTACTGCCATAACACTCGTTACACGAAAGTGTCTGGCGATATTTAATCACAGGCCAATGAAATCAAGAATTAGTCAGGAGAGAAATGTCGATCTTTGTGTGGTACCATTTAATTCATGTCGTTCAATCCAAACACATTTGGGCATTACATACTTGATTATCTGAATATTGCATCACTTAGCTTTGAATTGACACGTTTAAACCTTTGGTGTTCAAGTTGTCTTATTGTAACCACCGCATGGCAAGGTACCCAAAGTAATATGTTTAGACTAGGGGTTGGGGAGCGACCACGATTAATATAAAGACGGAGATCATATTCGATTACTAATACACGCTTCAACGACGTATGTATCATAGTAACATGGACTTAATACACCCATTATACCGTCTTTGAATACGACCTCGGTTGTACAGGACTGAGATAAACGAGACTGTTTATTCTCCGACGTTTTATATTTAAACGTGAAATTGCGAAGTTGCATGCTAGATATTGTGATCGATCTGGAAGAATATATCGAAATCGGTCTTGTGATATTATTATGGTGAGGGGCAGGTTATAAATACAAGTATAAGGACATCCCTCTTTTAATTAAGAAATAAACGATTCGTGGTCGTTGATCATCGTACCCTGGCGTACATTATGACGCCGCAAATACTACTATTTGGCGTCGCCTATGACTACAATGTACGTGAAACTTTTTATTACATCCGAAGAGCCGCTGAACGGCGAAAGATCTTCTTTTGTATAAAGGAGTTTAGGCAAGCACGAAATCCTGCATATAGCAACCAGGTGGTCCCAAAAAAATGATTAGGCATTTACATATCTAGACAAAATAGTTATTTCATAGTGATAAACAAAATTATTATCGTCACTTCAACCCTAAATGTAAAAATATTATGTTGAGGGTACATGTTACATTAAGAGTTGCAAGAAGGGTCTACCCGCAACCCCTAATGTAGAATTTATTTACAAAAATTAAAAGTAGTTTTTACATTGAGGGTTGTAACATTGCGCATCTGCCAGCCATATGCATGCACATTGTCAAATGTTATTTTGTACGAAAACTTAATGGTGCTACTTTTGTAAAGTAATTGAAATAATGGGAAAACAAGTGAAATGACGAAATAATAATGGACGAAACGAGAAAATAATTGAAATAACGAGAAACTTCGATTTGAAAAAATAAAATTACCAAAGTGGCAGCTTTAGGTTTTCGTAACTTTGTGGAAACTCTGATGCAGTGAAAAGACAAGCTGAATACATATTTCTAGTCCTTAGCACTTATTTGAAGGAAGTACCAACACAGTGAAATTGTCAGTGGAATGATTTATGTATAATGTAACCAATATCAACAGTGTAATGTGTGTTGCATATGCTATACTAGTTGATCTTGCGCTCTGTCCAGATGTATGAAAACCGCCGTCATATAGCTGGAATATTGCTGAGTGCGGCGTTAAACAACAAACCAACCAAAAGATGTATGTTCTACTGTCCTGAATATGCGTAATTGGCCAGTGAAATCACCTGGTGAATAAGTAGCCCTGAACCTGCGTAATATAGATGTGATTAATGTGCTATGTGTATTGCTCTCGGGGTTTCCCTACATTCAATGACATCGAATTCAAGACAAGTAGCAATATATTCACCGCCAAAAGAAACGCGACCTATAGAAACATATAGGGAAGTATGTACGTTAAGAAGATGTTTCCAGTGTGTACCAATTAGGCCTAATGACAAAACTAACAATCAGTCAAGTGTTACCACAGAGTGTCTTTATTCCTATCCCGATATGCTGAACGAGATTTCCAACTTTGCAGCTAATCCTGAATGAGACAAATGGTGCATCTCGAGTCATGGATCTATGACGTCACATGTGATGCGTTCATGAGCGTTGGTTCACACGACACACCAGTTTTTCCATTGTGCGTCGAACCATTCTAATACCTCTTGAATATGAGTACTTCTTTATATATTAATGGTATTCGCGTTTCTTTCGGTGGTGAGTATAGTAATAATAATAGTAATAACACCCCTTTGATTTAAAAACAGACCTATCTAGGCATGATGTGTATGAGATGATGATTGGACCAAGAATTGTTAAATATAAAATGTCTGCAAGTGCTGCTTATAAGAAAATGAAAGGTTTGTTCTTTTTGATGCACCGTTGAGGCCAGTTTTAATGTCTCATCCCAAACATGTCTTTTGTTGTTGGTTCAGCATAACTGATACTGTGCTTATGATAAAACTCGGAGACTTCAGTCCACCAGGAGAAACAGATTCCATGCGGGCATAATATTAGCTTGTCTGGTTCGTGAAACTGTAGGAGGGACACTGTCCTTGCCATTTTCACCCCTACTATACATTCATGCTACTAAAGTCTTCACATTGAAAAAGACGTATTTATCATTGCTATATATATCCGCCAGTCTTGAACCTGATTTCACGATTACTTACTGGAACAGAAAGTAAGCAACCTGTGATTGCTTCAGTGTTGTATATAGGTAGACATATAGCAGGACTCAACACGACCACGACTCACAGTCGCTTAGCGCTTTCCTCCTGGTAAGTCAGCTTGTTTTTTCCTGTTGAAAACATATCCCAAAGTTAACGGTTATACTTTGACGTACAATCTGTACTCACAGCTGGCTGATATAATTCACATCACTGCTAAATTGTTAAATTGAATATATTTGATACTATATTACACATTATATCTTAGAAAATTGCAGTACCCGTTATTATTTTTTTTAAAAGACTAAAATTAATTTTCTTAATACAAATGACTTTGTATAAATGTATTTAAACTATTATTGATTTTCACATATTTCCGTTGACCTGATCTGACAAACAATTTACATGTAATTGTTATTGTGTACCTTTTCAATTATTGAATTATTGTCGATTTAATTATCATCTCAAATATACCCCGCTTGAAACCATAAGTATAACCTGGCGTACTGTATTTTAAACTTAACTTTGTCTAATAAAATGAAATTATAACAATAATAATAATAATACTAATAATAGGCTGCAGCGTTGGGGAGTTTTCACATTCTCCGAAAAGTTTTTGGGCAGGTTCGTCTAAGCAGCGCTTCCTGGGAGAAGTCCCATTCGCTCTCTGGGCTGCGCGTAGAGGGGGCAAGGGCCCTGAGCTGATGATGAGTCTAACCAGCCTGACTGTGCCAGCACCACCCAAACCCTATTTGCTGCATGTATATAATCTGTATAGAATAATAAAGCAGTGATAAAGTAGCAGATAAAGTGAATTTTTATTGAGGGTTTTACGTCGCGTCCAAGATTATTGCACTTGCTTTGCGACTTGCATTCATGCGTGCATGTGTGCGTGTGTGCGTGCGTACGTGTGGATGACTGCTTTTACTTGTTCGGACTAATGCAGATTTTATAGTTCTAGCCCACTGAGATCCCAAACTGCAGTGTAACATGAACACCCCACTCTCCCGCTGTCGTTGTAGTTCTCATACACTCCATATTGAAGTGGGTGGACATCACGATGTCCCAAGAGACCAACGATTATGTAACCCCTGTTACATTGCTCTTATCATAAACGAATACCATTTTCTGTAAATTTGCAAACCGTGAAACAATCTTAGACATAAATATATTCCAGGAAAATATTTTTCCATCCTACATTTCATAAATTGAACATATTGTTGCCATCATGAATGCTGAAACCATGAAAAAACTTTTATGATATATATTCCATGTCATGAATATTAGAAGATATTTAATGTCCATTGTGGGCCTGAATATCTAAATGTACAATGGGCCGGTGACCGTAAGTGCGAAATGAATCAAGAATTGAATTGGAATACCCAACTCCGACACAGTATACTGACTCCCAGCCAACCAGACCTTGTTTTAGTACCTTAATGCCGCGCTAGGCAGGAAAACTACGAGCACCATCTTTTAACGTCATTTGGTATGACGCTGATCATGACAGCAATGTATGAGTCTGTATGAATTGTTGCAGTATGTCACATACAGTTAAAGTTGGGCAAAGTCGAGTGATAATAAAGCAGAATATTGTATCTTGCAAACGAATTCTAAAAATGAAGCTTAATTATCTACCATGAACACCCCCTGAACATAATGAACTAGTCCGTAACCATGACACAGTAACCAATCACCTCAATAGACAACCGCGTGGACTTTACATATGTCGGGAAGGGAGAAGACTCAAGCAATATGATGTTATTTCTATCACCCTAAATTAATTACTGAACAAGCTGGTACAACTTGTAAAATATGTTTAAATATTGACAAACAATGTTTATATGATGCTTCTGTGCATCATATGAGTATTTAATAATAACAGATATGTAATCAAATACTGATCTCAACTTCAGGTTAATGTTTGACAAACAATATTTTATGATAAGCCATTACATAATCAGAGTATATGAAATAAAACATAAATGTAATCAAATACTAATCTCAACTTCTGGTTAATGTTTGACAAACAATGTTTTATTAAAAGCCATTGCATATAATCAGAGTATATGAAATAAAACACAAATGTAATCAAATACTAATCTCAGCTTCTGATTAATGTTTGACAAACAATGTTTTATAAAAAGCCATTACATAATCTGAGTATATGAAATAAAACACAAATGTAATCAAATACTAATCTCAGCTTCTGGTTAATTCTGTGTTAATTCCACTTGGACGTTCCTGCTGTTCTTAACCATATACAACATATATTTTCTTTAACAAAGCTAAAAAAACTTGACATCATGTCACGATAACCATCAGTGGGTGAGTGTCTTCTATACAGATTTGCAGCGTTAAAGTCTTCATAGAGCCACACTAAGGTGATCTGTGTATTTATCGTTCATGTATATTCTCCAATGAATACTTGCATATACTCAGGTTGTATTTTATTTCTTTATTATGTAGTATTGAAAGCAGCATGGCGGGGGTGGAATCTAAGCTCACCTACGACTCCTACTTGAAGGTGAATACTGTAGTTATTATCAAGGTGTTCATATTTTTATGTTAGGGCATTAACATAATTATAATTTCAACAAGGTCTCAGTGTTTGCACTCTTACACTGGAAGAAAGAACTCTCTTTCCAAGCAGGCAAAGAACATTGACAGAACGCCAATGCCAAACTTGCCATGTCCATGTGTGTAGTGGCCGCTCATTTACATATATCCACGAGCCGAATAACCTCGTTTTCAAAGTATTTGCAGAACTACTTCAGATTGCGTGATCTGGGGTAGTCTCTACGTTGTCTGTAATATGTTATCCATGTTTTGGATAGGCTGTGAAATATTGGAATGAAAAACGTTATTGTCCGGTGGTACATGTCAACATTAATTTCGGATGAGTAAGTAGATATTATATTTCTAATTCCCAAATTCCTAAAGTCCCTTGTAATGTTTTTTCAAGTGAGTGAGTATGGTTTAGCAATATTCCGGTAGGGGCGGCCGGGTAGCCTAGTGGTTAAAGCGTTCCCTCGTCATGCCGAAGACCCGGGTTCGATTCCCGACATGGGTATAGTGTGTGAAGCTCATTTCTGGTGTCACCCGCCGTGATATGCTGGAATATTGCTAAAAGCGGCGTAAAACCATACTCACTCACTCACTCAATATTCTAGTTGTATCAAGACAGGGGACCCCAGAAATGGGTCTTTACTTGGTAAACTGAAGGGCACTTCTTGATCATTATAACATATTCATTGTTTCCTTATTACTGTACGTAGATTTCACAACTACTGGTCTGCCAGGAGCCAATCACAGACGTCCACGATGAACAAGTGTTCATTATTGTCCATCAAGGTATTTTAGTTCACGTTTGAACATGTCTTTCTCCTAAGTAACTTAATGTAGATCATTCTTTAACTTCAAAGTTGTAATAAAACTAATCATTGCACATACAGAATACACATGACAATAATATTTTCGAATATGCCGGGCAAAACAAAGTATTCACTTGAAACTTGGATTTGACAAATATATTACATTTATTAGTCGCCGAATAACTGCGAACTTCGGGTCAAAAACACAACTTTGATAACCATATCAAATACATCACCAAGGAAAACACATTTCTTGTTTGCATTATTTCTATATATATTTCTATGATTACTTTTGCCCGGCAATTAATCGATATCGTGGCTGGCTCTATCAGTCGTATATGACAATACATAGCTTGAGTAACAGAATGCTGTGTCAATTTCAGCCTTCGAACTATGGTTCAAGGTGATCATCCATGACATCACGTCGGTCAGGGATATATTTCTCAACGCCGAGGTACGCTGTATCTTATAGCAACACTTAATGTTTTATCTGGATTCTGTAAGCATCTTCTGTGACATCAGCATGTGAACGTGGGAAGAGTTTTCTGGTGGGGCTTCCGGGTTTGATTTGGTCCCCAGCAACCCATGTTAGTCCAAAGGGGCGATTTAATGGATCGGGTGGTCTGGGTGGTTGACTTGGTTTATAGCATGTCATCATATCCAGGCGTCGTCGATCGTTGCTCACATTATCATTCACTGGATCATCTGGTCCAGAAATGATGATTTTACGCCGCCGTCATATAGGTGGAACGTTGCGGCGTTAAACAATAACGACACACACATATCATGGTTATATATCATTTGAAACATGGACCGGGGTCCTACATTCTTCATGAATAAAGATTTCTACGTCATGTGATTATACTTCAATAATTGAATTGTTGAATGATCGAACGTTATTTCTTGTGTTTAGGACTGGAAAAACCTCCCTCTACACACTGCCATCAACCGCCTGCAGAGAGTTACGATGGTTCTGAGGGTGAGGCAACAGTTGACACACTCTGGATGTTGTTAATTTAGCCTCTCATGCTGTTAACTCAGGGTTCCGAATCAGAACAGGTCCTAGTACCCCTTGCTCGTTTACCGAGTTGATCCCCGTGAAGAGTAAGGTTAGAAATGGTCTTCAACAACCCGTATTTTCCGTTAGAAGTCGACCAACGGGATAGGGTGGTCAGGCTCGCTGACTTGGTTGATGCATGTCATCGTATCCAGGACTCGACTTTTTGCAGACCGCCATCATATAGCTGGAATATTCTGACAGTGGCGTTTAACAACAAACAAACAAACAAACACACTTAAGAGCCGACAAATGAGGACCGACAGTGTGTGACTGGACTGACAGCGTGTCAACGTCATGGATCGTTGCTCATGCTGTCAACTACTGTTGCCCTGGTCTAGATTATTCATACGCCGCCGTATTCAGGTTGGATTATTGCTGACTGTAGTGTAAAACGTCACACATTAACCACACTTTTAATGTTTGTAACGTTTGGAGTAGCGGAAGGGAACCTCGTTTGGAAACGTACATGTACAGTAAACTGTCTTGAGAGGAGATTACATTATTGCCTTGTCGAGGAACATGAATGCACTGATAACGTATCTGTTCTTCAGTATGTCAATGTATTTATTGCAGCTGGTTGTGGAACACTTCCACATCCTGGAGACGATGCCACCCCTCAATTTTGTAGACTTCAGGTGAGTATATAATGTGCCATATCATATTCACCCCAAATGGAGCCTCGCTGACCCAGGGTTAAACGTTATGCAGATAGTGAAAGAATGTATCTATTATATACATTAGTGTGAAAGACTGAGCCTCTGAAGTTGAGAAAAGGGATATTTTCATTTCGGTGAACATAATTGAGATTTCACTGCAGTGAACATAACACTTTGACGTAACTATTTCCATACAAGAGTTACCTCCCCTTAAATTGTCTCCCCTTAAAGTGTCTAGTCCGTACACAAACTGTTGATGTCCTGTTAACGTTAACTCCACACTGACTAGGCAAAATACTGACAGATGGTCTTTTATGAAGTTAATATCACTTCTTGCCGTTTGTTATTCTCTCGAAAATATTTCTCATTTAACACGTCAACGAGACTGTTCATTTCGCAAAGTGCCATTTTTGTTACTTGGCCAGCGTGTATTCTTTCGCTTCCAACAGCAGTATCGTAAAGTTTTCAAGAATGTTTTTGTCAAAGTTGATTTTGTACATAATTATATCTATATTTATGCTACAGAATTTTCGTGACCCTAAATATTTTTTGTTTCTTTTGTTCATATTTTGTATATTTGTTATATTGCTGTGGTTATGTTCCAGGGACGAGCTGTTATATTGCTGTGGTTATGTGCAGGGACGAGCTGTTATATTGCTGTGGTTATGTTCCAGAGACGAGCTGACAGGGGGGTCTGGGTTTCAGAGTCTCCAGTTCCGACAGATCGAGAAGCTTCTTGGAATGAAAGACGTAAGATGTAACGCTGATATATACAAACCACGTTATCAACTGAACAGGAAAGGAAGTGTGGCTTAGATGCCTCTGAGATACGTAGATACGTATATCTTAGTGCGCGAAATATAAGGAATGGTAAATTACAGTTGCTAGTTCATTAGGCTGATACACTATTGTTGGTCAGAAATATTTGAATTTCATTTTATAACCCGTGTCATTTATTGTTTTGGATGTTTTCATATGTTTATGTTTTAGGGCAAACGACAAAAATATGAAGGACAGGATTATAAAGATAAAATGGATCCAAAGGACAAAGAGATTCTAAAAAAGTACCCACATGGGCGTACATTCCTAGAGGTTGTGCAAGTACGAGTCTTAAGTACAATTCTATGAACCTATTTTGTGAACTCTTAAGTATCACACATTGAGTCTGGGAGAAGAAGCTGGATCATATGCCTACTGACTGTATCAAATCTCCCGTGTAGGCCCCGAGAACTGACATAAATGTAAGCAGCATCATGCCCATGTACACCCTATGAAGATCCAGATTAGAATTGGTCTGCATCAATTCATGTTTTACTTCACCGTCGTGTAGCTGGAAAATTGCTGAGTGCGGCGTTAACAAACAAATAAACATGCCTGTGTACAAGCTGACGCTGTACAAAAACGAATGTTATATTACAAAATGACTTGTTGCTATGTTATTTATTTGATTTGTGTTGGTGCAGACGTGGCTTGAATCTACTCCGGGAATAGATGACGTAACCTTCTGGAGAGAGTATCGTGACAAGGTAAACATTGATTCAATATAATTAAAATTAAATAAGTGGAGTAAGATTGTACACAGTTTTAATTGGCTAGCGCGTTCAACTAATACCACGTATGAGTCCCATCAGGCCATAACTGAATAACGTTATAGCACTGCTTTAAACATTAATTTATGCACATGCCAGTAACGTACAAATAAGGCTTTTTTAGTTTGTAAAGAAGGAAGACCTGGACCCTTTGCTTGATCAGTCAACGTATGTTAAAGGTAAGCTTGCTTTGTATTCCTTATAAAAAAAAGTTTAAGTTCCATAGAACTTTAGACCATACCGATTAAAGATATACCAGCATCACGATTGTGACGTTTTCAAGGTCTTTCATAAGTATTTCGTCCATCAACGACAAATCCATGGAACTTATTCTGTCTTCAGTGGTTGAAGACCATTTGTCAAAATGAAAGCAAATGTCATCTGAAGTTAATGAGAAAACAATATTCGAAATGGTGGACTTCCGAATAGAAAACATGCGATGATCTGATGTCTTTCATTAATGGTCAGGTAGCCTATTCTCTGACGAACCCATCTGAGCAAGAAATAAGAAACCAGTTAGCCATTTCATATTGACAAAATTCAGAATGACAAAAAACTCTCCACACGACTGTATGACAATGGGGGTGACTTCAACTTTCCCTTTCACTTTTGTTTGAGGTATAACCGAGCATGTTCTTTCTACGAGCAATTCAAAGAGCCTTACACTTCTTTTGTTTTAACGATGTTAAATCAGGCTTACAACATTGGTGGTCTCCGTAAAAAGGTTTTATAGCTGACACGTAGGGGAGCATTTCCAAATTGGACGCAGCAGTTTGACGTGAACAATTGACTTGCCATAAAAAAAAATGCATGTGTTAGTGACGGGTACCGCCGTTGGATCAAAATACGCTCGCATCTTCCCGAACATCTGGCATTGACACTAGTTGATAGTGGTCCATAAAGACAAAATCTGCTTTCAGCAGAGATTTCTTATTATGGAAAGGATGTTGTCGCTTTCATTTACTTTCACGCCATAACAGGTTCCTGGCAAATGAGTCAACGGTCGCTGAAAGGAGCTCTTCTCATCATGCTGCACCAGGACAAACCTGAGTTCCAGATGCCCTACCAGTTCCTCACACTGCTGATGGACATCGATGTCGCCCTCATGAAGTGGAGGAGTATGTATCAACACATACATACACCTGAAAACCTTTTATTCACCCGCTGTTTTTTCGACCATTGTATGTCTAACATATCGATAGAAAAATAAATGTTTGCTTGTTTGTATCGTTGTGCGCATACACGTCGCTACTTAAGTGCAATTATCTTAAAGCCCATCTCACCTTGGCAGGTCTTCCCACGGCCTGCCTATGGCTTATATGACACTGAGTACCTACAGCAAGACCGATACGCGAACTCTCATGTGACGTCATAATGGTATTGCGTTAGTTCTGAAGAGTTAAGGCCAGAACGACCGGAACGTTTCTTCTGAAATGTTGGTCTTTATTTGATTATTTGAATATACTGGCAATTCCATTGATATTATTGCAGCCCTCTTTGCATTTACAACAAATTGTGAATGAATTACCGAATCAGCTGCGAAAACTCTGTTTCCCCAACTTTCTGATTACACGTCCTGCACACACAGGTACCCACATCCACATGGTACACAGGATGATTGGTCAGAAGCAGGGCACTGGGGGCACACAAGGCACTTCCGGATATGACTACTTGCGAGCTACCTACAGGTACGCCTTCATCTGTCACTGATATTCCACAGGAAACGCCAGAAGTACACTCAGTAAACATAACAAATCTTTAAAGTGGCGTCAGGCAAGACACTTACTATTATGACAATTGTGTGAGTGTCAGGGCATGCATACCCTTTTCCCGAACACCTCGTGTGATCCAGTCATATAAGTCCAGTGGAATCGGATTGTTTTTGCTCTGGCTTTGACGTTATAGTTTTGCATGTGTTTGTGACATCTTTTCGCGAACACTTGGCATCAACCCTATTCAGCAGTGATTCATAAACACATGCTCATGATACTGGAAAGGGTTTGGTCGTGTATTATACAGAAGGTTATAAAGAAATATGCATGTGATTCTTTACTGTTTTCACTTTTCCCCTACTTCACCCTCAGATGTGATGAAACATTGTGTTGGTATCATTTAAATGATCCCACAATAACCATGACCTGGCTAAATCCATAAAGGTATCACAATTGAGCTGTATTGCATTCCACATTACGTTTCACAAAATGCATCCTCAAATCTCAATTCAGGTGAACAAATTACTTTGTCTTTGCATGTGTTTGTGACGGGTGCCACCGGTGGGAAAGAATTAGCTCACCTTTTCTCGAACACATGATGTCATCACTATTTGATAATGATTCATAAACAAATGCTCTTTTTAGTAGCCATTTCTTATGATTTTGGAAATACGTTTTATCGCTTTTTATACATTACATTTTGTTTTCGTGGTTACAGTGATGATTACAAGGTTTTTCGCGACCTCTTCAAGATGGCAACATACTTACGGCCCCGAACGGAAATTCCTGAACTGAAGACAGAGCCGAAGAATCTCAAAGACAACTGAGTCCATTCTCATATACCATGTGTATTTTATCAAAACTATAACCTAAATATCCGCTGGACAGCCGGGGGGTTGCCGATTGTTTTTGAAAATTAGGCTCGTATCTGAAATACCCAGATGAATCCTTTGAAATAGGCCAACATGGTCTCTATTATACAGGCACAGATATAATATCCTGAGGATCTAAAAAATGTATTTGGAACTTGATGAAACGTGACGCGTACACTCCGACCAGCTTGAATGTATCTGTGTGGTCTTCTTTTTTCTTCTATCTATAAATTCTTTGTACCACAACACCTTGCTTTGTATATATTGAGATTACTACCCAGGGTCTGCTCTTTCCGCAGATACCACACAGTTAGGGGACATTTGCATTGAAGTGTAAGGGGTCATTGAGAGACAGGTGAAATTCAACGAACGTTTAGATGTTGAAATGGCTATATAGTCTTAATAATTTTGGTGTTTTTCATTTGTTTTAGTGATACTTGTCGAATGCACATTTCCATGACCTTGCCATATATCTATAACACGTGACCAGCCCCGAATGTATTATGGTCGGAAATTACGTTTGCAGATTTGAACGTGCAGAGCACATGCTGAAATTGCCAATAACAGTGACATTATATTGACAGTTAAATTAAATTTACTCGATACTAGTTTCAAAACACACTAGACATAAACGCAATCATAGAAGCTTTTAATTTACTATAATTATTCATGCTGAGAGTATTCATTTCAACTTTATAAACAGTATTTGTTTTGAGAAGTCAATTTACACTTGAATAAGAACGCAAGTGTTCCCTTAGAGAAAACACACACGCACGCTCGCGATTATGACATAAATGCATTCACAAATAGAATTATTAGTCAAGAAACTCACTTATACACAGATATATAATTCAATAAAAAAAGGTTTATTCAGAGACACAACATTACAATTCTTTATAGCTAAAATGGATAGAATTATCATAAAACCGCCCGCATGTTATCAGAAATGAGCGGGCCACTGGTAACTTGATAATGCCCTTATATCGCTTGACGACGGACATTATCACGCCCGTTGTTAGGTGACATCATAGGGATAGGGGAAGGTGACGTCACGTTCAATAGTTGCGTCATCTGGTTTGTTCTATGACGTTTCCATATTCTTAAGAGTGGGTCAGTGAAATTCATGTTGATTGCACTTAATGTTTCAAAACCGATTTTGTTGATTATTTTCATTTGATAACAAATTCTATCCGTTTTAGCTATAAGAACTGTAACGCTATTTTTCAGGGCATTATCATTTGCAGAAGCCCTTGGGCAGTAAATGGAAGAACTCGGGCTTCTACAAGTGATAATGCCTTGAAAAATTGCGTTACCCTTATATTATGTGAGAAAACTTCGGGAATTAGGCCGTTTTACAAAGAGTAAAGATCAATGCTCATGATGTCAGTCAGTGGATTGTGCAGACTCGGTTATTTACAGACGCCGTAATATACTGCTGAGTGCGGCGTTAGACAACACACAAACAAATCTTCAAAAAATGGTTCTACAGCAGAGAGTGCCGAGTCTAGTACTCGATTTGAATGCATAAAACTCAACAGATACATAATCCAAAAGTAGGAATTAAATAGTTGAGTGATGTTGTTTAGTAAGACCGGTTACAGACGTTTTCTTCAACATCTCGTATTATGCCGCAGAATGTCAGCTGAATTGGAGGAAAGCCCAAAGTGACGGAGATTATAGCTCACTATGTTAGATCGGACTAACACCTAGTGATGACACAACAATATGAGTCAATGTTGTTTATTCGGTTACATTTAACTTTTTGTAAAAATCGGGTCTGGACCAGACAATCCAGTGATTGATATCATGAACATCGATCAACGCAACTGGGATACGATGACATGCATCAACCAAGTCAGCGAGCCTGACCACCCGATCCCGTAAGTCGCCTCTTACGACAAGCATAGTCGCCTTTTACGGGAAGCATGGGTTGCTGAAGACCTATTCTACCCCGGATCTTCACGGGTCGACGAAATCAGTCTACAGCCCGTAACTGTCGATTGGAATAACGCGTGTTAACCTTTTCGAGGTTGCATTTTTCGAAAACAAATGTACCATTCGAATTCGCCATTGCTCTTTTTACAGATCTCTGCTGTTAGAAAAGCGAGGATTGAAGCCATAATACCACGTGGTTGCTGATTTCGGTTTCATTTAGCTTCTTTTCGCTTTGTTGCTGTTTAGAACCTTATATAGTAATAAAATACTGAAAACTCAATGCTTGAAATTGTCTGTGTTCACTTTTTTGCTAATTGTCCTCGTATTAATTCATAGTTGTAGAAATCCACTTGCAGCCTTTACATACATACATAACTTCACTTTTCGTCACATCATATTGTATGATGCAACAGTTGAAGTGATGGTAAATTTTACAACACCACCATAAGAGTACTCTCTCTACCATACAAAAAGTACAAACTCTTAACATTATTATGGTGTTTGTTGTTGTTTAAACTTGTTTGTTGTGTAATAGTTTACTCACACTTCTGCAGCTTTATGATGACGGTCTGTTAAAGGTGAGGTGAGTTGAAATTGGGTTTAACGTTGCGTCCAAGATTATTGCACTTATATAGCGACGTGCATGTACGTGTGAGTGTTTGTGTGGCTGCTTGTACTAGTCCGGACTGATGCCGATTTATAGTGCTAGCTCACTGAGATACCATGCTGCAGTTTAACATGAATACCCCACTCTGACACCGTATACTGACTCCGAGCCGACCAGTCCTTGTTTTAGCCCCTCAATGCCGAGCGCCAGACAGGGTAACAACGGTCTGCTAAATAACCGAGTCTGTACAAAACAAACGTGTGTTACTAAATTAAAAGAAACGTTTCACACCGTGGGGGCACAATGACACACAATCAACCAAGTCAGGGCTTGACCACTGGTCCATGTGGTCATCTCGTACGACAAGTATTGGTTACTGGGGACCCATTTCAACGCACAATCTCCACTGATTCCGAATTTCATTTCAACATTCTTCTATCAAAAATAACACCGAATTCAAGTTAGCGACACGAATACAACATTGTAGTTAACGAAACAAACACAATATCGCAGTCAACCACACGAACACAACCACTCTTGACCAGCATGACTTATGATCTGCTGCTCTGAATAGCCATACCTCCTCCTGATAGAGCGTCTGCCCTGAGAGCGGAAGGTCATACCAAAAGACCTTAAAATAATAACGTCCGTGGTCTAGTGGTAGAGCGTCCGCCCGAAGAGCGGAAGGTCCGGGGTTCGATCCCCGGCCGCGTCATACCAAAAGACGTTTAAAAATGGTACTTGTTGTTACCCTGTCTGGCGCTCGGCTGTAAGGGGCTAAAACAAGTACTGGTCGGCTCGGAGTCGGTATACTGTGTCTGATTGGGGTATTCATGTTGAACTGCGACGGGGAATCTCAGTGGCACTATGAACCCGGCATTAGTCAGTACAAGTAAAAGCAGACACACACTCACGTGCATGCAGTTCCCTGTATGTAAGTGCAATAATCTTAAGTGCGACGATTAGCCCCATTTCACCTTACTACCTGCTTATGATCCATGCTTATCCTGCAGCCGGGTATCGTACAGTGAATTCCTAATGATCATGGAACGGGTTTTTTTCACTTGTATTTTTTTTACCACTGGACACGATGGATGTCCTGAAAAAATCGTTTGGCTGCTCCTTTCAGAGAAAAAACACACCCTAATTGTGATACTGCACGTGTCCAGTGATTATGATAATTAATAAGAATTATGAAATTGATGAAGGCTTAAGTCAGAAAATTTTACATGTACCTAGAAATTCCAATTTCCTTTATTTTCTAAAGCCAAAACATTACTCCAAATAAAAATATCACAAGTAACTCGAGTATATCTAAATCACAGAAGCCCCTATAAAATCTTCACACTTCATCAACAACAGGTTCACCAACAACACTGTTCCATATTTAAGTACACCATGTTCATAGCCTTATTATGAACAGAATTATACTTGAAAGTTTTTAAGTACCCTATAATACAACACCATATTCAATAATAGATCACACCATAGATTGGAATACGTTTGATAATCCATACCACTTTATAACTTGTGTTCAGTAAACCAATTGCTCTGCTCGCTGAATACATGCTGACAATTCTGAGTTACAAATAACCTAAATAATAATAATAACAATAAAAATAATACATTCTAACTGGCTATATCCACGTAACAGCAATAATTCTTCTAACCACCGACGGGCCTCTGAAATGCAATACTTTAGACAATCGTTATCACTTAAAACACACCTGTGACTTCACCATTGTTTGAATAATGCATAATTATTCACGAATGGACTGTCAGTTATGTACACTTGTAGCACGGATGCAGCATATTCCCTTTGATGTCAACCGTACATCAGCTCACAATATCGGCCAAAGGATGAAACCTGCGATAACCTGTTTGAAATGTCAATGATCATTTGGCAACGAAAATGTTCCAGGCCACGTGTTTTCACATGCTTACGTAACCATTGTTTCGGATCCAAGTTGGTAAGCACTAAATCTTATACACTGTATCTTTGTTAAAACTACAAGGTTCTGAAACTTGCCTGAAGACATACAAGCGGCAATTTTTAAGGTTACATCGAGGTTGTGTGGCATCAGAATGTGAATGTGGTATGGTACGACAACAAAACGAGCAAATTGTTTAATGACAGAACTTTAATTTTAGGACTGGAAAAACCTCCCTCTACACACTGCCATCAACCGCCTGCAGAGAGTTACGATGGTGCTGAGGGTGAGGCAACAGTAGACAAACACTTGTTAATTTTAGCCTATTATGCTGTTTATCCAGGGTTCTGGATCACAGCAGGTCCTAGTCGCCCTTGCTCCTCTTAAGAGTTGATCGGGATTAGATTCGGGTTAGAATTGATCTTCAGCAACTTATGTTTGCCGTAAGGGGAGACTAACGGGATCGGGTTGTCAGGTTCGCTGACTTGGTTGATACATCGCATCGTATCACAGTTGCGTACATGGATGCTCATGATGTTGATCACTGGATAGTCTGTCGTCATATAGCTGAAATATTGCTAAGTGCGGCGTTAAACAACAAACAAACAAACTTAGGTGCCGACAAATGAGGATCGACATTGTGTGACCTGGATGACTGTGTGTCAACGTCATGGATTCCGGCGTAGAATAGGTCTTCAGCAACCCATGCTTTCCGTAAAATGTGACCATGCTTGTCGTTAAAGGCGATTAACGAGATCGGGTGGTCAGGCTCGCTGACTTGGTTGATGCATGTCATCAATCCCAATTGCGTGGATCGACGATCATGATATCAATCACTGGATTGTTTGGTCCAGACTCGATTATTTACAGACCGCCGTCATATAGCTGGAACATTGCTGAGTGCGGCGTTAAACAACAAACTAATCAACCAACCAACGTCATCGATAGTTTCCCCTGCTGTCAACCAGTGTTACACTGGCCCAGATTATTCACAGGCCATGATCAGGTTGGATTATTGCTGACTGTGGTGTAAAACTACATTCATTTACTACACGTTTAATATTGACAACATTTGGTGGAGCGGGAGGGAATTTTATTTGAAAACTTACATGTACAGTAAACTGTCTTTAGAGGAGATTACACATACACATTATTGTCTTGTCAAGGAACATAAATGCACTGATATGACATATATGTTCTTCACTATGGCTATAGTATATATTCCAGCTGGTTGTGGAGGAAATATATGTTCTTTAGTATGTCAACTGCATCTATTTCACCTGGTTAAGGGGCACAACCATTATGGATATTTAGCATGCAGGAGTAAGATTTATTTTGATATATTTATACAGTCCCTGTCTTTGAGTGAGTCGAACAATTTACAAATATTACAAATTCTTTTGATATCAATTTTAGTTAGTTGAGGTGAGAAAACTATGACGAACAAGACTATAAAGAATTGCTTGCATGTATGACATGACCGAAATGTGTGTACAACTACAATCCATGTATGAACTGCATAAATTAGTCATACTATAGAGATTATTGCATTTTTGTTCCTGTTTAGTATTATATTGATAATCAGTGGTCTCATCAGTAACATCACATGGAGCAAGTGCATCCCGCTTTGTCTCATCGAGCGTGTCGAACAGTTTACCAGAGTGAAACAAATGAACTGACAGACAACTGGTCATGTGTGAAGGATTTGTAATACCAGAATGTGTTGATATAATGTGTTATTCTTATTTTCGCTGGATTTCAATTTGGACTTACTGGAATGTACGACATGACCGTAATGTGTAAGTACAACACATTGCCCTTCAGTATGCACGTTAAATCAAGATAAACAGACAGCATTTAAAGTATGATTATTGCACAAACGTTGTCAATGTATATGGCACCGGTGGGGCAGGATACGCTCAACTTTTCGCGAACGCCTGACATCATCACCATTTGATACTGATTCATAAGCGCATGCCCATGATATAGTCGGAATCGTACCATCGACTCTGCTTTTAGCAAGGGTTTCTGTTGGCTTTGGAAAGGGTTTTGTCGCTTTATTTACATGAACCAAGCCGATTTGTCTGCCGGTGGACATTTTGTCCCCGAGACATATTACTAGCTTGGTAGTATTTACCTTAGACATGTTGAACGAATATAAACTGTTTGGACTGAGACAGTAAAACTGCCCCCCCTCCATTAGGCTGCAGACGGGACTGCTGCAACATGGTTTAGATTGCAGTCCTCGGTTGGTCCTTCCGAATATCATGAAATAGACCTATGTTCAACATGAAGGCAACTTCTATTTCAAACATCATTAAAAAATGTTCAGTAAAGATAGAGGACATTTTCCTTTCGAACCCATCTCCATGCAGCATTTCTTCATGTGGCAAAGAAAATCGCAAAGCCTGTCCCATTTTGATAACTGATCCTGAATTCAAAGGAATTGAATCTACCCATTGTGGATTGATTTATGTGGGACATACACAACAAACATTATCGACACGAGTCAGTCAGCATAGATCGGGCATCAACAGAAACGTTTCCAATAGTGTCTACCAGATATGAATGCACTCGGCCTTGTAGAATGTTCAGAGAAATTCATTGGATTTGACCGTTCTGCACCGTAATGCAGTATGGATGAAATGATGAAATAAACCAACGAACAGCCAACGTCAGTGTATAGAGTCTGTTTCCGGCATCCCAAAGACGTGGACGCAGCCATGGTCACAAGAAAGGATGAAGGTCAAATGATACTATTCACAAAGTAAGAACAAGACAATACTGTGTCATTGAAAGAAGTCAAACGATTGGTGGGTCTACAAACAGAAAGAGCCCGCAGTATCGACTAAAAGAGTATAGTTCTTGATATCGCTTTGAAACGTTTGGCCAAACCAGACTCCTATAAATCAGACAAAGACCACATGTTCTTGAATTTGAAATTTCCAAACAAGTGAATTTTAGAAACATTCTCAGACAAAAATTAGTTTCCCAAAATGCCCCATAATATTTCAAATTTCAGGAACCAAGACCATTTCATTGAGGTTGTTTAATTATAGGTACGTGTTGCAGAACATGGACTTGGCAGCTCACTATGTCAATCCTACCACTTGTTGCTGCCAAGAATCATCATACTGTTACCAACCTGTTGGTCACACTATCACAGGAGACTTCATTATTGTTGACAATAACAACCTTCGTCAGTTATTCAAATATGGTCCTAAATAGCGGGAGCAACCTCCTGATAAATATGATCAAAGCTTTAAAATCAATATGGATTCTGTCGAAGCATATGCCAAAAAATGGGCCAAAAGAGAAGAGGAACCTGTTGAATGTCTTTCAGAGTGGGCTGAGTCAGTTCGTGACGTTGTCATTGGTAGATTGTGCAAACTCAAACAGAGGAAACGGAATTAGAATAAACCCATACTGTCCCAGCCAGCTGTAATCCATAGTATGGCTACCCTACATGAAAAGTTTGTAGTTGTTCCCACAGACAAAGCCTCAAATAACATAACCATTACATGAAAGCGTCACTACATCAATTCGTTGATCAAAGAACTTGGTATTAATGGCATATCAAATAATGCCACATATAAAGCCAGTTTGGTAACTGATTAAGAAATCTGCCCAAACCATGCATCAATACTACCAACTATTGAGTTGACTCTAAAACCTGAAGACATTTCCAATTGTGCTCCCCTTTTGTTGAATCTGTTTCTTTGTGCATGCATGTCGATATGTTTCCAAGGCGTGTGGTTCAACACAGGAGTACACCGCCCATTCTTACCGTGGACGAATCGTCAGTGCACACCTTCAGCAGCACAACATCCACAGAATGCCATGGCCAGCAATTAACCCAGACCTTTCCCCCACTGAACACGTCTGGGACATGACAGTTAGACGTGTGAGACCACCGCCAGGCCTTGTATGCGTGGGCAAATCGCTGACAAACGCTGGAACCATAAATGTAAGTGACATAAAGTTTCTACATGTTAGTCTCGGATGTATCAATGCACAAGCCACCAGAAGTGAAGTCACAAGGGATATCAGTACCGGAAATTATGTCAAGTATACGGAAATATCACCGACTGGAAACGGATGTGACGGCATCAGTAGGAAATGTCATCTCTAGATGAGGTAATGGATACTATTATGTCGTGTATACTGGCATGGTGTAATAGAGGAAAGGTATTTAAAGGAATTACCACACCATTTGTTAATTCGTTGGGTAAAGGAGAGTATGTCAAATCACACAATAGTTATAATTGGGTGTAATTCTAAGAATAGTACCTCTATTACATCAGGAATTAGGTCCCTCCCACCTTCCGTATATATCTGCATCTAGTTGATAAAGGTTGTTTGATGAAAGAATGCACGTTTTCCCGCCTTGCGCATGCGCAGTTGCATTTCTGTAGAAGAAAGTGTTTTCCCCACAACTATTAGAAATGATGGCTGTCAAAAGGACGTCTGTGAAATTCTAAATAGTTTATAGCTTGATTGTCAACCAAAACAGGAATGTATGTAATTTGTGTTTGTTTGTTAGTTAATACCACACTCAGTGGTCTGTAAATAATCAAGTCTCGGCCAGACAATCCAGTGACAGATATCATGAACATCAATGTCGCAATTGGGACTGGAAGACATGCATCTTCCAAGTCAGTGAGCTTGACAACCTGACCCCTGAACCTGATCTACTGCAGTAACAGTTATTACTTTCAATACTATAACAAACACATTTGATTGATCTCATATATATTTATTGTGCAATCAAATAACATGTGTCAACAAGCAAACAGCAAAAGTCAATAGCAATATCAAAAACATACAGAAGGTGCAATGTTTCATCTGTGCATTGAAATTCAATTATTTTTTCAACATACATATTGAACTGATATTGAATGAAAAATATATATTATAGATCGATGAATATGAGGATTAATCGAAAAGATCGAATTTAGATCAAAAGTCAATTCATATAGATAATATAAACGTTTGGTCTTACTTATACGGGTGTTTGTGCGTACGTGAGTGTGTGTGTCAGGGAAAACGTGTTTGAGACTGGTTGGCTATATCGTCAGATGCCACGTTTAGGTACGTTGGGTAGCAACTTCGGGAATTTCCGATCGAGGTCGTAAGTATGTTGCCATCTTGAAGAGGTCCCGAAAAACCTTGTAGTCATCACTGCAACCACAAAAACAAAATGTCAAGAAGATGCATTTGAGTTAATTTTAAGTTTTGATGATGAGTTAATGTTTGTAAAACAAAATGCACACAACTCAATGATGATTTCCTTTATGGAAAGATGATTTACATGGGCCATAGTTATTGTACGATCCAAAAATGCCACTATAAGATGTTTAAATCGCATCTGAGGATAAAGGCAGGCAACAAATAAAGGAGTAAACAATTACATACATATTTGTTTGTAACGTTTCTCCATTAAAGAATGCAACATAAATTTTATAATCGCAATTGGGTTTGTTGAAACCACACAGACACAGATTTGTAATGTTTACTGAGTATACTTCTGGCGTTTCCTATTGGATATCAGTGACAGATGTATTCGTACCTGAAGGTAGCTCGCAAGTAGTCGTAACCGGAAGTGCCCCCAGTGCCCTGCTTCTGACCAATCATCCTGTGTACCATGTGGATATGGGTACCTTTGTGTGCAGGACGTGTAATCAGAAAGTTGGGGAAACAGAGTTTACGCAGCATATTCGGTAATTCACACACACTTTGTTGTAAATGCAAAGAGGTCTGCAACAATATCACTGGAATTTCCAATATAATCAAATGCTAAAATAAAGACCAATATTTCAGAAGAAACATTCCGATCATTGTTGACCTAAAGCTGTTCAAAATCTAATGCAATACTTTTATGATTTCGAATGGTAGTTTTCATACTGATCTTGCCGTAAGTACCTCACACTGTCATATTGGCCATAGGCAGGCCTTTGCGGTCCGTGGCAAGAGCTGCCAAGGCAAGATGAGTTGATATTTGCAGTTATATAGCGACGTGTGTGTGTTTTTGTACAGACTAGATTAATGCTATTTCCACATGTCTGCATGTATCTACTTGCACTAGACAGGACTAATGCCGGTTTCCTAGTGCTAGCCAACTGAAACACAATGCCACAGTTTAGTACATAAGTTCTTGTTTTATGTCTGTAATGCCGAATGACAGACAGGGTAACAGTAAAAACAATCTTTTAACTTCTTTTGGTATAACATGGATGGCGATCAAACCATCGACCTTCCAGAGGCAGACCCTATATCCACAAGACCATGTAGTGGTCTAAAAGTCATATTGGCCCTCAAGCTTCACTTAAAGGCACTGGTCGATTTGGACATATTAGAAGTACTTCATTCTTAAAAGTCAATATCAGTTCAAAATGTCAGAGGACACAATATATTCCTGTGTAGCAGCTTGTAAATGTAGATAGCAGGAGAAGGGACACTATGTATTAATAATAGCATCTTTATAAACAAAATGTTGAAACATGGATACGCGTCCTTATTATACAAATTGAAATTAATTAAGTATCCCTGTAACCGCCACGGTCCCGGATGGCAGCCTCTTCCCTTCTGATTCCCACAGTTAGTTTTCTGGTACAGTCAAGAGGTAATTGCTGCCATTCCCGATGGAATGTAACTTCTACAGCTGTCAGATGGATCCACTGCCTGCATGTCTCAAATATTCAGTAGATTCTAATCTGGACTCTAATGTAGCCAAGGCAAAGTGTCTTTGTCACGCAAATATATTGAACATTGCGATCATTTTCATAAGTCAAGAGCCTCATCTTCCAGATGGCATTTATTTTTCCTACCTATTTATGAATGGACGTGAGTGACACCATGTTGTAAGATAGAGATGGTAAAAAACAAACGGGGGCAGCCTAATAAATTTTTCGGGTGTATATATGGGTTGGTACATACTCCGCCATTTCATGAGGGCGACATCGATGTCCATCAGCAGTGTGAGGAACTGGTAGGGCATCTGAAACTCAGGTTTGTCCTGGTGCAGCATGATGAGAAGAGCTCCTTTCAGCGACCGTTGACTCATTTGCCAGGAACCTGTTATGACGTCAAGGCAGATAAAAGCGACGAAACATTTCCCGTGATAATAAGAAATCCCCGCTGAAAGAAGAGTCCAATCCGACTATATCATGAGTATCGTTTATGCAAAAGTTGTGGTATGTTCTTTGAATTTTTCCTAGAAAGAGCATGTTCGATTGTATCTCAAAAGATCTGAAATGTAGACGCCAAAGGCTTCAGCTGCAGGAACATTGCTTAGCATAAAGAGAAAGTTCAAGTCATCCCTCTTGAGATACAGTCGTGTGGAGGGTTATTTGTCGCTCTGAAGTTTAATGACTAGATCAAAATATGATACAGATGAGGTGGTTTCACTGGCCTCTTATTTCTAGCTCAGTTGGATAAATCAGTGGGAGGAAATTACTTGTCTTGCCAAACTCCCATGTTTTGATTTTGCCAATCCCCACAGAAATTGTGACTTGTATGTGTACAGGAACAGACCAAAAAGGAGGGAAATTGCTGCTTCTTGCCTAAATATTTTATCCCATAATTTCAAACACATGTTTCCTGTAAGTAAGTCCACCATTTCACATATCGTTTTCTCAGTAAACTTCAGATGGCATTTGCCTTCAATTTTTACAAATTGTCCTGAACCATTGATGAGAGAATAAAATCTATTGGTTTTTCATTAATGTACACACAAACATAGGTATGAAATAACTTGATGACGTGACGATCGTGATGCTGACAAAGACAAATATGTAGCACATCTTACATCTTATAAAACACTAACTGTAACTACCCTTCCTAAGGAATGAAATGCAAGTTTACCTTTATCACTCGTTGACTGATCAAGCAAAGGTCTCAGGTCTACCTTCTGTTCAAAATGAAAAAGGCATATTTTTATGTTTATATTAACAAAAGTTCAAAGAGTAAGATATTCAACAAGTTCCTGTGCAATGTAGACGTTTTTATTAAATACGTACATTTTGTTAAATACATTTATTACCATCGACTATATGGATCTGCTTGCGTGCTGTTTCATGATTATACTGAATTGATATTTACCTCGTTTTGAGTATACTTTGCCCAGAACTCCTCGTCATCTATTCCCGGAGTAGATTCAAGCCACATCTGTATCAGCACAAATCAAATCAATTACGTAGCAACAAATTATGTTGTAAGATAACATTCATCTTTGTGCAGCTTCTGATTGTATATAGTACAAATTCCTTTGAATACCCTCCCTCTGTCAAATCATAGCCATTAAAAATCTTTAAATTTTCAACAGACGTCCGTTTCATTGTCAGCCATCCCAACCAGTTGTTTGGTAATCCACTCCTTGTGCACAACCCTTTGCACATGGCATGAATCGTCACTTCCTTCCTATGTGTGTAAGCTGCAACAGGCTTGCTTGACAATGGTGTAAGGATCTATACCGAAATGTCGCATCATTATAGAACAAAGAAGTTGTTATCCATAAAAAATCTAAATGATCAGGCAGGTAGGATACAGCTGTGTATCACATTGTTTTGTGGTTTGTGGTGTGTAAGGATCTATACCGAAATGTCGCATCATTATCGAACAAAAAAGTTGTTATCCATAAAAAATCTAAATTATCAGGCAGGTAGGATACAGTTGTGTATCACATGGTTTTGTGGTTGCACCAGTTCCCACTCAGACCCCCAGATACTGTGAATCTGTAAAGGTTTGCGCCTTGAAATTACTGTGTGTGGCTAACAATAGCCTTAACTGCATCTGCACAATTTTAAGATAACCAAATTGCACAACTACTTGTGCATGTGTTATATTTGACAAGTAAGAAGTGGCATATCAGTGATTTTTAAACTATAGATGCATGTGTTGTTGTTGTTGTTGTTGTTGTTGTTGACAAAGGAGGTTGAGGTAGACTGGCTGGCTTATATCTACATTACTGGTGTTATGTCAACAACTTGATTGGATATTGCGGGTTAGTTAACTTAGACTAATTAGACACTAACTGACAATGTGTAATTAGGGAAACACAGGGTGTGAGGAATTATTTGTTGGATAATTAACTGGCTGGTTTGACAACTTGTTGAAGTGAATTAAAGAAATACGATTCCTTACTTCTTTTGTTTGTTGTTGGTCTGCAAAAGAAACTGCGTCATGAAATTAGGGCGAGTGTGTGTACTCACAGTTTTCACAATACTTTCCTGCTCGCAAACCTTTCCAGATTTACACTATCTAAGCCTGTCAAGAATTCAGTGTTATCCCAAACCGTCACGGCCCAAATGCTATTTAATGATCAATTTCACCACATCATTAACGATGTTTGGCAAGACAAAACTGACAGATTCCAAACGTCAACCATCACCACCAGACCACCACCCCTACACCATGCATCTGGAGAGGGTTCGGTGGCTCACATGGATGGCACTATCGCCAAGGGGATGTTGGCAGATCTAGACGAAACGTTTCAAATCAACTGCCTGAGATGCTTGATTTACCACGCAATTGAATCTTGGACAGTCACAGTAGTAGCCTATATACAACAACAGGGAGGAACGAAGCCACAGTGTTTGTTGAAGGAGACTATTCGTTTATTCTTTTCATTAGATCAGCTGCAGATTGGACGGACATCACATTCCTGGAAAACTATCCATCTTGGCTGATTGTTTATGCCGGAGGAACAAGATCATGTCCACGAAGTGATCTCCACATCCCCAAGTCTTCAAGTAGGTAACAACGATTTGGGACACTTCCGCTATCAACATTTTGCAACGTGTCAGACCAGTACCAGACCCATAGTTAGCTCCCATTACCTCCTGATCTGCTCCGAAGGTATTCCACGGAAGCCTCCAAAATCCCCACCTATACGCCTGGAAACTATCATGTGTGGAAAATGCAGATTTTCCGGTTTCTCCAAGTCTGCCTCCGATGCTGTGGCACAGTCGTGGGGACCTTCCTCCTCTGACATCTATCACAAACCAATTCCACAAGTTTTGGACACTGGCAGAGAGGAAGGGAAGTGGAGCACAAGGTATTACCTTTTCTCATGTTAGCAGATTTTCAGCTAGATATAACGCAAGGAGAAGAATTTCGCACCAGGCGGAAGTGTGGACCCTCCTCACAGAATTTTTTGCCCATCGTTGTCACAGGAAATATCCCCTTACCTCTTTTGGATAAAGACATCGCCAAGGCTACAATCTCTGAACAAACAGAGCTCTCCCCTCCTACCTCGTATCTGGAGTGATTGCAAGGTTGATGAAATTAGAGCATCATCGATGCTCAGCATGTCAATCACTGGATTGTCTGGTCCAGACTCGATTATTTACAGATCACCGTCATATAGCTGGGATATTGCTGAGTGCGGCGTTAAACAAAAAACAAACAAACAAACGATGACATGCATCAACCAGCGAGCTTGACCACCCGATCTCTTTCGTCGCCTCTTAGAGCGAACGTGGATTGCTGAAGACCAATTCTATCCCGGATCTTCATGCGGTGACCTATGGACCTGCTTTTATTTATATCAGTTTGACTTGATGCAGTCAGAAGGCATATGATTCAGGTTGTTTTTTCTCAGACGCAATGTATAATACTTAATATGTCACAAAATAGCTTCATATTATAGACTCGTACTTGCACAACATCCACGAGTGTACCCTCATCAACTTGGTCTGGGTACTTCTGGAGAACCTCCTTATCCTTTAGATTCTTGTCTTCATAGTTTTGTTCTTCATGTCTCTTTCGATTTTGCTAACGCAAAAGGTATAAAGAGGATTTGTAATATTTGGAAATGGTACAACTCCAAGCAAAGCTATCAACAACAAATAACAGGGACTATACAGTGAAATCAAAAGAATTCTTACTTCAACATACTAAATATCCATAATGGTGTATAATTCAAATAAAATAGCAACTGTAATTTACTAGCTATTATTCGTGACGCACTTAGATACTAGTATTCGTATCTACAAGCGCAGAGGCATCTTGGCCATACTGTTATTCCTGACGCACTTAGATACTAGTATTCGTATCTACAAGCGCTGAGGCATCTTGACCATACAGTTATTCCCGTTCAGTTGATAACCTGGTTTGTATGTATCAACGTTACATCTTGGATTCCAAGGAGCTTCTCGATCTGTCGAAACTGGAGACTCTGGAAGCCAGACATCCCGGTCAGCGCATCCCTGGAACATAACCACAACCATATAACGCCTCATCTCTGAAACATAATAACAGCAATATAACACCTCGTCCCTGGAACATAACCACAACAATATAACGCCTCATCTCTGAAACATAATAACAGCAATATAACACCTCGTCCCTGGAACATAACCACAGCAACACAACACCTCGCCTCTGGAACATAACCACAGCAACACAACACCTCGCCTCTGGAACATAACCACAACAACACAACACCTCATCTCTGAAACATAATCACAACAATATAACACCTCGTCTCTGGAACATAACCGCAGCAACACGACACCTCGCCTCTGGAACATAACCACAGCAACACAACACCTCGCATCTGGAACATAACCACAGCAACACAACACCTCGCCTCTGGAACATAACCACAGCAACACAACACCTCGCCTCTGGAACATAACCACAGCAACACGACACCTCGTCTCTGGAACATAACCACAGCAACACAACACCTCGCCTCTGGAACATAACCACAGCAAAACAACACCTCGCCTCTGGAACATAACCACAGCAACACAACACCTCATCTCTGGAACACAATCACAGCAATATAACATTTCGATTTTTTATGGTAAACATATGGAGGTCTTGACGCATCACTGACAAAAATGTTCCCATGTTTGTTTGTTTTCAACTGACTTGCCTTTGCATGTGTTTGTGACGGTTCCATCGATTGGCCAGGATACGGTGACCTTTTCACGAACACCTGGTATCATCACATTGTGATTGTGATTGATAACCACATGCTCATGAATCAGCATACGGAATCGTACAATCGACTCTAAAGAGATTTCTGGTGTCGAAGGAAAGGGTTGTGTTGTGTTTTTAAGCCTGAGTGAGCGAGGCAGTCCACCAATATTAATGGTGGATATGATATGACACATTGTATACTCACCTGAAGTCTACAAAATTGAGGGGCGGCATCGTCTCCAGGATGCGGAAGTGTTCCACAACATGCTGGAATAAATACAGGAAACATTCTGAAGAAGAGATAGGTTATCAGACCATTCATGTTACTCGACTAGGCAACAATGCATGTGTGTAATCGCCTCTCAAGACAGGTTACTGTACATGTACGATTCCAATAAGGTTCCCATCCGCTCCTACAAATGTTATAAATATGAAAAGTGTGGTTAATGTCTGTAGTTTTACACAACAGTCAGCAATATTCCAGCTATATGACGGCGGCCTGTAAATAAACGTGTATGGGCCAGACAATCCACGCAATTGGGTTACGATGACATGTATCAACCAAGTCAGCAAACTGACCACCCGATCCCGTCATGCATGGGTTAGGGCATGCATGGGTTGCTTAAGGTCATTTCTAAAGGCGACTATGCTTGTCGTAAGAGGCCACTCGATTATTTACAGACCGCCGTCATATAGCTGGAATATTGCTGAGTGCGGCGTTAAACAACAAACAAGCAGTCTAACCCGACTTTTCATAGGGATCAAGCCTCAAGACGAGCAAGGGGTACTAGTACCCTGAGTTAACAGCATGAGAGGCTAAATTAACAACATCTAGAGTATGTCAACTGTTGCCTCACCCTCAGCACCATCGTAACTCTCTGCAGGCGGTTGATGGCAGTGTGTAGAGGGAGGTTTTTCCAGCCCTAAAGTTCGATCATTCAACAATTTTATTACCAAAGTAAAAACAAATGACGGAGAATTCTTAATCCATGAAGAATGTAGGCCTCGGCCCATGTTCATACAAATTATGTAAAATCATGTTATTTGCGTGTTGTTATTGTTTAAAGACGTACTCAGACTGTTCCAGTTATATGACGGCGGCATGTAAATAATCGAGCCTGGACCCCACAATCAGGTCAAGTCACGGAGCCAGACCACCCGATCCATTAAATCGCCTCTTACGACAAGCACAGGTTTCTGGGTACCAATTCTACTCCGAAATCCCCATGGGAAAAGAATATTAGAACACGCCAGTCGTGGTTTACTCGTTTATTGTGTTGTACCACGTTCACATGCTGTGCAACAGAAGATGTGCACAAAATTACGAAGCAACCTTGAAAATTACCGATAGTATTTCTTCACAATTCAGGTGAGCTTTTAACAAAGATACAGATATTGCGTCAGTGAGTACCGTCAACTTGAAATTGAAACAAAGCTATATGACGGCGGTCTGTAAATAATCGAGACCAGACAATCCAGTGATTGACATCATGAGCATCGATCCACGAAATTGGGATACGATGACATCCATCAACCAAGTCAGCGAGCCTGACCACCCGACCCCGTTAGTCGCCTTTTATGGCAAGCATGAATTGCTGGAGACCTTTTCTACCCCCGATCTTCACGGGCCTACGTGAGCAAGTGAAAACATATGACCAGAGACTTGATACATTTGTTTGCCAAATTAGATATTGATAGATATCTCAAACAGGGTATCGCAGGTCCCACCCATTGACAGGATATCGTGAGTTCTTGTAGTGTTGGCATCAAAGTGAAAATGCCACATCAATGCTGCAAGTGTACATAATTGACAACCGGTGGTCAATTCGTGAAAAACAATGGAGACGTCACAGATGTGCAATAAGAGATATAGCATACCTTGTCATGAAATATATTCCTGACCGACGTTACGTCATTGATGATCACCTTGAACCATAGTTCGAAGGCTGAAACGGACACAGCATTCCGTTCGGCGAACTATATATTGTAAAATGCAACTGACATGGCAAGACATGTAAATTACCGGGGAAAAGGAAGGTATAAACCCATGTCTGATTGTGGCTAAAATGAAACCAGAAACAATGGTTATTCGATTGTGATATATTTGATGCAGGCATCATAGTTGTGTTTTGGAACTTAGATTTGCAATGTTTCGGCGACTGTTTACAACCTTGTAACGTTTGTAAATGTTTTGGTCAAATCCAGTTTTTAAGGGGTTCCTTCTTTGCCCGGCAGTTTAGATCAATAAGTCTTCGAATCTTAAGTTATATTATCAACGTCGTGTATGTTCCGCACGTGTAAAACATAGTTTAATCATAACTTTGAAGTTAAAGAGTGATCTACGTTATGGAACTTGTGAGAAAGAAATGTGTGATCCGAAACAAACAGAGGAGCAAAGAAAACTATACCTACAAATATAAGTTGATTTCATATGTTTAATCTTCAATTGAAATGTCTTAAGTTAGCGATAGTAAATCCTTAAATGAACTGTATTGGCGCTTCGTAAGCATTCAGAGAATTCTTGTACAGTATTTTTTTAGATATTATTTTTTTTAAACTTCTAAACTTAAATACATTTTTGCATAATACATAACATTTTGATGAGTATCTGAGACATTTTATTCTGAAAATCAATAAATTAACTTTTTCCGGCATAAATTTACCACATTTCAAAAATGGTGTGGTTACAAATTCATTTCTTACACCAGTCTTCATTGAACCAATTATTTTCCTCTAAACTACCCATCCACAAATGATTTTTTACAAACTGTTGCAGAAATGAGTGATGCTCAAATAGACATAATCAAATTTAACAACACTTTTCTTTCCTGTTTACCTTGATGGACAATAATGAACACGTGTTCATCGTGGGCGTCTGTGATTGGCTCCTGGCATGTCAGTAGTTGTGGAATCTAAGTACAGTAATAAGAAAACAATAGATATGTTATAATGATCAATAAGTGTCCTTCAGTTTAACTAATAAACGCCCAAGACTACACAATCTAAAGCATTCGTTATTTGGCTCATGTTGATATTAAATGAGCCGTCACCACACACATGGTAAGTACAGAGTTGGCATTCGGTCCATGTTCTTTCTTCTAGTGTAAGAGTGCAAACATTAAGACCTTGTTGAAATTATAATTATTTTAATGCCCTAACATAAAAATATGAACACCTTGATAATAACTACAGCATTCACCTTCAAGTAGGAGTCGTAGGTGAGCTTAGATTCCACCCCCGCCATGCTGCTTTCAATACTGCATAATAAAGAAATAAAATACAACCTGAGTATATGCAAGTATTCATTGGAGAATATACATGAACGATAAATACACAGGTCACCTTAGTGTGGCTCTATGAAGACTTTAACGCTGCAAATCTGTATAGAAGACACTCACCCACTGATGGTTATCGTGACATGATGTCAGTTTGCATGCTTTTTTAGCTTTTTAAGAAAATATATGTTGTATATGCTTAAGAACACTAGGAACATCCAAGTGGAATCAACACAGAATTAACCAGAAGTTGGGATTAATATTTGATTACATTTGTGTTTTATTACATACACCGATCACCTTAGTGTGGCTCTATAAGACTTTAACGCTGCAAATCTGTATAGAAGACAACCCACCACATGATGTCAGTTTGCAGTCCATGTGAGCTTTTTAAGCAACAACTACATGTATGTTGAAACAACAGGGATTTCCGAATAGAATTAACACAGCATAAACCAGAAGTTGGTCAGTATTTGATTACATGTGTGTTTTATTTTATTTCATATGTACTCAGATTATGCAATGACGTATCATATAACATTGTTTAAATAGATTTTGCAACAGGCACATGTTCTTGTAAGTCCAGCAGCTTGTTCTGTAATTTGATTTCGGGCGATAGAAAATACATGATATTACTTGAGTCTTCTCCCTTCTCGACATACAACCAGCCGCTTGTAAAATATACACGGTTGTCTGTGGAGGTTTCACCTTTATTTGATCCAAAGAGAATGAAGTGATTGGTAATTGATTACATTTACGTTAGATTTTTTAAAATCAGATTATGACATGAACCATCATATGAACATGGATTTCACAATAGCAATGGCTCTTGTACGTCTATCAGTTTGTTAAGTAATTGGATTCCGAGCGATAGAAAATATAGTGGTGGTGGAGTTATAGTTTAAAGGCAACGTGAGCCAGAGAAGGCATACTTTAGCTCAACACATTGAGTTAACGTAATAAGAATCACATGCTGTTGTATTGTGAAAACAACACGAAATAGTACAGGTAACATCAAGGAAACATCACCATAAGTAATATTCATTTGGATAAACTAATACATTGCAAATAAATAAACTACAGAAGAATTCATGACATGGAATAAAACCTTATGCAGATACTTTCATTTCTGAAACATGAAATACTCGTTCAATGAAAAAGCAGTAGATAAACATTATTAAATTACACAATATTTTCCAGATGAAGAGACAAATTCTTAAACTGCCCGTTATCTGGAGTCAGTCAAAACTGTAGCTATAGAAAATGTTTCATTAACTTCAGGCACAGCACTTCTGAGATTGTGTCTTATAATGTTATGCCCAAAGCATTAAATTAGGTACGAGCGTAGTGTCTCCACATTGCAATGGCCACGTTTAGAAGGCATTGAGCCAATAGTGTCCAGGTCGACGTGCGGTCAGAATGACCCCATCCCGCCTTCTACGACAGCAACTTTTAAGACCGATTTTACATTTGATCTAAGATTATGCTTAGTTTGTCGGCCTGTTGTGCAAGCATCCCACACTTGTTGCCACCTAACTGAAAACAGTTTCAAAATCGTTAGGACTTGATCTGATACATCATCTTCAAGATTTTAAAATCTCATTCCCATGTATTCCAACATGTGCTGGAAACCAAACAATATCGCTTGCAATGTAATTCATGTTAAGAAATGTATCTGATTTTAAAATCTCATAAACAATGTCATCTCTGGATCCATTTGCACCAGCTTCTAGAGCATTAATTGCTGCCATGGAATCTGTAAAGATACTTGCTTTATTGTAATGTTCATCTACCCATCACGGAGTTTACAAAGTTGACAAAAATCTGCAAGAACTGAAAGATATTAAGGGAATCTAAACACATTAGAAATGGAGAAGGGGTATTCAGCCCCAGCACTGCGATCATTGGATGAATCTTTTGATGCATTAGTGCTTTAATTAGAAAAACGTTCAGACCGAAAATCTTGATTTATTACTTTTATCAACTTTTGACAATTAAACTGAGTTCCGAACTCAGTCCAGGCTTGAGTAGACGTCACGGGGATGTGGCAGGCGGAGCAGAAGGGTCAACTGGGTTGATGTTGTAAAGACCATGTGGAATTTTGCCGTGAGACCAGTCATACGTGACACATTCCACACAGTCCTTACAAGCTCTGTGACTGCGTGGTTCCTGTTCTTGGTTTTAATTTGAAGAAAGTATTTCATATATCCCTGTTGTCTACGAAGGTGAAGAGGCATCCCTGAACACCAAAGCTTTAGACTGAAAATGTCAAGCCTATGCAGGTGACATTAAGACGCAGGCGTAAATACGTAGTCTAGATAACACGTCGTTACTAGATAGGATCAGGGCATTGTAAAGCGATATCATAGTTATAGTTATCATTTATAAGCACTCCACTTAGTTTTTGATTGATGACCCTGCTACATGTGTCATACAAATGTGTATAAAGGTGACCAAAATGAACACCAAGACGTTTGAACACTAAAACTATTTCCAATTTATGGGGAACGAGAGTTGGCTTGATATAAGGGTTGTTTCGTATTGTGATCACCATCGCCACTGATTTTAATGTAATATCTTAAACCCCATTTTGAAGAACAGGGACTGATTTTACTTTAGCAGATTTGGATAGATTCCCAATGACAAACTGAAAATTACCAAACCATCCCCAAACGATCAACCTTCTGCAAATTGTCATTGATCATGATATTGCATAAAAATGGACTTGGGGGTACCATTTTCAATCACCGACAGGCCCGTCAGTTCTTGACCTATGTGAACTGGAATGGTTTGTTTGGACAATAACATAATATCCACATAAAAATATTACCTCTAATTCCAAGTTTCCATGGCAACAAGTTGGATTTAAGTTTTAATATAGGTTGGGTTCACTTATGGAGTATAAAAAATAAACTGTTAAATATTTCCTTGCCCAACATTGCATGTCTATATATAAAGCACATACTGAACTGGTGCCATTTAATATTGAGGAGTTTTAGAAATGTTTATTTAAGAATTTCCATTGCAGCTATTTTGACATGAGCTAAGAGAAGTGTTGGGTCAGTTACCTGGTTAGGGACCATAACGTGTTAAAATGGGCGGGGGGTATAGATGACTTCGTTGACTATACGCTTGTTTAGTTATTGTTTCTTGTAATTTGTCATTTGTTTGCATAAAATAAACCCACAGAAACACACTCGTTTTATTTTCCATTTCATATGGATGCGACCGTGGTAGATCTTTTGTGGGTAAAACAATGTATGCTTTTTCAAGAACATTCAACTCTTGACTCATTACATACAGAATTGCACATTTCCTTGTGGTTACTTTACAGATGGCTGTCGGGGGGATGATGACTCTTGTCTAAATCCTGACTGACTGTGTGTGATTAAGAAGGTAATTTCGTTCAAGGGGACAGTTCAGGCGACTAGTTACTATTCTCTCTGTGACTTTAAATATATTCGAAGTAAAAACAATCAGTCTCTATGATGCATTGTGCGTTGGATCTTACAATTCTCCAGATCATAGGCTAGGATACAGAACACAAACTGATATTCAAAAGTTCCCGAATAACAGCTGCAACAGATTCTGACATATGCATAAACATTTCAAAGCATAGCTCATGTGCAACATGTGGCGAATTATGTGTTGTTGGTATGGCTGCTTTAAGCTTACCTTCATTGAAAGCAACTTTTATTTCCGAACTACTTTCCAACATGGCAGAAGACATTTCAGGCAAAACGTTTGTTTCAAAGACATAAATTCATGACAAAAATGTCAGATCTACTGACAAACTTGAATTGTAACAAGAGCGTTTGCTTTCTGACTTCATGTAAGTAGTTTTCCAGAGTCTCCCATCACCGGTAAAGGCAATTAAATATCAGTTCCACTGATCGATTTCACCCTGGACCAGATATTTATTAATGTAATCTACTGATATTAGAAACAAATTCTCGCCAGCTTGATCATTTAGTACAGCGAACCATATGCTGAAACATGGCTAGTTTTTTTGGGTTTATTAAATCGTGATGGTAGTGAAGAGTGACAAACCTTATTACATGCTTTCTTCCTTTAATCAGTAAACTTTCCAAGACTGGAGAAAAAGCCGATTTTGTTCACAGATTCTTTTCCAGTTGTCACTTCCGCAATTTTAATCACTTGTCTTGTGACACATTAGACATATCAACATACCATTTACAAGACCAGATGAGATCTGTTCAGATAATAACAGAGGGACATTATCATTATGATTCATACTAATAATAGTATGGAACCCTTTCCATATCCATGAGAAATCCCTGCCCCAAACAGATTCAAATTCACTTAGACTCTTTGGGGCCGAATTTTTGACACGAACACAGATAGATGATGCATTAGGGCAAGGTTAAGTTGGCCGGGCGTTTTCCTTTGTATCACCAAATCTCACTTTACTAATTTTATCATGTGCTCCACATCGCCAATGTATTTTTGAATGTCTCGAACCAAAGCAATTGGACTCAAGTTTGTCAAAGACAATCTCGTGCCAATAGAAATACATATGACAACAGATTATATTAGTAAGGCAAAAGTCAGGTCATTCCCAACTCGGTGATCCTCATGTTTTTTCTTCAAACGTTTGGATATCATCGACTCGTATCTCTCGCAAAATTCAGCATCTGTCGATGTTTCCTCAAAAGTGGTGAACTGAATATCACCACCCTCGTCCCCATTAGCGTCACTTTCCATACCGAAATATATCTATGACCAACCTGCGATGTAAATTACTTGCAGACAAAATGCGTGAAAGCAGAGGTCACGTCCGTGTGAAGGCACGAAAAACCACAAATAAGGGACACTAAAACAATATTTGACACGAAGCATACTACAATAACTTACCTGATTGATAATACAGCCAATATAAACCAAAATTGTTGATGAATATCAAATCCTGAACCCAATACAATACAAGCTTAACAGAGAGCCTGACACACACAGCCGACCCTGTCGACAGCCTGAGGTCTTCCTCCCTTCCCTGCATACAACCAACCAGCCCTGCATACAACCAACCACTAGTAATGCCCACGCAGTCGTGTGTTGATGCTTCATCTTTAAACTTGTTTCCAAAGAGGATGAAGTGATTGGTGTTCATTGTAGATAATTAAACTCTATTTAAGAATTCGTTTGCTGGGTACATTGTTCTGCTTATCACTCTGCTTTGCACAACTTTGAACGTGTGTGACACACGACAACCATTCATGCAGACTCACACCCTGCTGTCTTGAAAGTCAATGCGTTATCTTCATTGACTCAATATCTCTGTTATATATCTGCATTTATGATTTAGTACACACAATAACTGTAGAGATTCCTGTTTCAGTTATGTCACTGATAGAAATATACCTTATGGCACATCTAGCGTTGTTATTAATAATACGGCTACATAACAGCTGGTTAATACATTTTTGCTCGGGTTTCGTCGCTTTTCTTGTTGTTCTTATTATTATCATTATTATTATTTACAGATTAAAATAAAAAATGCGGCAAAGAGGGTTTGGGTGATCCTGGCACAGTCAGGCTGGTTAGGCTCATCATCAGCTCAGAGCCCTTGTCCCCTCTACACTCAGCCCAGACAGCGAATGGGACTTCTCCGTGGAAGCGCTGCCTAGTCAAACCCACCCAGAACTTTTCGGAGAATGTAAAGACTCCCCAACACTGCAGCCTTCTGCATTACCCAGATTGTCAGAAGGGCTGTACTCCTGGTAGCAAACCCGGGTGTTCTCCAAATGTCAGTCAACAGATTGGAGGGTACCAAACCTAAGGCACCAAAAAAAGGGGAGTCGGACAACTTGGTACTTGGGATGCAAGCGTGACATTTCGAAAGCGAGGTCTGCATATTTGCCATGTTTTTCCTGAATCTTGTCAATCACATTAGTGTCCAAAGGGACAGAAAATTCAATGATATAAATGATTTCATTGGATTTATCAAAAAGGACGAGATCGAGTTTGTTGGCCTGGATACTTCTGAGGCTGTATACGGACCTATTCCAAAGAATTGTGTATTTATCATTTTCCATGACGCCCTCAACATATTCTGGGTTGTACCATGGATGAACCTCATGCAAAGACGGCAATAAAATGATCGAGCTCCACCATCAGGTCGCTTAAGGTACAGTGTTGTGTGTCAAAGCTGGGCATCCACTGACAATATGTTGGACAGTCTCATTTAATTCATTTCATAATCTACATTTCATCATTTCATTATACATTTATTATTATTATTATTATTATTATTATTATTATTATTATTATTATTATTATTATATAATACAAAGTCAAGTTTAAGATACGAGTGCTGAGATAAGATATTTATTGCTTAACCAGATGGGTGTTAAAACTATTACAACTGATAATAATTATTACTATTTATCTAGAGTTCGATGTCAATTGGTGCAGGGAAACCACGAGAGCAATACATATACATTAAAAATTAAATAAGTGGAGTACGATTGTACACAGTTTTGAACTCGTACCACGTATGAGTATCATCAGGCCTGAACTGAATATTCAGTTATGTCCTAATGAGACTCATACGTGGTTCGAGTTGAAAGTGCTAAAGTGCTAGCCAATTAAAACTGTGTACAATCTTACTTTATTTGGTCAACTTCTACTATATTGTGCATTGTGCTTGAGAGTTAGGCGTTCGATTCGGTAAATAGGGATATGCTTTGTTCTTCACTCAAACGGAATTCATGGGAAAATATTGTCTACAGATGTATTCCAAAACGTTATCTTCGGTTGAAATTTCAAAGAGCTGTATATCGGATTATTTCAATTGTTTCAGTGGTGTGAGACAAGGCTGCAAAATATGTCCTCTTTTGTTTTCACTATTTATTAAACAGTTGGAGAATGATATCCAGTTTGGAGGTATCTTTGCTTTTGTATGATGACGATATGTGCCCTAAAACTGGTTCCCATAAACAGCTTAGTTATACACTGCGAAAGATTTCTCAAAAGGTATTGTTCACAATGATTGAGCTATAGAGTAAACCTATTATGTTATATGGTTCAGAGATTTGAAGTGTGAATACATAGTTGTTTCTAGAACGTTTTCAAGTTAACTTTAGTAAATTTGTGTTGGGAATTTGTTCCAAGGCTACAGACGTTGCAGTGTTAGGGGAATGTGGTCGTTTTGGTATTCATGTTGATACTTTCATCAGACGTATGAGATACTGGTTTCACGCTATTGTATATCTCACGACAGATATCACAGATAGTGTTACGATATGTGAGATATGTTACTGAGTTTCAGTGGTCCATTCATATAATTTTGACAGCTATTTTGTCCTTTACGCCAAATGGAATCTGTTTCGGTGGATAATCTAGAGTTATTATCTTGCTTTGACAACATATATTAAACTAGATGCAGTCGGGAGAAATACATCGGCTTCAAGTATCAAGAACATATTATTATCTTTTGGTTATAGTTTTGTTTGGGAATTCCAATGTGTTGGTGAGACTGAATGGTTAATTAATTAATTATACGTCGGGCTAAAGTTTGTTATAAACAAACATAGTATTCTGAGGTGTCGAGTTACTCAAAACTAGAATTATATTCAGTGTTAAAGAGGCTTTTTTACATTGGAGTCGTTCTTGTTTGAATATCTATACTGTAAATTGGAAAAACCTTCTTCACTGGTTAAGAACTAGGTATGTTATTAAATATGTTCTGTTTATCTATTATATTTGAATGACGGATGGACCTGGTCTTCCTGATTCAGTAAACTACGTCTCAATAAATGTCTCTCTAAAATACGCTGAGCTTTAACCTTTAGCCTGCTGAATTGTTTTCACACATCTTAGCCCTGCCTGAGGGATTAATTTTAGCATAAGGCGCTGTAAAGAGGGTGGGTGATTTCAAATAGTTGGTGCTTCATTATACAAGGGCCAACTGAAGAAATGTTTTGCACATTTATTCCTGATAGAAATTTTCGAGGTCATCATGTAAGGTGCAGAAATACGAACATTCGGGTTAATCTAACATGTCACGTTATAAAACTTGAAAGAAACAATAAATGACTCATAAGCATTCACCAATCCTTATTTCAAGTGTTTTGGTTGAATATTTACGATATACGGGAAAAATGTACCGTGTCATGATGCTGGCAGACGTTCGAACATCAAAGATGGTGCACTTCGCCTGACCTCGGCATAACTTTTTGCTAATTTAACTAATTTAATATCAACAAAGTTTACACTGTGTTCATGTGTATGCCTTGGCGAAAGTTGACGATCTTCTTAATCGAAGATAGTTTCATTTGTCATTTTCCGTTTAATATGACGAGAGAGAAACGAAAATAAAGATAATAAATGCTGACAGCAATATTTCAGTTTGTGCAAAGGTCACCGGATGTGATGTCACAGACAGGGGTAGTCTGCTGATAATCTTTCGAAACAAAACAATTACAGTCAATTTTGAAATATTTCGCCTGTATTATACAGAATAAACACAAATCACTACATATTATCAGTACCTACCTCTAATATGAAACTACAAAGTGATTTTCACGATATAATTGACGTATTTTTTAATCCGTTTGACCTTGCATGCTACCCTGACCCGGAAACGGGAGAAGATGACTCAACACGCCACGTGCAAGTTTCTCGGTATCTTTTATTTGAACTTCTTTATGTATATATATATACGGATCACCATTCCATGTTACGTTGAATATGAAGGTATATGATTCATGTATCTGCGATGTACATTCTGATGATTTTGTTTTCACTACAATAATTATGTCTGTAGAAATCGTCGATCGGCAACGATCAGACCCTAAATAGGCGCGAAAATAGGCGTGACAAAACGTGTTTCAAAATAGCATTCATGCGATGCCGAATATGATAGGATATACGTAGGTGCGTGATGTATATATCGATAAAATACCATTTACATATTTTCAGTGTTAGTTTCTAATTAAATGTGGGATAGTTAAAGAATTATAATACATTTATCGATTCTAGCATGATTTTACAACAATTCTCGGATCATCTTTTTTTATTCATTTTATTCCATCTATATAGAGACCGCCATGATTGCGTATTGATGATAGATTTGTTAATGTTTAATTATTTACATCTGTTCACAGCTTCTAAAATATTAAGTTATATTTGTATATTTAGTACCTATTTTTTTCCACAATGATTATGTGAATGGATACTAAATATTGGTCAACAGGTCAATGCATCAGCACAGTGTAACTGATCAGACTTTAATTATTATCTTTAATTTAAACATATTTTATTCAACAGTTGTTATCTTTCACCTGAATATATATTTTGTGAATAAGTAACTATATGATGTCTTTATTTAAGTTTAGTATTCCATAAAAGATAAAGAAATAGATAAAATCCGTATGAACCTATACATACACAACTCATTATGGACATTAATCTTGTGTAGGAAGTTGTTTGTTTCCAAAAAACTCATTCTTAAATATAATTGTAATGTGAATACGATACATTATTTTCTTGTAACAGAACATGATATTTTTGTTTGTTTAATCACAAGAACCAGGGTGGCACTTAAGCTGGTGAGTTAGCATATATATATTTATAAGAGAATGTTATCTTTTGAAAAAGGAATAGGGCATATATACGTACATTGACAATTCTTACAGTTCTGTTCGGTCAGAGAAAAGTACATGGAAATATCCTACCTTATTCTGTTGTTATTATTATGGCCTATCAAACTTCATCAGCTGGTGTGTCACAAGTTTCTTGCCATCATGAAACAAGAAAGGCCAAAAACAAAAGCATTTGCAAAAACAACACACCACATTTGTCCTTCCTTGAATAATCTTAGGTTTAGTGCTTGAAATTTTCAGTGTCATAAATTATTATTTTTTTAATTTCATAAGGATGTTTCTTTGATGGACCAACGTCTGACAAGTTAGATAGAATTATAACTTTAAAAGCCCTCATTTCTGAGGTGTCCATATTTAAAAAAAATAAATTCTACATTTAGGACAAACTATGAGCCGTCTACCTGAGCATCGTTACGTAAACAAATACTTGTTTAAAATGTGAAATAGAATTCCACTGATGAGAAATCTTTTTTTATCCCATTGCTCTACGAAATCCATTTGAAATGTGCTTTTTGTACGTAAAATGTCTTGAACGTTTGTACCCAAACAGGTATGTGCTTTTGTGCCCAGAATATTTTTGTATTACAGCTTTGTAGTTTCAAACTTACACATTGCATATTGTTTGAAAAAGTTAATGTATTACCACTTTTCTGTCAAAACACTAGATCTACAATTAACTTACGGTTTACCAATTTACTGGCTTCCACTCCAGTGACAAGAATTTATTACTTTCCTATCCCAATCAATCAATTTGAGTTGTGCCAGTGTGGACTTCACTCAAGGACCAGATACATTTAGGTTAGCCATATTATAAACTTGATGAAATGTTTTATCATAATGCTCGTTGTTTGCAATATTCTAAATTGTCCTTCTTTCAATGACAGACCAATAACAATATTCTGTTATTATTATGGCATATCAATATGTTATATCGCTCTCCGCTGCCATCGTTTTCAGAAAATAATTTCCAAATCATCGAGTGTGGAATCCTTTACGGTTTCGTATTTAGACTTACAAATTTGATGTCATGCACCGGCGGCAATCACGAATAAATATGAAACAAATAGGAGTGGAGACTGCTATCCAGATCAATAAATATTAAACAGTTGTCGAAAAATAGTAAACTATGTATTTTGTTTTGAATTTGAATCTATTTCGGATTTCTTTTCACGATAGCTTACCAACTTTTGCATTTTTTGCTTCGATGTGTCATGCGGTTTCAGAAATGATAGCTTAGTTTGTCGGTTTGTCAATGTGTCCGAAAGTTTATCGAACGAAATCACAGATTTATACATGCGGGTCAATAATTCTAGAAAAATATGTTAGATGTAACAAAATTATTGTAATAGTCTTACGGGAGCACTATGCATGTGGAGTTGTTTGTTTACCGCCGTTGCCATGATCGTACAAGTTCCATCCAATCGATGATGTTGCGATTCAGATTGTTTTTGTTTATAATTCATTACATAGACATTTGCTAATTTTTAGAAATTAAAGAACTTGAGTACTTTCCTTTCGTCAGCAAACAATAAATTAAGATCGAAAATGATAACATTATAAAGAAAATATCGGACTGCATGCCGCTCAACGTGAAGTGGCAAAAGTCAACAATGGCCGTTTCTGGTAGTTGTGTGCCGTGAAGTTTGGCCGAAACTTTTAAAACTCGCGATGTTTTGTTTTTGAGGTAAATACACTACTCAAAGTTTTGATATTGAGCAAGCTGAGTATTTGTTCATGTCATACGTAATTTAAATGTTACGCAAAGCCCCCTTGGTAAATAGATATGGCGAGTTTTGTTTGTGGGTGTACTTATGCTATTCGCCCGTCGAACTGGTTCGACAGCTGCATCACTGCTAGTGACACACTCTGTCGAGTTAGTTCGACAGTAGCGTTGTGAGCTTTAAATATATATGTATTCATATAGGACTTGGTTTTAACTGACTAGAATGGCTGCCCTGGTTGTATCGCCGAAATCTTCCTGGACAATTGTTGGCCATAAAACCAAATACCTACAAAATGTTCATGAATATATTTATCACCTGAACGAAAATCAACTACATTAAACTTAATAACATTTGAAATTATTTATGTATTAACTATTTGATGTTTTCATTTCAGAAGCATTGATTAATCCCCCAAATCGTCCAGGGAAAATGTTGGCGTTAAAACCAATTTCATACCATATGTACCATTTCATATATGAATATATATTATGTATATATATTAAAAACTTTTCGTAGATTTTCACAGCTGAACGAAGATCAAATACATTAAACTTAATAACATTATAAATTGAATTCCAGTGCTATTTGATATTTTCATTTCATAAGCATTAATTAACTGAGGTGAATGTGAAAATATACACAAAGGAATAGGTAATGCACACCCTAACATATTTCATGATTGTTTGGTCCCAATATTTGTAACAGTCATGAAAGATATAATTACGGGAAGAATTTTGTTTGCTCGAGATGATGTAATCAGTCATGCGTGACGAAAGCTCACGTGCCATGCATGATATGCCCGTGCAGCATGCTACACTCGAGTATCTCTAAAAGCAGTATATCCAAACGTTAAAATTGCTTTCTTAAGCTCGGTTTTAAACAGCTATTCCATGACATTGTGTGACCATGGCACGAAGGCGGTTATCAAACGCAACAAGATGGCAAATCGGCATGCATAACGCAGGAATGTCTTTTGAAGCCATTGATCGGAATTTCGGGTATCATCACACTGTCGTAAGCTGTTTAGTCGAGAAACATGCTCAGACCGGTGATGTATAGGACCGTCCAAGTTCCGGAAGACCACCTGTGATGACACATCGCGAAGACAAGGACCTTCTTCGTCTCATACGCCGAGAACCTTTTTTAACAAGTACTCGTCTGAAACAGCTGTGGTTGCCCAATCGTCATTTCAGCACCAGAACCACCATCAACCGGCTGAAAGCAGCAGGACTGAGGGCTTGACGAGTCATAAGGCATCCCTTGTTGAGAGATCACCACAAAGCTCCTCGTTTATCATGGTGTATTGCGCGACAGAATTGAAATCTGAGAACTTCCAGACGGATCCATTGGTCACACGAAAGTCGCTTTCTGTCCCACGTCATCGATGGAAAAACGAGAGTTTGGGGGCATCAGAACACGGCCTCCAGCCCAGGAACATTAAACCGATGTTGCATACGGCGGGGACTCGGTAATGGTTTGGAAGTGTATCTCTCATGATTGCAGATTTGGTCATCCTAAGGGGCAACTTAACAGGGGCTCAGTACATCCGGGACGTTTTGAGGCCAGACGTCGTTCCTCATTTTGACAACCACCCTCTTGCTACTCGACCTCAGTACAAGATTTACGCCAATTGGGAGCAGCATTGCATCGGGAGTGGTTGTTGTCGATCCATCAACAGATCCAACGTATGACTGGAGGCATGAATACGTAAGGTGGAATGCGTCATCCGGACACGTGGCGGTTATACCCGCTACTGATCTGTTTCACGTGTCATGTTTAGTAGAGACTTTAAGGAACATTTTCACATGAAACATCAAACGTTACTCGTTTACTTAATCCTGCAGCTCCATACTTTTTTTAGGTATTGTTCATCGCCCAGCTCCTGAGGTCAGTCAACCCATGCCATGATTTTTGCCATTTGTCATGGTTCAGAAATAGGGATGTGTCTAGCTTTTTTCTTTGTGTATATATAAATCAGAATGTCTTGAGTCTTCTTGAAATAAGACAATGGATCGAAGTGTGGTACGAGGACTGGTCAAAACGTTCTAAGCCTAACAAACAAAACCAACAATTGTGAAAGTGTTTTTAATCTCCCTGCTTTTCAATACACTTTTGGAATATTGCTGAATGCGGCGTTAAACAACAAACAAACAAACAATACACTTCTGACCCGTGACGATCCGGGATAGAATAGGTCTTCAGCAACCCATGTTTTCCGTAAAGGGCGATTATGCTTGTCGTAAGAGGCGACTAACGGGATCGGGTGGTCAGGGTCGCTGACTTGGTTGATGCATGTCATCGTATCCCAATTGCGTGGATCGATTGTCTGGTCCAGACTCGATTATTTGCAGACCGCCGTCATATAGCTGGAATATTGCTGTGTTTAGCGTTAAACAACAAACAAACAAACAAACAATACACTTCTCATATCGATAGTAAAGCTTTTCAATTCCAGTCAGGAAGAAGTTTTCCGATTCGGAAGCTACCCTGAAACACCCATTCACGGCTGCTTTGAAGTCATCATTGTCTTCATAGCGCTTTCCACGGAGGTGATCTTTTAGTTTAGGAAACAAGTGGAAATCACTAGGTGCGCCAGGTCTGGCGAGTATGAAAAGTTCTTCGAGCCCACATTGTCGTACAGCAGCCTTTGCAAGTCGAGAGGTGTGAGAAGAGGCATTGTCATGAAATAGTAGAACTCCATTCCTCGCGGCTGCAGGCGATGCAGCAAATCAGCATAGTATACATACCTGTGATTAGATGGAATCGTGATATATGCTTCCAAATTGGGTTGAAGAAGGGAAGCTTGAACTGCTTGTGTTGGTTTGGAGTCAGGCGTCCTGTGGTACAAAGTCACTGGAACCCTCTTATAGCTGAAAGAATCGAAGGTCGTAGTCATTAAATTATTTTGCCCACCCATCCCGAACTTCACCAATAGCAGAGAGGCCCTTGCTTTGCCATTGTTGCAGGTTTTCATGCCATGTGTTTTCTCAATCATCAACACAGCTCTCCGCTTTATTCATAAACTATAGTTGACGCGAATCATATATCGTTACTCGGGGGTAGATGTAGCCAAAAGTTGTTTCCAATCCAAGGTTCAACTGTTCACTTTACGTACGTTTATGTCGAAGACAGTGGTCTTCAGTAAAAATGACAAAAACCCTTTCTGTGTTCACAAGAAACCTCTGTTAAAAGCAGATTTTATCGTGTGTTTATGAATGACTATCAAATAGTGATGATACCAAGTGTTCGTATCCTGCCCGTGAGGTGAGCGTATCCTGCCCAAACGGTTGGTCCCATCGCAAACACACGCAAATACATGTCAGTTGTTCACTTGAAATAAACATGGGAGCATTTGGCAGCCGTCTGTGAAATCTGCTACTTCTTTTAAGAAGCGTCATTCAGATACAAATGGACAACAGATGATTCAGGATTACACTTTGTAATTCCTTCGGCAGAAGGGAATATTGCAGGCGTCGAGGTGAGAAACACAGAAATGGGCAATATGGCCTTGTCATGGCACTTCTGCACAACACTAGGATGTGGGTCAAATGGACGAAAAAGGTATAAGGCTTGCAGTTATGGCATAGAATAATTGAGATAATTGTTAATATTTTACAACAGTCGTTTGAACTAAACCACTTCATCAGCTGATACCATTCAACGACTGAAATTCTGGAACCATCACAGTCATTTAATCTACCTGTTGAATGAATAATTGAAAATGTAACCGTTTTCACAAAGTCGACAGCACTCAACTGAAGCTGTTTCCAATCAGTAACAACATACTGGTGAGAATGCTGTATTGCACTTTATGCTTTGTGGTATTTTAGGAATAATTGGAATAAATAAATATCACGCTTTTATTAACAAAGTGTAGTAATGTTATAATTATTGTGTAAGTAAATGCTTTGGACTGGGGATCAAGCATCGTGAATACATGAGAAGCAACAAAGGTTGCTAGAATTACCGTTACTCTCATTTCCGTTTGAATTATAGTATGGTATCAGATTTACATGTTTCTGATTGCATTTGTTTCAGCTAGTAAATAAGGTAGTTCCTTTGTTCGGTACTTGTCTCAGAGGACCTACATCTGGAAGAGTGGCGGCTTGTTCCCATTATAATGTATGTAGGCATCCCTGGCTCACCTTCGGACCAATGTCTGGATGCTGACAATAAAACAGGAAGTATTCGGCACATAGCACCAGTCAAGTAAAAGAAATGTCTGGACAATGTCAATCCAGTATCGCACTGACTCTGGCGGTAGTGACGTCCAAAAAGAGTCAACTTGTCAGCCTTTGTGGTTTAAAGTTCGATAACGTAATTGTTTAAGTGTTACGTTCCTTCTCAATAACGAATTAAAAGATAATAAAAGCAACAAAATTCCATTCAATAATTATAAGTTAAAGTGACAAAACCCTTTCCATATTATTAAGAAATATTTGCCAAAAGCAGAGTCGATTGTACGATTCCGACCATATCATGAGCATGTGTTTTTGAAACACTATCACATAGTGATGATTGCGAAATGATGAGCGAAAATGTAAGAGTATTATTCCCCATCGGTGGCACCCATAATAAACACATGCAAAGGCAAGTCAATTGTTCGTCTGAAAAAAACGGGAACATATGGTGTAAGTCAAAATAGGGAACTGCATCGGACATCCTTTTGGTAATTGATGCGTCAAATTTGGAAATGTCCTCCACATGTCGAACACAAAACATTTAAAGCTTTACTAAGGCACAGAATGTTGTAAAGGTTACTGTTACACTTTAAAATATTGGCAGAAAGAGCTTGCTCGATTGTACCTCATAAATGTGCTGTAAGCATTTAGCTTCGCATTTAGTTAATGACGAGTGAGTGCGTTTGGTTTAACGCCGCTTTTAACAGTATTCCAGTTATATCGCGGCGTGTCAGCCTAATGTGGGAGGAAAGCCCGAAGTGATGCAGGTCTTAGACGTTTACCACTTCGGTGAAACCCACGAGCACGGGTATGATGCTGACAAACTTAGAAACATAATCGGGGTGAACCGGGAACCGAGTTTTCTGGCGTGTCCAAGGGACGCAACTCTGCACAGCGAATCGCGGCGCCTTAGGCGACTGGGCCACCCGTGCCCACGAGTTCATGATGACCCCAATAAACATGTCAAATGTAGCCTGTTGGTTTTACCACCTGTCCATCTGATATTGATATGTACACCAGTGAAGAGCTTAGAGCCATAAGGGCCAATGTCATGTGGAGTCTGTTTTGAGAAAAGTGATGAAAACACATAATATTATGCATGTTAATGAACTTTCTTTTCACCGATTAATTCCTAGACGTTAACGCATTCTGACAGCAGAGATATAAATGTTGTTATAAAAAACATTCAAAAAAGGAAATAAACTTGTTTTTACTTTGTGTGAGGATGGAAAGGGCCAATCTCTGTATTTTGGCCCTTTTTTACCCTGGGGCATTTGAATGAGATTTACCATGTGAGATTGATAAATTATAAGTTCAAACACATGCTATTGAAGTACTTTTAAATGATTTAAACTAATTCCAACTTTATTGAAATAGTTGAAATATGATAAGGTTCCAAACTTTCAAAATCTCTCTCAGACAACCAGTCTCAACCACACATGGAAATGAGAGCTAAAAGGGCCAAAATCTAACAAAGTGACTTTGGCCCTTTTGAAACTTGACTTTGGCCCTTTTATAGAATTTCAAGTAGCTATATTTCAATTAAAACATACAATATTTTTTCTACAGGTAGACAAGAACTGTTATTTATGCAATAATATGCAAAAAGGGCCAGAGTGCATTTTGGCCCCTTTCATTTCTAAGCTCTTCACCTGTATTACACTTGTTCTGACAGTACTTGTCCAGTGCAAGTGGAATCAGTTTTGTATCTTCCAGAAATTTTCACCAATCAGCCAATACATCTCTCCAGTAAAGGTTAGTTAAGTTTTTATTGTTTTCAATATTAGCCCATCATACGAATGTATGTTCAGTGGAAATATGCTAGGGTTATTACGGCTTTTGTTTTGAAGATGTTCTTTTTAATAGACAATTTTAGAGGATTGATATAAGACCTAACCACTATCATTCTCAGTCCGCCTTCCTCATGTTTCCTAATTAATATTGTTTGTTTTATCTTATGCCGTTCATCATTCCAAAGCTAAAAAATATTTTGTTCAAATCATGAAAAAAATCACTTTGTAAGAGAGAGAAATATAGGGACTAAAGTTGAAATGGCCATGGTTTTAGGTCTTTGAATGGTATTTAGAAGTGATACACATAAGGAAGAGAATTTATTGATGTCAACTTCTTTATTATGAGGAACACATTTCTGAGTCTCAGATTACCGCACTTATGTAGACGGGCATGAGTGTGGGTGTGCATAAGTGTATAGTGCCAGCCCACTGACATACCATGCTGCAGTTAAACATGAATACCCCACTCAGCCACAGTATACTGACTCCGAGTCCACCAGTCCTTGCTTTACCCTCTTAATGCCAAGGGCCAGGCAGGGTAACAACAAGTGCCATAATTTAACTTCTTTTGGTCATCGATCATCCCCCGACCTTCTGCTCGACCATGGAGCTTGTTCCCAGGGGTAAGAAGGGAATGGTCTCTCTGCAGCTCTTACATTACTCATGGTACTTTTAAATGTCCTCTGGCGACTGCTAGTCTGGCATAATATCCATTCCCCTTGTGTGCAAGATTGACCAGATAGGTGTTCTCTGTGTATTTTAGAGGTTGGACTACTAGAAGTCAGAAGTCAAGAGCTCATATGAAATACTACCAGGCTCTTCCGTGCATCATCTAGAAATGTGTTGTGAATATATCGGTCAGGCAACATAAATACATCTGAGGACCTAATGTGTGTAATTCTCATCCATCATCCTACAATAAATGGAACTGAACAACAAACCTGACTTAAGTTCTGAACAAGCTACATCATTTCCGGAACCAAGATGTGGTAAGAATCAGTTGCTGGGATAGAAGGGCATTACACCTCCGATATCTCCGGTAACATTACAACAAACACAACCTGTATTATGTAAATGTTTTATTACCAGTAACAAGTCAGTTGATATACAGGCATATTCTGTGTATTAGCACTTGCAATTAGTTCCTACAATCACAAGCATGGTCTGTATATATCATGAACATGGACTACATGCAATACGGATATGACCGGCACGCCTCGTAAAATATAATCGTATTTCGTAAGTTATTGCATACTATTGGAAATAGCACCAGTGGTCTTAATTTGAATCACAATATTAACAGAAACAGGAGTTTAAAGAGATTCAAAACTCAATCTTTGAAATGATAGAATAGGAATGTAGTATTCATTTAAAAAAATGAATTCATTATTTCAGTTATCTTTGAAACAATAAATGGTCCCCTGATATTTCATTTGCAACAGGTTTGAACACTCAGCTAGCTCAGTGGCAGTATAGCGGTAATGCCAAACTTGGAATCCTTACTTCATGGAAGCTCGCTACATTTTTGTAGAACGTGACTCGTAAAATGGACGGCAAGTGAGTTCTGAACACACTGATTGCTAAATCTTTAAAACAATAATCAAAAATGACTTCTTATAAAGGAAAAGGTAGAGAGCAAAGGCAGATAGATTTGCATGTTGATCATACGTCTACACACTAGCCATGGGGGAAGGCACTGTTTGTCCTGGGTGCTGGGACAGGAATATCACAGGTAGTATCTAGCTGGCACAACCTTGCTCTATTATGCTCAATGGACATTCACATCCTGGACTGTCAGCTGTAATACTAATAGCACTTTGTGAAGGATAGAGCCAACATGCTTCTCTATTACGTGGACACAACAATTAGTAGCCTACATACTCAAATCCCATTGTTCGACATGGTTTCTGTATTTCTGGAATGGTTGAAATTTGACAAAAGCTTTTAAAATGTTTCAGCCACACAACAGATGGAATGAGATAACTAACATTTTTATGATCAAAAGGAATGTTTCCATCTTTGAGTTATGATAACATAATACATGTAATTGTATCAAAATGATAAATGACAATGGTAAAACAGTGGCTGTTTATGAAATGCAAATTGTTAACAACATGATCAATGATTCAAAAACATTACTCACAACTTCAATAAAATTTAATTATTTCATAAACATTTCATAAAAACACTATGCATCAAACTTAACTATTTACTAATAAATCATTAACGTTGACAACATACAAAGCTGGAAGAAATAGATATTGGAAGAAGCAATATACCACATAATATACAGACTGATTCCATGGTAACAACAGCATTTCCGCGATGACTACAATCACAACCAATATGTCATGATATAAACAAGACCAGCAAACTAGTCCTTCATGAAAATGACTTAAAGATGATGATCATTTCTTCTAAACTAAAAAAGAAGAATTCATTGGAGTTCTAATAGAGTGAAATATTTGACAAAAATCAATCTCTTTCACTTCGGCTTTGGCATGCTTCTCTGACAGGAAAATGAGATGTATAAAGACAGAAGGAAGAAGTCAGGACCAGTTTGCTGGTGTCTGGTGATGTTCTTGTACAGAAACCGTCATGGCTGGTATAAAATAATTAGAACTCTGATACACATTAAATAATATATAACAGACTATGTATAAATATCTATATGTAAACATAGAAACCTACATCCTACTGGACCGCGGACAGATCTAACAGAGACAAGAATCGAAGACAATCTTGTCTTCTGGAGTATCCAGAATATATATATACACATTAGTCTACTAATCTAAAGGTTGTACTCGGCTCATTCTGTGGCCTTCCAAAGGTTCAACACCATTCTGCACCCAAGAATTAATCCTCTCAGCAAGTGACAACCCCTACATACAATTATATAAAAAACACAATAGTGTTGTATTTGTTCCCGGCAGATGCACTGAATGTAGTACTCTTCAAATTCTGAGACATTTCCAAATCGGACATTTATGCCTCTGCTGTTTTGGACCTCTCCTGTGGGACTTGTTATAGCATTAACAAAGACTAGGTCTTCTTGGGTTACTGCCTCACTCTGAATCCATTTCAGTGTTCTAATACATTCCTTAACCTGGTAGTATTGCCACTGTAGCATGCATTACGAATCTGTAACATTTCTATGCATATAACAGATACTTTGTATTCCAATACAAATTATGACAGAACCTGAATTGCCATCACACCAATATAGGAAGTATGACAGGGTGAGGGTACACTGTTGAGTGTGGGATACCATTATAGAGAACTTGAGGTTTGCTTTTCCCCAAGAAATTACACCCGGTCTTTCTTCAGGTCTTTATGTTCTTTGTGGTCCTTGTCTTTCTTCTTCTTCAGGAAGCCAAACACACCGTGACTCTTCCTCTTCTCCTTCTCTGAGTGACTGTCGTCAAGGTGACCAGCTGGCTCAGACATCGGACGTCCACTTGCGGCTCCCGGGTGTTTTGTCCGGTACTAGAAGACAGAGTAAGAGAAGTCAGAATGGCAAAATGGGTCAATGAAAACTGAAAGTCTACTAGAGAGTCTGAAGGCTTATTTGATTCTATATGACCTTATTCTGCCAAAATACACCATCAACTTGACTGAGGATCTAGGTACTGTTGATCTATGGAACTGTAGATCTAGGTACTGTGGACCTGTCAACTCCTATTGATTCACTACCACACTGCATCAAGATCCTCGTTGGTGATACGGGCCCACTCAAGGCAAGATATAGGACATCACATGGTACATTAACATTTTTAAGTCATAAATATACAGTCTTTTGGCCCCCCAGCCTTCATCTGGCACTGTAAGTGGTTAATAAGGCCTACAAGTATTATGCAAACTTTATTGACAGCAATAACACCCTAAGTAAATGGTGAGGATAGATGCAACTCACATGGACTTCATCCTCATCATGGTCTGAAAAGAGAAATAGGAAACTTCTATAAAAACCCACACACAACATCACAAGGGACACATTATATAGGCTTCATCAAAAACAAGATTTGAAATTAACAATACCCCGCTAGTTAAGGGCTAGTACAAATTCCCCAATTTTCCAATTGTTTTAACATTAACAAGGGCGTTTTGTCTTTACCCAGGCTAGAAAAGCTTCTTAGTTAGGTTCTAACCTTGCAAAAAGGATCTATTTCTTAACTATTCCCAATGCAAGTTTCTATAATGTATCAGTGAAACATATTCTTTAATAGTAATTATTCAATTTCATTAAAATCAGATCTTAGTTCGCGCTATCATTAAACAAAGATCTGAGGACATCCCATTACGGGTCACGTCAGAATGACCTTTCATCCGACCAATCAAGGCATAGCTTACCGGATCGTGAAAGTGACAGTCGGAATGTGTTTTCTAGTCATGCAACCTCAAAAACGTTAACACACGGTATTCCGAACAGTTACCGCCTGCAGGACTGATTCCGTCAATATTATCTGTCTGTCTCTCGCTTCCATGGGATAAACATTTGAGCGGAGGAGGCATTGCACAGTACGTGGAAAGCACCATCATACAATCTCAACCATATATTAAACATTCTGGAATGTTCGTTTGTTCAGTTTTCAAAATTTTAATCGAGAACTGTGTCAACATATTTTTCCAGCATAGTCTGAAATGGAAGTTGCCAGGTTGAAACGAGTGCCGTAAAGCTCTAGAAAGCTGCTTTCTAATTGGCTGATGTCGACTTCTTGTTAGTCATCCTAGTAGTCGGTCAAAGTTCACGAAAGTTGTTCTGACGTGACCCGAAATGGGATGTCCTCAGATCTTTGTTTAGCGGCAGCAAGAACTTAGATCTGATTTTAATGAGATTGGTATTTATTTGACTTGATCTTTTACTACTCAAAAAAGTGAAGGGCCACTTGATTCTTTCATATAACTGTAGTTAATCTGTCATAAATGTTCTTGTTTTATCCCCTTAATGCCGAGCGCCAGGTAGGCTAACAACAGGTCCTGATATGTGAACCAGTAGACTGGATCTCAAGCATGGGTTGACTCCCTTAGCAAAACTCACCATGTCCGTCATGATTGCCATTTGATCCCATCGGGGCATACACTCCACCAGCAACATAAGATCGGTCTTCATCTGACAAGATACAATCAGGACATTTAGATAGATGCATAACCAAAACATCTGATGTTTGTTTGTTTGTTGTTTAACGCTGCACTCAGCAATATTCCAGCTACATGTATAGGATCGGGTGGTCAGGCTCTCTGACTTGGTTGATGCATGTCATTGTATCCGATGCTCATGATGTTGGCTGTCCATAAATAATCAAGACTGGTCCAGACAATCCAGTGACTGACATAATGAGCATCAATCTACACAAATGGGATACAATGACATGCGTCAACCAAGTGAGCGAGTCTGACCACCCGATCCTGGTAGTCGCCTCTTACAACAAGCATGGGTTGCTGAAGATCAGTTCTAATCAAGGGCATCAAGGTAAAACTTCTAAAGAAAGACCCAACATACTTTGATACTGTCAACTGTTATATAAGGCATAAGCTACTGACAATTTGGGTAAAGTTTATATAAGTGCTTTTATTTACAAAGTTCTCATAATGACATTTATCATGTACTTCTGTGAATTTAATTACATCATCCTATTCATCCAAGTCCATGTTTGCAGAGAGGCCTTTTAGCGTCAACATTTTGCAAGAGTTCTGGCAGGAAGGTCCAACATGGACCAGGCTACCTACCTGATCTGTTGCTGGCCCCACTCCCGGTCCGAACATGTGTCATGAACTCTTCTCCTAGTTCAGAACCAGAGGAAGCTTCGATGACTGCCGACATTCGCTTGTGGTCACCACTGCCATTATCGTCCACACGGCTTTGTTTGGGGGGCGGACTTTGCTCTCGGTGCGGACTCTCTGACCCTGTGTAGGGGGTGAACTGATCGGATGGCTCCAGGGCTATCACAAACAAACAGCCAGAATTTAGTACAGGAGTTTTATGTGTTATGTATCATTTTGTGAATCAGTGGACATGTTTGTCTTAAAACATTGAAAACATTTGCTCATCAAAACATGATTATATGAACAGAAAAAAATGAATTTTTAACTTAAACTTTCAAACAAGAGCAACACAAGCTACAAGTGTGGTCCAAAATGCACACATGAAAAGCTTAATGGCAAGGCGTTATTTAGTGGACAACATTACAGGTCACAATGCATAATCATTTCTACAAACTCTGAAAGACACCTGGAATAAGTTGATGCAAGTCGAATCATGGATTACAAAGTTACCTTTACAAAGTTGGAAGCTTTCATTAACTAGCAACATGTAAACAGATCAACTCAAACAGAAGCACCGGGAAGACATTTAGAAATACAATTTATTTCCAAGCTGTTAAAATTTATTGTTCCATTGGCATTGTAGAAAACTTTTTGTCTTAAACATTTGCAAATTAATGCAAACAAGTTGCTAGGAATAGGCAATGCAGTTTCTGAGATACTTCAAAAGTTAACATAGTTTGAAGCTTGTAGAATTTATTATTTCTTGCTGCATAAATCTATAATTCTTATGTATGTTTACAGATTTATTGAATCCATGATTGTGACTTGCTGACACCGTCACCCTCATTCACAATATCTCAAACCAAATACGCAAGTCATGCAAACAAAGAGAACCAGTTCAATAAACTGAAAATAAATATCTGTTACATTGAAACTTGATAAATGCTTTCTAAACATGCTAAATATCAACAACCATGTATAATCATCAAATAAATATTCACTTAGGCCAAAACTACTGGTAATCATTTACATGTCTGGCATTGTGGTCTACCTCCAGCTTTCAGCAAAGCATTAAGCTAAAATACTAACAAGAGGAGTGAAAATGCAACTCAAAAGTATCAAAATAAAAAGAGTTCTAAATATGAGATGAGACGATACTGATTGGCAGAGGGGTTGTCAGGGATATGGCTATTGTCTTAAAATGACACAGGGAATGCCAGGCCTACTGATATGGCTATTTTCTCTTACAGACAAAGGCGATGCCAGGCCTACTGATATGCCTATTTTCTCTTACAGACAAAGGTGATGCCAGGCCTACTGATATGGCTATTTTCTCATACAGTGAGTGAGTTGGTTTTTATGCCGCTTTTAACAGTATTCCAGTTATATCATGGCGTGTCAGCTTAATGTGTGAGGAAAGCCCAAAGTGATGCAGGTCTTAGATGTTTACCACTTCGGTGAAACCCACCAGCATGGGTATGGTGCTGACAAACCTAGAAACATAATCGGGGTGAACCGGGATTTGAACCCACAATCATAGGTTTCTGGCATGCCTAAGGGATGCAACTCTTCACAGTGCCTTGGACAACAGGGCCACCCGTGCCCCCCTTTACATACAGATAGAGGAGATGCCAGGCCCTACGAATATGGCTATTTTCTAATACAGAAGGGGGATGCCAGCCCTATGGATATGGTCTTACTGCAGTCAGTATTTAGAAAACATGACATAAGCCTCTGCCAATAAGCATGGTCCATCTGAGTTGAAATAAAACAAAATAAAAACAAGCAACACATAGAACTAGGGATCACTGTGAGAAGGTCCTGGTGGATTGTGTATACAAGCAGAGGGGATCACTGGGCCAATCAGCCAAAATGGGAAAATAAAACCTAAAAGCACAACTCAACAAATCACTTTTTGTCAAAAACACCAACCACTGCAACAGCATGCAAACAAACAAGTGAAGAATAGGGATGTGGTATTTAGATTTGTACTGAGAACATCAGTGAAATCCTTAACGAGGATGAACCAAGTGGTTTCTACCTAGCCCACAGCCACAACGGTAGGGGGTGATGATGGTGTTTGGAGGAAGGTGAGGGCAACATGGAAGGTGGTGTTGTCATGTGATAGGTCATGTGATAGGTCATGTGATCTGGCAGCACACATGAAAACAAAGACGTAGAAAGCTGTTGCCAGTTGCTGTGTTAGGAAAGAACAGGAGACTGAATGACCCCTCCCAGTGTCTAATTCTAGTGCCCAACGTCACATAGCAAGCCAAACTCAGCATCCATAATGCCCGAACGCATGTATGCAACAAATAATTGTTTCACCTTGTTCACTATTCTCATCCATTTCTGTAGCACTTATATGTGTAATTTCCAGAGAGTCAAACATTGGGGGCTCCTCTGGAATGTGGAACAAAGGGAAGTAGTTCATTGGAAAACAGCACCAATAGCTGCCTTACCATCCAATAGAAGACTCGGAATGACATTTTGCAACAATGCTATTTCTATCAGTTATTATTAGTTACTGACAGAAGTGACAACAAATGTTAAGTGTCATATTCTAATACTACACTTTATAACATCGCCGTTTCACTTAGAATTAGTCTATTACAATAGTACAACTATTTTCAATAAGTTTAAATATCTAAGACTTGAAACTATAAATTGAGCTCTTAAACACTTCTAAAAATGAGTTGAAGAGACTATATGTTCAGAGTTATTTGTGCCTGAGGAAAACAAACACTGTGATTTATTAATGAGAACACTAAATTACGGGTACACTCACTAGGGGGCAGGCCTGAAAACATAAGGTGTCATCAAAGTAACAATATGTATCACGGAAGTAGTATTCACTATCTATATATGATGAGTGACCTCAATAGCCTCATCTCTACAACCTGAAATATATTCAGTATCAGTGATTCTGTAATATGTCATACAGAACTTAGGGCACAAAAAGGCACAATTCATCAGTAATATATTCCCTCCTTAACTGCAATATCAGCAAAATATACAATTCAATAACACCAAAGTTTATGTACATATTGTCATCTAACAGCCCTTCATATTACCTGTGAACCCTTTAACCCTCCGCAGCTTCTTTCTTAAAAAAACATGTGTCCCATATCTCAAACATCAATACATAATCTCGATTAGAACCGTTCAACCCTCGACAACTGTTTCCCCAACAACTATGTTTACCACATCTCAAACATCAATACATAATCTCAATTAGAACCGTTCAATCCCTTGCAACTGTTTCCCCAACAACTAAGTGTACCATATCTCAAACATCAATACATGATCTTAATTAGAACTTTCAACCCTCGACAACTGCTTCCCTAACAACTATGTGAACCACATCTCAAACATCAATACATAATCTCGATTAGAACCGTTCAACCCTTGGCAACTGCTTCCCGAACAACTATGTGTACCACATCTCGAACATCAATACATAATCTCAATTAGAACTGTTCAACCCTCGGCAACTGCTTCCCTAACAAAAGTCAGTACCTGCATAATGTGAGATCTTGCCCAACCATGAGGTCATCTCCTCCGTGCTGGTCGTCTCCAGCAGGAACTCGGAGCCGTCATGGAGGTGCAGACGCAACACGTTCTTCTTCTTGGTGTAGTCGGCAGCCACCTCACACTCCGCCTTGTGGATGTTCAGGGGAGGAGCTGCTGCCTGGCTCTCACTGTAGGCTGGAGACCAACACAGGCAGTCAGTCAGTGCCATACCAAAGCTTTACAGAGATACATTTCAACATGATAACACTTTAAAATGAAGGAAACCAAAAGTTATGGTCTAAGACATTACTGTCCACACAATCCTACCTTCCTTATCCTTGAAGAAACACAACAGCTGTCCAAATAGCACCGTGTAAAAGTTTTTCCAGGACCTAATTGTTGCCTTTTTCCCTCCACTCTGCAGCTCCTGCTTTCGGTCCACGTAGCCTTGCAGCTCTGCCGGGGGCAGGTCAGCTGGGAGCTTGTACTTATCCTTAAAGCTTCGTGTCCGCCGCCGGATGTTGAAACTAGGAGTTCTCTTTGACTTCCTCTCATCCTTCACCTGCTCAGGCCTCTTCTGCTTGGGACTGAGAGGAGGGGACATTGTGAGGGCCTCCTTCTTGGTGAATGTGGGCGAGGACGGAGCCTCTCCTTCCGCCTCTTCCGAGTGATGCTCCGAGTTACGCCGCATGGCCTCAGGGGGAGGAGCCATGGGCAGACTCGGTGCACTTACCTCCTCACCACCATCTGCTTCATCCTGGCAGACACGGTTCAATGCATCGTTCAGTTTCTGTTCCAAGTTGTCGCTGCCATGATCTGAATCAATGGATGTTGAGAACTTTGTTGTCTCTCCCTGCTTAAACTCCATTGCCTTCTGTAGAGACACTGGAGACAGGGGTTGATCACCTCTCTGTTTGAAGCTGATAGCACGACGCACATCATTTCTTTTAACATTGTCTGGTTTTGTCACATTCTTGATGCTCTGAGACCGACCAATGAGATTCTTTACAGTTGATCTATCCAGCTTTTCGTCCCTAGTAATACAAAAGCAAATTTATAACAAGTGCAAAAATATTATCAACAAAAGTATCACATCAAAAGTAGATCAGGGGGTCAAAGTAATACTCTAAGGTTTGATACAAAGAGGTCGGGGAAAATATTTGCCTTCATCCATTGATAATCAGTTCCACTTCACAAAGCGATCTCAGCACTAAGAAGGTTGTGCTTTAATACTAAGATCGCTGTGTACCTGGTGTTACCACTTCATCTACTATAACCAGTACCTGACCCCATCTACAGCATACTCGGGACTGGGTAAAGTTGGGACCGCCTCTTGTGGTCTAGTGGTAGAGCATCCGCCCAGAGAGCAGAAGGTCAGGGGTTCGATACAAGGCAGTGACATACCAAAAGACATTACAAGATGGTACTTGTTACCCTGTTGCGCGCTGCAGTAAGGTGATAAAACAAGGACTGGTCGGTTCAGAGTCAGTATACTGTGTCTGAGTGGGGTATTCATGTTTAACTGTGGCATAGTATCTCAGTGGGCTAGTACTATAAAATTGGAATTAGTCCAGATTAGTACAAGCCACTGCACATGCACACACAACCTCACACACACATGCATGCATGTCGCTATGTCAGTGCAATACTCTTGAACACAAAGTAAAATGCCACGTCGCCATGACGGTTGAGTGAGTGAGTGAGTGAGTATGATTTTACACTGTTTTTAGCAATAGTCCAGTATTATCACAGTTGGGGGGACACAAGAAATGGGCTTCACACATTGTACCAATGTCCGCTCCATGACGGGTGGTTGAGTGGTTGAGTGAGTGGTTGAGTGAGTGGTTGAGTGAGTGAGTGGTTGAGCGAGTGAGTGGTTGAGCGAGTGAGTGGTTGAATGAGTGAGTGGTTGAGTGAGTGAGTGGTTGAGTGAGTGAGTGAGTGAATGAGTGAGTGATTAAGTTGGGTTTAAAGCCGCTCTATACAGTATTCCAGTAATATCACCGCATGTCAGTTTAATGAGGGAGGAAAGCCTGAAGTGATGCAGGTCTTAGACGTTTACCACTTCAGTGAAACCCACGAGAATGGGTATGGTGCTGACAAACCTATAAACATAAGGGACGCCATTTCACACTGTAAATTGCAACACCTTAGTTGAGACAGCACCATTAAACAACATCAACTATCATCAAATGTGATTTGGTTTGTTGTTTTACGCCACACTCAGCAATAGTCCAGCTATATGACGGCAGTCTGTAAATAATCGAGTCTGGATCAGACAATCCAGTGATTGATATCATGAGCATCTATCCACGCAATTGGGATCAATGACATGCTTCAACCAAGTCAGCGAGCCTGAACACCCGATCCCGTTAGTCGCCCTTTACGACAAGCATAGTCACCTTTTACGGCAAGCATGGGTTGCTGAAGACCACATCAAATGTTAAGTCAACTTACTTTCCATCATCGTCTTCATCTTCATCTTCGCGCTGGCGACGCAGCAACACTTCCCGATTACGTCTCTGTTCTTCTTCCCGTCGTCGCTCCTGAAGTAGGTCATAGATATTGTCTCAGTTCAAGTGACAACACACAGAATCACCACACCACCTCACACATTCAACAAAGCAAAAAACACACAAAAAACATTTATGAAATATTTTACGATCATTAATCCAAGTTATGATTTACAGGAGTAAATGTGTACCAAAAGTTATAGTTTTCAGGTTCTGTTGCTGTATTCTAACATCACATCATAACAGCATATTAATCACATCAAAGATGGTGATTCCACACAACATACCTACCTGCAAACATAATTCTTCAAAATACATGCCTCTATTCCATCATAAAATGATTCAGAACTTGTTAAACATTTCCATGTTACTGTTATTTCTTTTTCATATACCAAAAGATCATGTCGTCTCTGTCACCAAATTATAAATCAAAACTTTTACCTCTGTTTTGTTAGTTTCCATGGTAACTCCATTACCAGGAGATGACAAACAAAATTAATTTCAAAGCAAGCTCTAGTTGCACATAGAAGCAAAAGACCAAAAATATTGAAATGAAAGAATGAAACAAATCTAGAATGAATCACACCACATGACATGGACAAAGTGATCATGTGACTGATCATGTGACTGACAAAACAAATTTCACCTGTGATAAAGGAGGTCAAGAAAAAAGATGAGACTTTAAGCAAAGTGAACTATCAAACAATCATTTTTGCAATTGAGCATGAACACACACAAATTAGCACACAATAATTACAAGAAGGAAAAAAACATCTCGTGAAGAACCCCTCCCCCTGCCCCACGTGAACAAACTGACTATTAATGTCTGTGTCATATGTGCTGCATAAACATCACATGCCTACATAGAAGCTGGTAGCATCTCTTATGTATGTGTTAACAAATATTAGGATAGATATATCCATTATTTAACAATTAAAAGATTAAATGATTATTAATCTCCTTGACATACTGCAAAAAAACTGATTGAATAACAATAAACTTCACCTATGGGATGATGAAAAACAACCCTGATACAGAACACGGCGGAACTATAGAAAATAATATGGGTATATGTTGTGAAATATGTAACAAGCATTTTACACGACAGAAAACGATCACTTATAGGCAACAGATGGAAATAACACCACCATCTCTTAACCTACATTGTAACTGGATATGCAGGACAGGTTCTGCTGGGTGAGAGAATTGGTGCTAGAAGTACCCAGCAACAAAATCGTTTAACTGGGCCTACATCAGCCACTGGTTAAAAGTACGAGAGTCAACCCCTAACATTAATCCTCCTCCAGTCAAAGCTGGTCTTCCTATGCAGTCAGTGTTCAATGTATGTATATTCCATTGTGGCCAACAAATCCTGTATGTTAGGATACCTCTAACCACATCCTGAGTAGCCGGGCATGGATGCCTCAGAGCATAATGTACAAACGTGTGTCTCACATATCAGTTCAAATACATTTTCTTCCATTAGAAATGCTGTGGAAAACTTGTTTTGTTGTTTATCACTGCACTCAGCAACATTCCAGCTATAAAGCAGTTGCCTATAAATAATCTAGTCCAGACCAGTGATTGATATTGTATGCAACGGTCAACACCAACGGGGCACTAGGACACGCAATCAGTCAAGTAACCGAGCCTCACACCTGATCCATTTGGTTGTCTCTTACGACCAGCATAGGTTGCTTGGGACCAATTTTAATCCGGAATCCCCACAGGGAACCTTGTATGTATTATCATAGATTGTTCTTAGTTATCACAAGTCTCACAAAATAACTGCATCACTTTTCAGCCATGAAGAGTGAATTTGATTTTACGCCATTCATAGCTATCATCTAGCCCTTATCTCGACTTGTACCCATGTTCGGAGTCAAATCATTCAGCATGAGAAGATAGAGCCTTAAACCACTGGATACTTCACCAAATGTACTCGAGCTACCTTGGCTGGCTCCATCAAGTGACATGTTTATGAACCAACCTGACAGGTATCATTCAGCCTGACAGAAAAGTTACCAGCCACGGGCAGGTGGGAAGGCAGTTATTTCGGAGACTGCAGGTATCATTCCCAACTGTTTTCTAGAGTGATCATTTTTCACGTGTTCCCCCTGACCACCCACTGTCTAGACATGAACATATAGAACCCCAAAGAGGAGAGAATTAAATGGGAGGCATGCAGTTAGTGAGACACATAGGAACGAGCATATACTACCAATCAACATTAGCACGTCAAAATAACATACAGCTCTCTGTGTCTGCAAAAGAAAGGGTCACCATGTCTTAGGCATGACCTTTGCCCATACAAGCACTGACATGCATAGTTACACAATACATCATACAGTCATAGCCAAACATGCCCGAATCCATGAACAATAGGGCGGGGACGATACACCAACTGTGAGACCTTACACGCATCATGATACCTTGTTCACGATCCACTACGTATCACGATACTTGCATGTGCTCTTATCTGTGGTGCATAGCCATCTTTTTCAGAGACAGGATGGCCACACTGACACACTGACTATTTCTGCAGCTGGCAGTGTCAAGTATTTTTAAATTTTTTTGTTTTCACTACTAATTTTCACTTTTAATTAGTATTTGGTGTAATAGTTATTAAAGCAAACCTCGAATGCAGCTGTGATTGAAGTTAAAAATGCATCAAGATGCATCAGTGTATCGTCCCACTACTAATGAACAGACGGGTTAGTCCTTTATTTACTGAGTGAGTGAGTGGGTAGAGTTTACTGTACTTTCCAGCAGTATATCTGCAAGGTGTACCTGCATGGTGCTGACGTGATGAACAACGCTTTAACCACAAGAACAGTACAACTCTGGTGCGACTCGGCGCACCCTATCCCAGTGTTAATCAGTGCATGCCTCACATAGGAACAATTACAACAGATTTCTTCTATGTATTTTCGCGACACGTTTATAACATGCACCACAATGAGAAAGACACGTTAGACTCTTAATCCTGTCCTTGACTTTATACAAGGAGTGACAGAAATGGGCAGATTAGTGGAAGAGTGCATGAACTCTCTACATGTGCTGGTGCTGTAATGGCCGACTATGTTAGGAGAATCTACCATCACCTAGTTAGTACAAAATATCTACATCCAATAATACATAAATCAGGTTCAACCATCATAATCCTTGGTTGCGTTTTACACAGTTTCAACATCAGATGCTTACAGAAAGGGAAGTTAGTGTGCAGGGGTTGTCTAGGTAATGGGGTTTGTAAAATAAGCCACTGTAAAAGCTGAAAAGGCCCTCCCCAGTGGAACCCATTGATATTCTCTCACTAGGAAAAAGACATTCCCTTTCCCAAAAGCTTGCTGTATGAAAATAAAGAAGCAAGCCCCTCCACTACATATAAAGCTACTAATGACGTCATGTAGCATTATTTTAAACATAAAAAGACATTTCACAATCATTAAACTTTCAGAATTTCTCTCAAATTTACAAAGATGGATCTAAAAATAATTTACTGACTGAATATACATTTGGAGAAGGCACAGAAATATTTCCCTGAAGATTACCAATTTAGAGTGCCTTTCCCAGCCTTGACCTTATCAGTACCCTTCATGTATCAAGACCAGATCATAAATCTTTCCTGGTTCAGCCTGAATCTCCAATGACCTTGACCTCCACTGACCTCAAGTATCCTGTCCTGCTCTTTCCGGCGGAGTTCATCGAGCCTGTCCTTCTCTCTGCGAGCCTCATCGGCCACCATCAGCTGCTGTTCCATCAGCCTCTGTTTGGCAAATGCTTTCTCAATCTGTAAGCAGACAATGGGGTAAGTTGTGGCAAATTATAGTCAAAGCCAGCACTTAATTACTATGCATCATAATCAATATTATCCTAAACTAGAAGGATTATATCTGCATTTGATTAACTTGATGTCACAACATCACATCTCTATTAATCTTCTCAAATTAAGAGAATGTCGGAGCTACTTATCATTCCTTGTACTGAATCAGCCGGATCAATTTTAAACAATTGGTGACACGACCTTCAGCAGAAAATAGAGTGAGTGTTGTTTGATGCCACAGCCAGCCCTATCACAACAGCCTGTGAATAATAAGAGTCTGATCCATGCAGCAAGAAGTTTGTGTATGTTGTGGGTGCATGCAGGAAAGTCTACGGTCGTCACCTCAGTGCCACGCATCAGAGCCATGAACTTCTCCTCCTGGGCATCGACAGTCTTCTCGAAGTCCGCATGGCGTCTCAGGAGCTCCTCCACTGCTGGTATGGAGCTGCCATAGTTCTTCTCCCGCAGCAGTGGTTCCCGCAGGTTCATCCAGGCGTCCAGCTGCTCCATCTCGTGGCGAAGACGCTGCAGATACATTCAACCAATCAGCATCGGGCTATTACATTTTTTGTTGAACTGCTTTTTTTCCATAATGGCTACCTAGATTACAAAGCTGCTGCCAAGATCAAGCCTCTGAGATCTACTTCGGGATTTAGGGAGGAATAACATTATTCAGAATTTATTACACACAACGACTGGAATGAAGTACTCTCATTAGCTGCTTGGTGAACTGGATTTTATCCATCTCATCAGGTTAGGAAGAACTTGTAATGGTTACTTACTTTAGAAAACTCTTGCATGCTGCAAGGTGGGCAGTTACAATAGAAAGCAAATCACAACATAGGTTGCACAGGACACATACCTGAGCTTCCAGGTTTTGCTCATGCAACAGCTGCCTGTGTTCAAGGGTACGCATCAAACCGTCATGAGATTCTTTCAACTGATTGATCTTCTCCTGGATCTGAAAACATCATGGAAACATCAACCATTCGATTCATGACAGAATTATTACCAGCTTAGCAGGATAGAAGTAACCTTTTCTAAGAGCAACTTGGTATTACAATCAACCACATACCTCATCAGACAAGAAGTGTCCTTTTCCAATGAGATGTTTGCCCGTCTGCTCGAACTTGACGAAGGCTTCCTCCTGACTGTCCACCTCGGCCTTGTGCTCCTTGTAGCGGGCCACCATGGCCTCAGCGGATGGAAGGTCCCGTGCTAGCTCGTCCGCTGTGAGGATGGCCATCATCTCGCTGATCCAAGCCCTGTGAAGAGTAGTGAGTGAGTGAGTGAGTGAGTGAGTATGGTTTTACGTCACTTAAACTAACCAATATTCCAGCAATATCACGGCAGGGGAGACCAGAAATGGGCTTCACACAATGTACCAATGTGGGAAATCGGACCTGGGTCTTCAGCATGATAATGAACGCCCTAACCACTAGGCTATCCTACCAGCTCCCTGTGAAGAGTAACAATGTTAAAACTGATCAACTTCATACTGACTGACAGTCAATGGACACAACTCACTTCAACAAGACTAACATCTAAACATAATGTTTTTGTCACACTTGACATACAAGAGAGAGATCATTCTGCTACATGTAAACAATCTAGTCTCGATAAGAGGTGGGCTAAAATGGGGTTTGACATCATGTTTAAGAGTATTGAACTAATATAGTGATGTGTGTTCCTGGATGCTTGGACCAGACCCGGAATGATGCTGTTTTATAATGCTTGCCGACTGAGATACCATGCTGTAGTTTTTCATGGATACCCTACCTAGATACAGTATACTGACCTATCCCCTTAACACATAGTGCCAGACAGGGAAGTAACAAGTACCATCTTTTAAAGATGCTTGGTTTGAAGCATGTGGGTATTGATCCACTGACATTCGTCTCACAGTCTCAACTAGACAAACCAGAATTTGAACATGATGAAATCATGAGCAATGCTCCAATCAGTCTGGTGATACAGTATCAGTAAGGTCAGAGAATGCAATGCCTTGTGGGGGCTAGTGGCGACCAAGCCCCAGACTCCCCTGGGGTACCGACAGTACAGGTACTGATACTCACGTGAGTTCCCTGTAGTCGTTGAAGTACATCTGCAGCTGTTGAGCCTGCTGCAGCTTCTCCTTCCTCAGGGTCGACTTCTCCACCAGGTAGTTCCAGGCCTGAACCATCTCCTCATGCTTGGCAGCAACATGCTCCTGTGCATCAGGGTAATGGGCAAGAAGGTTCTCGGCCTCCTTCGTAATCGTCTCCACTTGCTCACTAATGGCGGCCAAGTCTCTCTGTATATAAAGGTTTTGTGGTGAGACGATGGATGAGGCAAAAAGCATCCTCAATGTTTCTTTCTACTGGACTGAACTATTCAATTTGCTTAGACTATTTCTTCAACCATAACTCTCAGTTTTCAATGCCTATAGTATCAGTAAAAATATTTGAAAGGAGGGGACCGATTTGTAGATTAAAAATTTATCCACCACCAAGTAAACATCTGCTGCATGGCTGTACAAGCAGGATGGCAGCAATATGGGCTTCACATCGATGTCCCTTAGGGGAATGAAACCCCAGGTAGGTGTGGTTAGCAAACACCAAGACCACAGGGCTACCCAACACATCCGGAATCAGAACACTATAGAAACAAACACACACTTGTCTCTTGGTTCATCAGAGAAGGGCTGCATTTCTGGACTCACCTCCAGACCATCATGGCGACTTAGAAGAGCCTGGACACTCTCAAGGTCATGGCCATAGTCGTCACTGCTGACCACAGTGTCCTTCTCCTGTATCCACTCCAGCGTGTCGTCAGCGTCGCGACCGTACATGTGCACCTCCTTCGCTCCACTCAGGGCCTGGGGACATCACAAAATACAGAGTCAGGACAGGCATGACAATGATGTTTTACTTCAAACGTGAAGGTGTTAAGTCAACAAGATCTTTATACACTCCCTAAATGAATGGATCACATCACATCTATGCCGAATTTAATACTTGCAGGATGCCCCCACCTCTAACAAGACTTAAATTCTATCAGCAGTTAGGATACCCAACATTAGACATGCCAAAACAGGCCAGCAGGCTAGTGCCAGAAAATATATCTTCATAAAATAAAATGTTATATATCAATCCAACAAGAGCATACTTTCTCTTCAAAATGAATCAAGTACAAACACCTGTGGTATTTAACCCTCATTACGTAATGTGTTGATCATAAGCAATGAATATCTCTATAAAGCTCTTTGAGAAGGTGGGGTCAGGATCTTGGACCCTACTGCAGCGGTATATCAAGGCTTCACGGTGTAGAATTTGGAACAAGCCAGAAAAAGATTTGTGATCTGACACCCTATGGTGACTTACCTCCCTCCGGGCATCAGCAAGGTCTTTCAGATCGGACCAGATTTGCCGGATTTCCTCCACCCGTGCCTTGATCTTGTCCGACTCGAAATGATTGCTTGATATCATGTTCTGTGCCATGGCTATTACTGAGTTGATCCGTTCCTCATTTGATGTCAGTTCATGTACAAAGTCCTCAAACCGTTGTTGCAATACCTTCAAAAACAGAATATTCATGGTCACCATCACATGTATATACCTAGTGTCTTTAATGTATACGATGCATATCCACCCAAAACGCTGTAATTGCTTTAGAAGATCCCACCAACCTCGATATGTTCAAGGTCCTGGCCATAGTCCTCAGACGCTGCAACCACACACTTGTCTGAGATCCAGCTGGACACCTCGTTGGCCTCGTGGTAGAACTCAAACAGCTTCTTGCTGTCGATGAGCTTGTCCCGTCTCTGATTGACAAGGTCCTGGAGGCGGCTATGCTGCTGTTCAATGTCCGACTGGAGACGAAAATGTTTCAGATTACAAAGGGCAAATATATGTAATGGCTTTAGCAACTAGTCCGAAGCCAGAGTCAAGAAATATTCTGTTTGGTCTTGTAAGCTCAGCTGGTAATTGTCTACTGATTACATCAAAATCTATAGAAAATGATGTTTATAGTCAAGTTTGTGCTAGTAGACTCAATGTTTTTTAACAGTCTGTTATTGTGGGATACTATAGTCAGAAAGTGTTTTCAATATCTCGAAGTTGAAATTACAACATTCATAAGGTGGTGGTGGGTTTATTATACTCTGTTACCATGTTGCCCTGAGGTGCCACCTGGACACTTTACTCACTTGTTTCTTCTTTATGTTGGCACTATCATAGTGTTCCTTCTCTGTGATTGTGCGACTAAGGGCAGACAACTCTCCAATACTGTTGCTGAAGTTGTCAATGTCTCTCTCCAAGGCATCTAGTTTCTTCATCAATGCCTTGAAAAGATATTATTTACAGAATATACTGTATGGGATACAAAGCATTGTCATTCTTACAATAAAATGATTAAAAAACCAATAACATTAACATTTGTATACTGATGTCTCCTTATCATCTAGATATCTAAACTCTATGTACAAAACTTCAAAGTGCTATTCAGGTAATTATTCTAGACAGGCGTGGCCTAGCCAGATATGGAGCCCTAGCCATACTGAAGGATACTAACACAATGCTATGAACACAGACACGACACCAACCTGGACTTGGTCTCCGTCGCGGCCTAGATCAGAACTGGTCAACTGTGGCAGCTTCTCATTCATCCACGCCTCAGCTTCAGCAACTTCAGTGTAAAACTGTAAACAGAAAGATTGAAAAACATCATATTACTGCCATCGGATCAGATTCTCCCGATCACTGTAAATATCCGGCTGCATGAGCTAGTACACTCAGATTGCACAATGCAAGAAGCAGTCCTCACCTTCTGTGCCTCCAGTGCTTCCTGCAACTTGAGTTTCCTGGTTGTAGTAGTCTTCTTGAGCCGCTGCAGCTGGCCATGCAAGTCGTCGAGACGAGACTGGATATCCTGGGAGGCAAAGTGCCGGCTGCGAACCATCAACTGGGCTGCGTTGGCCACAGACTCGATGAGAGGTTCGTGAGCCACTATCTCGGACTCCAAGGTCTGGGAAACAGAAGATAATCACAGTGACCTCACTGGTAGACAGCAGACTAAAGTACTGTTATCAACACAACTAGTACCACTTCCCTGAAAACTGCACCTAGTGTCAGGACACCAATGAGTCCACCATCATAACATCTTGGTAGCTAAAATCTACAGTAATGTGCCAACAAGTAAAGATCGGAATCATAATCCTCTAAATAAATATTAAGATTCTAAAGATTCAAATGATGGTTATGATAAAACACCAATAAAAAGGATTCTGTAATCGAAGTGAGACATCCTACATCTAATCATCCGAACTAGATTAGGTGCTGATTAGTCAGTTTGTATCTGAGATCAGATAAATATGAGATGTACGAAATAATTCCTTCACAAGCTCTTATTGTATATTCATTATTTGGCTGAGAAAAGCTGTTTCGTGAGTGAGTGAGTGAGTGAGTGAGTGAGTGAGTGAGTGAGTGATTGAGTGATTTAATCCAGTGACAGAAACTAAAATTTTAGTCCTCTAGTCCTTATAATGACAACACATAGCAAAACCATTAAAAATGGCAAAATTCTACTTGCCCATATAATACCTTAACTAGTGGGCAGTTTGGCAAGGACTATAGTGCCAATTTCCAACTCTGGTACCATTATTGCTTAATGCATCAACAATCTTGCAGCTATTCTCAGTGAGCATTTTCCTGTGTGATATGTCATACATCATAGCTAGGGCATGCCATTTCAAAGGATCCGGTGACCAACACATTATCAGTGAACAACGTCCTAACACCATGCAGTGTATCACTGTGGATGATGACTGCCATTTAAATACATTTCCGGCACAAACACACAGAGAGAAACTTGCAATTTGTGATATCATTCATATTCTCTATTTCACATGTGAAATCAAAACCATTTATTGTGAACTGGTGGAATTATCCCTGGTTTGCTCTCAACAACAACAAAGTTGGCTAAAACATTTTCACCATACTTCCCGAATTGTTAACTTCATAAAGGCAATGAAAAGACAGTTATTAGTCATGTAATATAACTTGAAGGAATTCATCAATCATCCTCTTACTTTCTTTACAAACACAATTCAATCTGATATGATCTGTTAAACAAATGTTAGTTAAGAAGTTAGTTTAATATTATGGAGGTATAAACATAGAAAATTCTGTGAATACTGTGTAAATTCGCATGCACATCGGTTTTTAGAAGTCAATTCTTACAATTAAACATGTCTACAATTATGTCTTCGCCGACTGCTGATTAATTCATTAACACAAAATAGTATTAAGCAGACAATAGTACGAAATCAGTCACACCGTTCAGTGCAATAATGAGCCAATCAGGAAACAGTATTTTCATTTCGTTGTTTTATGGAAACAAAGGCAAAAGACCTCCCAACTTGTCACAAGCAGATCCAACTAAAGGTCTACCTGATGTTTCTTCATGAGATTCTGAACTTCCGACAAGGAATGCCCCAGATCAGTAGACTCTGCTGTTGGTCGTTTCTCTTGTATCCATGACAACTCATCCTCCACGTCCCGGAAGAACTGGTACATTCTTAGTGCCTCTTCCAGATTGTCTCGTCGGATGTGGCATGGCTCTGATAATGAGTTGTACCTGTAGGAGAGAAGTGACTGGTTAACAAATGCCACTCTCCAACTTTTGCAAACATTTTAATCCTTTTATTATTTTCTTCCACATAACAATCCTTGAGATGAATATGATTGACATACATGCCTCTCGGAGACCCCGCATGCCCCGACATACAATACACAGACCACTCACTAGACTTTCAGGTACCTTTTAAACACTAACGTCTTGATGACGTACAGGAAAACACTATACACAGGCCTCTTGGGAGACCTCACATGACCTACAGCTACCCACTACACACAGACCTCTTGGGACACCTCACATGACCTACAGGTACACACTATGCACAGACCTCTTGGGAGACCTCAGATGACCTACAGGTACCCACTATGCACACACCTCTTGGGAGACCTCAGATGACCTACAGGTACCCACTATGCACAGACCTCTTGGGAGACCTCACATGACCTACACGTAAACACTACACACAGACCTTTTGGGAGACCTCAGATGACCTACAGGTACCCACTATGCACAGACCTCTTGGGAGACCTCAGATGACCTATAGGTACCCATTATGCACAGACCTCTTGGGAGACCTCAGATGACCTACAGGTACACACTACACACAGGCCTCTTGGGAGACCTCACATGACCTACAGGTACCCACTATGCACAGACCTCTTGGGAGACCTCACATGACCTACAGGTACCCACTATGCACAGACCTCTTGGGAGACCTCACATGACCTACAGGTACCCACTATGCACAGACCTCTTGGGAGACCTCACATGACCTACAGGTACCCACTATGCACAGACCTCTTGGGAGACCTCACATGACCTACAGGTACCTACTATGCACAGACCTCTTGGGAGACCTCAGATGACCTACAGGTACACACTACACACAGGCCTCTTGGGAGACCTCACATGACCTACAGGTACCCACTATGCACAGACCTCTTGGGAGACCTCAGATGACCTACAGGTACTCACTACACACAGACCTCTTGGGTGAGCTCAGATGACCTACAGGTAAAAACAATACACTGACCTCTCAGAGACTTCACGTGCCCTTGCTTGTAGCTCCTTGTTGAGGAAATGTCGTGACTCCTTGAAGACCTGGGCAGCGTCCAGCACGTCCTGCACTTTCTCCTGGTGCGTCAAGATGTCCTGCTCCAGTTGCTGCAACAACACCACAACACTTCAGCATAAAAAACTGCTCAGAAATGAGGCTTGTAAGTAAGATCACCATGAAAACCAGTAAAGGTTCTGATACTTGGCTCTTACCTGGTGTTTCTTGAGCAGTGCGTTGACGGATGTGAGGTCCTTGCCATGGTCTTCAGACTCCAGCTGGTTCTCCACCTCGTCCATCCACGTGTTGAGGTCGTCCGCCACACGGTTGAACAGCATAGCCTAACAGTTGCACAGTGCAATGTTGCATTACTAATGCTAAACATTCTAAAAAACATGTCTCTGGAAATACCTTTTTATCCTCTGTCGGGCTAAACAGCATTTTTCATGTTTGCTACCCAGGGTATTTTCTAGACACAATGCCAAAAACTCAGCTCCAATCCTGATCAAGGTTTAACTGGTGTCAATGGCATCAGTAGGTTGTCAGACAGGTAAAGTATAATGTTATTCCATACTATCTACGTGACTGAATAACACAGAACCAATGGACATGTAACTTTGGCATTTATAGAATACAAATCATGTTCAGCCACATTGCATTTGTTATGTCTAGGATTCACTATTCAAATCATTTAATTCCATGTAAAGTACAACCGTTTGGAATTTTAAACATTTATCCCTTTTTGCACTTTTCTCCAACTTCATCAAATTGCAAGTTTCTATGACAACCGACTGCTGCATCCATACCCGGTAGGCGTCCTGCAAGCGGTCCTTCTTCTCTGTGCTGGCAGCAATGAGTGCTTGCCAGCTGAGTTCCAGTTCCTCCAACCTCTTTTTGATGTCTGGTGTGGCGTAGTGTGAGTCATCTATCAGTCCCTGGCCCTCCTGTACATCAAACAGTTCATGAAGGTTACAACTGACTTGAAGGAGGTTGGACAATACAATTAACACTGACTTGTTCTGTAGTCTCTGTGAGTAACATAAACAATGGGCCTCACATATACATCTTGCCTGCTTTGGGGTGACAAGTCAACACCTTAACTACAACAGTAACTATGGCTCCATATCAGAATAAAAAGGCTCATAAGTTCATAATGCGCCTTCTCTTCTGTCTGTCTACACACATTCAAATGCATGAAGATCTTCAATTTTCTATCTCTGCTAGCTATTACCAAAATAACCCGTGAAGATCAGGGTTAGAATAGGTTTTTAGCAACTCATGTTTGCTGTAAAAGGTGACTATGCTTGTTGTCAGAGGCAACTAACAGGATCAGGTGGTCAGGCTCGCTGACTTGGTTGATACATGTAACACATTTCAAGTGCATGGATCTATGCTCATGATGTCAATCACTGGATTGTCTGGTCCGGACTCAATTATTTACAGACAGCCGTCATATAGCTGGAATAGTGCTTAGTTTGACGTAAAAGAGGCGTAAAACCATACTCACTCACTCACTCACACATAGTTCCAACTTACATGCAGAACAGCATCGACTCTGTTTCTGTTAGATGTGAGTTCAGCTTCGAATGCTGTGTGTTTTTGAAGCTTGTTCTGAAGGTTGACTGGGTCACGGTATGACTCGTCCAGGGCTACCTGCAGCTTCTCGTTGATCCAGCCAGAAACCTGGGGAGGGAGACAATATCATCACAGCACACTAGCATAGAGGATGATACAGCTCTCAAGAGTTCTACAGTCTGTCAATCACTCCTGATACATGATGGAGGCCACCCAGACATTATTTCCCAATGTAAGAAATACTACCAGGTAACACTTTGAAATCAATTTTCAAACAGCTGTCTTGAAGAAGTATTTACTCTTTAGTAAGTGCCTTGGAACCAGGGGGATTAACTTGGGCATCAGTTTCACTAATTGCCATGTACGCTCATATGCAATGCCAATGATCCTGTAAATCCTCTAAAGCTAATACCATCATATAACTACCTATTAAGGGCAACACCAAATGATGTCACTACATCATGAACAAAATGGTTCAATTGTGTTCAGTACGTGGTCCTATGCACAGCGCATAGGTCACAAATCAGGTGAAGTTAAGCAACTTCTGCAGTGTGTTCGGCAGCTTGGCTTCTGAGAGTTTCTAGGGTTTCAGTCCTGCTCCAAACTGAAGCACATGCAGCACATGTGGTGTCTCCTTGAGCATGGGACTTTGTATGAATTGTGCCTCTGTTCACCCAGCAGTGAATGGGTACCCAGTAGGATGAGATGGCAATGTGGTTGTTAACCTTCTAGCGCCTTACAGGCAGCTTGGGTTGTAAACTCCCCAGTGAGCTGAGATTGATTGTTTAGCACACATAGAACCACTGACCCAGGTAATAAATGTTTAAGTGATTAGAGTATGCTAATGCATGGAGTACAGCACTATATAAATGGACTATTATTATTATTATTATTATTCCCGCAATAGACTACCTCATAGAGATTCCTGAGGAAGAGCTGGTAGTGGCGCGAGTCTTCCAGTTTTCTGCGTCTGGCTGCAGCCAGCTCCCACAGGGTGTCCCTGCGTCGGAGGACAGTCTGACAGCGGGACTTGATCTCGTCCTTGGCATAGTGCTGCTGGGCACACAGGTCGGCTGCGAACTGGTTCAGATCCTCAATGCGGTCCTCCTGAGCCTTCACGGTCTTCTCAAAGCCGTCATGTTTCTTCAGCAGGCTTTCTACGCTGTACAGGGTGTGCTGTAATATAACATACACTGTAGATGTTTCCATGTTGACGAGGGATGCCATCAAGACAGCATGAGATATCAGCAATATTCTAGCCATATATACTACCCCAAAGAAGTCAAAGAACCCTATTACTTTGTTTTGTTTGTTGTTTAATAATGCACTCAGCAATATTCCATATATGTCACAGTGGACCAGACAAGCCAATGACCTCATGAGCATCGATCCATATAACTGGGACCTGATGACATGCATCAATCAAGTCAGCGAGCCTGGCCATGCAATCCCTGTTGTCGCCTCTTACGACAAGCATAGTTGCCTCTTACGACAAGCATAGCCTCCTTTTATGGAAAGCGTTGATTGCTGAAGACTTAGTGTAACCCAAATCTTCACAGGTCAAACATTTAAAGGGAAATTTCATACACATATATGAACAAGAAGAACATATTACTAATATTCCCTTGGCTCCTGGTCATCTTATAATGCCTCACCAACAATCATTAAACATCAAGAAAGTCAAATATATTAACAAGTTGAACTATGGCAGCACTCACTCCAAGATCTTCATTTGCAAGAAAAGCCTCCTTGGTGCCGAGCCATGTGTCGGCCTGCTCGGCTGTTTCCTTGAAGACCTGGAGGTCATGGCACTGGGTGAGGAGATGGTTCCGCTTGTCCCACGACCCACTCAGGGCCAGCTTGGTCTTCTCCAACTCCTTCACGGTCTTCTGGATCTCCTCTGAGGCATAGTGCTGGTTATTCACCAGGTTCATCCCACTCTCACGGATAGACGTGAAGTGAGCCTTGCGGCCATCGATCTCAGCCTGAAGGAACATTTGATGATATACATGCAGGGTTTTGTTTGAAACATTTTTGACTCAAAATAGTTATATGGATTGGGTACAAGTTTACCCCAGCTGTTCAATTTACTCAAATTCATGTTTATTTCCCCTCCAAGCAACATGCTTCATTATAAGATGAGGTGAAATGGAGTTTAACATCGCATCTAAGGTTATTGTACTTACATAGTGACATGCATGTATGTGTGTGTATGCGCAGCTGCTTGTACTAGTCCGGACTAATGCTGATTTTAAAGCGCAAGCCTACTGAGATACCAAGTCACGTTTTAACTTGAATATCCCATTCAGACACAGTATACTGACTCTGAGCTGACCTGTCCTTGTTTTAGCCCCTTAAAGAAAAGCACCAGGCAGGGAAACAACAAGTTCCATCTTTTAATGTCATTTGGTATGACGTGGACAAGGATCAAACCCCTGACCTTCCACTCTCCGGGTGGATGTTCATCCACTAGATCAAGGAGGCGGTGGTTGTTTCCTTACATACTAAACCAAGAGACGTATCATCGGCACCGAGTTCATGCAACTTCTGATAGTTTTACCCTACCCTGGAGTGGTCTCATCCAGGAAGACAAATATCACATCAATTACATCTTCAAATGTGTGAACACCACTTAGTTTGATTATTTCCAAACACAAAATAAAATAAAATTTTTTAAGGCAAGTTTTCTATCTATCTTATTGCCTCACATAACATGACTCATGTGCTGAAATGACCCTTATGATTACACAACTTTCCTGAATCTAAAAAAACGTCGTTTTTTAGAACAAACTGCAGGTATCCATGGCGATCCTACCTTCCTTTCATGGTGCATCTGGAGCAGGTTCTCAGCCTCGGTCACGTCTTTAGCGAGGTCTCCGGAGTTCATCCTTGCCATCATTTCATTGGACCACTGGATCTGTGTTTGGGAACATACTCACGAATAAGGTGCAGGGAAAAGAACAAGTTCAGCTGTCAATATGTGTCAGCTCAAACTGATTACTTTCAGATTACCTTTACTGAGCCTGCACAATGTATTATATAAAGACAGGCTTTGCTAAGTGGAATCTTATCTGTCGAGGCTGGTTTGCTGGCATGGCATCATTATCATCACATCATCATCATGTGACTTTCTGCAATTTCATTACCAGGTGTAACAAGTCTCGGCTAAGAAAGATTAAAATGTCAGGGACTTAAGTGTGTTCCAACTTACAAGTTCACGGGCATCAGCCAGGAATTTCTGTAGTCTGTAGGATTCTGCAAGTTTTGATTTTCTGAAAGAAAATAAGTAAACTGTCAATTATTTCTTATTGAATTAACAGTGAATTATTCTTTATTCTATGAACTTTGTATATCATCAAAGTATCATGATATACATCACTGATGCTCAATCATATTGAAAGCCTGGCGACCCACTGACCTGGTGTCCGACAGTTCCTCCAGTCTCTCCCAGTTGTCCTCTGCCTCCTGCTTCTTCTCCTCAATGGACTTCACCATGTCCGGATGCTTCTTACGCAACTTCACAGCCTGGGTTTCAATTTTCTGGAATCGAGATCAATTTGTAACCAATCGAGCAGACCTATCATATGATCATGTCACAATGAACACGTTCTCCTGTATCTGTCCTAACCTATGCTGTTTGTTCAGCAACATTCCATGTATATAACGGAGGTCAGTAAATAATCAAGTCTGAACCAGACAATCCAGTGAATTGAATCATGAGCATCGATCAACACAACTGGGATACAATGACATGCATCAACCAAGTCAGGAAGCCTCACCACCTGATCTCGTCAGGGGCCTCTTACGACAAGCATTGTCACCATTTACGGTAAACATGGGTTGCTGAGGACCTATTCTAACCCGGATCTTCACAGGGAGAGACAACAATGGGTTGCTGAAGACCTATTTTACCCTGGATCTTCACGGGGGGAGAGACAAGCATGGGTAGCTTAAGACTGGTTCTACCCAGGATCTTCACTAGGAGATACAACAAAGGGTTACTAAAGACTGGTTCTACCTTGGATCTTCACGGGGAAAGACAAGCATGGGTTGCTAAAGACTGGTTCTACCCCGGATCTTCACTAGGAGAAACAACAAAGGGTTGCTAAAGACTGGTTCTACCCTGGATCTTCACGGGGAGGGACAAGCATGGGTTGCTGAAGAACGATTCTACCCCAAAACTCTACAGGTGGCTTATCTATGCATTAGCTCACCTCCAGCTGGTTCTGCAGCGCGGTCATGTCTCGCTCAATGTCCTCCTGCTTCCTCTGTAGCGCCTGCACGCCGGCCAGATCCTTTCCTACATCCTCCACTGACAGGAGGGAAGCCTTCTCGTTGATACGTTCATTGATGTCGTCGACGTCGCGGTTGAAGGCATGCATCTCCAGGGCAGCTGCCAGTTTCACCTTGTAGCTGTTGAGGTCTCCTTGAAGGTCCTTCCATCTGGGGAAAAAGAGTGAGTGAGTGAGTGAGTGAGTTGAATCCTGCTTGAAACAATAGTTCAGATATATTACTGTGTGCTATCTTCACATTTATCGTAGACATTTATAGCTATGAAACCCACACACATTAGTATGTGCTGACAGATTCTAACCCTGACCAGTGGATCCTTGCATATCAAAGGGAAGCAACTCTGCACAGTGATTTGTGCGAGACAAAGCATCTGAGACACCTTTCTGGGAGGTAAGTGTAAATTTAGTTGTCAGCCTAATAGAGCAAGAGTTTGAAGTCTCATCTGGAACTGATCACTCACTTCTTGTTCATATTATCCCTCCTGTGTTTGACTGCCTTGGTGTCTGTGCGTCCCTGGGACACCAGTCGGTCTGCCAGGTCATTGATGGCCTTGATACGCTTCTCGTCTACAGTAATGCCCTGTAACAAACATCCCATCACACTGATCTTGACTCGAGGTAAGCACAAATCATTGACTACACATTCTAAGCAAAAACACCTTATGCACTACAGACATATCAGTTGTGATTTAACATTCATAACAAGCTGTGTCGACATCAATAATTTCATAGGACTTGCATTCTGACACATTCTTTGGAAATTAAAAATTATGTAAAGAACAGAAACAACATGATTTGAAATTTGCAGTGTGTTGAATATGGAATCAGTGTGTTGAATATGGAATCAGTGCATTGAATATGGAAGCAGTTTGTTGGATATGAAAGCAATGTGTTAAATACAGAAGCAGAGTGTTGAATACAGAAGCAGTGAGTTGAATATGGAAGCAGTGTGTTGAATATGGAAGCAGTGTGTTGAATACGGAAGTAGTGTGTTGAATATGGAAGGAGTGTTTTGAATTTGGAAGCAGTGTTTTGAATTTGGAAGCAGTGTGTCGCATACAGAAGCAGTGTGTTGAATATGGAAGCAGTGTGTTGAATACGGAAGCAGTGTGTGGACTATGGAAGTAGTGTGTTGACTACGGAAGCAGTGTGGACTGTGGAAGCAGTGGGTGGACTGTGGAAGCAGTGTGTGGACTGTGGAAGCAGTGTGTTGAATACGGAAGCAGTGTGTGGACTGTGGAAGCAGTGTGTTGAATACGGAAGCAGTGTGTGGACTGTGGAAGCAGTGTGTTGAATACGGAAGCAGTGTGTGGACTGTGAAGCAGTGTGTTGAATACAGAAGCAGTGTGTTGAATACGGAAGCAGTGTGTTGAATACGGAAGCAGTGTGTTGAATATGGAAGCAGTGTGTTGAATAGGGAAGCAGTGTGTGGACTGTGGAAGCATTGTGATGAATACGGAAGCAGTGTGTTGAATATGGAAGCAGTGTGTTGGATATGGAAGCAGTGTGTTGGATATGTGTGGAATATGGCTGACTTACAGCTGACTCCTGGTTGTTGACCTTCTTCTGTAGCTCCAGGCAGTGCTCGTAGTCACGCCCCATGTTGCCCGCACTCACCAGCGTTTCCTGGGGGAATGTACAGGTATTGTGAGAGATGCTCAGTGATTAGTCCACAACAACACTTGAATAACTACAGAAAAGATGTATTCTGGAGTGAATCTTTTGATTTTTAGCTCAGACAAGATGAGCCTACCTTAACTCTTTGCACAAAGAGAAAAAAGAAGATATGAAAAGCTTGACATCTTTCGGCTTGAGTTTTTGAAATAACTCATATTAAAAAATTATTTCAGGACACTAATTTCAAGTCAACCATGACCAGTATTGGTACATCTTGTGTGTTGAAGACCAACCAAATCCACAATAAAGGAAACTTACATGGATGAAAATTCAAAACAAGTACATTCATTCTTTAATAAATTATATTTCCTTACAATTACAAATGTGTTCTATTTAACTGAAAGAAAAACTATTTGATTTGAATCAGCAGATAACTAGTCTCACCTTTTCTCTGATCCACATTTCCACTTTATCAACCTGCTCATTAAACTCCAGGATGTCCTTGGCCTCTCCAAGACCACGGCCCCTGTTGGTGGAAGCCTGAAGCAGCTCATTCCACTTGGAGGAGAGTGTCTGCAGACACTGCCGGATATCTCCTGATGCCTGGTGCCGCTTCTGTACAAGGAGCTCTCCTTGCTGGGAGGCAGAAACATATTACAGTAAGCATGGGCATGTGATATAGGTTTGACTACATTTGGTTAGAACCACCATACCACACTGGATAAATACAGCAAACAAACTTCAAAAACAAACTTCCAGCAGAACTTATGTACCTGATGTCTAAACTGGTACAAGTCCGGACTGATGCCGATATATAGTGTAAGCTCACTGAGATACCATGCCACAGTTTAACATGAATACCCCACTCAGACACAGTATACTGACTCCGAGCCGATCATTCCTTGTTTTAGCCCCTTAATGCCGAGCGCCAGATAGGGTAACAACAAGTACCATCTTTTAACGTCTTATGGTATGACGCGGCTGGGGATCGAACCTCGGACCTTCTCCGGGCGGACGCTCTATCACTAGACCACGGAGACTGTCAGTGCTCACAAGGAACTGCAATTAGCAGTAAGAGTAGGACCAATGGCCATTCACATGTTGTCAGTGATTACAATATGTCTTATCTGCATACCTCCTTGATCTTACTGATCCTGTCGGTGTTGGCCACAATTTCAGCCTCGAAAGCCTGGTGTTTCTGTAGTTTCTTCATCTTGTCGTACAGGTCAGTGACGTCCTGGAAGTCGTCCTCATAGGCCACCTTCAGTTTGTCGTCAATCCAGCCTTCAGCCTACCACACATGGGAGGAATTGACATTATGTCTAACACAGATGATAGTTTCTCTTAAGGAGTGAGTGAGTTGGGTTTTATCACCACTTTCAGTAATATCAGGGTGTGTCACCCTCATGTGGGAGGAAGGCCCGAAGTGATGCAGGTCTGAGACATTTACCATTCTGGTGAAACCCACAAACACAGGTGCTCTCAAACCAAGAAAATTAATCAGTGCCATTCAAACCCAAGATCACTGGTTTCCAGCATATGCCTAAGTGAGGCAACTCTGAACAGCCTACTGCAGCACCATAGCTGACTAAGTCTTCTTGAATATCATGTCGTTAGATCTAAATAATTTCAAGTACCAATATAACATTTTCTGCTGATCGAAAATTCTGAAAGTGTGTTCCTTACTTAATATCAATTAGGTGTCAAATGAAGCACATCCTAGTACATACATTAAGATCCAGCACGCCCTGGTACATACACTAAGATCAAGCACGCCCTGGTACATATATTAAGATAAAGCACACCCTAGTACATACATTAAGATCCAGAACGCCCTGGTACATACACTAAGATCAAGCACGCCCTGGTACATATATTAAGATAAAGCACACCCTAGTACATACATTAAGATCCAGCACGCCCTGGTACATACACTAAGATCAAGCACACCCTGGTACATACACTAAGATAAAGCACACCCTAGGACACACACTAAGTTCAAGCACGCCCTGGTACATATATAAAGATCAAACACATCCTGGTACATACACTAAGACCAAGCACGCCCTGGTACATATATCAAGATCAAGCACACCCTGGTACATACATTAAGATAACGCACACCCTGGTACATACATAAGATCAAACATGCTCTAATACATACATTAAGATAAAGCGCCCTGGTACATACATTAAGATCATCATTAAATTCTATCATATCTTCCATTTTGGAGACTACTCCAGTGTGATCACAGCAACTGACTGTGGTCCTGCACTACCTCTACTGATGGGAACTCACAGAAACACCTGATCATGCACATAATAGACCACTGTGTGATGCCCACAATGATGTTGATTCATTACCAATTTATTTGGCCCCTAGGGGTTAAAATGACATAATACATTCTTGTCATGCAGCAAACCCTGGGCCTGAAACACAAGTTCTTTATCACCAAGGTCTCAAGTCAGGAAGAGGCTGGAGTTATATGGATGTCTACTTCTATATATGTAAGACTCATGTCAGGATTAGGTTCCTAGGTAGGACCTATTCTTGGACGACTTCACATTCATGGCAGACTGTATTTACACAGCAATTACACAGTGACACATTGTACAACATTCATGTCTGGAATCCTACACTCAGTGACACCTTGAATCTAAAATATCCCATTCCACTGTAAAACTACCAGGTGCTGATACTGATTTGAACAGAGAACAGAATGACACTCACCTCCGCAACATCCCTGTTGAAGTTGGCATACAGCATGTTGTCTGAGATTCTGTTCTTTCTCTGGGAACTCAAATCTTTGATATGACCTCGTCTGGACAAGAAAACAAAAGTCAATGAATATCAAATGATTAAACTGGGAAAAATATAGAAATGTGGTGAGTCATTCTGTAATTGTCAGTACCGCATATACTGCATGAAAAGTACGCAACATATTTTTGTATAGCAATACTAAATGCTGTCAATTTTAGAAAAGAGAAAGAGACATATCCAAACTCTGTTCATATCATCCAGCACAGTGAAAACTGAACCAGCATATATTCAATATGCAGATTGAACCAGGGTCTTTGGTGTGACGATCAAACGCTTTAACCATGAAGCTACCCCACCTCCCCTCAATGTGTGTATATATCACTACATACCTCTGACTGACGGCAGCCATTGTTTTCTGTACAGTCTGAGCCTCAAAGTGATTGTCAGCCACCAGCTGCTGTCCGTGTGCTGTGACTGCCGAGAGCTTCTCCTCCTGGGTCTCAAGCACCTTCTCAAACGCCTCGTGTTTCCTCAGGAGTCCCTCCACCTGCTCCACAGACTCGGCGATATCGGGGCTGGCCAGGTACACCTGCAATGTCATGTACATAGCATCGTACAGAACACCATACAGAACTCGGACCCATCAGATTTGTCATGCATTTACAAGAATCACTTCTTGGTTCATTGTTTCTATGACACAAAACATGATTCATAGTGATGGTAGTTCTTAAGCAAATTCGGCTTTGTATTTCAAATGAGCATGATATGATGAACCAGCAATATTAGCATCTTCTTTCTATTCATCTCCGTTACATAATTCTATCCCAACTCATATATACTACTCAAAAGAAGTAGACTACAGTCCTTCCACTGCATACCTCCTGGGATGAGCTGAGAACATTGAGTTGCTCGGCATCGCGAAGGAAGATCTGGACGTCGTACAGCTGGTCGTAGTACTCCTTCCGCTTGTTCCAGGTGGATACCAGCCGCTCCTGCATCTGCTGCACCTCTTCCACCTTGTCCGAAATCTGTCCATCGTAATACAGAAATAGCTCAGGACAAGGAAGTATGCCGACAGTTGATGACTGCAGATTATGAACAAGGGGTTGTGTTGTGGCAAGCGACTCAGTTGCCATTCAAGAGTAATGATCTGGAGTGATCCACATTAAGCAATATTCCTGACATGGCATAAGGGGGCAACCATATCACTGTGTGGGGAATCAAACTCGGGTCACCAGCATGACTAGCAAACACTAACCACAAAGCTACCAACACTTAACAACAGAGATTACTTATGAAAGCAAGTCACTTGCTTGATAAAGGTACTACATCTGTATTGTATGTTGCATTCAAAGAGTCAAGAAATCCATAAGTCATTTGTCTTCACGGATGCTACAGCTCATAAGTGTCTCTTAAAGATCCTGTACACCAGCACCCCTGACATAGAAAGAGGATTAAGTAACAACCATCAAAAATACTGAATGAGAATTACCGTTGAAAAACAAAATCTTTCTGACTTCAAAATTCAGACATGTAACTGCAAGTAAACTAACAACATACTGTATCTCCAACTATGACTGAGTGAGTGAGTAGGGTTTTACATCGCTTTTATCAATATTCCAGTAATATCACGGCGGGGGACACCAGTAAAGGGCTTCACACATTGTACTCATTCTCCAAATAGGACAACCTGTACTGACCTCATCACTTGCGTAGTGTCCATTCTCTATCATGGCCAGTCCTGTGCCAATGACTGCTTCAAATGTGCTTCCTCTGGCATCTATCTCGGCACGGATCTCGTCTTGTCGTGTACGAAGCAGATCGGCGGCTTGTGCGTCTCGCACAGTCTTCTCCGCCTGCATCTCTCTCTCTGTCACCTTGGCCCAGCCGAGCAGGTCTCGCACCTGGGGTACAAACAACATACTGCATTACCAACATGTCCACACATGGAACAGTGCTCTGATCATGTCACCAGGCCAAGGAATAAGACTATTGCTGCACCACAGGGGTGGGCTTGAAGTACCAGCAACATCAGTGATCCAACCTGGAATACTTTCCTTGAGCCACTGTAACTAGCATGTTTAACTACTAATGTCATGTCTGTGGGAACATGGAAATCTACACATGACACTTCCATGCAACAACAATGTAAAAAGAAATACATAGAATAAACACCAGGCCCTGCATAAAAAAATGTATGTTTGTTTGTTTGTTTGTTTGTTGTTTAACGCCATACTCAGCAATATTCTAGCTATTTGATAGTCAGTAAATAATCAAGTCTGGACCAGACAATCCAGTAATTGACATCATGAGCATATTGACATACGATAACATGCATCAACCAAGACAGCAAGCCTGACCACCCTATCCCGTTAGTCGCCTTTTATGACAAGCAAAGTTGTCTGTTACGGCAAGCATAGGTTGCTGAAGACCTATTCTGTCCCGGATCTTCACGGGTCCATAAATTTATGAATCAAGTGTATTGACTACAGCAATGGAGGCACAGCATTTACAACTTTAACATGTCTTTAAAGAACAAGGCTCTGGACACTTGTAGAACGTCCAGGTTTGACTTTTGACAACAATGCACACACACCAAATGCAGCACTTTTGTGGTCTACTAACCGAAGCGTTGAACTTGTGCAGATCTGCGGCTGCTAGTAGCTGCCCTTTGCGGACCTCGGCCCTCTCCTGCAGGTGACCCCAGTGGTCCACGACCGCAGCCTGCAGGTCCTCAATCTGGTCGGCATTCTCCCCAGGGTATGCCTCCTGCAGGCGCCCAGAGTCATCGATCAGAATCTGCAGCTGTTGGACAGAAGAAGGAAACATTAGTAACCTCACTCATCCCAGAAACACGACAGATATCATAAAAACATGATGTTTGAATTTGTTTATGGTTCATTGTAGCAGGGGAACCAATCTAAAACCGATGTACATCAACATTGGAGGCGGAGGCTGGGTCAGCTGTTTCATATTTAGTCAAGCAGAAGTGTATAACTGTCAGTGCTGTCACTGGTGATTATATCAAAGGGCATTTAAAATCTCCTGGATATATAGGTAAAACTTATGAACACATAAACATGTTCCCTAATCAAATTGTGAAATGTGAAAATAAAGGTTTGGGTTGAACACCTTGTTGCATATTGTCAACATGACGCATGTTGCGAGACACTACTAAAATGTTTACCTGAGCTTCAAGGGCAACCAGTTCATTCTCGAAAGCCTCATGTTTCTTGAGGTACTTCTGGGTGGTGTAGTAGTCACGGCCAAGATCATCAGGGATGCTGGACTCCTTTTCCTGCAACATAATAAACCATTCAAATACCTGACATGCACTTCTCATTCAAACAGTTGTCGAGTGGGGTTTTATTCAACACATCATAACACGAAAATCACCATGGAGACTAGTCTTATAATTAGGTGTTTGTGAAAACCAGAAGTAGACATACAGGTGTGAAACAAGGATCAAAATCCAAACAAGGCAATCCTGGAGTACGAAATAACAGTGGATCCTGGTATTGGTAAGGGACACAACTCTGCAAAGATAATTTCGGCACCAGACAACAGGCCAAACGACTGTATTCTGATAGGTCTTTAGATATGATGGTTATTGTACTAAAGTATTCATACATTTTTAGAATCTTTAAGTCGTGTAACTTGTCATTATTTGTGTGTGCCCCTCTCCCTTCGTTCCCTTACCTGTATCCTGGACAAGGCCTCCTCCACGTCTCGGTTGAATCGATGGATGTCTTCTGCCCCCTGTAGCTTGGAGTCGCGGGACTCAATCTGCTCCAGCAGGGTGTTCCAGGCGTCACGCAGGTGCTCCTGCCTCTGTTGCACCTGCACCATGTGAGGTCCCTTGTCGTCCAACAGCCACTTGGCAAGGCGCTCACACCGGTTGAATCTCTCCGAACCAGCCTCCACCTTACGCTTAAACTCATCAAACTTACTTTTCAAGATCTGTGGAAAGAAAACAGACTCAACTAAACATAAAGTTGATAACCTACACCATTAAAATAAATAATCAAAAGTTCTAACATTAGCCATTTCTGTAAGTAATTTACCAGATAGTACATATTGTAAGGGGTGCATTTCATTTTCAAATCAACCAAGTATGATTCAAGAATTGAAATATTTTCACAGCTGATGTTACAAAATATTATATAATCATTACATTTAATAACACAAGTTAAATCACCTGAAGGTGTTCGTAATCTTGGCCATATTCCTCGGAAGATGCGGTCTGCATCTGCTCGCCAATCCATTCCTCGAACTCCTCACTCTCTCGCATGTAGGCGTGGAGACTCTTGGAGTGCTCCAGGTTGCGCGTCCTCTCTGCTGCCAGTCGACGCAGCTTGTTGAGGTTGTCCTGCAGATTGTCCTGCAACAGTCAGAAATAATACTTAACTGTCGCTATGGAATTACTCTCTCATTGAAGCTCATTATTTGAAAGTTCTTTGAGCAGGAAGAAATAGGTAAGACTGATAAACATTCCTTGGTATCTTGACATTCTTGTCTATCCACCGTAGGATAATGAAAATGAAACTCATGACACTGATGTTAAAAATCATAAATTGATTAGTTCCCATAGAAAACCTCAAAGAATTCAGGACACCAGTCTCCTGGGTTATCTGCCCTTGTGTCAATGTGCTGCAGGTGTGAGAATACAAGGTGTGGGAACACAGAGTATGACACTCAGCTTCTATCCTCCACATCATCATTGGGCCATGTGACGAAGACTTGGGATCAGGGTATCCACTGACAAGGACATCGGGACTCATACCATATTTATACAGCTGACGTTATACTGACTCTGAGATGACCAGTCCTTGTTTTCTCTCCTTAATGCCGAGCGCGAGGCAGGGTAACAAATACCATCCTTTAATGCCTTTTGGTAACACAAGGCGTGGGAATCAAGCCACAACCTTCCGCTCTCCTGGCACAGGCTCTGTCCAATTTAACCCAAGAAACCTGGTCATAACCTGATGTCAGAGGCTCGGACTGAGGCGGTCAGTTTGTGAGTGAGATGATCAGTTTACCTGAGTCTTCTTCAGTAGAGATGGATCTGCTGAACCCAGCTTGAACAGCCGAGAGGACTCCTTGCCAAGGCTGGTAACAATTCCTGAGTATGTCTGTATGTCAGTTTCTAAAACCTGCAACACACATACATAACACACATAAGATACCTGTTATCTACATGTCTTAATACCTACTTTTAGGATACACACATATTTTAGACAAAGACTTTGAAAGCGCTAACGAGAGTTTGACGTATGAAACAAATGCTGGCAACCTGCAATGTCAGCATACTCACTGGAACAAATGCCATCAGTCACATGTATGGTTTTGACCAAATACATATTTGGGAAATGGAACTTTAAGGTCTTATTTCTTGACATCATCACTCTCGATTCTCAACCTGCTTGCTTGTACCTTATTTTTGGCCAGCATCTTGTCTGCTGCATTCTCATCCCTGCCGTAGTCAGTGCTGGAGGCGAGGTGCATCCTCTCGTTGATCCAGGCCTCGACCTCCGCCACCTCAGACAGATACTGAAACACAACAGTCATCAACACAGTAAGAAACGTTTGCCTGGTTTTTATACATCACTAGGTCACTAGTTTGTCAGCTCTTATGGAATCAATCAAGGTGGGTCAGGGAGTCAATCAAGGTAAACAGGGAGTCAATCAAGGGTGGATAGGGAGTCAACCAAGGGTTGCCAGGTAGTCAATCAAGGATTACCAGGGAGTCAATCAAGGGCAGCCAGAGACTCAATCAAGGATGATCAGGGAGTCAATCAAGGGTGGATAGGGAGTCAATCAAGGGCAGCTGGGGAGTCAACCAAGGGTTGCCAGGGAGTCAATCAAGGGCAGCCACAGAATCAACCAAGGGTTGCCAGGTAGTCAATCAAGGATGATCAGGGAGTCAATCAAGGGTGGATAGGGAGTCAATCAAGGGCAGCTGGGGAGTCAACTAAGGGTTGCCAGGGAGTCAATCAAGGGCAGCCACAGAATCAACCAATGGTGGCCAGGGAGTCAATCAAGGGCAGCCAGGGAGTCAATAAAGGGAAGCTAGGGAGTCATTCAAGGGTGGCCAGGGAGTCAACCAATGGTGACCAGGGAGTCAATCAAGGGCAGCTAGGGAGTCAATAAAAGGAAGCTAGGGAGTCATTCAAGGGTGGGCATGGAGTCAATCAAGGATGACCAAGGGGTCAATCAAGGATTGCCAAGGAGTCAATCAAGGGCAGCTAGGGAGTCAATCAAGGATGACCAGGGATTCAATCAAGGGAAGCTAGGGAGTCAATCAAGGATGACCAGGGAGTCAATCAAGGATGACCATGGGGTCAATCAAAGATCGCCAAGGAGTCCATCAAGGGCAGCTAGGGAGTCAATCAAGAATGACCAAGGACTCATGCAATCAATTGTGGCCAGGGAGTCTGACCTTTTGGGTTTGCAGTGAGATATCAAGGTTCTTTTTCTTGTTCTTGGACTTCTTGAGGAGATCGTCCCAGGACACCTGTAGTTCCTGACTCTTGTCTTTGATGGGCTTTGAGGCGAAGTGCTTATCGTTGATCAGTTTGTCTCCGGTGCTCATTACTTTGTCGATGTTGGGCTGGTGCCCCAGAATCTCACGGTCCAGATCCTGACAAGAATGATCACATTAATTATTTCCACTTAATACAGGAAAATCCTTTCTTGAGTAATTTAATTTTTTTGAAAATGATATATTACAGATTAAAAAGACAAATGGTTTTGCATGACATTGATCGCAATTTACAGTTTTGTTAATAACAGTAAATTAATAATATTTTATGCCACTTTTGGACACCAAAAGTGGTCTCAACACATCAAAGCCATGCAATGAAGAAACCTGTTTGTTTTTTTAGCTACCACACCGTCCAACTGGTAACTGCAATATTTCTCATGACTAAGATCGAAAACTAAACTAGGAAGTCTGCACCACATTTAAGCCTGAGTCCAAACGGCATCCCAGTTGTTCTCCCACCTGGTGTTTCTTGTGGAGTTTCTGGGCATCGATGAGGTTCTTGCCCATGTCCTGTGATGCCGCCGCGGGCAGGTGCTCCTTGATCCACTGCAGCTCATTGTCCACGTCAAACACAAACTGATGCAGCTGTAGCGACTCCTGCAGCTTCTGCTTGCGAGCTGCCACTACTGGCTCCAGCTTCTTGAACCTGATCGAGGAAGGCAGTTTCATTTAACTCTGCTTTTAACAGTATTGCAGTATTCATTGAGCATGATGTGGGGGGAAAACCCAAAGTGATGCAGGTCATCAAGGAGCAAGGGTATGGTGATGTCAAAGAAAGATAGTCAGGGTGACTGTAGGATTTGATCCCATGATCATAGGTTCCTGGCATGCTAAGTTGTTTTGTTTGTTTGTCGTTTTACGCTGCACTCAGCAATATTCCAGCTATCTGACGGAGGTCTGTAAATAATCGAGTCTGGACCAGACCATCCAGTGATTGACATCATGAGCATCGATCCACGCAATTGGGATACGATGACATGCATCAACCAAGTCAGCGAGCCTGACTACCCGATCCCGTTAGTCACCTCTTACGACAAGCATAGTCACCTTTTATGGCAAGCATTGGTTGCTGAAGACTTATTCTACCCTGGATCATCATGGGTCGGCATGCTAAAGGGATGCAACTCTAAATTGCGAATTGTGGCACCTTAGACGACTAGGCAAACAAACAAAACAATATTTTCTGCAGTATGTATATTTGATTGTAAGCAACTTGACTAGCTCCTACAAACCTTTTGTTGAAGGCGTCGACAGCTCTGATGATGTCAGCTGAGTTATAGTGACCTTTGTCAGCCATTTCCTTGCCCTGAGCGACAATTGTTTGGATTGTGTCGGAAAGAGTTGACAAGTCCGTCTCAAGGTTCTGAAATGTAGCACAACATATTTCCAAATTAACCTTACAGTGTGATCCGATTCTGTGAAATTAAACTATAAGTTAAGGATTCACATATCCATATTTTTTTATTATCAACAACAGATAGGCAATAACAAACCTGATGTTTCATGAGCAGATTCTTGACGCCTCTCAAATCCGAGCCAACATCAGGGTTAGCAACAGACTTCTCCATTTCATCAAGCTTAGCCTGTAAAGGGAAATGCACATTGTGACATCATACATCTCAGAATGTTCATTTGTCTTGCCACATTAAAACATTTCCATAAAAAATGTTCTGATTTGATATGTACATTGTTCATGCTTACATAAAGTACTCTTCTAATTGCATCCTTTTTATGGTTTAGTACAGAAAGTGAGTGGATGTTAGTGTGAATCAGTGTCTATGTCAATGGCCAATTTAGAAAGAAAAACAAAATCTCAGACCATAATATCCATGCCTCTAATATCAACCTTGCTATTAATATCAAAGTGCATAACAATGGCTGCTGATACTCATTCAATAACCTTGCTTGTGTTTCCTAAATTCTCTTAATATTTCACCTTACTTGGGTCCGGGCACTTATCTGTAACAGGGACTCAGGAATCAACAAACAAAACAACATGTTCCAACTGTCCTACCTGTGCATCCTCCAGAGCTCTGTTGAGCGTCTGCTGCTGAGTTGCTTCACGGAGTTTCCTTCCCTTGTCTGCTGCTTTCTCATTCAAGTCTGCCCACTCCCGGTTCAGCTTCTCCGAGATTTCCTTGATCTCTGGAGCAGCAGAGTGACCATCGCCAACCATCTTCTTTCCGTCCTGGAAACACGACTCCAATCATCAAACTCTGGTGCTAAGGCTATAAGGCTCCTCTCACAGTGTTTTCAAGTACGCAAGGCAAAGTTAATTTCTTGTTTTATTGATCTTGTCAGTCAAAATGCCGCAGACAGGGTGGTAATATCAAACAAGCAAAAACTGTTGATTTTGAGGTTAATTATGAAACAAAAAGCTTCCATTTCTTTTGAACAAAACACAGCACTTTATTTTTTAAGATTATTAGACGAAATTTTAACAGGGTTCACTCATCACTGAGATCGTCACTCAAGGAAGTACATCTGTAACCTCAACACTGTGAGCTGACCTGATTTAGAGCTTGTAGTCTGTCATTGTTGGACTTCAACTCTGCCTCGAACGCCTGGTGCTTCTGCAGCTTTGCCATGAGATTGGACAGATCTTTGTAGGAGTCATCTGTGGCTGTCTTATACTTCTCCTTCATCCAGTCAGACAGCTGTAACAGATATATTGTCATATACAAAGTCCACAGAGATAAAAGAATTTATCTTCCTTATTTAGATTATTCGTTGTTTGCAACTTGATAGCGTAAGAGCTCACCTCCTTTCCATCACGTTTGAACTCTTGGAACTTTTGGGCCTCCAACAAAGCCTTGCGACGATCAGCAGCTCTGTCCTTGACCTTGTTTCTTCGCTGGAGCACCTGGTTACATCGCTTGTTGATGCTGTGATGAAATATAAATACACATCAAATGCCCACCAAATTGATGACACTTACTACAACCAAAATAGATTTTCTTTCCCAGTGACAAAGAACAGCAGACAACTCTCAAGTATGGCTGGAACTAAGGGGACACAACTCACTGGTCTCGGTCTGGGTGTTGGTCCTGGATGAGGTTATCAGCAAGGTCCTTCAGGCCCTTCACTTTCTCATCTTGAGCTTGGACTTTGCCTTCGAAGTCATCATGTCTCCGCAGCAGGGATTCCACATCAGCAATGGTGCTCTGAGTAGACAGAACATAACATAAGTCAGAATATCCAGTACAAAGCGTCTGTTCCACAAGGCTATCGTAGAGCAAAAATTATCCTAACTTCTATACTTTAACATGAACTTATAACTGTCATTGTGCTAAGATCGCCTTGTGGAACTGGGCCCTGGACATTAGCAATTGTCCTTAAACAGTAAGGTGACACACTTTGTCAAATGCATCTTAGATTTTATTTATTATTTGACAAATTGAATTGCCTGTGTATTAAGGCATGATATAATCAAACACAACAATGTCATCGTTCGGCTTCGAATCTCATTCTATGTGTTTCAAGTACTTGAGAACAAAAACACATCATGTCTGATGCTTGAAAACATGATTATGTGTTTTGGTTATGTGTCAGTAAATATATATGTATATAACTCTCCATGGTGAAAACAGAATAATTGAATAGATTTAAGCACTAATATTGAATTATTTCACAACTCACATATATTTTATCAAAAGAATAACTACATCAATATTGTATTATGATACTTATAAAACAAGTCATGCATACACTTGGTTGCACTTAATTCCTAGCTAGAGTAATTTCATCTTGAATGTCAGTGGTAAGGTCTCCCTACCCCTTTGTCATTATAATCAAGGAAGGCCTCATGACCGCTGGTGGTGGCATCGATGGTGTCCGCCTCCTTGTTGAACACCTGAAGATTGTAGGCATCCTGAAGCTGTTTCTGGCGTTGTCGGTACAGCTCATCAATTGCCCGCTCTTCATCATCCAGACGCTTCAACCGATCCTTCACGTCCTGGGCATTGGGGTCCTTGGCGAGGACTTCAGCGCCCAAAGCCCTCAACTTGGCAAACCTAGACATAGCAGAATGCAGGTCAGTATTAAGATTTGTTTCTAATCTTCTCTTTGAAAAGAAGAATGTGTTTTTAAAGGAATCTTATAAACACAGCCAATATTGCCATAGCAAGTAACATGGGTGGGGCTGTAGGAGAGGATTGCGTACACGTCCTGTCTTTAATTTTAATCAAAATTAATACATCTCACAGATGTTTACCACCTGAGCAATACCTGCCGATAAACCAAAGAGAACCAGCGATATTAACCAGGGGATCCTGGCTTCCAAGAAAATCAATTTTGTAGTCATTTAGACCTCTGGGCCAAATGTTCCCTTAAGGACATAATATTTCATGGCATTCATCAACTAGTATGAAGCCAGAGTCAAGAAAAATTTCTTTCAGTCCTGGAATCTTAGCTAACAGCAATATAATCTCCTAAAAATGACAGAAAATGACAAATTCCAGTAAACAATCTGAAAGTTTTCTTTCAGAAAGACTTGAGTATCCGATTTCAAAGGTAATAAGCCCCGCCATCAATATTTTCTCTCAGTATCATGTGTCCAGACAATGTACCGTTTCTGTTCCATATCTGCCATAGGCCTGCTAGAGAAGTGAAGATGGGAGTTATATCCCCTGGTTGAGGATGTTGTGAGTCTCCAGGGACATCCACAAAGCGTTCATAGCTTTACAACAGTCGTAAGACAATATTACACAATACAGTTACAACACACGGAGCGCAACGATCGTTTTGTGGATCGGTGACCTTTCCATCTAAACCCAACCGCGCTGGAGTACTCGATCATACGTCACAGCCCTTATGCAGACAGGAAGTTGTCATACTTACTTGTCTTTGTGGGCCTTGATGTCATCACCAACATCTTCGTGTTCCTTCAGCATGCGCTCAGCACTCTGGATATCATGGGGCATTTCGGCACTGGCAAGGCGGGCTCGCATCGATCCGGCCCAGGACAGCTGCATCACAATACATGCATTAAGCCTGGTGTGTGAGTGTGTGTGTGCGTGTGCGTGTGCGTGTGCGCGTGTGTGTGCATGTGTGTGAGAGACAAAGGAACTAGCTTGATGGAGAGTGACAGTGGTAGAACGAGCTTGAGTGAGTGAGCGAGTATGGTTTTACGCCGCTTTTAGCAATATTCCAGCAATATCACGGCGGAGGACACCGGAAAGGGGCTTCACACATTGTACCCATGTCGGGAATTGAACCCGTGTTGTCTGCGTGACGAGCAAACCCTTTAACCACTAGGCTACCTAACCGCCCCTGAACTAGCTTGAAGAAGAGTGACAGCAGTAGAACTAGCTTGATGGAGAGTGACAGTGGTAGAACAAGCTTGATGGAGAGTGACAGTGGTAGAACGAGCTTGAAGGAGAGTAACAGTGGTAGAACTAGCTTGATGGAGAGAGACAGCGGTAGAACGAGCTTGATGGAGAGTGACAGTGGTAGAACTAGCTTGATGGAGAGTAACAGTGGTAGTAGAACTAGCTTGATGGAGAGAGACAGCGGTAGAACGAGCTTGATGGAGAGTGACAGTGGTAGAACTAGCTTGATGGAGAGTAACAGTGGTAGAACTAGCTTGATGGAGAGTGACAGCCGTAGAACGAGCTTGATGAGAGTGACAGTGGTAGGACTAGCTTGATGGATAGTGGCAGTGGTAGAACTAGCTTGATGGAGAGTGACAGTGCAGGGGTGGAAATTTAAAATAAAACTTCCCTTGCCATCAGACAAGTTTAAAGACAATTTTCACTTGAGCCGATTTCATTTTCACTTGCCCAAATAATTTCAAAATAGTGAGTGAGTGAGTGAGTATGGCTTTAGCAATATTCCAGCAATATCACGGCGGGGGACACCAGAAATGAGCTTCACACATTGTACCCATGTCGGGAATCGAACCCGGGTCTTCGGCGTGACAATCGAACGCTTTAACCACTAGGCTACCCGACCGCCCCAATTTCAAAATAAAACTTCAAATCATCAATATGTGTTTATTTACCGTTGAACAAAATAACACTACACCAGCACTGTTATATCTACATAAGGACTCGGGTAAATTCTAAATAAACATCGGAAACCTCATGACTTGTCAAATAATGTTTTTTTCGAAATTGTGAACAACCGTCAACAAAAACATGTTTCTTATTTCTGGATGTTACAGTTGGATACTGACAACAAATTTTGCACTTCATGACATTTTGTTTTTCGTCATACACTACCCATGGAAACTCATCGCACTAACTCTGAATGAATTTTCTGTCCCGTTTTTCGGCATCATACTTCTTGTTCTTAGCACGTGTCCTCATTTGGTCGTTTTCTTTTACATGATTCGCTATCATCAGCATTTTCAGATTTATTGGGATTTATTTTCACTTTCCCCACCGAAAAAACTTTTAATCGACGCCAGCTTGTGTGTCGCCATAACCAGGTCGTAACTGTTTACATTTGAGACAGTCACAGGCCACAACGTGTTTCGATTATGAGACCCCTCTAGACAGTATTGATCGTGTATCAATTATCAGATCCCTCTAGGCCACAATGCGAGATAAGCATTCAAACCGAGTGTAGAAAGTTGTTTCATACTGTTCCGACTGAATATTAAAATGATAATAGAAAAGGGATGTAACTCTAAGTGTCGTGTGTTCTTTAATAGTGTCAGTGTTTCGCGAAAGCGTGATTACGAAATTTCTCTCAGCTTATTTATTGTGCCATTTTACCAGTAGTTAGACATGTAGACAGTGATAGTAATTTCCAATATTACTTGCCTCCGGACAAGTTAAAGTAAGTGTTTTTGTTGCCCGACCTCGTATTTCTACTTGCCCCGGGAGTCGGGAAATGGCAAATTTCCACCCCTGCAGTGGTAGAACTAGCTTGAAGGAGAGTGACAGTGGTAGAACTCACAATATCTTTGGCATCCTCCCCAAACTTCTGCTGGTTCTGAGCCTCGCTGAGCTGGCCCTTCCTCTTGTCTGCCTTGTTCTGGAACACCGGAATACATAGCAGAACACCGGAACACATAACAGAACACCGGAACAATCTAACAGAACCATGTTGAAGTAAACATGAAACATCTACATCACAAATACCATAAACATCAAAAGCATGAATGAAATTTAATTTTGAGCCTTAGATTTCTAACAAGCATACTTGATAACAATATTGAGCATATATTCACTGTAATGAGGACTTTTAAAGTAAATTACTTTCAAGCCAAGACCCACAATTTGAGTCCTCCAACTGTAACTAAAGCTCTAAGAAACAAGACCATCATGAACAGTAATGTTTAGCCTACCTTGAGCCCTTTCCAGAGTTTCTCCAGATCTCTCTGGCGCTGGTCCACATAGCCACTCTCGTCAGGGTAGGAGGACTTCACACTGAAAACATGCAGTCATTACACACTGGCCACAGCTTTCCGTAAAGGTCCCAATTCATTGGTAATAACAAAAGGGAACATTGTCCCTCCCTTCATATGACATATTCAGTAACTAAAAACAGCAGTCTCATGTCAGTCTGCTACTTAAATAGGGGTGACTATTGGGGCTATATGATGGCTGAGAATGATATAATTTTTGTTTGACGAAGCACAAACCTTCTATGAAAAACTACACCAAGGAATGTTACAAACAAATTTCTGTCGTAAAAACCGGTTTTCTTTTAAATCAATACACCAAAATAAATAACTTTACAGATTGCTCATTTACTCTTTAAGTGAGCGTGGCCTACCAGATTTAGGTTTCTGGAAATACTAATGCAAAAACACTGCTTGGTTAGCCAATCAAATGCCATGGAATCTCTTCATTTTCACAAATACAGTGTCTGACATAATATTTTTCTGCAGCATAATATGGATCAGATTCATACAGATACTTTTGACTAATAATACATTCATCAATCATAATATGACAGTAGATTATGTGCACATTTTCCAGAAGGTTCCCTTACTCTCCATGCTTAATTTTGGTACTATGATATAATCATGAAAACTTATTCACTGCACTGAAATAACCTGGATGAAATAGATTTTTCAAATTTTCAAAATGTAAATACAAGTTGTACACTTCTTAAGTCATTATCTGATGAGATAAGATGAAAAAATAAAATATTGTTATTACTGTGGTCGTTACTGGTAAACTATTTGTTTTAAGTCATTGCAGACAAAATTTATTTTCAAAATTATATCTCCGTTCCATTAGGATCAATATGGATGTGATAAATGCATAGAAATAAAATGCACTTCATACTTGACAATGCAGAAATTATATCATATATAATTTTTTAATTTGACGTTTCCACGATATACGGCTTTTCCATTAGACCAGAGGTCGGTTACATGACCGCGAAATTGACGTTCATAAGTGTATGAACGACACAATTTGACGTTCATACGTTTTTCACAAGACGGTGTTCTTGAAATGACGTAAACACTGACGGACTACTTCCACATTCCTGGGGAAAACCCTGGGAATTCCCTAGCACGAAAACATACATAAACATTATTTCTGATCATTTAGAACCTTTAATCTTGGTCTCAGCATTTCAGTAGACATTGAGAAACGTAAGAGAGCTTGACTGCATGATTGTTCACGAATTTCCTTGCTACGGCCCATCCTAATGAACAAACGAAAAAATGCACATCCAAACTATCGTCAGTATCGACTCGATCTGTGTCTAGGCTGACAGTGACCGTCTCCAGCAATCTACGAATTTACATTGGTGTCTGTTTGACGCATCTTTAATCACCTTTCAATAATCGGTCAGTTGATCAATGATGACTAACACATGACCGCTACAGGTTCATTAACAACTTCGGAAATCCTCCCGTCACGTTTATCGTGTCGGACATATTGACGTAAATGTATTACGACGCGCTGTCATTGTGGCTGACTTACTGAGGTAGTTCATTACAGACCTTTCTCATCTAATGGGGATATTATATGAACACATGTGTTGCGTAAGATGTTTCTGAAGAGCAAGTTCTGCATCCATACGCTCATGTCATCCTTCTTTTTGGGGAACTATTTTATTCTGCGATATAGCTGGTTGTTGTTTGGCTGTCAGTGTAAACATGAAGTCACACGTACTAAATAAAATTGTGTTTAGATCTTGACTCTGACGTTCATACAGTTTGGCCATCACTGTATGAAGGTTCATACTCCAATGAACTCACACAAAGTGAAGGTCAATTCTTAATTAGTCATCACTGTTGTACAACTATCAATCCATCATGAGCATCACTGGTAACCTGAGACCGCTGTTAAGCATTTCTGACATATTAAAGATTCATCTTTACTGATGTCAGCATGTATATCACTGTTTTCCACATGAATTATCCATTACAGCTGAACTAGTTCCTGGATCTATCAGTGTGTGGTCAATATAGAGAGGCCAGCTTAACTACGCTGATATCATGTCAAATAAACAAGCAGAGTGTTTATAATATACTGGCTCCTGGCTTGCACAAGATGATTATGTGCATTGAGACCCGTGAACCAGCTTAGTCCCTCATTAACACCTGTGTGCTTTACACTGCCATACACATCCACTGCTCCCTCGTTAATACAGGTGTGCTTTACACTGCCATACACATCCACTGCTCCCTCGTTAGTACAGGTGTGCTTTAGACCAGCCTTTATGTCCCCTGCTCCCTCGTTAACACAGGAGTGGAAACTCACGAGTCTCCCAGGTAGTTCATCCTCTTCATCTTCTCCTCCATTGGAACAAGCTCTCTCTCCACGTTCTGAAACCAATACAACACTTTGTTCATCATGCTATGTTAAACCATCATTGCAAATACTGGGCTGGGTTTGAACAGTATGTCCTTCATATCACAGAGTGACAGCATTAAGTTGGAGGAAAGCTACACAGAGAAACAAGTTATAGACGCTTGGTGAATGGTGAACCTATACAGAATAAGTAGCATAAACATCTTTCTTCATTTTTCTCTTTTTCAATTTCTATTTTTTTCAGAAAACAAAGCCACTCACAGCATGTCGCCGCTGAAGCGCCCCAATTCCCTTGAGATCCTTGCCAACGTCGTCTGTCATCAGAGCATTGTTCTTGTCTTTGATCCACTCAGACAGCTCATCACATGTTGACTTGAACAGTTCAATGCTAAAAGCACACAACAAAACATTGGCAAGTTGGCTTTGGGTACTCTTTGATGGAATTGGGGTTAAAAGTTGACCCAAAACATAAGGTAGGAATACAAATAATAAAACATATCTTTGATTATAACAGATATTATAACAGAATGTGTGTTTATCTTAAAAAAGAACAATAGGAGTAGGTTCAAGTTAGAAAAATTAAAAGTTTGAAATAAATATGTCTTGACTTAATATTTCCTTTATGAATGTGTCTGGAGGCCAACACAGCTTCCCACAAAATAGACCCTTCTGTACATGAAACCGCCCCTTTTGTAAATGAAACCGCCCCTTTTGTACATGGAACTGCCCCTTCTGTGTACGAAACCATCCCTTCTGTACACAAAACCATCCCTTTTGTACATGAAACCGCCACTTCTGTACATGGAACCGCCCCTTTTGTACATGGAACTGCCCCTTTTGTACATGGAACCGCCCCTTCTGTATATGAAACCATCCCTTCTGTACACAAAACCATCCCTTCTGTACATGAAACCGCCCCTTCTGTACATGGAACCGCCCCTTTTGTACATGGAACCGCCCCTTTTGAACATGGAACTGCCCCTTTTGTACATGGAACTGCCCCTTCTGTACACAACACCATCCCTTATGGACATAAAAAACTGTCCCTTTGGTACATAAACCGCCCCTTCTGTACATGGAACCGCCCCTTCTGTATATGAAACCATCCCTTCTGTACATGAAACCGCCACTTCTGTACATGGAACCGCCCCTTCTGTACATGGAACCGCCCCTTCTGTACATGGAACCGCCCCTTTTGTACATGGAACTGCCCCTTCTGTACACAAAACCATCCCTTATGGACATAAAAAACTGTCCCTTTGGTACATAAACCGTCCCTTCTGTACATGAAACTGTCCCTTTTGTACACAAAGCCGTCCCTTCTTGTACATGAAACATAGCCATTAAGTTGACTGTACATCACTAGTGCCACCAGTGCTACAAGACCCTCTCATCCCATGGGACAGAGGCCCAGATCACCTGTGCTGTGACCGTTGCCGCTGAAGAAATATTACCCTAATGCTATGTCTCAACATTACCTTGAGGCCCCCTCCAGTGAGCGTTCCTTGTCCAGCTTCAGCTTGTTCAGGTGAGCCCAACTGCAACACAAAATAGGTGAAATATTAATCACAATATCAAATCAATTTTATTGATCTAGTCACAGAGATATATTTAGACCTGCTCAGACATCGATAATTTGCTCCAAATCTGCAAAAAGTCATTAAAAATTCCCAAATTGAAATAAAAAATTCCCAACTAACTAATAACTTATTTTTATGGCTTTGTAAAGGTAACCTGCATTTCACTGATAAGAAGGCCAATAAAAACAGGAAGAGGTTCTAATGCTTATATTTATATTATTGCATGGAATGCAATCTCAAAATACAATGTTAAAATATTTCTGCATTAAAGAAAGAACTTTAATAAAAAAAATCACAATTTAGAACAAAATAATGTTTTTTCCCCAATTTGACTGCCAGGGGCACTTATCTAGAATCCTGGATAAATACCTGGATCAAGCTTAAGTTAACCATGGAAATATTCCCTGGCACTTTAAGCCATACGAACAAACTCATGAATACATTTATACCAAATGAAGTCAGGACTGACTTATGCATACCAACTTCTTTATTATTTCAGTGTGAAGGTTTGATGCAGATACTAGTACCTCAAGAAGAAAATGACTTGTTTGACATTGATTGTGCAACTTACAGGTTCAAATGAGAGAGGACAAAACAGGTGTGGTTTACCTGTCATTGATCTCCTTCTGGCGACGTTTGACTTGATCGGACTGACTGCTGCCGGACTTGATAATGTCTTCTGCCAGGACATTGATGTTGTCCAGACGGCCCTTGTTGGCAGCCAGACTTGTCAGCAAGTTCTAGACACAAACATGGATAAACAGTTTAGTATATACTTTCATCAAGACCTTAACATATCTTTATAAACCTTCAGTGATGTCATCTTACTGTTCTTATTGTTCATACGGGTTAAATCTCATAAACTAAGATGTTGTAATGATCCCGGGAATTTATATAATATCCCCAGGATTTGTATAGGATATTCCAGGCATATTTGCTATATAATGTGTTATGCTATCCCAGGATTTTATTAATACAACTTCCTTTCAGACTGTAACATGTAATGAAATGTAAAATCAAATGACAAATGTTTTCTTTATATTCCCGAGGATCAATCAATCTTTACATCTGTAGCCCAGTGAGTGTGACATGTTTTATTCTACACATAAAGGTTTCTATCATCTATTCTGCCATCTGGGGCACTGGATGAACTGAATTCTCTTAAACATTTTGTGCTGACAGGGTTCTTGTAGAATAAACACAGTTCTGATAGCAACTTCCTGGCCTCGAGATTCTCGGCATGGAAACCGCCTCAGAGGAACACAATTCTGAGAGGGATGTCTCTGTCAAACTATACCCATTGACACAGAAGCACAGTGTCCAGGTTGAACCTACCTCAAACTTCTTCCTGACAGCATCCATGTTGTCAGCCAGGCTCTCCCTGGACTTCAATACTCCTTCCTGGAACAAAACATGCACACCATGAGAGGTAATCTACATCTGGAGCATCATGGAAGCTGCCTTCTTTACCCAATCCAAGAGATGTGTCAGTGGAGTCAGATTCAGTGGGAAGTAAATAAGCGTTACCATGAGACCTCAATGACACAAGGGTTGGTTGTTAAGATGTTACCCAACTCCTGGATGACCATGACACTGACTGGTGTTACCCAAATCCTGTACGAAAATGGCAATGGAGCATAGTCGAGGTTCCCGTGTAGCTTCAGTCATGCTTGTGGAGAATGTTACGTACCCTTCACAATGGTGACATAAAACATGATCGCTAATCTACCAAAATTGTAAATTTCATTGGAATACAGAAGACCTCCACAAATGTGTAGCAGGCAACATAATACAAACGTTCATCCACGTACACATTTTACGCTAACTAACGAAGAAGTACCTTCTCCTTCATCCAGGCCTGGAACTCGTCACACTCCCGATAGAAGGTGAACAGCTTGATGGCATCCTCAAGGCTGATCCTGCGAGCCTGTCATACAGAGCAAACAATCAGAGTTAAAACTTAATGTAATGTTTAAACATGCATGCATTTCTTACATTCCACATTCAAGGACATAATGCAGCCTTTCAGATTGATTCATTTCCTTGGACACTGACTGACTGTCACTAAAATAGTTCTCATCATTCTTCAAATTTGGTAAGGATATTGAAGAATGTTCTATCAAAATTTGATGAAATCATGAAAATGTACCAATGCCATTTGTCTTTTTCAAATTCACTTTAGTGTGTAAGGAATAGCTAACTTCCTGTTGTACCGGGCTTTCAGATTAGGTCATTTTTATGGGCTCTGACTGATTATCATCCAAAATGTCCGAAAGATATTTTACAAATTTGGCTTCATATAGAATGTCCCATAAAAAGCTTATAAAATCATGATAATGAACCGCCTTTGGTCTCCAGCACATCACTATTGGGTACAACAGACAGAGAAACTATAAGCAAAAAAACTACATTACCAAGTAAAACATACATTATGAAACCTTAATATGTATGATTCCTTTTTTTCAATTTTGATGAACTGTTTCCATACAAATAAAACATGGCATGACTGTTATATAAAAGGAGGTGTTGAGTTTGACTTGCAGCTCCACCCTTTAATGCAACTCTTTTCACACTTTTTTACCATAATTCTGAAATAATGCAGACATAATGTACAAGAGAAAAAGATTTCACAGAGATATAAGCCAGTCAGATTGAAAGCAAATGGACCTTCAGTGTTCCCCTTTACCGGTAATTACCAGTTTTTTACCAGTAAAATTAGGCTTGGACCGGTAATTCATGTGACTGCCAGTCCCTGTGGACCGGCAAATAAAGTAGTTTTAAATCTTTGTTGTTGAACAAAACATTGGTGATATTCATACAGTACATTTTTCGAATAACATCAGCTTGTCTGTTACTATCAGGGTTTCCCCCTTGTCTATTTCTAGGTTAAATATCCATTTGTAGTGACTTCGTCTCAAAATATAAAAAAACAAAGAGAAAATTGTGACTGTGTAAATGAAGTATAGATCTAACCAAGTTACTTCAGAGATGACATCTTTGCACTGAACATGAAGTTGAAGGTATGAAAACCAAATACTTTTCATTTGTTTTGTTTTTTGTTGAAAGTTGGGACTGGCAAGAATTTGGGGGATTGGTAATTTTTAGAGTTGCCAGTCCACAAGGACTGGCAGTTTCAAAAGCCAGCGGGAACGCTGATCTTTTGGATTTGGTACAAAGTAATTATGCCAATTAATAATACATCAGACATGATTCAAATTATGTTGTGAAAAGCATGTTGAGTGAGAGCTTGAAGCCTATTGCAAAAGCCTGTGGTTTCTTAGTATCCATCTCCACAGGAAATGTAATGAACTGTAGTACATGCATAGAAATGGAAATACAAAGTACCGGTATGAAGAAGCCAGGAGTAACAGGCCGAATAGAGGTGAAAATAACCAGATGGATCCCTGAAAATCAGTGATGACACCAGGTGTTCCCATATATAAGGTAATCATGCCCTGCCCTACCAGCTGCAGCTGCCACTCACACATTTCACCTCATAGAGGTGTGAGTGAACACGGGGTGGCTCCACACAGTCATTTGGATGTCATGCTGCTAATATATTGTCAACAACAATGAAATTAGAATCTCAATTTGTGGTTCCCTATCATGTTTTTCTGGAAATCGACTGTTACCCAAGTGGATGAAATCAATTACTCATTTCTAACATGCTTTAGAGAACAATTCCTGCTATCAGTGAATGGCTGACATTTTCTTTAGCTTTGCCTTTATCACCTGTGTGCTCGTTATCCTGACTATATTGTGCTGGGAAAGTTTACATACCACAAAATGTTATTGATTATAAACACCTACTAAAACAAAACAACAAGCTCTTATCACATCTGAATTTTCAAGTGTAAACAGACATCAAAACAAAACTAATCATTTCAGCTAGGATTGTTGTATTAATGGTATCAACATATACAAACAATCTATTGATTCAGGCACCAATTTACAAGTCTGTTGTAAGTGTATGCCTTGCAGGCAACGGCACGATTGATGATTAATACATTGTGCCAATCAAACAGTGACCATCCCCGCCGCCAGCTAGGCCTACCCACTCTCACCACACAGAACGCAGAATAGTCGCAGGAGACCAATACGACAGTAAGTGACAGGAATTGTTTTCTACTTTTCTATTTTAGATTTGATCATTGTCACCAATTATATACCATAACTTGCTTGAGGGATGGTATCACATCATTCTTATGAATATCAAGGATATTGTTGAAATTTAAATCATATTTCACCAGGAATACATGACATTTTTTTTTATGGATAGCAACTTCTTTATTTCTTTGTACGATGTTTCAGAGTTTGGAAACGTCGTACAAAGAATAAAAGAAGTTGCTATCCATTAAAAAGTGTCATGAATTCATGTTCTCCCAACTTCTAAATGCCTATCAAAGAGTATATTTCACCAACTTTATTTTAATGGTAATTCGGTTATTGCCAAAGCTGGCCTGACTGAGGGTCATATCTTGTGAATACCCAGTTTTTAGTTACTGAGAATCTAGATTATTTTTCTATATATTACCATAATAACTCATCTATATCAATTGTTAGGATTAGCAAACCAAAACATAAAAACAAATTAGCAACTGATTGAATACCTTGCATGATAAACCCCAGCTACCTCATTGAAAGTGTACTCGGCCATGATAGCACCTGAAGTGAGCATTTACCCAGTTTTGCATCACAATTTATTCACAGAAATAAAGCATGACAGCTTTACCAAAGCTTATTAAAGTAAAAAGGTTGAAAAGATTGCTTTTTTTTCGATAAACAACCAAAAAGAACATTTTCTATGGATATTGTTACCAGGTTTTGAGTTTTGTACGATATCCAAATTTCCATGTCTCGCCAGATGGAGCTCACTTTGTTACATTCCCAAAATATATGTATAACATCTGTTTGTTGGCAATATATGATTTAAAATTTGAAACCGGAACCATTGTAGTTTAGTCACCTATGGTTGTGCACCTGATGGGCTAGAACTGATCCTCTTCCTGTCTTGTTCTTCAATATCGTGTCCAAGTCCGCACTCCCATTTAGAAAATTGATTATTTCTCTCACATATATTTTTAACAAATATGTTATAGAAATACAGTGAACCTTTTTTGCTTGTTCAGATAATATATATATATATATATATATATATATGAAATGGTAAAGAGTGAGAGTGTAGGATAATAGCAAATTTTGGTAATCATTGGCTTCAATAGTATTGTTTAAGAGCGAGAAGAACACATATGTAGGTTAAAAAATTGGTTTTCAAATTGAAGACGGTTTTAAAGGTTTCAAATGACATGAATTGTCCGTTATTATCTTGAAGATCAATAATGAAACATATCCCGTTTACAAACCATTCTTTATCGAATCTTTCAATAACTATTCATGGGAAAACCTAGAATGGCATAAATCTTACATCAGAGGATCCTGACATTACAATAGATAGCTGTTACAAGAGAAAGTTTTGCGCCATGAAATTACTCCAAGTGAACAAGAGCCTTTACTGCGTCTGTTAAGTTTTGCGTAACCATGTTAAGCTTATCAAAGCTTCTTTTGCACATGTTATTGCCATGACATTACTGTGAGTGTGTTTGACTTGCAGTTTTCGCAGTACTCTCCTGCATGTAAAACTTTCTCAATTTACAGAACCAAGAATGGCCTGAAACTAAATCTGGACTGACAATCTACGTAGGTGTAACAGATAAGTGCTTCTATTTCATGCCATTTGGTAATCTCAACATGTCTTTCCCAATTCTTTCGCACTTAAAGCTCTGTGATGTTTATCTGATGACAGGTTTATGCTCAGTGTATGGAAGTGATGACACAAAGTCCTGCTTTCCCTGCAGCATTAGTCAGCTAGTTACCAGCGATTCCAACATGGCTGGGTAACACACAAAAGATGATGTCCTGCTGGCCAGTGGCAAGATCATTATACAATTCAATAACCTCAAGTAAATCTGCAGGAATTCATCTCGGATTCTAAATAAGTGTCCCTGCAAGGCAAATTTGGGAAAAAGTCCTTTTCTGTTCAAAATTAAGATTATTTTGAAGTTCTGATTTTCTTAAATTCAGAGGTATCTTAACCTAGTATATTTATATTGTATTCAATGCAATAATATAAAACTAAGCAGTAACACCTCTTCCTCTTGATTGGTCCTGTTATCAGTGAAATACAATTACCTCTACACAGCCATAAAATTAGTTGTATCTATTACACACAAATTGGGAAATTTAAATTCAATTAAATGAGATTTGTTGCAGATTTTGGGCGGAATACCGGCCTCTGAGCAGGTCTAAATGTGTATGTCCACATGAAACGTTCTTAATTGCCTGTAGACATGAAAGTGAATCTGAGAATATTAAAAACTTCCTATGTCTGGAGTGTTTATTTATAAATTTGAGAGCTGTCAAAATTGACGTTCATTCTGCTGAAATAGAAACTGTGATCTGGTCGTCTTAAGGTGACATGTTGTATATTTCACAGCCAGTTGGACAACCTTGATTCTAAAACCGCTGGGGACCTCATCCTCTTGATTGGTCCTGTTATCAGTGAAGTACAGTTACCTCTACACAGCCATAAAATTAGTTGTATCTATTACACACAAATTGGGAAATTTAAATTCAATTAAATGAGATTTGTTGCAGATTTGGGGCCGAATACCGGCCTCTGAGCAGGTCTAAATGTGTATGTGCACATGAAACGTTCTTAATTGCCTGTAGACATGAAAGTGAATCTGAGAATATTAAAAACTTCCTATGTTTAGAGTGTTTATTTATAAATTTGAGAGCTGTCAAAATTGACGTTCATTCTGCTGAAATAGAATCTGTGATCTGGTCGTCTTAAGGTGACATGTTGTATATTTCACAGCCAGTTGGACAACCTTGATTTTAAAACCGCTGGTCCTGATTTGTGTATTACAATATTCTGTCTATGTTTTTGTCTCTTATCGAACTTCGGGAAGGATAGGTATGGAAGGACCCAGTATGGAAGGATAGGTACGGAAGGACCCAGTATGGAAGGATAGGTACGGAAGGACCCAGTATGGAAGGATAGGTACGGAATGACCCAGTATGGAAGGACCCAGTATGGAAGGAACACAGTGATTGACCATGAAATACCCTTTTGAGATGGGTTGTGAAGGAAAATAGACATCAATTCATTTTTCAATAATTTCGTGTGAATTTCAAAATAAGAAACTGATATGGCAAATTGGCATCACAGTGCGAAAGATTAAGAATACCTGGGAGGATCACTAAAGCAGATTGTGTACTTGGACAAGAATTGTATTTTATATAACTCCTTGGTAAGAACAAGTTAGCAAATCTTAACTTTCAAACAAAAGACATGTCCTCAAACATGAAAAGCTTCAATATGGCAGAGAGAAAAGACCAAACTCAGATGTGTTTTCTGTGAACATCTCATCACCAGAATGTCAACGCAGGACATCACACCTGGTACTGGTGAACTCGACATTCAATAATGCAGCATTGACAGCCCACAGTCACTAATTACTGGCCTGTCTAAGTCATGGTGATCAGACAAGCCATAAGGCGGAAACTCTTAAGTCAGCGAGAGAGAAAAGGATGCTCCTGTCACTATGATAACAGCCATGATGGAAAGATCGTGGAACACTTCTCATTTGTGCAAAAGCATTTGTTTCTAATCAGAGATACATAATTGTTTATGTCCCGTCTCCATTGTTTCTTGAAGTCACTGATTGTGGGCCTTAGTTTACTGATGTCATTGCATGGTGATTTAAACCTGTGTCAGTTATAGATCTAAAGACAATATTGGTATGATCAATTTCATCGTAATCTTCATATACTCTGTTGTTTGAGGGAAATGGTTTGTGAAGATCTGTTATTGATACTCTGTCTTAGCAACAACGTACATAGACATTATGGCTGCAACGAAAGCAGTGATTGAGTGATTCACGCTACTTATATAGTACTTAAATATTCAAGCCATTCTGGACACACTCAATGCAGCAGGTCATACTTTGGCTGAAGAGATCGTAGAGGTGCTATCGATATGCACCCCTGGAACGTTTCTGTATACAGAAATGTACCCTAGCCAAAATTAGAATACAGAAAGGTACCTTTGGATGAGTCCATTCTGCAGCAGGCCATATGGCACAATGCGCTTAAACCGTTTCCTTGAATGTTTAGGTATACGACATATCCTGGATGACAAACACCAGTAACATTCAACATGGCCGTACACGAATATTTTTCTCTTGGTATTTCCTGTCCATAAATGGATCTGAACTGTCATACTGTTGTAATAGATGCAATCAGCATGTCATATAAGAAATGAGACAAAACAGTACACTGATATTCACAATGCACAGTATTATCTAGCATGCACTTGTCATCAGGCGAACCAGAACTTCAACATGAACCAGTTGCAGGATGAGGAATATGGACTCGTCTGCCGTTTAGGGTACTGGCTACCGTTCTGTATTCTGATTTTGCTTAGGGTACGTTTCTGTATAAAGAAACAAATCTGGGGTATGTATTTGTAGTACCCGTGCTGACAATAACCTACACAGCCATACTATCCCCCTAGAAACTTGAACCTGAAGTCTTCTTTTGGCAAGATTAGCCTGGATTCTTCTGCACTGGGTTTTCGTATGATGAACTATTACTTTGGACACAATACTACACCACCACCCAACCAATCCATGAGTGAGTGAGTGAGATAGCTACATCATAGCTGCCTGTTACCCAGTAGATGTCCTGTCATACACAGGCAGTAGCAACATACTATTTCCTGAACAACTGATTATGGATACTTCAGAGTGAAGAGTAGTTCTGTTGTAAATCTAGAGATTTTATGCTGTGAAAACAGCAAAATATTAATGAATTCATGGCAATGATGTAATAGATGTATTTGCAGGAATTACCTTATTTATATGAAAACATAAGGTTTTCAACAGTTTGGTGTCCATCGGAGGTGATTCACACTCACCCAGGTGACACATAATGTGATCCTTATCACATACAGTTCTTACTGGGGTTGTTTTCCCCCACAGAATCCCCACAGGGCCGTTCAAGACGCATACATAAAACATATGACTACTTACCTGTGCCAGTTTGGTGAGTTTGGAGTAGAGAACATTGATGCTCCTTTGTCTTGTCTCTACGTTATCCTTGTCGAAGTGGAGATTGGCCTTTGATCTCACTGAAAATGTGAACAGGTAAATCATATAGGTTACCCACACCTTATTACCTCAAAGCCAATTCATAGATGAAAAAATGGGTAGGAATATTTGATAAACTAAGAGAAAATTTGTGATGTTTGTTAACTTTACCTGAAGGAGCTCGTCGCAGTTTTGCTGCCTTGTCTGACTTCTTTCTGACAACTTCCTTCTGCATGACTGTCTTCTTGACTTTGATGCGTTCTGGCACTTGCACAGGGTGCTTGACCACCTTCTGTACCACCTTGGGGTCCACTTCCTTCACGTAGTTGGCTGGAACAAACCCCTCAGTGTTGTCAGCCTTCCGCACCTGCCACCAGTCATTGTTCGTCCTCTGTAGGAGGATCAGAATCTGCAACATGAGAGAGGAGAGGATTGAGTGAGCAAGCGGGAGGGTGAGTTGGTGGGTGGTTTGAGTGAGTGAGTGAGTGAGTGAGTCAGAGAGCGTGCGTCCGGTAGTGAGTGAGTGTTTCCCAAATTGAGTGAGCGTGTCGGAGAAAGAGAACATGTATGTGCAAGAGTGAGTGTTTTCGAGAGAGTATCTCTGTCCTGTAGTGAGTGAGTGAGTGAGTGAGTGAGTGAGTGAGTTCATCTGATAGCGCAAAGTTCAAGTTTGCTGTTAATCTCGCTATAACTGGATAAGACTTTGAGACATTACTTATCAACAAATTGTTTAAGTGAGTTCACAAGAAGAACATAATTGCCATCATATTTAAAGACAGAGTTCATCCAGTGATGCATTAGTTGTCTCAAGGCAACCGACACATCTGGAAACACGTCGCCTCCTCCTCCTCCCATGACATCAGTCAAATTGTCTCATCATGGAAGCAGCTCAGAGTCATCATAGCAAAAACACCTGCTTCTAAACTATCCTGTGTGTCATTACTTTCTCGTATCCTGCCCACAATATCCATGAGATGTTGCCAGCCAGGGACGATGCAGTGGATCCCAATGACATTCAGTTGCAGTATTATTTTGGTTTGAGAGGATAGTCATAAAGTCCTTAACTTGAAAAATGTCCTGTCCCTTTATCTGGTGAACAACTCTGGTGAATAAGTACATAGTGCAGCAAAGTCACGAGCCGGAGGCGAGTGGTATAAATTAAACCTAATGAGGGTCGAATAAAACCTCCTCCTACAGCGAATTGATCTTACCGACATGTTTTCATGACATTGTAAAAGAACAAAAACAGCTTAAACATTGCTAGAAAAAGGCTGTTTGATTGAGCGGAGGGTAGCTTGAGTTATGTCATGTGGCTTTTTACTGACTCAGAAAAAGCGTGGGGTATGAGGGGTTTATTCTGCCTCACAGAAATCCACGTGCAGCCTGTCTTGCTCGTGGCGGGGTATAAGGGATTTATTCTCCTGTTGAGAAATTTATTATCAATAGTATTTTATCAAGATCATGTGGATCAATGAGATCTCATCATTCTGACATGGATGTATGATAAGTTGATTCATATACTGGCAGTTCATATCAGTTGGATCAAGGAACAAGATTACTGGGCAATACGGAAGTCAAATACTGAAATAGTCAAACAATCAGTAAACGTTATCCTTCCTGTATGGTTGTACATGCCACTCCTGTATGGTTGTACATGCCACATAAGCCAACAGAAGTTGCTTTTTGACTTTCTTCAAGTGGACTACATGTTCTCCATGCTCTGATGTCCACTTCCAGGCCCAGGCACTGTATGTACTGGTTTACTTCTTAAAGTGACCTATAGAAATTCCTCTTTTATTACAATGAATGCCACACTACGGTGTAGATACTAACACCGTTATCAAGCAAGTGATGAACACAAATGTGATGTTGGAAGGTTATCCACATGTACATTACCTTCCAACTTCACATTTCTGTACATCACTTGCTTGATAACGGTCATAGGATCTACATCAAAGTGTCACATTCACTGTATTAAGACATCCTATATACAAAGAGCTATCTCCCTTGTTCAAGTACTGGTTTGTGTCATTCTTGTGTAAACCAGCGTGACTGGACTGATAAATACTCAGCCTCTATTTAATTTAATGTTAATTCAATATTTCTGGAAAAAATGTGCATCACATCTATTGCTTATTGTGTATGCAAAATATCACATTGGAAACAAGTAACGTCTCAATTAAAACAAAACATACTACTCCACTTTTGATAAGGATACTTACATACTTCATACTATTACATCTACATACTGTAAATCTTGAAATTAACCCGAGCATGAATTAAATAAAAAAAATGTGAGTAGCCTTTGCTCGCATTATTAAACATCGCATTTATATCAACAATAAGACAGATTTACCAACTTAGACATATGCTGAAAACAACAACTATGTATTCCACATCACTGTTTATTGAGCATCCCTTGTAACAAGTATATAAACAATGTCATTTAGACACTCATTACATCCTTTGAAATTTTCACTGCTGGGGTCAAGACAAGCGTTCTACTCACTCATGTCATCACTGATCACACCAGACAGACGCCTTGAGAGGAGGGGATGTCACATTCATATTGAGTCGCATTTTTTACTCGGGGCCAGGAGTCGCATTCTTTTGGAGACACATTTATTTCACGATTTACAGTATTATGACACGGGGAGTCAAGAAAATAATTTAAAATATCCCTGTCAAAAGTTGAGTAGTACAGTATGATGACCCTCGTCTCACATTTTATGACAATATTTTGTCAATGTCAGAATAATTGACTGATGACATCCATCCTTACCCCCACTTAGGACAAAGACCAATGTTTTATCACCCCCAAAAAAGTTCAAAACAACACGAGTGGGTTTCTAGGTATCTGTTCATGTAAACCATCCAATCAAATCCAAAGTATTTTCCAAATTTGGCAAGAGTGACATTTCAATAGAAACCTATCAGCGATCACGGGATTCATGAACATTTTAGAAAATGGTATTATTGTTGTTAGCTGACAAGCACATAATAAAATATTCATTATGCTGTGTAGAATGTTTATTCTTGTACTCCATTACACACACTAACGCTGCACCTAAATTGGTGCAGGTTATGCTGGTCTGGTCCATAATTGATTATTTACTGACTGCAGTCACATAGTTGTAATATCACTGAGTGTGGTGCTAGACACACACACACACACACTTTGCCCTATCTTCAGGTTGACTAGGCCTATGTCGTATTTGTCATTGTGGAGTTAAAATGTTGGCCTGTGCACATATTGAGGTAAATACAAAGAAAAAGTTTGTCATTCTAATGTGTTAGTGTGTACAATGTCCATTTTGTATACCTAACAAAGAGTTGCCTCCCCTAATGTCAGAGTGGTGCTATTTGAAATGGGTTTACCAGAATTGTTTTGCAGTTATCATAACATTTTAACATGAGCCTTCTAAATAGAGACAATTCTATGCATGAAATATGAGAGAGGAAAAGAATTTCTGTGCACACACAAAAATCACATTAAAATAGAAATGCCATGGAGTTTTTAGATTCAAGCACGTACAAACACTTTGTTATATATACCCATGATGACCCAGCAAACCAGTCATTGTGCACATGGGACTGACTGAATCAATTCAAACAAAATGTAAATGTTCAAAGTGTTCTAACTTTCAAAAGCAGCATTATTAATGGCCAAACCTCATAAACGCTATGTCCTGTCTATATGATTTGTTTGTTGTTTAACGCTGCACTCAGCAATATTCCAGCTATAAATAATTGCGATTGGACCAGCCAATCCTGTGACTGACATCATGAGCATCGATCCACGCAATTGGGATAAGATGACATGCATCAACAAAGTCAGCGTGCCTGACCCTCGATCCCGTTTGTCGCCTCTCACGACAAGCATAGTCGCCATTTACGGCAGGCCTTGGTTGCTGAAGGCCTATTCTACCAAGATACAAGAGCTTAACGTCAGACAACAACATCAAGCTGTCATATTTTGCTGCCATGTCATTGAACTGCACGACTGGAAGGTAAAGACAACATCTGAGGTTCAGGTTACAGGACTGGAGGTTAGTCCTCTTCACAGATGAGTCAAGCTTTCATCTTGACAGTATCTTTCCTCACACCCTCCCATACCTTCATGTGTGGTCATAGGCTTCATTGGACAATATAACATCTCCACACTCCCTTGGCTTGCTGTTTCGCCAGATATGAGCCAATCAAACGTGTGAAAGTATACTTCATTTACGTTGACTTCCAAACCAACCACTGACGCAAGTGACAGCCTCCTTCAACCATCTAGTGTTATCACTGAGGTGCCACTGTCACGTTTGTGTCAGTGCTAATGGTGGTGATATCCAATACTGACTTGTGAACATACAATTGACACCATGCCACTTGCCGCCTCAGATGACATTAACAGAGGGAAGGTGTTGACATTGTCATGATGAATTCAACAAAATATTCTTGTTGGAAAATTGTTCTTTGTTTGTGATTTTATGTGATTTCCATTGACAGTTCAGTGATGCACAGGAACATTTTTCTGCTAGAATATCATACAATGACATGGCCAGTTTGTGAGTTGCATCCAGATGAACTTCCACAATAGCAACATGACTAGAACTGACTGCTAATTTGCCCAACCAAATCCAACTCCAAAATAGTACCCTGTCTTGTTTCCAATATGTCAAGTGAACCTGGAATATATTTGTAGGTTGATGAAAATGTTTGTTTGTTGTTTAACATCACACTCAGCAATATTCCTGCTTTATGTCGGCGGTCTGTAAGTAATCGAATCTGGACCAGACAATCCAGTAATTGACATAATGAGCATTGCTCTATGCAATTGGGATACGATGACATGCATCAACTAAGTCAGCGAGCCTGACCACTCTATCCTGTTAGTCGCCTCTTACAACAAGCATATTTGCCTCATGCGATAAGCATGAGTTGCTGAAGACGTATTCTAACCCAGATCTTCACAGGCTTCCAAAGGCAAGCATAATTATTTTTGTAAAGAAAGTAGGTTGCCAGAGGTGAAAATGATCATGCTGAAGCATCCCTGATCTTGTTTAAACATTAGGATGAGGGATGGATGCAGCAAACAAGCCCATTATCAACTTGGAGCTTATGGCAAGCCCTTTGTTGTCCTTATTCCAAAGTAGAATCCTAAATCCTTAAGGTATTTTTATATGTTGCATTTACCCACTGTTATAGGACAAACAACTTCTAATGTGTGCTGTCAAGAGTAATGGCAGCAAGACCTTTTTGCTCACTTAGTCTACAGATGGATATCATGGACTTGATTTCTATTCAAAGGACTTGAGTGCCCTGTCAGTGGATATAACAATCAGTTATTTACAACCTCACTCAGCAATATTCCAACTATATGACCATGACATCAGAAGGACTGTTCTATGGAATACTGGGCTACAGACAATGACATGCAAGCAACCATGGACTTGAATTAATGAGCGAGGAAATTGGGTCTTAGAGCTGCTTTAAACAGTATTCTAGTTGTATCACAGCGTGTCAGCTTGATGTGGGAGGAAAGCCCCAAGTGATGCCAGTCTTTGGTGTTTACCATTTGGTGAAACAGATGTTTCCACATTTTTAATAACATGAAAAATATCACTATCACAACATGTAAATGATTAGAAACTACATTTGTTTGAGATGGGAACAGTCAATGTTCATTTACAAAAGACTTCCTTTTGTTTAATCTACCATGCTCGTTGCCAATATTGTTCACAACACAATACATCACACTGATTGCAATTGATTGGAACTGGAAACTGTATTTTCCAATGTTTGATTGAATGTTTCTTTCATGGAAAACAAGCCAAGCATGAAGATTTATCAGTTAATCCTCATGGCTCCCTTCATGATAATGTCTATGCTTAGACTTGAGCTGTATTGATTCATCTTCCAACAATCTTTTGATAAGGGGCAAAAACATGGTCTTAATCTTCTTGCACAATGGGGTATCACCATGACACGGAGACAGCAGTGCCAGAGCAAATCCTTCAATAAGAGTCAGAAGCTTGTATCAAATAGTGCTGAGTCCCAGTGTTTAGTCGAGGTAGGTGTATATTTGTTCTTAGAGACGTTTGCAGAAAGGTTTTTCAATAGTCTTACAAATATCTGTTGTTAGAGAGTGTCATCAGATGTCAAGGCAGGCATTAATTTCTTTCTAGGTGTTACGTCCTATTTTAACATCTGATTCTGATGTTGATATAGACAGCTAACAAAAGCAGTTCACACTTGCAAACTGCATTTGCATATTTAATGGCTAGAGATGCCAAGATTATTGGATTGGTTATCACATCGGAAACACTGATGAAAAAAGAAATTACAAAATCAATTATCCTAAAGTGATGTTATCAAAGTATTGTTGATAGGCAGAGATATAAAACAATGAAACAAAATTTCTTTCAAACAAAAAGTAATGGAGTTGGTTATCTTTTCATGATAATTTAGTTTCAGAGCAAAATTTATACTCTTGAAGTTTGTTTACCCTTGGCTAGAAGGAAAAAACCCTTCAATTACAATTTAAATTCATTTCAACCTATTGGAAATATTGTACATTCTCAAAAAGAAATAACCTAATGAGCAAAGATAACATATTTCTTGGACATTTTGTGTTACGTATGAATCTGACCAGCTTATATGCTGAAGCACCAGTTGTGGGGAACGGTATCTCCCATAGTTTGGCATCACCCATAGTTCTGAATATAAAGTGAGTGAGTTGGGTTTAACGCCACTTTTAACAGTATTACAGTTATATCACAGTGTATCAGCTTAATGTGGGAGGAAAGCCCGAAGTGATGCAGGTCTCGGACGTTTACCACTTTTGTGAAACCCCCAAGCACAGGTATGGTGCTGACAAACCTAGAAACATAATCGGGGCGAACCGGGATTCGAACCCACAATCACATGTTTCTGGCGTCCCCAAGGAACGCAACTCTACACAGCGAATCGGGGCGCCTTAGACAACGGGGCCTCCCCCCCACCCTGAATATGAAGACTGGCTTCTGCTGGTCCTTATATATGACATTCTCTAGACAAGCTAAGAATTAAAAAACCTAACACGTTAATGTATCCATACACTATGTATGTAAAAGTTATAAATTCATCCATATTCATTGCGAACTGATTTACCAATCCCAAACAGCACGAGACTGTTACGTTTCACCTCAGTCTGTCAGCTTCCAGTCAATGATGATTTTATACCTAGCCTCTGTGGACAAGCTCATTCTTATTTTTGTAACCCGTCAGTGTCAACCCCAGGCCTGTTCTCACTGTTGTTCTCACTGCACATGTGACCAGACACAAGTTCATAAAATCAATATTACTTCCATTCCTTTCCTTTGTTTGTTGTTTAACGCCGCACTAAGCAATATTCCAGCTATATGATGGTGGTCTGTAAATAATTAAGTCTGGACCAGACAATCCAGTGACTGACATCATGAGCATCGATCCATGCAATTAGGATGACATATATCAACCAAGTGAGTGAATCTGACCACCTGATTGTGTTAGTCGCCTTTTACGGCAGGCATGGGTTGCTGAAGACCTATTCTACCTGGATCTTCACGGGTCCAATATTACTTCCAAGAGCAGGAAAACATGGAATATATTTATCTATCCCTCACTGATTTATAAATATGCTTCTTTCAAGGAGAAAGAAATGGCATATGACTTGTGTCTAACCTCTCTGTCCATTAGGGCTGTTACGATTAACTCGCGTATTCAGTAAATCGAACCGTATCCATTCATAAATTGAATTTGTTATTCGTGGCCACTAGAATATTTATGAATATGCAATCATGTGCATTAACATACCCTGTACCTAGAAATGTCCATAAGAACATTTTATATTATATGCATAGATTTCTTCAAAAACAACACTCTTATGATATTTAATTTGACAGTATTGTGGTCACTGGTCATTGTCGCATTTGAGCAGATACTAGTACCTGGATAAAGGCAGTATATGAATGTTTAATATCTTAATAATTAACAAACCATGCTAAAAACTTTATGTTTATTGTTTCACTGAATATAACAAATAATACATCAACTGCTGACTTGATATTGTATTCGTGAATTAATATTCGTATTTGTTACTCTATATTCGTGATAGGAATAGTATTCGCCTCATAGTGTATTCATTGCAGCCCTACACTTCAAACTCCCTTACTACTCACTGAGAACCTAGACTTGCTAATTGTTGAGCACATAGGTCAACAATACAAGTCGTAGCAGTATCATGATGGGTCTATATCTGGTCTTATGGATCCCTCATGAGGTTTTATACCACTTACCTCCGGCTTGAGGTATGAAACCTGATGAGGGACGCATAAAACCACATATACCCTGAGTGATACTGCTACAGTGAATTTATCTTGCCGAAATGCTTCTATCTGCCACTGATAAAGAATTAAAAAAAACTGAAAACAGATAGTAAACAGCTGTTTGATTGACCTGATATAGCTTTAGCAGTGACTTTCATTGGCTTGTAAACAAAGTGCAACCTTTTGCTTTGTAGCAGACTGCAAGAGATTTATTGTCCCGCTCGCAAATCCATGTGCAACTTATTTTCATTTTGGAAGGGTATAAGGGATTTACTGTCTTGCTCAGGAATATATTTCCATCCCAGGCGGGATACATAGTAATTTATCATCCAAAACTGGCTCCCACAGGAGATATTGATTGGATGAGATCACTGTAGATATCGCTGCAATGAAATTACATCACAATGCTTTGCAGACCATTGTGACATCACTGGTTTCCATGACGTCACAATCAAATGACATCACTAATGGCTCTGCTACTGAAGCTGTTAGCAGTACTTTTTACACTGAAGACACTGCTAATGATTGTCTACAAATTGAAAAAGTTTGAAGAATGATGATGGATGATAAATAAAATCTCACCCTTGTGTCTTTTGATATCAAATATATCAACACTCGTTGATAAAAGTGGCAAAAATCCTCGGCAAGCCTAGAAATGTTTCCACATTTATCAACTCGTGTTGATATATTTGATATCAAAAGACACGAGGGTGAGATTCTCTATTTAACAAGATCATGTGAACCAATAACATCTCAACATTCTGACATGGAGGTAAGATAGAGCACCATGGTGACTTGGGACACCTAAAACTAACCATTCCTTTTGCTGACATAGATTGCATGTTTGACATCCAGGGTTGGGGCTCCTAAACATGTACAACAATTATAGCACATCCACTGACACGAATCATGTCTTACCATTTGACTAAATTGTGAAGATGCAGTGACACCATATGTTTGCCATTTCAGACAAAACATGGATAAACAACCTACCCACAGTTAAAGAGGCTTCAAGGCAGGCAGATCCTACCAATTGTTCTGAAGTGAAAAACTAATCTGTCTGGACACGACCACAGATGAAAGAAAGCCCTATGTCATGAATCTGACAACATTTGATGCGAGTGATCTCACAGAAACAGAGAGAAGTAGGGTGGAGATCGGTCTGCTCTCTGTCCTCATATTCTTAATAATCCTCATCGCCATCACCGGCAACTTGGCTGTCATATTTGCCATCTATACGAGTCACAGACTTCAGGAGGAGATTTCCAACATGTTCATCGTCAACCTAAGCATCACAGACCTCACCTCTGCTGTGGTCGTCTTGGGCTCCGCTCTGGTTGCCATGAGTACAGACCGTTGGCCAATGGGGCAGGCATGGTGTGACATTGTGTGTTACGTCAACTACTGCATGATCATCGTGTCCATGCTCAACCTGTGCTTCATCAGCGTGGACCGCTACATCGCAATAGTGCACTCGCTGCATTATAATTCACTCATGACCAGACGCAAAGTCTTCCTTATGATTGCATACTCGTGGTTTCAAGGATCAATGTTTGGTTGCGTCCCAGTGATCTTCCGCTGGGTCAAATATGATTACTGGGAAGCAATATGTGCAATTCAGTGGCACAACCAACGGGAGAAAGCTCTGTACTACGTCATCATCGCTTTTATCATGTGTTTCTTGGTACCTGGGCTCATACTGATCATTTGCTATTGTCAAATCCTCAAAACTATCAAAACAAAACAACAAGCGATCACTCGAGTCTCTGACAGTCCAAGTGTCAGGGTCAAGTACAGCACAAGCTCCAAAGCCATGTATGGTTTGCTGGTCGTCGTAGTGGCCTACTTCGTCTGCATGACGCCGTTCAGTGTCACGAAACTATACAAGGTAGCAGCAGATGAAGACAATGTGCTGCCAGGCTATGTCAACCTCTCAGCAAGTCTAACTGGCTACTTATCCAGTGCAGTAAATCCGCTAATCTATGGGATATTCAGAAAGGATTTTCGTAAAGCTTTTAAGTTGGTGTTGAAAAAAATACTTGCTGAAAGAGCAGTTGCCCCTGCAAACCAAGATATAGATTTGATGGAGTCCACCTAAAAACTATCTGTACAAACCTTTGAACATATGTGCTTCAACCATGCCAGGTTAATCTGCCTGCTATTAATCAGAGATTGACAGATTCCACATACAGTTTGTTTACGTAATATATCGTCAACTTGGTATCAGACATACAATCCAACATTTAGGAAAGATCTATTCGGTTTGCTTATTAGTATCTGTAGTGATAAGATGGGAAGTTGGAGGTTGTAATTAACAGATTAAAGGTGCTTATACACAGGGAAGAACTACTTCTTCAATGAAATGTGTGAACAATTTTTGAGCACTTATTTTTGTAATACTTGTACATATCCGCAAAACTATTCGAATAAAATTACCTGAATAGTCCCTTTAACTGTTCACTTATTAAAACCTTCAAAGAATGTCAATGCAGGAAGGGAAGAGAAGATTTGTCCTTTCAGACAACACTGTTCACCTTTCCTATAAATGCCACCAGAACCGTAATCATGTTATCACTTGGGACATGATATTTTTATTTAACAATCAATGCTTTGACAAAAAGAACTTGTAAGCCAAGTAATTAAAACAAGGAGACTTAATGCTCAACATGGACATACATTCGAACCTATTTAGTATTATCTAAAACCTAGGGGGATTGGTTGTAACTTTAAATATCGGGACACTGAGTGAGTGAGTGAGTGAGTGAGTGAGTGAGTGAGTGAGTGAGTGAGTGAGTGAGTGGGTGAGTGGGTGAGTGAGTGAGTGAGATTTTGCACTGCTTTTAGCAAAATCAGTTGGAGGGGGGGTATGCAAAGATATATTGAAACGTAATCTCGCCACCGCTTTGCAATGTAGCTTATTCTGAGGGACAATGAAATTCCTTGTGATCTCTGTTGATGTCATTTCACATTCTACAGCCTGTATCATGCTGTATTTCTTCTGCACGATTTTTTGCACATCCCAAAACTCTTAATGTGCCAAATGCCAACTTGAGGTAAAAGTACAATATTCTACAGTCAAGGTTGGTTCAAGATAGTGCTAAGTATTTTTATCTCAAATTTGAGATCAATGGTCAAATTTATATGTGCGGCGATTGGGACCAGAGAATGGGTTCAAGATATCGATACATTTCAGATAATGAGGTTCAAATGTACATTTATGTATAACATGTAAAAAGACACATTTTGTCCTCACCTCTCCCTTGTCAATTTTGAGGCCTTGCCCTTTATATCCATACATGGCCTTGACCTGAGGAATTTTCCGAGTCTCCACAACGTCCTGCAGAACTTCCTTCTGTCTCACTTCCTCCACCTCAATCTCTCGGGGCACCTCCACAACTTCTTCCTCCTCCTCTTCCTCGGGCTCATGCTCTCCGTTCTCGGCTGGTCGGAACTTCTCTGGGGAGATCTGATACAAAGAGAAGAAACCCATTTATAAGGTAGTCTACTAAATATTGCCTCTTGAGAGAGTGAGTACATTTAATGCAGCTTCACGCAATATTCAGGGCGGTCGGGTAGCCTACTGGTTAAAGCGTTCACTCGGGTTCGATTCCAGACAATGTGTGAAGCCCATTTCTGGTGACATTGCTGGAATATTGCTAAAGCGGCATAAAACCATACTCACTCACTCAATTACGCAATATTCCAGCAACACCAGGGCAGGAGGCACCAGAAATTGGCTTCACACTTTATACCCTCGAAGGGGATTGAACCTTGGCATTCGGCATGCCAAGCTCACACTTTAACTATTAGGCGACCCCATCGCCCCATTACTGCCTTAGTTCTTCACTATTATCAGAGACCCAGCATCTCATAGAGGAAATATTGATACGGTATAGGCTACAGTTTTTATTGGTGATCGGCAGCCATTTCTTATGGATTAATATGTAGGCTATCGATGTATTCAAATGCATGTTATTTGTGTGAAAAGGCTTAATATGTTTAAAAGAGGTTTCTGTTGCAAAAAGTAAACCTCTTTTGAACCAGTCAGAATCAAACATTCTTCAATGTCATGGTAAAATGTTGTTTAATGCAGCAGCCTCATCACAATGACTTGTAAATATTTACCATGACCTTGAAACTGCCATCAGACAGTTGCTATTACTTATGTAACATTCCATGGATAAGGTATGGGCATGACATTAGAAGCTGCAACTGCTCAGAAATTGAAAGTTATGGATAGGATTTGCCTCACAACTATTAGCTGTGTTGGCAGTGAAGAGGATGTCTATTGAAAAATATAAGGATTTTATAGAGTGATTACAGCCCAAACAGGAAGTTATGGCTATGATGCAACAGAGGTAAGCAAAGCAATTATTGCCAGTCAAAGAAATAGAAAGTATTGACTTACATTATGCTCACTGGCAGCTTTGGTCATGAGTATAGCAAGATCTTCAAGACGCTGAATCTCTCCATTGAAAGCCTTGATATCTTTCTCCAGACGATTATGACGAGACAGCAGAGCCTGTGGAAATAAGACATTGTCAACATGAACTATTTTAATCTGGAACAATTTCCAAGCCAGTATAATAGCTAGGAGAAGTAACAGAAGGGGCCATATTCTCAGCTGTGCACTGGCTTCATCCTTACCAAAGGTACTGGTAATGTAAAGGGCCATATTATCACCTATGCACTGGCTTCATCCTTACCAAAGGTACTGGTAATGTAAAGGGTCATATTCTCAGCTGTGCACTGGCTTCATCCTTACCAAAGGTACTGGTAATGTAAAGGGCTATATTATCGCCTATGCACTGGCTTCATCCTTACCAAAGGTACTGGTAATGTAAAGGGCTATATTATCGCCTATGCACTGGCTTCATCCTTACCAAAGGTACTGGTAATGTAAAGGGCTATATTATCACCTATGCACTGGCTTCATCCTTACCAAAGGTACTGGTAATGTAAAGGGCTATATTCTCACCTATGCACTGGTTTCATCCTTACCAAAGGTACTGGTAATGTAAAGGGCTATATTATCACCTATGCACTGGCTTCATCCTTACCAAAGGTACTGGTAATGTAAAGGGCTATATTCTCACCTGTGCATTGGTTTCATCATTAGCAAAGGTACTGGTAATGTTAAGGGCTATATTCTCACCTGTGCACTGGCTTCATCCTTGCCATGGTCATCACTACAAACAATCGGCATCTTCTCCCTCATCCAGGACTCCGCCTCATCAGCATCGGCGTAATACTGCTGTGCCTCGATGGCATCCTCCAGCCTTGTACGTCGGATGCGGGCCAGTTCTTGTAGCTGCTTCCACTTGTCCATGAGGCTCTTGATGCGAGACCCTATCTCCGACCGGGCTTTGTGGCCTCCATTCACTAGGTCCTGCCCCACAGCACAAATCTGCTCACAACGCCGCCATCTTCCTTGCATTTCTGCTTCCATTCCCTACAAGAGGAATGTGAGTAAGTGAGTGAGTGAGTAGAGCTAGACACATTGGCACAACAGTATCATGGCAACCTCTTACTTAACCAGGCTGCAGTCAACCCAAACAGAGGCCGATTGTAAGCAACAATCCAACCTCACAATGACACAAACTCAGATGCTCTCGTTCTGTTTGTCTTTGCTTGTTTGTTGTCTAATGCCACACTCAGCAATATTAAAGCCACATAGAGGTGGTCTGTAAATAACCAAGTCTGGACCAGACAATCAAGTGATTTACATCATGACCATTGATCTACACAATTCGGATACAATGACATGCATCATCCAAGACAGCAAGTCTGACCACCCAATCCTGTTAGTTGCCCATTACGACAAGCATAGTCGCCTTTTACGGCAAGCATGGGTTGCTGAAGACCTATTCTGATCCTTCATGGGTAATGGAACAGGTTGGTTGCCGGACCAATGCTAGCCAGGTTCTTCACAGAGTGTCTCATTATGAGCAACCATTCAGTTATTGTTCACACAAAGCAGCAATGAGCCACCTTAGCCCACCATGTAGCCACAATGCATGACAACACATGGGGCACCATTCGGGGAAAGATGAACCTCCTCCGACTATTGTTAATAAACTCCCTCCCGCCACAGATTCTTATTTAGGAGAGTTATCTCTGAAGATCGGACTCTCGGTAACAACCAATTGTTGCCTTACCTCATGTTTCTTGAGCAGCTTGAGTCCTGAAGTGAGGTCCTTGCCTGTGTTGGTAGATTTGGCTTCCTCGATGCGCTCTGCCACCCATCTCTCCTCCTCCTCTGAGTCCTGGAGGAACTGGTAGTAGGCCTTTGCCACCTCCAGACCCTTCCGGCGGACATCACTCACGTTCTGCACTCTGCAAACACACTTCCAGTCATCACCAGAGTCTTTTTACATGTTCCTAGGTGTGTCAGCACCATACCCATAGGGGTAAATGTCTAAGACCTGCATCACTTAGGGTTTTCCTTCCAAGTGACATGCTGTGATATAACTGGAATACTGTTCAAAGCGGCATCAAACCCAACTCACTCTCTCACTTGTAAGTGTAAAGTGTTAATGCTGCTTTTATTTTTTTTGATTGTTCGTTGTTTAATGCAACACTCAGCAAAATTCCAACTATATGACAGCTGTTAAAGCTGCTTTTAAGAAAGGGATACCTTGTAGATTAAGGACGAGAGTCGGAATTGTTTTTTCAGAAATAAAATACCAATATTCCATTAGAAAACAAAAACATTTTTACTTTTTGTACTCAGGAATCAAACCTAGGCATTCAATTGGATGAGGGGACACAGTGGCTACTGAACTACTGTGCCACTGTGGTATTTTCATCCAATAAACGGGGTGGTCAGGGAGCCTAGCGATTAAAGCGTTCGCTCGCCACACCGAAGACCCTGGTACGAATCCCGACATTGGTAAATTGTGTGAAGCCCATTTCTGGTGTCCCCTGATATTGCTGGAATATTGCTAAAAGCGGCATAAAACCATACTCACTCACTCATCCTATACACCTTATCATACTCAAATTAAATGACTTTTTGATTAAAAAACGAAACTAATTATGAAACTTGAATCAGCTTCTTTTTAAATAATTTAATAAATATGTCTGTGTCTTCAAGGACATGCCATCATGGGGATTACTTTAAGAAAATCTCCAATCAAAATACAATCATGTAGTCAGACGACATCATAGCTTGAAAAAGTTTACAAGCATTCCCAAAAAAATGGTCTTTGTTAACAAACCAAACATAAAAGCAGTTTTTGACGTTTGTTTGTTTGACACACCACTCAGCAATATTCCAGCTGTATAACGGCAACTTGAAAATATTTCAAGTCTGGACCAGACAATCGAGTGATTGATATTATAAGCACCAATCAATGCTGTCAGGGTACGATGACACGCAATAATCTGATTCTCAGTCTGATCACCTGATCCATTTAGTCGCCTCTTACAACAACATAGGTTGCTGGGGACAAATTCTAACCCAGAATCCCCAGGGGGGTAATTTGCAATGACTTAATGGGTAGATGTTTGTTTGTTGTTTAATGAAACTCTTCTCACTGAATATTGATGCTTGACGTCAATATCTTGACGTAAATAACAACACTTGTTTCGTGTCTTGTGTACACAGTCTAATCATCCCCAATCTTTAACTTCCTGACAAGCAATCACCTGATTGTTTACTAAATCTGGTCTTTGTGGTAAAGGCTTAATGTGCTCAAGGGAACACTCACTGAGTGTATTCTGTGAAACAAACAAACCTGTCTAGTTCCTGATTGAGTTTGCCTAATCGCTTATCTAAATGAGCAGCCTCTCTGCTGCCCTCATCTGCAAACTGTGTTGACCGTCGGTTCAACTTGCGGGCCCTCTTAGCAAGGGCCTGGAGCTGTGCTTCATGTAGACTGTGCTGCTGGAGAAAGTCTTCCGTGCCCTGCAGGTGCTTGCCGTAGTCGGAGACCTTCACCTTATTCTGAGGGGAAAGACGACATCAACTATGTCAGTAAAGCATCACAGAAAGGTCTTATGATACTTTGAATTACGAATACCAATCATGATTTGAGTTAACTGGGTGGTGCTCTGACAATGTAACCCACCTCATTAGGCAAAAAAAAATAATAATCGTCTTTGTTCACAAGGCACCGCCCCGCATAATAACAAAGTCTGCCTCACGTTTCGTTCTAATTCCCATTTTAAAAAACAAAAAACAAATCCTAATACTTAAAAACAAGGCGATACAATATAGCTTGCAGTAACTTCCCTTAACATGCGCACTGCTTTACTGTGCATCTCGTGTTATTGTCATGGCAGCAATAGGAGTTTGTGTGCTTATCTATGTAGGGCGGCCCTTTCCCAGGTTGATGATACATAACTGTTTATCTGATGACATACTAGTTTGAACAAGTAAAAAAAAATAAAAAATAAAAAATAAAAAACACCCCCCGGCCGATCGCTCTATATTTTCAAAAGTCATTGCCTGATAACCAGTTCATAGACATACTGACACAGGCCAGTGAAAATGTTATGGAGAGGCAATACAATATGATGGCCAACTTATTATGACTGACTCCTTTGTGGGGGAATATTATTGTGAATATCAACTCAGACAAAGGAACAATATCCCCAAATCATAGAAATCCTGAAACCAATACACACCTACATGAGTCACTAGCTGCTAGTTAGGGCTGCTCATTGAGAAGAAAAGCTGTATCTCTACAATCTTAAGAATGTTCCCACAATCTGGGACACTTGAAGGAAAACACAGTTTCATATCACAGTGTCTGCTGGCATTAAAGCAAAAAATAATGCATGTTGCTGATGTTTGGTAAAATCCCTCAGAATGGGTCTGGTGCAGACAAATCACATCATTATCAGAGCAAATCTTGGATTCGAACCCATGACCAGCAGGTCCTGGCACAACAAAGGGATATAACTCTGCACTGGGCAACTTTAAGGTATTGTGTCTCACAATCAACCAGGCCATATACTGTGGCTGCCCAATCCTCATTGTAATCTTCTGTTGAGAAAAGCGAGGGATTCTGGGTAGCTGCTGTGCCTGGAATTGCGATAATAGTAAAGGAACTACGATAGACATCTTTTTCTGGCTTAACATCCGACTTACAGGAGTGTCATCCTGTGCAGTCATATCAGATCAATATAACATGATATCTTAAAGGCTTCACTAATGGCTGTATATCCCAATACTGATGCCCGCTCATTACAGCAACTGCTCTAAACTGGCTAGCTTGTCCATTAGGGATAATGAAGAATAAGAGCTTTACTAAAATCAATGACAAGAGCTCCAATTAATTAATTTGGTAATAAAATAATTTTCATTAAGCTTGACACAGTCTTCTTGTGCATAGATGACTCACCCGAGCAGGGTGTGCTTTGGGCGCGCTTATTTTTGTAGCTCTGTAGAAAATTTGTTCAAAATGCTAAGGTTTGATTTGTAAAGCTATTCGTCAGTTTTATCTTTTGTTTTGTTTGTTTGTTGTTAAACACTGCGCGCAGCAATATTCCAGCTATATGATGGCGGTCTGTAAATAATGGGAGTCTGGAACAGACGATCCAGTAATTGACATCATGAGCATCAATCCGTGCAATTGGGATACATGCAACAACCAAGTCATCGAGCCTGACCACTCGATCCTGATATTCGCCTCTTATTGCAAGCATGGGTTGCTGAAGACCTATTCTACCCTGGATCTTCACGAGGGTACTTTCATCTACAAAGATTGTGAGCGATGATGAACTTCTGCCAGATCTAAAGCAGATGGCCATAAAGTCTGGTTGCCATATTGTTAGTGAAATGAGGTTTAACATCGCGTTAAAGATTATTGCATAAGCTACGTGCATACACGTATGTGTGTGTGCGTGTGCGTGCATGTATGCATCTGTTTGTACTAGTCCAGACAAAATTCAGATCTTATAGTGCTGGGGACACCATGAGACACCACGAGACACCACGCCACAGTTTAATATGTATACCCCACACAGACACAGCAGACTGACTCTGAGCTGACAAGTCCTTGGTTTAGCGCCAGGCAGGGTAACAACAAGTACAATCTTTTGTATGACGCTGCTGGGGATTGAAAATGAACTTCCAATCTCTGGGCAGACGCTCTACCACTAGACCATGGAAGCGGTGAAATTGTGAAATTGGACACAGCTTTGTATTAGCTCATACTGACACAGGACAAAACGTGAAGGTCACTGGCATCAAAACAGAGGTGGAATACATGGGAGTAACTATTTATCTTCCCTCTTTTTCCATAGTGAGTTTTTATTCAGCTATAAACCACACATCCATATAAAATAATACAAGAGTCATCAGAAAGATGACATATCCCCCCAGCAGCTGTCTGTAAAGTAACCACTAGTAAATGTGCAATTCTGTATGTAATGAGTCAACAGTTGAATGTTCTTTAAGAAGCATACACTGTTTACCCACTGAATGGTTTTCGAATTCTGGCCCGGAAACGAACCCATTCCCCAATGCAGTCTAGGTCCAACTTCTTTCCATAAAAATTGTAAAAAATAAACCTTCATAAAAAAAAATGTCAAAAGGCACCACTTCGATATGTGCCTGATAGCTTTGCCAAGTTTCAATCACATACACTGAATGGTTTTCGAAATCTGCCCCGGAAACGAACCCCATCCCCAATTAGGTCTATGTCCAACTTCATTCAATAAAAAATTAAAAAAATAAAAATTAGAAAAATCCCAAAATATCAAAAGGCACCACTTCAGTATGGGCCTGATAGATTTGCCAAGTTTCGATCACATACACTGAATGGTTTTCGAATTCTGCCCCGGAAACGAACCTCATCCCCAATTGAGTCTATGTCCAACTTCATTCCATAAAAATTACAAAAAATTAAAATTAGAAAAATCCCAAAATATCAAAAGGCACCAGTTCAGTATGGGCCTGATAGATTTGCCAAGTTTGGATCAAATACACTGAATGGTTTTGGAATTCTGCCCCGGAAAAGGGAAATGATTACGGATGGACAGACGGACAGACAGACAGACAGACGGACAGACTGGCTGATCGCTATATCCCCCCGCATTATATGCCGGGGGGATAAAAACAAACACAAACTTGTAAACTTAGTAAAGAAACCTGTATTGATTGACCGCACAAAATAATGCAAAATAAAATATTAAATGAAAATTAAAAACTGCTTTAGTAGAAAACTAGGAAGCTGGGCTGGCAGTAGACTCATTACCAGATAGTGCACTTATGTGAATCTGTTGATGATGGATTAAATTCCCCAAGCTGTTGTATCCCTGCCACACTTTTCCTGTAACAGGTAATCTGGCCCCAATTTTCCTGACTGCGAGATAACAGACTGACATACAACACCTGTAGTCTGTGTCAGGTACCAGGTAATCAGTGGGTCTCAATGGGCCTCAAGTCATCAGGGGAGGAAGACTATCATTATTTATATTTCTATAGATCCATTGTCTTTGGTACATACTTATCAAATGTGAGATATGTGCTGTAATCATCACATCAACATTACAGGCTTAAATTATCATTGGGTTCTGACACTGTTAGCAATAGAAAGTCATCCATGTAACAGACAAATGCTGGTCGTTTTACACAGCACATGGCCCACTTATCTTGGAAACCCAACATAGTTTATTACATGAAAGTGCCAATGGCATCTTCTTCCTTCATTTTTGCAGCTGATAAACATGCATGATGAGACATAGCTTTACAATTTCAGCTTTAGAAATTGGCACTAGTCCTGTAGTCCTTGCCAAACTGTCCAATAGTGAAGGTATCATAAGGACTAGCAGAAATTTGCCATTTTAAAGGGTTTTGCTATATGTTATCATTATCAGGACTAGTTGACTAAAAATGTTATAAAAATGGAAATAACTGAGTCTAGACAAGGGTATAATGAAACACAAGCTGTTACATAACCTCACTACCAATACCCCATTTTAGTTGTCTTATGACGAACATGAATTACTAGGGACCTTTTGTTAATCCCACCGGGGTTAACCAGTGTTGAGATGAGTGAGCGACTGACCTCGACTTCCTTGAGTTCTTCCTGTATGCTCTCAATCTCGCGGAAGATGGACATCATGTTGTTGTAGCCGGACAGTGTCCTCTTGCGGCCATCCAGTTGGTCAAGGAGACGTTTCCATCGCAGCATGATCTCGGAGTCCCTAGAGGAGCATGGACACACATTATACACACATCCATGGCGAGACAATGAATAGCTACTCAAATCCTAAGTCCTTAACCTGTTAAAATCATTTGATAATGAAAATACAAACTTTTACAGATTTCTTCCACATTATTCTTCTTTGATTTTTCTTCTAAATATGTATTGTTGGGTGACTGATGAAACCAAATTGATGCAATAACATTATTAACTGCTGCTCACCATATACACACAGTCAAGTAGACAATTTGAAAAGTGAACTCCTAAACCTCTAATTAATTGTATACACATGAGATAGTGTTTGTTTGTTCGATTGTGTAATGTCACAGCAATGTTCCAGCTATATGACAGACGTCTGTAAATAATCTGGTCCCGTTAGTCGCCTCTTGCAACAAGCATGGACTGCAGAAGACGAACTCGCATCTTCATGAGGACGTGAGAATGAAATGGATAGTGACAAATCTAGGTCATAAAACATAAGATAATCAAGAGTTTGCCACTAACGTGGTTATATCCCCCGCCCCTGTTGCAGAATTTATGACATAATTAAATCTAAACAAACCCTAACCTTTTTTAACCGAGGTGCAACTTGTCATGGAAATTGTAAAAAAATAGCAAAAAGCACCAGTTGAGCATGTACCTGACAAACCTGCAAAGTTTGATGAAAAAATATTCAACGGTTTATGAGTTATGCTCCGGAAACGAACCCTACCCTAACAGAACCTAAGTCCATCTTGTTGCCATGGAAACGTAAAAAATAAAAATGTCTAAAATTTCTAAATAGCAAAAGGCACCAGTTCAGCATGTACCTGACAGATCTGCAAAGTTTGATGAAAAATAATTGAACGGTGTATGAGTTATGCTCCGGAAAAGAAACGTGATGGACGGACGGACGGACGGGGCCCGTTTCTATATCCCCCGCCAACTTTTTTGGGTGGGGGATAATAAAACTTACACAGCACCAAGTATTTCCCATTGAACATTTCGAAAAAGAGAAATATATTCCAGAAGACGTCTAGCAGCATCCTAACCATATGATGAGTGAAACAGAGCACTTTTATGAAGTGTTGACTCAAAGCTAAGCTAGCATCAAGAAAAGAAACAACCAAATTTAACTTACCTGTTTTTCACAGCATCTTTGGCATGGTAATTTCCCTGAACAAGTTCCTTAGCAAGACTATTAAGAGCTCGGAATCTGTCTTTCTGTAATTTGAGAAGAAGAAAAACTAAAACATTTATCTCACCATGATTCCATGTGGTCAAAAGCTGCATGAAGGTAATATTTAAATCAAAAGGCTGTAGAAGCAGTGAGCTGGACCTGGAAGTCTGATTAAATAACATGCATATGTGAACTTAAAGTATTCAGCACTCATGTGTCACTGAGCAAAATTGGGGCAGATGTAGAAGGGGGACAACTCTGCTCACCCTAGCTAGGATCTCAGCACTAATTGCTTCGTGTTTCTTGACGGCAGCCTCAGTCTGAGCAGCGTTGCTACACTCAATGTGTTCCTCCAGAATCTGCTCCATGTCATTTAACCATGACTCACGAATAGCAGCCTGTGGAAACAAACATGAAGTCACACATCAATACATTCAGTTTGGGAATACTAAGTCAATATTTAGTGTCTGCCCTTTGAGAAGAGGCAACTTAATTTGAAGGCCTTATTCCTATTAAATGATACTGAATTTTTTAATGTTTATTCCATGAAATAGCTTTACATTAGCATACACACACTATACTAAGAACACTACTGACTTGATCAGCAATGTTGATGAGACAGGAAACCTCACCTTTCTGGCAAATCTCCTTGCAAGTTGTTCCAGTCTCTCTTGTCTGGGGAGAAGAATACACAACACATCAAACAATCATTTGAAAGAAGCCAAATGTCCTCATGAAACGTCCAGGCGTATACTTCTTTCAGACTTTCTTTACCCCTGGTGTTTAATCGCCACAATAATAATGGGGAGAATTCTGTGCACAAAAACTATCTGGCAGATGAACATCACATTGTACCCATGAAAGGAATTCAACCGAGTCGTTCTGTGACAGCCCCCTACCAACCTGATAAGTTCATCTCTGAGTGCGACCTCTCTCCCGTGTTCTGCCTTCTCCAGCTGCAACCAGGCTGTCTCTATGTCGTGGATCATTTGACCCTCTGGTGGGGTGTACATCTTCTGGCCATTGGCCTTCAGGCGAGCTTGGATGTTGAAATACTGCACCTCAATGTTCCCTCGCTCACGGTATCTAGACGGAAGGAAAAAATTAGAAACTTTAATAACCAAAGTATATGACATTTGATAAAGACAAAATAAAGGATAGCACTGTACATTACTCTCTAGCTCTATATACTACTGAAGATCTCTTAAGGACACTATCATATCTACCGGACATATTACTGTGGTTCTATTGAATAATTTACCATGGTTATATTGGATATATTAATCTAGCTCTATTGAGTAAATTACCACGGATTTCTTTTACCAACCATATTGATATTCAGTGGAGTGGCAGGGATTTTATTGAAAAGAAATAAATTGTCCCTGAAAATTCATAAAAAGAAAGAATTATGCATTTCTACTGGGTACATCACTGTGGCTCCATTGAAAATATATCCCTGGGTTCTGTTGGATATACCACTGTGGCTCCATTGAATATACCCAAAGAATGTTTTGAGTAAGGAAATCCTGCTACAACTAAACCAACAGTGGTATGTACAAAGGCTGCACCATCTTGAGGCTTACTTTGGTGGTTTCTCGATTGTCATGTACTCCTTAAACTTGATAAGTTCCTTCTGGATGCCCTCCAGAGAGTTGGGCAGACTGCGGCTATTGAGCTCCATCATCTTACGGTGGATCCACTCCAGCAGGTTGGACGTCAACCCTTCATATTCATTCTCCATTTTGTCCAGGTCACACATCATTCCCACAATCTGACAATGAACATAAACTTACATCAAACAAACTGACAGTGGACATGGGACAACGTCCCCCAAGACAGAGTGAACAAAGAAATAACTATGAAACTCAGACTTCAAGTCCTGTTTGTGAAAGGCTCATTTCAGAAAATTGCATCGTTTTTGTTCAAATGCCTCATACATGCATCTGTGATTTTCATCACAAGTACGACAAAGGATAATTTATTCATGTATCTAACAGCTAACCTATTTCATTAATCCATTTTAATATCAATAATTTAAAAAATATTTCACTATTTATCACATTATGGGTTAGTTTAAGGGCAGGATAAAGCCAACAGATACAAACGTCGTTTATGGACAAATATAAGGTAGGTTCTGTGTTCAGTGCTTACAAACAAACATGGCATCACACTTGTCAGGTGTCTGTTAACAATTAAATCAGATTTGACCATCAGGATCAGGACAATTTACTGGGATAAAAGATCACATTTCAATTAAGAAGTCACTGATGGTTCAGATCAATGGGACAGATTGTGAAGGACAACTTGGACACATAGTTTAACTAAGTGAGAGAGTGAGTGAGTATGGTTTTACGCCGCTTTTAGCAATATTCCAGCAATATCATGGCGGGGGACACCAGAAATGGGTTTCACACAATGTGCCCATGTCGGACATCGAACCCGGGTCTTCGGCCTGACGATCGAACGCTTTAACCACTAAGTTCATTGAAGTATGTTGTTATTTTCTAAAACATGTTCATTTTCATTATCAAAATAATTGTCTGAGATACCTAAAATCTGTCCAAAAAAACAAGATCACTTGTGACAATGTCACGTAATATATTTATGCGCACATTCCAGGGAAACTTGCATTTGTGAGAGATGAAAATATTTGTTTCAACGATAGAATATGATAACAACATTATATGAGAAAAAGCTTGTCACACTGTTTGGGAAGGGTAAATATTTTGGATTACAGTTTTAGTAAAGTACAAATTCTAGTACTTTTGGTTGGAGTCCCATTCGGAAATAACCTGTGTTTGGAATTATCACCTACGAAGACTGGCTAAATACAGTGCTTATTCCTAATACAGAATATTTACCATTCCAAAACACATGACACACATGTGATAACATCTTTTTATTTAGGGATATTTCATCATATAAAGAACAAAAAAACCAAACCATTTATTATTTTCAAAGCACATGTTACTGTTAATAATGGAGTGATGAAGGGTTGAAAACTATTTTCACATCATTTAATCTAATAGAGTAGAGTGTCAACGTTAAACACAAGATAACCGTGTTATCAGCTACATTCTGTCTTCTACACTGCAGGTGGACACCACATAGTAACACTGATTTACTTGGTGTAAACAAGAGATTTTACGACTGCTTCATGCAACTTCATACCCCAGTGTTCAATGCAACATCAGTGTGACACTGTTACTGTTAGCACCGGCTTCCTTCACAATGAGCAATATGAATACGCATTCAACTGTACGTTATCAAAGTTAAACAAAAATCTATGGTCCGTTTTTATTTCAGATCTTAATTTCGAACAACTATCCTGAATAGGTTTTCTGTACCTTTGCGATTCTCTTGCCTCCAGTGAGTTCGCTCTTCATCTTGGCAAAGTAGTGATAGTATGAAGCCACATAGGTGATGATGACTTTCTCATCTGGCTTGTTCACGTCAACATCTGTAAACATCAATAAACACATAATTCATGCTCCCAATGTAAAATTCCACATTAAAATAACATCAAAGTTGGCAAGGGGGTCAAAGATTTCCATTTAATAATAACATAAAAATTTCAAACAAGGCAAGCAAACAATTTACAGCAGGTGAGTCTTGGCGATACCATGCTTGACAATATGCCGCAATTTATTATGAGGCCATCCATGACACATCTATTTTCTTAAATACCCAAATCATTGATATTGAGGTTCTGTAATGTCAATAAGACAGAGATTCAATTTTCTTCGCTTCATCAAACCTTCCTGCATATTACATACAGAACATAAGAGAGCCGCTGCTCCAGCATCAGCATCAGCATCAGCATCAGCACCTACCTTCAGCATCCAATATCCTGCGGATCCCCAGCTCGCTGTCGGCGACGTTGAAGGCGTGGTTCAAGTTACCCAGGTTGTCCCCGGCTTCCAGTTTGTTGAAGTCAAACAAGTCAGGCCTGAGATAAATAACATAAGAATACAAACAGTCAAACCTCCTTAATTCCAGAAAACTATCCTGATCAACAGACAATGGGTCAGAGTATTTTCTTTTGTCTGTATGTTCCCAACAGTAATTGCACAGGAAGAAATGTGTCTACATGAACAGGGTCCTGCATGATCATTTTTAACTCAATAATAGCACAAAAACATCATTACATCATACTTGGGGAAAAAAGGACAAAATTTACCATTTTCCAAAGACTGAATAGATAAGAACGTTTTATTATTTTTATTATTCCTGCCTCACCTGTGAGCATGTATAAGGGCATTGAAACCCAGGCCATTTCTCCAGCTGTTGGTGAAGTTTGTGATCTTGACTCCAGGGTAGCTGAAAAAAGCATGGTCACAATAGTTTCAAATCAGCACATCCAAGGAGAGTGTAAATTGTGACTCTTCCTGTTGGGGGGATGCTGTACATAACTCATTGACAAAGCTATTGCTTTCACAATAATATCTACAACTTCAAATGTTTTCACACTCTGGTGAACACCATAACTAATGATACATATGAGAATAGGGTTTCAGTCACTTCTTTGGTGTTCAAGGATTATCTTAAATCAATGGAGAGACATCACTGGTAAATTATCACTAATTGTAATCATATCAGTTGAAAGCATGATTTCTTGCAATGTGTCCCAATGTAAAACATGGCACATTATTATTAAGTCTTAAGTCCTCCACTTCCGTTTCACTGAAGCTAGTTAGTGAGGGAAAATGTGCCACATGTCTTGTACTGCCACCTCCCTACTTCCCCAGACCCGGGACTCCCCTGACAAACTCACCCCTCAGTCTTCCTCTGACACCACAGCAACAGGGCATCCTTGGCTGATCTCCTCTCACTATTCTCCTCCTCCTCATCCTGAAGCACATGAGATCATAACCTTAAACATGCTGTCAGGCATAAAATTTCATTAAAAGTCTTCAAAAATAAGTAGAATGAAGTTCAAAATAACCCTATTTTCAATTAAAAAAAAAGACAAACTGAAAACACAGAAAGGAAAGGGGGAAAAACAGGGCAGGATTGACAAGGAAAGGAACGGTCTTATTCAGTAAAGGTGAAATATCTGTTACACAGCCAATGGAGACACATGACACATGCTATTAACAAATGTCACATAATATTTGTTCTACACAAAAGACAGTCCATATTTCGCACAGATACAAAGAGGCCAACTCATAAACTAATGCTGAACTAGGTATGATTATAACATTGCCACAATGTCTGTGGAAGATGTGCTCAAACAAAGTAGACAATAGAGAATGAGCCAGTTTGGTTTAACGCGGCTTTGAACAGTATTCCAGTTATATCATGGCATGTCTGCTTAATGTGGGAGGAAAGCCTGAAGTGATGCAGGTCTCAGATGTTTACCACCTGGGTGAAACCCATGGGGCAAACCGGGATTCAAACCCACAACCATAGGTTTCTGGAGTGCCCAAGGGAAGCAACTCTGCACAGCGAGTTGCAGTGCCTAAGACGACTGGGCTACCTGTGCCCCTTAGAAGACAATAGAGACCAATCTGTTGAGGAAGGAATATAGGTGTGATTGTCCACCACCTCCATGACAAGGGAGAGGTGTGTCAGTGAACACAGAGGGCACTCACCACTTGTATGGTGATCTCCTGGATCTGGAATCGGAGGATGATGGTCCAGATGAGACCAAGGATCAGTCGAGGGTTGCCATCCACGATATCTTCAGCACCAATATTCTCAAAGTATACCTGTAATATAATGATCCATGTGAGTCAAGTTCTTTCTCAATCCAACTTGCAAAGGAGACAAGTTCTCTTGATGTCACAGGTGAGGTGGAATGGGGTTTAACACTGTGTTTAAACATTACCGCACTTATATAGCGCCGTTCATGCTCACCCTGTATCCACTAATCTTAGTTTTGATAGTCTGGGTGATTGAAAAAGGTCTTGCACAGAGATGAGTAATTGAACAGTGACGTCCAAGCAAAACCAGTGGTTGATGGTGTAAGCAGATCCATGTCAGAAGGGAATAATTACACACCAACTCAGCCAGGTTTATGCTGTCAGATGGTCACCCTTCCAAACATTGCACCATGTTTTTAGGTGTTTCTCATCTCCAACTTCAACCAGCAAGAGAGACGGAGGCCAAAATATAATTTTTTAAAAATAGAAAACTGTTTTCACTAATTGGGTAACTTATTTCATGACATTTTAAAGTTTAAAATACTTGATAGCAGTCTTTAAATTAATTTACAGAATAGAATGAGTTACTTTGAAAACAACTTTTTAATAAACATAGCTGAAGAAAGATCAAGCTAACCTGGATATTTTTAAGAGTGTGCAATGGGAGTAGTTGGGTTTTTTTTATCCCATCGGTGCATATTTTTACACAGCTGTGAGGATATTGAGATGTGAAAACTTTTTATTATTTCATGTCGGAATGAACACTTTGTGCAGGTGGGAGATTGGCAGCATTGGGATGACTCGCCCCAAGACGAACCACTATTGATCACCCAGACCTCATCTGAGCTGACACATAAGATAATTCTGTCAATGTGTGAAGATGGGGACTATTCTGTCCAACAACCACCTTGGTGACAATCACAGAAGAAACAATCATTAAGAACTCTTAAGTAAATTACTTCCAAAATCATAAATCTTTATAACTGTTCACCTTTGTTGCGAGGAACTTGAGACATTTGTTCAGGTTCTCTACTTTCTGCACCTTGATCAAGCCCTTGTTGGGTTTACCGAGATTCTCGCCGGAGATTATCTCCAGCAGCTTCATCAATATCTTGCCATCAGCCAGGTCTGTGAACAAGTCCTTTATCTCTAGTCTCGCCTGCAACAACAGAAGATTGATTAGAAAAAACTGCTCTGACTGCACATGCTAATAACAGATATTTTACAGGTGCTTCACCTAGTGATGAATCAGATCGGCACCACAACAGAGTTCCTACAACATATGTATGTAATGCAACACTGAAGAAACCAGATCATGACATCAACAATTTATGCATAAGCTTGGTATAAGCTTTTAGTAGCATCGTTTTGTTTCCTAAATTACATTACTGACACCAACGAAACTATTAGGAGGGAAACCACCCATTACAGTCAGTTAGTTAGTCAGTACTTACTATACTGCCAATTAGGCTCCCAGACCCTAGAGAATAAATTAAAATGAGAATCCAACTCAAGTCTAGAATGATTGTGCAAGTCTAGATTGCCTCTGCTCTGAAACCATCATTGTTCTGGGCTCCATTTTTACTTCTTTTTCATTTTGTACATTACATATAACCTTAAATAAGATAACCTTACTTCAGGTACTAATTGTTAATGTAACTGCCAAGGTCAATGAGGACTTTAACACCTGGCAAAATATGATTCAAACAAGCTCTCAAAATCATAGTTATCTGTCTATGCAAAAAATAACCTATGTCAAATAATATGTGATACTCTCCCCAAAGCATGTATCTAATTGTATCCACATATGGGTTCCCCCTCACCCAATCCATCTGTGTCAACCGTGCATGATGTTGCAGTGTCAGTGTCACCTGCTGTGCAGCAGTGCAGAATGAGGTCAACGTGACCTGGCACATCCTACACATAGCTGCTTAACAATAATATGACAGACATTAAAACACACCGTGCTCGGCATACCAGATTATCATGTCAGCAATACCAGGCCATTCACATTCATGACATGTAAACTTATAGGGACATAATTTACATTGATATAATAGCCACAAACCAAGTTCCTGATGAATATTTATGATGTAGACAGACACCTGCAGTCATACAATATACTGACTCCTTGACAGCACAGATTTATTTAGGATTCCAACCTAAGTGCCCTTGGCAAGCAAATTGGGAAGAATCATTTCAATCAAAACTGGCATATTTTTTTAAAGGTCTTCTTTTCCTAAATTCACACATAGTTTAACACTGAACTGTCACGTTCAATGCAATAATGTAAAATGCATTAAAGCCTCTTCCTCTATATTGATCCTGATATCAAGTAAACACAAGTCACCTCAACAAAGCCATGACATTAGTCATTATCATCACAGTATGACGTGGGAAATGTTTCATTCAAATTTGGGACTTTTACAGACATTGCTGCAGATTTGCCTCAGAGCAGGTCTACATCAATCCCTGTAATAGGGATGCTGACAATGTTTTTATTAAAATAATCCACCAACCACTAACTGCGCCTATTACAACATGTAAGCAGCTAGGTAGACTAATCCCTGCTGTAACCCTGTATACTAAACACGGCTGTGAGAGGGCAAAAAGGTATATCCCCCATTTACACACACTCTCTCCACCTGCATGTGTAATGAAACTACACAGAAACTCCCACATATGTGAAATACAGCTGTGACACTAAACTGGTTGGGTGATTGATTCTTAAAAATTGGTGTACAGCTCTGCTGTCCCTAAAAAATTATGTAAAAATTTTTTAATTTATTTTCCTGCTAACTGTAAAGACCAACAAGACCAGCTCATGAACATGCAAATTTTGTTACATACTCAGGTAACCTAATGAAGAAATATATTCCATTATTCTTTTTACCAATCTATCGAGAAAGATTTTCAAAACATTGATAAATCAAGCAATGAATAAACAATTCTGGCCTTAGGAAACAGAAAGTGGCGTAAAATGACATTGTTGAATATAATTTCAGATGAAGTTACAGTATCTGTGCTGCAGGTTACCTGAAATAATATTAAAATCAGTAGGACACATAGATATTGGGAAATATATACACATCCATTCTGTCACAAGGATTAATTAATAGTATATTTTACTCTGTTACAAGAAATTACTAGATGCAAACCTATTGAAGACCTTATGGTCACGGTCCTGTTCAACAAAATAGTCTTAATGTTAAGATGATCATAACTCCCATACTTTAACCCAGATTTATAGCGAGTGAGTGAGTGAGTTGGGTTTAACGCTGCTTTTAACATTATTCCAGTTATATCACGGGGTGTCAGTTTTATGTGGGAGGAAAGCCTGTAGCGATGGAGGTCTCAGACGTTTACCACTTTGGTGAAACCCACGAGGACGGGTATGGTGCTGACAAACCTAGAAACGTTATCGGGACGAACCGGGATTCAAACACACAATCATGGGTTTCTGGCGTGCCCAAGGGACGCAACTCTGCACAACAAATCACAGCGCCTTAGACGACTGGGCCCCCCATGCCCCCCACAGATTTATAACAGTTGTAGTGCAAACACCATGTTGTGGGCCCTGATAAACTTAACATAATATTAATCATTTTATATTCAGCAATACAAGAATCTCAGGTAGCTGACACAGGTCAAGTGTCAACAACGTTACAGGCATGTCACCAACCAGGCCCTTGTCATGACGTCATGTGACAACTAGGTCAGACATATATGACAGCAACAAACCACTCATGTAGCCGACACAGGTCACATGACAACCATGTTATGAACAGAGCAAGTCACCAGGCCCTTATCGTGACGTCATGTGACAACTAGGTCAGACTTCTATGACAGCAATAAACCACTCAAGACCAGTAAGTGCCATAACTGTGCTTCTCGAACTGTATCAACATTATGCTCCCCTATCATACCCACATTCTTCAGCTTTGCTGGTGAAATTAGGCCTGCAGTGGATAATAGAAAACTAGTAAGAATAATAAGATCAAGTCACTCTTCCCGTAGCTATATGGTTAAATACATGTGAGTACGCAGTAATTTGAATATACAAGATATCTACATAACAGTGTTCGAAAGTAAGCATGAAAGTCAAGGGGTCTTGTCCTAACACTAAAGATAAAGATTTAAGGTTTCCAAGATTAAATACTTAGCAGCAGACCAGAAGACCCTAGAACCCCCCTCAATTCAAATACTAAGGAAAATGTTTCTAAATCTGATTGTAAATATACAAGAATTCCTGATTTTGAGTTCAACAACTTTTCCAAAATAAATTTTCATTTATCTTTTCTCTATCTAAATAATATTTCACATAATAATGAATGTGATTACCATTTGTTTTAACAGTATTGTGTTACGGAAACAATCCAATTGGATGAAGGTCATAGAAACCTAATCAGCTTTATTGGCAATCTGCATTGAAGTTACATAATGGCTATTAAGGTATTGCTCTCCCAGGAGGCCAAGAATATCAATGACAAATAACTACATCGCTCAATGTGAGTTATGTATTATGTAAACCAGGGCTTTACAGGACTGACTGGAACCCATTCCACTAATAACGTATGTAACACTAGACTTCTATACTAATGACATTACAGAAATACCATAGCTAATCATGTCTACCATATCGAACAAAGCTTTGTAAGTAAGTATGTTAACACTGAGTTTAACGATATCTCCACATCACTATCAGGGACACCAAGAATGGACTTCATCGCTTGGACCTGTGGATATTCACACACGAGTCTTCCAGGATGAGATATGACATTCTAACATGACATAACTTCTCCGTGCCAAGACTAACTCCATCTATTGATGAAGTTAACACAAGACTTATTTGATTGAAACTGCAGACTGGCATTATCTGAAAGTCAACATTTCTGAGAAAGTGACAAGATTAATAGCCTGTTACCGAGTCATATCTCATTCAGATATCATCTTGCAAAATCATTGTCACATAAAACACAGGGTTATGTGAAGGTAAATGCGACTAGATTCCGACATTCTGGTGAGTCTGAGAGATGTTTCACACTACTTGCATCAGTGTTGTAGCAACAGGGGACATCATGTGTCTCACACAGAGAACCACTGATGGGAATCAAACTCAGGTCTTCAGCTGAACCAGCAAACTCCACAACCAGAAGGCCACCTCACACCCCCATGACACTCAGAACACAAACGTACAAACATGCATATAGCTGTTGTTGTATTTATTTTTCCTTTAGAACCAAACAGAGAACTTTGTACTTTCATCAAGACAATGAGAAACTGTTGCTAGCCAGGGTGCTGGGTCAGCAAGGTGCCCAAAGTTAAACTGGACGTGTTTGAGTTGGCTGTGACAGTGTGAAGTGAGCAGGTTGGCCTGTGGGCAGTAGGTGTTGACCTGTCCACTTGCCACATTCCACAATACCTGCTTGATGAGACAGCAGCAAACTGACCTCTCTGCCCGTACACAGGGCCTGGCACTGCCAAGCACGTACCTGGATGGGGGAATATCCCATTGACACATAGAGGACATACAGAGAGGTGCAGATACCAGCTATCCTCTCTGGGTGCGGCTCCGACAGTAGGTGCTGCTGGACATTGAGCTAAATGGGCGACTGTATCACCATGCAAACCCACCGCACTGCCAGGCACGAACCTGGATGGGGGAATATCCCATTGACACATAGAGGACATACAGACAGTGAGATGCAGATACCAGCTGTCCTCTCTGGGTGCGGCTCCCACAGTAGGTGCAGCTGAACATTGAGCTAAATGGGCGACAGTATCACCATGCAGCATTAGAAATTGCCACTAGTCCCACAGTCCTTGCCAAACTGCTCAATAGTTAAGGTACCATAAAGACAAGTAGAAATTTGCCCTTTTTAAGGGTTTTGCTATTTATTATTAGGACTAGTGGACTAAACCTGTTAGTTTCTACCACTGCCATGCAGACCCAAATTGACCTCTGGGTCTGAAACTGGGTGACAGTACAGCAGACACACACAGACATATCTGAAACTTAATGCTATTTTTTTTAAGTCTATACATAAGAATAATCTCATCTAATCATCTGCAGAAATCAGAGGGCCAAAAGTCTGGGTTTACTGGCGTTTAGAACATGGCTTTGCCATGGAAACGAAATAAAACTTTGAATGGGAGCTGTATGGAAGAGCAATCATTCATGCAAAATTTCATTTTTTGTGTATTTGGAGAAGAAATCCATTCCCTTATATCCAATATGCCAGCCACGGTTCTTCCCTCATGAATGTATGTACATTGTGTGAATCAGAGGAAGTGTGACTGCTTATACAATAATCACTATGACAGAAATAAGTACACACATCATGTATCTTAACTGACATTGTGTCTCACCAGTTCAGAAGCAGATTTTCTTAACAGAGTTGACCTAAATATACCATTTAACATTTTAGCCTCAGGGACATTACTGAAGAAAATTCATTAGGATAATTTTACAAACATTCAAACTCAACAACTTCAATGCCATAAACTGGGTGTGTCTGTGACCCTGGAGGTCAGGGTGGGAGGTGAAAGGTTGACATTATCAGTTGACCTCTCACAAGAGATATACAGATCTACCCCAGCTAATGTCCTTTCCCTATCTGACAACATGGTCTTTATACTGTGGTATTCCGAGTATGCAGGCCATCAACACCCAGCCCTCATCTGTCTCCCATATAGCAGAATGTTTTTAATACAGATATTCTTAATATATCCAGGAGATGACAGTTTATTTATGGTAGAGATCCTGAGATGATTAGATCCAGCAGGGTAAGTGGTTTCATAGAAGTGTGTGAGTCCTCAGTGGTAAGGTCACTTGGGAATCATTAAAAAGATATATCAAGCATCTCTATTATTGAAAGAACTTTACACTGTCAAAAATAGGTTAAATTTTTTAAACCATTAAAAGTAAAAACCAATGGTTAATAAAAAAAACCTGAACAATTCACTAAATTTACTGGACTTTTTGACATATTGTCTTAGTTTCAATAAAAGAACACATACTATGTGTTTAGGGACATCTGAGAAATATTAAAATGCAATATGACATCAACCTCTTCACTGTTACCAGGTTACTGTCCAATTATCCATAATTTATTCTTGTCTGATTCTCTCAAGTTAAAATTTTAGCAAGAAAATATTATGAAAACTGTCCAGCATCATGGCCACATTACAAAGGCTCACACATGGGTGTATCAAGGTATGACACGTTAAACTTTTGATCAAATTCATCACTGAATAAACTGATGTTTGAGTAGCATTCCAAGGATCTCCCAAACACTGGATGTGAACACAGGACAAGCATGTCTAGTAATTGGGGGCATGCATAAGCTCCCCGACTGTCATCACACACACAGACACGGCTAATGGGATGTCCAGGGGAGATAATGAAGTAATTCCATTCATGATGATCAATCCGACAAATGTCATCAGGTACTGTCCTGCCCATTACAAACAACCATAACACAGCTAGAGCTCACAGTAACACAAAACAAACATCAAGTACAATAAGATAATGATGTGAATATGGGCATATAGAGATATCTGCTAGATGCCATGATTCCATGCCAAGTCAACACATCATCCAAGTAATTTGTCATTGAGCAGTTTATGTATTTATTCTAAAGATAATCCTAGCACAGTCTTCTTCTGTAATGGGGGTGGGAGGGGGGAGAGAGACTAGTGAGTATCGGCCTCTGAGCAGTTCTAGTGAGTGGGTTGGGTTTAACGCTGCTTTTAACGGTATTCCAGTTATATCGTGGCGTGACAGCTTAATGTGGGAGGAAAGCTTAAAGTGATTCAGGTCTTAGACATTTACCACTTCGGTGAAACCCACGAGCACGGGTATGGTGCTGACAAACCTAGAAACATAATCGGGGCAAACTGGGATTAGAACCCACAATCTGGCGTGCCCAAGGGATGCAACTCTGCACAGTGAATCGCGGCGCCTTAGACGACTGGGCCACCCCTGCCCCCTGGGGGGGAAGACTAAAATTATGAACAAAAACTAAACTAGTCTTTGATCATGTGGCAGGACATGAAAGATTCTAAATGACTTCTAATGGCATATGATGTAATTCACTGAAATCCTGAGTAGTCATATATACTACTCAAAAACAGGTTAAGGACCACCAGATTCTTTCATGTTACTATAGTCAATCTGTCATGGCATTGAAAGAATCGGTTCATCCTTAACCTTTTGCGACTAGTATACGTCTACATGCATCACATAACAGCCTATGTTAACCTACAGCATGCATGCTTAACAGGCAAACTCTAGTGTTGGTTGGATATTGTTAATGTGATGTCATCATGTGCTTACTTGCCATGAATCATGTGGCCAGATGAACAGGGAAGTGTAGTCTGGGAGATTACATGGTGGCCACTCCACAGCTCAGTAATAACCTTAATTACTGTGAAATGTCACAAGTGTTCCGCTGTGGACCTGGAGGGGTAATGACCAAGGTGCAGTGTGTCCAGGGCCAGGTTCAAATAAACACAAGCTCAAGTCACACCCAGCCATCTGTGTGAACTCCAACATTTCAAATATATTGATCATTAGGCGTGTTTGCTGATGAGGGTGGCCAATGTATTTCTTCAAACCTCGGTAATCTCCCGTTTGTATGTGATGACTGGGGCAATGAGATCGGAAAGAAAAACTTTATGGTGGAGATTCAGATGGAAAGGAGGTGTGTGTGTGTGTGTGTGTGTGTGTGTGTGTGTGTGTGTGTGTGTGTGTGTGTGTGTGTGTGTGTGTGTGTGTGTGTGTGTGTGTGTGTGTGCGCGTGTGAGAGAGGAGAGAGAGAGAGAGACAGACAGACAGACACAGAGAGAGAGACACACACAGAGAGAGACACATTTAGCATTAATCAGTGTCATTCTAAAGGACACCAAGAAGCCCAAAGAATATATAGTTAATTTAAGTTCAAACCTGTTAACTGGCAAATGTGTACAGGAGTCATCTAATACAGGGACTATGGTAATATGGTAACCTGGTCATAAGCAGGCCTGTACAAGGGTCTCCTAATACTGAGACTATTATAACCTTGTACAGGCAGACGTATGTACAGGGGTCACCTAATACAGGGACTGTGGTAACAGAGCCAGCAGACAGATGTAGGGAAGTGTGTTGAGCGAGACCTGTTGCTGACTGGAGCTGGGGGTGGCGTCCGTCACAAGACAATGAGTCATGATGCCGACCCACTCTATAATTACACATTCCTACCACCTGACAATCTACACGGAACATGGGGTTTTCAGATCTCAAATCAAACATACATTTCCATTATAAAGCTGTCAGTGCACAACAATCATTGGCCTGATACAGGAATACATTTGCTTACTCTAATTTAGGATTGGGGGACTAATCCTTTAATCTCGGACAGACGATTGTTCAATATTTGTTTTATGTCAAACAAAGCTGAGCACTGTTTCATTTCTTCAATTCCGAGAATCAGTGGTAATAGCATACACTCTCACTGAATTAATCGAAAAAGTCATGTGATAAGCAAAATTAAACAATTAAGATTTTTTTATTCAAATCAGTGACTTCAGCCATTAGTCAAAGGGCCTAATAAAGTCAGGAAAAGTTGGCAGTCGGTCCTCACAATGCCTAATAAAAATAGTTTTGATCTTGTTAGATTAACAAACAAAACACCAAGACAAAACTATTTAGAAAGTGTTAAATTTATTATTTCATGGCCTTGAAACTCTTGAAAATCAAATAATTCTCCACTAGTTTGTAATTCTAGATTGAAAGAACCATCCATAACTTGTTCCAACTGGTCCTAACAAAGCCTGTCCAGACACCTCGGAACATCAAGAGACCTGATGAGAAATTTATAGGTGAGAAGGACCTTTGACATCAGAAGACTTAAATGGTGGGGCATATGTAGTTGTGCAATGATGGTGTGTACCACAATGATGGACAACGAAGTAGGTGGGATAAATACATGCTCTGGCCAGGAGGCATGTGGCCAGGGGGCTACAGTGACAGTAGGGGTTGTGTTAAATCATGGGCTCTCTGCTGCAGCTCATCCAGTGGGCCATGACAGACACATTACATCAGGTGCTGCTGCTTGATGTGGAGGAAGTGGGACTATTATCTGTATACGCTCTGATGGTCACAGGGACAGGAAGTCCCCTTGTCCTTGATGGAGGATTGAGGCAAAGGTGACACAAGACACTACAAAGACTTGTACCTGTCACCAGCACACCAATCTGCACCAAAAACTTATGAGTCAACTGGCATTATTTTCAGTAGATCTTAGTGTACATGTATGGACTTTAATAAGCAAAGCGTACTGGACCAAAAGACATTTCACAACTCAGGTTACACACTAGTGGTTAAATTCATAGACTGACACCATGTACAATAACACAAGACAAACATTGTTCTTGGAGTGAGTGAGTGAGTATGGTTTTACGCCGCTTTTAGCAATATTCCAGCAATATCACGGCGGGGAACACCAGAAATGGGCTTCACACATTGTACCCATGTCGGGAATCGAACCCGGGTCTTCGGCGTGGCGAGCGAACGCTTTAACCACTAGGCTACCCGACCGCCCCTGTTCTTGGAAAACATGTCAAGTTATCCAGACTTCAAGATAAGCAAAGCGCTGCTATCAGAACCAAGAGCCTGTGAAGACCTCAGCCCAATGACAGGACATGACCTTGAAAGACATACAAGTGAACAAAGGGAGCTATATTATAAGGCTACATCCAGTATTGATACATACCATTTCACACATTTCGTTTATCATCTGCTCATCAAAAAGGTCTTTCAATATTAATTTGTTATCTGGCACCTCATCTTCCAGTGTAAGAGACAGACAAGGCAGGTTGGTTTCAGGTGACATGGTGTTGATATGTTTGACACACATATTGCTGCACTGGCATAACTCACAGCATCATAGTGAGATGCTTAATGAAGTAATGCATAGGTATGTCACAGCAAACTGGTCCATGCATCAACAACACACATGACTTTCACATTTATCTCAGAATTCTACAGAAAGATACTCTAGCAGTGTACAGCAAGAAGGTGACTCTTTACATAAGAAAGACATTCTTATTATTCAAACAGCCAAAAGTGAGCGAGTATGGTTTACAAACAGGCTGTAAATAAAAGCTAGGCTTGTGCTGGTAGAGGTCAAGAACATGAATCCTGCTTATGAGTGAGTGAGTATGTTTTTACAAAGCTTTCAGCAATATTCCTGCAATATCACGGCACGGAACACGAGAAATGGGAATCACACATTGTACCCATGTGGGGAATCAAACCAGGGCCTTCAGCATGACAAGGGAACACTTTAACCACTAGGCTACCCACCGCCCACTGTTCTCATACAAATTTATGCAACCTTCAAAATTCCTTCAGCAGGCCTATTACACTTCCAAGGCCAGGCTAACATAGCGAAGTGGCCAGCCTTCACAAGTAGCACCTGTCCGAGGTACACTGCCAGGAACATATATCACCTGTAGACTTTAAGTAGGATATCAAAGATGTAACCTGGCTCCCAAGTTATAAGCCTTCTTTCATGTACTCCTCATTGTCATCCCAAATACATAACTTGATTTACAGTGGACGTTTACAAACAAGCTGTAAATACAAGCTAGGTATGTGCTGGTAGAGGTCAAGAACATGAATCCTACTTATAAGTGAGTGAGTGTGTGAGTATGTTTTTAGCAATATTCCAGCAATATCATTGTGGAGGGGCACCACAAATGGACATTGTACCCATGTGGGAAATCAAACCCGGGTCTTCGGCGTGACGAGCCAACGCTTTAACCACTAGGCTATCCCACTGCACATGATGATGGTGATGATGATGATGATGATGATGATGATGATGATGATGATGATGTTTATTGCTAGAAAGTATAGCTGCTCAGAACTTCCATATTAGTGATTATGAAGATTTTGGACCGGATAAACCTGATATAAACCGGCACTTGAACAAACCCAAGAAACATTGTGAAAATACACAGAATACAATGAATTGACAATAATTGACAAACAGTGTTTGTTAATTTATCACCACACTCAGCAATATTCCTGCGATATGACAGCAGTGATGAAGTCAACCCCAGTACACCTGTGGTTACACACCTTGGCCCATCAAGACCATAGTGCTCTAACTGACCTCCTGAACTCCATGCCGGAGTTGGCTGCATGTGCGCTTGTCATGCTGGACCCTGCGTTTATTACATCATTATTCATCCTTACAAAGGGCATGTCCACACACTATCCGGCCACTTCCATATCACTTCTTATCTTTATGGGCAGTTTAGATGTATTCAAATAGAGTTAACAATCACTTCATTTCCCACTCAGCAACTAACTTCATCGGAACCACCAGGGACAACTTGAGTGAGTGAGTGATTGAGGTTTTACACCACTGTCAGCAACATTCCAGCAATACGAACCACTACTCCACTACCCGACTACCCAACAACCTCTATGAATCTCTAAACCAATAGGTACAATTACAATATCACACATGAAGGCAAATCTTGCCTCTGCATTCAAAGATGGCATATGGAATCGTTGATGCTGACTAAGTTGAATGAGCAAGCTATTTAGAATGACCCCAAATTACAGTGTAACCATTTCACGACATTCCTTTAATGCCCTGATTGCTCTGCCAAAGAGGCGGAAAGATTTTGACAATATCCCCTCAGATAAAGGCAGATTACTGGTCTAGTTGTATCAACGCTGTGCTGCATCCAACCAATCCTACTCTTTAACATGGGAGTCGCTCAGTCCACGTAGTACTTATGCTGAAACAGCTAAATAAATCTGGCTCAAGATTTTTATTAAACATTCTGAACAATTAGGATTGTCAAAATATATAATTTATTCGGGACTTTCTTATGAAAACTTAAGCACCTGAACTTAGAAACCAAAGCCCCTATATTTCCTCCATGCACTGGTGATCTGTTCCTGCCCTAGGGCTCCAGCACCAGTTGTAACTGTCCTGCCCCCAGCTAGAGCCTCGCCAGTCAATATAACATCACAAGGGAGCATTTAGTATTATGTCCTTAGTTGAACATGCTGAATTAGGCTTTTAGATTTTACCTTTATCCCAAGCTGAGCATGATAATACAGTAGGGTCAAGAAGGTGACTACAATAATCTGTTTGACAATAAATATGGATGTTGGTGAGCCAGTATTTCGGCTTTCTGTGCAGCTCCACATGGAGACTACAAAGTGACCACCGCATACTGGCCTAGAGTGGTGGGGATCAAAGAGCCACATTCCTTGGGGTAGACAATGGTGGCAGTGAGGTGTACTCGCTTCCTGTGGTGTTGATCAAACATACCCTGTGGAGGTACCAGCCATGTAGACAAATATAGCCCACCCTGTGTACAGTTGGAAGCTGTATTCTATTTAATAGTCATTACCTCAGACCTGTTTCTTACTACACCTAGTTTTTACGATTTTATCTTAAGATGTTGACCTTCTTTTCCCTATTTGTAATATTGTATGATCTGTATCTGAAGGACACTCTCCATCCTACATGACACACAACCCAATGCCCATTTTAACAACATAGGGAGTTATAGCACTTTATCATTACAGGTGTAACAATATGTGGGTTGCGATTCGATATGTATATATACCGTACTATGGGTGCAATACAATTTGTATCCTGATACAGTACTTTCATTTCATAGCTTGATATTTGTTCTCTTTGCAGGTAGATCTCAACCCTGAATCATTTGTTTCTAAGTTTCAGAGATTGAAGCTGGGATATTGAGGGGCAGAGGCATATGGGCTAGAGGGCACTGTGAAAGTTATGCTGTTTATAAGCAACTGGGCATACTAGAGAATCTGCATAAGCAATATCACAAACACATCAGGTGACACAAAGAGTTGGCTTTACAAATAGTTTACACTGCAGAATCAAAACCCCAGACTTTGTTGTGGAAAGGAAGTGTGTTTATTCCTGAGCTGTCTGTCACCTACAACCTCCTGCTGGTGATGTTGTTCTGAACACCTGGAAGCTTCATGCACTCAGAGATTGGTCCAAGCTTAATCTAATAAGCAATAACTATGAAGTATTTACTGTATACCCAGACAGTAAGAAATGCTTAATTCCTACATTCTGGTAGGACACCTGTAAGATGTGGAATCAAAGTATAACTGTGTGATATTTCATGTTATCAGTTGACCAAGTCCTATCACATCCATGCCCCTGCCCTGATAAGACCAAATGCCTCAGGTGAAGGGCTGCTTCAAACTGGGCAGTCATCACTTCAACAGACCCTCAGGCTAAGCGACCTCACTGATATCAAGGCAGGACCACTTTACAATGTCCAGATCTTCCACTTCTTCTGATGGACAGTCACACAACCTCTACATTGTTGGGCATTCAGGCTTTCACTGCCATCATCCTCACTCAATTACCACTTCATACATGGGGCCCAATCCTGTTTAGCTGAACATGCTTTTAACCACTCTCACAGATGTACTGTGACCTCAAAAGATGCACTAGCTTTTTCATGAACTCAACTGTCGATAAGGTTATAGACATCACAAGACAAACTATAAATGTCAAACAAATATGTAAATGGCATAAAACATCCCATGACCCCTATCAGAGGTTTCAGCTGCATGTTTACACTGGACACAAAGATATACATCAGTTCTTGGCAAATAGGTAAGGTTAACTTCATTTCTTGAATGAGAAATACAACCATGATTATTTATAGACTTTTCTCACAAGATGAAATAGGTATTTGGGAAGATGCTCTGATTATTCTACTGACAATAATACCAAAATATGTGATGGAAAATTCTATTTCAGGAATGTTATTGTATCTCGCCACATTCATTGTTTGATGATGTCGCATATCATCAATGTTTCCGCAGATTGGAGATCTGTGGCATCAATCTGTTGTAACTCAGGAGAGATGAGACAGTTCACTTCTAGATTAAGCTGGGTTGTATTTCCTAGATAGACAAGACTATCACACTACCATAGACACATCCTGTACAGAGAATGCCTTCAAGAATGACAGCACCACAGAAGCAGGTGTCTTCCTGTCACTGCCTGTTGGGGCGGTTGGGTAGCCTAGTGGTTAAAGCGTTCACTCATCATGCCGGAGACCCAGATTCGATTCCATGGGTACAATGTGTGAAGCCCATTTCTGGTGTCCCCCACCATGATTTTGCTGGAATATTGCTAAAAGCTAAAAGCGGCGTAAAACCAAACTCACTCACTCACTGCCTGTGTCATCCTGGAGTACATAATGTGAAAATGTAACGTTCATGCCCAACAGATGAAGACATTCTGGCACTATTATAAACCATTTGACAAGACCAATGATAAGGTTTAAGATAAGGGCATGTTTGGACCCATTGTTTATGTCACATTTTCAGACATGATCAAATGGCAGACAACTCACCTTTTGGTCTTTCTTGTACTTGCAAGTTGTGAACTTCTTGCATGATCAAGAATGGCTTAAATGAGTGTAAAAGCTAACTTCTTGGTACTAGAAAATCTACCTCTGATTAAGACTGTGACCCAAGATGATGTTTTCACCACATGTTTGAACTGTCTTTTTGTACGTATGTTAAAATCAGCTTGGGGCAAAGACATACAAGTTCAAACATGAGAATTGTTTTTCTGAAATCCTCTAAAATTAGTGTTTGCAACACATACTAAAATTACCTATTCATTTAGCACTGTTATAAGTCCAAAACTTGCAAAAGGTAAAATCAACTTGGCCTAATTTATTCTCTGTCATATGAGTGAGTGAGTGAGTATGACTTTATGCTACTTTTTGCTATATTGCAGCAATATCATGCTGGAGGACACCAGAAATGGGCCTCTTTCAGATGATAAATTTCATAACAATTTCTAAAAGTTTTGTTAATTTATTACATAATACAAATGTTGAGGACCAAAGAAGGTTTTTGATAATACCAAATTCCCCATTGAATAATCTCATGCCTCATTTCATCCTCAATGAAAGGACATACATAGATATATACGCTGCCTTATGTGTCACAGCTTATATGCCATGGGCTGCTGGTGTTAAAATATATGTCAGGTAAACATTCTGCAGATGTAACTGGGCCAGTGTTCATCCATCAATGTCGGCTAACTGCTTTATCTGCGACCCCCGACTCGCAATATCTGGTTCAGCAATCTGCCCACTGCATAGCAGGTAATTCTACCATATATGGCTACCTGTTGATTTCAGTACAGGTACGTATACCAGGTGAAGCGTTAATCCATTCTACCTGTCGTTGACATTCTTGGCACAATCCCAAGTCGAGCGTGGGGGACCACTGTCAACAAGGTGTGAGGGAAATACAAGCTAGACTCGGAATAATGATGTCCTCACAACTTCTTTCTTACCTGGCTGAATCATACAGACTCGCATACCTTAGGAAATAGAATATGACAAAAGCTTTAATCTGTTAGTACAGACATAGATCCTAGTTACTGGAGCTTACCACTCTCAGTCTATCTGTGGAAGCTGTAAATCATTTAACCTATATTCACCAATGCTCTCTTTTGCGACATAATGTGGACTGGAGTTCATCAATATGTCATCAAGGTTCTCAAGGGACATTGGTATAAACACCTCAGTCCTACAATAGCAAACCATTAACTTCACAGCACAGCTGTATGTGAGCAAACACAATGTAACCATAAACCACAAGTAAAACCACACACAAAACCCCTAAAAGATACAGAAATGAGACTCAAAGCTACGACCTGTCACAAAAGTACATGTCCACGTTCCATAGATATCACTCATCACACACAAAGATGTAGATAATGTTTTATCATGGCAGTCAACGTAAGTTATACTCATACAGTATAAAACTCAAGCAACACTCTTCCTTTCCTTGACAAGTACCCCAGACTCTACTCATCTTATCTGTCACGATGATAAAGCATACCTCCATCTCAACAGTGAACACTTGTTTTTTTATATAAATTTATCAAGTACATTTTTTGTGCTGCAATGAGTTCCAACTGATTATTCAAACACAAAACCAAATTCTTTGTTAAAAACAAAATGTTGTTCTACAATTGTCTACAGAGATACAAAGTTCTAAACACAGAAGTGGATGGAAGCCTGTTCTATGTATTTTATAAAGTATAAAACCTTCCATAGGTAAATTCCCATTACCCTCGCTGTCATACACCAAACTGAGTGTGCCGGGGTTAGAGAGAGTTCTTCCAGTGTTTGAATCTGGGACCCTTTAAACCTTTAACAATCGGGCTATGACAAGGATGCCTTGACTTTCAACACTGATAATTTATGAGAATTTATGAGTATGAAAAATCTCCATCAGAAAGACTATGAAGGCATGAAGAAAGATAAACGTCAAATCTTTGTTTGGTTCAAGTATTCCTGGTGTAGACTCCTATGGAATGTGACATGACTGCATCATCATTTTAGGTACGTAAACATGAATACTCGATCTCTACAATTGGGCCGAGGACACTTTCTGCCCTCAATAAGTCTGTCATATAGCCCCTGAAACAAATATATCCAATACAGCCCATGCAAGTCTATAATGTTTGGCAAGTCTAGCTTACTGCAGTATCTGAAAATGAAGAAAGTCTCTGGGCTCCTTTTTATTATATTTTATAACTATAATTTAACAACTGTTTTTTTCGTTAAATATGTTCATTTCAGAGACTAGATGTTAGTCTAGGCCTCAATCTGTACGTATATCTGTTTAGAGTGAGACAAGATGGCATCCAAATCCCATGTCTCTACTGTTCCACGGGAGTGACTGATATAATCACAGCTCTAAATGAGATCAATCTTACTGTAAGTAGTATAGGTTTTCTTCTGATTGTTCAATGATAGGTCTCATTGTAATAGTGTTGTCATGTAGTAAGTCACAGCAAGGAGATATGCACCACTGGGCACAGCAGTGTGTGGCTGATGTGTATTTGTTGTTAAAGGCCACATTCAACACTATTCCAGGGATATAATTGTGGCTTGTAAATAACTGAGTCTGAATCCCCAAGTCCCACCACCAGATCCCGTGAATCCCGTCCCTTGGGACTAAATCTAACCCGAATTCTGAACAGATGTGGACACAGTAGTGTCATCATGATCTTTACCATGGTCAAGGCCGGCAGGGTAACCTAGTGGTGGAAACTGGTGGAAAATTGCTAAAAGTGGCATAAAACCTCATTCACTCACTCACTCCCTGGCTACATGGTACCCTACTGGTTGATGATCATTTTGGTCAATTAAATGTTGTCTCAACTTCATTATTCCTGGGTCCACTTGCGCAAAGCGATCTTAGCGCTAAGACCATCGAAACCCTATGTCAAAGTATGGGAGTTGTGATCATCTTAACGCTAAGATAGGTGAGGTGAGGTGAAATGGGGTTTAACGTCGCGTCCAAGATTATTGCACTTATATAGCGACGTGCATGCACGTGTATGTGTGTGTGTGGCTGCTTGTACTAGTCCGGACTGATGCCGATTTATAGTGCTAGCTCACTGAGATACCATGCCGCAGTTTAACATGAATACCCCACTCAGACACAGTATACTGACTCCGAGCCGACCAGTCCTTGTTTTAGCCCCTTAATGCCGAGCGCCAGACAGGGTAACAACAAGTACAATCTTTTAACGTCTTTTTGTATGACGCGGCCCGGGATCGAACCCTGGACCTTCCGCTCTCCGGGCGGACGCTCTACCACAAGACCACGGAGGCGGTCAACGCTAAGATAGCTTTGTGCAAGTGGGCCCAGGTCAAGTACCTACTTTCACATCTATCCACCATCTTATACACAGCTGAAGCTCTTACTTTCAGCTGCCATTTTAGTGGCAGAGCCATGCCACTGGAACTAAGAGAAAACATATCGTTCGTTCGACATGCGTCCAACATGTGACACCTAAAGCTCAGTATTACTTAGAAAAGACACAGAAAATATTCTATTGAATTCTCCTTCTTTGTAACTTGCTTTGTAGGAATGGACAATCCTTTACATGTTTGTGAATCATCAAAATGCTGGTTCCTACAAAGGCTGAAGGTAGAAGCTGCCAAATATCCTTGTCACATGTGTTAGTGTAGACTAACACCTAGCCTATGAAAACATTTCTCTAAAATAATTGTTGTTGTTTTTCTTTAAAAGAACCTTTCCTCTTCTGTTGTTTTCATGTGGAATCAAGGAAACTAGACTTGGTTTAGTTTGATCTAGACTTGCCTTGGCTTTTAGTAAATATAAATATCTATTCATATATATATATAAATATATACACACACATAAAATTCCGCAGTCATTGCGCAGGACTAGTGCTAGTGTTACTCCTGTCTTTATCAGTGAAGTCGTTTGACAAGTAATATCACGGCTATTTCTGGGACAGGCATACATTCCTGAACATACTTTGATTGTAAGTTACTGTTATTCAAAAGCAACAAATGTTGCACAAAGTGGCAGCCATGTGGCAGCAGTTGTATAGACCTTCACTCCCAGATCAATCCCTGCTCCTACACACATCTTGTATCAATACTGCAGGCACACATCTTTGATCCAGGTTACTGTACAGATTACTCCCATTATAAAGGCTTAAAATCCTGTCATGCATGCAATGGAACATATTCCAGCAGCATAATGCTAGGGTTGACTGCAGTGGTTCTATTGACCAAGTGGATATTAGTCCTAGTTGAAGCATTCAGGTTTCACAAAGGGTGTGCTTACCCTCATTGATCTTAAACCTCAAATCTTAATCACTGTTTCATACCATATTGAACCATATTCATCACATTTAATGCAAAACTAAGCACATCATTTTTTGCAAGCTTAGCCTTGTATTACTGCCTTTCATATGTGTAAATTATATATTTATGTGACAAAAGGACAATAGAAATATCACATGTTGCCCTGATAAACTCTACACTTATGACTCAAAGAATTAAGCCCCTCAATGAGCACTAGGAGACGTAATCTGGTGCCGAGCTTGTTCCAGATCACGCTTATCAATACACTACATAAAAAAAGGGTAACTTTAATATTCTGAGTATATTAAGAACATGGTAGTCAATGTAGTTTGTTATGTATTCATTATCCACACTATTGATACACACCATTAGCATTAATTATGTCAATCTGACGCTTGCCTTCATGCAGGTGCATTACAGTTTGACATATCATACATATGGATTATATATTGTCAGTGCAGAGGAAAGGTGATAAACAGCAGCATACACTAGCGCATATCTTAGCAGCTAAGTGATACTAAGACGATACTAATGCTGTTGGAGATAGGGGTGGAATAACTCTACATGCCTGGCTGGTGTATACAGCAATCAGGAGCCAATCAAGCATGGCTTCCCACACTCTTAACGCAACAGTCACTACCAGTAAGTTATTAAGAATCAATAGAGGACTCCTTTCTCTGGGAAAATGTTGTATCAGCAATGGTTCAATGATTGACTAATTGTTATAACGACTTTAGCTGGCACTGACTAGTTGTTCAAGACAAAATGAATGCAGCTGACAAAGAGGTACTGTAAGGGTAAATGTTCCGATGTTCCAGTCTTAATCCTGTCCTCTTTTAAATGAATATAATCCTGTCACTGAATTTATTCTTAAAGTATTGAAAGGGTTTCTAAATAAATGCTTCAAACTCGAAAAATATAGGAAATTGCTACACTGTGAGAGGTAAGTTTGCAAACATCAGAGGAAAGAGTTCACTTCCCTTTTGGAAAGATTATATTATATAAGAAGTATTACCTTATATCAATAAATTTTGACAACCATTACAGCTCTTGGTGTAAGAAGCACAGAGCATTCACATAGCATTACACAGGTTCTTCCCGGTGGAGTAGATTCTTAGGATTCAAATTAATGTACTAGTGAGAGTGCTATTTATCTGACAACGTCCATATGGAACAGCTTGTGAGTTTCAGAGTTTTGAGGACTGTTGAATATTCCACTATCTATATCTGTAGGAACGTCATTCCATCTACATGGAATGATTATAGTTACAACTATTTTCTGCAAATTGTGCATTTTCTGCACATTTGTGGCTACAAGTACTGTATTTTCTGTGGGGCCTGATTTGACACTTTACCCAAACCTGCATGTTTTTTTGTGTTCGACTTGTAGTTCCAATAATCTTTCACAACGAAAGTTACCAGTGTTTTGACATGATGACAAACAGGAATTTCTTACCTTCTCTAGGAAAGCATTTGCCCATTTTGTGAAAGTTTTCTTCTGAATATACACTCTCTCATCCTGAAGGGCCTTGATGCGGCCCTTCTCAAACTGCTGTGATTCCTTGAGAGACATATTGAAGTGTAACACCTCTCTCTCAGCTACCTGGCCTCATCAGGGTGAATGTAAGTCTGAAACACCAAGGACAACATGAGTACGGATGATGTAATCCCGATAACTATCTGTGTCTCATAATAGATATATTGCCACTTTCTGCTACACCCTCAGGGAAAAGTCAGTAACTTCCTGAAGACATCTATCAGCGGTATGCTGTTGCACATAATGCAAGTAGCCCGAGGGTGCACTGATTCGCATAAAAGAGTCAGAATTATTTAAATACTTCTTTCAGATTTGTCAGTAAAATCATTAAGGGTAATTACACAGATGATTTAACACAGAAGTCTTTTGAAGCTAATGAAACATGTTAGATGCCTTTACTTCTGTACAAACCACAAAACAGTACAGTTTGTAGTTTCAATGCAACGGACAGCTATATCACAGCTGGATCAGAGAAATCAGAGAAACCAGAGAATGAGAGTCGAGGGAGCAAGGATCCACACGTCACCTTGTCTGACCAACTAATGCTAATGCCTCTTACAGCAAACGTATCCTTCTCCAGACCTATTCTTGCCAGGAATCCTCACAAGGAACAACATGTACAGTAAACTATGGCTATAATAAACTCAAAGGACCACTAATAATACTTCATTTTAAGCATATGTACAGCATATATACAGCAATAGGCCGGGACCAAAACATACGTTCATTATATCTGTCAGTTTGTTATAAGTGTGTGTGAGGCAATACAAAGATTGAAACCTATGACAATGTGAAGGCCAGTTTCAAATCACCACACTGGCAATACCAAGTACCTCTTAGAATCATGTTTCTTTTTGTAATGAAGAAAACATGTTTATTGGTGAAAAAGAAATTCACTTTAGCAAAATCTGTTATAGCTCAAGAGGAGCCTTATTTGAAGTTATGGGACAGGCATTTGGGTCCAATCGCATTGACTGAAATTAATAAAGAGCACAGGCACATTGGAATTATTTACTATTAAGTTATACAAGATATTAGGCAGTCTGGCACAACTGACTGAAAGAATGTAGAAAGGTAAGTGTTCTGTCACGATATTGTTAAGTGTTTTAGTACAGGAAGTCAGCATTTTACAGTCAGGTAATGTAATAAATAAGCTAGGACTCAGTTCATAAACCTAATAGAAACTCCCAGTCATACGTAAAGGAAGATTTATACCGAGACCAAGATCTGGCCAGATCCTTTCAGTAAGCCTATCGCACTCAGATCCCAAACATACTTGACACAAAAAGAGGAGTATAGTACATGTGAGGCGTATCTCCATGTTGACCCGGACAGCTCGTATTCCCCTGAAACGTATTACACAGTGGTCACTCTGCCACTTTATATCCTATCCTTGATAATGGGCTGGAAGATGGTAATATTATACACAATGTTCGAGACGGAATGTAAGCGTCAACGCCAAGGTGACATATACAGATCAGAGGTGATCTTCAACTCAAGGGTTGCTGACACAGCCTTGGGGTTAGGTTTAATGCCAGCTTAAATATATTTTCAGTTATTTTATGGGACGTCAGCATAATGTGGTAGATATGCTCAAAGTGATGCAGATGTTTACATTTTCTTGGCATGGGTTTGATGTTTTTTGTTTGTTGTTTAACGTCACACTCAGCAATACTCTGTAAATAATGGGGGTCTGGACCAGACATTCCAGTGATTGACATCATGAGCCTCGATCCACACAATTGGGATACAATGACAACCAAGTCAGCGAGTCTGAAGACCAATTCTGCCCCGGATCTTCACAGGAGGCTATGCTGTTGACAGACGTGGGATCATAATAAGGATGAATCTGGCAGTTCAACCAACATCAGAAACAGAATCCACAATGTCTGTGAGGGTATTTCCATGCAGTGACTGACCTGCATAGCGTGTATTCCTCTCCCTCGTATTCTCCTGAGGTCACTCTACCACAAGAATGTGTATCATATCCTTAATAATGGGCAGGAAGCGTGGTAATATTATACACAATGGTCAAAATCCCTGTGTAAGCGTCCATACCAAGGTGAGATACCCATACGGATCAGAGGTAATCTTCACCAACTCAAGGGGCTGTTGACACAGCACGCTGACCCCATCCTTGGTGAAGCAGTTGACCTATTGAAACTGTGTTCATGTTGATAGAACGATGACCACAGAAACAATATCACTGAACCACGGAAACAATATCACTGATAAATAGATACTGACATGAACAAAACACTGACATGATCAAACCACTGACATGATCATAACACTGACATAATGAAGATACTGACATGATCAAGACACTGACATAACTGGACAATGTTGGACAACATATAATGGTATAATGTGGTGCTTCTCACAAGATGTGACAATCTGCCGAAGTGTATCTGCAGTGTAAAAGGGGCAGGTATTCATGGCTCCTCCTTAGAGAAACTGGACCTCTGTTATACATAGATATAGAGTGAGACTGTGGGCCTCCAGACTGAGAGGTTGATGACAGCCTGCAGGAGGTCGTTGAGGGGGAGATACTGATCTACTGGATTGTCAGGAGGGTGATACAAGCCATACTGAAGCGTGATATGTGTACTTCATAGGGAATGATTATATGTACAGGCAGATGAACACATTATATGAACAACCTGATGATCATACACAGGTGAACACATTTCTGGATCCACATGAAGATTATAGGCAGGTGAACACATTATATGAATGACCTGATGATTAAACACAGTTGAACACATTTCATGAACAACAGGGCCCACTTTCACAAAGCGATCTTAGCGCTAAGATGACCGTAACTCCCATTCTTTAACATAGGCTTACAATAGTCGTAGCGCTAAGATCACTTTGTGATGGTGGGTCCTGGAAGGGACATGGGTATATTCAAAATTGATCATCAGTTAATCACAACCAACCAAAATAATTAGTTGAATTGATTTAGACAATATTTGATAATCAAACTCACACTAATCCAATGCTGTTATGCTTCCAAGTTTACATTACAATTATTAACTTTTTAGTCTTACTGAATTTCAGAAAATGGGCATATTTGATGTCATGGTTGCAAAAATGCTTTTGTTGCTAAAGTTCATCTGATGCTTCTAGACAATTTGACATCTGTCCCCCCACTATAGACTTCCCCTTATAGTGGTAGTGTGTCCAGGTAATCGTGAAACTTGCAGGTCAGCAAAGCTTAAATCTTTACCTTCACAACATCAACTTATCATTTTGGCAGATTTGGTACATAAAACTTTCACTTGACATGGCTGCTATTTGACATTGATTGACTTTTACACAGACAGATTGAATACATCCATCAAAACATGAAGAGCACCAACAAAACATTCCACAAGTCTTGAAACTATGTCAACAACCTTATCAAGTATATCATGACAGAGAGAAACGTTCAAAAATAAAATAATTTCATTGATGAATTGAATGAAATCATGCATGTGTTAAGGGTATACACTTCATCACTGTCAAGGTCCTGCCTTTGACTTCTTCACCAGGTAGCAAGGCCTTCAAACACCCTGCTTACAGTTAGGCCCAGCTAACTGGAACAACACAGTGTTGTGGGGCATTGGGAAGGAAATGCAAAATACCAGGGGAATTTGTCAGCAAAACAAAGCCTTTAAATGTTTAACTGCAGAGTGTCTTGAAGTCCATGAGGCAACACAACAAATCCCCACAACGACCTGTCGGGGCAGCGACATGCAGGAAAAAGTCACTCCTCTTAGCTCAGATGTGTGGCCATGTTTACCATTGACTTAAGATGCACAAGTGAAGATCAGCTTAAAAGAAAAACTTTGTCGCAATTTCGAGCTTGAAGGAATATGTGAGAAACTTGCCAGTCCCCCACTGACACTGTGGCTGCCCTATGCCCTTTCAAAACACAACCACAATGTTTGAAGTCTCACATAACATAAAAACAAGTATCCCTACTGGAAGTCTGTGGACTTGACACCCTTGGTTCATTAAGAATAACTGTACATTCAACCGTAGTATCCATGCTTCGTGCTCTGTGTGTGTGTGTGTGTGTGTGTGTGTGTGTGTGTGTGTGTGTGTCTGTTTGTACTAGTCCGGACTGATGCTGATTTCTAGTGCTAGCCCACTGAGATACCATGCCGCAGTTTAACATGAATACCCCACTCAGACACAGTATACTGACTCCAAGCCAACCAGTCCTTGTTTTAGCCCCTTAAATGCCAAGCACCAGACAGGATAACAACAAGTACCATCTTTTAACGTCTTTTGGTATGACGCGGACTGGGATGTAACCCCGGACCTTCCGCTCTCCAGGCGGACGCTCTACCACTAGACCACAGAGGCAATCTGACTACAAAATGAAAATTGATACTATGTTACATTCAGACCCGAATGTCCTACCAATCTCATTACAAACTCTAGAAACACACCAGCACACCACTGACTGACGTAACATTCTGGACAAACAATTACTACATACAGTCTGTGCCAAAACCTCTAGTACGTACTTGCTCTAGCTGTTTTTTTGGCACTATTTCAGCAGATTATTTTGTCAATACATGGGCTACTAGAATCAGTGTGCTTATTAGAAAGAATGGAATTCCAGCCTGTGACTTATACACTAGTCTGAAGCCCCTGTCTAGTCTCACATTTCTTATGGTCTAGTAAGATCAGCATGTACCAGTCCATATATTAAAAACAACATCAATTGATAAAATACAAGTTCAGGCTAGTAGACGCAAAGGTCTTTGGGACAGACTAGAATTCTAATACTACTTAATCAATTAAGTCTTTAGGTTAGTAAATACACAGATATATTTATGTATTAATTTGAATAGACATATGGGAATGAACATAAACACTTAAGACGTCTCGCTGACAACACAGCAAGTACAGGTGATGGACCATATCTTCCATGTTGGAGGAAACAGATCCAGAAAAGTAAAAAAAAAAACACACCAAAATACTTCAGTTAACGAAACTATCTTTGACATCTGCTACATATTTCTGGCACAAATTATCTAATTAATCATTCCATGAAAGGAATCGTGAAGAGATTTTACTTTTAGCTTCATTGTTCCCGTGGAGATTTGTCTCCAAACTCAATGATCATAAAATCCATTTTTGTGTGCATGTTTCAGGAAAGAAGTATTAAAACAGGCCTCCGCATGGCAAATCTCACTGAGAGGCAATCAATGCTGTTAATGTGGTTACTGAACGTAGGCCAGTTATATGGAGAAATAATTGCTTCAGACTGATCAATACCCATGCGTGAGACTATCTGGCTGTACTACAATAGTTGATACTTGATAAATGGAAACACAGACATACGAAATTCTGATCAAAGAACATCTGACCTCACCAGAAATGTTCATAGGACACCTGACCTTGATAGAAATGTTCATAGAACACCTGACCTAGCTAGAAATGTTCATAGAACACCTGACCTAGCTAGAAATGTTCAGAGAACACATGACCCAGATAAAAGTGTTCGTAGAACACATGACCCAGATAAAAGTGTTCATAGAACACCTGACCCAGACAGAAATGTACATAGAACACCTGACCCAGATAAAGGTGTTTGTAGAACACCTGACCTCACCAGAAATGTTCATAGGACACCTGACCTCGCTAGAAATGTTCAGAGAACAAATGACCCAGATAAAAGTGTTCGTAGAACACCTGACCTCACCAGAAATGTTCATAGGACACCTGACCTCGCTAGAAGTGTTCATAGAACACCTGACCCAGATAGAAATGTTCAGAGAACACACGACCCAGATAGAAGTGTTTGTAGAACACCTGACCTCACCAGAAATGTTCATAGGACACCTGACCTTGCTAGAAGTGTTCATAGAACACCTGACCTCACTAGAAATGTTCAGAGAACACATGACCCAGATAGAAGTGTTCGTAGAACACCTGACCCAGATAGAAGTGTTTGTAGAACACCTGACCTCACCAGAAATGTTCATAGGACACCTGACCTCGCTAGAAATGTTCAGAGAACAAATGACCCAGATAAAAGTGTTCGTAGAACACCTGACCTCACCAGAAATGTTCATAGGACACCTGACCTCGCTAGAAGTGTTCATAGAACACCTGACCCAGATAGAAATGTTCAAAGAACACATGACCCAGATAGAAGTGTTCGTAGAACACCTGACCTCACCAGAAATGTTCATAGGACACCTGACCTTGCTAGAAGTGTTCATAGAAAACCTGACCTCGCTAGAAATGTTCAGAGAACACATGACCCAGATAGATGTGTTCGTAGAACACCTGACCCAGATAGAAGTGTTCGTAGAACACCTGACCTCACCAGAAATGTTCATAGGACACCTGACCTTGATAGAAATGTTCATAGAACACCTGACCTCACCAGGAATGTTCATAGGACACCTGACCTCGCTAGAAATGTTCAGAGGACACATGACCCAGATAAAAGTGTTCGTAGAACACCTGACCCAGATAGAAATGTACATAGAACACATGACCCAAATAAAAGTGTTCGTAGAACACCTGACCTCACCAGAAATGTTCACAGGACACCTGACTTTGATAGAAATGTTCATAGAACACCTGACCTCACCAGAAATGTTCATAGGACACCTGACCTCGCTAGAAATGTTCAGAGGACACATGACACAGATAGAAATGTTCATAGAACACCAGACCCAGATGGAAGTTTTCATAGAACACCTGACCCAGATAGAAATGTACATAGAATGCCCAATTTCGCTTGAAATGTTCATAGAACACCTGACCTTGATAGAAATGTCCCAGAACACATGACATCATCACAAGTAGTCATGTTATGGCACTTGATCAGTACACATGTACCAGAACACTTAATTATACCACTTTCTATAGAGAGTAAAAATAGGTAGCAAAACCATTCAATGAACAACGAAACACTGAATCATCATATAATTGTAAAAATAAAATAATTAAGCAATAATTAAGCGATTATTTCATCCCTTTCTCCAAATGTTAATGCAAACAAGATTACCCATTATGACATGTCAGAACAAATTTAATACTATCAACAAAATCACCAAATCTATTAAGGAAATTAAGATGTCAATATGTCTGAACTGAATAAATATTTCACAAACGCCATATGAGCTAATCGATGCCGATATATGATTATGAGGTTCTCAGCAGAGGATGCATGAATTATAGACAGGGAGATCAATGCTGACATACAAGTTGTTACTAGTCATCCTTCACTGCCCATGCAGCTGCACTAATTGTAATGATCAGCATTCATCTACGTCATGCACAACTGACCCTGTGCGTGCACCATACATCAGTGATCACCCTGCAATCCACAGTGCAGTGGGACATGTAGTGATGGAGAGAGAGAGAGAGAGAGAGAGAGAGAGAGAGAGAGAGAGAGAGAGAGAGAGAGAGAGAGAGACACATTTAGCATTATTTAGTGTCACCAAAATGAGCTTTACACAGGTGACTATTCAAAAACAGATGTTCATTTCTGGAATATATTAAAGTAAATATTGTTACATTTTAGGAGAAAACTATTCTTGACTAGCTGATTTCTCTTACTAGCAGACCAAAGAATCAGGATCCAGAAGTCCAAACTGCGAAGCAGACAGCTGATTAATATCTTTCATAAGAAGACATTCATGCAAGTAGACAAGCTGATAGATATATAGAAGTATAGAAGGCATGAGAGAGACAGTCCTCCTGTATCTGTATAATTGCAGTGTAAACTGCAGTGCTCGAAAGACTATCATAAGTGCCAGAAAAGAGGAACAAGGGAGTCCAGGAGTCCAGAGCATGGGATCGTCCTAAGTCCCTGGTGAAGCCCACTGTATGAATTAACTATGCATTACTGCAGTGATGAATGGACTGTCCTAAGATATACAAACACAGGAGTAACACAATATATCACTGAGCATTAGGCGTTGATGGGATCAGTAACACTACAGGAAATTTATACCTTCATAAACTGCCTGCAGAAAAGCTATTCTGTAATTGCATATGTGACTTATTGTTGATACCTATTCACTTGGAAAATTAAAAGGCATTTTGAAGACTGATTATTTTTCAGGTTGATGTTATATGATTCTGAATTGAATTGTCTGTCAACATAAAAACAAAAACAGATGATAGGTTCTTCTTAAATTCAAAACTGACAACACACCATTTCTTTGCTCAGAAGCAATGATTATGTTGATCTTTCAAATCTGGAATACATCAATTTATTTGAATTGACATATTAAGATCAAAGAAAAATTAAAACTGTTCAAAACATTATGAGTTCAAATATAAAAACTAATGCAATTTTAAATTTATTCCACATTGTATATTGGCCTAACAATGAATGGCTGGGAGCACCAGTCCATTCCCCCAGGCCCCCTCCCTCTGTCTCCAGCACTGAGTGACTCCCACCAGGGCCAGCGCTGGGGCTGATGACAGTCAGATGTGCCCTGTGCCCACACATCACTCCAGGAAGTGGAGACTTACCCATGTCAAAAATCAGATATGAACAATATTTCTTAAAGACTGACAGATATTTCTGAAACGTAACACATCAAAACTTAGACAGTATTATCATGATAATAATGATGTGGGTATCTGTACAGCTTGATGATTAAAGCGTCTGCTCAGGGAGTGGAAGGTCAGTGGAAGGTCAATCGCTGGCCAAGTCACATCAAAAGATGTTGAAAGATGGTACTTGTTGTTGCTCTGCCTGACTGATGGTCTGCATAAGGAGATAAAACATTGACTGGTCGGCTTGGCGTCAGTATACAGTCTGAGTAGGGTATACATGTTAAAATGTAGCAATGTATCTCAGTGGGCTATCACTATAAAACCAGCATTAATCTGACTAGTACAATCAGCCAGGGGTTCAAGCTAAGGACACCTTAAACCTTTTACTGTTAACATTGGGTGATGACAAGGATCCCTTGACTTTCATGCTCAATTTCAAACCCTGCTTTGCAGCAAATAAATAGATGAATTGTTCAATATCAAACAATAAGGGAATTGCATTCTGATACTGTTTTTTCTGCATATCAGAAGATTGCAATGACCTTCTAAATGAAGAGACCCATGAAGATCCGGGGTAGAATAGGTGTTCAGCAACCCATGCTTGCCGTAAAAGGCAACCATGCTTGTCATAACAGGCGACTAACGGGATCGGGTGGTGAGACTCACTGACTTGGTTGATGCATGTCATTGATCCCGAATGGATGGATCGATGTTCATGAAGTCAATCACTGGATTGTCTTGTCCAGGGTCGATTATTTACAGACCACCGTGATATACCTGGAATATTGCTAAGTGTGGCGTAAAACACCAAACAAACCAACCAAATTTAAATGAAGAGCAAATATTTCAACCACACAAGTGGTTTAAGTGAAGTAGCTAAAGTATTGTCAAAATCACCAGAGTTCATCCAGCAAATTATAAAGCATATCTCTACAAACAACCACAATCAACAAAAGGTTGATGTGCAAGTAAGTCGAAAAACTTCAGTGGGAGGGGGCATAGCAAAGCAGAAGGAAGTGTCCCGGCTTTGCGGCTCCATCTAGTCAACAGTTGAGAATTTCTCTTGGATAATTATGACACATGTCAGAATCCAAACTATGCATCCATGTAATTCCTCCCAACAGGTCTCATGTAGTCCAAACAAAAGTATAACAAAAACCCAAACAAGACAAATATCATACAAGTTTGGCCAGAGCCACCTGTCTCCAAACATCAGCAAATTGTTGGAGCAGAAGACCTTGACAGAACTGATGCTGCCAGCTGGTGGGCTGAACACCTTCTAAATCCTCCCTGCAGTTTGCTTCAGATGTAAACAGCAACAACTGGAAGCAAACAAACCTGACCGTCACACAAACACATCCGTGAACTTAGTGTTTGCCGCTAATGTTTTCTGCAAACATTATGGGACCACTGTTTGAGAAACAATAACACAATTTGGACAGGAGTTTTTTTCTGTACCCGCTGTAGCAATATCACCATCGTTATGACAGCCACTGACCCGTCTTACAACATACCACTTTTATGAATAATAATGAACAGTTTATAAATCAATACATCAGTCATATACCTATTTGCACTGCCTGATCTAATAGTATCTTCCTCAGATAATCATTCAGTATCAATCTTTTCCTCTAAGTCGGTCGCAAGCACTGAAAATGTGGTTGCTCTATCTTCTAGCAAAGGTTTCATAACTTTCTGCTGACAATGTTAGAAAACATTGCATGCTATCAGAGCTGATGAAACAGACAACAGTGCCTCACGCACTGTACCCACATAGAACTCGGACCTTCTATACAACAAACAAGCACAGCATCCAGTGGACCACCATAAAATCACAATGGATGACGCTGCTATCTGACATCAGGGGAGCTTGAAAAGAATTCATTTATACACATTGATGCTATGGTTGGCGATTCCACAGCCAAATGCAACAGTATTATGAAACACTAACCTTTGAACTGTTGAAGGTAATTATGGCTGCATGTTACTGACAAAAAAACTACATTCCAGTGAAGACGTAAGGCTAGACATCTTGCCTAGTATCCAGTTTGTCATTGATGTATTCCAGGGTTTGTCTCAACAAACCAACATGACAATTGACACACACTCTGGAGCATCCATCATTAGTGACGAAGTGTCATTGGTAAACATCTTGATTAGAATAAATATAGACCTGAATGACCCAGCAGTGACACGAGCAGCAACCACTGAGATGAGGCAATTCAGAGGGGTAATGCTTCCTACTGGTCGTGTATCAACCGATACTGACCTGAACCAACACCAGGATAGTATCTTTGTTAGCATCACTGACATGCAAGAAAAACACAGAGTGGATAGGGTTTTGTCACATCCCTATCATAGCAATTGTATACACCAGAGCAGCCATTAAAGCAAGTAAGTGAATGGGATCAGAGTGAGTAAGTCGGGCTTAACGCTAAGGCATTCCAGTTATTTCACGGTGTCAGCTTTATGTGGGAGGAAAGCCTGGTGTGATGAAGGTCTCAAAAAATGAGTTAGGTTTAAAAGCTGAGAGCTGATCTACCTATGATACACCTAGGGATCTACTTATTCTATTCAAAGATGTTCAAACTAGACAGCATCTTACATGGTCACCACCGACTACCAGTATGGGCAGCACATAATTGCCTAGGAATATTGTTACACATGCTGCAAAACAAATAAGCATGGAATATAACAAATGTTATATTTGGGAGACATCTTGCTTGTATTCAGTTTGTCATTGATGTATTCCATGTGTTTAAAGCATATGTCAATATGACATGTCCATTTTGTGTCCATTTTTCAGTCTAGTCAAAGTCGTTGCCATAGAAACTCAAAAAAATACTTTTTTTAAATGCCAAAGTATCAAAAGGAAAAAGGCCTACCTATGTGCCGATTTTGGTTAAGATATCTCTCATGGCTTTTGACGAACTGAGGGTATGACGGATGGATAGCACAAATTCCTAAATCCCCCTTCCACTTCGTGGCGGGGATAATAATTCCCCTTTTCTCCAAGTTTAGATCAGTTGCTCTGACAGTGAGTGGTCACAGGGCATTACTATACATGTTAACAGTGCACAAAACAGCAACACCTTGTATCCATCCAAGCAAATGGAGAGCTCTTCTGACAGAAGAAGCCACACAATTTACATAACAAAATGTTGTTTTTGTCTTCTAGCAAATGTTCTTGAAACTGTACCATAAATGAGGTAATAGCATTCCTTCCAAACAACCACACAGTATCAGATAAGGGAATGTCCCAATCCAACCCAGCTGCAGACTCCCATATCTCTACAAATGACATTTTGATAGCAATAAAAGAACAAAAAGCCATTGACAGTCCCAAAGAAGCTTCAGAAAATGAAATATTCTTTCAGCTAAATCAAGAACTATGAACCAAATCATAATCCAAGTTTTACATAAACTAGTCATTTTACGGTAAGCAGATCAGTACCTACTACCCAGACCCACTATTGTCCCCATGTCTTCCAGCCTGCTGCCAGAGTGCACCTACACAATCAGCAGGCAATGGAGCATGGAAACATGCACACAGACAGCTCATAACTGTCTCCCGTCAACCATCAGTGGAATGTTCGGCCTATGTCAACAATTTAGTTTATAGGCTGGAGCAACGCTGGCTACTGGATACCGTCATACGGTTACAGTCGACACTGCGTTCAAGTGTCACCAACATGCAGTCAATGTCACATGACGGCAGTACTTCACTGTTTTTCTACTGATCTATATATACATGTTACAAGTACGCATAATAACAGTTGATTGCAAAGATGAGTGCCCATGCCCATTATTAAAGCATGGCACAGTGAATCAACAATCAATGTTGTTTTTGCTATAAAACTGACCAGGTCAAAGATCAAAGTTGGTTTTCCAAGATGTTCTTTCTTCACTCTATCCATGGTCACCCAAAACCCGCTGGTTGATGCATGTCATCGTATCCCAGTTTCTAATCAATTTTCATGATGTCAATCACTGGATTGGCAGGTCCATACACAATTATTTACAGACTGCCGTCATATATCTGGAATATTGCTCAGTGTGGCGTTAAAAAACAAACAAATTAATTTTGAACCACAAAGTCGCCTCTTATTACCAACACAGGTTGCACAGGATCAATTCTTCCCCTTACTTTACCTCAGGTAGATGGGCACACATACTGAGCTTGGAGACTGTGCATGGTTATTGGTCCAACTGTCGACCTGTACGTATAAACATGTCAGCAGGACCATCAACCAGCATGTACAGACAGTCACCAATACATTCACTGTCAATGCGCTGTTGAAGTCTGTCAACAAAGAGAAACTGAAAGACCCCATATCCCTTTTACTTCTATAGACTGCTAAGACATTCATGCGTCTTTCTTTCAAATTAACTGACAGGACTATCGAGAAATAGCTAGCAGGGACTGCAATGAAGACGATATCATGGACATTTCATTCTAAACATATTGCCATCACTTACATTTTATTACTTTAAAAATAGTGAAATAGTAATGACTTTTATAATTAAATTTGCTTAAACAGTATTTGAAAGTAACAGCTTCAAATTTGCATGTCTGTTTATTTAACAATTTTTGAATCTCAAGCTGAATCATGAAAAGAGGCTTCACTGCTTGTGAAGTCCTGGACTGTGGTGTAGCGTGTGACTCATAGTCAGAACACAAATAGTTGGGAAGGTTTTATGACAAGAAAAAGGTTTGCAATACTCTAAATGTTTCAGTACTAAGCAAGTGTACAAAGGAGTAGTGGCTTGTTATACTGTTCTCACCTTGACCAGTGCCTGCTACTGCTAGTGCAACAAGTGAGCCTGTCTATGTGTAGCTATAAGTGCGACATTCTCTACCAGGTATGAAACTGTCAGCCTTGACACACAACCCACCCACCTGCCAGTAAAAACAGCCTCTATGTTCTCCAAGCAAACAGTGGGTATCCAAAAAACATCCAGTGACAGAAGTGTGTAGGAAGTGGAGCTGCTTGCCTAGGTATGAAGGAGTCCAGTTAGTCACTTGGCGGGACACAGCACACATTCAAACCCACCACTTGTAGCCACGCAGGCAAATGGTGTGAATCAAGGCCTACACATCAGGTCTCCAGTCACTGGGCTGACCCAAAGAAAACATGCCTGGGGGAGGCTGGAGGGGGTGGGGGACACTAGGTGGAGAGGACTGGAGGGGAGGTGTCCTGTTGGCAGAATAGAAAGAGGAAGGAAGGAGGGGAGGGGAAGAGGGGATGGAGAGAGTTGGTGGGGGAGAGGGTGGAGCCTGTCTTGTCTTTTTCGTGACATGATGTCATCAATGGGATCATGTTTTTGTGTCAGGTTCACACTTTCTCAGAACAATAACATCTAACAAGCACCTGTTTCTAACACTGAGTGCAACTTAGTATGGTCTGGAACTTATAACCATTACCTTGTTTACTATTGTTGCTCACTGGAACTTGGGTTATGTATTTATTACCTGACAAGTTTTTATTCAAGTCATTATTTGTATTTTAAATTACAAACTATGTACAGAAAATTTTATAGAATGGAACTTATGGCAAAAAGAATAAAATGTATGCATTATTCCTTACATAATAAAAGGTATTATATTTTATATAACAAATTGTATTATATTTCACATAACAAAATGTATTGTTTTCACTCAACAAAATATTGTTTTTTTCACATAATAAAATTCTTTACATAATAAAATGTATCATTCTTCACATATGAAAACATAACCGTAAAACTATTTGTATGAAATCTTTTATTAATAACTAATCATTTGTCTTCATCATTTTGGAAAGTAGTTCAGAAATTAGAGAAACCACTTTCCTAATCCTCCTGAAGAGATTTAAGTAATGCCCTAAAGTCTTATCAACACCTACTGTCAAAGGCAAGTCCAAGGCCAAGCAGAGTGAGACAATCAGAGTTGCTAGTGGCCTGTTAACAGTGCACATGGAGGGCCTCCCCACACAATACCATGGTGGTAATTGGGTGGGTAATGACAGACACCACCACTGTCCACACAGCCCCAGAGGTGAAGGTTTATCTGGCCTGGAGTGTGTTATCTCAGGCCAGACATTCATCCCCCATGTATCAGGCATACTTCTGTAGATAGAGTCACAACACCCTGACCATATGTCCTGGGGGGTCACAGATACTGGCCATTTCATGCCCGGTCACCTCAAGCATGTCCTGGGGTCACTGTTCCCAGCCATGTCCTGGAGATCATTTCAGGGGCAGGACTCCTCCGTCAGATGTGCCAGGCATTTTGAGATCACTTCCCAGTGGTTCAGGGGCAAATCTGAGACTGGTCGGATGTACTGAACATTTTGAGATCACTTCCCAGTGTTTCAGGGGCAGGAGTCCCCCACCCCACCCCCACCCCCCCACCATACATACCATTAGGCTACCTGACCCACTATGTACATACCATTAGGCCACCTGACCCACTATACATACCATTAGGGCACCTGACCCACTATACATATCAATAGGGCACCTGACCCACTATACATACCATTAGGGCACCTGACCCACTATATATACCATTAGGCCACCTGACCCACTATACATATCAATAGGGCACCTGACCCACTATACATATCAATAGGGCACCTGACCCACTATACACACCATTAGGGCACCTGACCCACTATGCATACCATTAGGGCATCTGACCCACTATATATACCATTAGGCCAACTGACCCACTATACATATCAATAGGGCACCTGACCCACTATACATACCATTAGGGCACCTGACCTACTATACATACCATTAGTCCACCTGACCCACTATACATACCATTAGGCCACCTGACCCACGATACATATCATTAGGGCACCCGACCCACGATACATACCATTAGGGCACCTGACCCACTATACATACCATTAGGGCACCTGACCCACTATACATACCATTAGTCCACCAGATCCACTATACATACCATTAGGGCACCTGACCCACTATACATATTATTAGGCCACCTGACCCACTATACATACCATTAGGCCACCTGACCCACTATACATACCATTAGGCTACCTGACCCACTATGTACATACCATTAGGCCACCTGACCCACTATACATACCATTAGGGCACCTGACCAACTATATATACCATTAGGCCACCTGACCCACTATACATATCAATAGGGCACCTGACCCACTATACATATCAATAGGGCACCTGACCCACTATACACACCATTAGGGCACCTGACCCACTATGCATACCATTAGGGCACCTGACCCACTATACATACCATTAGGCCACCTGACCCACTATACATACCATTAGGGCACCTGACCCACTATATATACCATTAGGCCAACTGACCCACTATACATATCAATAGGGCACCTGACCCACTATACATACCATTAGGGCACCTGACCCACGATACATATCATTAGGGCACCTGACCCACTATACATACCATTAGGGCACCTGACCCACTATACATGATTAGTCCACCTGACCTACTATACATACCATTAGTCCACCTGACCCACTATACATACCATTAGGCCACCTGACCCACGATACATATCATTAGGGCACCTGACCCACTATACATACCATTAGGGCACCTGACCCACTATACATGATTAGTCCACCTGACCTACTATACATACCATTAGTCCACCTGACCCACTATACATACCATTAGGCCACCTGACCTACTATACATACCATTAGGGTATGATGACATGCCAGTCAAGTCACAAGAAGGACTTTAAGGTATAATGATTCAGATAGGAGTTTGTTTGTTGTTTAACGCCAGGACACTCAGCAATATTCCAGCTATATGACGGCTATCTGTGAATAATCATGACATAATAAACCAGACAATCCAGTGATTGACATACGCAGTTGGGATAGATAATAGGAAAGTATCATAGTGTGAGTTCATTTATTGGTACAGAATGATAAAAACAAGAAACGTTATCGAAGTGATTGAGTATGGTTTTACGACGCATGGCGGAGGTCATCATGACACACTATCAGCCACCCGCGTGTGTGTGCAGTAAATAGTCCACACTATAGGGGCATGATGGCTCCTCTTGATGCATGATTCATTTGAGCCATACCATTCTCCCCCGATTACCAAACAGATTCATGTGAATATATATATATGCATTGTCGAAACGAGCGAAGAAATTTCAAAATCTCAATGAATAAGAGATGTCAGAAATAAGAATTTAAAAACTGTTTAGAATGGAATAGAAAAATAAAATATAAAAGACCAACAGCATAAAACGAATTTTGGGGTTATTGTAAGTTCTTTTTTTTGTCTGGCCTTCTTTTGTAATCTACCATCCAATCTACCAATAATGTCAGTAATACTATGTAAACCATAAAAAATAGAATTATGGCCAAAGGGAAGAACACGAAATCCAACCTCTCAGGAGAAATAATACCAACATGTGCTGCCTGTTCCCATGTTATTAGTCCTTAGGGTTAACCCTTCAGTGCATGGTTCTTAGGGACATTTAAATCCTAGTTGGGCAAATAAAGGGGCACTCTGCATGCCCAATGCTGAGAAAGCTTCCTTGAGACAGGAAGTGTGTACCAGGATGCACGGGACACACACATTGCAAGCTGCCACACTTACAACAAACGACATTCCCGTTAGAATTAATCTATCTGAATTGAATGTAATGTAAGTGGAAACAAGCATTCCTCCTGACAGCCTCATCTCTACAAGCAACCGCACCAGTACAACACAAACACTGTTCATTGCGTCCCTCTTATCACAAAAACAGACCAATTAAAGTCACCGTGACAAGTTACTGCCAGGATATGTACAACATTAAGATAGCAATCACTCAAAAAGAGCACAACGGCTGTGATTAACTTGACTTCATGGTGTAGGAAAGATGCAGAGATTAATTTCCATTCATTATCAGTACTTATGAAATATTAGTCGGCATGTAGTTATCTTCTGACCCTCGATGACCTAGCCATTATCACCTCTCACATTACAGGACATGGTTAAACCTGGCCATTATTCACAACTGAAGACACTGCTAGTTGAATGCAGTAATACACAATTAACACTAGTGTAGATAACACAAAGCTGAGTGTGCTCATCAAGGTATTCTCCACACGTGACTAGCCTGCCGAACCAAGTTGCTAGACCTGTTTCCCTACACTTGCATAAGTCTCTAAGGCAATAATTATTAGTTTAAATCATAATTTCTAGATTATGTAAATAATAAGAACAAGTTGTCCCTATAAGAGACTAGAGTCCTTAGTACTTTTCACATATCTAGACTTGCCTGTTAGGAGGATAGAATTACTACACATCCGTTGACTTTTCTTTCAGGTCAGCCTTGGAACAAGGCTAGTGTCTCCCTCTCCCCCTCTTCCCCCGACCCAGTGACTAGTGGTCTGCATGGGACCTACATCTCCTACGTCAGTGTCACTGGAGGGCACTGTCACCAACAGACACTTGCCACACTCTCTGTACAGTAGCTTACTCATCCTGGGAAAATTCACAATATTTTGTACATTGAAAATGGCTTCTTCAAATTAGGTGTAATTGCTGTATGTGTTCATATGCCATATTGGGTTATAATTGCTGGTTATTCCTAGTGTAGTCTGTTTTTCCTGAAATGTGATCAGTGTGAGTCAGTTCTAATCACCGATTTCAACTGCACAGGGCGTGATATCCTATGATTCAATAACTCTCCACCTTCCATTTCCTTCATTTTAGAAACAGTAGAAATAATGATTCAGGAGATGACATTGTAATGCATACTACTCAAAAGAAGTTAAAGAACAGCTAGTTCTTTTATATGTCATAACTTCTCTCGTGTAACAAATGTTATATTTTGGATAACACTTTCTTAGAAATGTACAGATTCTAGTACTTTTTTTCCCCATCGGGGATTCAAACCCACACTGCCAGAGTGAGGTACCTAATTGCCAGCACAAAAGTCAGCAATCTAACCCACTCAGCCACCGAGGCTTCCACAACTTCTCTTGTGTAGTCATGTAGTGTGTGTGTATGTTAGTGTGTGTGTGGTGTGTGATGTGTGTGTGTGATGTGTGTGTGTGTGTATATGTTAGTGAGTGAGTGGGGGGGGGGGGGTGGGCGCGCAGACAGGACTATGAGAACTGATACATTAAATAAAAATATTTTTGAAGTTGTTTCAATATGAAATAGATTTTAACAGTATTTAGTACCATAAATAGAACTTTCAAAATAAATGTGAAAAACCTTTACAAAATAACAGAAATGCAAAATGAGTTCCTTATTCCAGAAACCTGAAGGCATGAGCATCCTTGTTTTAACTATTGAAAAATCATTTATTCATTTCATAAGTCTGTCAAACCCAGTGTCTATTCAAGGATTTACAGTAATTCTAATATAGCCACAGCTGACACCATGAGTCAGGCCAGTCTGCAGTGAGTGGGATCGTCTTGACATACATGCACTGATACATTCTTATAGCTATGTTCACTAGATTTTAATCAGTCCTTAAAGGTGCATGAAAATACCAGATTGAGTATTGTCACTCTAGCAAGTTCAGCGACATGATCCAAACTCCTTCAAAGATACTGCACACATATAACCGCAAAGGCCACAACGACAGTTCATATCAGCCTCATTGTTGAAGAGTCCACTCACCCTGATAACACAACCACCTGTATCCGACAGTATACTCACATAAGAATTCCCTAAATGCTTTCTATTCTCCTTGAGTAGGCTTTCCTTACACCGTCCGTGCTGACTAGATTAAATCCCTGTTTGGTAGTATATCCTAACTAGCTCACACCACACCGTGTATCCTGTCTGATGTGTTTCTTGTTGATCTACACAATCTTAACATACATGTGGTCGAATATTTGTAGTTACACATAAAACATGAACAACATGGGTACTCCAAGTGAGGCAAGTGCTGGTATATTCTGACTTAGCTCCACCCAGCCTGTCAATCATCAGGAATATTAGCTGTGGAATGTTTACATAGGAAACCCTGCCCAAACTGGGTAGCGACAGGCCACTTGCTACTTACTTCATTTGTTTCTACCAAGAAAACAGACAGGTGAAAAATAAGGACTACTTAGGAGGATAGGATCATGACGAGGAGCTGAGAAATGTAAAAGTGGTGTATGACAGTGTTATTGCTCTATCATGCTCAGCAAAAACTTCAAATTCCTCTACACTCCCAGGTGAGCTTGTCATATATATCTCAATGACAATGATAAAGTTATTTGTCAGTGCATAAATCTTGAATACCTGCACACCACACCATGTCCAGTGTTATCATGTACTCAGCAATATTTACCTGTTACTTACCTGGACCCAAATGTACCCCAAAAATATGAAAATGATGCAAATCTGTCATTACAATAGCAGTATTTTCAAATACACTAAAAAATTCCAAATATTTTCAACTTGTCAACCACTTTGAATTCACAATGTCTGAATCATGCAAGCAGAGATATTCAACATAATAAACCTCAAAGAAGACGTTGGCATACTCCGTCCACACAATGACAGACTCCTAGCAACAAAAGTCTATTTCAATCCATACGTTGGGATGAAACCTTTTCGTATAATTGATTCACAAATGTGATAAACTGGAAAAACAAGTTCAATGTTGCCGTCTACCTCGTTAATAACCCGTTCAAGTAGAAAGCAAATACTGCAAGTGCGCTGGCATGCATGCTACAACGTTAAATAAGATTAACTCTTGAGTTCCTGAGGTGAAAAAGTGCAAAGCAGGTGCTTAACGAGGGAACTGAACACAGAGACGCTTGTGAACGAAGTGCACGTCTCCTCGACATCCTGCATTCACTGCAGCACGGTTGATATGTTCATTGCTTGTCATTGTTGCATATCTGAGTTTGAACCATCAGTAACCAAGACAACGCACAAAGAAACTGTTTCAGAAGGATCTGCAAGAAGACATGGACACGGGTGGCATTCATTTCTGAATAGTAAACATTCAAAAACTCAATTCAAAAAGAAAAGATCACACTGTACATACCAGTACTACTGTATGATATTTCTGTTTGTATTTATCATCAGCTCAGCTTCAGGGACAGAAGAATAAAAAAAAGAAAATTAAAAAGATTTAAACAAGTATTTGTCACAGAGTGACGAAATATCCCCCGCCTGTACACCATAGTACCAAATATGAAGACAATCCAGCGATTAGTTCTTGAGATATTGTGGCAACACCGTTTTCCAACTCCAAAAACAGATTTGCCTGCTGTGACCTTGAAAATGGGGTCAAGGTCACCAAATCTGACAGGTGTATGCGGTGTCTGTATATACACTATAGTTCCAAACATGAAGACAATCCAGCGATTAGTTCTTGAGATATCGCGGCAACACTGTTTTCTAACTCCAAAAGCAGATTTGCCTGCTGTGACCTTGAAAATGGGATCAAGGTGACCAAAACCGACTGGTGTCTGCGGAGTCTATATATACACCATAGTTCCAAATATGAAGACAATCCAGTGTTTAGTTCTTGAGATATCGCGGCAACACCGTTTTCCAACTCTAAAAGCAGATTTGTCTGCTGTGACCTTGAAAATGGGATCAAGGTCACCAAAACCGACTGGTGTCTGCGGAGTCTGTATATACACCATAGTTCCAAATATGAAGACAATCCAGTGTTTAGTTCTTGAGATATCGCGGCAACAAACAGGTGGGACGTACGGACGGACGTACGGACGGTCGTGAATACTATATCCCCCGCTTCGCGCTTTCGCGCGGCGGGGGATAAAAAAAGTTTTAACCCAAACACTTCCTTTGGTGGAGCATGCAAGTTGTTTTGAGAAATGTGCAAATACAGTTCACTATTCGACCATTTTTGTGCTGTATTCTGAGTTCACTGGTTCTTCTTTCAGTCATGAAGGCTTAAAAAGCAAAGGACTTAAATGATTAAAAACAGTAAGCGCAGTCACTTCCACCTGTGAAGATCCTGGATAGAATTGATCTTCAGCAACCGCTGCTTGTTGCAAGTGGTGACTGGATCAGGTTGTCAGACTCAGTTGTTGATGCATGTCATCGTATTCCAACTGTGTAGATCAATATTCATGATGTCAATCACTGGATTGCCTGGTCCAGTCTTGATTATTTACAAACCATCATCACATAGCAGAAATATTGCTAAGAGTGGCGTTAAACAAACAAAGAAACAAAACAAAAAAACACTGTTACTTCCTTTCTTTGAATATCCACCAATAAAACATAACAGATATTTTGTGACAGGGTAAACTGTTATGACATGTACTTAAGTGGGCGACCTTGTCCATAAAAAAACCAACATTTTCATTTCAGAGCTGGACATTAACTTAAGACAATGGGAGATGATAACACAAAGATAAGATGCATAATACTTGTTACAGCTAGGTATCACCATTTAACAATACATGTTCAGCCACAAACCATATATGTACATCATAACCGATGTGACAGGTTTCACTGTTTACCCTACAGCAATATCTTGAAATGAACAACACTTAGACTATAATTTCATCAATTGACACATTACATTACACTGGGTTGACAACATATTTTCTTCAGACAGGTACCATAAGTCTGACATACAATTTGCTAGAAAAATGAAAAACTCTTCCAATTAAAGTGCTTTCACCTTCCTAAAGCCAGCATCACTTTTCATATTTTCATATTTTCACAACAAAGTCAGGTAACCCGGGTTTTACTGTCTTAATTTGGCATTTGTTTGGTCAAGCACAATTCTCTATTCATGCACACACAAAGTGGACTAATTACCTAGGAAGGTGTTAATGATGTCCTTCTTGCATCTCGCCACATACATGACGTGTTATCCCAACTTGTCCACAAGTGATGTAGTTGTGGAGATGGGCAGAAGCTCGCTCTAGCCGAAGACAACAACCCATGAAACCTGCCTGTATGTCGAGGAGAACCACAATGTCACAGCTTGCCTTTACCCACATTATACTCACAGACAAAACCCCCAAACAGTTTTTTTTCACTGAAAACCACAGCTTGAATTGATTGAAATGCCTATGCTGGTTTACTCGGACATCTTGTCGTTCCTCCAACAAATCCATACATGCATCTGACGCACCATATCGGCATAGCAGGATGACTACTGATGCAAGTAGCAAGTGGATGACTAATGTCATTCATAACCATCAAATCTAACCATTTCTATGTAAAACATACAGCTTTTACCCTTTTTATGGTGCCTGCGGCATGCCATAATCCGGCTACTCAATCCTTAAACCTCCATGTTGATACAGAGGGAGTGAAGTCTGGAAAGAGTCATAGCTTTTGTAAGCTATGCCTGGAGAAATTCAATGTTGGACAATTTTTTGGTCTAAAATAATCCACACCTAAGTGCAAGGAGATACTTTTCTTATTTCAAAATGTCGTTAAATGTCAAGAATATGGTCATTTTCGCCCATTTTGTCACCACCTCCCCACCCAACATTGAACACTATAACATGAAACTTGACAAATGGTTAGTTTGGGCACAAACATTAACTTAGGATTGTGATGTGGGGTTTTTCAAGTTGCATTTATATCCCTAAAGGTATTTTGTAACAAAAGCAATTGATCAGATAAACTTTCCGTGTCCCTGAAGCACACATGTACAGAATAACCCTTTCCCAGCCGCCCAGTGTAACATGTAATTTGTAGCATAGCTGTTTGCCCTATTGGTACATAAATGAAATCCAATCACACAGACAAGGGGAGTGGGAGTTGAACTGAAAACTCAACAGAATGAAGTCTTTGCTAACTGCAAACATAAACTATTCATATCAGGTCACAATAAACTCATTACCGGTTTGGGATTTCATTCAAATCGATAGGTGTGAGGCATTTAATTTTTTCTCTCTTATTTACTCCAAACAAACCGTTTAAGGCATCTGTGGAAACTGTCGAAGGAGAAAGCATGTATGTTTGCTATTGTTTGGTAGAAATATGAATATGTTCATTTCACACATTTTCATGACTTTCTTGTGTGTGGGTACTTGGACAACAAAATGGTGCAAGAGACTCTGGTATGTGGTAGGGAAACAGGAGAAGAAGATCTCATCAATAATGTCTATGAGCATGACAAAGCAAAAATAATGAGGATACTAAAATGTTGCTTCAAATTTGTTTCTGTTGTTGAAAACGTTTTCTGAATAGGATCATGATGACCTGATGATTGACCTTTTCCCCAACATGATGCAGTATTTGGAGTAGGTCTTGGAGAAGCTCTTGGAGGGCAAACAAATTAGTTTCATTCAAAGGGATAAAAAGAAAACAGCATGTCCCACTGTTCTCTGTTCTAGGGTCAGCCAGTAACTGAAAAGTATGACGAAGGCCAAAGTAAGGAGGTCTGGGACTTCTTCACATCAATCTCTCAACACTATTGATCCACTCTAGGATACTGGACCTCTTGCTTTGGCTAATATACATAACTTAAGGTATTACAGAAACCTTTCGTTGTTGAATTAAGTTCGTATCTCACCAGCAAACAAGCAGCAAAGCTTACGAAAAGTATTCAAAATCAAATACAAACCAACTATTCCCTAATGTAGTGGAGCAGAAAACTATTTCAAAATTATTCTGGTCAATGTGTATCAAATTAGTGCCGACCACCGGAGCCAGTGTGAACATTGTTTTTGTGGCTGTGTATATGCACAGCTTGGAGTGATTCTGACCCAGATGGGGCAATGTCACATACACTGCAAGTAATGCACGTCATGTCTACATTCACAGTCATGTGCTCTGGGTTACATATGATAAGTATGCTGAGAATGTAGTTACCAATGATCCTTTTTATGACTGTTTCAATGCAATGGGTATGACATTCTTTGAAAGTACAATGTTTTGTGGAATACTCTTAAGCACTTAACATGCTTAAGTTGCAAAAACAAACAAATCCTGAAAGTGTAAACAAAACAAATCAAACTACAACTTGCACAAACACCAATCCAGCACCATAAGTTTTATTATTTGTTTGTTGTTTAACGCAGCACTCAGCAATATTCCAGCTATATGACGGTGGTCTGTAAATAAGACAATCCAGTGATTGATATCATGAGCATCGATCCATGCGATTGGGATACAACAATAAGCATCAACCAAGAGAGCCTGATCACCTGATCCCATTAGTTGCCTCTTACGACAAGCATAGTCGCCTTTCACCGCAGGCATGGGCGGCTGAAGTTCGCTGAACACCTATTCTAACCCGGATCTTCACCGAGTGGAATGTGATCATCGAAGTTAATGAAAACCACTCAAGATATTAAAAATAGGCATGTTTAGCTTGCATTATTATATAACATATAAATAAATTCACAAAATAATCACACCATAAATTGTCCCTCAAGACAAACTGAAACATGTAGAACAATTCTTGTCATGTGTTATTTTGTGAATTTCTTCATATATGTGTGTGTACATATTATTATTAAAATTGTAATTATTATTGTCATATATATTATTGATTGACTTGATTTACTTCTAATTATTACCATTTCCTTTTTTGATACGTGAAGTAAAATAAGTGCACCATTTTGCTTATCATTTACACAAAAATCAATCAGCAATTGACTTGTTTCTGACCCAGTCTCCATATGTTTCACTACAAGATCAGTGATCACCTAAAAAGGCTCGTGAATTGATCCAATCCGGGAGAGTAAATGTGTTATTGACAGTCGCAACATATATATCCGGCAGGCTGACGGGCGGGGGAGCCACTTTCCCTGAATCAACACAATACACAATAGAGGGAATTCCTTCCCCGCGAGACTGGCGTAGGGTCCTGGGGCTTCCAGCCTTGTGATCACACTAGGAGTGGTTCGCGTCACACTGTGGGTATGACCAATACAAAGACGAACTCTCTAAACCTCACAAGTGTAACCATATCATTCATAACTTGTCAGTGCGTACCGTGAATGGGTGGGTAGGAATTATGTTGTGGGTTTGCCACAAGTTGCAGACTACAGACAATACTGAAGTGAAGCTGTTCAAATATGGCCCCCTTGATGGGAAATTCATGCTGGTTCACTGAAATGTCCTATATTATCATGGAACAACCTCTTCACAATGTACATTAAGCACACTGAGTCTGGACATCATTTCCATAGCTTTAATGGAGACCCGTCCTAGATGCCATACCTATCAAAATGATACTTCTCAAAATGAAAATCACCATCATTTCTATTTCCTATTAATTCCTTACTATTTCCATTTGTACAGTTGTAAAGATTCTGGAATCAATATTTACTACTAGTCGTCCATGCAGTGATTATTGCAGTGAGCCTCTATTGCACCTGGGAACTCGGTCAGTGCCCATGTGTCACTGAAGTGTTGCTTATATAGTTCTGACTACTGGTGCATATTTGTTACAGATTGTTACATTTTGTGTGTCTAAACAATAATATTTTCACTTTAATATTGTCGACATGTTATTCGCTTGTAATATTATTGATTGACATCATGAGCTTCAGTCCATGCAATTGGGATACGATGACATGCATCAACCAAGTCAGTGAGCATGACCACCCAATCCCGTTAGTCGCTTCTTTTGACAAGCATGGGTTGCTGAGACCAATTTTAAACGGATCTTCACAGGGGCAAGTTCATTTTGTATGAGTTTTCTGAAAAGTTTTGGGGACTTATGGGTAACTGAAAAGAAAGTACATGCATTTCTATTTTTTTCAGCAATTGTTCATAACATGTCATATTGGTCTACTAATATAATAATGACATTAATATGTTCTAAACATCAGCAAGTTCCTCCATAGTGTAGGAGGACACATTAACATAATTAACAATGAACTGGTCCAACAGCTGCAGAAGGAAGTGTCCATCACAGTCCAATGACATGGAAATAGATGCAGGTTGACATTAAGTTGTTTCCCTGATTTGTGAGTTTCCTGGCCTCACCACCATCTGACTGTGTGGGTTATAATTAGGCTGATTATCAGTTGAATGTCCAGTCTCCTGATATGTATGTCAACCAGTTGACATTCGATATTCTCGTTATAATTATTTGATTAAAAATGATGTTGGTAAGTACATGTACTGACATGACTGTTAGACTAACATCTAGTCTAACATGACTGTATCCTCATAATTCTGCAAGTTAATAAAATGAGCTATCTGATGTAAATGTATGTATTGTAACCTACACTTATAAATATATTACTAGATGCTGCTTTGTGTGAAAGTATGTAACATCATCTATTGACATAAAACAAATAAGATTCTTTTGTAAATTTTGCAAGTTGACATGTTTTGCCAAACACAAAGTATAGAAAGTTAAACATGTTAAATGGAACTTGTTCATGCATGTGCAACATACATCACATACCTGGAAGCAGCAGAAGCATGCGTTGGTGGTGTCACAGGGAACACAAAATTAATCATGAATAATACAAACATATCTTAGCATCAATGTAAAATTGTGAGCTTTTTTTAACCAGACTCGTGAAGTTGCATGCCACATGTGGATTGACCAATTAAAAAACTAACCTTGTACAGGCAGTATGCGACTGTCAATATCCAGGCATGGATGGCTATGTGTGGAATATGACTCGTGCCATATGCAAAATTGAAACAACTTTATCAAACATGGAGTAATGCTTCTATCATGTTATGTTTTTAGTTTCCGGTAAGCTATGAAGTCTCTTTGTGTATGACATACTAACGGTTTACTTACGTTCCGACAGCACCTTATATGTGAAGGCTTATACAATGGTTACATATTTGCAGCATTCTATTGTAAGTAACTAAGTAGTTTATAGAGAATATCTTTAAGTTTAGTGACTTAGCGAAAATGCAACATACATGTATATGAAAAAAGCTGCATCTATCCAAACTTTGATTTAATTGTGAGTTTGCTCATGGGAGATTATAAATATTTGCTTGCTGGGAATAATAATCAATACAATAACAGTCAATGACAACACAGGTTCGGGAAAGATTTCCACCCTAGTCCCCCCTCCAAAACTTATTAATGTACAATACATATTAATACATTAAGGATAGGGTGTTTCTTCCAACTATATATATGTTCGAGGGGTTGGGGGAATACGGGCAGAAGTCTTACCCAGGTTTGTAATTCTAAATTGCTTTGGGATTCCACCAAGGGTATATTACATGATGACCAGAAGACTCAAAGGGTTGATTGGTGTTTCGATGAGACCTTATATAAATATTTTCAAAAGGCTTTTCCAACAAAAAACTAGTCAACTGTCAGGCAACTAATGCTACTGACTAGTTGACTAGTTGACAACAGGAACTTGGCAGTCGGTTCAGATTCAGTTATCATCGACTGTCCTGGCCTTCTGAGGGGTCAACCACTGGATAGATTAATTATGTGGCCACTGAGCCTTGTCAATAGGCTTTTCTCTTGTGTTGTAGCAGTGATAAGGTCTGGCTGCCAGACATGGGTTGATGCAGCCTTGCTTCAAGTCCATGAGAATTCCCTGGGTTTATAATAATTCTAACAGGATGTTTATAGTGACAGCTTGTTCTTTTTATTTATATAATCTAGAAATTATGATCTAAACTAATTCTCATTATATTGAATTTTGCAAGTCTAGGGTAGATGGTACACCTATCCGTATCAGGTTTATGAGAATTTCAGAAATATTACACACATCAAGCATTTCAAGTAATAAAGTATCCTGTGAGTGAGTGAGTGAGTGAGTGAGTGAGTGAGTGTAATGAAAGCCATTTTGCTGTAGGGTAAACAGATGGTCTTACAGGAGACTAAAATGTCTCTATTTCTCCCCATATACAGGTATCCAATCACCACAGAATGTATGCTTGACTTTATCACAAACCAAATAAAAGTCAAAGAGGCAAATCAATGAACGTTTTGTCAGACTGCATGGTTTGATCAAAGCTTACAGCTGCTGCCGAACCGATGATGGCTGCCAGGACCGTCACATACAATAACCCTCATAGGAAAGGGACTCATAGCAATCCTAAAAAGCAGTGATGGAAATTAAACAAGAATGTCTTCTAGTCCGAATAGTGATAACATATAGCAATTCCCCTCAAAATACCGATAACATTAAGAAACTGGTCCGACTTGTAGGCTTGTGCTTATTTACATCCCTGAAAAGTATGAAATGTCATTCAAATCACACTTTGTTTGTCTGTGAGCTGTATGTAACTAGGTACAATTTTGATGAAAATCTGAACATATGTTGAACTATAAGTGAAGCAAACAACTGTTCACAAATTCAAGAAATTTGGGTAAAAAAACTTAAATGTTAATACATCCTTATAATTATAAACACAGTGTACTGGTTGTCATGGCAAGACTAGACACACTGCCATCTTAACACAAGTCTTTACTGGAGATGACAGTGATCCTTATGTATCTGTCACAGGTTGTGAGGTGAAATAGGGCTTAAGAAAGTGTTCATGATTATCACACTATAGCCACGTGCAGGCACCTGCATGCATGGCTGCTTGTACTAGTGCGGGCTAACGCTGGTTTTATTGGGCTAGCTCACTGAGATGCCATGCTGCAGGTTAACATGGATACCCCACTGACAAACATTCTGACTGACCATTCCTTGTTTTATTCCCTTAATGATGAACACCAGGCAACTGTAAGAGATTACACCAATAGTGGACCCGTGAAGATCCGGGGTAGAAAAGGTCTTCAGCAACCCATGCTTGATGTTAAAGGCGACTATGCTTGTCGTAAGAGGCTACTAGTACTAATGGGATCGGGTGGTCAGGCTTGCTGACTTGATTGATGCATGTTATCATATACTACGATGCTTATGACAGGATTGTCTGGTCCAGACTCGATTATTTACAGACCGCTGTCATATAGCTGGAATATTGCTGAGTGCCGCATTAAACAACAAACAAACCAATGGTGAGTGGGTGAGTGAGTTAGGTTTAATCTTGCTTTGATATTCCAGTTGTATCATAGCGTGTCGGCTTAATGTGGGAGATAAGTCCCAGGTGACGCATATCTCAGACATCAGAAACTGGCACTTGTCCAATAGGTCTTGCCAAACTGCCTAATAATTAAGGTCTCATAAGGACTAGTAGACATTTGCCATTATTAAGGGTATTGCTATACGTTATCATTATAAGGACTCAGTGGACTGAAAGAGTTAGTTTCTATTGCTGCTTTCAGTCACAAACATCAGCATTTCAAAGTACATGTTCTCGTCATAATTAAATAGTCTTAAGCATGAGACAGTTGGATTGAAAATGTCCATTGAGACATGTGTTCTAGCTGTGTCCTTATGATTGGTACAGATCTACCCAGCTGTCTTACACAAAAGACTAGCACTAGATGTGGTGGAGGTGACAGGTAGCAGAGCACAGTAGTCGACTAGAGCACAAACTACCCAGCTGTCTTACACAGTAGCCTTCTACTAACAGGAGAGGGAGGGCATGGGAGGTGACAGGTGGCAGAGCACAGTAGTCGTCTAGAGCACAAACTACCCAGCTGTCTTACTAAGTCGACTAGCACTAGATGTGGTGTAGGTGACAGGTAGCAGAGCACAGTTGTCGTCTAGGGCACAAACTACCCAGCTGTCTTACACAGTAGCCTTCTACTAACAGGAGAGGGAGGGCATGGGAGGTGACAGGTAGCAGAGCACAGTTGTCGACTAGAGCACAAACTACCAAGCTGTCTCACTAAGTCGACTAGCACTAGATGTGGTGTAGGTGACAGGTAGCAGAGCACAGTTGTCGACTATAGCATAAACTACCCAGCTGTCTTACACAGTAGACACTAGCACCAGGTGTGGTGGAGGTGACAGGTAGCACAGTAGCTGACTATATAAAAACTACCCAGCTGTCTTTCACAGCAGCCTTCTACTACCAGGAGAAGGGGGGGGGGGGGGGTGTTATGAGGGGAGGTAACAGGTAGATGAAGCCCAGCCGACCAAAACACAAGCAACGTAACTGTCCCTACAGTAGCCTTCCACAACCTGAGGAACGGGGTGGGCCGACAGGTAGCTGTAGCCTCAGAGGTCTGTTCTGGTCCAACAAGCAGGGCACATTCCTGGATTATCTTTCCTCTCATGTATAATTCATGGCCACTGTGAGGGTAATTCCCAGTAGCAAGTGCCCATAATGTCCTTCTTCAGCAGTCACAGAGTGTGACCGGAAAATGGGCATATCATTCATTGACTACACCACATCATCCAGGGAGCACATCTAGCTTCCCCATGTAGAGGTTTTGCTTGACAGCACAGATTATGACTTTGTATTCCCAGTATCCTGGACATATGCTGCACCCTCCGTACATTCAAAACCCCGTCTATCAACTCCATAGTACCTCACTTTGATATGGCCATGACTTGAAGTGAAGTGAAGTAGTAGACCGAGGCCATCTTAGGATATATAAGGGTATAAGGGTTTACCCATCTACCTGGCATTTCAGAACTGGCAGGTGGGTTGGTGGGTGGATGGTCGGGTCAGTGGATTGGTGGGCCGGTAGGTGGATGGTCGGGTCGGTGGATGAGTTGGTCGATAGGTGGATGGGTGGGTCGATGGGTGGATGGTCGGGTCGATGGATGGGTTGGTCGGTAGGTGGATGGTCGGGTCGGTGGATGAGTTGGTCGATAGGTGGATGGGTGGGTCGATGGGTGGATGGCCGGGTCAGTGGAGAAGCTCTTGGAGGGCAAACAAATTAGTTTCATTCAAAGGGATAAAAAGAAAACAGCATGTCCCACTGTTCTCTGTTCTAGGGTCAGCCAGTAACTGAAAAGTATGACGAAGGCCAAAGTAAGGAGGTCTGGGACTTCTTCACATCAATCTCTCAACACTATTGATCCACTCTAGGATACTGGACCTCTTGCTTTGGCTAATATACATAACTTAAGGTATTACAGAAACCTTTCGTTGTTGAATTAAGTTCGTATCTCACCAGCAAACAAGCAGCAAAGCTTACGAAAAGTATTCAAAATCAAATACAAACCAACTATTCCCTAATGTAGTGGAGCAGAAAACTATTTCAAAATTATTCTGGTCAATGTGTATCAAATTAGTGCCGACCACCGGAGCCAGTGTGAACATTGTTTTTGTGGCTGTGTATATGCACAGCTTGGAGTGATTCTGACCCAGATGGGGCAATGTCACATACACTGCAAGTAATGCACGTCATGTCTACATTCACAGTCATGTGCTCTGGGTTACATATGATAAGTATGCTGAGAATGTAGTTACCAATGATCCTTTTTATGACTGTTTCAATGCAATGGGTATGACATTCTTTGAAAGTACAATGTTTTGTGGAATACTCTTAAGCACTTAACATGCTTAAGTTGCAAAAACAAACAAATCCTGAAAGTGTAAACAAAACAAATCAAACTACAACTTGCACAAACACCAATCCAGCACCATAAGTTTTATTATTTGTTTGTTGTTTAACGCAGCACTCAGCAATATTCCAGCTATATGACGGTGGTCTGTAAATAAGACAATCCAGTGATTGATATCATGAGCATCGATCCATGCGATTGGGATACAACAATAAGCATCAACCAAGAGAGCCTGATCACCTGATCCCATTAGTTGCCTCTTACGACAAGCATAGTCGCCTTTCACCGCAGGCATGGGCGGCTGAAGTTCGCTGAACACCTATTCTAACCCGGATCTTCACCGAGTGGAATGTGATCATCGAAGTTAATGAAAACCACTCAAGATATTAAAAATAGGCATGTTTAGCTTGCATTATTATATAACATATAAATAAATTCACAAAATTCCTTCCCCGCGAGACTGGCGTAGGGTCCTGGGGCTTCCAGCCTTGTGATCACACTAGGAGTGGTTCGCGTCACACTGTGGGTATGACCAATACAAAGACGAACTCTCTAAACCTCACAAGTGTAACCATATCATTCATAACTTGTCAGTGCGTACCGTGAATGGGTGGGTAGGAATTATGTTGTGGGTTTGCCACAAGTTGCAGACTACAGACAATACTGAAGTGAAGCTGTTCAAATATGGCCCCCTTGATGGGAAATTCATGCTGGTTCACTGAAATGTCCTATATTATCATGGAACAACCTCTTCACAATGTACATTAAGCACACTGAGTCTGGACATCATTTCCATAGCTTTAATGGAGACCCGTCCTAGATGCCATACCTATCAAAATGATACTTCTCAAAAAGAAAATCACCATCATTTCTATTTCCTATTAATTCCTTACTATTTCCATTTGTACAGTTGTAAAGATTCTGGAATCAATATTTACTACTAGTCGTCCATGCAGTGATTATTGCAGTGAGCCTCTATTGCACCTGGGAACTCGGTCAGTGCCCATGTGTCACTGAAGTGTTGCTTATATAGTTCTGACTACTGGTGCATATTTGTTACAGATTGTTACATTTTGTGTGTCTAAACAATAATATTTTCACTTTAATATTGTCGACATGTTATTCGCTTGTAATATTATTGATTGACATCATGAGCTTCAGTCCATGCAATTGGGATACGATGACATGCATCAACCAAGTCAGTGAGCATGACCACCCAATCCCGTTAGTCGCTTCTTTTGACAAGCATGGGTTGCTGAGACCAATTTTAAACGGATCTTCACAGGGACAAGTTCATTTTGTATGAGTTTTCTGAAAAGTTTTGGGGACTTATGGGTAACTGAAAAGAAAGTACATGCATTTCTATTTTTTTCAGCAATTGTTCATAACATGTCATATTGGTCTACTAATATAATAATGACATTAATATGTTCTAAACATCAGCAAGTTCCTCCATAGTGTAGGAGGACACATTAACATAATTAACAATGAACTGGTCCAACAGCTGCAGAAGGAAGTGTCCATCACAGTCCAATGACATGGAAATAGATGCAGGTTGACATTAAGTTGTTTCCCTGATTTGTGAGTTTCCTGGCCTCACCACCATCTGACTGTGTGGGTTATAATTAGGCTGATTATCAGTTGAATGTCCAGTCTCCTGATATGTATGTCAACCAGTTGACATTCGATATTCTCGTTATAATTATTTGATTAAAAATGATGTTGGTAAGTACATGTACTGACATGACTGTTAGACTAACATCTAGTCTAACATGACTGTATCCTCATAATTCTGCAAGTTAATAAAATGAGCTATCTGATGTAAATGTATGTATTGTAACCTACACTTATAAATATATTACTAGATGCTGCTTTGTGTGAAAGTATGTAACATCATCTATTGACATAAAACAAATAAGATTCTTTTGTAAATTTTGCAAGTTGACATGTTTTGCCAAACACAAAGTATAGAAAGTTAAACATGTTAAATGGAACTTGTTCATGCATGTGCAACATACATCACATACCTGGAAGCAGCAGAAGCATGCGTTGGTGGTGTCACAGGGAACACAAAATTAATCATGAATAATACAAACATATCTTAGCATCAATGTAAAATTGTGAGCTTTTTTTAACCAGACTCGTGAAGTTGCATGCCACATGTGGATTGACCAATTAAAAAACTAACCTTGTACAGGCAGTATGCGACTGTCAATATCCAGGCATGGATGGCTATGTGTGGAATATGACTCGTGCCATATGCAAAATTGAAACAACTTTATCAAACATGGAGTAATGCTTCTATCATGTTATGTTTTTAGTTTCCGGTAAGCTATGAAGTCTCTTTGTGTATGACATACTAACGGTTTACTTACGTTCCGACAGCACCTTATATGTGAAGGCTTATACAATGGTTACATATTTGCAGCATTCTATTGTAAGTAACTAAGTAGTTTATAGAGAATATCTTTAAGTTTAGTGACTTAGCGAAAATGCAACATACATGTATATGAAAAAAGCTGCATCTATCCAAACTTTGATTTAATTGTGAGTTTGCTCATGGGAGATTATAAATATTTGCTTGCTGGGAATAATAATCAATACAATAACAGTCAATGACAACACAGGTTCGGGAAAGATTTCCACCCTAGTCCCCCCTCCAAAACTTATTAATGTACAATACATATTAATACATTAAGGATAGGGTGTTTCTTCCAACTATATATATGTTCGAGGGGTTGGGGGAATACGGGCAGAAGTCTTACCCAGGTTTGTAATTCTAAATTGCTTTGGGATTCCACCAAGGGTATATTACATGATGACCAGAAGACTCAAAGGGTTGATTGGTGTTTCGATGAGACCTTATATAAATATTTTCAAAAGGCTTTTCCAACAAAAAACTAGTCAACTGTCAGGCAACTAATGCTACTGACTAGTTGACTAGTTGACAACAGGAACTTGGCAGTCGGTTCAGATTCAGTTATCATCGACTGTCCTGGCCTTCTGAGGGGTCAACCACTGGATAGATTAATTATGTGGCCACTGAGCCTTGTCAATAGGCTTTTCTCTTGTGTTGTAGCAGTGATAAGGTCTGGCTGCCAGACATGGGTTGATGCAGCCTTGCTTCAAGTCCATGAGAATTCCCTGGGTTTATAATAATTCTAACAGGATGTTTATAGTGACAGCTTGTTCTTTTTATTTATATAATCTAGAAATTATGATCTAAACTAATTCTCATTATATTGAATTTTGCAAGTCTAGGGTAGATGGTACACCTATCCGTATCAGGTTTATGAGAATTTCAGAAATATTACACACATCAAGCATTTCAAGTAATAAAGTATCCTGTGAGTGAGTGAGTGAGTGAGTGAGTGTAATGAAAGCCATTTTGCTGTAGGGTAAACAGATGGTCTTACAGGAGACTAAAATGTCTCTATTTCTCCCCATATACAGGTATCCAATCACCACAGAATGTATGCTTGACTTTATCACAAACCAAATAAAAGTCAAAGAGGCAAATCAATGAACGTTTTGTCAGACTGCATGGTTTGATCAAAGCTTACAGCTGCTGCCGAACCGATGATGGCTGCCAGGACCGTCACATACAATAACCCTCATAGGAAAGGGACTCATAGCAATCCTAAAAAGCAGTGATGGAAATTAAACAAGAATGTCTTCTAGTCCGAATAGTGATAACATATAGCAATTCCCCTCAAAATACCGATAACATTAAGAAACTGGTCCGACTTGTAGGCTTGTGCTTATTTACATCCCTGAAAAGTATGAAATGTCATTCAAATCACACTTTGTTTGTCTGTGAGCTGTATGTAACTAGGTACAATTTTGATGAAAATCTGAACATATGTTGAACTATAAGTGAAGCAAACAACTGTTCACAAATTCAAGAAATTTGGGTAAAAAAACTTAAATGTTAATACATCCTTATAATTATAAACACAGTGTACTGGTTGTCATGGCAAGACTAGACACACTGCCATCTTAACACAAGTCTTTACTGGAGATGACAGTGATCCTTATGTATCTGTCACAGGTTGTGAGGTGAAATAGGGCTTAAGAAAGTGTTCATGATTATCACACTATAGCCACGTGCAGGCACCTGCATGCATGGCTGCTTGTACTAGTGCGGGCTAACGCTGGTTTTATTGGGCTAGCTCACTGAGATGCCATGCTGCAGGTTAACATGGATACCCCACTGACAAACATTCTGACTGACCATTCCTTGTTTTATTCCCTTAATGATGAACACCAGGCAACTGTAAGAGATTACACCAATAGTGGACCCGTGAAGATCCGGGGTAGAAAAGGTCTTCAGCAACCCATGCTTGATGTTAAAGGCGACTATGCTTGTCGTAAGAGGCTACTAGTACTAATGGGATCGGGTGGTCAGGCTTGCTGACTTGATTGATGCATGTTATCATATACTACGATGCTTATGACAGGATTGTCTGGTCCAGACTCGATTATTTACAGACCGCTGTCATATAGCTGGAATATTGCTGAGTGCCGCATTAAACAACAAACAAACCAATGGTGAGTGGGTGAGTGAGTTAGGTTTAATCTTGCTTTGATATTCCAGTTGTATCATAGCGTGTCGGCTTAATGTGGGAGATAAGTCCCAGGTGACGCATATCTCAGACATCAGAAACTGGCACTTGTCCAATAGGTCTTGCCAAACTGCCTAATAATTAAGGTCTCATAAGGACTAGTAGACATTTGCCATTATTAAGGGTATTGCTATACGTTATCATTATAAGGACTCAGTGGACTGAAAGAGTTAGTTTCTATTGCTGCTTTCAGTCACAAACATCAGCATTTCAAAGTACATGTTCTCGTCATAATTAAATAGTCTTAAGCATGAGACAGTTGGATTGAAAATGTCCATTGAGACATGTGTTCTAGCTGTGTCCTTATGATTGGTACAGATCTACCCAGCTGTCTTACACAAAAGACTAGCACTAGATGTGGTGGAGGTGACAGGTAGCAGAGCACAGTAGTCGACTAGAGCACAAACTACCCAGCTGTCTTACACAGTAGCCTTCTACTAACAGGAGAGGGAGGGCATGGGAGGTGACAGGTGGCAGAGCACAGTAGTCGTCTAGAGCACAAACTACCCAGCTGTCTTACTAAGTCGACTAGCACTAGATGTGGTGTAGGTGACAGGTAGCAGAGCACAGTTGTCGTCTAGGGCACAAACTACCCAGCTGTCTTACACAGTAGCCTTCTACTAACAGGAGAGGGAGGGCATGGGAGGTGACAGGTAGCAGAGCACAGTTGTCGACTAGAGCACAAACTACCAAGCTGTCTCACTAAGTCGACTAGCACTAGATGTGGTGTAGGTGACAGGTAGCAGAGCACAGTTGTCGACTATAGCATAAACTACCCAGCTGTCTTACACAGTAGACACTAGCACCAGGTGTGGTGGAGGTGACAGGTAGCACAGTAGCTGACTATATAAAAACTACCCAGCTGTCTTTCACAGCAGCCTTCTACTACCAGGAGAAGGGGGGGGGGGGGGTGTTATGAGGGGAGGTAACAGGTAGATGAAGCCCAGCCGACCAAAACACAAGCAACGTAACTGTCCCTACAGTAGCCTTCCACAACCTGAGGAACGGGGTGGGCCGACAGGTAGCTGTAGCCTCAGAGGTCTGTTCTGGTCCAACAAGCAGGGCACATTCCTGGATTATCTTTCCTCTCATGTATAATTCATGGCCACTGTGAGGGTAATTCCCAGTAGCAAGTGCCCATAATGTCCTTCTTCAGCAGTCACAGAGTGTGACCGGAAAATGGGCATATCATTCATTGACTACACCACATCATCCAGGGAGCACATCTAGCTTCCCCATGTAGAGGTTTTGCTTGACAGCACAGATTATGACTTTGTATTCCCAGTATCCTGGACATATGCTGCACCCTCCGTACATTCAAAACCCCGTCTATCAACTCCATAGTACCTCACTTTGATATGGCCATGACTTGAAGTGAAGTGAAGTAGTAGACCGAGGCCATCTTAGGATATATAAGGGTATAAGGGTTTACCCATCTACCTGGCATTTCAGAACTGGCAGGTGGGTTGGTGGGTGGATGGTCGGGTCAGTGGATTGGTGGGCCGGTAGGTGGATGGTCGGGTCGGTGGATGAGTTGGTCGATAGGTGGATGGGTGGGTCGATGGGTGGATGGTCGGGTCGATGGATGGGTTGGTCGGTAGGTGGATGGTCGGGTCGGTGGATGAGTTGGTCGATAGGTGGATGGGTGGGTCGATGGGTGGATGGTCGGGTCAGTGGATTGGTGGGCCGGTAGGTGGATGGGTGGGTCGGGTCGGTGGATGGGTTGGTCGATAGGTGGATGGGTGGGTCGATGGGTGGATGGTCGGGTCGGTGGATGGGTGGGTCGGTAGGTGGATGGGTGGGTCAGGTAAGAAGGATCGGTGCGTCAGTGGACAGGTTGGTTGGTAGGTGGATGGGTGGGTCGGTAGGTGGATGGGTGGGTCGGTAGGTGGATGGGTGGATGGGTTGGTCGGTATGGGGATGGAATGGTCAGTAGGTGGATGGTCGGTAGGTGGATGGATAGATCAGTAGGTGGATCGGTGGATCGGTAGGTGGATGGGTGGATGGGTGGGTGGGTTGGTCGGTATGGGGATGGAATGGTCAGTAGGTGGATGGGTTGGTCGATAGGTGGATGGGTTTATCGGGAGGTGGATGGATTGGTCGGTAGATGGATGGTTGGGTTGGTGGGTCGGTAGATGGTTTGGGTAGGTAGATAACAGTTAATGACCAAAATTCATTATTGGATTCTATTTCACAAAGACACCTATCATTAAGCTGCAATCAATCATGAAAGAATCTAACTTTGTTCTCAAACCTAAAGAAATCTATGTTATTTTCAATTCCTTAGTTGTCAAAATACTCAATCTCCACAATTCACATGTCCAGGCACATGATCCTAAAATGAGTTGAGTTCTGTACCCCATAACATTGGCGAGGGAGAGTGAGTACTCCACACAGCACTCCGCTAGGTTACAGCTATGTGTGGCAGTAAGTGATAAGAGGCCAGACAAACCAGTGGCCTATAGCATGAGCAACAACATTATGGCGGTACACTCACACATGTGCCCCATTGAACTACTGTGGACACTTTCTGGTAGGGGTGTGCAATATAACTGGTATACTGGTTTATTGAAATACAGATGTCAGCAAGACATAAATTGCAATACAACCCTTGTGTATCAATATTTTCAAACAGTCACAGAAGAATTAATATATAATGATATATAACTAATATCTACTATCTTGAGGTATTTGGATGGACTGGGTTCCTATCTCAACCATGTAACATTAACATTCCATACAGATGAAAGTGAGTGAGTATGGGTTTACATCGCTCTTAGCAATAATCCAGCAATATCACAACTGCGGACACCAGAAATGGGCTCCACACATTGTACCCATGTGGGGAATTGACCCCGGATCAGCGTGACTAGTGAACACTTTAACCACTTAGCTACCCCACCGCCCTCTATATTGATGACATAATAGATAGACTTGTTTATCCATACTTCGTTATCTGAAATCTGGATTATTGAATGAAGAAGTACCATTTTAACAGAACAAATAAATATAATATTGGCCCCAGTATGTATTGCAGTATCATCGTATCACTATCTGTTGCGAGACGATTTATGTGCCAATACGCCAACCCTACTCTCTGGAGCAGAATCCACAGTTATTACCTCACAGAAGAGACGTCAACACAGTTCGTCAATTACACGTGACATTACAGACAACCATTTGTAAAACATAGAAGATACACAAAAGTTTACCACCAACCTTCGGACAAGTTTCGGATAGAAAAAATTACATACACTTTTAAGATTAGCACAATCATGACACGAAACAATGTTGTGATTTATTTCAATGTTGTTGTTCCTCCTCCCTCACACAAGCAAAGATCAGCAAACAAAAGCCTTAGCAAATAAACAAATAGAGCATTTTGAAATTGCTTGACGTTAGTGACATTTTCCCCACACTCCTTACAACATGTTTATCAAACATTATTCATATCACCCATGTTGAATTTCATTTCATCATATCCTGTCATTGTTCAGTATGGTATGACTGAAGTTTCAACTTAAATACTACCGTCATCATATCCTCTTTGTACGCCTCAAACAATGTTTGGCAGACATGTCTCAAAACATTTTCAATTCTCCTTTCAGCATCAAGAGAGTCATGTCAACATTTATACAAGGGATTACACTCTAACTTGTTTTAAGGAGTCATTTCACGGATGTGTGGATAGTGATGGGGATAATATGCACATTTCAGGTCCATTGATCGGTGTGGTCAACCTATAAAAACATCGAGCCAGCATGTTGACAGATGCTACATCCACTTGATTCCATCAACAGAAATACCTGTAGTGCACAGCCCTACTAGGGCTGGGAAGAGTCCAAATTCAGTACCCGGGGACCCGACCCCCTATTATCTGACCCTACTCGGGTACCCACTGTAGGTCTCAAGAGTTGGGAACAAAATGTCTGATTGGGAATTGTTTTACTGCAGCCCTGGCAAAAACTATTTTAGATACATGTATGAAACGATCAGACCAATGTGTACACTGAAGTTGACTGAACCTTTATCTTTACTCAAACATATATCACTCAAAAGGAATGTGTGCATCATTATAACAAAATGTGAACATTAGTGACTTCAAGCGTAACCACTGAGCTATAGTGAGTTAATTGTTCTCATTAAACAATATATCACATGACTAACCACGGGTCTGGGTAGTACTGTGGGTACCTGGGTCAGACTCACCCGACCCAAGTCCCAGCCCTAAGCCCTACCAGCTACTAGACTATTACAGTTGACTCTCGCAAACCGGAGTCGGGTAACCCATCACCTGCAGGACTTCACGATCCCTTTTAAAAATATGACTGTCCGTTTGTTGCTAAAAAGCAAATTAACAATGCCTATTTATGTATACTACTCAAAAGAAGTTAAGGCCAACCTTTTCTTTCATATTACCATTGTTAATCTGTCATTCTATGACAGATTTCTCCGTGTGGTCATTGAACTTCTTTTGAGTAGTATACTTAATTTACAATACTTAATAGTAAACAATGGTAAAGTATTTAAGTGTTTTTGCAATTGTGATTGGAAATATATGCATGGAGCTTCAAAGCGGTGGATTATCAATAAGAAGCATGTCTGATTAACTTTGCATAATTTACAAACTGCAGTATGTAATTGGCATGATCACTTAACTCGATCAGCATATATCACAGATAAGAAACTGATTAATGTCTTCAGGTATAAAGTTCACAAACATACTCTGTAAATAAAACCATTTCAAAGAAACTAATTACATACCAGCTTCTTAGTCTAAACCGTAGATTGCTGCTTCACAGGACTCTAGTCCTCTTATCACAGGTTATCAGCAAAGTCGACAAGAAAATTTCTCATATATGTAAACTAAAAACGGCACTAGCGTCAGTTAAAAAGATACAAGATCAACATTAGCATATGTTAAAAAGACACTTGACATAGCTCGGGAAAGCCACACCGTAAAAGTGTGTACACATGTAACACTATCTGTCGACATCAGCTGATCGTGTTGTGTGATACATGGTAGATGGGACCAGCCTAGGATCAACACGAAGTATATTCTGTAATGGCCGATGGCTAATTACACTAGTCAAACATAATTACCTACTTGCTACAGGTATGTTCTAGCACCAGGAGGGAACAGGTTGGTGGCAGGGGAATCACTCCGGGTGACCCTCGGCTAAACACTTGGATGACAGGCACTGAGAACCAACATGCTCTCAACTCTGACATTTCCGCAGAGTCGGGGATAAACCAGCTCCATCACCTCGATCTTGCAGCAGATGCAACAATTGCATGTTAATTTGTGGTGGTGTACGAAGCTTAGATTAGATTACCTACCTATTAGCACAACATTTCACAACTTTTTACCTATGTAGTAAGTAAATACTCAAGACGAAATGATTTTACTTTCTACACTAATTAGATTAAGAACAATTATAGTTTAATTAAGACAAAAAATATATTGCAAGTGATTCTGTGTCTTCACTTGGCTAACCAAGCAATTATTCTTGTCTTTATGTTTCCAAAAACGAAATGAAAATTAAGCCTAGGCCTCTAATGGGCTAACATTTCTTGATTAGCTGATAAAGACCCGTGAAGATCCAGGGTAGAATAGGTCTTCAGCAACCTATGATGGCCGTAAAATGGTGACTAATGGGATCCGGTGGTCAGACTTGCTGTCTTGGTTAATACATGTCATCAAATCCCAATTGCGAAGATTGATGGACATGATATCAGTCACTGGATTGTCTGGTCCAGACTTGATTATTTACTGACTGCCATCATATTGCTTAGTGCGAACAAACAAACAAAAGATTAGCTGATAAAATGGACAGGGCTTTACTGTGCTAAATGATGTCACTGATTTAGCACTGTTTTCTACATTTTTGTGTGTGTTGATTAAATATTCTATTTTATTGAGATATGTATTTGTAAGAATTGACTTCAATTTGCTTTTACATTTGCACTTCCATAAACGTAAAAAATATTAAAGTCAAATCATAAATAACTCTGTAGGTAATAATAATCGTTCATAGCATGGACAAGTCTCTAAAGAAAAACACAATAATGACTTCAATCTATTAGTGTTGTTGCTGGTCATACTTCCTAAAAAAATTCAATTTACAAATCTTTATGTGAACACAACAAAGAACAACTAATTCAGGGATACAGTTATAGTCCCACCTACTTCCACACAGCTGTAAAACTAGCACACCATAAATCAATATCATATTTGCTTTCATTCTTCGTGATTCATAATGAGAACTATTCCTATTATAGCCCACCATATGTGACAAAACGCTGATTCAGCAAATATGTTCATGTTTTAAATCAACAGCAATCTTGTTTTTTTTACAAAAACTTATGAAGACATCATAGCAACACAAATGAGTAAAAACTCATGTTTGTAATGATTATCATGATAGTGTTAAAACAGTTTTAGGGGATATCAAGAGAGTCAGATGGGAAATGAGAACAGTGATTGATTTTGGGGATTAAATCAATTGTGCCCGACTACCATATAACCATAATCACAATACTGACCCATGCTTACACTGACCATGTTCATCAATATCCAAAGTCCATGGCACCCTGGACCACTTCATCCACACATCAATCTGACTCTCAGCCACTCCAAGTTCTACAGGACTAAATCTATACCAAGATACTCAAGATAAGAATGCCTTTATTTCATACTTCAACAGTATTAAATTCCAGCATGAAACAAAAAGACAGTCAATACTGTCCTCGCTTCTGTTGATACCGGAGCCAGAAACAGCAGCAATAGATGGCCTCCCTCCAAGACACAGTGTTGACAGGCAATGGCAATGGATTTTCAATGTGGAGACAATAGAACTCTTGTGTGTCTACAGTACCGTCCACAGACCGTGTCAGAGAGTTTGTGCTGTCCATACATGACAATCCACAATCCACATAGCAGTGCACCTGAAACCCCTTGCAGTCAATGTCGATGTTAGATGAGGCGACCCCAAGGCAAACCACCGCAGCCTAATGCTGGCTATTGGTCCCTCTGGTAATTCAAGGCACACTTCAGGATTGGTGAACAAATTTATCCGTACACTTTGCCGCACCTTAGAGTAATCAGAAAGTTTTCGTAAAAATTTGGATGCAAAATAAATTGAACTGCAGCTCCACAAATGCAAATTTGTTCCCCTGGCAAGGAACCCTTACAAGGTGAAGCTCCAACAGAGAGTGAGCCAGTCAGATCACATGACCTGTGTCACCTGATGCCCTAGTGAATCGACCAGACACACACAAGATTGCCAAGCGAGTAGAAATCTTGAAAGACATTTGAATTAGAAACAGACAGAAATATTTGTTAAATCTCTATCATATTCAGTAATTTCAGTATTACCATTATAAGCAAACAAGTCCATGGTGAAAATCATTTAACACTGCATACACTGAAAAAATAAGTTCGGGATTAAGAATATTTGGGGGGATATTTTAATGAAATTGTGTGCTGCGTCTTCACTACAAAAAAATACCCCCAAAATATTCATGATTTCTAACTTCTTTTGTTCAGTATATAAAAAAAAGAGACAAGTTTATATTAAGGGGTTATGTACACGTTTGTGACATATCACAAAAACATTTTTTTTAAGAAACACATGAATGCAGCAATAGAAATTAATTATTTTAGTCCACTAGTCCTCATAATGAGAACATATAGCAAAACCCTAAATAATGGCAAATTTCTACTACCGGTAGTCCTTATGATACCTGAACTATGGGCAGCTTGGCCAGGACTATAGGACTAGTGCAAATTTCTAAATCTGGAATGTATCCCTATGGTCTAGTATTCACTATTGAACACATTTGATGATCACAGTATTAATAAGTAGATCTATGCTGTTGTGTAAAGTTCTGAAGTTCTCCTTAACAATTGTTATGTAACTGGCAACAGAGTGTTGCATCAGCAGTTTTGAAGTATTCACTGTGAACCAGGCAACAACCAAGTCCACTCTAGGAAAAAGAGCTAACATGAATATTTCATCTATACTGTGAAAAAGTATATCAACTTTTTGTACCATTTGGCAAAATTGCCACAAAAATCAAATTAGGTTGTTCTGGGTGTTTTGGCATAAGACAATCAACACACAATAATTAAACACAACAATGTACAGCTTCAAATCTCATTCAATATGTTTTGAGATGGACTTGAGGACAACACATCTTTTCTGACTTTCAGTAAAAGCTGATTATGCCTTTTCACAGTGCTTCAAAATACTTTTTAAACTTTTTTTCAACACAACATATTTGCAGGCGGTGAGGCAATAACCAAATCCCACTCTTGGAGTAAAGTGGTAACCAGAATCCGTCATCGACTTCAACAAGTTTTCAACACAACATATTTGCAGGCAACCTCAATCCACATCAACATTCACTCTACAGGGGCTCATGAGAAGACCACTGTTCACTGAAAGCATTTCGTCTAAAAAAAGTTCAAACCGCAACACAGAACTAAACAGTCAAGTCCTAAGCAACATTGAACTCCCCATTGAATAAAATGGGTCAAACGGTGGAGCCAAAACAGACTGTTTACCAATACATGTCTACTAATCACTACCCACACAACACACGACACTGTCACCCGGGCCTAGAACCCACTCCCTGGCTGTTGGTCCGACTTTACTGCTATATAAGGTGTGGAAACACCTCACACAAGTAGCTTACACAATACTTTATCATGTGTGACTGCACTGTTTTACTGTGTCTTGTATCTATGAAACACTTGACTGCTTCTGACAAAACAGCTTAGAATAACCTCACCACACATATGCATTAAGCATGAAGAGAAAGCAAGCTCCAAGTTCCCCTCAGTTCCTATTTTAGGATTCAACACGAACAGTTTAATGAACAGCTTTATCAATTACACTGACAAACATGGCAATGATCTAAACACCAGGTGCTTAATTGTTGGTTAATTATTACATTGCAAGGACAATATTCTGTACTTTGATTCAATTTGGGACAGATGTCATCAAGTAACCGACATTACTTATGATTATGAGTCTTAGGACACAATTAATGATTGACATAATCAGTGGCATCACCTAATAACCAGCTACAATTATCATGACATAAAACACAACCTGCATACACATGCCAAACAATAGAGAATTTACAGTAACTGAATGTAAGGGAAAGATAGATGACAGTTAAGTAAGACTTGATATGAGGACTGAGTGGACCTGATGTCCAGTGTTGGAAGAAGCCTGGTGACAGTGTTACGATCAAGCAAGTGTACTCAGAAAGAGGTTTATTGATCTGGGACTGCTACCCGTCTGTAATTGATTTGCTTGAGCTATCAAATAAATTCCATCAATATTTCATCAATTCAGTGCTGTGATACTGCTAAAGTAGCATTTTCTCAGATGCTTTCTTAAATAACATCAATTAAGCAGCATACTTTATGAATACAGGAGGGCCGAATGTTTAGGTGCCGATAAGCAAAGTTTGATGGGTCATGTTGAATGGGTCAGTTACTGTTGGTCTGGCTTGTTCATGAAGACAAATCCCCCTTCAGGTCAGGACACCTTGGTGTGTCATTCAACCTGACTGGATGGGTCTGTGGTCTAGGTGTTCATATACCTAATTTCTTTTTTAACTAGACAGGTCAGTGTTGACACTAGTTTTTTGTTCTCCTGACGTGATCCGATGACACTGCATGGTGAACTGACACAGGTCTGGGTGGAACTTGGCAAAACTCCATGCACATATACCGGGTAGAAAAAGCATGGCCTTCCAAAATGTACACAGTCATAGTCATGGAGGATGCCCTGTGTGATATAAGTGTGTGGATTCATATCAAAACATTGACAGAAATTCAATACCTTCACATGTGTTACTTCTATTGGCGTTATTGAATTGACAGTGTTTACACTCCTCTTCTGTGTCAACACTTGACTGACCAATTACCTCTTTCACCTGTGCAAGACCACTTAATATGATTGGGGTACCCAAGTGTTATCCAGGGATGTGCAGTGATGCGCTAACTTCTATCACTGGTGGAATGTTGGCTACTGTCCTTGCAAACATGCTATGTCCCACTTAAAAGCTGTTTGCCAACTTGGCACTGCTCTCGGTTTCACCGACGAACATCAAGAAAAATGACTGAAATCATCAGATGTGATCAATGGGACACTCCGGCGACAAATTTGAAATGTGTCTTTTAGACCTCAAATCTCACATCATCCATGTCATTCAGATCATACAAGGCGCGTAAAGAATACAACCATGAACTTCCAGCCCCAAACGGATTTGTCACCATTCCAACACAAGTGTCCCACGACCGCTAAAACATAAACCACAAAAAGACAACCTACCTCAACAGTATATCCGTACGCGTACTTCAATTTCCTATGATATCCCACGTGTTTGGTGCAACGTGCACTATCCTTACTGCCACACCTTCCAATTCAAGATGTGTAGCGAGATCCGTATCGCTGAGTAATGGCCGGTTGTCTCACCTGTCGCGGACGGCTACCTGTCAGGCGGCAGCGCACCTAGCGGCAAAAACGTGAACTATTTGCTGGGCGGTGTCGTATGGGGACATACCTTAACTTGAGATAATGGGAGAAAGGAGAATGGCGTGCTTTGTGACAGAGAAACCCCACTGTTTGCTAACCACAAAAAAATGTATTTGTTTATTTTAAGCATAGGAGAAAGTGCAACATTATCATATTTGAACATGTTGTTGCAACATCGCGTTTTTTCACTTGTTTGTAATTTCATTGACATGCTTTTCAGGCTGGTCATTCGTGTACCCCAGATTATAAGAGGGCTCGATTTGATGTCGGTGTTATTACTTTTCTTCCTTTCATAAAGAAATGTCATTTGGTGCATATGAAGTTTCAATTCAAAATAAAATGTGTTGTATTAATTACATAAGAGGATTCATGGTCGGATACAGAGGTGGGGAGGGGGTGCGCACTCCCCCCCCCCCCCTTTTTTATTTCGAAAAAAATCTTTATTTCTGTATAAATTACCACCAAATACAATAAATAGATTTTAATTGTGCACACCCCCTTTTCAAAAAGCTGTATCCGCCCATGGGATTATCTGTTTAACTGATTTTTGTGTCTAAAGATTTAACAGAAGAACGAATTAATGGAAGGACACAGATAATGTTGTCTATGTGTTCTCTAGTTGTCTCTAAACCAATTTACGAAAAGAGAATTAAAAGGTTATTTAATAATATACATCAAAATTAGCCCTCCTGCATGAGTTGGTGAGGTTTTAATTGATAGGCCTTCTGTAATTAGTCCCTACCGTGGACCCAGTATAATTATGCTAATTAGCGAAGGAGTGACAGTTCGCACGTGCCGTAATTAAATGATAAATAACGGACCAGTCACGTGGTTCGGCGGCCTTTGTGTTAATAGAAATAATTTTAAAATTTGGCATAAAGTAAATATTAATGCTGTTTTACACTGTTTCCATTTTGATGATTGTTTCGTTGTATTGCGGTTGTAGCTCTCACACGGAGAGCCTATTTGTAATTTTAAAAAAGAAGAAGTTAAATTTCATCAACAGAAGTTGACTTGAGATGACTTGAGATGGCAGAGAAGGATATTATCACATACTGCACTCAGCAACATTCCAGCCATCTGACGGCAGTCTGTAAATAATCGAGTCTGGACCAGACAATCCAGTGATTGACATCATGAGCATCGATCTACGCAATTGGGATACGATGACATGCATCAACCAAGTCAGCGAGCCCAACCACCCGATCCCGTTAGTCACCTCTTACGACAAGCATAGTCGCATCTTACACGACAAGCACAGTCGACTCTTACGACAAGCGTCGGTTGCTGAAGACCAATTCTAACTCGGATCTTCACGGGTGGACTCCCGAGCTGGCCAGTTATTGTTTTATCCGCTAATGCCGAGCGTCAGGGAGGGAAACAAAAACGTCTTTTAACGTACTTTTGGTAATAGGCGGCCAGGGATCGAACCCCGTTTTTAACGTACCATCCACTAGACCGCTGAGGGGGTTAGATGGGGGAGAGAGGGGAGGGGATCAGGGTAGTGTGCGTTTGTTTCTTTGCTTGGCTGACAACCGATCCCGAAAGTCGCCTCTTAGGACAAGCACTGTCGCCTCTTACACGACAAGCATAGTCACCTCTTACGATAAGCATAGTCACCTCTTACGACAAGCATAGTCACCTCTTACGATAAGCATAGTCGCCTTTTACGACAAGCAAGGGTTGCTGAAGACCTATTCTACCCCGGATGTTCACGGGTCGAGGTAGTATACGAATATGCTTAATCATGTCAGTGAACGTGGGGGTAAGTTTAAGATAGATAACCTTGCTGTGCACATATATACATAAATCGACACACCCATGCACAGGCTATCACAAGTGCTACTCTCAAGAAGTGGTTTATCTGTAATATGACCCCAAATGTCAAGTCAATACATGTGCCATCTTATACGCAGTAGTTTAGACAAACCGGCAATTCCGTTTTCAAGTGAAGTTGTAAACCTGGTTTCATTTGCATTTTTTCAATTTAAACTTTTTTTCGTGGGATTCTGTTTTATTGCTATAGCCTAATGTTAACAGTACCTGTACAATAACACGCACGGAGTTAGTGCAGTGAACGTGTTTATTGTACAGTGTGAAGTATTTTTTTTAAAACATACGAATAAGATAAGATAATGTATAGTACATATACACCCACTAAGGACCGGTGACGAAAACAGACATTTTTAATAATATAACTTTTGAAGGCATAACCTGTATACATTATAACGATAATAATTATACTTATTCACTAATGACACTGTGATGGAACCTACTAAATTAATATTATACGGCGGAACGTCGGGGATCCGATGCCGGCTGCGTCATACCAAAAGACGTTAAAAGATGGTACTTTTTGTTACCCTTCCTTGCACTCGACATTAAGGGGATAAAACAAGGACTGGTCGGCTTGGAGTTAGTATACTGTGTCTGAGTGGGGTATTCATATTGAGTGAGTGAGTGAGTTTGGTTCAACGCCGCTTTTAACAGTATTCCAGTCATATATCGCGGCGTGTCAGCTTAATGTGGGAGGAAAGCCCGAAGTGATGCAGGTCTCCGACGTTTACCACTTCGGTGAAACCCACGAACACGGGTATGGTGCTGACAAGCCTAGAAACATAATCGGGTCGAACCGGGATTCGAACCCACAATCATAGGTTTCTGGCCTGTCCAAGCGACGCAACTTTGCACAGCGAATCGCGGGGCCTTAGACGACTGGGCCACCCTATTCATGGTGAACTACGGCATGGTATCTCAGTGGGCTGGCACTATTAAACCGGCATTACGCCGGACAAGTACAAGCAACCACACACACACGTTTTTGTTTTTATGTTTGTTGTTTAACGCCGCATTCATCAATATTCCATCTATATGACGGCGGTCTGTAAATAATCGAGTCTGGACCAGAAAATCCAGTGTTTGATATCATGATCATGGCTATGCAATTGGGATGTGATGAAATGCATCAACCAAGTCAGCGAGCCTGACCACCCGATCCCGTTAGTCGCCTCTTACGACAAGCATAGTCGCCTTTTACGGCAAGCATGGGTTGCTGAAGACTTATTCTACCCCGGATCTTCACGGGTCACCCACACACACGTGCATGCACGGCGCTATGTAAAGGTAGTAATCTTGAACCACATTTCCCCTCACCTCACCTAATATTATACGTACGTTTCAACATAGTAACCACTTCTTTAAGTGAACTCTTTCTACGATATATGTCGGGTCAAATAATCGTTGACTCAATATTTTGATTGTATGTTATAACATCGCGAGAAATTCATGATGACAGATGTGTTGACAAGAAAGGACATTCTGGAGGGATTAGACCACAAAACTTCTTGTATATTCGGGGCGGCGGGGTAGCATAGTAGTTTAAGCTTTAGCTCGTCAGACCCGAGTTCGATTCCCCATATGGGTATAATGTGTACAGCCAATTTCTGTTGTTGCCCGCCTTGATATTGCTTGAATATTGCAAAAAGCGGCGTAAAGCAATACTCACTCTGTGTATACCGGGGTAGGGGAATCTTAATTCAGGTAGTCAGTGATCCTAACTCTATAGCTATATGTATATACGTCGTGTTGAATACAGTTGTGTTGTGTTTGTTTGTTGTTTAACGCGCACTCAGCAATATTCCAGCTATAAGACGGCGGTCTGTACATAATCGAGTCTGGACCAGACAAACCAGTGATTGACATCATGAGCATCGATCTACGCAATTGGGATATGATGACATGCATCAACCAAGTCAGCGAGCCCAACCACCCGTTCCCGTTAGTCGCCTCTTACGACAAGCATAGTCGCCTTTTACGGCAAGTATGGGTTGCTGAAGACCTATTCTACCCCGGGTCTTCACGGGTCTGTTATATGAAGCCTCACCCAAGATATTCGATCACCTTGTCACTATACACCTTGTCACTACACCTTGTCACTACACCTTGTCACTACACCTTGTCACTACATATATACCTGCATGTAGCATGTAAAAGGTTAAAGCTGATCAACACGATTCACCGAATGACGACACGCTCCCTGACTTCTTCAATGCATAACGTTATTTGACTGTCAAATTAATATTTCTGCGATGTGTTTGACTTTGAAATAAAGTTACATAATTTTGCGTTCAATATTTTAAACCAGCGGGGAGCTGGGCGACGCGCGAACACTGCCTCTGGGTAAAGCGGACAAGAGGCAGATTTTGCGTGGTCATGTCTGCAGTCTCGCTACCATGTTCGTGCCTTCACAGTGCATTGCTGGCATTAATCGAGTTTATTTAAGCTGTCAGTCTGTCAACACTTGGCGTAAGCAAAGAAGAATTTATGACAAGACATTTTCACTGATTCGTTATGCTCAATAAATAGTTACGGTGCCTTTCAACTTCAGTTGTTGACATAACCCCAGTCGTCCTTCCATCACGTACATACATGTACCGTATGTCCAGATCTAAAACCCCAAACATAAACTACCGTGCAAAAGAAAGTATACACTTAAAAATTGGATTTGACCAAAACAATTACAAACGTTTTTAAAACGTTACAAGGATGCAAACACACGATTTAAACACAGCTATGATGCCCGTATCAACTACATCACCATCGTATAACCATTTCTTGTTGGGTTTTTTAACCATCATCACACATGGATGTATACTTTCTTTTGCCCGGCGGTTTATATCTTGGATAATGATTCCTGCTATGAGTGAGTGAGTTGGGTTTAACGCCGCTTTTAACAGTATTCCAGTCATATATCGCGGCGTGTCAGCTTAATGTGGGAGGAAAGCCCGAAGTGATGCAGGTCTCCGACGTTTACCACTTCGGTGAAACCCACGAGCACGGGTATGGTGCTGACAAACCTAGAAACATAATAGGTTCGAACCGGGATTCGAACCCACAATCTTAGGTTTCTGGTGTGCCCAAGGGACGCATCTCCGCACAGCATATCGCGGCGCCTTAGACGACTGGGCCACCCGTGCCCCCGATTCTTGCTATGAATGCACTGTAGTTACTGACAAACCTGTGAAGATCCGGGTTGGAATTGATCTGCAGCAACCCGTGCTATTGAAAGAGGCGACTAACGGGATCAGGTAGTCAGGTTCCTGACTTGGTTGATGCATGTCATCGTATCCCAATCGGTGGATCGATGCTCTTATTATCAATCACTGGATTGTCTGGTCCAGACTCGATTACTTACAGACCGCCGTCATGTAACTGGAATAATGCTGAGTGCGGCGTTAAACAACAAACAAACAGTTACTGACAAATAAAGAAGAAACTAACCTTTAAAAAACTGAGATCAAGCTGCTGCAATATATCGCGAGGGACAACCATGCATTATACTTTGTAAATCATAAAGAACAATGTCAAAAACTCAGCACGTTTAACCTTAATTATTTTGTCATCGTAGTTAAGGGCATGTGTAGCCCAGTGGACAAGTTCGTCGCTACTCGCTGTGGGTTCGAATCCCAAGCATGACCGGCCTTTGATCCATGTGTGTCAACATCATATCCTTGTCGTGTATTCCTCTCGTGTTACTTAGGACTGTGGGACCGCTTCCGTGGTCTCGTGGTAGAGCGCCCGCCCGGAGAGGGGAAGATCCGGGTTTCGATCCACGGCCGCGTCATACCAAAAGACGTTAAAGATGGAACTTGTTGTTACCCTGCCTGGCGTTCGACATTAAGGGGCTAAAAGAAGGAGTGGTCGGCTATGAGATAGTTTACTGTGTCTGAGTGGGTTATTCATGTTTAACTGTGGCATGGTGCCTCAGTGAGCTAGCACTTTTAAATCGGCATTAGTCAACACACACACACACACACACACACACACACACACATACGTGCATGCACGTCGCTATATATAAGGGCAATAATCTTGGACGTGACGTTAAACCCCATTTCACCTCACCTCACTTGGGACTGAGTAGTTTCCCCCAATAAAAAAACCCACGAAAAAATGCTTTAAGTTTACACCAACTGAGTCACTCACCTACTCTTTTCACAACACACGTGTGTCTAGATTTGAACATATATTACTCAAAAGAAGTTAAACACCTCTCGATTCTTTCATTTCACATTAGTCAATCTGTCATGACATATATGAAAGAATCGGATGGTGCTTAACTTTTTTTGGGGTATTATACATATGCATATCGTGGGATTGTCTTATTTTATGTATTCCCGTTTGACTACATGACCTACACGCTGATCATAGAGTACTTCAGCGCTCATGTCACCTCTGCCATGTGCGTGTATCTAAGTGACACTGAGACAGATTTGAAAACTTTTGACCTGTCACATGAAGCATCTTCACCCACACACTGGTGTCTTACACAATGTATCAAACGCATCCATTTGCTGCGGCTGAACGCGCGACCCCGAGGCCGAGTGGGCTTCTCACCTTGTCTGTTCACGTTAACACCTGAAACAATGATCTATATACAGTGACTGGTAGTCAGTCATACAGACCCTGAAACACATATGTCCAGTACACCCCATGCCAGTCTATAATATTTGGCATGTCTGGATTAGTCTAAGAAATGGCCACCTTTTATTATATTTTTAACGAATTTAAAGATTTAATTTAACAGCTTTTTTTTTTCTGTAAAATATGTTCATTTCAGAGACTAGATATTAGTCAAAGTGAATGACCTTGCCTGACATATAGCAACGTGCCCTCGTGTACATAACAAAGTACCTTGTAAGGCCCTGTCCACCGGTACCTGATGTAACACCCTGTCTCTCTGTCCTTAACGTAACACTGTGTCCACTTGTAAGTAGCATAACGTTCTGTCCACATAACGTAACACCCTGTCCACTTGTCCTGAACGTAACGCTCTGTCTACCTGTACTTAGCGTAACACGATGCTCACCTGTACTTAACGTAACACTCTGTCTACCTGTACTTAACGTAACCCTCTGTCTACCTGTAATTAACGTAACGCTCTGTCTACCTGTACTTAGCGTAACACGATGCAAACCTATACTTAACATAACACTCTGTCTAACTGTAATAACCTAACACCCTGTCAATCTATACTTAACGTAACACCCTGTCAGTCTATACTTAACGTAACTCTCTGCCCACCTGTACTTAACGTAACACCATTTCAATCTATACTTAACCTAACACTCTGTCTACCTGTACTTAGCATAACACGATGCAAACCTATACTTAACGTAACACTCTGTCTAACTGTAATAACCTAACACCCTGTCAATCTATACTTAACGGAACACTCTGTCTACCTGTACTAAGCGTAACACTCTGTCTACCTGTACTTAACGTAACACCCTTTCAATCTATACTTAACCTAACACTCAGTCTACCTGTACTTAACGTAACACCCTGTCTATCTTTTAAGCGTAACACCCTGTCAATCTAACAATCTGTCCACCTTTACCTAACGTAACCCCCTAGCCACGTGTACTTAACGTAATACCCTGTCCACCTGTACTTGCGTGGATTGATGCTCATGATATCAATCACTGCATTCTGGGCCGGACTCAGTTATTTACAGACCGCCGTCATATAGCTGGAAAAATGCTGGGTGCGGCGTCAAACAACAAAGAAATGATGTATTACACGTTGATCGGCTTGGACACACACACACACACACACACACACACACACACACACACACACACATGAATGTACGTCACTCTATAAGTGCAATAATCTTGGATGCCATTTCACCTCACCTCACGATAATGACGGCAAATGATTATTTGTAGAAGCGGCTGTAAAATACTCAACTCAGCGATCCTGTGACGCCTTTGTTGGTTATCGTCAGTATATTTGCACAAGACACTGTGAACATAGAAACTAGCTGTAACGTTGAAATGCAACAACATGTGTTTCTGAAGGTTGACGGTGGCTGGGTAATACACCCCACTTTAACGTATAGTACACATAGAATTATTATAAGAGTGTGTTGTACTTATTATACAAAAAGAGTGTGAAGAGTATTGTATTTCACGAACAGTAATACACATATGGATGTCATAATTTATTTATTATCGATAATTAATAAACAACTTAAAGCAGAAGCAGAAAGCAGCTATGGGGAGAGCTCGACATGACGGCAACATTGATACAGTAATTCGCCCCGGGCCGCTTCGTTCAATAACTCACGGTGCGCTTTCGGTTCCAAATTTAATTTAGCGCTGTTTAATGTACAGTCAAGTAACCTGGCTTTATATTGAAAACCAAATGCGTTTCTCCTAAAGAGACATTTTACGACGCTTGTCGCACTATTGAGACAAAACACAGCCTTTTTAATGATAAACAAGAGCTGTAATACATAAATTTCTCTGAAACACGAGTGGTAAACAAGATATGAAAGTGATTTACTCTGTAATTAATGTCGTATAAATTATTTTAATACAGGCATACTGATGAGACAACCATCATTCTCGAGGTATCTTATGCTGTTAGATCCTCGTTAAAAGTTTCTGTGTTTTCTGATGTGAGGCGTTAATGAGCATTCCACGCCCGTGCATTTAAACATGGTTATTACTTATAAACTGCCGGGCAACAGGAAGTATACATTTGATAATTGTATTCGAACAAAAAAACCACATTATTAGTAGGGCTGTGACGAGTCCAAATTTACTACCCGGATACCCACCTCCCTATTACCCGGCCCTACCCGGGAACTCACGTCACTGTAGGTCTTAGGAGATGTCTCAAAATGTCCGATTGGGAACATGTGTAGCATAGCCCTGGCAAAACGTTTTTAGATACATGTATTAAACAATCTGGTCATTCATACACTGAAGCTGAATTAAGTTATACGCTCGTATCTTTATTCAACCATATGAAAAATCGGAAGGAATGGGTGCACAGTCAGAAAGAAATGCGAACATTAGTGACTTGTAGTGTTACCATAGAGTTCTAGATATGTTTTGTCATTAAACAATATATCACGTGAGTAATAGAGTTCTAGATAATTTTGGCCATTAAACAATATATCACGGGTCCGGGTAGCCATGTGGGTAGCCGGGTCCTACTCAGTACCCACCCGACCCGGGTACCCGAGTTACCCGTCCCAGCCCAAATTATTAGGCTGAAAACAGTCGCCGAAACACTGTAAACTTAAGGTCCACAGTGATACCCGTGTCAAATACATCTCAAGCGAATACCATTTCTAGTTTGTTTCATTTAGGCAATCAAACATGGGTGTATACTTTCCTTTGCCCGGGAGTGTATTTCAAAGATGTGCTTTGCATTCGCCTAAACCCGAGAAGGTATAATCCAAAAGTGAAGCCTCACAATAAATGCCACACCAGTATAACTCGTGAAATGAAGGACTTTTCCTTCAGTAAGACCGTTGTCAATACACAACAAAAATCACATCACCAATTTGCTTTAGACCAAGATCTACAGTATAGACATAAATAAAGTATGGGTATGGTTGCAAGACGTTACAATATTCCCTTGTTGATACCTAAATCCATGAGACAGATTATGTCAGTTGGAGGAGATACAGTCGTCTGCTTTGACGTTCACATGCCCAGGACTGTTGCCCAGACAGCGCTTAGTATACGCCGAACATACCACACAATCTTCCGTCTCGCCACAGCGATTCTGACATACGTCCAGTCCTGTAAGGTGGAATCGTAACAGGTGGTTCATATCCACAGAAGCCTACGCCTGTATGACACAATTGTCCATTGTAGGGTAGGCCAATGGTTAATGTGTTCCCCAGTACATAAACCTGGTTCGAATCCACTCACATGGCTGCTGAAATGTTAATGTTTTCTCCTTATTTACACTCCTTACACTAACTTGTACGAGCATTACCATATCCTGATCATTACAGAGAATGGCTATACCATAGTATAGAATGTATACTGGAGGCACGGTACTCGGCAGTGTTCAGTTGGTGTCAGTTGCTGTGGCCTGCTGCATCTGTTATAACGAACCTTCTGAGGTAGTTGCAGGTTCTGAGGGAGTCCCACCACTGAGATACCTCACCATCCTCCTCTCCTACCTCCTCCAGCGCCATCTGGCGGGCACGCAGCTGCTGAACCATCGGCACCGTCTTCATCCACTTCTCTGCCTTGTAGCGACATCTATCCAGTTCCGTCTTGCCTTCATCTACTTCCGGTTTACTTTCCTTGTCGCCATCCTGGCCAGGTTTCGCCAAAGAGGACTCTTTCTTCCCGATGGCAAATGTCTGATTCCTTTCTTTGTTTGCATTCTGCCATTGGCCCGGATCGGTGTATCTCAGTGTCAGGTCATGTGATGCCCGCACCACGAGCGAGGAACGTGCCTGGCCATGCTGCCCTCTTTGGTAGATCATGGCGGTTTTAATCAGCCTCTCGACTGGCTTCGTTTCGATGGAGTTAGCTTCAAGACGCTTGATTTTGTCAATATATTCAGCTGGATTTTCTTTCACGTGTCTTAAATACTCCGTCACAGCCTTATGTGCATTCTTATTGAAATCGTCCTCCATCTTCTTCCTAGCCAGTTTAGTTTTTGATGAAACATGTTTTGCCTTACCGTCGTTCGCAGCAGGGGAATTAGGCCTTGATCCATCACGAACCTCTCTATCCTGACCATCTTCACTTCGAGATGTGACAATTTCAGGCAATAACTTTTCCATCTCGTCGCACTTCGAGATGACGGACGCTTTTCTTTCAGAGACAACACTGTCTCTTCTAACGTCCTTCAACTCTCTCTTATTCTGTTGTCTGACTTCTTTGACTTCTTGTGTTTTGGTAGAAGCGTCTGTATCATACCCAGCATCCTTCAGGGCCTTGTCGTGGCAGCTGAAGAAACTCCGTCGCGGGAGGAAGGCGCTGAGTTCTTCTTTACTGAACTTAAAGGGCGTGATCCAGTTGTTACTAGACGCCCTCCTGGGGCAGGTGTACATTTCCGATTCCTTCAGAGATGGTCGTCTCCCTCTCCCACGTTCCTTGTCCGCCATGTTTCTTGCTGAATCTGATGAAGTCATTTCACCATCAAAACGCCTCTGCGTTGACAGTTCATACTGGTGTTCCTGGACAGAAATATCACACTGCGATAGGTTACCGCTTGAGCCTCCAGTCAAGTTTGAGAAACTTTGATCCAGATTAATACATGTACCTAATCTATGCCTTATTATGTTTCTTAGTTTCGCCTCAGTATCTACTTCTGAGAACTGGGGTATGTCCAAGTATGCCCCAAGTCGGCCATCAGTAGGTATAGCATTTCCACCAGCTATCGTATCCATCGTTAGGGCGACCTCAATATCAATACCACACACAATGCCAACTAATATTATCCCTAATGTTTCGACACACTATCAGTCTTGTCTTTGTAAACTCCTTTGTTATTGGTATGTGTTCATCTGATAGGGAAGAATGTAGTTACTCCGTGTTCACATATCCTTTCACAATGTGGCGTGACCAACAAACAGCGCACATCGGTGTTCGCTGGCCCACATCAACCACTATTATACTACAGAGAGGTTTACCTTTCATCTCGTGCAATTACAACACAAGATTTAAAGAGGTACTCGGGAATCGTTGATAAGCATAAGTAAATAATTGAACAGGCCTATATGCCGCTTTTGGACTTGGTGGAACATCGAAATAATGTCCGGATTGCAATCCAAATGGTCAACTTATATCAGCACTCGAGCTTGACTTGAAGATTATGTACACAGACATAGGACACTTGAACATGCTGTTGGAATTGCCGATCCAAAATTGCTTAATGGAATGTCCTTGAGTGAATACCGTTGTCAATAGGCCAGACTGTAATGTGATAAGCTGAATAGATTCGGCAATGCAGTGACTTCCTTCGCCAACAATATTGTGTCATATTTGTCCACAAAAACACACGTTCCATACACTTTATCCCACAAGGCCTGGTTGTCATTTTGTTTCACCATGCTGTCTGCTCTGTTACTCGTTTTGTATGATTGTGATTTCTGTGATCTGAGTCCAAGTTGCCTTTGTACGAGATGGTGCCCAGTAATCCATATATCCGACTGTGTAACGGTCAACTTTTACCCATCGAAACATTCACTCAAAATTTGCCTCTACCAAGTTGTGCCACATCTTGCAGACGGTGATTGTGGTGTAACCGTTTGCTTTACCAAAATGATCACACTCCTGTCGTACGTCTACTCCTGGCTTCACACGAGTGCCATCTTGTCCCACTCAACCACAGTGAACAGGTACCTACACCAGCCGAGTGTGTACAGGCTAAGATAGGAGCCGTGACTCCAGCTGAAGACAAGAGTTAAGTGGTCAGGGCAATAGCAGTGTTTACATTCCGTGTATTATCTATCCCGGGAGACTCATGAGCATATCTCACAATAATCTCTCAGTGATTTCAGGCGCACTGATTTTATAGCCACAGTTGAGAGAGTTGTGAATGTACTTGGACCGTGTACAGTGTTTGGCGAGGGTCATTGAAAGTGATGAGGTCTTTATGATTGCTTGCACGCCATGCTGTGATCAAGGGTGTCGTTATGTGACCACCTTTACTTCTTCCATGACACAATACAATGTCTTGTGCTGCTACCGCACGGCCTGTGACAGATTAAGGATACAAAAAACTGCGGCTAGAGTTACCTCGTCTATTGCAGCTCCTTCGTCCTAAACACCTCCCTTGGAGACCAACACACTCTCCGGTCTGGTCACGATAATGAATGTTTTTTGCAACAGCGTAACTAAGGTTGTATAAAAATATGTTGACAAATCGTAGAACTAGTGTTTAGGTCGTGATCTATCCGAAGCTTCAGCCTAAAATCAATGATCGTGACGCCATACTGTGAATGTAGAAGTCAAACAATATTGTGTGTGTTTTATGTTAACATGCTACTAAGAAAGAGGTAAATAATGTACATTTATCCGACAATTAACCTTACATGTATTCGTCATGTCATGCGGTGATAGATTAATTCTAGTAATATAAAAGAATCGGGTTTTCATTTACTTTTTTGAGTAGTATATTTGTAGTTAATTGAAACACAGTGGCACCTGTCTAAAACGGACTTAATGCAACCGGGATTTAAGTTCGGTTTAGATGGCAGTCTGGATTAGACAGATTCATCCTACTCGCTTCATCACGATGTTTCACTTATAGGCATGTCAGGTCAATGAGCGAGTGAGTGAGTGAGTATGATTTTACGCCTCTTTTAGCAATATTCCAGCACTATCACGGCTGGTCTTCACACATTGTACACATGTGGGGAATCGAACCCAGTTCTACGGCGTGACGAGCGAACGCTTTAACCACTAAGCTATCCCAACCCACCGTAAGCCCCATAGAGCCCTATTCTCATAAACACAAAATACAAGGTTGGTGCACAGAAAGTACACTCATCTGTTGTGTGGGGTAGGGCTGTACCAGGGCTGGCTCACAGAGGGGTGGCAGCAACACCAGCACAGACCGTTGCCATGTGCTGTATAGTAGTGGTTCTACTGATCAGAGAAATGTTTAACTCCATTAAACCCATTGCGATTTAGGCAAGCATAAATCGATGGAATCGATACAAGTTTGTTTACACGTCACATTAGATCTCGTTGACCCGGGGACCCTGCACTAACCATATACCCGTGAGACGCGAGGCGACCCTGGGGTGAGGTGTCCTCGGGTGTATATGTGACCGGGAATACGTATTATCGTAGAACGCTCAGGGAATACATGTTTTCGTAATGTCAGATTTACTCGGAAAATATACATAATCCTCAGATTTGTCAGGTATTATACATATTCCCTGATCCAATACATTCTTTTTACATATTCCCTGAAATTATATAATTTTACAATTTGTTTATGCCATTAGTTACATCAAAGATAGAAATGTAACCACTTGCTGTTTGATGAAGGGGCGTTCGGGTAGCCTAGTGGTTAACGCGTTCGCTCGTCACGCCGAAGACCCGGGTTCGAGTCATGACATAGGTACAATGTGTGAAGCCCATTTCTTGTGTCCCCCGCCGTGATATTGCTTGAAAATTGCTAAAAATGGTGTAAAACCATACTCACTTTCTCACTGTTAGATGAAACTGTGAAAAGATTAGATATAGCAACAAATATAGCAATAATTATTCATTGTAGTACATGTATCAATATTAAAATGCTAAGATAGTTTATTAAGAAAAAATAGTAAAAACAACACATGCTTAGCTTTAGTTTAGCCTAGTTTTCAGTGCAACAATATTAAATGAGAAATTTCAGACCACAGGTCAACATGTTTAAAGGCTAAGTGAGTGAGTGAGTGAGTATGGTTTTTCGCCAATTTTAGCAATATTCCAGCAATTTCAGGGCGGGGGACACCAGAAATGGGCTCCACACATTGTACCCATGTGGGGAATCGAACCCGGGTCTTTGGCGAACGCTTTAACCACTAGGCTACCCCACCGCACCTTCAAGGCTAAGCTGTTGTGTTACTCTAGAAACAACTCAAGTCTAAAATGTGGTAACAAAAACCAAAATGGTCAACGTCTTGATTAGGTAATAATAGTGCGAGGTTATCTGTTTATTTTAAATGAAAGCACCTGGGCCTCGCTCCACAAAGTGAGCGTAGCGCTAAGACGATCAGTCTCCCCTACTTAAAGAGTTACGACAGTCTTAGCGCTAAGACCGCTTCGTGGAACGGATCCCTGTGTCTTACTGCAAGATTTACATAATCAGTCAGTTGTTACTGATGTGTGCCAGTGACGTTTGTTATCGTTGTCAAATAAAACTGCATTCACATGAAACAACACATGAACATTTGTTGTTTGTCGTGTTAAAAAATAGGGACCCCCAAAACTAGTTTCAGGGAATAAATGTATGTCTATAACAAACGATTTTTCGATCAGGGAATGTGTATAATACCTGAAAATTTAGGGATTACGTGTATTCCCCTGACATTACATTCAAACACAAACACACATGCACGCACGCACGCACCAACCCACACACACACACGCACACAAACATCTCTCTCTCTCTCTCTCTCTCTATATATATATATATATATAATTATATATTTATATGTATGTGTGGGATTTTCTATCGAGGTTTGGTATTTAATAAGCTGCAGCTACAAAAACATATTTCTTCTTTAAAACTATGAGCCTGATGTTTTTAAAAAGTATAATGTATATTTTTGTGGCAGGCAATTACTTTTTTTAACAGTCTGGAGTATAAATATATTTTGAAGCATTTTCGGGGCAATTTCTCTTTTTAGATACAATCCCAGAATCTCAACTGGTCGGTCCTTTCGACGATTGGGCCACCTGTGTCTTCGTACCTGTTATGACTGTGCATCCACCTACCTGAGGTGTATTACACCAATTAAACTTGGGCTCACCGTTTACACTTGTCAGGGTGTAGGTGAAGTTCGGTAAACGCATGTGAGACAATTCTGATTAAAATGTGTACTGCATTCAATATCCTTTCTAGACCGCCTCCGTGGTCTAGTAGTAGAGCGTCCTCCCTGAGAGCGGAAGGTTCGGTGTTTGATCCTCGGCATCGTCATACCAAAAGACGTTAAAAGTTGGTACTTGTTGTAACCCTGTCTGGCGCTCGGCATTAAGGGGCCAAAAATAGTACTGGTCGGCTCGGAGTCATTATACTGTGTCTGAGAGGGTTTTTTATGTTAAACTGCAGCATGGTATCTCAATGTGCTACCATCGGCATCAGTCCGGACTAGTACAAGCAGCCACACAAATACACACACGTATATGCACGTCGCTATATAAGTGCAGTAATCTTGGATTTCGTGTAACCACAAACCCCATTGTACTACCATTCCATGTTCGTGTGTTCTGTATTCAATATATGTATCATCATGTTTACTCTACAGCTTTAGGGGAAATATAGATCATCTGTCTGTCAGTCGTTTGAAGTGTAAGACGCCAAAAGTGACTGCCACATGGTATTTGTCAGTAGAACAGGGCGAATAGGTCGCGAGGGTAGGTATGATCTGGTATCAAGTTTCGGCCGAAGCTGCCTTTTATGATTAATATTCCCCGCCACGAAGTGCAGCGCGGAATATAGAAACGGCATTCGTCTCTTCTTTATTCATCTCTTCTTTAGGCTTTATAGGACTCTTGTTTATAATTTATATTCTCTACTATATGAACAAACATACGTGTTCCATTAACATGTGTTTCATGGCGGGGGTAAGTGATAACGCTGTTTTCTTGTTGAAATTAGAATAATTGCAATTATTTTCTAAAATGTTATCAACGTTGGAGATTTTTTTGTAACATTAAAATAAATCTGGAAATACCTGCTAGGTTTTAGAAATAAGGAATCTGCCATTCAATCCATCAAGAGCAAACCCATTCAACCTAGCTCTCCCTCCTTTACATTTCTCAGTACACTCAAGATCACTGTCAGTGGGTACATGTATTCGTAGCGAACTAGATGTAACTCCTTCCACCGCTCACACAACCAGCACAAATCCCAGGGCTATTGCAGATCCGACTAGTGGTCGATGAGATTAACTCAGCCCATGGAGGCGATTAGATTATGTGACCATATTGAACTGTCGAAGTGGAGCGACTGCTGGGAGATTTCCGTCATGTTTAAGGGAGTGCTAATTTATTAAATAGGACTGGATCGGGGTCGGGGATAGGGGATCGGGAATGGGGGTTCGGGGATAGGGGATCGGGGATGGGGATGGAAGATAATAGCAGTCCGACAAAATAACCCGAAAACTATTTTCCATACACTATGGCGATGTCATCGACAGGCTACGCGTATACAATAGTTCCGTCATTGATATGCCTTATATGCCATACACATTAATCACAGATATAATGACGCAGATAATTCCCTTCTCGTGAAACATAATGTTTTATTAGATAAAACGTGAAATCTTTAAAGAAGCAACAAAATAAACTTTGTGCAGCAAAATTGGCGATATCTGGGTCATACTTGACACGACGCATCCCTGACGCATCCCACAGGTTGCTATCATGTACTTATCAGTAGTCACTATTTGATTGAATTACTCCTTGTATAGTGTTCTTTCAGTGCAAGCCAATTGCAGGGCGAAACCATTCCTTCAACACTTGCACACCGCACTCTTTCAATGATGCCGTCAGCCTAACGTTACGCATGCGCCCGTCCCTGACAAGACTCTCGCGAGACCATTTCTTTTAACGGCAGCAAACGTGATTCTCTGCCTCCACCTGAAGAGTTGGCGTTCGCGTTCTTTGTCCTCCTCCTTAGAGAGCCTCACCAGCTGCACGGCGTCACGTGCCGTCACGACGCGTGGGGTCTCGTTCTCTGATTGGTCAGATACCAAGTTATCATCGTCTTTGGCACTGGTGTCAATGTACATGTTCCTCGGCGTAGCGTCATAACTCTGTCGGTTCTTGTCAATGTACATGTTCCTTGGCGTAGCGTCATAACTCCTGTTCCTGTTCATCATGACTTCACGGGGTGAAGCTACTGCGTTTAAAAACGATTCCTTATACTTTCTCATGTCTTGACCATCCTGGGACATGGTACATGCAGAGGAATTCCGCCTCTTTCTTGCTTCCACTTTGACGAGCCTGACGCCATCATGCTCAGGTACATCATCTTTGTCGTCTGCTAGATCCGCGTCCAGAGCAGACCTTCCAGCGGCACCATATATGCCGCCGTTTCTATCCTGTGCACTCGTCACTTCTACCTTGCACAGTCTCGCTCGTCTGTCTGCCGCTTTACCCATGATTTCACCAACTGTTATACGTTTGGAAGGAAGGCCCAGCAGCGACTTTTGGATTGCAACCAAATTATTGATCTTCAGATCAGAAGCAAGTGTCGGGGACTTGAAGTTCGTCTTCTGTCTCACGAGCGCTTGTCTTTCTTTGTAATCCATAGACCGCCTGGCTTCTCTGTTCGCTCCTGAAACAACAGGGGGGCTACCCATCGCAGCATGCTTCAGTACAAACTTCCCCTCTTTGTGTTGCAGTTTGATGTTCACCTCTCCAGCAAGAAGTTTAGAGAACGCAATTGCATGCATTCTAAGCTTCCGCTCTCGTGTATGCTGGGTATTCTGGTCCATGACCCCGTCGTAAGGGTCAGACGCCACCGAGTGGTGGACGGAAGAACGTCGGCGTGGGTGGGATAACCGTCTCTTGATGTTGACTTCTTTGGGGTAGTCTGCAACGGTGGACGGCCTGTTGGGAGGGTGGGGTACAATGACTGGTTGCCTTTTGGCGCACATTCCTGCAGTCTGTGGCCTGTAACTTCTGGTCACGAAACCCCCTTTCCTCGACCCCCGGTGGGTAAAGATGGCACTCAGTGTGTCTTCCAGGAGGTCCTCCTTCTCAGCATCTTGCCCAATACGACTTCCAGTCGTCTTCTGACTCTGCAACTTTTTCAGCTGCTGTTTAATTACCTCTTCCTCTTGGAAATAGTCGCCCATAGTTACAATGAATTCTTTGTAAATCCTTCCACATTCAGTCTTATACTGTCTCTGATTGGCAGCAGACGACACAAGGCCACCATCGGGAACAGTTATGTCGAGTCCGAAGTCCCGAGCGTCGTATGACGGCTCAAATGTTGGTAACTTCACTTCCCCCATCATGGCAGCAAATACACAACTAGCTAGGATGTGATGTCAATATATTTTCCTCTTCCATAACGAACAGGTATCAAACGAGAGCATATTTCAAATTAGATTACCTCTTCTTTAAAGCGTGATCACTCGTCAGTGTCCTGAATCCAAAGGAGACAAGAACTACCAATTTCTAACATCCAGATCCAACACTTCATCAGTCTCCAGCCTCAGAAACAACGAGTCGCACCACCTTCATACACTTAACGCTGTGTTCATAGAATGAAACTGCAGACCCAATACTCAAGTTCTTCTCAGTGTCGTGGGGCTGAATCGGCCGATCTGAATTTTTCTAACTTCGGTTCATGTCGACTCCTTCACAACGCTCGCCAAATCCAGCTGTTCACCTGTTCCTTGTCAGCAAGTGTCTGACCATGGTCCACAAAAGTCCACTACTCCATACCATATCCTACCATTGTTCTTGTAAGCGGATTATCAGCTGAAATGCGATTACAGCCAAAAAGGAGTAGCTAATCCAATGGTGAGATTTCCCTGTTTCTTCAAATCGGTAGAATATATCTGAGGTTCACTTGACCATTGATTGTTGAAGCATTATAGACGTCACCGCGAAGGGTTAAAAGCCTTGTTTGTGAGGTTTCTTAGATAACCATTTAAGAGTCAGGGTCAATCTGACCACAGTCCAAAACAAAGATTAAATGCCAGCCCGTTTTCGTTTGCTTCTAAAAACATGTTGATGTTTGTTATGGTTATCTTGCACAACATGCACCTGGACATGTATGTGTTAGTACCATTGCCATTTTAGTCTAATTACTAAATATCAAAGACCTATAAAATATAGGGATGTTGCAGAATTTAATATATATATCAAGATATATCAGTATAAATACGTTTAATGGAATTACATTATAAGTGAGTGAGTGAGGTTTAACGGCGCTTTGGACAGTATATAAATTCTATCTGGCGTCAAGCTACTGATGGAGAACAATTCGAAGGGATGCAGGTCTTAGACGTTTACCACTTCGGTGAAACCCACGAGCACGAGTTATGATGCCGAGAGACCGAGTCAGGGCTAAAATGGTTCATAGGTTTCCGGCACTCTAAGTGGTTTTTTTTCGTCTTGTTTCGTCACACTCAAGTTAACATGTAGCATCGGGGCTTTAACAGTCTTCTAAACACACATTGTAATAAAAAGCAGTATTTTTGTATGCATATAACTAGATGCAACTGTATATGTGTGGGTTATAGTCAGGTGTATGAAGTGTCAAAACCATAGCAGTTTGTTCTCTCAGTGAACAGTCCTCCTCGGGAACACCTGGTGCTATTACTGACTTTCATTGATCCATTCATATTCATATTAGTTTCTGCCCAATGGAATCTGTTTCGGCGGATAATCGAGGCTGACTATTGATGTTTAATAATTGCAGCATGTAAACTCGAGGCTAGTCTATCAAATGGTTTTATTCAAACAAATCAAAAATAACAATGTTCCTATGTATGGAGCTATTAGATTAAACGCTTAAGTCGGAATTACAAAGCGTTTGTTATTAAGAGTAACGGTCGGTTGACTTGGGGTTCGAGCGGTCATATGGATCAGGGTCCCGTTCCACAAATCAATCTTAGCCGTAAGTCGAGCGTAACTTCCATTCTTTCACGTTGATTTATGACAGTTGTGGCGTTAAGGTCGCTTTGTGGAACCAAGGGGTCATGTGGATCAGATTATACCATTGCCAGGTGTTGTTCATCCCACACTACCAGTACACAAAGCTTAAACCCCCTTCCTTATCCACAAGAAATCTCCTCCAAAGGCAGACTGCAACATTCCGACTATTCCAAGAACATGTGTTTATGAATCGCTATTAAATAGTGATGGTACCAGGTGGTCGCAAAAAAGGTGAGCGTATCCTGCCCCACCGGGTGGACCGTCAAAAACACATGCACAGGCAAGTCAATTGTTCATGGGAACAACATCTAGTCCTGATTACTCAGTACATTATGCCTCCATTCAATAAAGATGAATGCCCCTTTGGCCATCATAACTTCATTATGAGCCTGATTCGTAAGACACGACGCTATAAATAGCGTCCAATCAGATGACTCTCAGGAGCGAGATATATTATATGCTCAGTCAGTGATAATAGAAAAGGCGATGGCGACGTCATTTTCGAAACGCACCTACAGTGGGTATTTATCACTGACGAAATAAGATACAATACACGGGATAATGATGTACACTTCGGAAGCACGCTGGTTGCTCAGTTGCTGACACCAAAAGTATACGATGTTGTCTGCCGGTACGTCTCCCCGGGACGTAGAACGCAGTTGGGGAAGCTTGGCTGAAACAGTGGGAGAGATGGCGGTGTTGATGTATGTCGTATATGTGTAATAACATATATGCATATATATAGTATATAATGCATGGTAACAACACCGGTTCTCTGTGATCGTTGTCATTGTCTCTTCTGTGTAGACCAAAGCCTTAATCACTCATCCACTTTACGGCCTATCACTTCAACAGTGCCCGTGCTGTTGCTGATTAATGCTCTGACCCATCTGACTGATGCTGTCGAGCGATGACCCACCTGATTGATGCTGTCAGGGTAGTGCTGACCCACCTGATTGATGCTGTCAGATGCTGACCCACCTGATTGATGCTGTCAGGGTAGTGCTGACCCACCTGATTGATGCTGTCAGATGCTGACCCACCTGATTGATGCTGTCAGGGTAGTGCTGACCCACCTGATTGATGCTGTCAGGGTAGTGCTGACCCACCTGTTTGATGCTGTCAGGGTAGTGCTGACCCACCTGATTGATGCTGTCAGATGCTGACCCACCTGATTGATGCTGTCAGGGTAGTGCTGACCCACCTGTTTGATGCTGTCAGGGTAGTGCTGACCCACCTGTTTGATGCTGTCAGGGTAGTGCTGACCCACCTGATTGATGCTGTCAGATGCTGACCCACCTGATTGATGATGTGAGGGTAGTGCTGACCCACCTGTTTGATGCTGTCGAGCGATGACCCACCTGATTGATGCTGTCAGGGTAGTGCTGACCCACCTGATTGATGCTGTCAAGCACTGACCTACCTGATTGATGCTGTCAGGTGCTGACCCACCTGATTGATGCTGTCAAGCACTGACCCACCTGATTGATGCTGTCAGGTGCTGACCCATCTGACTGATGCTGTTAAGCGCTGACCCATCTGATTGATGCTGTCAGGGTAGTGCTGACCCACCTGATTGATGCTGTCAAGGTAGTACTGACCCACTTGATTGATGCTGTCAGGGTAGTGCTGACCCACTTGATTGATGCTGTCAAGCACTGACCCACCTGATTGATGCTGTCAGGGTAGTGCTGACCCACCTGATTGATGCTGTCAGGGTAGTGCTGACCCACCTGATTGATGCTGTCAGGGTAGTGCTGACCCACCTGATTGATGATGTCAGGGTAGCGCTGACCCACCTGATTGATGATGTGAGGGTAGTGCTGACCCACCTGATTGATGTTGTCAGGGTAGTGCTGACCCACCTGATTGATACTGTCGGGTAGTGCTGACCCATCTGATTGATGGAGTCAGGGTAGTGCTGACCCATCTGATTGATGGAGTCAGGGTAGTGCTGACCCACCTGATTGATGCTGTCGGGTAGTGCTGACCCACCTGATTGATGCTGTCAGGTAGTGCTGACCCACCTGATTGATACTGTCGGGTAGTGCTGACCCATCTGATTGATGCTGTCAGGGTAGTGCTGAGCCTCCAGACAGAATCCTCCGTACTGGGAGTAGTTGGCCCCTCCCTTCCCCGCGAGGTCCTGCAGATAGAAGCTGGTGTAGAACTGCACCCCTGGCTCTGTGGTGTAGCACTCCATCCACCGTCCACTCGGCGGGTGCTCCACTCTGTCGGCACAAAACATCTGGTTTATTGGTATCTCTGCTTCGCAGCTTCAATAAAACAAATACCTTGAGTGAGCTGCACTGAAAATGTATTGTCCAAAAGTTTACACATGGGTGGCATGTGTATTAAGGTCATTGTCATTCCAGTGGTTATACTAAAACAAGCCTCGGCTTGATTTCTGTTTCTGAAATTCATCCATGAAAGGAAGGCTTCATAGCGACGGAAAGATAAACAGACGATAGGTTTAACATATGCGAGTCGCATGGACGATACCAACATGATGTTGAATCATCCTGTTACCGTATTTACCCATTGAAAATACTTATATCATTTCCATAGTCCCCACCTTGCTGCAAGACGCCTTTCTCCGGACATGGACAGGTTGAAGTTGTGGTCAAATCCTTTTCCACCGGGCACCCCTCCAAGCCGGTTCCCAAGACGTACAGGGGACCTCAGGTCCCATTCCGTTCCCTCCACTCTCCGGATCTCGCCTGGAAAAGTCCAGAGGCTACAGTAAGACGTGGTTATAAGTGGTAGAAGATCGTCAGTATATCGTCTCTACCCATGTCAAACATTACATCACCACGAGCCGTCATCGCCATGTGGGGGTTCCGTGTTGGATCTCGTCCCCAGCAACCTATGCTGAGGCGACAGATCGGACGGTCAGGTTCGCTGACTTGGTTGATTGCGTCTCATCCTACCCCGACGGTGTTGCTGGTTGCTCAAAATATCGTTCACTTAAATGTCTGGTCCAGACTCGATTATTTACACTCCGCCGTCATATAGCTGGACTATTGCAGGTTGCGGCGTTAAACAACGAACAAACAAACAGTCGTCATAGTGTTATCTACATGCACACAAAGATAAACACGCAACTTACCAGTTGGAATCGCGCAATCATCCACAGGTAAAAAAGACTCGGCATTGATTTGTACAACGTGATCATGAATCTTCCCCGAGCCCTGAGAAAATAAATATGCAATATGACTAACACGTGTGCCCTGGCTTAGGTGTACTGCTTGAACAAGGGGGATATGTTAGATCTTAAGAATATGCCAATGCCCAGCCAGTAGTAAATGGGTGCCCAATGGTATGTTGAGGTAATAGTATTTACAACTCTGAGGACCATGAGTGATGGTGTTGGGTTTAACGCCGCTTTATCACAATGTTTCACTTATATCACGGTATGTCGGGTTAATGAGTGAGTGAGTATGGTTTTATACCGCTTTTAGCAATATTCCAGCAATATCACGGCGGGGGACACCAGAAATAGGCTTCACACATTGTACCCATGTGGGGAATCGAACCCAGGCCTTCGTCGTGACCACTAGGCTACCCCAGCGCCCGGGATCATTAATATTTGATGAATAGGGAATGGGCAGCCCAGGCATCTAAGGCGCCGCAATTAGCTGTGCAGAGTTGTGTCCCTTGAGCGCGCCAAAAACCTATGACCGTGGGTTCGAATTCCGGTTAACCCGATTAAGTTTCTAGGGTTGTCAGCACCATACCTATGCTCGAGGGTTTCACCAAAGTGGTAAACGTTGGAGATCTGCATCACTTCCAGCTTTCCACTGGAATATTGTTCAAAGCGGGTTTAATTCCAACTCACTCATAAATAAATAAAGCAACAGTAAATGGCCACAAAAGAAGCAGCGGTCCTTCTAATGTTTGCCAGAACAGTAATAACTACCACAAGCTGGCCTGTTAACATATAGAGCCTTATTCAAGCCTGCACTGGGTGGGTGGATAAGACACAGTGCGTCTAAATGTTATATTGCGGGCTATTGAAGAGACACATTCAGTAGTGATGTTCCTCTTGCTAACCCTGTCAGTACGTGTAGTATCTGACAGGGGCGGTGGGGTAGTGATTAAAGCGTTCCCTTGTCACCCGTGTTTGATTTCCAACATGGGTACAATTTCTGTAGCCTATTTCTGGTGTCCCCCGCCGTGATATTGTTGGAATATTGCTGGAAGCGGCGAACAATCATCTCATTCACTCACTCACTCACTCTGACAGGGGTGTCTGAAGTAGTGTATGAGTGAGTTGAGTTTGCATCTTTTCAGTCAGATCAGACCGTGTTAGTGGAAAGAAGAACCGTTGATTGAGGTCGTAGACTCAAACCAATTTGATGAAACCCTTGAGCACAGGGCATATTGCTCATCTTGGATTCGATCCTAGGATAATTTATAAAAGACATAAGTCCTCTCTACACAAGCCTGAGACCACTTTCCCATCTCATGTCTCCCCAGTTCTGAGTTACCATGGCAACTTACATGTCCTCCAAGGTTAAAGTAACCGTGGCTGCTGAAGTTGACAGGTGTTGCCTTAGTCGATGTTGCCGTGTAGTCGATTATCAGCTCATTTTCATCAGTCAGTTCGTATGTGACTTTCAGAGTTACCTCCCCTGGGTAGTTCTCCTCACCGTCAGGGCTGACATATTTCAGGCTCAGTCTGTTCCCATCAACCTTAGCCTCCCAGAATCTCTAGAAGTTTTGCAACATGATGAATTAAACATACTGGCAGAAGATAAGACCCTGCATGTCACTACATTCTTCCTAACGGTGACTCAGACTATGACAGAGAGGCAGCTAGCGCTTCCTTGGTGCCAGAAGAAAATTTATTGTGACACATGTTACATTCGTTTAACACCTGACATATTCTGCTATCGGTAATAAGGACATGCGACTAGTGTTTCCAGGCAGCAAAGAGACAGTAAATCATTAAATGTCTTCCTAGAATCACTTGAACATGGATTGACATGTTGCAACTATGACGAACGTTTGTTAAGAGATGGATGAACGGCGTCAGAGAATCGGTGCCGTTTACCACGACTTTTTAAACGTCAGCTCAGGCACCTAACAGTTGGGGGAACCTTAAGCACAGGACAATATCATTACTATTCTGTACTAACAAATTCGAGGCGTCGTCTGAGAAGTTTCTATAGAATATTAGTCACATGGTCGTTGCTGAAACCTATGATCTAGGATATGTTGCGACCAAGTAAGCATCATAACCGAGGCCCAGCACCGACCTTGCCAAATCCCCTCTTTCCTCCATGCAGACTGTTGGGTCCATCGTTGACAACCAAAGAGTAGGAGGTGCCTTCGAGACTGAACTGTCCACCGGCGATCCTGTTGGCGACTCGACCAATCAGAGCACCGATGTACCCACTCGCAGCATAGCCTTTAGTCATGAAGAAAGTACACTCGGTAGAATATGTTTTGTGTATAGTTTCACATCAGGTTTTGGTTTCCAGTCAGTCAAATCGTTGCCGATGTTCCTATTGCTGGGATAATACTGTATGGCAAAAAGGGGAGTATCCTATGATAGAAATTCATATTTTCAGTAGAAATATGTCTGCAGTCTTTGCCACATCTCACTTGAATCTTATACCATTTTAATCATCTGATCCCATACTCAGTTACGTAAACATCTGACCGTCTCCGTGGTCTAGAGGTAGAGCGTCGACCAGGTGAGCGGAAGGTCGGGGGTTCGACCCCCGGCCGCGTATTACCAAAAGACGTTAAAACATGGTACTTGATGTTACCCTATCTAGCGTTAGGCATTGAGGGGCTAAAACAAGGACTGTTCGGCTTGGAGTCAGTATACTGTGTCTGAGTGGGATGTTCATCTTAAACTGCGGCGTGGTATCTCATTGGGCTAGCACTATAAATTGGCATCAGTCCGGACTAGTACAAGCAGCCACACACACGTGCATGCACGTCGCCATGTAAGTGCAAGAATCTTGGACGCTTCGTTAAACCCAATTTCACCTCACCTCACCGTAAACACTGACCCGTCAAGATCCGGGTTAGAATACATCTTCAGCATCCCATGCTTGTCTTAAGATGCGACTAATGGGATCGGGTGGTCAAACTCGATGACTTGGTTGATGCATGTCATTGCATCCCAATTGCGTTGATCGATGCTCATGATATAGGTCACTGGATTATCTGGTCCAGACTCGATTATTTATTGACACGTGTAGGGAATGGGTGTCATACGTATCAGTGAGGAATCGCGACCATAAGGCGTGCAAGAAACCGTTACTCATGGCTTCAACTCCAGGGTCGCTCTGGTCTATTTATTGGTACATGTACCGTATGTTAGCACCATACCCATACTCGTGGGTATCACCAAAGTGGTGACAATCTGCATTACTCCAAGCTGGCATGTGGTTAGATAAGTTAAATACTGTTCAAAGCGTTTAACCACGAAACTCACTTGAAAATTTGCCGTTGCAAATTCACATTTGTACACAATATCGTTTCTTACAATATTTTTAACAGACCTTGACAGATCTAATGGTGTTTATTGTGTTTAAGTAACATTCGTTGTAGACACTTCTACAATGTGCAACGTGTCCTCGACAATTATGCGAAATGTGTTGCTATTTCGAGCCTACCTTCCATATCATCAAAGCCGAGGCTGACGTCCTCCTTATTGCCCTTTCTGTCCGGGACGATGATGTCAGTGATGATGCCGCCATAATCTAGGACTCTCACGATGACGTTGTTCTTGTTCTGGAACGTGTATCTGGAACAGTGAAACGTAGACTCTTCAAGCTCCATTGTAACATGCAGACCAAGCAGACCAAGAAGGCCAAGCAGACCAAGCAGGCCCAGCATACCAAACAGACCAAGCAGACCAAGAAGGCCAAGAAGGCAAAATAGACCAAGCAGACCAAGAAGGCTAAGCAAACCAAGCAGACCAAGACGCACAAGCAGAACAAGCAGACCAAGATGGCCAAGCAGACCAAGAAGGCCAAATAGACTAAGCAGACCAAGACGGACAAGCAGACCAAGAAGGCCAAATAGACCAAGCAGACCAAGAAGGCTAAGCAGACCAAGAAGGCCAAGAAGGCCAAATAGACCAATCAGACCAAGAAGGCTAAGCAGACCAAGAAGGCCAAATAGACCAAGCAGACCAAGACGGACAAGCAGACCAAGAAGGCCAAGAAGGCCAAATAGACCAAGCAGACCATGAAGGCTAAGCAGACCAAGAAGGCCAAGAAGGCCAAATAGACCAAGCAGACCAAGACGGACAAGCACACCAAGCAGACCAAGACGGACAAGCAGACCAAGCAGAACATGCGCAAGCATGTCCACCTTGGTGTACTTTATTCAGCCGCGTTTGGAAATCACAACTTTGACCAACACAAAGCGGTGCATGTCAGTGATCATGGTTTTACGCCAGTTTTATCTCGACATAGGACAAGAATAAATGGCTTCACACATGTGTCTTTGGTGTGACGAGCCAAAGATCAAACCAATCTGCACATTTAAACAGAGAAAACATGTCCGGACATAACATATACTCTTAAAAAAAAAGAAACGCAATAAAGATATTTTGGGCCATAAAATCAAAATTAGCCAATGCAGCAGCACTATGAACGGTATTGAAGCGTATCCGACACCGCCCAAAATCGCTACATCCGACTGCGCCACCTACGTGAAAGGAAGACCACAGCCACCTCAACCGCATCTCAAATAACAGGACTGCGCAGAATCTCCGACCATACCGTACGAAACCGTTTAAGAGCAGCAGGTCTACGAGCAAGACGTCCTGTTCGGCGCGTCATATTGAGTCGACAACATCGTCAACAACGACTGCAATGGTGTCGTCAACACAGGATATTGTCTCCACTGCGATGGAGAGATGTCTGGTCCAGCGACGAATCAAGATTTCTCCTCCGGCGTGGGATGGGTCTGCAGACGCCGGAGAGAATGTTACGCTGGAAACTGCGTACAGGAAGTGGACAGGTTTAGTGGGGGTAGCTTTATGATGTGGGCGGCTATCTCTCATCATGGCAGGACAGGTTTGGTCCATAACCAGGGAAATCTTAAGGCTCAACAATACCACACGTCCTCCCAATTGCAGCCAACGGCAACGGTGTATTCCAACAGGACACATACATCACGGATCGCAAGAGTCTGTCTACACAATGACAACGTTGATGTTCTCCCCCGGCCCTCCAAATCCCCGAATTTGAACCCGATAGAGCACCTGTGGGATGAATGGGATAGAAGGCTACGCCGACGTCAACCACAGCCCAAGGCATTGCAACAGTTGGCTTTTGCGTTGCAGGCCGAGTGGGAATACCATTCCCTAGGATGTGATTCGCATACTCGTTTCTTCCATGGGCAGGAGATGTCAGGCCGCTATCGATTCCAACGGAGGACATACGCGTTATTGATGGTAGCTGACCTTCACCTTGGACGTTTCCTTTATACCGATAACTGAGATGACTACAATCACCTAGCGTTCTACAACATTTAGGCTCAATACCTTGTACGGTTCCTCGTATAAATGTATTTTCCCACCTTACACAAATCTGGCTTTGCGGGTTTTATGAGTATAAATGAGATGTTCCTTCCCAACTTTGCTGGACCATCCACATTCCACTCCCGTGGAGCACCAACACGTCCATTGTTATCCAGGCGAAGCGGCGGTCCCGTGACTAATGCCACTATTACTTATGAAGGACTAGTAGGGTTGAGTTATAATTCTCAACTCAAAACAGTATGTGAATATCACAGAAAACATTCACATACCTAATTAATATCTAGGTAAACATTCCGACACTGACATAAGATAGATATTTAAAATGTTACCTGTATGTATGGATATTTAACACGTGTTTCGTCTAGTTCCAGAGAATGCATAATATAAAGAACTTGCCCATCCATTTATCGGAAACATTACGGTAAAGCCTTTTATTAACTAGATATATCATTCAATCGAAGCCTTATGGTTCAAGACAAATCCTTTTCGGATCATCAATTATCGTCACTCCGCATTTTCATCATCATAAGAAATCTTTACTGCACGATTCCGACTTTATTATAAGTATGTGTTTATGAATGATACCAGGTGTTCGGGAAAAGGTGAGCGTATCATGTCGCGCGACACAAACACATGCAAAGGCAAGGAAAAACTAATGAAGATTGTTTGGTCACAGTGCTTGACCTGGCCGACATTAAGCTGACAGCGACCACCCTTGTTTATTCTAACAACAACCATGCTCGAAAATTTACACACCACAATTATGAAGCTGAACTATTGCTGATTGCGGCACAAAACAGCCACATTTCACTCCGTAGTACCGCAAAACTCGATACAAGTTCGCTCTACAAAGAGATGTCAGCAATACGACTGCCGTAAGTCTATGTTAAAGTATAGTAGTTGCTATTATCTCTTGAAACTGGGTTTCACTGTTCGCAGCGATAAATTAACTATCAGTGTGTATCCTGGAGTGCCTGTCTGATAACCTAATCACGACCCCTTCAAAACAGCCTTAGTCTCCCTACGTAGACTTCAAACATCAGATGGTACATACGCACATCCCTGAACTAAACACTCCAGTCATGTCACCTTGTAACTTCCTCGCCTTCTGTAGTTTTACCAAATGAATCCTTCGTGATCGGCATGGTTGATGTTGTGAGACAGACTGACACACGCACTGGTCAGTTGTGGAGGACGTGAGGCAGTTATCTGCCCTTGTGACAGTAGGGCTCATCTCAAAGCATTTTCGTCATATATAATGACAGGCTGTTCCTACCTGACGAATAACTTTCAGTATCGAGCGTTATATAGCCGTTTTATAGCAGGAATATTGCTGAGTGTGGCACGTATAACAACAAACAAACAAAACAAACAAACAGAACCTACTAAAGCCGACTCAGTGACCCACTTTATCATCAGGTCCCACAGGTGAACGTTTTTGTGTCATCTATACAAGTGCCATATTGATCATTCAATCTATACACATCTTTCCGAGGCAAGGGCGTTAACTGATTATAAAAGTCCTGTTTCCACCCTCGAATTTGGCTAGAATTTTACTCTATCGCAGCGACATCGGTGGCTAGTGTCCCTTGTTTGTCCCTCCTATTGACCAATCAGATTCCATATCTCACTTGCATTTTCTTTAAACAAAATGGCGACGCACAGTGAAGACGATCTGATCGTTAACCAAGATCTATATTGTAATAAAACAGGTCTTACCCCGCGGAGTGCATCAAATCATTTGAATACCTTCATTAAAAACATGACAAGATTTGCGAAATCTGTCGACGCCCAGTTTGCGGAACACATGCTTTGCAAATCCTGCAGTCGACCGCAATCTGCATGTCTAGTTCGTTACGCGATATTGATTGGACTATGCATTGGACTCGTTTGTCCAGCCAAAATGTAAAGCTCCGGAATTCCAGCCTAGTTCGGCAAGGGTGGAAACTGGACTTTTACAGTCAGTTAACTCCCTTGCCTCGGGAAGATCATCTATACATGACATGTCTGAGCACGTTCAATGGTTGAACACCTAAGTTGGTGAACTCCCACCTCTCTCCTGTTTCAAAGATATATTAACCAGTTCCTTTTGGTCGTCTGCAGTGTTTACATGAATTTCAGTTGTCAGTATGTAAGACTAATCCTCTGTACTCAGGGTATTGCCAGAACACATCTGACATCGGTACAGGCATTGAGAAGAAGGCAACGGGCACCAAGAAGTTAAGAGAGTTACGAGCTCCATGTCGCAAGGAAGGTTCAAACCTTCACTTCGTTATAGCAACAGTTTGAAACCAGGCCGCTGTAAACAACTATGAAGGTTAAGTCAGGAAAAAGCACCGAGAAAGGCAGTTTTCAGAAGATCACTTCCCGACAGCTAGGCTCTCTCCTGGCAACATACCGATAGGTAAAATAAGAAATTGGGCACACTTCTGGCCATAAACACATTCCAGCAGCATGTAAAAAACAAACCAAACACCAAGACAATTCAAAGTGTAATTATAAGAAAAACGCTTCAGTTGGAACTACAAAGTGTTCTTAACATTTATAACAACCAGTTGAATTAGGCCTCAGGTAAAAAAGACCAACGCACACCGTATTATTCAATTATGCTACACTCAAGTATAAAATAGCGGTGTGTGAAGACTGAATGTGACACGGCTTGGAGGACTCTAGTTTCCTCTCCTCAGTTGCTGACACCAAAAGTATACGATGTCGTCTGCCGGTATATCTCCCCGGGACGTAGAACGCTGTTGGGGAAGCTTGGCTAAAACAGTGGGACACGTGATGGTGTTAATGTGTGTTTTATATGAGCACATATATCACGAGTTTAAAAAATAATCACACGACACGAATTGTTCTATACTGAAGATAAAACTGAAACATGTGTTCGTATGGTGTGATTATTTTGTGAATTTATCCATATACATGCATGTATATCCCCTGGTAATCCTGGATACCCAGGGTCATATCTGACCTACTACAATAATGTGCTTGAGACCCAAGAAACAATCTGGCCTACCCCTTGATAGTGCTGGAGATGCATATACTATCTCTCATGTCTGATTGATGCTGTCAGGGTAGTGCTGACCCACCTGACTGATGCTGTCGGGGTAGTGCTGACCCACCCGATTGGTGCTGTCAGGCTTGAGCTGACCTACCTGATTGACGATGTCAGGGTAGTTCTGACCCACCTGATTGACGATGTCAGAGTAGTGCTGACCCACCTGATTGACGATGTCAGGGTAGTTCTGACCCACCTGATTGACGATGTCAGAGTAGTGCTGTCCCACCTGATTGAAGCTGTCGGGGTAGTACTGACCCACCTGATTGATGCAGTCAGGTGCTGACCCACCTGATTGATGCTGTCAGGGTAGTGCTGACCCACCTGTTTGATGCGGACAAGGTAGTGCTGACCCACCTGATTGATGCTGTCAGGGTAGTGCTGAGCCTCCAGACAGAATCCACCAAATTGGGAGTAATTGGCCCCTTCTTTCCCTTTCAGATCTTTAATGAAGAAACCGGTGTAGAACTGAACTCCTGGCTCCGTGGTGTGGCACTCCATCCACCTCCCACTCGGCGGGTGCTCCACTCTGCAATCAGCCACCATCTTTGTATATCAAAATGCTAGTTTCCAAAAAAAAGGAACAACAACAAACACTCGTTAACTCGAAGTCATTTGGACCATCTACTGTTTCAAGTTATCCAATTAGATCGAGCCACAATGAGTGCCAATAGTACATAGCCTGATACCTTGAGTTCACACTTTGTCACTGCATTATTTGGTTCAGTCACACTGTAATCTCATAAAAACGATAAATGTATTTCAGAAATGTGTGTAACCTGTTTTACTTAAACCTAGAGATACGAGACAACAGATAACTACTGGGTTCACTGGTTTCTCCGATTATTTGAAGGGTGGTTTGGAAATGGTTGCTTCTTTGCCCTGCAGATACGGACGGGCGAATGGTAAAACACAATTATGCCTGATTCCGAAAAAGGCGATACCAACAGTAGATTGAACAGGCCTAACAGGTATATCTATCCACGCATTATCATTTCCTAATGGACGTTGCAAGGCTCATACATGATGTGGAAATATCCTGTTAACGTATTTACCCATTGGAGCAGAAATGGTAAGATTCCAAAGTCCCCACCTTGCTGCAAGACGCCTTTCACCAGACACGGACAGGTTGAAGTTGTGGTCAAATCCCTTTCCACCGGGCACCTGTCCAAGCCGGTCCCCAAGACGTACAGGGGACCTCAGATCCCATTCTGTTCCCTCCACTCTCCGGATCTCGCCTGGAAAATTCCATAGAATACAGTAGGACGTGGTTATAAGTGGATCGTCAGATCATCAGAAAATCGTCTCTACCCATGTCAAACATTATATAACCACATCGTGGCCAATAGTTACAGATTTACCTGTTGGAATCGCGTTGTCATCCACAGGTACGAAAGACTCTGCATTGAGTTGTACAACATGATCGTCAACTTTCCCTGAACCCTGACAAATGAAAACATACAACATGACTGATACGTGTCCTCAGGATTATCACGAACGTAAAGAACGTAAGAGTGAGCTTGATTTTGCGCCGCTTTTAGCAATATTCCAGCAATATCGTGGCGGGGGACATCAGAAATGGGCTTCACACATTGTACCCATGTCTGGAATCGAACCCGGGTCTTCGGCGTGACGAGCGAACGCTTTAACCACTATGCTACACGACCGTCCTAAGAACGTAAGAACACTCAGTGTAGCAAACATTAATACGTCAAATCTTCAACTGTTGATGTCTCCTAAAGCCTTAGCCGTGAACTTGCTATTGTCACGAAGAACCATGAATAAGCAAAGTACCGTTCGAGGAACGACTTGCAGGTTCATACCTGTGTGACATACCATTTCCAAACTCATTAGCAATACAACAACATTGACGTAAAAGGCAAAACCATGGTGAATAATATACGCAGGGATCAGCCAGGTGTTAGCGAATTAAGCCACACAATATCACTATAAGACCACAGTAGCCCCCGATATAATGTCATGCGTCACTGAGGACACGTCACAATGTGGTGGCACTGTTCGGTGCTCCAAGGACAAGGTTCACATTCGTGGTTACTCTTCGAATCCAGAAGCTACGAGATCCCCATAATCCCATCGGTGTCTGAAGTTTTTTCTTAGTACTTTGATATCAATATTCCAATCAACAAATATGTACTGGCATATTATTATTACAATGCAAACCGACATGTCCTGAAGAGTTGAAACAACCATAGCAACTCACATGTCCTCCCAGATTGAAGTAAGCGTGGTTGGTGAAGTTGACAGGTGTTGCCTTGGTCGATGTTGCCGTGTAGTCGATGATCAACTCATTCTCATCTGTCAGTTCGTATGTGACTGTCAGAGTTACCTCCCCTGGGTAGTTCTCCTCACCGTCAGGGCTGACATATTTCAGGCTCAGTCTGTTTCCATCAACCTTAGCCTCCCAGAATCTCTAGAAGTTTTGCAACATGATGGATTAAACATATTGGCAGACCATAAGTAAGTAACATCTGCAAGTAACTACATTCTTCACAACGGGTTACTCAGACTACGATAATGAGGAAAATGGATAGTGACACATGTTACATTCGTTTACAACCTGACATGTTCTGCTATCTGTATTTAGGACACACGACTAGTGTTTCCTGTCAGCCAAGAGACATCTCCCCGAGGCAAGAGAGTTAACTGACTTTAAAAGTCCAGTTTCCACCCTTGGAACTAGGCTCGAATTCCTGGGCTCGATCGTAGCACCTCCAGTGGTCCTATGGACCAATCCGATTCCATCACTTGCATTTGTTTCAAACAAAATGGCGTCGCCCGGTAAAAGACGATCTGATCGATCATCAAGGTCTATATTGGGATAAAACGGGTACATCGCGAGGTGCATCAAATCAAGCGAGGAAAGATGGCCTCGGGAAGATGGCCAAGAGACAAACAGTAGATTGAGACGTATTTCTTTCACCACATTTCCAATTGAGAGATCGCATGGAGAGGGAATGCTGTTGAGTTCATCGTTGTGTAGCCAAAGAATCGGCCACCGTCACAGACCTACAACTGACCTTGTCAAATCCTCTCTTTCCCCCATGTAGACTGTTGGGTCCTTTGTTGACAGCCAGAGAATAGGAGGTGCCTTCGAGACTGAACTGTCCACCTGCGATCCTGTTAGCGACTCGACCAATCAGAGCACCCATATATCTGCCCCCAGCATAGCCTTGTGTCATGTAAGAAATGAGGAACATGAGATGATCTAAGAATATGATGGGGATCTATTAATGTGAAGGGTTTTTCATATTATCGATATACTTATATTGTAAAAGAGAATATATACATACAATGTAATTGTTATGTATGTAGTCATAGACAATCAAGTAAAATATCCCCTATCCTCTGCCTACCTTCCATATCATCAAAGCCGAGGTTGACGTCCTCCATCTTGCCCTTTCTGTCCGGGACGATGATGTCAGTGATGATGCCGCCATAATCTAGGACTCTCACGATGACGTCGTTCTTGTTCTGGAACGTGTATCTAAAAAGACGTTTTTCTTTGCTAGTTACAGACGCCCATGAACGTTGAATACTGACATGTTCCTGTATGTCTGATACACTTCACCAGTACATCCAAGACAGGCGGGACAGTTAGGTGGCACCGAGGGAAGTGCCACTGGGCGCCATGCAGACCTAGTAGGGTTCAGATTGGTATACCCTGTGATCAAGGCAACAATTAAATAACAAAACCTGGGCGAGACACACCAGTGGTTGATAGCATGAACAACGATTGTCATTGTTGACGGCTCCAATGTTTTTTCAGCGTGCTCACGGGATAACCCCAAGGAAGCCAAGTCTAGTGTTACAGGGGTATCAAACATCATGTCACAACAATAGAACATTCTACGTGTGGCTTGTAGCAGTTGGTGAAATGAATATATTTTGCAATATATGGAAATGCATTCTCAGGTATGATGTTGACTAGAAAATATGAAGCAGATCTGCAAATAATATGACCGAACTGTTTATCTAAGTAAGCACTCACTCACTGAAAAAAGACTACACGTTATCTACATGTCCAGGTTAAAAATGTACATGATGAACAACAATATGCTAATCCTGTATATATATAAGAACGATTGCATTCTTATTGTAAGCCTGTGTATGTTCCAGAACAACCATATGCAGGAATGACGGTCAATCCATTCCTTTACAGAAGCATTAGGGTTATATAGAAGATTCCTACAATTTGCATGACCATATGGGGGTGTCCTAGATTTTCTGACTTCATCAGCTGTGATAACACTGTCCCTGACCCATTTACACAAATATCACTGGACGCAGGACGATTGCCTTAAATGATCACACTTTTGCATGTACACGTCATTAACATTGACCATCTCATGTTACCTTGTAACCTCCTCGCCTTCTGCAGTTTTACCAAATGAATCCTTCGAGATCGGCATGGTTGAGACGTGAGACTGATACACGCCTTCGTCAGTTGTGGAGGACGTGTGGCAGTTATCTGTCCTTGTAACAATCGGGCTCATCTCAAAACATTGCTGTCGTATTTTAACGACTCGAAAATGATAACCAGTACGTGTGTTTTAAAGTGTAAATTAGGGCATGAATATTGTGAAGAGTAGTTCTTCCGACACATTGTCTCACAGGTAAAAAACACTTCATTCTAGTCTTGGAATGGCATTTAGAAGTGATACAAATAAGAAAGAGAAATGAAGGTTTGTTTCACATGATGAAGGAGTTAGTATATACTCCAAAACGTAGTGTTCATGATAATAAATAAGTTGACATCCACAAATTCTCTTCCTTAACTATATGCTGCCAACCATTCAAGTGTGTATGCGTCTTGTTTACCCTTTGAGCGAATGAGTGTATTTACCCCACACACAACAATACTCACTGGAACAGACACACACCGAGGTGAATTGTAGAGCATTGTTTTGCGCGTGTTGTTTAACGTCGCACTCTGTTTTCTTTCAAGTTATTTGACATCGAACTGTAAATAATCGAGTCTGAACCAAACAATCCAGTGATTGACATCATGTGCAATCGATTAATGCAAATGGCATACGATGACATGCAATCAATAAGTCACCGAGTCTGACCAACAGATCCATTTGTAGAGGGTTTTTTTGTTGCTTTTTTTTTATTCAGTCCAGAGGGTACAGAGTAATCGTATTATAAGAACCATCAAATTACATGGTATACATCATGGAAAAAATATACAGGATGGAAGTTCATCTTTGATACATTGTAACAACTGTAAGATATATCTAGTTTTGATAACCAAAAGGGTTTTTTTCAAATCAGCGTTATGTCCAACGTCAAATCAGAACATCAGAACATAGTGTGAGAGAACACCCTGCCATTGAACCTAACCATACGCTTTAGTTTGGTCAGTATTCATTTGTAAGCCAGACATTCTATAGAACGTACTTAGTGTACGTACTACTTCATGTAGAGACGTTGCCGAACCAGCTAAAAATAGTTCGGTGTCATCTGCATATTGACCTATTACGTGCTCACTTTCTCCAAGCACTATACCTTATATATTTGTATTTTGTCTTATCATTATCCCAAGTATATCTGCGACAAAGAGAAACAAATATGGATAAATCGGATCTCTTTGTCTATATCCTCTCTCGTTGCTGAAAAATGATGACAAGTGACCGTTTTGTATGACACAAGAAGTAGAATTTGAGATCAAGATCTTTACCCATGTTTGCATATAAGTTCCAAAACCAAATTTATCTAGAACCTTCATAATGAAGCGTTTAGAAACTGTGTCAAAGGCTTTTTCAAAACCAATTGATATTAATAGGTCTTTCTTCTTTAATCTTTTTGTTTCGAATAGGAGTTGAATGATTATTAGGTTTAATGATTCAATTTTATCTAAGACTCATTTTCTTGCATTAGGTTTATTCATATTTTTATAGTTTTGTAAGTCTATTGAAGGATCAAGGACAAAGTTCCAATCACGACATATTACTACAGGTGAGGTCAGGTGAAATTGGGTTTAACGTCGCGTCCAAGATTATTGCACTTATATAGCGACGTGCATGTACGTGTATGTGTTTGTGTGGCTGCTTGTACTAGTCCGGACTGATGCCGATTTATAGTGCTAGCTCACTGAGATACCATGCCACAGTTTAACATGAATACCCCACTCAGACACAGTATACTGACTCCGATCCGACCAGTCCTCGTTTTAGCCCTTTAATGCCGAGCGCCAGACAGGGTAACAACAAGTACCATCTTTAAACGTCTTTTGGTATGACGCGGCCGGGGAACGAACCCCGGACCTTCCGCTCTCCGGGCGGACGCTCTACCACTAGACCACGAAGGCGGTATATTACTAAAGAGTCATATACCCATATAATCATTTTTTGCAAATAATGTTTTGTAAAATAAAGGGTGATCGGAGTTTGGACCATACACTGTGGTGAGCTTAAACTTTATACCGTCAACCGTAATGTAAAAAATATTTTAATTACCATTATCGTCAATATAAGTCTTGTGTATCTTATATTCAAGGTTGCTACACGTCGTGCATTTGACTTGTACCGTGCAATAACACCATCAAGACCCCATTCATTTTTCATAAGAATTTCATTATCGGTGGAAATATGAACATTTTGCAAACAAATGATAGAGAATTTCCTTTTTCTATATAAATTCATGACTTCTTTTCGTTTTGTCTTTGCGGCTAGGCCTCTACAATTAGCGGAAACCATATGTATTTTATCATTTACTCCCATGTATTATCAATCCATCTTTCTCTTGAAATAAAGTTATGTACCAACTGGAATGATTGTTTTGTTTTGCATAACGATAGAAGAGGATGAAAAGAATAAAAACAAAGAAATATCCCTTATGCCATGAACTGTGGGTTTTGAGATAGAGAAGGCAACTACCTTCCCATGGATAGTCAGGATAGTCACAATAAATTACAACCACATGAGTACTTTTATGTTCTGTACTCTCAGAGAAAAAGCACAGATGTTTGCTGTGTGGGGACGATCACTGTCTTGCTCTAAAACGGCGCCTGGTGCTTGCACAGCTGGGACAAAGAGAGGCCGTAAAAACTCCTCACGCCGACGCACACTTGCTGCGTTGCCATGAATTTTTAAACAATATCTGCTCTTCGCCCAAAAGAGTGAGTGCTGACAAAGTTAGAAACATAATCGGGATTCGAACCCACAATCATAGGTTTCTGGCGTGCCTAAGGGACGCAAATCTGCACAGCGAATCGCGGTGCCTTAGACGACTGGGCCACCCGTGCCCCCCTCGCCCAAAAGAGATGTCTTTCCAAATCCTTGACACTTCCTCCGCCGAATCTGTAGACTTCTTGTACGCAACATCCGGTATAACACTCATTCCCTCGCCCATACCCACGGATCTGCCCGTGTCTCCCTTGAAGCAGAAAAACGGATTCGTCACTAAACCAAATGCTAGACCGACGTTGGGGAAGCTGAAGTTGATCACGTTGACGTGAAAGAGCACAAACGTCGGACCGTCTTTCTCGGATTCCGGCAGCTTGTAATCATTTACGGACTGTCTGTGCAATTACGGATCGTTTAAGCGAGTGTACTGTGTCGAAGATGTAGGAACCAGATGTCCCGATCCTGGGCTGCCCACTTGATACTGGGTCTTCCTCATCTGATGCGACCTCTAGTGGGCAATGTCACCGATATCGTACGCAAAGGCGGGAAATTGTACTCTGGGCAACGTTAAAATGCCTTACCTATTTCTAGTAATATTAATATTATTTGTATTATTAGTGCCATTTGTAGAACTGAGGCATTGTCTCCGTGTAATTAGTGTCATGTGTAGAACGGAGGCATTGTCACCGTGTAATTAGTGCCATGTGTAGAACTGAGACATTGTCTCCGTGTAATTACTGCCATATGTAGAACTGAGACATTGTCTCCATGTAATTAGTGCTATGTGTAGAACTGAGACATTGTCTCTGTGTAATTAGTGTCATGTTTAGAACGGAGGCATTGTCTCCGTGTAATTAGTGCCATGTGTAGAACTGAGACATTGTCTCCGTGTAATTACTGCCATATGTAGAACTGAGACATTGTCTCCGTGTAATTAGTGCCATGTGTAGAACTGAGACATTGTCTCTGTGTAATTAGTGCCATGTGTAGAACTGAGACATTGTCTCCGTGTAATAAGTGCCATGTGTAGAACCGAGGCATTGTCTCTGTGTAATTAGTGCCATGTGTAGAACTGAGACATTGTCTCCGTGTAATTAGTGCCATGTGTAGAACTAAGGTATTGTCTCCGTGTAATTAGTGTCATGTGTAGAACGGAGGCATGGTCTCCGTGTAATTAGTGCCATGTGTAGAACTGAGACATTGTCTCCGTGTAATTACTGCCATATGTAGAACTGAGACATTGTCTCCGTGTAATTAGTGCCATGTGTAGAACTAAGGTATTGTCTCCGTGTAATTAGTGTCATGTGTAGAACTGAGACATTGTCTCCGTGTAATTAGTGCCATGTGTAGAACTGAGACATTGTCTCTGTGTAATTAGTGTCATGTTTAGAACGGAGGCATTGTCTCCGTGTAATTAGTGCCATGTGTAGAACTGAGACATTGTCTCCGTGTAATTAGTGCCATTTGTAGAACTAAGGCATTGTCTCTGTGTAATTAGTGCCATGTGTAGAACTGAGACATTGTCTCCGTGTAATAAGTGCCATGTGTAGAACTGAGACATTGTCTCCGTGTAATTAGTGCCATTTGTAGAACTAAGGTATTGTCTCCGTGTAAATAGTGCCATTTGTGGAACTGAGACGTTGTCTCTGTGTAATTAGTGCCATGTGTAGAACTGAGACGTTGTCTCCGGGTAACTAGTGCCATTTGTAGAACTAAGGTATTGTCTCCGTGTAAATAGTGCCATTTGTGGAACTGAGACGTTGTCTCTGTGTAATTAGTGCCATGTGTAGAACTGAGACGTTGTCTCCGTGTAATTCGTGCCATTTGTAGAACTAAGGTATTGTCTCCGTGTAAATAGTGCCATTTGTGGAACTGAGACGTTGTCTCCGTGTAATTAGTGGAATTTGTGGAACTGGGGCATTGTCTCTGTGTAATTCGTGCCATTTGTAGAACCGAGGCATTGTCTCTGTGTAATTAGCGCCATTTGTGGAACTGATGCATTGTCTCTGTGTAATTAGTGCCATTTGTAGAACTAAGGCATTGTCTCCGTGTAATTCGTGCCATTTGTAGAACTGAGGCATTGTCTCCATGTAATTATTGCCATTTGTAGAATCGAGGCATTGTCTCTGTGTAATTAGCCCCATTTGTGGAACTGATGCATTGTCTCTGTGTAATTAGTGCCATTTGTAGAACTAAGGCATTGTTTCCTTGTAATAAGTGCCATTTGAAAAACTGAGGCATTATCTGTATGTAGCTAGTGCCATTTGTAGAACTGAAGCACTGTCTCTGTGTAATTAGTGCCATGTGTGGACCTGAGGCATTAACTCTGTGTAATTAGTGCCATTTTTAGAACCGAGGCATTGTCTCTTTGTAATTAGGAGAATCATACCTGTAGATTGACACACATAATGACATATAAGTTGACAAGAAGTGTTTGAATGACTTATACTTTCTTGGATTTCTCTTGGGTTCATACGGATTCTGTCATTAAAATGACATGAAGACTGACATTCAAGCAGCTGTGCTGTGACAAAAGCAGAGGCAACATGTTTTTCTTCTTCCTACAGTTTAATACATTGGTACTGTGTACACTAAACTGCTGTCACATGTCTTGGATCTTTACACATTAGTGCCATCCTAGATAATCTCTCAATAAAACTTAGTTTTCTCTTGCAAAATAAAACAATTGCACTTAGTGCCAAGAATACTTCAGAAACTTACTAATGAGAGGTATATACCTGTGAATATCTATTTAAAGTCATGGAACGCCTCATCTCATAAAACGGATCATCCACGCCAGAGAGGGTTACAACTTCCCTGAAGCCTTCTGCCCGTGTCTAGGACGAGTTCCAAAATTTCTCCATTATTATAACATTACATCTTTTTATCTTTACCCAGGCTGGTAAAGACTTTCAGTTCAGTCCTAAACCTGCAAGGACAAGGCAGTCGACCCTAACAGCTCTATGTATTTCGGTTTTTTTTCATTACCATTCACGCTGATTAACTTGTATTGATTTATTAATTCATTATGAAGAGGGTCATTGTGCCTGTCAGACTGGGGTTGTCAACTATGCTGTATAGAGTTGCCTCCCTTGGCTGCCATGCTCTAGTGCCCCCCCCCCCCCCCCCCCCACAAGTCACAATATAAGACTGAGTGCAACATTCAGCAACTTTACAGCCATATCACAGCTCACTAAATTACTGAATATGGACCTGTCAAGCAAGTAGCTGGAAACATGAGCAATAATCTTCACAATCGGGAATACAATAAGTCAACACCCAGTGATCGAGTCAAACCACCCAATGTGAGAGACATACTGTTCAAAGTGTTGTCAAAATCAATTCTCAATGATGCCATTCAATCAAACTCAGAATATACCAAAATAACCTCAGACATACAAAGACTGAGGAGCAAGATATTGGCTTCAACAAAATATAATCCCTCAACTGTGCTAAATGCAAGCTAGTTCCAAGTGTTCCTTTATAACCATAAAATATTTGACAGCACCATGGAACAGGAATTGTAGCATCTTCTCAAGGCAAGGCAGTTAACTAGGTGTAAAAGTGGAAACGGGACACTTCTAGTCCGTTAACTCCCTTGCCTCAGGAAGATGGACTTGCAGCCAGTGGACAGGACAGGAATCTGGGTCATGGCCAAGCTCGAGTTGCAAGGAAGATAGAATTGGTCCGGTGAATAGTATACATAAATAGTTAATGTGAGTTCTATAATAATACATCTCTTAAGGCTGAAAAAATAATAGTCTTGATTCTCAGGCACTGCCCGCATCATCATAAAGTCTGCTGCACGTTTAATTTATATTTATATTATAAAAAATATATATATAAAATCCTAATACTTAAAAATAATGTGATCCATTATAGCATATTTACTTTACCGCGCATATCATGTTATTGTCATGGCAGCAATAGGAGTTTGTATGCTTGTTTTTGCAGGTTGAAGGTACAAATACTGTTTTTTTGGTTAAATACTAGTTTGAACAACAACAAAAAAACACACCAAAAAAAACACCGCCCACCAGCACTATATTTTCAAAAGTCATTGCCTGAGAACCAACTCTTTATTTTTTAAGCCTAACTCTTTTTTATCACTTTTTTGGTGATGGATTCTTGAACTGATGCTTAAAAACAATCTTTTGATAAATTGCATTTGTATGTATTTGCTCAGAATACAAAATGATGTCCCCCTTTCACTTGAGGGAAAGCATTGATCACTGTGGTTCATTGTAAACCTTCCCAACATCAATTTTGGACCATCAACTGAAGTCAGATTTGACAATGAGACTGTCTGTGTTGGCCTGACCATCTCTTGAAGAGGCTGAGTACATTAAAGTGTCTCTCAAATCATTAACATTCTTCAACAACAACTCACAACAACCTTCTCAAAATATGGAATCTCAAACATGATTAAACTCTGTATAACAAATAACCATAGTAACATATAACAACCTCCCAGGTAGAAGTAGCTGCCAAGAACATTGGGACAATAAATATCTACTGTCTAAACAGTCTAACATCATCCAACCTCATTACAATCAGATCTTAGTTCTCGGTATCACTAAACAAAGATCTCAGAACATCCCATTATGGGTCATGTCAGAACGACCTTTAGCGAACTTTGACTGACCAATGAAATGACTAACATGATGTCGGCATTGGCCCATCAGAAAGCAGCATTCTCCAGATATATGGCACAAGTTTCAAACTGGCGACTTCGCTTTGACAAATATGTTGACAATTCTTGATTCAAAATTTGAAAACAGAACAAAATAGATGGCGTAGATTGTATGAGAGCACTTCGCACGGGCAATGCTTATCTCATTGAAGCGAGAGATAGACAATGATTTTGACAGAATCAGTCACAAAGCCCATAACTGTCGTTCAGAATACCCTGTGTTAAATTTTTTCGAGATTGCTTTATTAGAAAACACATTCCAACTTTCACTTTCCTGATCTGGTAAGCGATTCTCTGATTGGTCAGATGAGAGGTTGTTCTGACCTGACCCGTAATGGAATGTCCTCTGATCACTGTCTAGTGGCAGGGGGAACTGAGATCTGATTTTAATGAGATTGTACATCATAAAGTCACTACTTCTTCATATGAAATCCCGAGACCTGCTCCTACACTAAGATACTGTCCAGACTGGAGGAACACAGTAGCCCTTGAAAGTTCCCAGTGCTGTCAGTGTGCATTTTGAAAAAGATCGAATTCATTGACTGTTCCAGCTGTAAAGCGATTAGCTGCTGATGCCGAACTTGTAAGACGTCGTCTGTCTGTATGTTTCCCCTTGACGTAGAACACAGTTTGGGAAACTTGGCTGAAACAGAAACCTACGCCTGCAGAAGGTGATGCATTGCCAGCACTGGTCACGTGTATTGAAACATTGATATCACTAGTTGGTTAACCTTATTCAGAACGGTCATCCCACAGAAAGACATCTTCATAACATTGGTTTCATCCGATGAATCTAAGGACATACATTTATTATTTATCATTTCACAGGCCCGCCACCTTTACTAGCAAGCTTCCGGTCTAAGAAATAAATTAAACAAAACAATATTTATTTAAATTATGTCTCCTGCTAGTAATATGGGCCCTCTTATACAATACAAAAAAATTATATAAATTCCATGTCTACATCATTATCAGAAATTCAAGAGGCCACCTGCAGTTTTAACTCCACAGCAGAATGACTTTCATATGGACAAATAAATAATTGACGATTGTTTTTATATGGACCCACTTGGTGTGGAAAAGCTGGAATAAGTCTGTGAAACATATAATTAAAATAGTGTAGCCTACTCATACATGGGAAAACAATAATGCATCATCTACCACAACAAGCATCCAATGGGATGCTGTCAGGATAGTGCTGACCCACATGATTGATGCTGTCAGGGTAGTGTGACTAGTGCTGACCCACCTGATTGTGGGAGTCAGGGCAGTGCTGACCCACATGATTGATGCTGTCAGGGCAGTGCTGACCCACCTGATTGAGGGAGTCAGGGTAGTGCTGACCCACCTGATTGATGCTGTCAGGATAGTGCTGACCCACCTGATTAAGGGAGTCAGGGTAGTGCTGACCCACCTGATTGATGCTGTCATGGTAGTGCTGACCTACCTGATTGAGGGAGCCAGGGTAGTGCTGACCTACATGATTGATGCTGTCAGGGTAGTGCTGACCCACCTGATTGAGGGAGTCAGAGTAGTGCTGACCCACATGATTGAGGGAGTCAGGCTGGTGCTGACCCACCCGATAAATGGAGTCAGGGCAGTGCTGACCCACCTGATTGAGGGAGTCAGGGTAGTGCTGACCCACATTGGTGCTGTCAGGGGTAGTGCTGACCAACCTGATTGATGCTGTCAGGGTAGTGCTGAACCACCTGATTGATGCTGTCAGGGTAGTGCTGACCCACCTGATTGAGGGAGTCAGGGTAGTGCTGACCCACATGATTGATGCTGTCAGGGTAACACTGACCCACCTGATTGATGCTGTCAGGGTAGTGCTAACCCATCTGATTGATGATGTCAGGGTAGTGCTGACCCATCTGATTGATGCTGTCAGGGTAGTGCTGACCCATCTGATTGATGGAGTCAGGGTAGTGCTGACCCACCTGATTGATGCTGTCAGGGTAGTGCTGACCCATCTGATTGATGGAGTCAGGGTAGTGCTGACCCATCTGATTGAGGCTGTCAGGGTAGTGCTGACCCATCTGATTGATGCTGTCGGGTAGTGCTGACCCACCTGATTGATGCTGTCAGGGTAGTGCTGACCCATCTGATTGATGGAGTCAGGGTAGTGCTGACCCATCTGATTGATGGAGTCAGGGTAGTGCTGACCCACCTGGTTGATGCTGACAAGGTAGTGCTGACCCACCTGATTGATGGAGTCAGAGTAGTGCTGACCCATCTGATTGATGGAGTCAGAGTAGTGCTGACCCATCTGATTGATGGAGTCAGGGTAGTGCTGACCCATCTGATTGATGGAGTCAGGGCAGTGCTGACCCACCTGATTGATACTGTCGGGTAGTGCTGACCGATCTGATTGATGGAGTCAGGGTAGTGCTGACCCACCTGATTGATGCTGACAAGGTAGTGCTGACCCATCTGATTGATGCTGTCAGGATAGTGCTGACCCACCTGATTGATGGAGTCAGGGTAGTGCTGACCCACCTGATTGATGCTGTCGGGTAGTGCTGACCCATCTGATTGATGCTGTCAGGGTAGTGCTGACCCACCTGATTGATGCTGTCAGGTAGTGCTGACCCACCTGATTGATGCTGTCAGGGTAGTGCTGACCCACCTGATTGATGCTGTCAGGGTAGTGCTGACCCACCTGGTTGATGCTATCAGGGTAGTGCTGAGCCTCCAGACAGAATCCTCCGTACTGGGAGTAGTTGGCCCCTCCCTTCCCCGCGAGGTCCTGCAGATAGAAGCTGGTGTAGAACTGCACCCCTGGCTCTGTGGTGTAGCACTCCATCCACCGTCCACTCGGCGGGTGCTCCACTCTGTCGGCACAAAACACTTTGTCACACTTCACCTTCATCACACACAGTTCAGACATTCAAAATGTATGCTTGTGTTGAACTTATCTTGAAATGTGCCATCATGCTTATCATGTTATTGATTTGAAACTATTCATTACTCCAAACAATTTGCCTTCTCACCTTGCTGCAAGACGTCTTTCTCCAGACAGGGACAGGTTGAAGTTGTGGTCGAATCCCTTTCCCCCAGGCACCTGTCCAAGCCGGTCCCCAAGTCGTACAGGGGACCTCAGGTCCCATTCTGTTCCCTCCACTTTCCGAATCTCACCTGGAGTAGATACTTAATGTGTTCAGACAGTGAATTTGATTGTGTATAAGATAAGTTAGATCATGATACATGCACTTTGTTGAAGCATATAAGTTGTGGTGTTGATTTGGATCTGGAACCTTTGAAAACATCAAAGAACAGCCCTTAGTTCTTTGTACCAAATATAAAAAAATCATTCTTAGGGAGCAGCAGCACAGAGGTGGGTTACAGCAGCTGACACAAGTGTAGTATTGAACTTAGTGGTCACAATGTACCAATGCAGATCACGTAAGGGATTTGTACCTGTAGGAATAGAGTTTTCATCCAGGGGCAGAAAATGTTCCGCATTGATCTGTACAAGATGATCGTCAACCTTCCCTGATGCCTGCCAAGAGATTTTGTAATTTCATTTATAAAACATCTTTATATCAAACTATCAGCCATAGGGAGCTGAATGATGTTTTCTATATGAGCAGTCTTCAGTAGAAGCACAACAATGCACCATCATATTCACAATTGTTTGTTTGTTTGTTGTCTATTGCCGCACTCAGCAATATTTCAGCTATATGACAGCGATCTATTATTTTCATGTACTGCAATGCAGTACAACACATATATATATGGCAATAAATTTGACAGACATGAATTTACATAAAAGATTGTAATTGCTGTAATGTTCCTGAAGTTAATATTAAGCTCAATATATAAATTGTAATTCCATGGCATTTCATTGGCTAGCCAAGCAATTCTTTTTTGAATTTTTTAGGCCAAGCCCAAAAGCAGACTAATGTTCGCTGACTGGCTGAGAATAAAATGGGCGGTGCTTATCATGGGCGGATACAGAGGGGGGATGGGGGGGGGGGGGGGGGGGAAGAGAGGGTGTGTGTGTGTGTGCGGGGGTGCGCACCCCCCCTTTTTATTTCGAAAAAAATCTTTATTTCTGTATAAATTACCACCAAAGACAATAAATAGATCTTAATTGTGCACCCCCCTTTTCAAAAAAGCTGTATCCGCCCATGCTTATGTTGCGTTAAATATTACTCTGAATGATGTCACTGATTTCATACAGTTGTCTACATTTTTTTGTGTGTTATTGATTAAATGTATTAAAGTCTTATTCTATTGTTGACATAGATATTTATTAGAATATACTTCAACATGTCAGTATATGTAACTCCATAAAGGCAAAAACATATTGAAGTCAATCCTTTATAACACTTTGCCATAACTCTTCCTGGAATACCAAGAATAGTAAGTACAAAGTTTATTTAATTCTATTTTACCTGATATTCTATTGAACCCAGCACAGTATGATTTCAAAACTTGACTTCCTAACTGATCAGTGACATTTGAACCTTTTGACATCTACAACTACTACTTTGAATGCTATATTTTAACACATAAATACCAGACCATGCATGATTAATTGTTCCCATAGCAACTCACATGTCCTCCCAGATTGAAGTAGGCATGGTTGGTGAAGTTGACAGGTGTTGCCTTGGTCGATGATGCCGTGTAGTTGATGATCAGCTCATTCTCATCTGTCAGTTCGTATGTGACTGTCAGAGTTACCTCCCCTGGGTAGTTCTCCTCACCGTCAGGGCTGACATATTTCAGGCTCAGTCTGTTGCCATCAACCTTAGCCTCCCATAGTCGCTAGAGAGGTGAAACATAGTGCCCCTGTTAGTATAAACCTCAGTCAGTGTAACTGTAGGGGATCCATATCAGTAGCGAGATTCTTTACAGGCATTTAGAAGCTAGCTGGCATATGACAAGGAAGAAAATGGATCATGTGGATGACCACTTCTTTAATGTATATACAAATTACAATGAAGAAGTTGCGTTCCCTGTCAAGTAACATTAATCATAAAACATGTCAGGTGATGTGATAATAACACGGAGTTTAAATATGATTATTGCACTTGTGTGTTATATATGTGTGCTTGTACTAGTCTGGACTAATGTAAGTTTTATTGTGCTAAAACACTGAGATACCATGCCACAGTTTAACATAAATACCATCTCAGACACAGTATACTGACTCCAAGCCGACCAGACCTTGTTTTAGCCCCTTAATGCTGAGCTCCATTTAAGGGTAACAAAAAGTACAATCTTTTGGTATGACACGGCCAGGGATCAAGCCACCGACCTTCTGCTCTCTTTGCAGATGCTCTATTCACGGAAATTAGTAGTCGAAGAACATAAATGTTTCGAAGCAGACTTTTTTTCATGAAACTGACACAGATATGATCAATATTTCAACAAAATAGTCCCACCAAACTCTAAATTATGTATTCTGTTCAAGACCCTGAAGGACTTGTATAGTTTGAACTTTGGAGACCCTTCCCATATTCTCATTGGCCCTTCACACCATCTGTAACATGGCCCTAAATCATACCAAGCAATCAACCTGTACGTCCATAACCATCACAATCCCAAACACGCCAACATCTGACTTACATGAAAAGTTAGTTTACAAATTACACACAATGGAGGATTGCTAAAACACTTACAAACAATTTTTTGAAAGACATTTTTGTTTGGGTTCTACAGTGTTATTTTAAGGTTGAGAACCTGTTCTACTGAGGAACACCTGTGAGCTTCATATTATGACTGTTGTAAGTCTTGTTTAAGAGTTTTGACAGCCGTGGCACCAAACATGCAGAATGGGGCCTAATGTCTCAAAGCAACTTTGCACTTCAAATAATCTCTTGTGCCTCAAGTACGATCACAAGAGTTTGTTTGTTGTTTAACACCGTACTAAGCAATATTCCAGCTATATGAAGGCGGACTGTAGATAATCGAATCTGGACCAGACAGTCCAGTGATTGATATCATGAACATCGATCTAGGCAACTGGGGTCTGATAACATGCATCAACCAAGTCAGAGAGCCTGACCACCGATCGCAAGAGCTTTTTTTTGTTTGGTTTGTTCTTTGATGCTGCACTCGGCAATATTCCAGCTATATGACCACTTGGTCAGTAAATAATCAAGTCTAGACCAGACAATCCAGTGATTGACATCATAAGCATCAATTCACACAATTGGGATACAATAACATACATCTACCAAGTCAGTGAGTCTGACCACCCAATTTCGTTAATCGCATCTTACAAGCAGTCACCTTTTACAGTAAACCCGGATTGCTGAAGACCTATACTATCCTGGATCTTCATAGATCCGACGCAAGAGTGTGTGAATATGGTTTAACACTGCCTTGAACAGTATTCCAGTGATATCTCAGTGTCAGCTTAATGTGGGAGGAAAGCCTGAAGTGCTGCAGGTCTCAGACGTTTACCACTTTAATGAAACCCAAGGACACGTGTACGGTGCTGACAAACCAAGAAACAATAATTATCGCAGGAACCAAACCTTTGCAGGAACCAAATCCAAACTATGGAAGGTCAAGTAGACATGTGTAAAGAACACAACCACTCAGATCCTTGCATTCAGTTTAAGAAAATGGTAATTCTACTCATCAAAGGAGGACACATGCTTCAGTTATTCATACTGATATCATATTGAGATCATCTTCCCGAGGCAAGTGAGTTAACTGACAATAAAAGTCCAGTTTTCACCCTTGCCGAACTAGGCTGGTATTATGGAGTTACATTTTGGCTGGACTAACGAGTCTATGCATAGTCCAATCAAAATCGCGCACCGAAATCCGGTTCGTAAAGTGTCATGCAGATTTCGGTCGACTGCAGGATTTGCAAAGCATGTGCACCGCTAACTCGTTGTCAACAGATATTTTCTAAATCTTTTCATGTTTTTAATCAAGGTGCTCATGTGATTTGATGCACTTCGCGATGTAAGACTCGTTTTATCACAATATAGATCTTGATTATCGATCAGATCGTCTTGACTGGGCGCCACCGTTTTGTTTGACACAAATGCAAGTGATACGAGAGGTGGAATCTAATTGGTCCATAGGAGAGGCATAGAAGGTGCATAACTCGTATTAGCCACTGGTGGCGCTACGATCGAGCCCAGGAATTCCAGCCTAGTTCGGCAAGGGTGGAAACTGGACTTTTAAAGTCAGTTAACTCCCTTGCCTCGGGAAGATGTATTGAGATGTACATACGTTCACTGTCCAAAATAACTGCCTTTTCTGTCGGGCTGCATCAAATTTTCCTCCACCTACCCAACTGTTGGGCAGATAATTTTAAGACTACTTATTCATTTTTCTTATTACTCCTTGTAGACTCTCAAGTAATTGTTTGCAATATTTCAACTGAATCAAGACTTGATTTGTCTCTTAGTTTTTGCGATTTTTTAATATTTATAATGTCTGAGTGCGGGCAGGTAACTTTGAAGATGGGCAGGCAACACTTTGGGGCACCTACTCTACTGTCTTGTTGGGTTTAAAAATTATTTCAACATTGCGCAAGTTCCAGTGGAAAATGCAGATTTAGCTAAAGTTTTCCCCAACAGTGTACCTGCTTATTCTCAGTGTACTCTCACCTTGTCAAATCCTCTCTTTCCTCCATGCAGACTGTTAGGTCCATTGTTGACAAACAGAGAGTAGGAGGCGCCATCTAGAGTGAACTGTCCACCGGCGATCCTGTTGGCGTATCGACCAATAAGAGCACCCATGTATGGACCCCCAGCATAGCCTAACCGGAAATATGTAGGTCAAAATTAGCTTAACCAGTTCTTTCTTCCTAACACACCTGAATTTAAGTCCAAACAACAAAATGTAGAAAGTATTTTAGCTTGATTTTTTTAGACAAAATATATCAGTAGTTTTTAATTGATTCACTTTATATTTCCGCCATTGAATTATCATGATCATATGTTGGAAGTATACATCAATTAATTCTAAAGCATAACACATATTTTGACTGCCATGATGGAAGTATGCTAAACAGTTTTCAAGGAAGTAAAATACTTTACAATTGTGACCCTCCAGGATGAAAGGGACCTTATGGGTGCTAGGATACAATTGTGCTGTGACGTCATAAAGATGTTTGATGTCAACTTACTTCAGTAAAAATTGCCATGTGTGCAAACTGTACAAACATAGCTTTTTTTCTCTCATTAGTTCATAATGTAATAGAAAAAGCATTTAAAAAAACTTTCAGCATACACGTCTATTTTCCATTGAACAGACATTATATCTAAAAACTGCAATTATTTTTAATTTTTTACACTTAAAGTTTTAAGTCAGTAAATGAGTCCAAATGTTTGAAGCTTGTGAATTCTATTTTTGTGTTCCGAAGATGTAGTTTTAAAATATAAGGAGAAGTCAAAATCTGATTTTGTCACCCAAAGGTCCCTTATCACAAAGTTGGTCACATTTATTGTTGCAGGACCTACCTTCCATGTTATCGAAGCCGAGACTGACGTCCTCCATCTTGCCCTTCCTGTCCGGGACGATGATGTCAGTGATGATGCCGCCATAATCTAGGACTCTCACGATAACGTTGTTCTTGTTCTGGAACGTGTATCTGAAATTAGGAAACAGATCAATTTGTGGATTAATGTTTATATAATTGATATATTATTTTAAACTGTCTAGATAAACAGAAGTATAATCTGAGTGTCTTTTGATATTACTTATCAACACAAGTATTCAGAGGCTTGCTAAAGAGGACATTTTCTACTTTTCTTGACCAATGTTAATATATATGATATCAAACCATAGGAGGCTGAAGTTATTTTTTATCCAATATCATTCATGCTCACTTATTTCCTACAATCACAATGTATCAATTTGATCACCACAATGAAATCTGAGACCATTTTGAAATTATGAAGCTGCAAAAAACATCAAATATAATTATAATGTATTCGACATATAAGCGCCCGGGCGCTCTCAAAATTAGAAATAAGGGGCTCTTATTAGAATGTTATTTTGGTGAAAAAAACAGAGTTGAAAGATAAATTTTGTGGTTTATGCTGACAGCCTGAAATGTTTATGTACGACGGATATATTTTTCCAGAATTAAATGCCCATAATTAAGGGTGCATATAACACACAAGTGCGTATTCTACAAGAATAAATAAGTCTTGTGTACATTGATCAATCGGAAGGGGTGCTAATTGGGATTGTTCACTAGCCAATATCTTAGCAAATGTCGCCGTGGGCGGTTATTAGAGCGGGGCTGATTACGTCGAATACGGTAATCAGCTGCTTAAAAGTGAATCATGTGAAGATCGGCTTCAAATGTAGACCATTTTGATTTTTAACTTTTCACTGACTGATATTTAAAAAAAAGAAAGTATTTCACTAAGAGGCTAAGAAAAACCTGTCATATTACCAACGAAGGGCAAAGTTGCGTATTTAATATACACACTGCCATCAATGTTGGTATTTAGGCCTACAGGTAGTATCTTTGCAAGGCACACTGTAAAATGATGATAACTACTGGCCTATGTCTTGTATCTATTGTAGCAACTGATAGGGACTTCAAACGGTTTTGCTTTATGTTTCCCACAGCTAAAATGTGTTTGTGGAAAAAGAGTCACAAGACTACAGTAAGATTAAATAAACTATAACCTTGAAGCCAAACAATATTTATAAAACATGTAAGTAGTTTTAGGAAATTGAGATAACTTTACAGCTTTGGGGGTTGAACAAGCTGCAAATCGGTTTTATGGTAATATTAACCGGTTTCCTCACATAACCCAAACATAATCTGATTCCGGCAATAATCGTATCAGTTGTTTATTGACAAACAATGGAGAAAACAGACAGATATATGATAAAGCTCTATTATTGGGGGGATCAAATGAAAATCTAGTCTTCCTATCGCCGTCTGGCAGTGAGTATGTATACCCTCTTATAGACCCCAGTTCTAAGCCACAGGCAACAGCGATAATTCTAGGGTGGGACATTGTGCTTTTAGCCGCTAAATGTGAAAAAACGGCCCACATTTTCAAATACAAGGAGGTATTTTAACATTTTGCTGTATGGGCGTAGATCTACCTCTAGGATATTTGAAATTTTCACATGAATGGCACATGTCAGAAAATTCCTAGAGTGAACCCTGGACCCCTGAAGCAGGTTCAGTGATATTACTGAAACACTGGACCGATATGAATAAATTGTCAGTCCAGAATTTTCCACACTACACTAGGTAGGCCTACTAGATTCTATTTACCGCTATTTACCCCCACCCCCTTCTCAAATGTATCAGCCCATGCTCCTGAAATTATGAGAGCTACATTGTGGGTCCCCACATAGGACAGATTTCTTTGAACTGTATAGATAACCATATTGCAGGGACTATGTGTCTCGCTCGTCCGGACAGTGAAATGACACGTCTGATTCGTGCTGTGGTTCAACTGGTTGTTTCAAATAGATCTAGATATCTAGGTCTGTTTGGTTCCAAACTGTAGATTTACGTATGGATGTCAGATGTCATTAACGACACGTGAAATCAAAGTATGCGTGGAATACTACTGTCACCTTGTAACGGCTTCTCCTACCGCGGATTTACCAAACGAATCTTGACTGATCGACATCGTTGACTTTCACGGATACTGCAACCACAAAAGCCTTGCGCCGGTCGCGACACGTCAAATTAGAGTTATCTCCCTTGAAATGTACGCCCCGCCCCTCTGCCTACGCACGGGGAGCCACGCGACACAGCACCCACATGCCATTCATATTTATTATGCCTCACGTCAGAGGGAATGGCCTGTCGGAAGAAAATAAAAAAATGATAAAGATGGCTTTGGTTGTGAATACAATTGATAACTGATCAGATAAAAGATATGTGGCACTAGTTTGAAGTGCAACAGGTAGGCTTTGTATCGGCTGAGAGTCTAAGTGAGAGTCTGGGATCCTATGTTCAGACAATTCACCTCAAGTTACTATTGGCCTCAAGATTTTCGTTCCCGGATTTTCCTGTATACCCTTAGCCTTTTCTATTGCACGAAAGAGGTATGTGTACACAAATTTCAATGGGTAGTAAGCTTACAAGTGTGTGCGTGGATTGTCAGGGGGTCACGATTGCATTAAGTGAAGAAATAATATGGAACAAATCCCAATGTGGTTAAGTTTATCCAACTATTACACATATCAATGACAAAATAACCTTAAATGTGGGAATAAACGTTAAGAAATTGATTATCAGTGGAAGTGTCTACCCCGGGATGGATTTTTTGATCATGTGATGCTTTGCTCATGAATGTCACATAATTTATTATTAACGTACTATTTTAACCGTTGACCTAAAAAAATATGTCTGTCTTTCTGCGACTGGTATGTGTCTATACTAATGCCTACAGTCTAAAACAAACATTTATATGGTTTTACATGTGATACCCTGCTACCTTTCTGCAGAGTTGAACAGGCCCATTTTAGTGTACTATTGCCTACAGTGGCAAATGACAAACATTAGCAAATGATATTTAGTGTTTTTTCTTTGTTCATACATTTCTTCTGATATTTCATACATCATTCGTCATCCATAGTTTCATTTATCATATTTCATGTACATTTTATACATATCAGACTTATATTCATCATATCATCTCATACATCATCCATATGTATCATTCATTATCATTTATCATATTTCATGTGTCACGGAGTTTCACAAACTTGTTTTTGAAATTTGATTGTTTGGTTGTTTAGCTGGAGGATTGGGGAGGTGGGTTTCATGTTTTTATGTTTGAATACTATTCCTGTTGTTTTTTCTGAGTTAAGGGATAAGCCCCATTTGTCAGCCCATTGTTGTATTTTATTAAGAGATTTTTGGAGTAAATTTTGGACCATTTTCATGCTTTTATAGTGCGGATCCAGATGGCTCCATCATCCGCGAATTTTGATGTGTTTACTTTAGGGGATAGGACCTCGAATAGATCGTTTATCATTATATTGAAGAGGGTGGGGCTGAGGATACTGCCCTGTGGAGTGCCATTTTCTAGGGGACATTGGTCCGATAGAGTTTGGTTTATACCCACGGTTATTTTACGATTGTTTAGGAAGTCCTGGATGTAATTTATTATCAGACCTTTGAGTCCTATTTTTTAAAGTTTTTGTATTAGCCCATCGTGCCATACCGTGACGAAAGCTTTAGAGAAGTCTAAGAAGATGCCTGTGGTATATTGTTTATTTAGTTGTCCTGTCTTAATATCTTGTTCTAGTCGGGCGAGGTTATCTAGGGTTGAGCGGCCAGGAGTGAAACCGCTTTGATCTGAGTTTATGATGTTATTTTTGGTTAAGTAATGTTGCAATCTATTTTTAGCCATTGATTCCATTACTTTACATAAGTTTGAAGTTAGGGATATTGGTCTATATGAGTTAGCTTAATTAGCTGGTTTATTAGGTGTAGGGATTGGTATGACTAGGGCCTGTTTCCAGGGAGTAGGAACCTGTCCGTTTAGGTAGATGAGATTGTATAGTTTGAGTAGTGCCTGGAGTAGTTTTAGGGGGAGTTTTTTAATTATTTGGTAAGAAGTTAGGCCTAATCCTGGGGCTGTGCCCTTTTTCCTGTTTTGGATTACGTAGAGGAGCTCCTCCATTGTGTAGGGTTGATTTATTTCTAGATTGTTATTGACAGCTCGTTATATAAATGTCAGTTACAAGCTCATTAATAAAGAATAATAAACAGAAGTGGGCTTAAGATACAGCCTTGTCTTACACCGGAGCTTATTTTAAACAAATCTGTTCTACCTTTGTCTGTTTTTACACATGCCTTAACGGCAGAATACATACTAGCTAAGACGGGGTGCGCCCGGTTTCCCAACATTTCTTATAACAACAAACCCAGTCAGGCGTAAAACAATAGAGGGATTAGTTTGGGTACACTATTGGTAGGGGTGCTGGTGGGTGAGTTAAGTTCACCCACCTGCCAGATTGAACCATGTTCACCAATTAGCACTTATGCCAGGCTCTTATAATATCAGTGACCGTGTTCACTAATGTACACTTATGCGTGTTATGAGTATAGCCGTAACGGAAGTGCCCTTCTCCATGATGTCAGAGATCTCCGATTTACTGACTATGTGACTGAATTTTGGGTGGAGGGCGATCATGGACGAAGCACCTGAAATAACCACGACACCGTCGGCCAAAGAACGACCAACCACGTAGAGGGCTGGCACTTCAAGCTCACCTCCATCATGGGCAGTCCCCACCCAAACATCTACAGAATTATTGACTTTTTTTAAGAGACAGAACAAGCCTACACCGAGGCCCATATCCTGCAGCTGATCTAAGTATCGACATCTTGAGACCAGACTTGATGCAGAAAAGAGAAAGTCAGCAATTCAATTTGCAGATGCTGTGGCCAATTTTGTACGTTTGTGATGATCATGAAATGTCATGTCATGTTGGTTTATTATAAATTGTCGAGTTGTATTTTAATTTGATGTTTAGACATTATAAAGTGTTGTGATATTAGAATATTGATTGTGAAATTCAATCATGTTCATGTGCTGTGATATGGAAATCATGTGAAATCAAATACGATATAAATATAAAAAATCCAAGACTGCAAGTTTGTTCATACTCCTATCAGTTGAAATCGTAGTGTGTCCACAGAGCGTCGGTCACCCCTAAACAGACAGTGGGACATACCCACAGGTGTTTATTCATTAATCCCTGCGTTGTTCTAAGTTTTCCAATGTTGGGAAACCGGGAGTACACCGCTAAGACATTATACAACTTGCCATTGCAACCTTTTTGTAAGAGCATATATAATAATTTTTTCCTTTTTCCATTATTATGTTATTTGTATCTAAGGTCATACTATGAGGTGTAGCAGTATCACTCGAGGTACATGTGGTTTTGAGCTTCCCGCGTAGGTTTTACGCCACAAGTGTACTCCCGTGTGACACTGCCATAATGATTAATCTTACCGACATGTTTAAATATGACATTGTAAAAGATTTGTAAAAGACTTAGCGAATTAAAACAAATTCAAAATTGATAGAAAACAGCTGTTCAATTGAGCTGAGGTTAACTTGTGCTATGTCAGGTAACTATCATTAACTCGGGAAAAGCGTGCGGCTTTTTGCTTCGAGGCGGGGTATACGGGATATATTCTCCCGCTGGGGACACGGGTAGCTCAGTCGTCCGAGGAGCCGCAATTCGCTTTGCAGAGTTGCGTCCCTTGGGTACGCCAGAAACCTATGATTGTGGGTTCGAATCCTGATTCGCTCCGATTACGTTCCGCTTTGTCAGCACCATACTCGTGCTCGTGGGTTTCACCGAAGTGGTAAACGTCCAAAACCTGCATCACTTCGGGCTTTCCTCCCACATTAAGCTGACGCGCCGTGATATAACTGGAATACTGTTAAACGCGGCGTTGAAACAACTCACTCACTCACTATTCTACCGCTGAGTAATGTGTTTCCCTCTAAGATCAGATCATTCTGACAAAGGTATGATATATATATATGCGCCGTTCATCGATATGGTGGGATACCCGTGAAGATCCGGGTTAGAATAGGTCTTCAGCAAACCATGCTTGTCGTAACAGGCGACTATATTTGTCGTAAGAGGCGGCTAACGGAATCGGGTGGTCGGGCTCGCTGACTTGGTTGATGCATTGCATCATACCCCGTTAGCGTAGATCGATGCTCATGATGTCAATCACTGGATTGTCTGGTCCAGACTCCATTATTTACAGATATGTATCTGCCTCGCAGATATACATGTAGCCCTTTATACAACCGTGTCAGGGTGCCCCGCAGACATACATGTAGGCTATTATACAACCGTGTCAGGGTGCCCCGCAGACATACATGTAGGCTACAATACAACCGTGACAGGGTGCCCCGCAGACATACATGTAGGCTATTATACAACCGTGACAGGGTGTTCCGCAGACATACATGTAGGCTAATATACAACCGTGACAGGGTGTTCCGCAGAGATACAATATATACTGAAACGCAAAAGAAACGTCACCCCAAGTAACATTGCATGAAAAGTTGTCATTTAAATATCTGGGTAATTTTTGTCAAAGTTTCTAAAATTTAACATTACCTTGTCCGGAAAAATTAAATTTGATAATAAAAAAATAAAGCAGATGACAATAAAACCGATCACCCAAACGCATCAAGGCAACGGCCATGGTAACGTGATGTACGTGACTTCCGTGCAAATTGAAATGTACATGCGTTCCCCCATTTCTTGCCCTATAAAAATCCACCCAGATCGGATAACCTTCATTCGTTATTGAATTGCTACCACATGCCAAGATTGACAAGAAAACAGCGAAACCAAGCCCTTGGGCGACTGCAAGCTGGACAAACCGCCCGGCAAGTAGGCAGTGCATTTCAAGTCCACGTAAGGGCCATATACAGGCTCCAGCAACGGAAACAGACCACCAACACTACAGATGACCAACCACGTAACGGAAGACCAACACAGTGGGAAACACAGCACCAGCATTGGCGCTATCAAGAATGGAGAAGAGTCCTCTTCTCACACGAGAGCCGTTACCTAGGTGTATAGCAAAGAAGCAAATCTGCCTTTCGTTCACATTGTATCATATATTTTTCAGGTTGTTTCGTCCACTGAAGATGTTGTCATTATCAATGGAGCGGTTAAGTGTCATATACACGCTGGCAGTCTCTCAACAACAATGTTTCAAAACAATTATAAGCAGCTGTAATAAAAATATATTTATTAGTAGGATATATAAAAGTGTTTGTCCTACAATCGTGCTGCTCAGTTGGTTTGTATTCAATCCTGCGCTTGAGAAAGTCGTTGTTGTTGAACACAATGTGGGTATGACACGGATATGTGATTGAGGTGACAGTTTTCAAGCACCTGAGTGATCTTGATGATGACAGTCAGTCGCAAACTGGGCATAAGTTTCATTTATTTACTTTTTCAATCTTGTCATTTGATATATGAATATTTACACACCGCCCATATAATCTTCTCTGGCGATCTTAATATACCCCTAATAACCACCAGGTAGGTAGTTTCATTCTCCCAATGCCATGCCACCAGGATCTGTGACCATACCATCAGGATCGGCGACTTTCCTAATAACATATCAGGATCTGCGACTCTCCTAATAACGTCAGGATATGCGGCTATCATAACAACGTCAGGATCTGCGAATCTCCTAATAACATCAGGATCTGCGACTCTCCTAATAACGTCAGGATCTGCGACTCTCGTAATAACGTCAGGATCTGCGACTATTATGAATAACGTCAGGGTCTGTGATCTGTGATTCCAGTGATATCCCGTGAGTTGTGATTTTCTTAAAGACCTGGGATCTGGGATTTTACTTATCATCTCAAGGTCTTTGATTGTCCCATACCAGCAAAGTCCACACTCCCTCTAAGACCCGTGAAGATCCGGGGTGGAATAGGCCTTCAGAAACCCATGCTTTCCGTAAAAGGCGACTAAGCTCCCTCTAATCCCCCACAAAATCATGGATTCTCCTCCCCTAAAGTGTCCGTGGACGCCAGACTGGGATAGGGCCACTGTGGATCACTTGTCAGGTACACCTTCTTTGTCAGAGTAAACTGTGGGGCGGGCACCTGTTTATATGATTCCCATTTGTGACCCAATCGTATCCTTGCTATTTCCTTGTTAACCATCGACAGGCAACTCAAGAGGTCCTGCTGATCACCGTGGCTGTCTAACGTTCTGACCAAAGAAGTGACGAAATAACTGCCATATTTTGTATTTCTGGCACTGCTGTATCCCTGAACGGTGCTGTGCCCAATGATAATGTCGGCTTCATCAGCAGTTGAAATATCCGATTTGTCATCCTGAACCAATTCACTCATGAAATTGTCTCCTCTTGATGCTTGGATGAAGAACATTTTGGGTTTGCCTGCTAACGTTGGACACTTTGATGCGTGGAACATTGACGTAAGATCTTGCACTTTTACTAGTTTACCATCGCTTCCAGCGACACCGTATTCGGTACCATTTGTGAGAATAAAACAAACAAACGCGTCGTACTCGCTGTGATCTTGTTCGGCATAGCTCGTTAGTTTGTTCATCATATCGACTGACGTTAAATCTGTTTGTAAATTTATGGTGAACTGGAGTTTAGTGAACAATTCACTCAAATTTTCTTCGTCCATGTCCACTCCCCCTCTTCTTGTCGGGAAGCCTTTCTTGAAGCTTTTATTGTTGATAATGACACATATGCCTCTAGGAACAGCTGTCATCTTGTATTCTGAAACAAAAAACCCACAGAAATATTGCAACAAGGCTTCAAACATTGATACTTCGAAATCTCTGTTTAAAAAAATTGCCTGTGTAATGTAAAAAAAACCTGTTGGATGTTATCGGAGACAAGCATTTGCACAGTTGGACATAAAACAGAGTCAGTGATTATTGGTGATTTCAGCATCAGTCCAGAGCTGTCACATGTGTAAACTAAACGGTCGGGTCAAAAAAGTGTAGTCTTAAAAAATGGATTTGACCAAAATATAACCGTGACCAGAACGTTGCTGGGCTGAAAGGCCCAAAAACAACTCTCATACCCGCATCAAATACATCACCGTCGAATAACCATTCCTTGTTTGTTTCATTTGTAGCCACCATCAAATATGGGTGTATACATTCTTTTCCCCGGCAGTTTATAAATAATAAACATTCCAAAACTGTAATGTTCATGTATTGATGTATTATACGCAACTGAACGACAATTTACCTTCCTCAAACTTATCTGTTTGGAACGACAGATCACCCATTATATTTTCAATTTCTTCGATCTCAAAAGAATCTGTCAAGCAGCTCTCATATTCACTGACACTGCCCTGTGCAGTGAAGACTCTCTCTGGTGTTTCTGGAACACCAGTGTCCTGAACGTCGCGAGTGGGACAAGAACAGTTCAAAGTGTCGCACTCCTGTTGTTTAAATTCCTTGTGTAGATCAGGATACTTTTTAGCCATGGCAGCAATGATGTCTTTGTCGGGCACCTCCTTCCTAAGCTCTGTCCATTTGGTATTGTTGGACATTCCAGAACTCTTGAGGTCGCCAAACAGAGGAATTTCTATAATCTTTTGTTGTAGCAAAGGAGTTGCCACTCTTTTGAGCTGTCAGTGTGAAAACAGATATTTCTTTAGAGACTAAAGGTGTAGTCATGTTTAGATAAATGTAACACTTTTAATAATCACGAAAAACAAATTTCACTATGTACTATATTTTATGTATCAGCCGTTCAATAACATTACAGAATCTGTTCAAAATGTTCATCATAATTATTTTAGCTGATGGTCACCTATTTGATGAGGGCCCAGGAGTAGTATGTGCTAGATGTTGAGAATAGTGCAGTGAATGGGGATTTTAAAAGTAAATGATAGGGAATTATGGCGACATCTACATTACAAGTGACATAAACGATTTTCTTGTTGGAAACCTGAATATTGAAACAGTCAATTCCTTTTATACGAATACCTTCCTCACCTGCACATATTTCCTGGCTCTACAGGCCACACACTGTTCATCCTCATGCTCCTCCTCAAGTCTGTCCAACTCTGAGATCAGCGCCTCCGCTACGTGAGGGTGATCCTTCCTCAGGGCAGGCAGCAGGAGGCGGTGGAAGTCCTCAAAAGACAGACGCCCCACGATGTAGCTGAAGAACTCCTCGTTCTGACCTCTCCTCGAGTCTTTACCTCTGATACTGTCCTTGTCTGACACGGACATCACATCCGATGCTAGAAGGTCATCAATGATGCTGGATTTGAAGAGTTCAAGGTCACTTGTGAGCAAAGTGTAGCAGTTCCTCAGAGCCTCTCTGTGGATATGACTAACCTTTGACCTCTTTTCTGTTAAATGAAAAAACAACAACCCAAAACCAAAGTAATAAGGTATTCATTAGTAATGCGGTATTTATATCATTTGGCACATTGTCTCAGTTTAATTCATGTCTTGCTGGTAATGTGATGAATTGACATTTTGCATCTTTCATAAAATAACATTTTCGCAATGACTACTAGGGTTGATACATGAGAAAGGCTGCACACGAAAAAGTAGAAAAAATCAACTTCTGAAATCCTTCCTGTTAACCTCTCCACCATGTCTCCACATCTTATAATGACTTTTTTTAGACACCAGAACCTTGACAAAAAACACATGTCTATGAGTTAGTGGAGGTTAAGATATCAGCTGAATTATCATCTATTCATTAACAGTATTTGATGTAAAAAACAAACCAAAGGAGTCTTTTGTGTGGAATCTTGAGTTGATCTGTTTTTCCATCCGGGTTATCGTACTACGCATCGTCTGGGAATTCTGCTCGCCTGTCACTTGATGTAGCTTCTGCATATACGTCCTGAACCGCGTCTCCACCTCCGCCAGTGTCTGTGACATCGTCTCCAGCAGGAACTGCTCGACCTCAGACACTCGCTCCTCGTCATCGGTCGTCTCCACCAGACTCCGGACAAACTCCTTTGCATAAGGCAAGCGTCTCTTCTCCGTCGTCATCTTGGTGCCTATCTTAAATAGATGTGAGGATAGACATCAATATATCTACAGTCACAGGCTAACATAGAACACGTGCAGGGCAGGACGTGCTTACCCTTTTCGCGAACATTTAGTTTCAACATTCATATAATTTTCACCGGTATTTTGTCTATCACGCACGATGGCATTGGGACTGGTTATTCTTGCGTTGGCGTTTCATATTTCTGTTGTACTTGCAGCCAACCAGTGCATTATCTAACCAGTAGGTTAGGAGAAGCAATCAAACCTGACACCGCGGATGCTCTATAACCATTAAATTGATTTATAATTGATGAAATCAGGTTTAAGAACTAGTAAGTTATAAACGGTTTGTCAGCCAACAATCCCATTACTACAAGTGGAAAATACCCAACAATCCCATTACTATAGGTGGAAAACGCCCAACAATCCCATTACTACAAGTGGAAAATGCCCAACAATCCCATTACTACAGGTGGAAAACGCCCAACAATCCCATTACTACAGGTGGAAAATGCCCAACAATCCCATTACTACAAGTGGAAAATGCCCAACAATCCCATTACTACAGGTGGAAAACGCCCGAGGATGATTTATATATATACGTCGATAACATAACGTGAGTTAACGGTTATATAACAGGTCAAATACCAACATTTGCTTGAATCATATCGATCGTAATGTAAAGATTAAAACAATCGATAAGTTTAAGGCTGGCATATTATGTCGGCGACATCAAGAGTAGAAATACTCAATGTAACTATGCCAGCTGTCTTGACCTTAGCCCAACTGACAAGCAAGCCCAGATTTACACTTCCGTGTGTAAACTAGGCGAAATCGATAGGTATATATAGTTGTGAGGTAAGGCTTTATAGTAATGGACACGAAGATAGGGCTGGGAACAAAACATAAGGGATGGGATTGTGTTTTACTACATATATGCATACGGGCATATTTATTTTCTCATACTAGATCAACCTTACAGTTCGAATTTCCCTTTGTCATCACAGCTAAGTAGAACACCAACTACCCTGTCCGGCCCAGTTTCTGCAAGTGGAGAATGTATGCATACATTCGTCTACAGAGTGTATTAATACAAATTAAGTGAGACATGCGTGTATGCGTTATGCTGTTGTTCTGTTTCATGGTACACAACGTCCTCACTGCAAGTGCTGGGCGAGTACTCGCGAGTTAGGAACATGGCGATCAGCGATTAATACTCACACTGTCAGTTTCACGGATCTGTGCTGAGTAAACCAGGACCCAAGGACACGATGACACGAGGACAGCTCAGCTGGAAGAACACACACACGTGTAACTTTCACCATGGGTCGTGGGCTATTAAGATGCATGCAGACTTTCCATTTAGCGCTAGGCATACCCCATGACTTGTGCGCTCAGTGAGCGCAGATTATATAGGTCAGAGGACAAGGGTGTATATCTATTTAAAGAACGGTTTACGTGTGGACCAGTGTCGCTTCAGCTGTTGTGGTATGCGGTTTTCGCTGCGTCAAAGTTCCGCTTCAACGCTTTGCAAAGTCATGTTTATTAACAGTGTACTTGCATCGCGATGCCTGTCGGAATACTGCTCCATCGTACCTCTATTATTGGTATCCTAGCAACATAGTCTCATTTGGTGAGTATATCTACCACGGTAACACAGGCCATAGTGGTGCTCCAAGGCTGTACTGAATACTAAGTCCATGGGTGTATATAATTCTGTCCTTATAATAGTCAAGTGCAGATTAGAGGACAGCACAGACTAGTAAAATCCAGTTTAACCTACCGGCTGCAAGGTCAAAACCTGACATAACCAGCTGAAATGTCTGTGCCCCCCTATCCCCCGCCATGGATGCTGCCACCATCCTCCTTGCCCTGTCTGATTAATAATGACCATAGATGGCTGGGGGTATTATTTCCCAACTTTAACTTGGCAGGTAAAACTGTGCTTTGAGGGTTACTAGGGGCACGAGGTGGAGATAAAATGAACATAATTGTGCACATCACACTCAAGCAATGAACTCAGATACACACTAGAAGTTCTTATCTAACGATACTTGACAGTAAAGCAGTATGCATGCATCACACCACATTTTCTGCATGCTGTTCACCCCCGTGAAGATTCCGGGGTAGAATAGGTCTTCAGCAACCCATGCTGGGCGTAAAAGGCGACTATGCTTGTAAGAGGCGACTAACGGGATCGGGTGGTCAGGCTCGCTGACTTTGTTGATGCATGCCATCGTATCCCAATTGCGTGGATCGATGCTCATGGTGTCAATCACTGGATTGTCTGGTCCAGACTCGATTATTTACAGACCGCCCTCATATAGCTGGAATATTGCTGCGTGCGGCGTTAAACAACAAACAAACAAACAAAGCATGTGTGTTCATATGATAAAACTATACCTGACAACACAGCCCCCGTTTTCCACCCATCAGTTTATTTCTTCACACGTGAGACCATTTTTGAGTTGGATTCCATTCTGTGTATAAACAGTTTGTATCAGTGCTCATATGTTTGTAATGATTTGTCCAATAGCCATATGTCAATAATTGCTATTGTGGAATGTAATTATAGAACATACTATTCACAAGGCAATGGAATGTGGTATTCAAAAACAAGGACGCCGGTCTCTTATAGGGACGACTTGTTCTTCTTATTTATATGATCTAGACATTATGATTTAAACTAACCATTTTTGCCTTAGAGACTTGTGCAAGTTTACACAGGCCACATATACACACTGCAGTGTATGTCTTAACGCGCGCATAAACCTTCAAACAAAAGGACCCTGCGGACCATTGTCAATATTCGACTGCAGTCATCAAAGTTATTCATAGTTATGATTCAATTATGAAATTTTCAGTTGATCTTATCAATATTTATTTAATGATTTATGACCAGGGCTAGCCAAGTCATCTCAGGCACTGCACTTCGCGGCGCGAGTTGCGTCCCTTGTGCGTACCAGAAACCTGTGACCGTGGGTACGAATCTTAGATTCGTCATGATTATATTTCTAGGTTTGACAGCACCATGCTCGTGGGTTTCACCAGAGGGGTAAACGCCTGAGACCTGCTTCAATTCGAATGCGTTAACATTCTGGGGATGAGATTTTCGCAGACAATACATCTGAGTTTGGTCTTTTCTCTCTGCCATATTGAAGCTTTGACAGGTCCTTTGTTTGAAAGTTTGGATTTGCTAGCTAGTTCTTACCAAGGGGTTATATAAAACACAATACTTGCCCAGGTACCCAATCTGTTTTAGTGATCCTCCCTGGTTTTCTAACTTTCTCACAGCTGACACATCCGTGATATAACTGGAATACTCTTCAAGGAGGAGTAAACCTCAATTATTCATTTAATTTATTTAATACTGAGATATAGCTATCAAGGAGAATTTAATCATAACACAAAACCTCCTTCTAAACCCTTCTACTATGTCTCCTGTATATACTTGTTATTCACATTTTTCAATGAACGTCAACTTCAACGTTACCAATTTATTCATTTCTATGGGTTTTTTTGAGGTTAGGATACCAGATGATTTATAATTTCATTTCACCAGGATCGAAAACAAACACCAAATGCCCATCGCATACCGTATCTACTGCATATCTCCTGGTCGAAGAGCGTGTGTGGGTCAGGCATGTTGTTACACTTCAAGAATCTGGTGTGATGTACCCTGTGTGTAAGCCCATGTACCCCGCGCCTTCAGGCTCACACACAGGGTACATCACACCAGAGTCTGTCGTACCGACATTCATTCATACGGTTCCGAAATATATGTAAGCAGTTTCGCTGAGTTTGCAAAACTCCAAGTGACGACGCAAACGAACCGACTTAATTCCCTTTACCCAATGCATTCGGAAAAACATCGGTTCATTTCAGAAACTATACTTATGCGAGATAAGCAAGTTGCCAAAAAATTGTTTCGAATAACTCAGCAGGCTACATGAAATTTGTACCTGTAAGCGGGCTACATGGAAAATAACTGCACGCTCCTTAACCAATCAGAAACTACTAGTTTAATGTAAGGTAATATAATATAAGTTGTCAACCGATCTCGAGGGGTATATGGTGTGATGTACCCTGTGTGTTAGCCTATGTACCCTGTGTGTCGGGCGATGGGTACATAGGCTCACACAAGGGTACATCACGCCATATGCCCCGAGGGATCAGATGACAACGAATTTATCTTACCGACACTCATCAACATGTGCGGAATACATATCCTTCAGTAAAAAAACAACCCGAAGGGAAGACGACGCAAAACGAACCGAGTAACTTCTCTTTACCAAATACATTCGGATTCACACAGCTTCATTTCAACTCAACACTACATATTCGAGATATAAAAGTTACCTGAGATGTGTTCCGATTGAATTCACAGCGGGCTGCATGAGCGGGCTACAAAGAAAATAATTGTCCGCTTCTTAACCATTCAGAAGACACTATTTTACTGTAAGGTGAGATAAATAACTATATCTCCTTGGCGAAGATTATATGTTTGTGAATGAGTTGAACAGCTATACTGCAGAACATCTTTTTGTACAAGTTGTAAGGGGCCTCTCCAGCACTTGCAATTGCGATTGCACAACTTGGATGTTTGGAATCGCATGTAAATATGAAAACGATGCCTAAGTAACAAATCGCCACTCCGTCCATAACACTCGGTTAACACAAGATAGTATTTCAAGCAAAATAGCCTCGTGAAGATCCGGGTTAGAATATTTCGTGTCTCGATCACAGCGCCACCAGTGTCCAATCAGATTCCATCTCTCATTTCACTTGCATTTTCCTCAAACAAAATGGCGGCGCTCAGTCAAGAAGATCCGATCGATAATCAGGATCTTTATTGCAAGAAAATGGAAGTACATGAAATCACTTGAGCACCTTGATTAAAAGCATAAAAAAATTGGAAAACATCGCAGGGTTGTGTGTGTTGCTGGGATATTTTCGAAAAACATTGTCCCTTAGAATGCTTGAAAAAAAATATTTAGGCTCGTAGTCTCTATATAAAAAATCGCGTTTATCAGGTGTGGCTGAAAAAATAGCTGGTGTCCATACAAAATCCCCTATAAAACTGAACGACAAGAGGTATGACTGCAACTTTCCAATAGTCAACTTTCCTTTTTGTCGAGCACTATTCCAGCTGCTCCAGCCTTTCGTGTCTACATTTCACATCTTTTGAGGTACAATCGAGCATGCTCTTTCTGCGAAGATTTCAAAGAGAGCCATAGGACATACGAATAAACCTGTTTGATTAGGGCTACAGCATTCAATATCTCAGTAAAGCTATCAAAACCTGTTATAGTGGACATGTAGAGGACAATTCCAAATTTGACGCATCAGTGACCAAAATGATGTCCGATGGAATTTCATATTTTGCCTTACATATCAATATATATCCTGGGTAAATATCATATGAGGTGAGGCGTGTTACATAAAACTGTATTTCCTTGGCGAAGATCATATGTAGGTGGGATGTGTTACATCAAACTGTATCTCCTTAGCGAAGATAAAATGTATGTGAGGTTTACGCGTGTTACATATCTCCTTGGAGAAGATAAAAGGTGGTGAGGCGTGTAACATATCTCCTGGACGAAGATCATATGGTGGTGAGGCGTGTAACATATCTCCTGGACGAAGATAAAAGGTGGTGAGGCGTGTAACATATCTCCTGGACGAAGATCATATGGTAGTGAGGCGTGTAACATATCTCCTGGACGAAGATCATATGGTGGTGAGGCGTGTAACATATCTCCTGGACGAAGATCATATGGTGGTGAGGCGTGTAACATATCTCCTGGACGAAGATCATATGGTGGTGAGGCGTGTAACATCTCCTGGACGAAGATCATATGGTGGTGAGGCGTGTAACATATCTCCTCGACGAAGATCATATGGTGGTGAGGCGTGTAACATATCTCCTGGACGAAGATCATATGGTAGTGAGGCGTGTAACATATCTCCTGGACGAAGATCATATGGTGGTGAGGCGTGTAACATATCTCCTGGACGAAGATCATATGGTAGTGAGGCGTGTAACATATCTCCTGGACGAAGATAAAAGGTGGTGAGGCGTGTAACATATCTCCTGGACGAAGATCATATGGTGGTGAGGCGTGTAACATCTCCTGGACGAAGATCATATGGTGGTGAGGCGTGTAACATATCTCCTGGACGAAGATCATATGGTGGTGAGGCGTGTAACATATCTCCTGGACGAAGATAAAAGGTGGTGAGGCGTGTAACATATCTCCTGGACGAAGATCATATGGTGGTGAGGCGTGTAACATATCTCCTGGACGAAGATCATATGGTAGTGAGGCGTGTAACATCTCCTGGACGAAGATCATATGGTAGTGAGGCGTGTAACATATCTCCTGGACGAAGATCATATGGTGGTGAGGCGTGTAACATATCTCCTGGACGAAGATCATATGGTGGTGAGGCGTGTAACATCTCCTGGACGAAGATAAAAGGTGGTGAGGCGTGTAACATATCTCCTGGACGAAGATCATATGGTGGTGAGGCGTGTAACATATCTCCTGGACGAAGATCATATGGTGGTGAGGCGTGTAACATATCTCCTGGACGAAGATCATATGGTAGTGAGGCGTGTAACATATCTCCTGGACGAAGATAAAAGGTAGTGAGGCGTGTAACATATCTCCTGGACGAAGATAAAAGGTGGTGAGGCGTGTAACATATCTCCTGGACGAAGATCATATGGTGGTGAGGCGTGTAACATATCTCCTGGACGAAGATCATATGGTAGTGAGGCGTGTAACATCTCCTGGACGAAGATCATATGGTGGTGAGACGTTCGTTTTTCATTTCGATTTTAAAACCCCGAGGTTCATCAGTCTGATAAATGTAATTATTTTTTATTATGTTATTATTTATACACACGATGGCCTTTCAATTGAATGTCTGAAGCTTACTTTCTGAAGTTACAACTAAATTTTCCTAGACCGGGCACTAGAAAAGTAGAATATACGAACGAATGACTCTGTCAACACAAGTTGTTATTCTAAACTTATGCTGTCATTGTAATTCTTAAACGTTACTTCGGTCTATTAATTTGCGTACGACATGTTTGTTTGTTTGTTTTGTTTCTTAACTTGAGTTCAAAGAACGTTATTAATATATGGATATTCCGCTAAATCGATTCATTTAAGTAAAACCTTGTTGTTTTTCCTCTTAACATTGCATCTGTGTATTGAATAAAAACATTACCTTCGTTTCGATGTTGGGTTCTGTAAAATAATTGTTTACGTGGCACTAAAATGAAAATAAAGTTAATTCTAAATAAATAAACTAGAAAATGGGAGCTGTGATATCGATATCTCGGATTCAAACAATTTTGCTATTATCAGCATGTGTTGTATTTACATTGTCAGTACCCATGGCCTAGTAAATATTGAACGTCCAGGCCACAGAATAATTAGCCTCGATCGTCCGCGAATCTGGGCGCAAAAGGCAAAATAGTGGTGAATATATGAATGGATCACTGGAAATCAGTGATGACACCTGGTGTTCGCCAGGGTAAGTGTTGCCTTGTAAAATAGACAGAATTAAATAGCACGTGCTAGTGTTCATCAATTCACTACCTATACAACTGATTGCAACAGTCTTTGACAGCATAGATCCAAGCAATGTGTTTTATGACATCTTTGTAAATACATTTCTGGAGTACGTCGTTAAAATGGACTTTACACTGCCTTGAACAGTTTCTTCAACGACAAAGCTTTATGTTATACTTCCTAACTTTCAGACTTTGATACAGAAAACGGTTTCTCGTGAAAAAACATTATTGCAAAGTATACGATATGTGAATATACAGGATTAATAAATCCGAAAAATCAACTCAAATCATACATGTATGTTGAAAATCATAAAACTAAGGCTACACTATCAACCTTCAAATTTCTTACAAACAAGTAGAATTTGGTTGGAATGTTACACAAAGCGTAAGACTTAACACATATTTCCAAAGCAAAAACACAACTTATAGCGCGCCCAGGGTATTTATCCGCAGCAATAACTTATACAAACGAGTTATAACCATTTACATAGGTCTGCCATTTATGCTAGACAGCAAAGAATAACAAACGTTAGTTTAAAACATGAAAACTGGAAGGACAGCAAATCTGTGTCCCAGTTCTTACAAAGGACATGGAACCTGTTTTTTTTTATCGCGAACAAAGAGCTGATAAGTCACATAACTGCTCCAAGATCAAATATAATTTTTTTTATGTTCACTACTTAAAAATTCTTTATTCCTATGATTCTCATATCTCTCATTTCCTGGCTCTACAGGCCACGCACTGCTCCTCCTCATGCTCCTCCTCCAGTCTATCCAGTTCCGAGATCAGCGCCTCAACCACGTGAGGGTGATCCTTCTGCAGGGCAGGCAGCAGGATGCGGTGGAAGTCCTCAAAAGACAGACGCCCCACGATGTAGCTGAAGAACTCCTGAGCCTGATCGCTATATAAGTGCAATAATCTTGGACGCGACGTTAAACCCCATTTCACCTCACCAATGAGTCTGACCACCCGATCCCGTTAGTCGCCTCTTACGGCAAGCAGGGTTGCTCGGGTCTTCACGGGTCCTCTGGATTCGAGTACACTGATGACTTAAGATTCCAAATATTATAACTACTACTAAAACTTAATAAAAGTGACAAACCCTTTCCATAATCATAAGACATTTCTGCTATAAAAAGAGTCGATTGTACGATTCCAGCTTTGACATGAACATGTATTTATGAAACACTCAATTAGTGATGATACAATGTGTGTATGCGAAAATTTAGCGTATCTATCTCCAACGGTGGCACTCGCCACAAACAAATGCAAAGGCAAAGTCAGTCACTTGTTCATCTGAAAAATACACGGGAACAAATGGTACATGTCTAAATAGGGAAATCTCCATTGCCCCAGATACATTATTCCAAGAAGCTGTTTTAAACAAATATATTTATAGGCTCGTGGTTTTAATTCAAAGAATATCTAGTTTTGAATATGTAGTTGAAAAGTTATCTTGTCTCCATAAAAATCGTAGCCTACACCCCTCCATCCCACCCCAACCGAATATCAAATGCTCGGTCAGTTTCTATCAACCAGATAGTTGATTGTGCTCAAGTTATCAAGAAGGAATCTTTGTCGTATTCGAGCAGCGGGATCAAAATCTACAGAGGTAGAAAGAGGACACATGAAATATCACTGGTGAATTTTCATCTCTATTTAACACTGTGAGAATATGGAGTTATAGTGTCGCCAAATATTTTTATCGTGTATGGCAGGTATTCATATATTAGGCGCGCAGGTCCACATTTTTGACAAAGCCCTTCCCATTATCACAAGAAATCTCTGCTAAAAGCGGGTACGTTGTTGTAAATGTTCAGCCACATATGTTATATCGTATATTTATTGAAAACTCCAAACATCGCTGTTTATTAAATAAAATGAGAGATGCCAGATTTTGAGCATGCATTTATGAATAAAAATCAAGAAGTGATGATACCGGGTGTTCGCATTAAAGGTGAACAACTCTAAACTTGCTTACCTGAAAAGATAACAACCACTCGTAGCTCAATTACATACGTATATAATAAAAAGTCGTAATTTTCCGTGTCAATAAAATATCAACTGCAAATACTTGCTCAGTGTGCTACAAAATAGAACTAGAGAACTAACGAAACATAGTTAAAACAATATAAACCTTACCTCTGTCTTAAAGGTACACTCTTATATAATCGTGAGTCTTGGTCTGGCCAACAGTGTTGAGGTGAATAGGCTGTCATCGGCTTGGCACGTATTCATGTCTCTGGCGACAGACGCTTTGGAATGAACAGTTCTTAACTCTTTGTAATGTATCCAATAGCAAATTCAAATTATATGATCTCAAAGAAACATTCACTGACCCGTCTGAGATATGTTACAATGATGTGGTGTCTGGGCTTTAGATGAAAAAAGTTTGATTTTCTATTGGAACTGTTATCTGTCCATGACAAATGGCGTCACTCTTCCAGAGATCGGCATGCTTTAAAACAAAAAGGTATTTTGTTCACTGAGTTGCTCTTTCAAAAACAAACATAACCTTTCTCCCCTGTCTATCAATGAATGCAAAATATATATAATCATAACAGTAGTAGCAATGACGTTGTAGTCACATTATCACATATCCAGGTCGTGAGAATTGTTTCTCGGGTTGTATTGGTAATTTTCTAAAGGGTGCGATTTCGCACTACCACCAGAATAAACATAGTCGTATTCACAGGTCGTCATGATAATCTTTTCGTTGCCTCGTGTGGATTATAATCAACATTGTGTATGAAGCTTTAAAGACTATATAACACAAATATGCACATAATATACTGATACATTTCTTTCACAGAAACAAAGTGGTCAGGCCAACCTAACATGCTGCGTTGTTCATGGTCAAAAAACATATTTGGTGCAATATTCCATGTTTGTATTCATGAGCTTTATGCATTATCAAGATGCATATTGAGTGATATATTCAAAGGTTGAACATTATTCATTATTGAAATAGACATAGGGTGTTACATTTCAAGTACTTACAGGTGAATTGTTATTTCGAGTATATTTGGAGCCTTATTCGTATTAAAAACGCATATAGGATATATCATTCCATTTTTGTTTCGATGTATTGCCATTAAACATTCCTGTTCCGCTTCACACAAAAACACGGTAAAAGATGGTACTTGTTGTCACCCTGCCTGGCGCTCGGCATTAAGGGACTAAAAAAAGGACAGGTCGGTTCGGAGTCAGTATACTGTGTCTGATGGGGGTATTCATCTAAAACTGCGGCTGGCATCTCATTTGGTGTAGCACTATAAAATCGGCATTAATTCGGACTAGTGCAAGCAGCCACACACACACACACGCACACGCACGCGCACGCGCACGCACGCACGCGACCCAGCGTATTTCCTTATTACCCAGAACAAGAGAGCCTTCTTGGACCTGGCTCTAGCATCCTAATGCAAACATTCGTGAAGACGAAGGTGCAAAGGTTGCCTTGTGGAAGGCAGTAACGTCTGTGGTATCACATTAACCTACTCTTGCTATGTAAACGTTTGATTTTATAATAAAACCTGTAACATCACCATGACAGGGTTTCAGATCTGTTTATCTTCTTGAAAACTAACTGATTGTCATCCCAAATGTCCTTTTTTTCCAAATTTGGTAACATATATAGAAAATGCCCCATCAAAAGTTATTAAATCATGAAAATGTCCTTTCAACGATTTTAATCTCTGGCAAACATACTGTTGGCAATCGGTTTCGTCACCGTTGTGTCATTAGCTGATTATTGCATCAACTGCTTCATTAAATATCTCATGACATGGATATATTGCTAAAGTAAACGTGTATGAACTGTTCATAATTCTGCCACAGTTGGGAACACTGAACACCAATAAGACTTGACCTTTCAGTTTTATTATCTGCGAGCCATAGAAGCAAGATCCTATAAAAATGGTTTATCTAACTGTAAATAACTTTTGCACAGGTTACGATAAGCTCCTATCATACTGGAGGTAAAGATCTAATTTAACATTTTTTAAGTTATTCCAAACAAGAAAATGATAATATAAATTTCGACACATACACATTTTACATATTCTCACTCGTGAGGTTTCATCTAAATAATGCTACAAGACATCCGGGCAAATGAAATCAACTCTGGTTTTGAAAATACTTCTAATGATGGAGCTTGCTAATTTCCGTGGGAAGTTACATGTGCTTCTATTTAATGGTGCCAATTCATACTTTGTCAAGAAAAGCGACAAAGACATTACATGATCACATAAAAACACACGCCTTCTTAGAGTGTATAAAGGGTGAAGGTAAAGCTTTGAGACAAGGATTTGGTGGTACATTTGCGGGTTATTTTGGACAAATCTTCAGGTCTCAGATTCAAGTCAAAAGTTGATGCCTGGTTTGGGTGGAATTCTTCCTCAGTTAACATACTGCCCTCAGTGCCATTGTTTTCGATTTTCTTGCCAAGTGTGTTTGAGGAATGATAAACATCAGTACGGACAATGGAATGTGGGAAGTTTTCTTCCCTGAGTTGTGATCACAACCAGGTGAACATTACACAGAAGAACGTCAATCTACGGTATTTGTCTGTGAAGGCAGGGTGGTATCAGCAGTCGACATCCATGAAGGATCACTTGTTAAGTATACCTTCTTTGTCAGTGTCGATTTGAAAACTGGTACCTGTTTCTGACGTACTTCCCAACCTGTTATCCGTGACATGTCATTGGCGGTCATCGATAAGCAGCTTAACAGATCATGTTCGTCACTTTGAGTACCTAAGAATCTAGTTAGGTGGGAGACGAAAGAGCTACCAGTCTTAACATTTACGTAGCTGTCATAGCCCAGGCAAATGCTGTGCCCAATGAGAATATCGGCATTATCAGCAATTTGTAACCGTGTCATCTTCAGATTCACGCACTAATCTAGTTTTATTTTCCATTGTCAGTCCACCCATTACACCAGATCCTCTTGGGGACTCGATAAAGTAAATTTGGGTTTTCCGGCCATGGATGGGCATCTTGATGCCTTGAAGGGTGCTGCTAGATCGTTTATGTTCACGACTTGGCCATCAGAGGCTGCGATACCCTCTTTACTCCCTTGACTTAAAATAAAACAACCGAATGCGTCATGCCTACTGTGATCTTTCTCAGCGCATATTTGGAGAGTCTTCTCCATGTCAGATTTGTTGAGATTTTCCTTTACTCTTATTGTGAAATGGAGTTTGGCGAAGAGCTCTGTCAACTTAAATACATCACCAACTGATCCATGCCGGTATTCCCCGCCTCTTAATATCATATTGTTAATGATAAGACAAATTCCCCTCGGAACACAGGTCATCTGGTATTCTGAAACTAAAATCGTTAAGGTTCATTAAGGTTGTATACGCAGAAATTACAACAATTGATACTACAGTCCAGTCCTTAAGTATTTACCCAAATGAGATCAGTTAATAAACGAATATACACTATGACGATAGTGTTAAAACAAATGATAATTAAATTAATAAAGTTAAAATATTATGATGCACATGTTGAGATATATCGTCGTGTCTTATACAAACAGTGGTTCATCAAATCCACAATATAAATATTCTTATGATCACGTTTCTTTCAAACAGTAATTTGAAATGTTGCCATGAATTTGAAAATTACCCAATTCTGAGTGTCAGTCAGAGGTAGGAAATGACCGTAACCACCTCTCATTGAAATACTCCATTTGACGGCCGTATCACCGCGGAAGTTACTAATCAGTATTTATAATCACAGAAAAGTACTTAATTCTCAATCATGTCAGTAGACATTTTAAAAGAATAATATTAATATGTACTGTTATAAGTTCCAAAATGTAAAGTTACAGTAACAACAATATTCAAAGTATGCGTGACAATACATTGTGTGTAGAGAAAACGATAGAAATCAACTAAACTACGACAGTGTATTTCAAGTCTTATGAGCCAAATCGAGCTTGTACTTTGGCGCTTTTTCTATGGCAGACTGTGACACCATATTTTCTGCGTCACAATGAGCGGCTTGACGTCATAATAGTGACGTACGATGAGGAACTAAAACTCGCAAGGCTTACCTAATTTACTTTAAGGGTTCCCACTTATCGCTGGCTTCCAATGTTATATTACTATATACTTTCACCGCTTGTTATATATGTGAGAAAAGTGGAATGGTGTCAATAACAATGCTTGAGCATATACGGCTCCAACCTTTGTTAAATGGACCGTGCCGGTGGTTGCTTAATTCGGTGAACAATGAACTCAACACTTGCCACTTCACTTAACATCTTGGCGAACACGGAAGAGGTCGCGTTTAATTCTGTCATGGTGGAATTGAGATACATTTGTATATCTGCTTTGTGAGTTTGGTTTTAAATTCAATTTAGCGCGATGAAATATATAGGTACATAGTTCTATATTAAAAAACCCAGGTTGTTGAATTCTCACCATAGGAGTCATACAGACATATGTAGTCATTGAAATGTGATCTTCGTCATGTGATGACATGAATGTTATGACGAAATATTTGTTTGTTGGTTATAGTCACAAAGAGAACAGGTTTTGAAGTGAAGCAAATGGATACAAATACACAGATCGGAACCTAAACTAAAATCAGTTCCGTAAATAACATACCTTTCACCTTGAAAGACATGTTTCCCGATACATCTTCATCAAGGTCGGACATGTCAAGCAGTGTCACATCGCTTTCACAGTCAGTGAAGCTTTCTTGTGGAGAGATTGGTCGATTTAACCAATCTACACCAAAATCCGGAACATCCCGAGAGCGACAAGAACACCTCAGAGAATCGCTCTTCTGTCTCTCGAAATCCTTGTAAAAATCTGGATATTTGTTCTTCATAGCAGTAATGATGTCTTCGTCCCTTACTTCTTCCCTAAGCTCTGCCCATTTTGTGTTGTTGGACATGCCGGGACTTTTCAGATCAGTAAACAAAGATACTTCAATGACTCCATTTTGTAGCAAGGGCGTTGCTATTCTTTTGAGCTGTTGATATAAAGTTGAATCTTAATAGTATTGTCGTTCATATTAATTTTATCAACCTATAATGAGATTCGTATTTACCTTATCGACAATTTAAATTAACAGTCGATGTAATTTTCTTTCGTATGTGTGTACAAAATAAGTTAAATGTCGTACTCAAATGTGTCCTGCTCTTGAGAGAGCATTAACGTTCTTCATACATCAAAGAGTAGTTATCATTCAAGTATTGTCGAATAGATCCAAAATCCTTGCGATTTATTCCAATGCTTTCTGGATTTCAGCTCTCACTAAAATCAACTTTCTCTCACGTTGCTACACTTCGACAGACTAAGCCTGAAGTGATGTTTGCATGGAGTGTTTGCATGGGATGTATGAATCATATGCATTGTTCTCTCTTACCGTCACATATTTCCTGGCTCTACAGGCCACACACTGTTCGTCCTATTAGAATAGAATATTCAAGCGTCAAGAATGAGATCCTAGTCATGTCATGTGCGGTGAAATTAAATAGGTATTAGCGTTGCGTTCAAGAATATTGCATATGGTGACGTGCCTGCACGTACGCTTTAGTGTTTGAACTGGTTCGGTCTAACGCCGGTTTGACAGTGCTAGCCCACTGAGATACCATGCCGTAGTTTAACACGGAAACCTTGTATTATCCCAGAGAGATAACAACAAGTACCTTCTTTCAAAGTCTTTCGGAGTCACATACCCGGGGATCGAACCACAGACTTTCCGCTCTTCGGGCAGACACTCTATCCACTAGACCATAGAGGCGATAAATTCCTGTTAAGCCACAAAACATACACCTCACCTGAACAATTTGCCCGACTTGGTATTTTAATTAGAGACGTTAGTCCACGCCTCAGGTGCAATATAAACTATCTTTACTACAAGATATTCCTATTCAAGTTGTGTAATGGCCGTCCGTCTGACTTGCACAGGCCTTTCAGTCGACAAAAGCGACACGTAGCGGTAAACGCATGACTCCTTGCAGGGCTGGGACATATCTTCACTGGACATGTATGTTTACATAAAGGAAAGCTAAAAACAGTCCAACCTACCCTGTTAACTTCTTTAAGTGGCATTTAGAAGTTGGTGAGTGAGTGAGTGAGTGTGGTTTTACGAAATGTTTTTTTTTATCAATATTCCAGCAATATCACGGCGGGGGACACCAGAACTGGGCTTCACAAATTGTACCCATGTCAGGAATCGAACCCGGGTCTTCGGTGTGACTAGCGAACGCTTTAACCACTAGGCTACCCGGCCGCCCCTTTTTGGCATGACAAACAAGGGAGATTGTTCCATGGATATACAACTTCTTTATTACAATTAATGCGACATTTCGGTTTAGATACTAACACCGTTTTCAAGCAAGTGATGTGACCCAGTTTAACGAACTTTTCTAATAGATATTAATAAACATCAAATAAATAATAACATTTACACATTATGTGTGAACATCAAATAGGTGGCATGAATGCAAGTGTGACACGATACAAAGAAGATGTGTAGTTTCAAAAAACAATTCGATACTTACACAAGTTTTGTTCATCGCTTTTGAGTAGAATTGAGACTAGACACTTTGGGCATACAATGTATCAGACACCCACTGTAGAAAACGTTGGTTGTATACAGGTAGACCAGGTTCACCTGGTATAGTGGCGGTAACAATCTAACCGGTTGACAGTATTCCTATTCAGACCGTCATTCTTGTATCGCTTCCGCCCCTTTAAATGGAGTACGACCTGAATATATTGGCGTGTATATAGAGCACCGTTTGTTGATCTTCGAGTGAATATACTTGGAAAGGGTGTGGGTTTAATCTTATATGTAATAACACCATAGTACTCGCGTCTTTTGAATGAACATCTTATGTTCAAGCTATGTTTCCTATATTCTTCATAATGACTCTTTGGTATACTTTGGCATCCAAACGAGCGATAAAGATAATAGTTTAATTCAACAGACATTAGCTGCAAAAGGATGGAACAATACTCAATGGTACATGTGTAAGGTACTCTATATTAATTAGTGTGAATATTAATAAAACAAACATGTTTTCCTTGTTATAATTTTCTTTCACTTTGTTCCACTGTACCTATCGTTATTAGTTTCAGCAAAATCGGTATCTGTGACTTGTGAGTGTGTGAGTGAGTGAGTGAGTGAGTGTGTGAGTGTGTGAGTGAGTGAGTGAGTGAGTGAGTGAGTGAGTAAGTATGGTTTTACGCCGCTTTTAGCAATATTCCAGCAAAATCACGGCGGGGGACACCAGAAATGGGCTTCACACATTGTACCCAATCTGTGACTTGATGTTTGAGCCATCATTTGATTGCCTGGTTTGTTTACAGGCCGCTGTCGCATGGCATGAATACGTGTACTGATGTGCCCTATCAGGCAGCAAACACATCCTTTTATGTGTTTGTTGCTTGTTTGTTTGTTGTTTAACGCCGCACTCAGCAATATTCCAGCTACATGACGGCAGCCTGTAAATAATCTGGACCAGACAATCCAGTGATTGACATCATGAGCATGCAATTGGGATACGATGACATCCATCAACCAAGTCAGCAACGGCTGATCACCCGATCCCGTTAGTCGCCTCTTACGACAAGTATAATCACCTTTGACGGCAAGCATAACCTATTCTATCCCGGATCATCACGGATCACTTTTATGTGAGCTGGGTAGGATATGCTTAGTATCCTTTTCGCGAACACCTGGTGTTCTAGTGATCCTATTGTCTAATACTCAACGCTGATTTGCCCAGTGGAGTTTGTTTCGAGGGTGACATTGGCATTTTGGATTCATTTACATGAAATGTGGGAACAACTTAGGCTGTATCCAATAACAGCAGACATTAAAGATTATGTTTCATTCAAATTAATTGTTTGAAAGATCAATCTTTGAAATTAGTTTTCTTAATATACTGTATTCCCCGAAAAAAGGGAATGTATTTACCAACGACATACATAAAGTCGTTGACTAGTATTCTTTATAAAACATGATCAATATGTACCTTACACAGCATGAAAAGTCAGATTTCCGTTTGAATCCGGCCCGAAACCTTCTGGAAACATTCCCCTAAATTGTCAACATTTGTGGTTTCAATCTGTTTAATTAAGTGTGAAACATATAAATAATAATATCTGAAAATTACCAAGAAAATGTTGCTGAAGGTATCCGGAAGGTTTCCGGAAAACGGAAACTTGACACTTCATGCTCTGATAGAGTTAGTAATGTTTGTTCTTTCCAAACAAACCTAACGTCATCCACGAACGCGACATGAGCTTATAATACATATCCATAGAGAAAGGAATTAGATGTCACCACTCTTTCGCCTTTTACGCCAAATTGAATCTGTTTCTGAATCAACGAGACTGATTGTTCTCTGACGATGCAATTATCTTTGCATAGAATTGTCATACAATAGTTGCACATATAATGTAACATTGATGTTGGACAGGAGTGAGTGAGTATGGTTTTAGCAAAATTCTAGCAGCATCACGGCGGGGGACACCAGAAATGGACTTCACATGTTTTATCCATGTGGGGATTCGAACTCAGCTCTTCAGCGTGGAGACCCCATCGCGCTGTTGGACAAGAGTATGATGAGACGTTGCCGGAGAATTCCCCCAAGTAGCAGGCGAATTTTGTAATCAAAGTTGTTTGCATGAATACGCTAAGGAAGAAAATTTATGGATGTCAACTTCTTTATTCAAAGGAGCACAATGTGTCGGAGTATGTGCTTACTCCTTCAGCTGATGAAGAAGTAAGTACATACTCCGAGACGTTGTGTTCCTTGTTATAAAGAAGCGGACATTCATAAATTCTCTTCCTTATTTGTATCATTTCTAAATGCCTTTCAAAGACTTGTAGATACGCAAGTTCAACTGCTGTTTGTGTTTATACCTGCCTTTGCGTGTGTTTGTGACAGGATACGCTCACCTTTTCGAGAACACCTGGTAGCAATACTTTTTGATAGTGATTCATAAACACATGCCTATGATTGGTCATAATCGTACAATCGACTCTGAATTATGCAGAGATTTCTATTATATATGGAAAAGGTTTTGTCGCTTTGTTATTATACTGTAAAGGAATTTCGAACATCCATTTCACAGATCACTCCACGTTAATGTCATATGAAAATATAATCAAATAAATGATTGAAGTGTAGTGTCTATCTAGATATCTAGATAATCATGTTAATTAGTTAAAAAATATTGATCTTGCACACAATTATAAAGGGAAGTTTAATTTATTTCCGTACTTAGGACAGCACAGGCCTTTAGTACATTGTAAATACAATGTTGTTGAGTAACAGACTTATGTTACATACATTTTATGCTGTAAATTTGTGCATGATGCAAATACATGGACGTGTTTCTAAAAATTATACATTAGAACTTTTTAACAAAGATACCATTTTATTTAGATGGTATATACTTATTTTAAGCTGAGCATAGAATGGACGTACATCATCTTATAATTCCTTAACCTTAAATAAAGTAAGTCACTATTTTAAGGTTAAACAGTGTACATATTCCTGTATTCCTTGTCCAAATTCAATTAAAAGCTCATTTAAAAACAGGTAAAAGTTGATACAGCATGTGACATATAATGTTTTTAATTAACTGTAGACAGACAATCCAGATCAGAACAGACTATTGTAAGCCTATGTCAAAGTATGGGAGTTACGATCATCTTAGAGAAAAAGTGTTACAACGAGTGACACAACAAAGCAGTGCTGATAATGCAATGGTGTTGTTTTCATAAACTAGCGTGTTTTGAAAGCAACAAACAAACCTTTTGTTTGTCTGTTTCGTGTAATTTCGGTCCCCAACAACTTTTCAAATTGATGAGGGGACACGGTTTCCCAGTTGGTTCAGGCTGAGCAATTTGGCTGTGCAGAGTTGCTTTCCTTCGGCGTGCTAAAAACACTTCGGGGTTCCTCTCAAATCGACACTCCCGTGATGAAACTAACATAGTGGCGTGATATAATACTCACTCACTCATAATATCCCTTTTGACGAAACACAGCTGAGCCAGCTGGGTAAATTGAGAACATATTTTACATGTTTGCCATGTCTACGCCTAATAAACCAACCAACCAACGACAAACCTTTAACTCAATGACTTAGCTCATTGTTTACGTACATGTAGGTATGTATTTTCGCATTTGTAATTATGTTTGTGACCGAGTTCGAACCCTGGGCGCATTCATATCTAACTTAAAGATCATGCTTTGTTAAAAATATGTTTTTTACAAATATTCTTAAACAAGTGGACCGGGTTAGAACTGGTTTCAGCAACCCATGCTTGTCGTTAGAGGCGAATATGCTTGTCCTTAAGAGGGACTAACGGGATCGGGTGGTCAGGCTCGCTAACTTGCTTGATGCATGTCATCGTATCCCAATTACGTAGATCGATGCACATGATGTCACTGATTTGTCAAGTTCAGAATCGATTATTTACAGACCGACGTCATACAAGTGGAATATTGCTAAGTGCGGCGTTAAACAACAAACATACAAACATATTCTGCGACAACGCCACATTTTGGCGAAATGTCGAGTTGTTGCATTATCGCGTTTTCTTAAAATACTGAAACTCAACAGTAGTGAACAGTAACGTAACTGTTTAATGCTGTAGACTATTCTGAACAATGTGGCAAACATTTTTAAGCACGAATAACTGTCAAAAGAGTCTTGTGCAAAATGCCTTTGACATATTAAAAATAATATTGAAAGAGAGAAATGTCTTTGGTCTCAACAAGGCTGTGTATTGATATGTAGAAACTTATATTTGAAAATAAACATTTTGACAATTTCGCTCCATTTGTTCCTATGTTGGCATTGTTTGCGAAGAGTCCCATAGAAACGTGCCGTTATTTACTCAAAAAGTCATTTACGGCTTTTACCCTTGAATCCGATGGTCGACTCAAGATCTATGACACCCAAATCACGAACTGCTATGTATTTTCAAATACAAAAAGCCAATTAAAAATCGCATTCTGTATTACAAACGACTCGAAAGACCTTCGTTTTTGTTTCTCTCTATCAAACATGTGTTTACATATCTCTCAGAAGTTTTCAGTAATGGGAGGAAATTGTCAATAAATGATTCATTAATGTGTTGTAATCAATGAATCACTTCCTGGTTGTTGACACGACTGTTACTTCCCCCAAATCTATGACATTTCCTGTCGATTTATTTTTTATCCCATCCCACACAGTGCTAAATAAAGCGACTAAACCCGTTCCACAGTCATAAGAAATCTGTGCCAAAAGCAGAATTGATTTACGGTTCCTTCTATATCATGAGCATGTGTTTATGAATCACCAGAAAAATAATACAATGATAATAATAAAGTACTGACGGAAATGCTAGAAAAATGCTTTTTGCCTGTTTAAAAAGGATATAATTTTTCACTGAAATATCGAAAATATATCGATCGACCTACCTGTGGTTTGAAGTATTTCAGTCACAAGGAGTCCTATCGACAAGTTTACAGGAAACAAATTCGAACGAAAACAGGAAGTTCACATTTATTCGAAGTCCAATGACACTGTCATAAACACCTGCAAGGGCAAGTCAATTATTCACGTGAAAAAGCATCGGAACATTCTGTACAAGTTAAACTAGGGAATTGCATCAGACAAAAATGTTCGAAGCGGCGTTAAACGAAACCTAGTCGCGAGGTGTTCCTGTCCTGTCAACAGCAGGATTTAGAAAAAGAGGATTGTAATCATCTCGGTGAAAATGATGTCATAAATATTTACTGCCCATTTTCTAAGAAGTATTCGACTATTACATTTAGTGTATCCATTTTTTTGTATACAAATGTCCGTTTTTCTTTAAACCTTCAAATTACATGAATTAGACTTTACATCGCACACGACATAATTGCAGCCATATTGCGTGGTTGAAACAAGCCCGCTGATGTCGTTACTGGAAAGAAAGAACCAATACTTCTTGCATTGATTTGCTGAAAAAATCTATTAGTATTCTTATTAGATGATACCCACGGATATATGAAGTTGTCATATGCATTGTATCTATTTATAAGTTAGACTGATACGTCGGTAACTATTACATTATGTTTCTACTATCTTCACCATCACGTCCTAAGGAAATCAGTATAGATCACAGAGTTGACAATCATCGTTATTTCTTCTTGACGAAACACTTTGGGACACATTTAGCCTCGCCTTAACATGTTGAAAGGCATTAAGTATGCCAAGATTTGTCCTTAATGTGTCATATTCGTATTTGGGATACGATGACATGCATCAACAAAGTCACCGACCCTGACCACCCGATCCCGTTAGTCGCCTCTTACGACAAGCAATTATCGCCTCTTACGGCAAACATGGATTGCTGAAGACCTATTCTATCCCAGTTATCCAAATGAAATGAGGATGTACGCAACAGTGATGACGTGAATCACAATTGCATCACATACACATATACAGTTCCATATGGTAAAGTCCGGAGAAGACCCACAGATCTGCTTGTTGTTGTCATTGAATACATACATTTCTTCCCACCCTAAGACGTTTTGATTACAGTGCTGCATACAGTGAGTGAGTGAGTTTGATTTTACGCCGCTTTTAGCAATATTTCAGCATTATCACGGTGGGGTCACCAGAAATGGGCTTCACACATGTCGGGAATCGAACCCGGGTCTTTGGCGTGACGAGCGAACGCTTTAACCACGAGGCTACCCGACCGCCCCAGTGCTGCATATATGGCGTATTATCAGCAAGTATATATATATACATGATTTAACATTCGCGATATGAACGTGGAAATGAGGATCCTCATTATTTTTCACACAATGCATGTGCAATTCGAATGCAATAGTGAATGAAGTACCACCGGCCGGTGACCGTTTTCCTTTTGAAACACATCAGAAATCGGGTTTTCTGTTCCACTAAATGCATGCTCGAGTCGAATCTAGTACTAAATGGAGTACCACCGGCCGGTGACCGTTTTCCATTTATAACACAACAGAAATCGGGTTCTCTGTTCCACTAAATGCATGCTCAAGTCGAATCTAGTACTAAATGGAGTACCACCGGCCGGTGACCGTTTTCCTTTTGTAACACATCAGAAATCAGGTTTTCCGTTCCACTAAATGCATGCTGGAGTCGAATTTAGTAGTAAATGGAGTACCACCGGTCGGTGACCGTTTTCCTTTTGTAACTCATCAGAAATCAGGTTTTCTGTTCCACACAATGCATGCTCGAGTACCACAGACAGGTGTTCGTGTTCCTTCTATAACATACAACCTCTGCTAACAAGAACAGGGCACTGCAGCATAGTCCGATTCCAGTAATGTAAAAGATGCTCTGAATCTTGATCAGAGACACAGGCTGAGGGAACTTCTCGACTGGATATTTGATCTTAGGAATAGTTTTCACCCATTCTTGAAAGATGTATTGCAACATTCCACTGTCCCTTAGGGAATACATGCTGTAAATGAGAAAATATTGACAATAATAATAATAATAATATCAAGAGCAACAACAATAATAATGAGAAGATCAGCAACCCTGCAGAGTCCTTCGCTTGGATGAAGTCGACTGGCCTGAAAAATGAAACTGAAGGCTTTCTGTTTGCTGCGCCGGACCAGTGACTTCCCACTGGAAACCGTCAATGTGTGATTTTGCATCAAAATGTAAAATTAATATAAAAAGACGATTATGCAATGAATTTGATGAGACTGTCCAACATATTGTCAGTGGATGCCCAGCTTTGGCACAAACACAGTATCTCTAACGTCATGATTGATCATAATCATTTTATACCCGTCTTCGCAATGCTTGTGGTTTTGACATAAAGGTCATCCATGGTACGACACGGAATATGTAGAGGGCGTCATAGAAAAGGATAAAGGCAAAAGTCTTTTGAATAGGCCCGTTTACAGCCTCAGACGTATCCAGGCCAACAAACCTGATCTTGAACTTTTTGATAAATCCAATGAAATCATTTATATCATTGAAGTTTTTGTCCCTTTTGACACTAATGTGACTGACAAGATTCAGGGAAAACATGGTAAATATGCGGACCTCGGATTCGAAATGTCACGCTTACATCCCAAGTACCAAGTTGTCCCACTCCCCATTGTTCTCGGTGCCTTAGGTTCGGTACCTCCCATCTGTTGACTGACATTGGGAGAGTACCCGGATTTGCCCTTTTGACAATATTTGTAATGCACAAGGCCGCAGTGTCGGGGAGTCATCACATTCTCCGATAGATTTCTCGGTGGGTTTGGCTAGGCAGCGCTTCCTGGGACAAATCCCATTCGCTGTCTGGGCTGCATGTGGAGGGGCAAGGGTCCTGAGCTGATGATGAGCCTAACCGGCCTGACTGTACCAGGATCACCCAAACCCTCTTTGCTGCATTTTTTATTTTAATCTGTACATAATGATAATAATTCCACTTGTTTGAAAAGAAATGCTTTCACTATGCTTTGCATTGTTCCAAAGATTCAGCAAATCTCAAATAGTTAGGCAGAGGATTCCACACAAGAGATTACTTCCATGATGAACAGAGAATGAACATTGTTTTCTCCTGTTTTATCACTTCACAATTAAAATAGATTATATCAACATTCTATTTGATATACTGGGTAACATGAGTCGTCTTATTATTAGTATCTAAATGTAGGACAATTTCACATCATAGGATTTTTTTTTATCAATATGACAATGGAACTTCATGGTCGTCAATGTTGACTTCCCATGGTCACTCGTAGTAAAGAGTGTTCTGCTTCAATTATGCAAATGGGTTTATGGGTATTGCGGTTTTACCGTCATAAAAAAACAATATTGGTTGGTTAGTATCTATTTCCTTGTCATTTTAAATGGTGTATTATGTTGTTTTGCTATTAATACAGTGTAAATGTATTTCCATCATTTATACTATGGGGCAGATGAAACTGAAGTCTCATCAGAGAGTGTAATGTGAACAGTTATTACCACAACGTAATTATGACCTAAGTATTTAGGGCTGCAAATGAATTCACTGCTATACCCTTCAAACTGGCTGTTAAAGCATCTATATTTGTCAAATTGTTGGATGTTTTCCACAAAACTGGCATGTTGCCGTGGTGAATGATTTATACACAATTGACAACATATTGGAAACTATGAGGAACTACGGAGTCCATTAGTAATAGTGTAAACTGATTAAATGATTGAATGAAACTCAAGAAAATTATTAAACAATATGCTGTATTTTATATACATTTTATGCTGTATTTCAAATTTCTCACGAACGAATAAAAATGTATCTTTGCTTTACTATTAGATGAACCTTGCATTTAAAGAAAATATTGTCCACAATACAATCATATATAAGGGTTTAGTCAGTAAACATCAAGTAGTTGGACATACCATTTTTCGAGCTCATGTTTGAAAGGCGACGACCTCGGAATATGGAAGGCGAGGAAAGCTGTTCCATGTTTGGAGTCAATGACCTCCAACTGATTATTTGTGTTTCCCAAGAATGAAAATATGGTGCCTAAGAGTAGGGCATATTTCCCCTGCTGGACTCTGTGGAACTGTCTGGTCATGTTGAAGTTGAGTACATCCGGGTCTGTGGTGGATATCTCATCAACCCGCCGCCTAACAGCCAGGATGTCCGGCCGGTTGGTATTCTGAAGTTTATAGAGCGTCATGTTCTCATCAATTTCCATCAACTATTAATCAGTTTATTTCAGTGTAAAGGCCAAAGGCCCAAATACATTTAAGTGATTATATACAAAGTAGTGGTACAATACCAATAGATAAACAAGTTAGAATACAATTATTTTTTTAATAATGAAGTACGTAAAGATCGAAGTAAATTTCTGAGAGAATATTCATTTTTTAAATTAGCGTTGGAAAATATATTTGTCAGAATAGTAGTATTACTAACATAAACATTAACTTAATGTAACAAATTCAAGTTATTCTACTTCAGTATCAACACATAATTATTGAACTGATGTACCATTAAACTAACCCTATAACTGTAACAGAAGATTATTTACCTAGGGTTTTGGCACATTACACATGACAAACCCTATACAAAGAGGCAACATGTTCGCACAACATGGTCTTGGTGAATTATTTTAAAGAAAGTTTTACACTTTAACATTGCGCTTCACTCTATTTACCTGAAAATATTGAGATATAATGCTTGAGGAATCATATCCTATTTTGTAGTCTTTTCTGGCCGCTAGTTCAGCGAAGTTAGTAAATGGTGGCTGCTGTAGTCTGACAGCAAGCGTCGCCATAATGGTTCCACAATAGATAGCAGACAAGATTGTTGTGAAGATCCACCACGCCGCCACGAGAATGCGCCCCGAGCCATGTGGTACAGTTGATTCTGTCCCTGATTGTTTGGATGCAATTGTTTGAGAAAACATGTAGCATGTGACATGTAACATGTAGCACCAGAAATGGGCTTCACACATATTACCCATATGGTGAATCGAACTCGAATCTTCGGCGTGACGAGCAAATGCTTTGATTACTAGACTATCCCTTCGCCCCTACATTTAATTATGAATAAGACAATATTCAGTTGAAGTGACAAAAACGCATCATTGTGGTTCGTGAAGATGTTGATTTTGATTCTCCAACTGAAAGTCCCCAGTAGGCCCCGATTCAAAGGTAGAGGTACTTTAACCAATTGTTAAATTACAGCGTCAACCAAATTGTAAATAAAAGCGACAAAACTCTTTCCATATTCACAAGAATTAAACGATTCCGACCATATCATGAGCCTGTGTTTTCTATCACTATCTGATACTTATTGTTCCAGGTCTTCGCGAAAAGGCGAGCGTATTCTGCCTAGTTTGTCAATATCACATATTTATCTCACTTCTTGCAATAATATGCGTAACGATGTACACACAAGAAGTTTATTCGATATAATCAAAACATTTTGAAATACATTTACTTCCCTTTTGTAACAATATATCTTTAATTATATGATTTCGTAGATTATTTTTGGATAACTGGTACTGGTGACTTCTCAGATCAAACAATACCAGACAGGGCAGTGAATGTGTAATGTGAGTTAGTATTGATTAACGCCTCTTTCAGCAATATCATATTCGAGTCGTATCACGCAAGTGTCACAAAGAAAGGACTTCATACACAATATATCCATTCAGGAAATCATTGCGATGACATCTTTACTACTGGGGTAATTAACACAATTAACATTTGATACTGTGATTGCATTAAATCGTTAACAATACCTTGCTTTAAAGAGGCTCCATAAATTTCAAATAGTGTCGTCATTGCAACAGTTCCAATTGAAGGTGTTATCTGAGATACTTCATCGGAATCAGCATTCTTGTTCGTAGAAGTCGCATTATTCCTGATTTGAATGTATCTTACACAAGACAGTAAAACTGTAAAAGCAACCACAGATACACCAAACAAGGTCAGTGTGTGAGGTAGGACAGGGCGGAGGAAGATCATCGCCAGATGGTCCTGGTCTACATCCTCCTCCTTTCTGTACAGGATCATCAGTTTGCTCTCTAGCACCGGTGGCAAGATGTAATCGGCAGCAGTCTGGCGGTCATCGTGGATGGTCATCATCTCCGGAGCAAAGTCAACTTCCTGTGAGGAGAACAGAGTCTGAATAGAAGTTTAAGGTCAAACATACTTATGATATTCTTTGTATGGTAGGGGGCACGGGTGGCCCAGTCGTCTAAGGCGCCGCGATTCGCTGTGCGGAGTTGCGTCCCTTGGGCACGCCAGAAACCTATGATTGTGGGTTCGAATCGCGGTTCGCCCCGATTATGTTTCTAGATTTGTCAGCACCATACCCGTGCTCGTGGGTTTCACCGAAGTGGAAATCGTCTGAGACCTGCATCACTTCGGGCTTTCTTCCCACATTAAGCTGACACGCCGCGATATAACTGGAATAATGTTAAAAGTGGCGTTAAACCCAACTCACTCACTCACTCACTTTGTATGATAATATGCAACATCAGGTGTCATCCCTGATTTTCAGTGATCTATTCATATAATGTTCATCACTATTTTGCCTTTAAAGGAATCTGTTTCGGCAGATAATCGAGACTGATCATTCTCTGGTTTTGCCGTTTTGAAATTACATTCATCTGTATATTGATTTGGCATTTTAAACACATTTTAGCAATAACTATAGTGATGTTTTCCTATGTAGACAATCATTATTCATCTGGTATTCACAATAACAGTCGTATACTTTATCACCTCGTGGATTGAGTGCTGAATCTGAAATTAGCCGAGTCTGTTATTTTAGTACATTACCCTCCTCTGTAACATCCCAAGAACGCCTGTCCAAGAACCGTTGATGTCCCTGCCCCACTCATCTTCTCTTGGAGGGATGACGTTGTAGCTATGAACAAAAGCACTGATTGGAATGTCAGAGGCAAGCGGTGTTAAAAGTGTGTGACTAAACTTTAATTGTAAACAAAAACATTTCAGAGAATCATCATGGCAACACTGTTCAACTGATACAGATTTGTCATATCACTTGTTCACCAAACTTTCTGACCTATGAATATCTGGGTTAGAACTGGTCTTCAGCAACCTATGATTGTTGTAAAAGGCGACTATGTTGATCGAAAGAGGAGACAAACGGGATCGGATGGTCAGATTGACTGATTGTCTGGTCTAGACTCGATTAATTCATATAAATGTAATAGTGCATGTCGTTACTCTCACGACATGGAATGTACACGGCTTAGGTGATAAAACACTAAATAGAGATTTTATTGAATTTTGTGATGTTTAATATTTTTGGAGTAACTGAAGTATGGAGTAATTGTTCAAAAGATAGCATTGGGCAGTGTTTTCCTGATTACTCAGGGTATGTTAATTATCGGGAGTACAACAGTAGAGGTGGAGTCTCTTTGTTTGATCAGAAATGAGTTAAAACAGGGAGTGAAATGTGTAAATGTATCTTTCAGTGATGTCATTTATGTTCTCAAAGACGCTTATATTTTCGTATTTGAAAAAGACATTCTTTTCTTGGTTTGCTTTGTGTCCTCAGTTTGTAATCTTCAGTTAAGTATGATAAGCGCGATAATGAGGATATTGACGCTGTTCAGTGATGTTGACATCATACAAGCAGGCGATTTTAATGCAAGAACAGGATCATTAACGGAACACATACATTACAATGATGATGACAGTGATATTTGCATTCAGAATCTGAATGATACGCAATATATAAAAGATTCCTTTCATATACCAAGTTCTTATTAACCTATGTTGCACATGGAATACATGTGCTTAATAGCCGTTTCCCAGATGACCGAAGTGGTAACTTTTCCTGTTTTAACTCCTACGGGGCAATTCTTGTGCACTATATAATGTGCTGAACAAAGTTATTTGACTTCATTGATACTTTTAATGTTCACACACGCTCTGAATCAGATCACTTTCCACTTTCTTGTTCAAGCAGGGCTCACTGTAACTATGTGGAAGGGGCTACAACTAAAGAAGCTATTCTCCCAAATCAAGATACAGATGAAGACCACCACATTCCGACACATTTATTCAATGCCTTTGGATTATTATTACTAACTGTTCTAAGAACCAGTTTATACCCTTAGTTTGTAATGACACTTCGGGGGCTGCTATGCAGTTATCCCAATGTTTACAGTCTTGTGCTAGAAAGTCTGGCATGCTTATGGGTACATTATCTGGAAACCAAACAAATCGACTGAGGTTTGTATGATACAGAATGTGTAACACTGGAAATACATAAATACAACTTGTTAAACTAATTTAGAACAACAGGAGAAACCAGCTACTTGAGTCACAAGAAATGTGAACATTACCACGAGTATTTAGACATAAATCTACTTGATGCAGGTAATTAAGGGATACTCGAAACAATTTTGGTCTGGTGTAAAATCCTTACTAGGCAATTCGTATTCCCCAGCTTCGTGTATAAGCAATTCACAGTGGATTAACTATTTTAAAGATATTGTGAATATTCAGTATTCAGGATAATATATTAGATGATTAGATGATTTTGACATTTGACATCCCAACATATACCTGTTCATATTAATGATGTTACTAAAATACTATAAATAGAGAGATATAAAGAGAAGAAATAGTTAAAGCAGTGCCCTGCTAAAATGTTGAAACGTATAGATGATGTGTTACTACCAAACTTACATGTTCTTTTTAACAGCAATATTCCTGCAGCTCCAGACTTTGGTGCTTACATTTGAGGAACAATCTACCAAGATTTCAAAGAGCGTCATACAAGTCTTGCTCAGAAATTGTTTGATCAAGGTTACAACATTCAAGGTCTCAGTAAAGCTTTCAAAACGTTTTATGGTGGAGATGTGGAGGACATTTCCAAATTCGACGCATCAGTGACAAACATTATGTGAGATGCAATTCCTTATTTTGAACTTTTCGCGATAGCGATCTAACCGTGATTCATAAACACAATCGTACAATCAACGATTCTATGAATATCGGAAGGATTTTGACGCTTTTATTGACTTCGAATACAGACCACCAATTGCGATTTAACAGAGGGAGCACAGAACACAAAGATGTGCGCGTATTCGTGTTGTACCTCAATAGGCGTTTCTGATATTAATGTAGGCTTATGCACACTTAATGTCATACTAAGATAAGCTAATCTAATATACATCTTATGCCACAGTTAATCTTATATCCATTTTACACCAACAAAGACAGGTGTTGTATCTATGTTATAACACAATAGCCTCATCTGATAGTCAAGTTATAATAATGTTATGCCACAATAGACATCAGGAGAGTGGCGGTGCTACCTGTACGGCGGGACATGCGTCCCTTTTCGCTAACTGCTCCTCATATACTTTATACCTTTTTATTCTGTTTCGCAGGGTATCCCTGGCATTGAGGTTTATATTTACCTGAAGTTTAGTTTTTCTGCTATGACTTGCAAAATGCGAAACTGCAGACCAACCACCTTCTGTGCATTGACTATCTCGAAGCCGAAGTCATAGGACATGCCCTGTTGACAGGTTGGTGAGAGTCAAAATAAGCATTGTCCCTAATACCATAACGTGTAACTGTAAACAATTGCATCATTTTACTTTCTGTCCTAATTGTGACGAAGTGGTTGCCTTAATACGAACTACTTTTTAAACTGTAAACAAAATTTATATAACGGGTTCAGTGGCATGTATGAGTTCGAATACTACTCCTGCGAGTATCAACAGATAACAACACATACATTGAACAATAATGTTCAGGTATAGGGAATCATAATACAAAGATACATTACCTAACCGTTGATTTAACGGAAGTATATATGAAATAGTGTCCATGCATTTCAATGTGTTTGCTAGACATGGAATGAATTTTCGACTTAAAATTATTTGATATATTATCTTTTACCTGTGTCAGACGTAATCAGACAGACAAGGTGACATTTATTTCTAACACGAAAATAATATTTTGTTTGGAACTGAAAATAGTTTGCAAATTTATGATTAACAATAGGTACATTAACATGCTATAGTTTACCTTCATGACAACGGTGAGTTGTCGGTTGTTATAACCAAACTTTACATTGGGAAACACATCTGGTTGATCGGAGGATAAAGTTACACTCTTGAACACCCGTCTATTTGGATGGAATACCAGTGTCCATATTCTTGTATTGTTGGACTGCGCCTGTTGGGAGAGACAGATACGGCATTGACAGGTGAATGCCAATACAACAATAGTCATTTCGTTATATCGGTAGTTCGTGCGAACGCTTTGCATCCCAATGAGAACAGATAATGAACTGGTGGTTGCAGTGGACTCGTCATGGTTGTATATTGATATTTAGAAATTGATATTCCGAAAGCAATATTTTGAATCATACATTTTACGTGGCCAAGACTAAAGCAAGTTCATTTAAGAAAACAATTAACTAAAAGAGGCTTGACAGATACAGTTTAGCAAATCGCCATGGGCTTTCGAAACATGGTAACTACCAATCAGGTACGATTTTACAATACGATATTAGCCATAGGAAAACCCATATAGGTGAAATTATTTTCAGTAATTCCTTATAAGCATTTTAAGTTTTCTTTCATAGTTTACTGGATTCGTTCCAATTGTTCCGACCGCCCCCGTGGTCTAGTGGTAGATCGCCCGCCCGGAGAGGCGTCATACCAAAAGACGTTAAAAGATGGTACGTGTTGTCATCCTGTCTGGCGCTCGGTAGTAAGGGGCTAAAACAAGGAATGTTGGTCTCGGAGTATACTCTGTCTGAGTGGGATATTAATGTTATACTGCGGCATGGTACTCGTATCTCACTGTGCTAGCACTATAAATAGAACTCAGTCCGGACTAGTAGAAGCAGCCACACACACACGTGCATGCATGTCGCTATATAAGTGCAATAATCTTTGACGCGACGTTAAACCCCATTTCACCTCACCTCACATTCTTCCACTGTTTTCATTGTTTGCAAAGAGTCTCATAGCAACGTTATTTACTTATTTTATTTTTACTGTGTAAACATTTGGCTCTGAGTCCATAATACCCCAAAAAAGTAAATGACCGCTTGCTAAATATTTTCATATAAAATTCCTTCGATTCTGTTTATACAGCTTCCTTATTTCAAACGTGTCTTTACATGTCTCTCAAAATTAATGATAAATTTCGAATAGGAGAGATAGGGATCAACTGAAGGGAATTGGAATTGCAAAACAGAAATGATTCCCCTTAACTTATTTCAAGATCCTGCGGGTTTTATTGAGTCTTCTATTGAGCTCGGAATCCTACATATATTATAGACAAGGTGTTTATGGATCACAACGTCTTTACACATCCACACATCTCTTGTCTTTACTGTTACTTACCAGCAAATGCAAATCAAACAGTTCATACATAATATTGTTACACATATCATATACAGATACATTAATAAAGTAGACACAATTTATGAATAACAACTCTTTAATTACGGTAAAGGCGATGTTTCGGTGTAGATACTCATACCGCTGTCAAGCAAGACTGAATGAGGAACATTGCCCTGTGTACGATGATTTGCGTGGAAGTTTATACGAAAAGGTCAGTTTTAACTACTTTCTCGAGTTAAGCAATTCTGAAAAACTTATTGTACTTTTTAAATATTATGTATATTTTACAGCCAAAACCTGCTTTTTAATTCTCCTGCGAAGAAAATATATGTTATATGGCTAGTGACGGGTAGTATATTTTAATACCCCTTTTACACTAATATATTTATGCAGTGTATACCGTGATATATTTTAAGTCTCTCTTAACCATTAACGGGCTCACTTTTATGTCCTTTTATATGTATCTATGTAAATAGTTTTGTGAGGTGAGACTCAAATAAACAATCTGCCTACAGCTGTCTGTCTGGTACAGAATATGTATATAGAATATTGGGGATTAACAATAGGGGATTAGAGAACAAGCCATCAATCAACACAGATCAAGGCTATTTCATCCCATCCGCCTACTATGAATTATTAAGCAATAATCACCACACCAATGTAAACTTATCCCGTTTAATTGGCTCATTGGATTCCACCGCATATGTTCTCTGTCAGTCATGTTGTGACAGTATTATCCTTCTGTTGTCATTATCTACTCATGTTATCCCACTCATGTATGCAATTTTTGTTACTGTTAAGACTCCCCATTCAGTCTTGCTCGACAACGGTATAAGGATCTATACCGAAACGTCGCCTTTACAGTAATTACCGAAGTTGATATCCATGAATCGTGTCTACTTTGTCATTCCGTCAATTTCTAAGTAATGCATATCAAGCGATACATTATCAGTTGTAGATCAAGTAGTCACTAAGCCAGTTTTGGAATGATGCTCAGTTGAGAATAATCACAATCAAATATTTGTAATCTAGACTTCACATTTACATTAGTTCCTAATACAGAAGAACATGTCCATATGTTCAAGCATTTCGATTTTAACGTTTTAACATCAAGAATTCATTTATTTGTAACCATGGAGTTTCACAATTTAGTATAAGGAGGTTGTCATAATCGCGAACATGTTTGTTACAAGGCTACCTTTCCCTTGGAATAATATTACGTGAAGATACGAATACCAAGTTACCAGAGTTCACGATGGTTGGGAACGATGATCATAGAAAGGGGTGTGTCGCTTGTGTTAATTTGGAATTAATTTTCATATATCGATACATGATTGCAACGATTTTGAGGAACACACGCTCTGCACACGCATATATAATGTCCTATGCAATTTCTTTCCCTTTTACTTTTAGAAGAAAGACGCCATGTAGAGATACAGATAAGCAGCGTATTTGCGTAAAATCACGCAGAACCAAGAATTTGTTAATGCGAAACAAATCTTTCTGGTGATTCTTCGAAAAATTATAACACTGGGTTTGGAGGAAGGTTTCGTTAGATATAACGTTAGGATTGGGCAGGTGGGTGGATTAAGAATCAACGTGACCTCACGGTTCGCGGTTTGACGACGTATGGTGCAAGCTTATCACAAACACACACAGCGAGGTGACAAAAACGCCGCGATGTTCTTTATGATTCAAACCAGCCTAAACCACACATATATATGCTACTGTTATCCCTTCTTGTTTTGTTGCTGCATTTAAATTGTATCTGTCCAAATTAGACCCTGAAATCATTGCTCTCTCTCCCAGAGACACGAAATATCTCTGTTCCCTACTTGTACATTGCATCGACACTTGGCCACAAAATCTGTTCATAAAGAGAAACAGACGCGACCCACTGTGTCAGGGTAACAACAGCCATACCTCTTTTACGTACTGGCGTCGAATGCCGTGAAGCCATGAAACTGACAGGTCACAAAACGAACAATTCCTCATGTCCATTTCATGATTTCATGAACTATGTACAGGATTCAAATTGAAATAAAAGGTATCAAATGTACAGTGACACTACCTCAAATTCATTAAACACACACAGTAGGTTTGTGTACTAAATGACAAAATATCTCACAGATTGCTTCGGATTTTGTTGGTCCTGTTCTGGAAGCATAGTTAATTTATTAGCGCAGATCCACCCTGTTTATATTCTATAGTCGACCACAAGAGAGACGCTCAGATAGAGATTTCTCATGATTATGGAAAAAACTTTTTTCGCTTACATTTACATTTATCCATATGGTCAAAGATTATCGATCGCAAAATCTGCTTTTTGAGTCCCTGTACAATAGGTGCCAAAATACCTACCAGCATGGATTCTTGACGCTCTAAATGATGACCTTTTGAACAGCATTGCACATCCATAAAGGCTTGCTGTAAAGCTTGCTGTAAGAATCATAAAGGCTTGCTGATAGAATCAATGCTATGTGTCACTGGGTCAAGGCCATTGCTATTTCATCAACCATATCTAATGTGAATTAATATTAGTTTGCTTTTAGAGAAATGTGTTAATCCTTGCTTTTCATGAAAGATTACTGTTGAACTATACACCCGAATACTAGTATATTGTGTAGTCGGCAGAAGTATATCAATAGGTACATAGATTACATTCAACGTGTACTCCTTTTCGTTTGGTGAAAACAATAAATGTACTCACGTTCTCGTGAAACTCGTTTCCCCAATAGGATATATGAGTTTAGAATGTGTCATCAAATCATGTGACTGATGGCGTGAAACCAACTCTGAATGTTTGCCTAGCATGTTCGTCGTCCTTGCCTGGCACTGATATAGCATTCACCTGTCCTTTTCTTTTTCTGACAGCCTTATAAAAGGAAGTTTTCAATTTCGTCGAACATAATTAGTCCGTTTGATCTCCTTGATTTACGAAGAAAACGGATAACGTTAAGTACAGATATAGGTAGGTCGTGAGATAAGGGAAGCTGGGAAGTAAATCTCTTGGGCCTGAAATATAGAGTGAAAACCCTTTCCATGGTCATAAGAAATCTGCTAAAATCAGAGTCAATTGAACGATTCCTACTATATCATGAGCATGTGTTTACGAATCTCTATAATATACCAGGTGTTCGCAAAAAGAGAGAATATCCTGCCCAACCAGTGGCACCCGTCACAAACACATGCAAAATTGTTCGACTGAAAAAGCACGGGAACATTTAGTACAAGTCAAAATAAGGAGTATTGTTGGGCATAAATGGAAATTGACTATCCAAAAGCTTATAATCATTCAAGGCCTTAGTTAAGTTGTCGCCAAATAGTATGATAAACATAGACGGAGGTGACCGTGCTTTTGCATGTGTTTGTGACGGGTGCCACCGTAGGGACAGGAAACGCTCATTGTTTTGCGAACATCTGGTGTCATTACTATTTGATAGACATTCATAACACATGTTTGTTTTATACTGGGATTTGTACAATTGTCAGTGCTTTTAGTGGAGATTTCTTATGATTATGGAAGGTTTTGTCGGTGTTAGTTACGTACAGCAGAGACTGCTACGAATACAGACAGGCAACATAACCGGTTATCTGATACTACGTAGGGACATGCAACCATGATACACTGAGAGTCATGGGATCGAATCCACGACGGTGTCAGAATATTGTCAATCGTACTCTTCTAAGATTGATCGTTTGTACTGCAAGTATAGCCAGGAGAGGGCAATGTAGTACAGTGTGTGTACTGAAACTATTTTAGAATTGGTCAAACACGTTTGTTTTTAAATTAATTTGAAGCTTACCTCCTTTCCTGGGAGTTCCACAACTGCCACATTTTCTACTTTGATATTGCTATCCATCAGTTTTTCCAGATAATCGTTTGTCCCAACGATCAGGACCTTTGCCACATGGCAGAGATCAACTGTAGACATTGTCTTAGTTCCACAGATTCCCATCTGATCGAAGAAAGCATGGGAACATGAACCTGCGTGTATGTGACTCCGATGTAATACATCGATATGTCATATTGGTATCTTATAATTCTACACTAATTGCCATACAATCTAAATATTTACAAAGGCATCGACAAATGGTTCATCTTTTTTTCAGTTCAAATGAGTCCATAATACATTTAAATAGACCCTTCAAATATTTGCGCGTAGTAATTTATGAAGTGAAATGGGGTTAAACATTGCGTTCAATGTCATTACACTTATAGCAACGTGCATGCGCGGCGTGTGTGTGTGTGTGTGTGTGTGTGTGTGTGTGTGTGTGTATGTGTGTGTATGTGTATGTGTGTGTTTGTGTGTGTGTGTGTGTGTGTGTGTGTGTGTGTTTGTGTTTGTGTGTGTGTGTTTGTGTATGCGTGTGTATGTGTGTGTGTTTGTGTTTGTGTATGTGTATGTGTGCGTGTGTTTGTGTGTGTGTGTGTGTGTGTGTGTGTGTGTGTGTGTGTGTGTGTGTGTGTGTGTGTGTGTGTGTGTGCTCGTACTAGTCCACTTGATGATTGTCTACAGATGGTTTGTCTTCTCCAGAATAGACAACTTACACCCGCTATAATTTAACTTAAATCGCTTACTACTACGTACTGCAACACCATTTACTTTTCTCAGATAACAAGCAATCATACTAACAATTACAGGCAAGTAATTGTTACAAGAAGAATTTATAGAAAATCGGCATCAATCCGGACTGGTACAGTAGACACACACAAACACACACACGTGCATGCACGTCGCTGTATGAGTGCAGTAATCTTGAACGCAACGTTAAACCCCATTTCACCTCACCTATAACAAAACTGTGTGTGACAAAAGGATGAATTATTTAAGCATTGTTAATAACGCATGCATTTGTTGGTATACTCAATACACATGAAAGTTCCCAGGATTGAATATAATCTATAGAATTAATAATATTATGTGTAAGTGGTTTGAGTGGCAGTTAATATATATTTGTAAACATATTTGTAGTAACTGTCAGTGGCAGCAAGTGATTGAACTTCTTATAAAATATATCAAGTGATGTCGTGGCTAGATTCAAACAGTGGTCGCCGGCAGCGAGGGGAATTAAGAGTTATCTGCCCCTATTTTTTACATGATCGTGGCTGGCTTGATCGTTCGAGAAGTTCATTACGGGACAGTTTGTTAATATACAAGAACAACAAGAGTGTGAATCCTGTTCGACCTGTCGTGTGTCTTATCAAGTGATACCCATTTGTAAAAATGAATTTTCCAGATTCTATCTCTATTCTGGATTCAAGCACGGAGACAGTAGTCTTTTAAGGCAAATCGACAGTGAAAATATTCTGATCATAACATTAGATTTGAATACGAGTTTCTCCCTTGGTCAGAATGTAGATTTTTAAAACTCTATATCTATTAACAAACTGTCGCAAAACATCTCGTGTACGGGTTTGTCAGTAGATATGGAGTTCCGAAAAGTCTACATTCTGACCAAGGAAGAAACTTTTGATTTCTTTTGCTTCAGGAAGAAGCTACTATTGATATGTCCCAAACGAGGATGAGGATGGGATTGCACTCTAAAACATTAAGAACTGAAGGTAAGAAAACATTTGTTGCTAGAGTTCAGATTATGAGAGAGTGGTAGTACCAGCAGGACATGAAATGGTATTTCCAGTAAAACTGAATTCATCTTGACTTGCTAACTTTGCTAGATATTTAGAGCCATCAGGTAAATTTCAACAGAAAAGTGGATTATTACCATGTTAGATTGGAATATGGCTCAGATGACGCAACGATGATATCTTGAGTCTGGTTACAAGTGTTGCTGTGTGCGCACGTAGCTGTCTTGTTATCAGTATATAACAATCAAATATATCATCTCTGTGTCATTTGGGGTTATATTCCCATCTAACGGCACTAATGTATGATTGTTTGCGTATTTTATCCATTGTGTGCCTTATTTACTGTAAATTTGAAATCGTGTGATTGAATACTGTTTATTCAATTTACTGATTATTTATCGATCGTGTGTTTTCATGTACTGATTTCACAATTTAGTTCTGTGCGAACCGATTTCAGGAATAACATCTTCGTGACAATATGTTGGCCTTTACATATCTTTTACGAAAATATTGGTTCATACATTTGTGATACAAAGCAGTATAAATGTAAAGGTATTTGATCACCTGTCGCAGGACTGACACAGTCGTGTGGATGTCACAGAGTAGCAGCACGTTGAAGGATGGCTTGATCACGTGCTCCGTGTCTCTCAGGATTCTCTGCAGATCATCATCTGTGGAGAAGCTGATGTCATAGTCAACGTGGGAAATGCCTGATGAGTCCAAGAACAACGTGATGTTCTGATCTGAAACGCATATGTTGATCACTAACTTTGTTTGTTTGTTGTTTAACGCAGCACTCAGCGATATTCCAGCTAAAGGACGGCTGTCTGTAAATAATCGAGTCTGGAGCATGAGCATCGACCCGCGCAATTGGGATACGATCACACGCATCAACCACGTCAGCGAGCCAGACCACCCGATCCCGTTAGTCGCCTCTTACGACAAGCATAGTCGTCTCTTACGGCAAGCATGGGTTGCTGAAGACCCCGGTTCTTCACAGGTGCATGATACGTGGAAATAGTTTTGACTAGGTAACACCTTTGTTCATGTAACATTTATATACATTCAAACGATAGCATATCACACTTAAAATTAAAAGCACTATACAAAATGTCTTGCAGTCGATGGTACACAATGGTATTTAGAAATAGACCTTTACTCTTTAAAAGTATTGTTTCATCGATTTTTGTCAATATTCAATATCTTTAATTAGGTTCAGCTGCTTCACCAATATACCGACATAAATAAATCTCATAACGGCACTATATTGCTCCAACCGTGTATTATTTCCCACGAACAATTTCAGCCAAATACAGGTAGCAGACACCCTTCCCAACTTGAACTCGTTCACCATGTGCATCAAGTTTTGTTCCTGCATCCGCCTGTTTCATGTCGCCACAGGTGTATATCATATCAAAGAAATATCCTTCCTTCCTTCTTCCTTTCTTTATGACGTAAACGCCGGTACGATCCCACGTATTATGTTACTGCGTATTTTACACTCTGAGAAATGAATCAATATATATTTTTTTTTAAACTCAATGCTTTTGGCATTCACAAATTATCGCAGCATCGGACAACTCCCTACAATTCCCAACCAATACATGGACAATGCCCACATCAATCAATATTTTAATGAATGAACATTAACTTATTGTATGCATTACCTACAGACCTAACGAAGTATATGTTTTGCATTTTACGTGCGTAGAGGATGGGATTGAGGGAGAATACAAATATTTTTCTAACTGTTTGTAATAACCAGTGGAAGATATTGGAAATGACTGAACACGATGGGGAAAACATCATGAAATTCGGGGAAACAGGGTAAAATCTAGCATGCTCATAAACGTGTGATCATGTTAACGTGTTTCTTAACAGTTTAAAAGAACTAGAAAAAAAATAATTAGAAAGTGAGAAAAGAAATATGTAGTCTTCGTTTAAGAAACCACAGTTTTTTAGTACTTCTCAGGGTAAAAACATCTGTTATAAATCTGTTATGGTATAAAATGTGAAAATACGCATACGCATAGGATGAGAAACAACTGTTATTCGTCAGTCAACAACTCAAATATGTCAAACATGTTTGTAGTTCCACCATTACCTTCTATAAATTATTTATGCATTATTAGGTTCCTTAAAACTAATTTCTCATGTCAGTGATTGATTTGAAACCGCACGTTTGATGTAACCAAGCCAGTGTCCCAACTCGTGTATCATAAAACACTGTAATGTATCGCCATCGTGATCTAACGTTACAACATTTCAGGGCATCTGAATACCATCATCTAATACACAACAGATGGTTCCAAAACATATCATATTTCAGTTCCATTGCCTATACTCTTTTAAAATAGGATTTAACAGTTTTTAGCAAATAACAAGGCTGTCAATAAAAAAGATATACAATATAAAATATTTTCACAACTGTCACAAACATCATTCGACACTGACACCGCATCAAACCCCGCCGTAGATTGGACACAGTTATTTGAGCAGCGATTAGATAACTCCTACCGACTGGGTGGGGTGTTTGTTCAAAACGATACGGAGGACTGTCTGTTGCCTTGAAACTCTAAAACCAGATTGCATTGATTCACCCCTGTCTTCAGAAACGACTTTTGATTTTGGATTCTGCTTATCAATGTGTTTGATCATTGTATTAATGTATTTTCCACTCTGGAAGTCAATATGTTATGCTGAGTTCAGAACTAGATTAGTAATTTACAATTTGTCATTCAGGGAGTCAAAATGTTATGCAGGAATAGAATAGTGTTCTACAAATTTTAAATATTCTTACCTTGGCCTTGGTTGTGTAGGACAAGGACGGAATGCCAACTGAGCGACATCAGAAGCTGGGCCAACATGTTGCTGATGCTGTTGATGCTGCCGTCTTCAGATCACATCACTGACTTGTTTCATACATTGATTATGGCGGTTTGCAAGTTCCACTTTTAACCAAACATGTGATGTCAATATTGATTCAAGATGAACATCTATCGGGTTATGTGGGTGATTCGTTGTTCATGATCTATACAAACACGTTGTTCGTAGCAACTACAAACATGGGCATAATTATCATCTTGAAGTAGTAAAACGATGTTTTGAGTACATCTTGAGCTTGGCTTTAAATGAAAAAGCAATATTGCGAGGTGATGTGACAAAAGATACGTGTCACGGACTTGGAGGGAATTAACTATTGAGAAAACATTGAACGCGTCAATTTTATTGTGAATTATTTGCAAAGATGTCCAATATTTGGAATCTCTGCTCAAATTTCAAGGTGTGATACTAATATAAAGAAGATATTCAGTTGTTGTCTCGTTCAACAAAGCAGTCTTGGCTCTCAGCACTCCAACACGTTTCAGGACTAGATCGTGAGAAGTGTCTTTGATGAATTTCTTGTCATTGATATAAGCTGGAAAGCTGATATAAGCTGTTAAAATCAAGAATCTGAGATTTAAGTCACCTATGTGGCGCAACATGGCATTGCGTAAATGCCAAATGGAATATGTTTCGTCAGAAAATCTAGGCTGGTTATTCTCTTGGAGTGACAATTAATATGTAATTGAACTGGGTCGATGTTTCTGGTGGTGGACTAAAGTCCCCGAGTTTTATCATAAGCTCAGTAGCATTTATTTATGCTGAGTCACCTACAAATGTCTGGGCCGAGACTCTAAAACTGCGCTCCAGTGTGTTGTAAAACGAATATATTTCTTCACGTTTTACTTTACTTTTAAGCAGCAAAATCTCTGCACTTGTTCACAGCTGACGTTATTCAAAATTAAACATAGCGTTTGTATTAGTTTCAACAAAACTCAGTAATGGTACTGTCGTGTCACTGGAGTTTCTGGTCCATCGACCACTTGATTGTCTGGTTTGTTTACAGGCTGACATCGCATGATTACTGCTGTGTGGCAGCAGGCAGTACCTACTTAGTTGTCATGCAAATTGTATGAATGACAGGTGATACCAGTAGGTCGGGACCTGCTTACCCTTTTAGCGATTTTCGGGTGTTTTTTCATATAGTTTCGACAGCTATTTTGTCCTTTTCGCCAAACGTAAGCTGTTTTGACAGAAACTCTGGGCTGGTTATTCTCTTGCTTTGTCAATTTATATTATCGTTTCAGGACATTGACATTGTCTGATTTTCCTTTACTACCATAATTTTAGGGGAATAAGTGGAATCAATACCATGTGGATTCTTAAAACATTTAAGCATGTGCTAGAATTTTTTATTCTCAGAAAGGATCAAGTTCAATTCTGTCAAGACGTCGGATTTCCTAACACACGGCAAACTTGAGCAAAAACTTCATTCCTTGACCCATGGGCATTTGTTACTAACGTGGCTATTTGACATTACTGGAAAATATCAGAACATTAATATACCCGGAGGTTAAGTTAAACGTTTAGGCCTAGTCCCCTTGTTTTGATTTTGCCACTCCGAGCAGAAATTCCTATTCATATACCTAAAAAAGATCAGCAAGAAGGGGAGCATAATTGGTGCACATGGGGATGCCTACTTTATGCCCAGATGTTATCAATGAGACAGTTCAGTACTTCATATATTGTTTTCTGATGTAAAGGTTACATATCATTTCCTGTCATTTTTGACAAATTGTCCTGAACCTCAGCGTTTGGGAAATATTACTTATGATTATGGAAATAGTTTATTGATTGGACAACACAAGGTGTCTCACAACGCTATGGACTCTAATAATATATCATACTACCCTCGTTTGCCTATCAAGCTCTTACATGCAAGTCAGTTCTAGTGATTGGCTTTTGATTATGGAGACAAATACTGTAGTATGTCCATTTACACATATTTACTTATCAGATGATCCTGTGGTGATGCATGGCAAACCTCAAGATAAAGTAATGAAATCCCCAGCTATTAGAAGCGAGCGAAGGTTGCTGCACACAATCTCAATTTTGTAGTCCGTAGAGGGTGCAAGGGTCCTGAGCTGATTGAGCGGAAACAAGCTTGACTATTCCAGAACATCCGGACCCTAATCTGTTCTTAATTATTATCTGTAAAATGTGATAATAATGTGGGGCAAAAAATCCATATAGATTCCTTATTACATGGTGGTATTCATAGAGAGTATAACAATAACTTTCATAAGGCTTCATTTTTGCCGTTTATTGTATTTATTCCTGGAAGAGTACTGGTATTTAGATGCAACACAAATGGCAATCTATTGTTTTTTTAAAAGGCCAAACCAAAAGCTTGTGCAAATCTAGTTCCACGTTAATAATCATGTGACCAAACATGCGCAGTCTTAACAAGTATTTGCAATCGCAGACATATGGAAGACACTGTGTGTATAATAATGTTTGCGGAGTATTCCAGCCACATGGCAGCGGTCTGTAAATAATCTAGTCCTGTCCAGGACTCGGGTTAGTAGACGTCTGTGGTACTGAAATATACACTAAGAACATCGGTTCTTAATGTAACTTGTCGAATCTTGTTTGTGGCAATGAGGCGTTTGTCTATAAAACTCTAAGCTTATATTCGCGTTTTCAAATAGACCATCGCCTCGCGTAGCGGATTCTTACAAAAATTTGCACATCAGCTTTTCGATTCATACCTCAATGAACCGAAACAAATGCATAGTCAATGCTTAGAATTAAATTCGACAACAAAAACATATAATAGTTTAACCAAACAGTTGTTTATATAAAAGCAGACAAAAATGACGAGATTGATATACATTCCAGGTGTAGGAATACATACTGTGGCGTGACATGATTCAGGTGATTTTTTAATTTATGCATATAACATGACACGCCCACACAATCAGTAGCCAATCAACGGAGGGTTAGGATTAAAACAAAGTTCATGGGACCTGTCAATCAAGGCAAGAGGCGAGAAGAACTGCAGCAGTCAGACTGTTACGAGCCGGAACAAATATGTGCGGGAGAAGGCGACTGTTTCAAATGACATAGTCAGTTACCGCCAGTCGGTCTCAAGGAATATGCATGAAAGTCGCTAAATGCCCAGTGCATGGCGATACAAGTGAGCAGAAAGGGAATTCCCTCACATGTAATATTAGGATTCCCCGACATTCTATAGTAATAAAGGTAGTCCGCTTCGGTGGGCGTGGCTTACTTTTTTACATTCATTGGGAAATGAATGCAATAACACGTGACCAATTCAACTAATCAGAATGCAGGAATTTCAATAGACACATGGAACAATTAATTATACACTTATGAATTTCGCGGTCATGTGACCGACCTCTCGTCCAATAGAAAAACCGTATATCGTGTAAACTTCAAATTAAAAAAATAATTAAGGATTCACTGTGTATTTTTTTCGGTTCATTGGGGTATGAATCGAAAAACCGATGTGCGTAGCGTAGCGGATTCTTACAAAGGTTTTGTGAACTTTTGCTCACGTATGTACAGTCAAACTGTCCGCATCACGTATGTACAGTCAAACTGTCCGTATCACGTATGTACAGTCAAACTGTCCGCATCACGTATGTACAGTCAAACTGTCCGCATCATGTATGTACAGTCAAACTGGCAGATAAAAGGGTCAGATACACCTCAAGCACAGACAATGTGTTTTCAACACAAACAATTTAGATGATGGATGGAGGTATAAAAAGTAATCTCGTAAAATAGATCTTTATTAATGCATCTTTCTTGTGACTCTTTTCTTTGGAAACTCAAATAATAAGTATTGCAAAAATCACGCCAAATGTCATATTGCTATTTCGAGTCCGAAACTATGTGCTTACTGTGTATACAGCAATATCTGTTTTATTTTAATGGAATTTATCGATGCTGTTGCAGCAGATGGTTCGAAGACTACTATTGGTCTGCTGTGTCGTGGGGACAACTGTGTTATCGGTCATCTGCTTCCGTTACACTTTAAATATGAAGAGACACAACTACAAATATAAACTTCCCTTTCATGGTCAAGAAGAGGCAGACAATGTACACAGGCAGGCCCTGAGAGATACTGGACCTTTTACATTCGGTTATGTGTTTTAGTAAAAACCTTTAAATTGTTCAAGGTAAAACACAAACCAGATAAAACGAAAATTTGTAGATTATTAAAAATAATTGCTTTTAGAACTAAAAGGAATCGAAGCTTCCAGGAGGTCATGATAATGGTATAAAAGATTTCTTGTCATATCAATATCACAGTCTTCGTTACGTTACGAAATCTGAAATATCACATCAACAGCATGGACATGGCATTGATCCATCGATGTGCCTTTATTTGTTAGTGGCTGTACTGCCACCAGATGCTGCTTATTGATGTCAGAGTAGCGGCAAAGCTGATGCACACAGCTACTCGTGAACCAACAACGTGGCGGATTGACATGCACAGGACGTCGGTGTGGCCCTCGTATCACGTACGTACAGACAAACTGTCCGCATCATGTATGTACAGTCAAACTGTCCGCATCACGTATGTACACACAAACTGTCCGCATCACGTATGTACAGTCAAACTGTCAGCATCACGTATGTACAGTCAAACTGCCCGTATCACGTACATGTATGTTCAGTCAAACTGTCCGCATCACCTATGTACAGTCAAACTGTCAGCATCACCTTTGTACAGTCAAACTGTCCGCATTATGTATGTTCAGTCAAACTGTCCGCATCACCTATGTACAGTCAAACTGTCAGATAAAAGGGTCAGATGCACGTCAAACACAGACAATGTGTTTTCAACACAAACAATTCAAAAGATGAATGGAGGTATAAAAAGTAATCTCGTAAAATAGATCTTTATTAATGCATCTTTCTTGTGACTTTTTTCTTTGGAAACTAAAAGAATAAATATTGCAAAAATCACGCCAAATGTCATTTTGCTATTTCAAGTCCGAAACTATGTGCTTACTGTGTATGCATCAATATCTGTTTTATTTTTATGGAATTTATCGATGCTGTTGCAGCAGATGGTTCGAAGACTACTATTTTTCTGCTGTGTCGTGGGGACAACTGTGTTATTGGTCAACTGCTTCCGTTACACTTTAAATATGAAGAGACACAAATACAAATATAAACTTCCCTTTCGTGGTGAAGGAGATGCAGACAATGTACACAGACAGGCCCTGGGAGATGCTGGACCTTTTACATTCGATCAAGTTCAACCTGTTCACCCGACGAAGAGGTACATTGTATGTGTGTGTATTGGATCATACATTGGGGGGCTGTCAGACCGGCTGAAGGGATTTGTGACCGGGTACCTTCTGTCCCAGATGTTGGGCCGAGAGTTTGGTATAGTGATGGAAGACCCATGTAACCTGGCAGAATACTGGCAGCCCAACATGGTCAGCTGGAGATTGGACATTGGTCACATCAGGGCACGACACCAACAGAGGATGCGAGTCATTGACAACAAACAGTTTGCCCTCGACATGGAGACCAGCGATCTGAATGATGTATTCAAGGCTGATGTCATTAACATGACAATCAATGTTAACTGTGTGAAGCATTTGATGAGGAACCCGTTGTTCAAAGCAGTAGAGTGGGCTAGAAACAAAAGTGAATACGAGATCTATAAACATATTGTTGGGGTATTGTTCCGACTATCACCATCCACAACTAGCAGATATAATGCGCTACAGCGTAGGGTAGGAGCAAAGACATTGGTATGCGCGCATCTTCGTATGGGCAGAAGTAAGACTATGTCGAACGATGAACTCAGGCGAACCCGGAAACCAAAGCCAAGAGGAGTGATTACATTTTTACAAAGATGGAATCAATCGGAAGTCTTCAAAATCTTTCTCGCCACTGATTCGGATAATATTAGAAAAAAGTTTCAAAATGCTTTTCCGCAAACATATATCGAAAATGAAGGACCTATCGTCCATATCGACAGGTCCAAGAACTACACGTGTGAGGGATTAGAAAAAGTCATTCTGGACCTGCACGTGCTATCCATGTGTCGCGTTCTTGTCATGTCCATCAGTGGACACGGCTGCCATTCTCAGGGCCAGTGACGATAACTTGTACATAGCCTCGCCAACAAACATCAGTGCAACACCCAGGCTACCTGTATAGCCTGATGGAAATTCATTCAAGAAAAGCATAGAATCCCTGTGAACAAAGTATTGTGATGTGGAGAATGAGTGAAGGGTGCCGGTGGGTCTTTTCTGATTAGGAGTCAGAACCATTTGAACCCAGCAAACTGAAGCCATTTTTATGCCACGTTCATTCCTCAGAATGTTCTCAACACTCTCATGAGATGCCTACTGTATTCGCTATGTGACTTGTGGCGAGTCGTCGACAATCCATAATAATAATATGTATTTGATCAACATTTACCTTAGTTGTGGCAGTTGATGGCCTTCTTGATCTTGGGTCATTTTAAGACTCTTGCTTCCTCTCTGGAACTCCGCTGCCCACCTCTCAACAGAATTGCAAATCATTGGTTAAAGTTGTTAAGGATGCCTAAATGTAGAAAGTAGCACTATCATTATATGGTCAGAAGTCTTGACGAACGTGGTTACAAAAATGTGTCAACATGTGTCAGACATGTATGTTCTTCATACGGATTTGCAATTGCCTATGCATGGCACGAACATGATGGTGATCATAAACATTTCATTAGTATGTAAAACCAATGGTTGAAAAAAGTATGTACAGTAAAGTCTCGTTAATCCGACACTCATTGATCCGACAATCGGCCTTATCCGACACAAATGATGGGAACCGATTAAATCAATGCTATTTAGACCCCTTAATCCGACAGTCTCGCACTCCGACTCCGACACACCTAATTTGCAACGAATTGCTGAAATCACTCATTAATCAGTCTCGTTAATCCGACACAGTGATCAGCGTACTCCGTGGTCATCTGCCCGCGAGTACACAGCCCCGTGTTTTGATACGCGACTTCCATTCCAGACTATGCTTTAAAAAGTATTTTGAATCAGTCTGTAACAGTAGTTTTGCAACTTCAGAGGTTGCATGATTAGAAGACATATTCCGCTAACAATGTAACACAACAATATGAATATTTCCCTTTTTCCTTTTTTTATTATAACATGTTTAATTCGTTATCGTAATCGCAACCAACAATGTCGGATTAACGGGACTTGACTGTATGCAAGACTGATCTGCAAGATTAAATGAGTCCTCAATATCAAATACATATTACAATTTTGTAAAGTCAACGCATATTTAAGTCAAAACATACCGTTTAAATTGCGCCATACACTTACTGTATTTTATTGTGCATCTATCGATTTAAAAACATATCGGCGCTCGGTTGTTCAAAACCCTATAGGTTTATTATGCCCGACGATGACGGCCTTGAAGGTGTGTAACACGTGTTAGTCATGTGTCCGACATACATGCAGCCTTGTTTGAGGGAAATAGAAATTTATATCTACCGAACAATATGTTATGAATGACCAACACTACATAAGCTTACAAATATCATGTATAAGTTGTTGTTTAACCCAATGTTAAATCTTGATAAAATGTTCAAATCAAGAAGAATTAAAATCATTGGCACTCAGTGTTAAAGCATATAATACATTATGCAATCTATGTCCGGGAGGTATCATAGGCCCTCATTTACGGAATATAAATCTGAGTCTAGGATGGCCAAGTGTGTCAAAGGATCCGTATTTAGCGCACGGGTGTCACCAAAGTGGTAAGCAGATATGTTCTGTGCTACCTCCACTGTGCAGCTGACACGAAGCAATATGACTGAAATACTGACCCGAAACACTCTTAGAATATGTGTAAAACCCGAAGAGCTCTGGGAAGATAAACAATACTTCAAACATTCAGATAATATGTGTAGTACCTGACACGTTCAAGGATTATGTACATGACCTGAACAATTCAGGGAATATTACCATACCCGGAACGTTCAGATAATATGTGTAGTACCTGACACGTTGAGGGAAAATGTACATGACCTGAACAATTCAGGGAATATTATCATACCCGGAACGTTCAGGGACTATGTTTATAAACCTATTCATTGGGATCGCTATTAAGTAAGAGACTTCTTTCTATTGGCATTAAGACCTATTGTGAGGTTTTACTTTCCAGTCGGGTTAAATCTCATAAACAGGATAATATCATACATAATATCATAATATCATAATATCCCAGGGATTTTATATAATGTCCTGGGTATTTTATTGATATAACTTCCGTTCAGATTGTAACATGTAATGAAATGTAAAATCAAATGACAAATGTTTTCTTCAATTCCCGAGGAACGAATTCGCAACCTCCATATCTGTAGCCCAGTGAGTGTACCACGAGGCTACAGAGGTGTTGATAAGCCTCACTGGTTTTTAGAATGTCCTTTTCAAGATCCGTACGCCAGCAACAGATATTTTACGCGCGTTTCCTAAGGTTCATTGAAAGTATGTTGGAAACATAAAAATGTTGATAAATGTTGTTTCAAGTTTCTTTTTTCGGTTTATAAGCATGGAAAAACACTTTCCCTCGGTTTTGGTAGACAAACCATGCCCTGGGGGTCGGGAAAAACCGCGGGGGCTTCGCCCCTTGGTTTTTCCCTCTCCCCAGAGTGTGTTTTCTCCAATACATAATACCTGACACGTTCAGGGAACATGTACTTGACCTGAACAATTCAGGGAATATTATCATACCCGGAACGTTCAGGGACTATGTATGATACCTGACACGTTCAGGGAACATGTACATGACCTGAACAATTCAGGGAATATTATCATACCAGGAACGTTCAGGGACTATGTATAATACTTGACACGTTCAGGGAACACGTACATGACCTGAACAATTCAGGAAATATTATCATACCCGGAACGTTCAGGGACCATGTATGATACCTGACACGTTGATGGTACTATTAACATGGGCAAAGCGGACAAGTTTTAAGAATGTTTTATCAAGTTACATGCCACATATTGAGGGTGGAAATAGGGAATATTACAAGTTTCAAGTTTCTTAAACCCGCCAAGGGTCAAATCGATAACGCAGATCGGACATAATCCGGGACCGGTATTTCTCAACGTGCTTGTCAGATAGAGTTAGGCAAACACATGGACGGCGTCAATACCTTTCTCTGTATCTACAGCTGTTTACCAACCACCCTTGTTGAATCTCACGTAAAAGGTATGCATTCGTGGCATAATAGCAACTGGGAATATATCATTGTTACTGAATTTCGCTATAACCACCTTTATCATCAATGCTTCGGTGAAACTAAGTTATATAATTCTGTCGAGATAGCCCCACTAAAGTTCACAATAACAACTTTATCGTCAGTTTCAGCAGTAAATGAGATAACCTGTAGTAGCTAGAATACGTATATTCAGACTGTGTCAGTCAAATAAACTGATCGATTCTTCACTCAGGTAAAAACGTTATTCTCTTGTACTATGTTTAATCCTAACTATATGCTATTACCCTTAGCAATACCTGCAAGTTTATTAAGTAACTGAAAATGTCATACTTGTGTGCATATCGTAGATTGTACAATTATGATAATGCTGTGAATAGATAATGTCAATTCTGTTAACTTTTTTACGTTGTTTAGCTTCTGGAATATGTATTGTGAATGGACAATAATGTATCTTGTGTGAATGTCCAATCGGGTAATGCATTGCTAAGAGTGTGTCGGGTATACCGTATTCAATCATATGTAATCTTTTGTATTACGTTATGCACCTTGGAAAACGTAACTTGACTAATGTCGTATGTATCTTGTGTAATGATTCCATATCATGTTCACCTAATGTTCTTCGCAGATATGTGCTGGTTGTAAACATACTCTAAGAAGTAGTTTTCTATTGTTGACTGATTATATATAACGCTCTGTGGCTGGCTGTTAAACTGACTGTATATTCACTCAGGTCTTGTGTTGTTGTGAGGGTTGATCGTGTACAGTGGTACCTCTGCAAAACGATTCCGTAATTTCACTTTTTAATAGTACTGATGCTTGGTTTGGGCAGACTTCTTCCTCAGTTAACATACAGGCCTAAATGTGGAATTATTTAACATGCCACTTAAACCAAGTTCCTGGATCAAACGATTAATGTAGTGATGCTATACAGGGGATGTCATTTGAGGCATGGCGTTGCACAAAGTATAATGTCAAATATAATGTCCACATCATATGGTACCGTTCTCTGTTGCTGTGCCAACACAGCAGCTGTTCCTGTTGTTCCTGCGAGGAAGGTGAAGAGCTTTACCGCCGCTTCATGCGTTCCGGTGCATCAGAAGAGTTATCAACGTGGACATAAAATCTCCATTCTGATACAAGGAGATGTTTTCTTCAATGCGGACCTTGATCAAGAACAAAGTTTTTATTATTATATTTTAAATCCTGATATATATATTGACCTAAACTATGATTCTTCGCCCGAAATGTTTCCGTTGAGTAGATGTACCGGCGCTGTAGTCAGGTACAATTGCCATGGTATCATTGCCATACCCAGCAAGGCTACATTGAGCGCTATTCCATCTATTTCTCAGCAGGGTGAAGTAAAATGGGGTTTAATATCGCGTCCACCATTGTTGCATTTGTGTTTATGTGTACAAATCCGGACTAGCCCACTGATATACGCTGCTGTAGTTTAACATGAATTTTCCCCACTCAGACACAGTTTACTGACCTTGACCGACCAGTCCTTGTTTTAGCCCCTTAAAGCCGAGCGCCAGACAGGGTTCCATCAAGTACCATCATTTAACGTCTTTTGGTATGACGCGGCTGGGGATCGAGCCCCGGGCCTTCCGTTGTGCGGGCGGATGCTTTACCACTAGGCAACGGAGGGGAACCAAGAATGGGTTTTACATATGGGAAATCCAAAGTAGCTAAACACCAAGTGCTGTCATTTGACAGAAAGAACGATAATATTGCCACAAGCACAATCGTTTCTCCTTTATTCTGACGTAAAAGGGGGCACGGGTGGCCAGGTCGTCTAAGGCACCGCGATTCGCTGTGCAGAGTTGCGTCCCTTGGGCACGCCAGAAACCTATGATTGTAGGTTTGAATCCCGGTTAGCCCCGATTATGTTTTGAGGTTTGTCAGCACCATACCCGTGCTCGTGGGTTTCGCCGAAGTGGTAAACGTCTGAGACCTGCATCACTTCGGGCTTTCTTCCCACATTAAGCTGACACGCCGCGATATAATTGGAATACTGTTAAAAGCGGCGTTAAACCAAACTCACTCACTCACTCCCACATTAAGCTGACACGCCGCGATATAACTGGAATACTGTTAAAAGCGGCGTTAAACCAAACTCACTCACTCACTCACTCACTATAAAAGTAAGTAAAAAAGAACTTCATTGGCATAATAACGTCGAGAGAGACGTTAAACCCAACTCAATGACGTCAGGTCACTATATAGCTTCAAGCATCTGTCGCTGTGAACGTCCGCCAAAGGTACATGGAGACACTGTTGATTTCTTATGATTGTGGAAAGGCTTTTGTCGCTTTTGTTTGCAAAGCAACATGAACCATGTCATCAAACCTCAAAGCAATCATTTGGATGGCAAAAAATACTTCTTATGGTGTATCGCCCGTAGACAAAAACACTGAAAATAGACACGGTTCGTTCCTGCACTGTGGCCACAGGTAACACAAAATCACAATCTAATTCTAGTAACTGTACACATCTGCTGTAAATATCATTACCTTCTTTTGTCAATGAGATTAGGTGTATTCCTTCTTGGTGTGATTTGTATTGACCATCATCTGTATGGCATGGGTTTTCAAACCATGGGTTTCCAGAGCTGAACTGGTAATATTTGGGACAACCATGGTAAACTTCAAAACCTACAGCGACTCATGTAACTTCCCATGTGTTTTACGGCCATTTAGTGGAACAGTTGTTATGTTTTGTCACATTGATTGCATTATTGATGGCAACAAAGGAGCATCGTATTATCTAATATATTTGAAAAGACTTGCCATTAATATTATAATAACTACAGTTACAGTAATTCATTTTCTAAGTTACTTGTTTCGAGAAACATTTGTGAGGTAGACCTGTAAAGGATGATGATTTGTATGAAATACATACCTTCACCAATCACTCTAAAGACTGGCCTACCTCCACCCACCAAGCCTAACACAACCCCGTCCCCTACTCCGACCGTTGCACACAGCAACACATGCCATCATCATTGTTTGTGTGAGTGTCAGCTGATTATGACTGTTAACAGGTGGGGATGTGATTGGACGCGGTCACTAATGACGTTCGAGACACGCTCCATTGTGTACTCATTTCACGCGTCTCTGGTGGTATCATCCACGTCATTAGCGCTCGTTAACAAGTGAGAGAGACAACCTGTGGCTATCAGTGTAGACATGTTTGGAATAAACAACACCTTCCTTCTCCTAGCCACAGTCAGTGCTTAAGGTTAGAAGTGAAATTAGATGGAATTCACTTTTAACCTTACGCGCTGAATGTGTTAATGAATACTACACAAAATGACCAAACAATGAAATATCGTAAACTGTTCACAAATGGTATAACATCTATTTTAAAAAAAACCCGACAAAGTTCCTCAGACATTTGAATGCTATATTGTGACATATCCTACCTTATTTGCCATCTTGCTGTTCATCTTCTGTTGTTATTATTGTTATTCATGTTATTGTGTAACGCATGTACCATCGATGGTGGTTATCGAGTAATAAAACGAAGAATGAAAGGTAAAGTGTCAACCCAGCATCTGGTGACCCCTCCCCCCGAGATATTGCTGGACTATTTCTAAAAGCGGCTACCTCACTCACTAATTCTCCGAGACCACGTATAGCTCGCTAGGAGAGTCTTCAGTTAAGGAGGGACGTGGACGTCTTGGTTCGCACGTCAGTAGTAACAGGCTTTGAACAGGTGAGGTTCGGTTACTTATTCGGTTGGTGTCTGGGCACATAAACTGATCCTGACTAAAGCGAACAGTAACAACATGCGTCGTATGTATGTAGCGTATATCCAGTATGTGTGTAGTATGTATCCAGTATATATCTAGTACACTCAACCGCAAATGAAACGCAAGCTCTGTAAGGTATTTAAAGGTATCTTCAAATATTTGTGAACAAAATATGAAACAGGCGAGAATGTCAAGATTCTGCACAGATCATGAACAATGAATAATGTTTATTGGCGTTTTCGATTCAGAGCAACGATATACACCCCAAAATTTGTATGACTGAAGTCAATGTCCGTATGCCCACTATAAGCGTTAATGATGGCGACACATAAACTGTGCACTGAGTGCACCAGACGGTTAATGAAGGCCATATGGATCCGGGCAAATATGCGTAGAAAAGCTGCACTCAATTCCGCTGCCGTTGTCGGCCTTGGTTTTAGGTCATTGAGACCGACCTGCAAGTGCTCTGTTGGACTCAAATCCGGATTGAAGGCAGGCCAAGGCATGGTGATGATGCCGAAAAGGGAAAGATGTAAGATCTGAGGATTTGGTCAATTTACCGCTGGGCTGTGACGCCATTATCCCTGCTTGGACCAATATTTTGGAAGACCACAGGTCCATTTCTTTGGTTCAGCCCAATGTCACCCCACACCACGATGCTTGGGACTCCCCATGGCTTTTTTTCTAGAACAGAAGTGTCTGCAAATCGTTCCTCCATTGCTGATGACACCAATATTGACGCTGTGTTGCTCATCCGATTTGTTCCTGAAGACGTCAGTTTGTAAGCATGGGGACTCGAGCAGGTCGCCGACAAAATATGTTGCTGGCGACGCGTTGACGTCGCACTGTATCGGCACCGATAGGTCGCCTGTGAGTGCCGATCGTCTGTTGTTACGTGCACATTAACATTATTCGCGACAACCTGCACACTCCGACCAGCATTCAATCTTCTAACAGCCTGTTGTCTCTTTTGGGCAGTTAATCTCGCCATGGCTATCGTATTGATCTTATGACTGGCAATCGAGGGTAGGTTTTATACCCATAGATACCTCATTCTGCACGAGTATCTTGATTTGCACGAGGAATGTTCGCAACTGCTCCCACAGACTTTTGTGAGGTTGCGTTAGCGATAATGTGTTTTGGCTGACCTGAAACACCAGCTGCCTTTTCAGGCAAGGATATGATGCAGGAAAACGTTTACTTACACTCTTACAAATTGTTTTTGAGCTAATATGATTTGTATCACAAATGTTTATAGAAATTGCGTTTCTTTTGCGGTTCAGTATAGGTATGGTAAGGGCGAAGGCTATGTACATATGGTACACACTCTCAAGTCCACGAAAAGCAATCCGTGTATACCGGTCTGTCAGACGAGGCGGAGAGAGTAAGGCATGTCGTTTCACTGCTTCGGCAACCGTTCAGATTGGGACTCTTGCGCGTGTGTCGGCGTTATAATTTCAAGTACATTTTCCATGTACTGTTTTTACTCAAAAAGTAGTTTCTGTAGTTTCTGTATAATGTGTATATGTAACGTGTTCAAAGTATGTAATTTCTGCATAATGTCCATATGTAACATGTGTTCATAGTGTGCAGTTCTTGTATAATGTCTATACGTATCATGTGTTCATAGGATGTATTTTTTGTATAATGTCCATATGTAACATGTGTTCATAGTGTGTAGTTTCCGTGTAATGTCTATATGTAACATGTGTTCATAGTGTGTAGTTTCCGTGTAATGTCTATATGTAACATGTGTTCATAGTGTGTAGTAGATCGCCTCCGTGGTCTAGTGGTAGAGCGTCCGACAGGAGAGCGGAAGGTCCGGGGTTCGATCCCCTGCCGCGTCATACCAAAAGACGTTAAAAGATGGTACTTGTTGTTACCCTGTCTGGCGCTCGGCATTAAGGGGCTAAAACAAGGACTGGTCGGCTCGGAGTCAGTATACTGTGTCTGAGTGGGGTATTTATGTTAAACTGCGGCATGATATCTCAGTGAGCTAGCACTATAAATCGGCATCAGTCCGGACTAGTACAAGCAGCCACAACACACACACATACATGCACGTCGCTATATAAGTGCATTAATCTTGGACGCGACGTTAAACCCCATTTCACCTCACCTCATAGTGTGTAGTTTCAATATAATGTCTAAACGTAACATGTGTTCATAGTGTGTAGTTTCCGTATAATGTCTATACGTAACATGTGTTCATAGTGTGTAGTTTCCATATAATGTCTATATGTAACATGTGTTCATAGTGTGTAGTTTCCGTCTAATGTCTATATGTAACATGTGTTCATAGTGTGTAGTTTGTGTAAAATGTCAAGATGTAACATGTGTTCATAGTATGTTGATTTTCTATAATGTCTATATGTAAAATGTGATCATATATCTAGTTCTGTGTAATGTCTATATGTAACATGTGTTCATAGATGTAGTTTCTGTAAAATGTCTATATTCAACGTGTTCATAGCAGTTAGCTTTTGTATAATACCTACATGTTACGTGTTTTCATTGTATGAAGTTTCTGCATAATGTCTATATGTAATGTGTTCATAGCAGGTATTTTTTGTATAATGCCTATAAAAAAGATGTGTTCAGAGTGTGTTATTGTATGTATAATGTCTAATATATGTAACGTGTTCAGAGTATGTAGTTTCTGTATAATGTCTATATGTAATGTGTTCAGAATATGTAGTTTCTGTATAATGTCTTTATGTAACGTGTTCAGAGTATGTAGTTGCTGTATGTCTATATGTAATGTGTTCATGATATGTAGTTTCTGTATAATGTCTATATGTAATGTGTTCAGAATATGTAGTTTCTGTATAATGTCTATATGTAACGTGTTCAGAACATGTAGTTTCTGTATAATGTCTATATGAAACGTGTTCAGAGTATGTAGTTTCTGTATAATGTCTATATGTAACATGTGTTCATAGATCTAGTTTCTGTATGTCTATATGTAATGTGTTCATAATATGTAGTATCTGTATAATTTCTATATATAACGCGTTCATAGTATGCAGTTTTAAGTATAATGAACGTCGTCATTTAACACGAGTTTCAAGTCTGTAATTTCTGTATTATATATAAATGTCTATATTTGACACATGTTTAAAGTTTGAAGTTTCTGTAAAATGAATGTCCATGTGTAACAAGTGTTCAAAATGACATGAAGTGACCAGCATTGACACAGAGGCCTTGTATTGAAACCAGTCTTTGACGCCTAGAGGGATCAGTCACTGACGCGTAGAGACCTGTCAAAGACACGTAGATATCCGCCAATGACGCATAGCGACCAGTCATTGCAATATACAGACAAGTTATCATCAGAGACATAAGATAGATATATATTTCATATTTTTATTCATTCTAAGGAACATACACACTTGTAATCAACTAAACAACAGAGGCAAGTGAAAGACTTGAAATCACAGATCGATAACAAACATGACTGGCAAGGTAGTGTGCTGTCGAGTACACAGTACAAATCAATAATGAATTCAACGACATTTTAACAATGAATGTTCATGAATATTTACAGTGAACGACGAATGCGTTTGAGCTATGTATGAGTACATAGCCCGTAATAACGAACCACACGCTGTGGGAATCCCGTTGCCATACCGATAGGCACTGTTGCTTCTGCATCACACCTTTCACAGGACGGTGTAAATGCAGATTTCAGATAATGAAAACAACATTTCAAAGACAGACGAATATACAATTACCCCGTACTCACATTCGCTCAACGATGCACGTCGATTTGTTTGTAAATACACCCACCCACCCACTAACCTGTTATCACCACCATAGCGGTAAATGGTTCTACGAGAACATACAATACTGAAATACACCAATTCCATGCTGGCAGTTGGTCTTTGTATGGCCTCCACCAGAATACCCTATGTACATAATCGTTTGTACAACAGCACTAGACCGTCGTCACGGGCCTTCCCTGAGGGGATGGTAGGGGTAGTGAATTAGTAAGGCTTTATGCTATGATGGACTATAAACAGATGGCGATCAACTTCATCAACGGGGTCGCTCGTGCCCTCTGTGTGCTGTTTCATCCTCTGCACAGAGAATTTGGTCGTCTTCATCAACGGGGTTAGCCGTGCTCCCAGTGTGCTGTTTCATCCTCTGCACAGAGAATTTGGCGACTTCATCAACGGGGTTAGCCGTGCTCCCAGTGTGCTGCTTCATCCTCTGCACAGAGAATTTGGCGACTTCATCATCGGTACAGCTGTGCTCCCAGTGTGCTGTTTTATCCTCTGCACAGAGAATTGGGCGACTTCATCAACAGGGTCAGCCGTGCCTACAATGTGCTGGTTCATCTTCTGCACTAAGAATTGGGGCGACCTCATCCGGGTCAGCCGTATCCCAAGTGTGCTGTTTCATCCTCTGCACATAGAATTGTGGCGCCTTTATCAACGGGGTCAGCCGTGCCCCCAAGTGTGCTGTTTCACCCTCTGCACTAAGAATTGTGGCGCCTTTATCAACGGGGTCAGCCGTGCCCCCAAGTGTGCCGTTTCACCCTCTGCACTAAGAATTGTGGCGCCTTTATCAACGGGGTCAGCCGTTCCCCCAGTGTGCTGTTTCATCCTCTGCACAGAGAATTGTGGCACCTTCATCACCGAGGTCGCCCGTGTCCCAACTGTGCTGTTTCATCCTCTGCACAGAGGATGGAGGCGACTTCATCATCGGGTCGGCCGTGCCCCCAGGGTGATAACAAAGACATTATATAAGAATATCGATGCATTGCGATTGTCCGTTGGCCGAAGGCAATAAATTCATGACAAATTTAATAATCTCGATAGTAGACATCGATACCGTATAGCTATCGACAGTTTCCATAAAACAATGAAAAACATATTTACATATACAATCACCACACCTATGTCCCGGACTTGTACTAATTCCTGGTATGATAAAACACGCAAAACACAAAATGCCTGAATGTGTGTCGCCATATTAGCCAGATATATATACTTCATATATAACTGGAAGGTTCCACTGACACGCAATCATACCACAATACAAACGTCAGTAAGATGGTAGCGTTAACGCGTTCAAGAGTGACTTTCCTGACAACTGGCACCTGACGTACCCGGAACACGATCTGCATTTACATCGAGGTGATCCTTTTGCACTCAATACGTTCCATGGAAATTCACTTTCTATATATGACACAACGCAAACGTTACTGACCCACTACCCTTAATACCAGGGCAATAATTACTTTTTCAATTCCCATTGCATAAAAGAGCACAGTTATACATCGATATAGATACTGTAAGTGAGATGGGTTTAACAAAACCGTAGACAGTACATACATTTTATCACAACGTGTTAGCAGGACAATCACAGCTTTGGTGAAAGCCAAGGGCACGAGTGTGGTGCTGATCGGGACGAATCTGTTATTCCACTAGTTTGGATGACATCGTTGTTTAATATTGGGAAAGGCCAAATTCGTATTTGATATAATTTGTTTTCTGAATTTTATTTTGGATTGTTCATCTTCTTTATTGATAATTTTAGGAGTCGATAGAGCGATCGGTAAGATAGAGCCAAAGTGGTGTCTAGAAAATGATACAAGGATGGTAAAAGAAACATTGTCCACCCTTATTCTAACGCACAATATGATGGCTAATACTCCCACACAGACATACGGGGTAACCCAGGTGTGGGATTCCAACGCCACATTCCTAGCTTCCGCATTGGTAACGCTAATTTTCAGGGAATTATTATTTGCAGAAGCCTGTCTGTCATTCACTGAACCACGGAGATCATTTGAAAACAGATCGAAAACGCCTGGAACTACGTTACCGTTATTACAGCTGACATGGGAAGAATTTATCCTAAACAGATGAGCATATCCCTAAGATAACCCCAGAAAGAATTGCACCAAGAACACAACAGAAGTCAGTGTGACATTTGCCTAGAAACACAGCATCAATGATTGATTACGTCAGTGTAAGTTACGTGACATCTTTCCACTTGGTCTTTGATCCAGCCAACATCAGTAGGAAGCCATTTAGGAGCTATTCCAACGTCAATTTTCAGAGTTGTTTGGACATTGACATTGAAAACGACGCTGCAATGTAACCGACCCACTTCGCCGATCGATCGAACCCGTCGTTCGATTCAGCGTCCATCTGCAATGTGTTGCGTGCTTCTACGTCTAAACTGTATATATGCAGGTAAACTGGTCGACCTATACATATCTATCATCAGCTGGCTCATGGGGCACTCGCTCAATCATCCGAGTTGACACAGCCGTGCCAATAGCCAGATGCCATGTTTGTTGATTTTAGTATGCAAATTAGCTATGACATCATACAGCAAGGCAATTCATGGTGACCCGTCGGTATGCAAAATGAGGGCATTATCAAATTACTGTGATCTGCACTTTCCCCGATGACATGTGGGCCGTAATATGATAATTCTACACCTTTTAACTATGATAAGTGAATAGCTTGCAAATACTCCTGTTCGTCACACATATTGTCTGTTTGGTGACACGCACAACGATATATATATATATGTATAAATACAACACAGGATGTGCATCTATTTTAAAATATTATTGCTAAAAGAACTGTAAATTCGATGGTTTGGTCAATCCAACAGAAGATGGATGCGTTGTAATAGCGGGGTTAGCAGACCGACTTCCAAATCTCGCGGTAGCCCCGCTATACAACCATTGTATCTTCATACAATGTGCGTTCCGGGCGGGTTGACATTTGCAAACATTTATGAGTGATCTATCGTAATATGTTGGGTTATCAAGGACTTTATGGCTCACATGGACAAAACAATGTCCATTATATTTATATGAGTTCCATGACAACGAGATAACGTAACTTAACACAGTGCCAGTGAGAACTGTTATTGATCATAATCATTAACACACAGTTCTGGCTCACAGACGCTAGACTCATCAATTGTTCTTTAGCATCAGACCAAGTGTTAAGTCATTTGTGTGGATAATAGACTGCCGGGAAAAAGTATGTATACACTTGAAAGTTGGATTTGATCAAGAAGATACAGACGTTATCAAAACGTTACAAGGCTGACAATAGTCGCATGAAACACTGCAAACCTTCAGGTCCAAAATACAAATATATACCCGTATCAAAAACATTTTCATCGTATAAGACCGCGAAGATCCGGAGTAGCATAGGTCTTCATCAAACTATGCAGTAAAAGGCAATTATGCTTGTCGTTATGGGCAACTCACAGGATTGGGTGGTCAGGCTCGCTGACTTGGTTGATGCATGTCATCATATCCCAATAGCGTGGATCGATGTCAGTCACTGAATTTTCTGGTCCAGACTCGATTATTTACAGACGGCCGGAATAGCTGGAATATTGCTGAGTGCGGCGTTAAATAACAAACAAACAAACAAACAAACAAACACACAGAATCATCGTATAGCATTTCTTGCTGGTTTCATCTTTGGTTACCATCAAACATTTGTGTATACTTTCTTTTACCCGGCAGTTTCGTCAGTAAGAACATCTTCCTGTCCTTTCTTGGCAATATGTTTATATGGTTTAAGGATTAATATCGGATAATATATTTACCAATCATCTTACATGTCACTTTTACAATGGAGAGTAAGTATTTTGTCGTGTGGAAAAGAACTTAAAGCGAAATTCTACATGGAAGACAGCGTTTGTGCGCTCTAAAAGACAGGACTTTCCTCTCGAAATGGTTTGAAGTTTTCGTTTGGATTCGATAAAATCTTTAAAACAATAAACAAAGCCAATAGAGGTGCACGGAACAGCTATATACAGCTATTTTGGGGGTTGTTTTGGCATCGGTGATATATGAAGATCATATTTGAGAACACTTGTTGCCGTAGCCATGACCACAGCCGAGGCCTGGATGACTAGGCCTTGAGTCAAATGGTTGAATCAGTTAAAGCACCAACAGTGCCATCATCCCACGGTGGCACCAGCTTTCATCTCCCGGCATCTGTTTGTCTTCATAAGCAAACCGCTCTATGGTATACAAATGTCATGACGTATGGTAACCAGAATTGCTAAGTTTCACATTTCCGATACTATTTCATCCTTATTAACACTGGTCCCGTAGATTCGGCTCACTTTATACCATTGGCGAACTTAGGTAGGTGGCCTTTGCTGTGTCCGTTACAGTTCGCCATGTGTGCGGGTTTGGATTTCCGGCATTTGATGTACCTGAACAACCACTCACACCCTAGCGCTATGGCGGCGATCACCACGCCGATACCGATAAGGTAGAACGCACTCTGGACGTCGATCAAAATTATAGGTTTGGCTTCGGTTGTGAGGGAACCTTTGCAGAAACTGTTCTTAGACCACCATCGCTTCTTCCAGATCTGAAGCAGCCCGCTCTCGTAGATGCGCATCATCCTACAGCGATACAGTATGAACATTCAGCAATAAATAAAATACATAAAAATATACTACTTACTTGGGATAATCATATGTATCATTCTATATAAAAATACACATGAACTGAGGGGCGAAAGAAAGTATACCGACATTTTTATGAAATTGAAAATTGAAAAACTAATTATTTTTTTTATAAAAAGTTTTAAATCAATTTGTATTTTAAAATACAAAACCATGTCGAAGTATTCTTTGAGTGCTAGGGGTTGTAGGGTAGCCTTGTGGTTAAAGCGTTCGCTCGTCACGCCGAAGACCCGGGTTCGATTCCCGACATGGGTACAATGTATGAAGCCCATTTCGCCGTGATATTGCTGGAATATTGCTAAAAGCGGCGTAAAACCATACTCACTCACTCACTCACTCTTTGAGTGCTGACTAAGATCCAGCACAGTCAATATTTTGGATATGATATCGCTTAGATATTTTCAATTTAAGATTAAACTTTTTTTGCTCATCTGTTTATCTATTGTTATCTTAAACGAATACTATTTAAAATGAGTATTGAACAGGATGTGTTATGTTGTAACATTCTAAATAGATGTCATAAATTACCTGATCAAGAAGACTCGTATGTAACATAATGTATCAAATACGATGTATTTATAGCAAACCAACTTTAACCATATCTTATTTAGATTATAACCGACGAGCTTCCAGGAATAACGGATTCTCCGTCCCGAGTAAATGAATGTTGTTAATGGTGTTGACGAGGGACAGATATTCCGAAATTCCGAGTTTCAAGTAGGTTATTCTGTATATGACTCTAAGACATTTTAAGAAGAAAATGAAGAGAAAACGCATAAAATGTCAACCCTACAGAGAAAGGTCACTGAAGGCATCCTATCATTCAGATAGCACTACGACGCACTATGACGTCATATAGTTTCAACTGACCAGTCAACATTGAGAATCGCTAAACTGCACATGTGCAATACGGAAAGTTATGACACACGATAGTTATACCCTTATGAGCAATATTCAACTATTGCGTCTTCACTCAGAGTGAGTGAGTGAGTTTGGCTTAACGCCGCTTTTAACAGTATTCCAGTTAAATCACGGCGTGTCAGCTTAATGTGGGAGGAAAGCCCGAAGTGATGCAGGTCTCAGACGTTTACCACTTCAATGAAACCCACGAGCACGGGTATGGTGCTGACAAACCTAGAAACATATTCGGGGTGAACCGGGATTCGAACCCACCATCATAGGTTTCTGGCGTGCCCAAGGGACGCAGCTCTGACCAACGAATGGACAACTCGCGCCTCTGGCCCTTAAGATATATGTTATGACATCGGTACTTACTCCTCCGAGAAGATGCTCACATATGCGGAGTTGTTGGGAAGTGCTATAGCGTATTGAAGGGGGAAAAAGTTCTCCTTGATCATCTGTAGGTCGCAGGACTCCGCCATCCACCTCTCCATCATCGACCTGTCGGCGATGAAGCCGTACGAGCCTTCCTTCACTTTATTATAATGGTCAAGCGGGTTGAGACTCAGAACGGAGGGGTCTGTGGCGTTGAACCGTTTGATCCCCTCCCAGGCCATTCTGAATTCAGCTTTGTTGGTTTTCTGGAACCACAAGGGTACACTGATGATGTCTATAAGGAACCTCCACGACAGAGAAAATATTAACAAGTACGCAGCGTATCATTTTACGTCTCAATGATAATAAAAATAAAAATACACAAATAAAAACAACAACAATATCTGTCAGATATGTGTCCATAGCCGTCATAATTTTCAGTGAACCATTTATATAATCTTCACCGATAGTTTGCCTTATGTACAATGGAAACCGTCTCGTCGGATAACCGAGATTGGTTATTATGTGTTTGACATTTACACAACGTACGTGTCCTCCTGTCAGTGGGGTGTCGTTATGAGCAGCATCGTGCGTTATTTACACCGAATGTATATCTGTCAATCAAAGTGTATTTATCTGTCAGTAATGAGCGTTGTTCAAAATACGTGTCTTTCTGTTAGTGAGGGTGTCTTTATCAGCAGCATCGTGCGTTATTTAGACCGAGTGTATATCTGTCAATCAAAGTGTATTTATCTGTCAGTAATGAGCGTTGTTCAAAATACGTGTCTTTCTGTTAGTGAGGGTGTCTTTATCAGCAGCATCGTGCGTTATTTACACCGAGTGTATATCTGTCAATCAAAGCGTATTTATCTGTCAGTAATGAGCGTTGTTCAAAATACGTGTCTTTCTGTTAGTGAGGGTGTCTTTATCAGCAGCATCGTGCGTTATTTAGACCGAGTGTATATCTGTCAATCAAAGTGTATTTATCTGTCAGTAATGAGCTTTGTTCAAAATACGTGTCTTTCTGTTAGTGGGGGTGTCTTTATCAGCAGCATCGTGCGTTATTTACACCGAGTGAATATCTGTCAATCAAAGTGTATTTATCTGTCAGTAATGAGCGTTGTTCAAAATACGTGTTTTTCTGTTTGTGAGAGTGTCTTTATCAGCAGTACCGAGCGTTATTTTCACATCGTGCATAACTGTCAATAAATGCATCTTTATCTGTCAATAATGAAGTGTTGTTTAGACGGAGTATATGTCTGTCAATGAAAGTAAAAACATTAACGTACAGCGAGGTGCATGGAGAAATTATGACGCTTTGCATAGTGATACACGTGTCGCAATTTGATGATAATTGTATGTAACACTTTGGACACAATAGTACTAAAATGTGTGACCAGCCATAAGATAAAGGACATTATGAGTGAAAAATTACATTTTAACTTAATAACAATTGATAGGCTTCGTTTCATATTTATTACAGAGACACGTGGCACCAAACAGTTGGTCTCATTTTCTGCAAAGTCCCATTTTCAGACTTATGACCGTTTATGTAATTTTTATTAACTGTAGTTTTTAGATATAATGTCTGATTAATTAAAAGTAGATATGTATGCTGAAATGCTTTGAAATGATGTTTCTATTACATTACGAACTAACGAGTTAAAAAAAAACGATTTTTTTTAAAGTCCACACACATGGCGATGTTTACGGAAGTAAATTGACGTTAATCGTCTTTCTTTGTGACGTCACAGCACAATTGTATCCTAGCACTCATAAGGTTCTTTTTTCCTGGTTGGTCATATATATATATCAACACACTGGCTGCACATTAACACATTTTGACACACTTGTTGCAAAACATATTCATCATAAAAAATTGGCTCCCACAGGCTTGGGTGAGATCAAGCGATATCTACATTGTAAATATCGCTGCAATGAAATTGCATAACAATGCTTTGCAGACTATTGTGATGTCATTGGTTATCATGACGTCACAATCAAATGACATCACTAATTGATCTGCTACTGAAGGTGTTAGCAGTACTTTTCACACTCAAGACACTACTTATTACTGTCTACAAACTGAAAAAATTGGAAGAATGGTGTTGGATGAATAAAATCTCACCCAAGTGTCTTTTGACATCAAATATATAACACGAGTTGATATAAGTGGAAAAAACTCCGAGCCTTATATCAACACACTGGGTGCACATTACCACATTAGACATACCTGTTGCAATATATATTTATACCACAACATTTCACATGTTCATTTAATAGCTACAATTTATTGTGCACATCAACTTAACCATATATCAACACGTTGGTGAGAACATTTTGATACATTTGTCAGAAAACACATTAACACATAAGTTGTAAAACATACTCACCGCCGTAATATACACAGATTTTAACACATAATAACACATCAGATATAGCATAAACCCCCGGGCAAAAATAAAAATACACCTAGTTTTGTTGGTGGCTAAAATTGAAACCAAACCAACGTCTCATCTCTATACGTCTTTGCAAAATCGAACTGGTTATTCGAAGGTCATTTATCTGAGTATCAAAGTTTTGTTTTCGTCCTTACGTTTGCATTGTTCCGGAGACTGTTGTCAGCCTCGTAACGTTTTGATAACATTTGTATTTGTTTGGTCAAATCCTATTTTGAAGGGTATAATTTCTTTTGCCCGGCAGTTTTCTTTTAAAACAAGCAGTTTGTAGCACATGTTACTGCTTTGGCTGTAACATGAAACGCAGCGATGACAAAGCACTATGTGAACAGAAACATAGACACAATGTTTAGACAATGTTCAGACACAATGTTTAGACACAATGCACTACCACTGGCTGCTCAGGTCTCTGTGGCTCCTATGATTTGATAACTCGTACACACGTAGTCAGTTCTGCCTGTACACTGGTTCTCTATACACGTTCCTTCCCAACACCAGGATCTGAGCTTATTTGGGGAAACGTGGACACATCCAGAGATCGCCCCAACATTTCAATGGGAACTTTGAAGGCATTTGCATTAATGTGAATGGTATATTTCTGACGGGATATTGTTGAATGTATTAATGTGTGATATACCTTGTTACACATTGTTTTGAATAAAAGCGGCAAGTCCCGTATCAATAATCATAAGAAATTTCTATATAAATATGATTATTAATGTGAATAAAAGCGACGTTTTCATGGTCATAAGAAACCTCCACCAAACGCAGTCCATGGTACGATTCTGATTATATTATTACCCCGATGGCACCTGTCACAAACACTTGCAAAGACAGGTCAACTGATCATCAGATTATGGGAACGTATTGACGTAATCAAGAGATGAAATGCAGTTTAAAATATAAGAAATAAATAAAAAAAAGAATAACAAGGACACCAATTGTGGCCCCCTTTTTGCTGATCTGTTCCTTTAAACATATGAATCGGAATGTCAGCTTGGATTGGCAAAATCATAACAAGATAAATTTAGTTTGGCTAACAAATTTTACTTTAGCTTCGGGTATATCGATGATCTGATATCGTTCAATAATTGTCAAATTACCTCCCACTGATTTACCCCTCTGCACTAGAAATACAAGAAACCAGTGAAACAGCCTCATCTGCTTCATATCTGGAGCCATGTTCAAGACACTAAAACAAATGGTCACAAACAACACAAGTGTGAAAAATACTTTAAGGAAGAGACTAGCTATTATTGTGCACTGGTTTCCCACCTTGGGTATACCTTTCATGAACTACCATTATCGGACGCCACAGGTATAACGTTTTGTTTCAAATTGGTTGTTATGGAAACCTACTAAAATTTGATGAGACAGACAGTTCCATGAAATATTCATGACTGAATCGAAACAGATGAACTATTTAAATGTTAACGACGTAATGAATTACGATGGTGTTGAGGTTCATCTGTGATTGGAATTTTCTTCAGTTGTATCACCATAAATGGACTTCTCACATCTAGGGAATTGAACGGGGCTGACGAACGAACAGCCAACCAGAATAGTTGAATACAGAAGACGACCATATGTCTCGATAACGGGTGTGTGTTTTATACAATGGATGCATAAATTTGGAAATATTTAATATCCGAACAAAATGACATTTTGTTTATGTAAGAAGTGTAAGTGAAGAGGATCAATGAAGAATTGGAAACTAGGAGATTAAGTCGAAGATATATCAATATAATTTTTTAATAACTTCAGGGAAGGTGTTGTAAATCACCAACCCGTGTACACATAACAGATTATTTTGTAGAAATGTAGTAGGACGGATATTTCAGAAAGGGCATGAGTGCGTGAGTGCTTGGGTGAGTGCGTGAGTGGATGGATGGGTGGGTGAGTGGGTTTGTGAGAGGGTGAGTGAGTGAGTGGGTGGGTGAGTGAGTGGGTAGTTGGGTAGGAGTGGGGGTGAGTGAGTGTGTTGGTGTGTGGATGAGCGAGTGGGTGGGTGAGTTGAGGAGTAAGAATGTGGGTGTGTGACTGAGTGAGTGAGTGCTTGGGTGAGTGCAAGGGTGGATGGATGGGTGGGGGGATGGGTTTGTGAGAGGGTGAGTGAGTGGATGGGTGGGTGGGAGGGGGTTGAGTGCGTGGGTGTGTGGATAGGTGAGCGAGTGTGTTGGTGTGTGAGTGAGCGAGTTGATGAGTAAGAGTGTGGGTGTGTGAATGAGTGAGTGGGTGAGATGGTGAGTGAGTGAGTGTGTGGGTGAGTGAGTGAGTGGGTGGGTGGGTGAGTGGATGTGTTACGATGTGTATGTGTTGGCGCATGATTTATTAATCATGTGTTGTTAATCGAACCTGATTGCATAGGCCTCACTAGCGGTTTCTTGCCCTCTAATGTAAGTTTATGAGAATGTGTAGGAATTAACAAAACGTGTGTGACTAGTGCAGGCAGGCTGTGTGCTTCAGGAGAAGAGAATGCACGACTTTGCTTGACGTATTATCGCAGTTATCAGTACTTACAAAGATCCATTTTAAAGAGGGTTTGTGATAAGAGAGATTGTGTATGAATTTAAAGAAGAATCCATGACTATTGCGAAATCAGAATCATTACAGTTTCAAGAGACTGACGAACAACGACCAGACAAACTAGACACAGCAGAAGGAATCTTCTACACTAGGACACTACCAGTTACTTGGACACAGAGATACTGAGCAAAGAGTTGGTAGAGATTGGCTCTCTGACCAACCTGGGGTACCTCAAACATCGTCTCCCAGTAGGTGCCGCCTCCCGCGGTGCCCCAGATGTAGTCGGTCTGCTCAACCAATTCGCTGATGGTGTCAAACGGCAGTTTGTCCTTGTTGACGGTGAGAAAGGCGATAAGGTTGCCGCTGTAGGTGGCGGCCATGACGATGGAGAATAACCACCAGCAACTGACCACTGTCCGTCCGGCCTGAGAGTCCGGCAGGTGCTCGCCTCCTGGAAAGGGAAAATTGGTCACTTAGACGATGATCCCGGCACACTTGTGGTTATCACTGAACTGATGCTAAATCTTGCGCGAAAAGGACGAAATCGAATAAGAAGAATGAGTTAGTGAGTGAGTTTGGTTTATCGCCGCTTTGAACAGTATTCCAGTTACGACGAGTCAGCTTATTGAGTGAGGAAGCCGAACGTCTGTGACGTTTATTACTTTGAGGAAACCCACGAGCACAGATATGGTGCTGGCAACCCTAGAACACAATCATAGGTTCCTGGCGTGCCCAAGGGACGCAAATCTGCACAGCAAACTGCGACGCCTTAGACGACTGGGCCATCCGTGCCTCTGTATGAATAAAAAATAACCTAATTTAACACGAGGATTACAAGAGATTGTTTTCCTGCTTGACTTTATGCAACCTCAATGCCAGTGATGAACCAGTCTCGATTATATGCCGTAACTGATTAGACTGGGTGAATGAGGTGGAAATTATATGAATGGATCACTGAATATCCCTGATGACACCAAGTGTTCGCGAAAAGGGTAAGCATGTTAGTGCCCTACCGGTAGATAAAATCACTGAACACGCCGGTACATCTGCTTATATAGAAGCTTTTATGTGTTTTGAAACAAATTTAAAGATATAGAGAATACACGTGCCATAGATTAGTGATCAGTGGAATGGTATATATAAACTGCAGGGCAAGAGCTTAGTGAGTGTGTATGGTTTTACACCGCTCTCAGCAATATTCCAGCAATATCATGGCGGGGGACATCAGAAATGGGCCTCAAACATTGTACCCATGTCGGGAATCGAACGCGGGTCTTCGGCGTGACGAGCGAATGCTTTAACCACTAGGCTACCCTACCGTCCCTGCAGGGCAAGAGAAAGTATACATTTGAAAACTGGATTTGACCAAAAATTACAAACGTCATCAAAACGTTACTATGATGAACTGTAAACTTAAGGTCCAAACAACAACGTTAATACCCGTGTAACATACATCACCATCGAATATCATTTCGTTCTTGTTTCATTTGAGCCACCATCAAACATGGGTGTGTACAGTTTATGCCCAGCAGTTTATATTAGTCAATTGTGAAATCAGTCATTGACAAATGATTAAAACTGTGACCTCTAGTCTTTCATTGGAATGACTATATTTTCTAGCCAGGTGCCCAAGATTTTATTATGGCTGTTGCAGTTCTTAACGTTACTAGTTTTCACCGAGGACGGGGCCCGCGAAGATCCGGTGTAGAATAGGTCTTCAGCAACCCATGCATAAAAGGTGACTATGCTTGTCGTAAGAGGCGACTAAGGGGATCGGGTGGTCAGGTTCGCTGATCTGTTTGATGTACATGTATGTCATCGATCCCAATTGCGTGGATTGATGCTCATGATAGCAATCACTGGATTGTCTGTCCAGACTCGATTATTTACAGACCGCCGTCATTTCGCTGGAATATTGCTGAGTACGACGTTAAACAACAAACAAACAAATCACCGAGTAAGGTACAATCACTATACCGGAGAACTTACCCTGTGTAAGCAACGCTCCGTACATATACCAGAACGCATCCCCGAACATGGACTTTTCCTTTTTCTTGCCCTCATAGTACGGGTTCCAGCGCTCTACTAGAAAGTAGAACGTCGTGACCCCCAAGAGTGATATGAAGATGCACATGAGGACCTGCCACTTGAAGGGGTCAATTAACGTTCGCCACTTAGTCCTGTTCGGATCCGGCTTTTTGATGAGAACGGTAGTGTACTCGTAATAATAGGGGAAAATAAAGTCCACCACTTTTTCCCTGTCTGGTTCGATGGATATTGGTGCCACGACCATATCTACCTCCTGCAATACAGAACAATGATCAACACATGGCAAATGTTCAGCGGTACCTATGCTGCTCTTCATCTACCGAAAGTCACTTCTTGAAGCTAACTTTATGCATATAACAGTGTAATTCATCCGATACTTCTTCGGAATTTTGTCCTCATCATTTCGTTCTTCTCCTATCCTATTTCCCTCCCAATCTCCCTTCCCTCAATTCCAGTCTTCCTATCCTCCCTTCGTTCCAGTCTCCCTCCCCCTCTTCCAGTCTTCATACCCCCTTCCAGTCTTCCAATCCTCCCTTCGTTCCAGTCTCCCTTACCCTCTTCCAGTCTTCATACCCCCTTCCAGTCATTATACCCCCTTCCAGTCTTCCAATCCTCCCTTCGTTCCAGTCTCCCTTCCCCTCTTCCAGTCTTCATACCCTCTTCCAGTCTTCCAATCCTCGCTTAGTTCCAGTCTCCCTTCCCCTCTTCCAGTCTTCATACCCCCTTCCATTCTCACCCTCCCTTCGTTCCAGTCTCCCTCCCCCACTTCCAGTCTTCATACCCTCTTCCAGTCTTCCAATCATCCATTCCCAGTCCCTTAGGTCTTCAGCAACCCATGGTTGTCATAAAAGGCAACTATGCTTGTCGTCAGGGGCGACTAACGGGGTCGGGTGGTCAGTTTCGCTGAAATGGTTGATGCATCTCATCGTATCCAAATTACGTAGATCGATGCTCATGATATCACTCACTAGATTGTCTGGTCCAGACTCGATTATTTACAGACCGCCGTCATACAGCTGGAATATTGCTGAGTGCGGCGTTTAACAACAAACAAACTGTCTTCCTATCCCCCCTCCCACTCTTCCGACCCACCCTCTCAGTCGTCTAATCCTCAAACTAATTCTCAGTCTTCCAATACTCCCTCGCACTCTTCCAATCCTCTCTCCCACTCTTCCTACCCACCCTCTCAGTAGTCTAATCCTCAAACCCAGTCTTCCAATACTCCCTCGCACTCTTCCAATCCTCTCTCCCACTCCTCCTACCCACCCTCTCAGTAGTCTAATCCTCAAACCCAGTCTTCCAATACTCCCTCGCACTCTTCCAATCCTCTCTCCCACTCTTCCTACCCACCCTCTCAGTAGTCTAATCCTCAAACCCAGTCTTCCAATACTCCCTCGCACTCTTCCAATCCTCTCTCCCACTCTTCCTACCCACCCTTCCTCCAAGTCTTCCTTCCCTTCCTCCCAGCCTTGCTACCCACCCTTCATTTCTTCATATCCTTCTTTTCATTTTTCCTGACCTACTCTACCCTACCCGACCCTACCCTACCCTACCCGACCCTACCCTACCCTACTCGTTCCCTCATAAGCTCCCAACCCTCTCCCCCCTCTTCATCTCTGAACTCCCTCCACCCACCTCTCGGGCCAACTGTCCAATAAGTCCGTTGAAGCTTCCATTTACGAGCGCTCCCCACGCCTTGTCCTTCGGCATTGTGAGGTTGTAACTGTCAAAACACAGGGGCAAGTCAGCTTCACATGATCATTTAAAAGAACCCTGGTTTATGTTAAGGTATCCATTACATGACATGAGACACTTAAGTAAACGCAATTTTCAATTAAGTACTAAAGGGTCGTTTTCTGTCAACCTTGCATCCAATTTCAAGATTAGTTCTATAAAATATTTTATTGCCTTTACTTGATATATATGTCGTCCTGAACATTGAGCATTAGAAATGTCTACTAGAGCTTAGCAGAGGACAGATAAATTACTTGTCATCATTAACATTCCATCAAGTGATGACATATCAGCATCTCCTAGGAGGACAAATACACGTTCGTGAAATTAAAAAAAAAATACACGTCCCCGTGTCCATATTCTGGTAAAATTTCCAAATGCCAAATTATTAAACTGGTGTCGACAAGAATACTTATTTTCAGGTCACATACATCCGGGGATTCTACTCGGTACACATCTGGGCCCACTTGCACAAAGCGATCTTAGCGCTAAGATGATTGTAACTCCCATACTTTAACATAGGCTTAAGATAATCTTAGCGCTAAGATCGCTTTGAGCAATGGGCCCGGATGTGTACCGATTCAGAGGCTTTGATCAGCGTTGTGGAGGTCATTCACAATTTCCCGTTCATTATTGAATACTACACAGCACCAACGTCTCCAGGGAAGGGTATTTACGTCTCCAGTGAAGGGTATTTACGTCTCCAGGGAAGGGTATTTACGTCTCCAGGGAAGGGTATTTACGTCTCCAGGGAAGGGTATTTACATCTCCAGGGAAGGGTATTTACATCTCCAGTGAAGGGTATTTACGTCTCCAGTGAAGGGTATTTACGTCTCCAGTGAAGGGTATTTACGTCTCCAGTGAAGGGTATTTATGTCTCCAGGGAAGGGTATTTACGTCTCCAGGGAAGGGTATTTACGTCTCCAGTGAAGGGTATTTACGTCTCCAGTGAAGGGTATTTACATCTCCAGGGAAGGGTATTTACATCTCCAGTGAAGGGTATTTACGTCTCCAGTGAAGGGTATTTACGTCTCCAGTGAAGGGTATTTACGTCTCCAGTGAAGGGTATTTACATCTCCAGTGAAGGGTATTTACATCTCCAGTGAAGGTATTTACATCTCCAGGGAAGGGTATTTACGTCTCCAGGGAAGGGTATTTACGTCTCCAGGGAAGGGTATTTACATCTCCAGTGAAGGGTATTTACGTCTCCAGTGAAGGGTATTTACATCTCCAGGGAAGGGTATTTACGTCTCCAGTGAAGGGTATTTACGTCTCCAGGGAAGGGTATTTACGTCTCCAGGGAAGGGAATTAACGTCTCCAGGGAAGGGTATTTACGTCTCCAGGGAAGGGTATTTACGTCTCCAGGGAAGGGTATTAACGTCTCCAGGGAAGGGTATTTACGTCTCCAGTGAAGGGTATTTACGTCTCCAGTGAAGGGTATTTACGTCTCCAGTGAAGGGTATTTACGTCCTCTGGGAAGGGTATTTACGTCTCCAGGGAAGGGTATTTACGTCTCCAGGGAAGGGTATTAACGTCTCCAGTGAAGGGTATTTACGTCTCCAGAGAAGGGTATTTACGTCTCCAGGGAAGCGTATTAACGTCTCCAGTGAAGGGTATTTGTGTCTCCAGGGAATGGTATTTACGTCTCCAGGGAAGGGTATTTATCATATAATGGGTAGGTTTCTCGGCAGGATAAAGCCAACGGATAAAAACGATATCCGTTGGGGTCATATGCGGATAGAGATGCAAATATCAAAGGTCAATTAGGGACTACTTTCACTGTTTATAAACAAACATGGCGTCGCCCTTGTCATTCGGCGATCGAGTCAGAATTAACCATCGGGAATCTGGATAAACTACAGGGATAATTGCTATCATTATCAAAAGAACAATCTAATATACTGAAAATCTGTGTCTAACTCTGACGTAGCTAAGGCATTTTATAAGTTTTGGCAACTTTGGAGATATAAATTTCGAAACAATTTGGCGAGGGCACGAGGCCTAGCCAAGCGGGATCAGTAGCCATATCTGTGCTTGTAGACCTTTGCGCCTTGAAACCTCCTCCACAAATTAAAATAGTTGGATTTGGCGGAAAAATATGTTTGAATTGTTACCTTGTTTCGTTTTGTCGCTGTGTGTACATCTGACTACACTTCTTATCGTTAGGACAGACCGACTGTCAACGTCTGACCGTTGCCGTGACGTCTCATAGACTAGGGTTAGAGTAGCTTCCCTTTGACAAAGGGCAGTTACTCTAACGGACAGACCGATGGATTGCCGCGAAAGGCAATTAAAAAGAATTGTTGTTTTGCGTATATGTTGCTTCGCCACTGTATAAGAAACAGATTTCAGTTGGAACTATATTGGCTACTGTCACTGTCCGACTGACACATCATTTACCCTGTGACGTAATAAATATTAATGCGCGCATTCCAGGAAAACTCGCAATGTTTCGGTAATGCTTGTGAGAGAGGTAAAGCGATTTTGAAGCAGAGAATTAAAGAATGACATTATATGATAAAGAGGTTATCACGCTTGTGTGTTTGGGGATGGTAAACATCCTGTATTAGGAATAAACACTATGTATTTAGCTCGCCAAGGCTCGCTAAATACAATGTTTATTCCTAATGCAGGATATTTACCATTCCCAAATACACTCGCGTGATAACCTCTATTTACGTCTCCAGGGAAGGGTATTTACGTCTCCAGGGAAGGGTATTTACGTCTCCAGTGAAGGGTATTGACGTCTCCAGTGAAGGGTATTTACGTCTCCAGGGAAGGGTATTTACGTCTCCAGGGAAGGCTATTTACTTGACTTGGCGGGCGTACAATCATCTCGCCTGAGTGATTGAGTATGGTTTTACGCCGCTTTTAGCAATATCCAACAATAGCACGGCGGGGGACGTCAGAAGCATATTGTACTTATGGCTTGTCATATTGTACTCATGTGGGGAATCGAACCTGGGTTTTCGGTGTGACAAGCGAACGCTGTAACCACTGGACTACCCCACCTTACCTGAAGTTGAGAGACGAGGCTAACTCCTTCAACAGGTCCATACAGAAACCTTCAAACTTCTCGGTTGTGTTTGTCTCCATCACAAACGGTTCCCACTAGAACATACAAGGAATGGTTTCAGTATTGCCCATTTACTTTACTCAGTGGAAATCAACTTTATTTCAAAGGTTTTTTTTATTATACATCCACTTCATCACAGTGAGCACTTACCCCATCAAAGTAAACACTCAAAAAATCAAAGTTGACACTTACATTATCATGGTGAACACCTATTTTCTCATAGTGAACACCCATTCCATCATAGTGAATGCTCACAGGATCACAGTGAACAGGCAACCGTCACAGTGAACACGCACTTCATCACAGTGAACACTCACTCCATCACAGTGAACACTCACAGCAACACAGTGAACACTCATTCCATCATTGTGAACACTCACTCCATCACAGTGAACACTCACTCCATCACAGTGAACACTCACAGCAACACAGTGAACACTCATTCCATCATTGTGAACACTCACTCCATCACAGTGAACACTCACTCCATCACAGTGAACACTCACTCCATCACAGTGAACACTCATTCCATAATTGTGAACAGTCACTCCATCACAGTGAACACTCACTCCATCACACTGAACACTCATTCCTTCATAGGGGGCACCTGCCACCTAGACGTTATCACACAACACATTTAAGGACACATTCAACATGCTAGTCAACACTCACCACGTTCGTTGAAATATTGAACAACCTATTGTTGAAGCCAAAGTTGGTGTTTGGAAAGATTTCCACGTCGCTGTAGATGTTGAGATGACCGGTCCGATTAACGTAGCCAACGGAGCTGAGGCGCCTGACGCCTCCTGACTTCCACAGTAACGTTGAGACGTCGCTCCGCCAGCAATGTGCCTGGGATTCCAGCAACTGCAACAGGCAAAACAACAATATACACATTGCCCCTTTCACAACGTTATACCCAAGAGCGTCATCAGTGACGGGAGAAAGGTGAGTGAGTTTGGTTTAACGCCGCTTTGAACATTATTCCAGTTATATCACGGTGCATTAGCTTAATGTGGGAGTATTTCCCACCAGCACAGGTATGGTGCTGACAAACCTAGAAACATAATCGGGACGAACGTGGATTCGAACCCACAATCATAGGTTTCTGGCGTGCCAAAGGGACGCAACACTGCACAACGAATCGCGCCTTAGACGACTGTAGGCGAGGGCGAAGAGCTCATGAGCCGTAATACCCCATGTATATATACTACCGACAAAAAAAATACGGGAATGAATGTAGCTTTCGACGAGGTGTATATTTACAATACCGTGGCGTTGCATCTGTTGGTGACGTAGCGGCGACCGGTATGCCAGGGCAACAATTCTTGACCATGGTCGGAATGCGGGGGCTAGTGTCATATTGTGGGGTGATATCACAACTGATATATTGTGAATGGAAAGTTGACTGCCCAGCGACATGTTGACATTCACAATAATTATCGGCAGAAATTTCCAACAGAAGACGACAATACCAGACCACATCGTGCACAGGTTGTCACCGATATATCTCCGACGAGAAAGCATACGGACATTGGATTGGCCCGCTAAACCCTAGACATGATCCCAAATAGAGCATCGGTGGATGTACACGGGCGGAGAGTGTAGTCACAGACCCAGCACCAGCCAACGTGGCCCAGCTCTTCAGACGAAATGGCGAGCAATACCAAAGACAACCGTACGCAAACAACAGTATGCCAACAGTGAGTGAGTTGGGTGTGACGCCGCTTTTAACAGTATTCATGTTATATCACGGCGTGTCAGCTTAACGTGAGAGGAAAGCCCGAACTGATGCAGGTCTCAGACGTTTACCACTTCGGTGAAACCCACGAGCTCGGGTATGGTGCTGACAAACCTAGAAACATGATCGAGGCGAACCGGGATTCGAACCCACAAGCATAGGTTTCTGGTGTGCCCAAGGGACGCAACTCTGTACAGCGAATCGCGACGCCTTAGACGACTGGGCCACCCGTGCCCCCCAGTACACCAACAAGGTGTCGTGAATGTACCGCCCACTATGGTGGAAAAACCAGATATTGATCTACACACCCGACATTAATTTTATAAACATTCATCGTCATTACACATTCACTATCATTTCATCATATTTTTGGTCGGTGGTATATATATATATATTATCCCCCTGTGATATTTGATATGTACGCTTGTATACCACTACTCTATAATAAATGAATGTCGTTATTGAGGCACCTGTGCCATTGCTACATAACCTCACCAATTATTCATCTCTGGCATTTACGCACCAATAACCATCGGTTTCCAGCCTCTAAACAACCTATGCCAGGCCAAGGCTGAAGTGGCGTGAGTCTCCTGAGACAATGAATGCCGCTACAGGCAGTCGTTTTTCTCATCTCGAAACGGAGCCTCTACACGTGAAAGATTGATCTCAGCGCATCAGTGAACGCAGGTAATCAAACGTGTACATCGAAGGTAGTATATTGTCCAGAAGATTCTGATATCATACCTCGATGATTTGTCTAATTTGATCAGGAACAGTTTAATTTAGCAGATATGTCTTTATGTAAATAACCTGTTTATTGCCGTTTGTGTACCCCTTTCACGATTGTAGCTTATCTAATTAAATATCCTTCAATTTAAGATCTTGCTATTTAACGATTTTATTATTCTAGAAAAAAAGGTATTTTGTAATGTAAATGTAACGTCAAGTGTGTATAAATGCATACATGTTCTAACAAAACAAGACGTAGAAGACGTAGAAATGATCATTGATTTATGATCATTTGTCTAAAAAAAATCACTGTTTTTTTGTTGTAATTAAATATCGGAATGAATGCGAAAATCGATACTATGACCAGTGGTATATGTTCTAATGAGACGCTACACCCACGAGTTGATGGACTGCTACTTTGAGGAAATGATTACCATTGGAATACGTCAGGAGTTAATGGGTACCACACGGAGTAACAGTATTTCAAAGAGAACAGTAAATATATATGACGGTCATTCAGACATTGTTTTGTATTTCAATCGATTCTGAATATAATACTACAGTAACTTGTGATTTTCTTTTCAGGTATATTAACATAATGATTCGGGATGACTAAGGATGTTTTGTGTACACGTGACAAGAAATAAACAGCTCCTGGTTAAAATAACTCTGACGCAACCCGATAAGCCAGGAAATCATACACAGATATAATAGCTAAGTGTTTTTCACAAGCGATCGAAGAACCCCCACTTGCACTGCATGAACTTTGTGTATGGCAGAGATAGCTCATCAGTGTGTACCTAAACGCCGAGGACGGACAGCCAGCCAAGCTGCATCATTTCTTAACGAATGGATTTGTTTACGCTTATAGCATAATGTTTCAAAGAATATATGGAAGTACAAATGGAACTGGAATTGTGCCATTATTGCCGTGTATCATATACGTGATATTTCACGAGATTACGTGTATTGTTTACCAAAGCATGTACATTATGCGCAAGTTTAATTTTTTTTATTCCAAATAAGGATATCAACAGTATGACTTTTCGAGTTGACCGCCTCCGTGGTCTAGTAGTAGAGCGTCCACCCCGAGAGCGGAAAGGTCCTGGGTTCGATCCCCGGCCGGGTCATGATACCAAAAGACGTTAAAAAATTGTACCCTGACTTAAAAGGGCTAAAACAAGGACTGGTCGACTCGGAGTCAATATACTGTGTCTTAGTTGGGTATGTATGTTAAACTGCGGCATGGTATCTCAGTGGGCTAGCACTATAAATCGGCATAAGTCCGGACTAGTACAAGCAGCCACACACCCAAACACACGTGCATACACGTAGCCCAGTGGTTAAAATGTTCGCTCGTCACGCCAAAGACCTAGGTTCGATTCCCCACATGGATGCAATGTGTAGAGCCCATTTCTAGTGCCCTCCCCCGTGAAACTGGTGGAATAATGCTAAAAACGCGCAATATCATACCCACTTACTCCTTGACATAAACTTGACTGAAATAAGCTGAGATTAACATTCTTCATTAGTAAATTGCTGTCTAATGTGGGGCAACGGGGATAATATGTACAAATGTTCCAGTATTACAATTAAACGAAAGAAAGTTATTTTAGTGAGAAGGAGGCATATTTCGTTATGATTAAATACAAGAAACGGGCACTGAGTGTGATACAAGGACGTTTCCCCTGTGATGCCCGCCTCATTGACTTATAGACGTATATCCTGGACAGCGACGCTCACTACAAAGTGTTTAACTAGTTCTACACACGTGTATTCTTGCTTCCAATCACACATTAAGGTTTACACTGACACACACGGCAATGCTGATTGTTTCTCTATGGTGAAGTGTTATGACATTGAAGTTTCAGCTCTACTAACAGAACATGGAGGATCGTGAGGTGAGAATACGGTTTGACCTCGCGTTGAAAGATTAATGCACAATGTGCGTGCGTGTATATATATATATATATACACACACACACACACACATATATATATATATATATATATATGTGTGTGTGTGTGTGTGTGTGTGTGTGTGTGTGTGTGTGTGTGTGTGTGTGTGTGATTCTACTGGTCTACGTCTATGCCAAGCCCTCTGAGATACCATGTTACAGTTTACATGGATACGCCACTCAGACACAGTCTACTGACTCCGAGCCGACAATTCCTATTGCCGAGCGCAAGGCTGGGTAACAACAAGTACTCCTTTAACGTCTTTAGGTATGACGCGGCCGGGGATCGAACCACCGGACTTCTCTTTTCCGGACACTATCTCCACTGGGCCACTAGGCGGTTTAATTACATGAATATTTCATATTTTTGTCATACGGAGCATCGATTGCATGGTTGGATCCTTTGTTGTGCCATGTGTTGAATATGATATACTTCATGAATCTTCACAACAGGTGTGAATAGATAGATGCACGTCACTTACTGCTGATTGTCAATCTTGTTATATATCCCGCTTAGCACGTCTGTGGACTACAACAGCTGGCCTGCACAAAGCTGTACAACACGGTACAACACAGTACAACAGAGTATTCTTCCACAGATGGGAGACAGACTCATTAGTACCATGGCAACGCTCTGTTAAGTATATTCGATATAGGTCGTGATGCAATGGACCGTGTAATCGCAGGATGAATATTGGGATGAATACACCTGAAGGTTTAACATAGCATTGTGTATTTCAATAGACCTTATAGTTCCATATATACCAGCAGTTTAATCCTAGATAATAATGTCAGTCTTGACAGTTTTGCGCAATGAAATTATTGCGAGTGGCTAAATATAGCCTTAACTGTGTCTGGAAAAGTTTGCGACACCCTGATGATGATGATGAAAGATATGCTTGCACGTGTTGTTTTGCAGTATACGCTGCGCCAGGATTGTTAGCAGCAAATATAAGAAAGCCACACAATAAATCGCAAAGAATAATGGAAAACGAAGTGTGGTTTATTTCTTGATAAAACATTGTTCTATCGTGATGTCATTTCTGGAGATTCAAACATGCGCTCGCAACTTGATGACGTCGTACATTGGACGACGTTGTTTTTGAGAGGGGAGTGTCTAGTCAGTTGTTCCCCATAGATGTAGCTGGGCAACGCGATGGCCGAACGATCGCATCCCAAAGTGGGAGAGATATAATAACCGGTATTTGGAGAGGTAATCGATGTGAGGATTGTGAGAATATGCGAGAAAAACCCGCCTGTGCATAAAATGGACTTGTCCGACATTGCCGAGGTCGGATAATATTGAGGGTCATCAATATTACAATATGGGTAAATATATGTAAAGATTGAACATTTTATCATCCTTTAAGAGGCAGTAAATAATGTTGATATTTCTCATATAAGAAATATACGATTTCTAGTCGTTGTTCATCGTAAATAAAACACTGTGCCCCTCATGATTTTTTCTTACTTCAGTATTTTATCGTACGATTAACAACACCCACTCGTCGTTTATTTCTTAAATAAATATTTGTTGGAGTTACTGAGAGTCTTAGGTCAAAGATCACGAAGGGGCCGCAACTCGCTCATGTGTGCGTTCATTTCTCTGTGGTCGTGATCGTGCTTTATGATTTGTCGCCACCGTACCCGCATTCGTGGTTTTCGCTGACTAGAACAACCTCGGTCGCTTAGCCCTTTCAATTTGCATCAAACTGTCCCGCCATGATATAACTGAAATACTGTTCAACAATGCGTTGAGCCCACCCTTCACCTAACGGTCGCAACGTAGTGCAATTTACTGGAAGCCCTATCGTGACGAGTGAGTAAGTTGGGTTTAGCGCCACGATGAACAGTATTCCAGTTATATCACGGCGTGTCAGCTTAACGTTGCCGGAAAGCCCCAAGTAATACATGTCTCGTTTACCACTTTGGTAAAACCCACGAGCACGGTATGGTACTGACAAACCTAAAAATATAATCAGGCTGAACCGGGACTTGAACCCACGATCTTAGGATCCTAGCGTGCCTCTGTACAACGAATTACGCGCCTTAGACTACTGGTCGACCGTGCTCCCTTATCTTGATGAGGACCCTAAATTGACAGCCGCTAAAACCACACAACTGTTGCAATATCATATACGCGCTAAGTCGCGATTATCACTACGTACATAATCGGACGTTTTGTCCCCTAAACGGATGACAATATAAAGATGTCTATGTGCACACATTCGTCTTGTACCAATAGAAATACGACGAGTACATAGAAACACGTAACGGTTGTCGTTTATCAATACATGTCCACTATACACCCGGTACCAATGTTATCCAGGCTTTCCCTTCAGTGGCGAGACGTGATGGAGTAGGTCAACATGCGGTATTAGTTTCCCTCTCAACGACGCCGCTACATATTTAGTTTCCGTTAATTACAAACGAATAAAGCACGTGGCCTCATGAGAAACCTTTATCACATATTTACCTTCACCTCCGAGTCTCATGCATGTAAATATGTACCGTGTGGGGAAATCAACATCTATTGATTATCAACGGTACTGATCGTACAGCCCTTTGCTTATGCTCTTTTGTTATTTGCAAGCAATCTTGCGCTTTTAATGAAACAATGAAACAAGATGCAGACCCAGTTTATTACTTAAGAATGATGTTTTTTAATACATTTTTTAGATTTGATTATAAATTGCCGGCAAAAAGAAAGTATGCACCCATGTTTGAGGGTGGCAAAAATGAAACAAACAAAAAATGGTTCTTCGATGGTGATATGTTTGATACAGGTATCATAGATGTGTTTTGGATCCCAAGTTTGCAGTGTTTCCGTGTGTTGGACCTAATAACGTTTCATAATGTTTGTAATATGTTGGTCAAATCCAATTTTCTGGTGTATACTTAGTTTTGGCCGGCAGTTTATTTAGCCTTTCGACACAACAGGATTCTTGGAAGTTTACATTTCAGTATAAGTTTATTTAACACGTCAAATTCAAATATTCCCAAAACTCTTATCTGATTCTTTCTTGGAGCGGTATCGGACATAGATAAACATGTGGGCATGAGTGGCGATCTTAGTAATTGATAGTCATCATGTCCAGAGGATGTCCGGTAGTATAGATACAGGGGCTGTAATAGTGAGTGAGTGAGTGAGTTGGGTTTAACGCTGCTTTTAAGAATATTCCAGTCATATCACGGCGTGTCAGCTTAATGTCGGAGGAGAGCCCGAAGTGATGCAGGCCTCAGACGTTTACCACTTCGGTGAAACCCATGAGGAGGGATACGGTGCTGACAAACGCAGAAACATTATTGGTCTATGACAGGTGTCTGGCATGAACAAGTGACGCAACTCTGCAACCCGTGCACCATGTTGCTAATTGAAGAAACGACGAGTGGTTTATTCTCCTTGCAGTGACTTATTGTACGATATATAAACAAGACCAGTAGTCTTCTATTTCTTATATGAAATATCAAAATGACAGGCTAAATATGTTAATAAAATGTACAAGCTTTAAAATATTTACTCGTACTTAAATAATGATGACTCGACCCGGCAATGTTGGACAATTTCATTTTATTAACAGGGTGGTTAAGGGTGGTATTTCCCGAATATTCTCACATTGTAAACGTCGCTCATGTGTAGCTTTTCTCCAAATACCGATTGTCATATCCTTCCCAATTGGGTTGCGATCATTGGACCATCACTTCCCTCTTCAATATAACGTCGTCCAATTTACGACGTCATCAAGTTGCAAGCGCATGTTCGAATCTCCAAAACTACGCCGTGATAGAACAATGTTTGATCGTGAAATAAACCACGCTTCGTTCGTCATAGTTCTTTTGGATTTATCGCGTAGCTATCTTACATAAGAAACTTAAAATATATACAATTGCTGAACATTATTATGGCTTCCTTATTTATCACGACTGAGGTTTGAATATTAATAATAATTAGGGTACACATGAACTTATAAATCATAATAGTGATTCTTAATCATTATGGTTGGGTAATAAAAAGGCAGGATATATCACAATATAATAATAATAATAATAATAATAATTATCATCATCATCATCATCATCATCATCCAAACCCTCTTTGCTGCATTTTTTTGTTTTAATCTGTAAATAATAATCATAACAACAACAACAACAATAATAATAATAATAATAATAATAATAATAATAATAATAATAATAATAATAATAATAGGAAACACTGATTACACAAAATAGTGTGAGTTATTAATATGTTACATCGTTGTCATTCAAAGGTTGGATGTACTCATACTTGCTCGATATTTTGTTTGATATATTCTGATGTCACAAAACATTTAGTATACAGAGAGAGGCAATCGATAAACCGTCCGCTCATGAGATACCCAATGTTGTCCGTCAAACAGTGATATCAAAGGCTCAACCAATCACAAACACAGGACTTGGTTTAACATTCGGCACGACCTGCACACGAAAACCTTTCTCTGTGTACTCGGCACGCACCAAGATTCAGAGATGCACCTGATTAAACTGTTCCTTGGCTTAGTCAAACATCATGGAATCGATGTCACTCTTTAGAACCAATTACCTATCTCGGTTTGCGTCCAATGACAGTGAATGACTGTCAGTCCATAAACGTTTTTGATCACTATACGTTTACACTGACCTGATGGAGATACATGAATACGTATGACTGTATATATGAATATGTATGACTATATATAATATGTATGACCGTATATATAAATACGTATAACTCTGCAATAAGACCCATGTCTACCTACCTGCATCAGTGTGACGCTGGCATTTTGTATGATGTCGTCCATTGTGACGCTGTTGGTGTCGTTGTTGGAGCCGACTAAACGAAGGACCTTCTCTAACGTCTGCGGCAACCCCTGCATACACAGGGAGGAGGGTCAGCACACACATAGGAATGTTTTGCTTGTTGTTTAACGCCGCACTCAGCAATATTCCAGCTATATGACGGCAGTCGGTAAATAATCGAGTGTAGACCAGACAATCCAGTGATTGATATCATGAGCATCGTTAAACGAAGTCAGCGAGCCCAATCCCGTGTGGGTGAGTCTAACGTGCATGTTATAGGCCACTGGGACTTGCCTCATGACAGAAGGTGAGTGGTGTGCATGCTATAAGCTACTAGGACTTGCCTCATGACAGAGGGTGAGTGGTGTGCATGTTATAAGCTACTAGGACTTGCCTAATGATAGAAGGTGAGTGGCGTGCATGTTATAAGCCACTGGGACTTGCCTCATGACAGAGGATGAGTGTGGCGTGCATGTTATAAGCCACTGGGACTTGCCTCATGACAGAGGATGAGTGTGGCGTGCATGTTATAGACCACTACGACTTGCCTCATGACAGAGGGTGAGTGGTGTGCATGTTATAAGCTACTAGGACTTGCCTAATGATAGAAGGTGAGTGTGGCGTGCATGTTATAAGCCACTGGGACTTGCCTCATGACAGAGGATGAGTGTGGCGTGCATGTTATAGACCACTAGGACTTGCCTAATGACAGAAGGTGAGTGGTGTGCATGCTATAAGCTACTAGGACTTGCCTCATGACAGAGGGTGAGTGGTGTGCATGTTATAAGCTACTAGGACTTGCCTAATGATAGAAGGTGAGTGGTGTGCATGCTATAAGCTACTAGGACTTGCTTCATGATAGAAGGTGAGTGTGGCGTGCATGTTATAAGCCACTGGGACTTGCCTCATGACAGAGGATGAGTGTGGCGTGCATGTTATAGACCACTACGACTTGCCTAAAGACAGAAGGTGAGTGGTGTGCATGCTATAAGCTACTAGGACTTGCCTCATGACAGAGGGTGAGTGGTGTGCATGTTATAAGCTACTAGGACTTGCCTAATGACAGAAGGTGAGTGGTGTGCATGCTATAAGCTACTAGGACTTGCCTCATGACAGAGGGTGAGTGTGGCGTGCATGTTATAAGCCACTAAGACCTATCTCAATCTAACGAGCGCATTGGTTTACTGCCATTACGATATTACTTACAACTGTCATGTTGCTGACGGTGTTGCTGGGCGGGTATGTGATGACGGCGATGTTGTCCATGTCCATGCCGCACTGTTCGACGTAGGCGTTGTTGGGGTGGGGGAGGACCACTAGCCAATTGGACACCAGCTTCATGGCAGTCTTCTTTCCGTTGACGTCGTCGAAGGCGTTGGCCTAAACACAATACCAGTCGTAAAGTAATAGAGAATGGCAGATAGTTAACGATAAACCATCAATATAGCAGATATGTCGCGATAAACCATCAATATAAGATATTTTACCATGACTATAGCGGATATGTCATTGAAAATCATCAATACAACAGATGTATCATGGTTAGCCATCAATATAGCAGGGGTATCACAGTAAATCATCAATATAGCAGATATATCATGGCAAATTAAGAAAATAGCAGATATACCACATAAACTATGAAAATAGAGATTTATGACGGTAAACCATCACTTTAGCAGATATATCACAGTAAACCATCTAAATAGCAGATGTATCACGATAAACTATGAAAATAGCAGGTATGTCACGGTATATTATGACAATAGCAGATATATCACGGTAAACCATCATTGTAGCAGAAACATCACGGAGAATAATGAATACAATAAAATCGACAAAACATTTTCTAAATTTATAAGAAATATCTGCCAAAGGCAGAATCGATGGTACGATTCCGACAATATCATGAACATGCGTCCATGAACCACCATCAAATAGTGATGATACCAGTGTTCGCGAAAAGGTGAGCATATCCTCTCACACCGGTGGCATCTGTCACAAACACATGCAACAGCAAGTCAATTGTTCACAATAAAAACACGGGAACATATGGTACAAGTCAAGATAGGGATCTGCATTGGACTTAAAGTCTGGAAACGTCATCCACATACATGTATCTATCATAAAACGTTTTGAAGGCTTTATTGACGCCTTGAATGTTGTAACCTTGATCATACTCAGTTGGACCTTAAAAGTTGTAGAATGTAAACACCAAAGGCTGGATCGGCTGGATTATTGCTCGACATTAAGGAAAAATGATCAATTGAAAGTTGAAGTCACCCATCTTGTCATACAGTCTTGTGGAACGTGTTTTTTCACTCTAAATCTTTATGCACAGATCTAAATATGAAATAGCTGATGCGGTTTCACTTGTCACTTTATTTCCAGTTCAGCTGGGTAGATCAGTGGAAGGGTATTGGCTATTTGATGGTTATTGAACAATATAAGATCCATATTCCTGAAGCTAGGTTAAAATTCCGATTCATATTATATAGAAATAGATCTGCAAGAAAGGGGACACAGTTGGTGCCCATGAGGATGCCGACTTCTTGCCTAAATGTCTTACCCCCAAAGTTTTACATAGATGTTATCAACGAAGAAGTCCAAGTCCAATTTCAAAAATGGTTTTCTCGGTAAACTTCAGATGGCATTTGCTTTCATTTTTTTCAAAATTGTTCCGAACCTCTGAGGATAGATCTGTAACTATATCTATCATCACCACATTTATTATACGAAAGCGACAAAATCCTTTCAAAAGCCCAATGGATCAAGGAATGAAGTTTACTTTACATTTGTTATGTGGGATAGTCGTGAGAAAGTAGAAAATTAAATGTTTTAGCAAAATTGAACTTGCTTCTTTTCTGAGACTGTAAAATTTCAAGCATCAATTCCCTTGTTTGCAAATTCTAAATCCAAGAACATGAAGTCTTTGTGTGATTTAGCGGAGCCCGTTTCTAGTTTGTCCAAAAGCAATATCAAGAACTATAGTCCCTGGTCGATAATGTGGCTCTCACTGTTTGCAGACCCATCCATCAGCATAAGTTGCTAGAGTCCTTGAATTTCTTTCAGTGACACGGATTATAATCTGGGCAGTTCCAGTGGCTCCTTAAGGAGAGGCGACAAACCTTCCAAATGAAAGATATCATTTGTCCTTCGTCCTTTCTTGTGACAATGGCTGCGTCGACGTTTTTGGAATGCCGGAAACAGTTTCAACACATTGACGTAGGCAGTTCGTTGGTTAGAAAGACTGCTAACAACTTGTATGTTGTCATTACATCCATATGACATTGCTGTACACCACAGTGGAATTCATTAGTTTTCTCTGGACATGCTATAAGGTCATGCATTTAAGACTATTAGATGGATAGTATATAATCTCTTAAGCCCTTACTCCCATGCAAAGGATGGAGTGATTTTTAGAATTGAAACGTTGGTAGACACATTTGGAAACATTTCTATTAATGCGCCTATCTATTCTGGCTGACTCGTGTCGATAATTTCCAACATTGATCTATCCACAAAAGGTACATTCATAATATGTCTTCAAAAGGTTTGTGCAGCATGTCTATGTGCAACACATGTCTCAAGGCAAACCATTAATATAGCATATGTATAACTGCAAACCATCAGTACAAAAAGGGTGAGCAATGAATATTATTAATTTATCACGGTGAACCATCAATTTAACACATGTGTAACGCTAAACCATTAGCAGAGCAGATTTATCTCGGTAAACCATCAATATGACCAATACAACTATCAATATAACAGATATCACGGCGATGTCATATTACACCGATTATTAATAATATGGTGGTCTAACAAAATAACTATTAATGGTGAGCAAAGCAATATCTTAGCGAAAATGCAGTATTCTAGCTGTATCTCAGCAGGATGGCATCACACATACACATCCTCTTAGCATGATTCTGTCCTGTTAATCAATTTCTAAATGTGTGCTCACGTTTTTCCACCATAGTAATTGCAAAAGGAGGGCTCACACTTCTAATCGCTAAGCTTCACTGTGCTCCTTTAGTGGGCATATGTAATTATTGGCTCTATAACAACATATATTGGTATCGTTTTGATATATTGATGGGAAATTTCTTTATAAATTATATAGTGTGACATGACCTTCATGTTAGCAACACAGAGTTTTAATAGCGTGACAAGCTGATCTCTCTAATTCAATAACATTCGATAGACCCTCAGCCGTGTATTCAATGTTTATTCTTAAAGTGGAGGCCTAAGGCCCTTTCTACAATTGCACCATTGCTTGAGAGAGTAACGGTAATATATATACATTGGTACATTGATATACATTGTTCACCCAAATGATTGCTTTCAATGCATTGATTAATATACCAAAGTTGCTAGATTTATTACAGTTTCAGGACTTTTTGAATACCTTTAATAACTTACATTTATGTAATGTTGGATATAGAAGTAGTATTTTGGGGTATATACGAACACTTGAAATTTCCATAAACATAACACATAACATCGGGTTTTATCTTTTTAACATATTTACCAGTTTCAATTCGGAGCTGATGTGAACAACATGTAAGTTGATATAGTGAGGCACGGAATTTTGAAATGGAAATATCTTTAAAACAGAATTCGAGGACAAAGGACATTTTGAAAGAGACGTAGGTTACCAATTAAGAACTAGAAACAAGTGTTGTTTGCCATGCATGCTCATAGTATAATTTTAGTGTATATAAAAACTTGATACATTATATACACATTCTTGTTGCCAGATATATCCGAAACCAGACCTGAATACAATATCTTTAAGTTATGAAGCTCAGTAGGTTTTTTCCATTCACATAATCTAAAACTAATAAATTGTTACATCTCTTCACATATCTGGTGTCTGGCATATTAATTAGTTTACACCAGTATATAAACACACTGTTATATGGGAATATATACAAAGGATATCGGTCACATTCACCTCTAACTGTATGACTTGAAGATGGGGTGACACACACGAAGCGTTTACAAGCAACCATTTGCATTGTTTACATTTCTTTTTGCGGATTTCTGAACCATAAAGAAACATTGGGGTAATATTGGTATCAAAATTTGAAAAACATGAATCATATGGGAATGGTTTTATTATATATAAGGATTTGAATACACCACAAAGAATCGTCTTCGCTTGCACAGCAACATGACGAACGTGACGAGGCCATGACAAAGATGTCGAGAAAACAACACTGACATAAATATTTATAGAATGCAACAGTTGTGCCATACTAATACCATTGTTCACAGATAACCGGTGACATTCACAGACACATTCCAAAACGTTAATACGTTTTTGTGGACCACATACAGAATCAGCTAAAAACAAGTCATCTGCAGATAATGGGAAAAATAGCTGTTTAACATCAGGATGCGCGTGTATGCCATGTTCACAGTTTTCCTCAGTTTCTAAAGCTCTTTAATATATACATGGAAAATATTGGTGGGCTTAACACAAATCCTTGTCTTAAACCCAATGGACATTCAAAATCTTGTGACAGGTTGTTGTGTTCGAGTACTAGGCCCTTTACATACTACTACACAGATGTGAGAGAATTGAGTAGGTTAGGGTCTTCAGAATCACCTTTCTTATACTTTAGTACAATAACCACCGTACTCCAACTGTCTGGAGAAAACAGACGAATCAAACAATAATGTTAATAATTCATCCATTGAGTCCTCGAAAAATTCAGGCATTATTTTATCTTCACCTGGGGGACTTGGATGGTTTTAATTTATTGATAGCTGTAGTAATTTCCTCCTTCGTAATCCTTGTTATTGCATTGTGTTAATAAATACTTAAACTATCATTTGGTTATGCTTAGTCAATGTGTCTATAATGCAATCGGTATGTCCATGTCTAATGTATTTACTTTTTAATTCACGCGGATGTGTTCACGACGGGATCTTAGTCTTTTGACAATTACCAGTCCACCTACGAGTGGGTGAGTCCTCCATGGGTGAGGCGTTAATCAAGCTCCGCGACAGTAGTCTCAGCGTTGGCTCACCACGCCCAACTCATTGATAGAGTTGTGAAACACCACCCTACCCTCCTCTATTTCAAGCCTCAGGATGAACTCCATTTGGATTTTATTCTTTATATTTTGTAGATATATATTTTTAAATAAGATAACTTTATTTCTGGACTCAATGTCAGTCTCCACCACGCCCCACTATGACCGGAACTTACGGCGAAAGATCCTACTTACTTCATAACGTTGACAGTCGGAACAACCATGTTGAACTTACATCGTATTTGTTGCTGGTTGTGCACCGGCATGTGTAATGGTTAAAAATTAAAATGACAAAAGCTGACTAGACTCTTTTTACTGCTTTGAACATTGATTTCCGACAGAGATGTATTACAAGTATAATGAGCTTCAACAATCGATCCCTGGAACATTCAAACCTCGTCAACTCAAAGCAGGATGTTTATGAATTAGTCACGGAGATTTGCAGCGTTCTATTCAGTGAGGAACTCATATTTGCTGAATAATAAAATAGGATAATAACAAGGAAATTGTATACAACAATTTTCACCTACATTTTCAGTTGGCTTTTAAAAAAACTGTGTTGGATGGGATAAATTTACATTGAACTTCGTTTTGGAATGGATATGGTAAACATGTCTATTGATTCGGCATCTCTCCTAGTTATAACGTTGGCGTGTCGTTGCCGTTGTGGTGTGATCGATGCTTCTGGCAGCGAGGATGACCATGTCCACATGACACTCACTGTTTAAAGCTGTCCCGATAAAAACCAAACACCAGTATAATGAAACTCAAGTCTGCCATTTCGAACAAACCCTCATGACAATTGCCGGGTCGTGCTGGGCTGAAGGCGACTTACATATGAGAGCATTGATTGTAAGTAAGTTCTAATTGCGGTGTTGACAAGGCACGCTCTGAACACAGTGGCAAATAATGGGGAATATACTACCTCCAGTTTGAACAGTGTTGTCTTCCACTCCGTATGTATGTAATATATTAAGTTTTGTTCAATAAAAAAGTATTTGGTTTGGTTTGGTTTGGTTTGGTTTGTTGTTTAACACCGCACTATAAATATTCCAGCTATATGAAGGCTGTCTGTAAATAATCGAGTCTGGACCTGACAATCCAGTGTTTGACATCGTGAGCATCGATCCACGCAAATCGGATCGATGACATGCATCAACCAAGTCAGCCAGCCTGACCACCCGATCCCGTTAGACGCCTTTTACAACAAGCAATAAAAAAAAGTAAATTCACTATAAAGAGAATGAATGAATGTTGTTTAACGACGCAACAATATTCAAACTACATCAGTTTTGTTGGTTTGTTTGATGTTTGACGCCACACGTAGCAATATTCCAGGTATATTCTGTTCATTATCGAGTCTGGACCAGACAAACCAGTGATGACATCATGAACATGATCCACGCATTTGGGATACAATGACATGTAAATAAAAACCAAGTCAGCGAGCCTGACCACCCGATCTCGTTAGTCGCCTCTCACGACAAGAATAGTCGCCTTTTACGGCAAGCATGGTCGCTGAAGACCTATTCTATTCCGGATCTTCACGGGTAAGTAGTAGTAGTAGTAGCAGTAACGACGTAAACCCGGCGCACTCGATCACTCACAATTGTCGTGACTGAAGTTACGCCTGTTTAAACATCTAACTGAACTGATCACAACAGGCCACCTACCTTATTGATGATTTTATTGACGCAGACCTCAGAGCACATCAGGACGATGTTGATGACGTTGTTGCTGCTGGTCATGGTTTTGTTGTAGATGACGTTGAGCATGTCATGCAGGCCGATGGTATTCTCATAGTGCTTGACGCTGTACACCTGGTATGTAACGTTGTCCGACGACAACATGCCCGACACCTCCATCGCCTCAAGAGCTGCAACGTGGACGATTGGTTAATCAGAGACCGCATGTCAATATGTCCTTTGTGTGTACACATGTATACCCCCTCTCTTACGTTTGTGTGTTTTCTTTGTCAAAAGAGGGTATAGGTTGCAATATAAGCGACAAAACCCATCCAATATTCATATTAAATCTCTGCTGAAATCAGAGGCCACTCACTGTACGATTCCGACTGTATCATGAGCATCAAACAGTTTTGTTAATGATGTGTCACGCTCGTCTCGCCGACGACCCGGGTTCGATTCCCGACATGGGTACAATGTGTGAAGCCCATTTCTGGTGTCATCCGCCGTGATATTGCTAAAAGTGGCGTAAAACCATATTCACTCATTTATCGAGATGACACGCCATTATATAACTGAAATACTGTTAAAAGGCGTTAAACCCAACTAACTCACTCACTCACTCACTCTAATGCTAGGTTAAACTAACCTGTTTCATCTTCATACAGTATGACAAGAGACTTCCACTGCAGGTAATCGAGCACTGCGAACACCACGTCCACCATATCCGGCACAATGGGGCGGTCATCGTGATGGACGTCGTTATTCTCATTACACTGATTGCTGTCTGGCGAGATGCCGTCTTTGAGAAACGAGAAGGCGCCACATATACGCCAGGGATCTGGCTCCACACTCACATCGGCAGTCTTGGGGGAGACAAAGGGGCTGAGTTGGCCTTGGTAGTGAACGACTGTCGTGTCCTGGAGCTCGAAGTGGTGTTTCTCCTCCAAACTTCCGTAGAAGATGTCATTGAGCACCAGGAAGTCAACAGAGGTGTCAATGAATCCGCGGACTGTAACGAAAATCAGGAGCGAGTGAACATGGTGTTTTGTCGTTTTTAGCCATTATCTAACTTCTTGAGGCAAGGGAATTAACTGACTATAAAAGTCCAGTTTCCACACTTGCCGAACCCGGCTGTAATTGTGGAGTTATATTTTGGCTGGACTAACGAGTTGATGCATAGTCCAATCAAAATCGCTTTACGAAATCGACCTCCGGTACGCAAACAACACGGATTTCAACCTGCAGATTTTGATCGACTGCAGGATTTGCAAAGGATGTGTACCGTCAACTGGGGTCGACAGAAATTTTCCAAATCTTTTCATGTTTTAATCAAGGTGCTTACGTGATTTGATGCAGTTCGAGGGGTGAGGCCCGTTTTTTACAATATATATCTTGTCTGGGCGCCACCATTTTGTTTGAAGCAAATGCAATGCAAGTGATATGAGAGGTGGAATCTGATTGGTCAATAGGAGGCGCATAGAAGCGACAAAACTCGCCACTGGTGGCGCCACGATCGGGTCCTGATATTCCTGCCTTGTTCGGAAAGGGTCGACACTGGACTTTTAGAGTCAGTCAACACCGATGCCTTGGGAAGATGGCCATTATCCTGTTATAGCAGCAAAGGGAACACCAAGACTGGACTTAACGCGTTGTACCCATATTGGGAATGAAACCTTTCCGAACTAGGCAGGAATATCTGGGCCCGAGTTCGGTGTTATAAGCGAACGCATTAACCACAAAGCTACAACAATTAATATGGCAAAGGAGCACAATAAATGAGATTTATAGGATCCTTCAAAACATGTTCAAGTGTGTAACATAACATATCATATACACTGACCTTGTTTTAGGAGTGAAAACCTTTCGTTCACTTTTGCGATCGACCATATGACCTTCACCTTCAGCTCGCTTCCCCAGGTAGCGTTAAAACCGATGGTCTGTATAGCTCGGTAGGTCATTGGTTCAGTCTCATTTTGAGCGTCTATTGCACCTGCAAAAACACAAGTTTATTCTTACTTTACAACACCTTTTCGCATAAATATATTGTCAGTCTTGAATTTTTTAAAATATGAGGTAGGAATTAGGTATTTTTGGCAATGAGCAAATGGTCCTCATGAATTGTATAACCATTAAAATAAATAAAGCATCATAAGACATCGTAAAACATCATAAAACACCGTAAAACATAAAACATCAATTTTCCTTTTTTGACACAAAATAGAAGACAGCTTTTTAGATTGCCCAATACATTAGATATGGGCCTAATATTCAAGAATGACAACGTGTGTCTCCTTTATATAGTTACAAAACGTTAACACCAAAGAATAACCAGTCTCGATTACCCGGCGAAACAGATTCCATTAAGCGTAAAAGCGGTGAAAAATATATGAATGGATCACTGACCATCAGTGATGATACAAGGTGTTCGCGAAAAGGGTCAGCATGTCCTGCCCTACCGGTATCACCAAGGACTCACAATTTGCATAAAAAGAACATGTTTGTTTGTTGCCTGACGCCACCCACCAGTACTCCCGCCATGCAACGGTGGCATGTCAACAAACCAGACAATCAAGTGATGGACCAGAAATCCAGTGACACGACAGCGCATTTACTGATCCGGTTGACGCTAAAAACGATAAGCCAATTTTGATTTAGGTCTGCTGTGTCAAGTGTTGAGATTTTGCTGCTTATAAGTAAAGAAAAAATTTACGAAATAGAAATGTATGTTTGTTTTGCAACCCAGTAGGGGACAGTTGATTGGCTTCCTCAGATGTTGTCTGATAGTATAATATACTTGACCACCCACTGCAACGACCGAAAAATGGGGATGTATGTAATTATTTATGTATTTGATGTTTCTGTTGGCATTAATTCCATGATGACCAAGAGGGTCTGGTGAAAGTAACGTATCTTCTTTTACGTCGCCGAATGTGTAAGTGCAGTTTAACGTGTGGACACACAGAACTTACATTTCGCTAAGAAACAATTATCCCATATTTGCTACCAACATTTGGAAATTAATCGATATATACAATATTAAAGTGTTTGGGCAAGGTTTAAACTCTTTCAGAAACACATGTTTTGTGACCTATGATAGCTTATGTGAATCATGTTTCCCTCTGAAACCAACATGGAGGGGGATAAGTAGAACATCGTCCATGAAGATGTTACTTTTGATACAGTTTCTGTGACTCACTAGGTCTAACAGAAGCCATTGAGACAGTTGATATTATGACATCATAGTAATTTCCATTTATCCATCGCAGTGCTTCGAAGATGGTTGATATCTCGAATGCAAGTATTGACAAAACATCACGGGGACGAAAGACCTTAGCTAAAGAGAAATCAGATATATTAAATGTCCCGAAGTACGATTGCCGGACATAACCTCAAGCGTGATAGGAACATGTGGGTTTCACAAGGATAATATGCAGAAAATTCTGAACAGTTTAACTCCGACATAAAAAAACAACAGTTTTCTGGCCGAAAGAGAGCTTCTGTTGCGTCCCTTAGTCATGCCAGGATCCGCCTGATATAGCCCATGGTCTGACAGCCAAAGTTGTAACGTTACAAGTGAGTGAATGAGGAGCTACACGTGTTGTGTTTTCAGTGTAGAGCTAGGTAACCGGTAGATGTAAGCGTTACGTTGAATTTGGAACCGATCGCGCAGTTTTCGTTCTACACCGCACGCAGCTCTCGTTCTACACTACACGTCACCATTATGACGTCATATCGCTCATTGTGACGCAAAAGAAACGGTCGTATATAGAAAAGCGTCAAACTCCACGCTCTTTGTTGTTCCCAAAACTTAAACTACATTCTCTTTGTAGATTTCTTTCGCATTTTCTGCACGAAATGTATTGCCACACATCCTTTGAATATTGTAGTATCTGCAACTTTGCATTTAGTAACCTATGATTGTAGATATAATCAAATATGCCTACCGACAAGGACTTAAAAGTACTTTTCGTTGAATATTAGCTTTCGCGGTATTGCGGCCGTTAAGTTGGCTGTTTCAATCAGATGGGGTTTATTGTGATTTGCAACCTATGAGTGACCAATCAGAATCGAGTATTTTCCAAATTCATGTTAGAATTCGGTTTAACTCACCCTTGAGCAGTATTCCAGTTATACTCGGCGTGACAGCTTTGTGGCACCAAACCCAGAGTGGATGGAACACAGCTTTAACACTACGAGCACGGATATGGAGCTGATAAGTCTAGAAACATAATCAGGGCGAACCGGGATTCGAACACACGATCATCGGTTTCTGGTGTGCCCAAGTGACGCACCTCTGCACACTGCACAACGAATTTCGACGTCTCAGGCGACTGGCACTCCAGTGTCCCCGAAAACATGACGTCCCTCCCGTGTAATAACTGACAACTCACACTTTACAATAAGGGGGATACAAGTACTTGAGGACTTAAACATGACGTTGTATTTTTGTGTGTTGTGACGTGACATTCTATTGACTGCCACCAGTACTCAAAAGAGATGAAAGGAATTTAAACACATAGGTATATCCGCATTACCACTAATTGGCAAAAAATAATCTGTTTTTTTCTGTTCCAGAAATTAATAAAAAATAACATGAAATGTCAACTTAGTGTCCTGATTGAATTATTGATGGTAGATTTATAATGAACATGCGTTGTTACTTAGTTTACTGTAATGTAATTCACATTTTACTTGTCCGTGAGTTCTCGATATTTAGAGAGCGTGTGTGGTTACACTGGTGAATAGCGAGTTCATTGTCACAGTTTTCAACGGTCCAGTGTCGCCATTGTCATGAAAGTGGATTCAGATGAACATGTGCTACATAATCACATCGTTAATTATGTATTATAGCTCAGTGTGGTCGTACAGTCAAGGCAACCACACAGGCCGTCAGCTCAGATAATTTCTCACTCGGCTTCCTGCAATGTGATAGTCTGAATAATAAATGACATTTCCTGCCAAGCGATTAAATATTATGATTCGCTGTGAAGACACCAAATAACAAATCTACAACCAGACACACGATCCATCGTTGGTGTTTAAAAAATACCGAAAAACACTCTTTCTTAGATTGTATATGTGTTCTTGAGCTAAGATGAAAAATGAGTGAGTGAGTGAGTGAGTATGGTTTTACCTCGCTTTGTAGCAATATTCTAGCAATATCACGGCGGGGGACACCAGAAATGGGCTTCATACAATGTACCGCCCCGAGATGAAAAATGAACCATAGAATAAATATTACAATAATAAAGAAACAGCGTTACCACTACCCCCGCCATGACGCATATAACAATTGTGTTTATATGGTATTGAATAAGACGAAAGTAAGTGATAACTATTAAAACAAGAGTCCTATAAAGCCTCAAGGAGAGATAGGCACTAGGGTCGCTTTATATCATCAGAAAAAAAATAATGTTACATTTATACACACAAAAGGCTCCTTCTCTGGGAAAAGTAATTTATGGAAAAATATTTCGAACTTTCGTCTGGATAAGTATTTCTTAGTTTCAATCATGTAACTGCATTTATTTCTGAGAAAACTTGTCGCCCTGCAGGCACATGCACTAAGTAAAATAACATGGATCAAGGGCCGTAACTGTATGTTCAGATCTAAAGACATGTAGGAAGAGAAGTAACTCTGGAAAACCAATTTTTGGCACCAATTGTCGAACTCATTCTCGATATGTATCTCTCAGATAAGCTTGCAAAGTTTCATTCATATACTTCAGTAGCTTCTGAGAAACTTGACCCCATTTCACGCAGTATGCAATAAGCTGAAAAGTAGGTAGCAAGGGCCATAACTTTGTAAAAAACATAGTTTAAGACGCCAATATATAAATTCATTTGAGATCGTAACCAGTAGCTTCAGAGTGGGAAATTTTATTTCTCAAACTGAAAATAGTTTTTGAGCAAACATGCCTATTGAGGAGCGGACGGACGAACGAACTCCGTTCCTATATCCCTATAAGAATCCCTATAAAACGAGAATCAGTCAAATTCGTCACCTTGTCAAACCCCGATTTATAACAGATCTATGGGAGTCTGTGAAGGACACAATCTCAAATCATAGTATTGCCAAAACAGTATTGCTTCGATTGATATTTCAACAAAACCCACTTGCCCATGTATCTATGCAAACACCTCGGCTGTCACCGATCACCTGTAAGTCGACATAAGGGAACGTTGGGTAACGTTGTACACATTCGAGTTGGAAAAACTTGGATTTCTTCAGACGAAGTTTGATCTTGAAAACCACAAACTAATTGGTGATAATTCGACGTATGACGATTTTATGATCGGTCGTGGATGGAAAACAAGAGGTGTCTTGACGTGCTGTTACAAAAACTGGTACTGATCGCGGCCAATAGCATTGTCAAACACTAGAAATATCTATACTGCTCTCCCCGATGCTGCTCACGTATACATACATGGTCTCTGTGCAACGACACACGGTGTGGTTCTTGATATTGACTATCATATACATGCATCAACTATGAATTACACTGTGATATTCGCCAAAGAATTCACGTCATTGTTAAAAAAATATCAAAGATAAAAATAATCTTTGGAGCAAGACTGTTCAGTTTAATGTTGCGCCGGGGGCAGTATAAGTTCACCGTTTCGCGAAAACATGGTACCACCATTATTTCATAGTGATTTATGAACACAGGACTTGTATCGCATGTTTCCGGGAACAATTGACTTGCTTTGGTATGTGTTTATTCAGGCTGACAGCGGTGTAGCATGATGGACTTAGCTTTTGGTGAACACCCGCTATCGTGTCTTTTTATAGTGATTCATAAACACATGTCGGAATTGCAGAGCTGGATTTTCTTTCAGAAGACATATCCCATGATTATGGGAATGGTTTGTCGCTTTTATTTAACCACGGACTTAATGGACTGATAACAAGCATTACTTCCTACGCTCTTAACAACGAGATGTATAAATATAATAAATATAAAATCCACCGTTTGTAGTTTAGTTTTGATCAATATTCAGTCAGGTAAAATGAGTGATTTCAGCCAACACTAATTGACACATGTTCTGATGACAGTCCTGTCGCTTTTGATTGCCTATTACTTTCAATCACATTGATATTAAGGACAGCGATGCAATCACTATAATTGTCGTCAGGTCGCGCTAACACGTCCAACATCATTGATGCTCCACCAAACATCACCCCACAATACTATCGTACATAATATATATCATCATTACTTCAACATCGGTTGCGGCAGACGCAGATCTGCTTAACGCATGACTGCCGTACTCGCTTAGAAGTGCTTAGACAGATAGATCCGCAACAAACAGTTAATGCCTCGAGACGCGAAAACACACAGGGACATAACTTATTCATTTACACACACACACACACACACACACACACACACACACACACACACACACACACACACACACACACACACACACACACACACATATATAAAAAAATTTAAAAGTAATCCCACATATGATATATAACGGACAAATGTATCAAAGAAGGTAATTTTTAATTATTAATGTCCAAAGAAGGATTTTAATTAACGGTGGTAACCATAATTTCTTCCATGCACCTATGGTATTTGGTGATAACATCAACAGTTTAAATCATAAGTCCCAAGCACGAGAATCTGATGGCACACAAGTTCAGTAGCGTGTATGGCCACCATGTGCGTTGACAACTGCCACGCAACGCCTCCACATGGACCTTGTGATGCTTGTGAACACGTGATTGGGAAGACGACGCCATTGTTGCTACAAAATGGTGCCAAGATCTTGCAAATTCTGTGGCTGGTTCTGGAGAGTGCGCAGACTTCTGCCAAGAGCATCCCAGAAGTGGTCGATGGGATTGAGGTCGGGAGACCTTGACTCCCGCATTCTGAAGGAAATTCCTTGTCAAAATTGCTGTGTGGGGTCTGGCATTGTCGTGTAGGAAGATCAAACCGGGTCCATGTGCTGCCATAAAACGTAGAAGTTCTGGTGCCAGTACCTGGTCGCGGTAAGCAGCAGCGTTGAGGTTGCCACGGATGACAAGAAGCCTGGAACGTGCATTGCCACAGAAAGCACCCCACACAATGACACTTCCGCCTCGAAATCTGTCAACTTCCTGTACACATGGCGTAACGTTCATGACGGCGCCTCCACACCCTCGCCCTACCATCAGCAAATCGAAGATTAGATAGGGATTCATCACTGAAGACGACTTGATTCCAATTCCTCTGAGTCCATCGTAAGTGTCGCTGTGCCCACAATTGACGTTGATGTCTGTGTAATTGAGTCAGAATCGGCCCGCAGTATGGTCGTCGTGCTTGAAGGTGAGCAGTTCTCAGACGGTTTCGAACAGTTTGCGCACTCAGTCTACCCCTTAACAGTTCATTTCTGGTTGATGTAGCCGTCAAAAATCGGTTACGGAGGTGACGTAAGACAATCTGACGATCCTCTGCATGTGACGTCACATGTGGTCGACCTGGCCGAGGGCGATCAGCGGTGGTACCCGTTTGCTGTAGACGCGTCTGTAAATCAAACAGTCCGTCGACTACAACCCATCGTCCTTGCGACTTCAGCTACGGACGTTCCCGTCTGCAACATGCCGATGGCACGTTCACGTTACACATTTGAAAGGCGTGGCATGACAAATGGCCGTAAAGACTTTTGTTTTCTTGTGTTTTTCTTGTTTTGTAAATGACCGCTAACCAGTATAGCTGAAAACACGGGCGGTATTATGGCCACGTGACCAGTTGCACGTGAAAAACCACGTTTGCCACTATAGTGCTATGCACATGATTTTGATCGATTCACCTGCACAAAAACGGGTGTTATCTAAAGACAATACGTGGCCATTACTGTTTACATACACAATAAGGGCCCACAATGATAACTGGTCAAAATGTTAAAATTTTAGGATTGTGAAGTTTTTAATTTGGTTCAGTATATATATATGAATTTATGATACTGAGACAGAAAATCCAACAAACATGAATATTACGATATGTAGATCCTCTGTATATAAATACCATTCTGTAATAACATACAGAATATCAATATATATATATATATAAAACTAAACTCTAACCGCCGCTAACTGCTGCTGCCATATATGAACATCTTGTTACAAGTGACAGGAGGTTTACAGGGTTGGGTGTCGTGCTTGGAATCATCATCGAATTACCTTCATCAAATATACATTACCCAACGTCTTCTAACCTAAATTATATGTAGAATTGGACACCGTCATATGATAATTCATTCATTTTGCTTGACTTCAACTGAACTAAATTTAGGCAGAGAACAATCACATCTTAGAAACTGCAATCCATCGGCTCCTCCCGAGGGCATTATGACAAAGGAAATGTCCTCCAACGTCAGAGTATTGTGTCTGCTGCAAACTGAGCGCCATCTGTAGGTCAGGTTGGATAGGTTGATATGATATCCTTCAGTTGATATCAAATTGCTGGATAGACTCCATTAAAGGCCCAGACCAATGTCAATAAAACCAGATCTTTTACTCCAATGCGATACCTTTAGGATCACTTATATAGAAGTTCAGTTTAATCCCGAGGGAGGTTTGATCGTCATATCAAACTGATGGATGCGTGGGCTCTTGACCCGATCAACAGTCAGCTGTTCAGAACGATTCCCCTTTAGGTGCCATGGCTCTCAGAAACGGCAGAATGTATCAAACATTCACAACAATATAATGGCGTGGTTATTTTTTGCAGCCGGAACCCCTCGATTAAATTCGTTTTCGAGATACAGCTAACTCAAGTCAATATGATATTTCATATATGAAGCATTTCTCCATAAGTAACACAGCCCTGAAGAAAGATGAAGCGAGACTTACAAGGGTTGGTTCCAAACCACACACCATTATCATGACGTCACATCGTTCAATATTCATTCATATCCAAACATGCCAGTCCTTATATAGTTTAAGGTGTTTAAACGGGTGTGTGACCTCGATCAATTATTTTTCAAAAAGAGACAGTTGGAAGTTAACACCTCACACTTATATAATCATATAAAACATATTCAATTAATGGACACATGGAATTGACGGGGCTATTATTATTGTTGTTTTGACACTCGGATTATTTTAATTGTGTCACATAATGTCGAATAACATGATATAATTGTGTGAAAAAGTGAAAGTCTCAGAGAAGATTATCTGTAAGGTTCAATTATGCAGCCTTTGATTGTGTTTATGTAAAGTAAATAGCGAATTCTTTGATGAGAAAAAACAACAACAAAAAAACAGTAGCAACAAATATATACTTGTTCAGGGCTCATTAACTTGTTCTAAGTTTGTATTCATCCTGTTTTGGCTGCTTGATATCGTATATTGGTTTAAAATAGGAATATACCAATAATCCGCATGGAATCGATTTGAAACTTGTTTCACTGGTAATACTTGAAATCATTAATGTAAGCGTTCAAGTGAGTTTTACTCAGTGATCTCTTCTATACTAAATATAAAACGACAAAAACACATTACGAAATCTAAACTAAAAGCAGCGTCCATTGTACTATTTCGACTATACTATGTGTTAATGAATCATATAATGATAACAGGTGTTCGCGAAAGGGTGATCGTATCCTGCCCCACCGGTAGCACCCATCACAAACACATGCAATGCAGTCAAATGTTCACCTGAAAATAGGAGCATATGGCACACTTCAAAATAGGGAATTCATTTTTGTTATTGATGCGTCAAAATTGAAAATGTCCTCAGAGGCAGTGAATGGTGTAATTCTGATCAAACAACTTTTGAGCAAGAGTCATCTGACGCTCTTTGAAACCTTCGAAGAAATAGCATTCTTGATTGTACCTCAAAGACTGGAGCAGCTAAAAAAGGCTCGACATGAAGGGAAAGTTGACCATTGGAAAGTTGAAGTAATTTCTATTGCCACACAGTCTTGTGGAGGTTTTTGGTCACTCTGAATCGTTAAGCATATATATAAATATAAAAACAAACGAGGCTGTCTCGCTTGTCTCCTTTACTTCCGACATGATTATTATGAAAGTGGAAGAGAATTGGCTATTTAACCATTCTTTTATTATCTCAGATCATCTATGTTCTTGAAACGTAAGTTAAACATCTTGGCCAAATCCTCTTTTTTTGATTTTGACAATCCGAGCAGTAATTCCGATTCATATTATGAAGAAACAGATCAGCAAAATGGGGAACACTATTGGTGCCGACGGTGATGCTTCAGATGACATTTTATTTCAATTTTGACATGTTGTCCTCAACCTCTGAAGATAGATATGCAACAAAATCGATGGTCACCGCGTTAAGTAAAAATGACCCAAACGTTTTTCCCAATGTTTTTCGTGTGATATATTGGTGTACAAAGTTGAAATATGAAATGTTTTGAAAGAAGTGAACTTGGTTCTTTTCTGAGATTGCAAAAATTCAAGCAAATGCTTTGATATTTTGAAAGTCCACATGGAATTGATTCCACTTGTGTCAAACAATTTCTGTAAATATAAAAAGAATACTTTCTTGATTGTGTTGAGGATCATGGTTAATCTTTAAGGCTTTGATTTGGTGACCATAGAATAGAAAGTCCTTCACGTGTTCCTTATTAACTGTTCCAAATTAGTTATCTATAAGCTTACAGATTACTTATCGATTTATCAATATTTTATATATGATCAAAGGTTAATTCTGGTTTATCAAGTAAACTATTTTCCCTTAGACCGCGCGTCGCGACTATTGTATCGAGGGAAAGCAGCAACACTACAGGAAGAGCGTGCACAATACCATATGATTTGATACCGCAGTTAATGAGGAAATTATGGCTTATTGAAGATATCTGCGGTTTGGGCATCAGTGTAAGATGCATGAGTTATGTTAAACACCATAAGACTGGCGATGAGGTCATAAAAAAGGACTAAAAGTATTATCAACTACGAAATATGCGGACGTTTCCATAGAATATGGAACCAAAACATGGATTTGGAGAGAATTTCACATTACATTTTGAGTGGGAGCTTCGCTCTGACTGGTAAACGAAACATAATGCCAGCTTTCACTCAGGCAAATGCATGTATCGCTGGAAACTCGTTTGGACATAACTGTTCATGTGCATGTACACTGGTTTATTTGATTTGATTTATTGAGAACAGCGTACTCTCCGAATAACTACGAAGACAACCTGCCGATCACGCCGAGATTCAAACAAACGTTTGGGATACGTGATTTTTTAAGGTGTTAAAAAACCCATTGATGCCTAACTTGTAATGAAAACATCAGATCGAATCAGTAGGATACGTTTTATGCCATACTGAAACTTCACAAATCCAATGTACAATTCCGTTTTCGGTAGTGGTTGCAAATACGTTCACCAGTGCATATTCTAACTAATAAGGCAGGATAAAAGAACATTGATAGTTTTTAGAGTGGAATTATGAATTGTTGACAAGATCGATAAAAAAATTGTTGAGTGGGAAATCTGTTCAATAAACTGTGGAACACGATTAAATGAAATGTAATATTTTTATCGGTAACATGATCGAGATGGGTATCCCTCAATGGGATCCCGGATATTGTGAACAAAACACACAGAACCGCCACGGATATTTACAGATATGTATATACTATTGGACAATAAGCATTATTAGCTGAAAGGTAACACTATTTACTATATTTACATATTTCTGCTTCTTGTCATCTCCTGGAGGGAATATTTGCGAATACAATTAACAAAACGTTTGGCTGATGTGTTACGCACGATCAGCTGTTCATTTGTGAGAGACAACAATCTACCATTATCAGATTTCCAGGTCTTCAGCATTCTGTGTTTACCTCGTTATTAAATATTTTCATGAACTATTGAACATGAATTATTGTAAATTATGCTACAGTTGGCTTGCAAATGATATATTATTTGCATTCGAAATGATATGTTATGAAACTCGGTGTTTTCAACTTCGCTTTGAATTTCCGCATGTGGTGTATACCGAATAGAAGGATATATTATTGAATTGACATAGGTGGTAGTTCATCATGTGTTCATTGAATATTATTCCAGGTTCCCTCATTTATTTAATTAGCAACAAGGTCATTTATTTCCCGCAGAAGACTGCGTGTTTGCCTTGTGAAGTAGTCAGAAAATGTTGAGGAGTAAATGTTGACGAGTAACCGATGTTAAATGTTGACGAGTAACCGATGTTAAATGTTGACGAGTAACCGATGTCAAATGTTGACGAGTAACCGATGTCAAATGTTGACGAGTAGCCGATGTTAAATGTTGACGAGTAACCGATGTTAAACGTTGACGAGTAGCCGATGTTAAATGTTGACGAGTTACCGATGTTAAACGTTGACGAGTTACCTATGTTAAATGTTGACGAGAAACCGATGTTAAATGTTGACGAGTTACCCATGTTAAATGTTGACGAGTAACCGATGTTAAATGTTGACGAGTTACCTATGTTAAATGTTGTCGAGTAACCGTTGTTAAATGTTGATGAGTAACCGATGTTAAATGTTGACGAGTAACCGATGTTAAATGTTGACGAGTTACCTATGTTAAATGTTGATGAGTAACCGATGTTAAATGTTGACGAGTAACCGATGTTAAATGTTGACAAGTTACCCATGTTAAATGTTGATGAGTAACCGATGTTAAATGTTGAAGAGTAACAGATGTTAAATGTTGACGAGTAACCAATGTTAAATGTTGACGAGTTACCTATGTTAAATGTTGTTGAGTAACCGATGTTAAATGTTGTTGAGTAACCGATGTTAAATGTTGACGAGTAACCGATGTTAAATGTTGACGAGTTACCTATGTTAAATGTTGACGAGTAACCGATGTTAAATGTTGACGAGTAACCGATGCTATATGTTGACGAGTAACCGATGTTAAATGTTGACGAGTTACCTATGTTAAATGTTGACGAGTAACCGATGTTAAGCGTTGACGAGTTACCCATGTTAAATGTTGACGAGTAACCGATGTTAAGCGTTGACGAGTTACCTATGTTAAATGTTGTCGAGTAACCGATGTTAAATGTTGATGAGTAACCGATGTTAAATGTTGACGAGTAACCGATGCTATATGTTGACGAGTAACCTATGTTAAATGTTGACGAGTAACCGATGTTGAATGTTGACGAGTAACCGATGTTAAATGTTGACGAGTAACCGATGTTAAATGTTGACGAGTAACCGATGTTAAATGTTGACGAGTAACCGATGTTAAATGTTGACGAGTAACCGATGCTTAATCTTGACGATGAACCGATGTTTCACGGTGTTAATGAATTATTTAAAAAGTCTTCCACCAGTGCTGCATTATCTAAAGACGAATATAAACTAATATATGATCGTTTGTGATCTAACATTTGTATTTTATTAAGGAGAGAGGGCTGCAGGCATAGCCAAGGTTTCGTTGTTGTTATCATTCTAAATCCCTTAATCACTTTGATTTTTAAACCATGGTTGATGTTTTAATGTTCATGCCCCGCCCCTGCAATCTCACGCGATAGAAATGTGCCTGCGTTTTGACACTTGACCCGTTATAACATGTGTTTGTTATTATCGTATATTTGTTTGGCATCGCTCTTCTCAAAATGGCCATGGTTTAACCGTTATTTTCCTACAGAATGGAGGTACACTATCATAATATCGAAATGGAATGTCAAATGGCTCTTGTTCACGAGATGTCTTCTCTTCAAATATTTGAGTTTAATTATCACTGGGGCGTTGCCACGACTACCATTTAACACCGCTTATAGGCATATATGTTACTATGTTACCTACGCGAGCTTCTGGCAGTCGAATTCCTCTACCTAAACTACTTTTGTACAAAGTAATTTCATGATATCGAACAATAATCACTGTTGTGGTTTTTTGCAGAGTATATATATATATATATATATATATATATATATATATATATATATGATAGTTAATATCACTGAAAGCTGATACCATTTACCTATAACTAACACATGCTGCACAGGCAAATGCCACATAAACTGCTGGCAAAAGAAAGTATACACCCATGTTTGATTGTGGCTGAAAACAAGCAAGAAATGGTTATTGGATGGTGATACATTTGATACGGGTATTATAGTTGAGTTTTGGACCTTCAGTTTGCAGTGTTTCGGCGACAGTGTTCAGACTGGTAGTTACGTTTTTATAAGGTTTGTAATTGTAATAAGTGTTTTCTTTCTTTTCCCCGGCGGGGTATATATACTGATGGAAACGAAAAAGGGAACAATAAAAATATAGGGAAATAAGCTTTACTGACTGTCAGTACATTAAAAATAGCGGCCCTACAAATTCAACACATGTCACAATCAAATGTTGAGATGTGTTTGTGTGCCTTGTTTCCAACGTGTATTTTAGACAGGCTGGGAACCCATGATAGCATATCATTTTACTGTGTCTAAAACTCAGTGTTCCTATTCACAATTCATATTGATTTAAGCTATATTGTTCGATATCATGAAATTACTTTGTATAAAAGTAGTTTAGGTACAGGAATTCGACCTACGCACTATTCCTTTCAAGCGGTTGATGGATTTAAAAGCTACAAAAAATATTCTAATAAGGATATGTCCCGGACGCTCCATATTCTATAAAACGAAAGTACTGCTTACATTAAGGCGGCGTTTAAAAAAACCCGGCAGAAGCTCGCGTAGGTAACATATATGCCTATTAGCGGTGTTAAATGGTAGTCGTGGCAACGACCCATTGATAATTAAACTCAAATATTTGAAGGGAAAACATCTCGTGGACAAGATCCATTTGACATTCCATTTCGATATTATGATAGTGTACCTCCATTCTGTAGGAAAATAACGGTTAAACCATGGTCATTTTGAGAAGAGCGATGCCAAACAAATATACGATAATAACAAACACATGTTTTTCATACGCAATTCTAAACTCAAAATAGCAACCTTCGTTGTAAGCAAAGAGTGATGAACATATTTGTGGAACTTCAACAAAGAAATAAATACTAGATTTAGTGTGTGCGCGTTTATGTTTGGTGTACAAAAGTATCCTCTTGCAATTTTAATACGCAGGTGAAGAACATCCTAGCTTAAACAAATCATAATTTGACACGAGTGTGAATGGTCGGCGCGGTACTGGGTAATTTAAGGATATAAACCTGACCAATGTATAATATTCTTTCATTGTACAAGTTTTGTATTCTGTAAACACTTTTTATTGTGCGCACTGTTTGTAAAAGTAGATATGATTTGATGATTAAACAGCCAGTTAATCATATCGGTTTATTCAGAATGGTTTCCTTTTCGCGGGGGCACGGGTGGCCCAGTCGTCTAAGGCGCCGCGATTCGCTGTGCAGAGTTGCGTGCCTTGGGCATGCCGAGAACCTATGATTGTGGGTTCGAATCCCGGTTCGCCCCGATTATGTTTCTAGGTTTGTCAGCACCATACCCGTGCTCGTGGGTTTCACCGAAGTGGTAAACATCTGAGACAAGCATCACTTCGGGCTCCCCCTCCCCCCCCCCCCCCCCGAGGTCGGATTGTATTCAGTGAGTCATCATTATTTTATTAGTGTATAACCTTCTTAGAACTGGTAAATGTTTTTTTTATAGCGTTTATATTAAAAAGGCTATACAAAATCTCATTTAAGACATAATCGACTCGTTATCGTTGTTTATCGTACAATAAAAAACTGCCGGGAGCATAACCACTTGGGGCTGCGCCCCTCATGGTTTATTCTCCCTGCAGTGTCGTACTGTACGATAAACAACATATTGCAAATATTTCTAAGTGTATTCCACGTGACCAAAATAGTGACCACCCATTGGACGAAAGTAATCGCCTGTGCTTAAGAAATACAGTCATGAGGGATTCTGAGCAAAACCTGACGTGTTTTGTTTCGCCATGGTGTGTGTATAGTTTCAACTCACTAGTTCGTCAGTGTCTACCAAATGTAGTTGTTGAAAGGAATTGACGATTTTCTGATTACGTTGGAAGAATTGTTAAAGAAGACCATGATGTAGTGTGGGCTGATGACTTGTAATACTGTGTTTGATACTGTTGCTTGTTTGTCGTATACAAACTCCTGAACAATCGTTGCCAATCGATTATCTACAACGCTGATCAGTCCAGCGCTTTATTGTATTCGGTGCAAATATTCGTAGATAAGAACCTTGCAGACTCCAGCCCTGACGACATCCTGCCATCTCCTACCCTGACCATCCCGACTCCTACCCTGACCACACCCTCCCGAGTCCTACCCTGACCACACCCTCTCGACTCTTACCCTGACCACACCCTCGCTACTTCTACCCTGCCACACCCTCCCGACTTCTACCTGACCACAACCTCCCGACTCCTACCTGACCACACACCCCCCCCCCCCCCGACTCCTACCCTGGCCACACCCTCCCGACTCCTACCTGACCACACACACCCCCGACTCCTACCCTGCCACACCCTCCCGACTCCTACCTGGCCACACCCTCCCTACTTCTACAATAACCACGCCCCCCCCCCCGACTCCTACCCTGACCACAACCTCCCGACTCCTACCTTGACCACACCCTGCCGACTACTACCCTGAACACGCCCTCCCTACTTCTACCCTGAACACACCCTCCCTACTTCTACCCTAACCACGTCCTCCCGACTTCTACCCTGACCACGCCCTCCCGACTCCTACATTGACCACACCCTCCTGAGTACTACCCTGATCACACCCTCCCTACTTCTACCCTGAACACGCCCTCCCTACTTTTATCCTGAACACACCCTCCCTACTTCTACCCTAACCACGCACTCCCGACTCCTACCCTGACCACGCCCTCCCGACTCCTACCCTTTCTGTAGAAAGTTAATGTTCAAATATCCCTCTGGAACGTGCCCACGTTTCTGACTCAGTTATCTCTAAAGCTTGTCTACGGTCCCGACCCATTGACCGCCCTGAAGCTAGTTCACATTGACACAGGCATCTGAGATGCCTTCCGATGTGTTAAGGTTACGAGACAAATATACTCACAGACAAAAGAAACGCCAATACCATAAATGTTGGCTAATATATCCAGAATTACTCAAATTCAAGAGATATTAGATTGGTTAGATCCACAAACGAACATACTGGTATGTTGCGTGAACCGACGCTCATGAACGCATCACATGTGACATCATAGATCCATAACTCAAGATGCACCATTTGTCGTGCTCAGGATTAGCGTGTAAAGATTGGAAATTACGAGATAACACTAGACCAATTGTTAGTTTTGTCATTAATTGGTACACATTGGAAACATCTCCTGTTAACGTACAGTCTCCTCTATATGTTTCTATGGTACGCGTTTCCTCTGGTGGTGAGTATACCCACTGCAGCTGGCCCGTGTTCCCGCTGATTCGTGTACCTGAGCAAATAACCTTCATGCAGCCATATCGTGTTCGTGTTCATGACTCTGTGATCTAAATGCATTATGCCCCTACCCTCGAACTGTCCAAGTCAGTGCGCCCATGGCGGATACACTACCGCAGCTGGCACCAGCCTGTAATCAGTACCGTCACAGTCCACAGGGGCAATCAGTCCTGGTTCAAATTGCCAAGGTAATGACATATGGATGTTGCTGGAACTATTTATAGGCTAACTATGCAACAACAGCATCATCAAGTACTCTTAAACCGCTGGTTTATTTGCAGATAAAGCACCAAGATGACATTGACAAATTGCCTGTTTGCGGAAACAGCTAATTGACATGCACTGCACAATGTAAACCTCGTATTTTATTCATACATGTAGCTCGAAGCATAGTCTTAGTGAAATATTATCTTATATGTGAGTATCGAGTTATTCCATAGGGCATATCAGGGTACATGGCGGAGGCAATGCCACACAGGAGGAATTGATGTCCGGTATTGTAGGCGAGCCTGCTTATAGCTTACTCATATGTTTGCACGTGTGGTGTCACCTTAAGCAAGTGACTTTGTTCGAAATGTGCCTCTGTTCATCAGCACTGAATGGGTGCCCGTTAGGATGAGATGGTAGTGTTAACATTTTAACGCCTCACGTTCAGCTTGGGTTGTATACTCCTCAGGGAGCTGAGAATGAAACTCGAGTACACACTGATCCATTGACCGGGTAAGGATGGAACACTTTGAGCATGCTTTAGGGTATGGAGTTGGCGCATTATAAAGATACACATTATTATTTATTTATGATTGTTCACTGCCATGGCATTTTGTTATGTAAGGACAAATCAATCTGTTTGGTCACATCAAAGATGAAATACTGTAATATAAGATGAATTTGTCTATGATTTTTTTCTCATACGATGATGTGTAACGGTAGAGCGTATTTATGTTTTTTCAACTTATGCAATTTTCCTTTAATGACAGTATACCGTGTCGATAGTAAAGCTATACTATTTGCAACAAGATGTCATTATGCTTTCGAATTTCTCTATTCTAAGTTATTTGCGACGACCATTTTTAGTTCTATGTGGATGCAGGACGTGAACACGATGAACATTACTCAGTAACAAAGGCAATCTGGCTGACGCTGGTGTAGGAGAGTTGTATTGGGGCAATCAACCTCTCAAACCTTGGCTCTCTGTCTCCATCGGAAGGACAGTATTGCTCATTGTAGACCCATGTTTCACTGTAGATTTAGGACTTGGTCTTACAATAGGAGGTGGTTTACAGAAAACGCATACGTTTACCGATTTCCAATCGTACAAGTATCGACCTTGGAAGAATAACGACATACACGAGAACTTAGATGTGCACAATTGATTGACATAGGATACATTTTCTCGTTGTAATGAGTGTGCATCACGATAACATTGCCATAATAAGCGTTAGGATATTTTGTAAAAATATAATTAGTTGTTTATAGATAATGTGATCAAGAGCCATGATCGTATTTCCACAATAAGAGATAGAATCTGCTTCCTCAGTCCCATGCATTTACATTTTAACGGTATCGAGGCCATCTTTATTTCTAAATAAACCCATGCCACAATAATGAAACCATTTCCAATTATTTTCACAGCAATAACCTATTATAGTAAAACGTATACAATCACAGAGTAATCGTTTGTCATTGAAAACAGCTGCTGGTCAAACAAAGTAAATTCATGCCCGGAGAACATTACTGAGTGGTACTTGCCTATGGTTAGGATTGTGGATGTCTGCGATGTAACCAGGTTAGTGCCAGCGAACAGAAGAAACAGACCGATCACAGGGGTGTTGATGAGGGTGGGTGGTTGAGAGGCAGCAGCCATGGTGTGTGATCCGGGTGGGTCCTCCTGTTCCTTGGGTGTTTCCTGAAACTGTGTCCCGCGCTCTGGAGCTTCTTCAGACGATCACTCACGAGCATCACACACCGCTTGATTAATAATGATTTGTGGCTATACCATTAAGTTAACTTCTGAGGAACTTGATTAGTTTGATTCATATGTTCTCCGTAAAATATATCCATTTCCTTCGAAAGACACTGAATACCATATGCTCCCTCCATTCGTCATGTTCCCATTTCTAGCCTTCGGCTGGCAAGTGCTACTTCCTGTATGATCCAGCTGCCTACGTTCCCCGCCTTTCTGACTTGCGCTCGCAGGTGACAGGTGGTTGAGCAGACGACTAGTGGAAACTCACCGTTAGGGGCGCTGCCTCACACAGGCTACCTGCGCCAAGTTAACAACGCAGTTAAAAATTGATAGCTACCACTGAATCAATATCCAGCGGTTAAACAGACTCGTCTCGGACTTGTGATTCAGGGAGCGTTGACGACTGGATGAGATTGATTCCTGGGTGTATGACATCGATCAGGTGGCTGGCGCAGGCTTTTTGCTCGTGACGCCTCCAGCTGAGTATTGGTTCTGTGCTGTGTGCGCGAGGAAGCGGTTAGGAGACAACATGAGATACAGCACCAAGGCTTTCTTATATATTGTCTTCCTCGTGGGATAATTGCATACCTCGTCCCCGTATTTGTTGTTGTAATCACGTGCCGTCGTCACCAAATACCAACACTCTACCAAGAGCAATGATTACAAAAGATTATGTTTACCGATATGTTAGAGTAGCTATTACAAAACAGGACTTCATTGGAAATCAACCAATGTGATCAGGACAAGGTAAAACATCTGTATCATAGTAACAGTCGCATCGTACCGGCGAAACATTGGTCCAGTTAGATTTGTTTTCAACTTTAACTTTAGTGGCCATTGGTTTTTTAAAAGGACTTCTTTAAAAGAAATGTGTTGTTGGCTCCAAAACTGGAAAATAATGTTTATCTTGTAGCATGAATGTAGCAGTGACCAAAACCAGACACTGTCTCTCACGAACATCAATGGTCCATGCGAGTGTGTGTATGATGGAGTAAGTGGCTTTATCGCTTCTTTGAACAGTATTTCAGTTATATCCAAATGTTTCAGCACCATGTGGATGAAAAGCCGAAATTGTCGTTTTGGTGAAACGAGCATGGGTATGGTGCTGAATAATCATCTCTGATAATCTTGGAGTCGCGTGGAGGACACTGAACAGTTACATAAGTTACATCAATTAACTTTCGTTTCCATATCATTTCTTTCAAAGTAAGCTACATATCTACAGATCGTTCATCCGTTACACGAAAATTCTTGATGCAAACTCATTTTCCATAAACTTATTGTCTAACCCTGCAGCATATTTCGAAATCACATTCGCACAACATGTGTGTGTCACATAATTGCTGTGAAAGACAGATATTTATGCCTAGTGCATCTTCTATATGTCAGTTAGGACACTTTTTGCATCGACCAAGCTCTATGTACGAACATGACCCGTGAAGATCCGGGATAGAATAGGTCTTCAGCAACCCATGCTTGCCATAAAAGGCGACTATGCTTGTCGTAAGAGGCGACTAACGAGATCGGGTGTTCGGGCTCGCTGACTTGGTTTGATGCATGTCATCGATCCCATTTGCATGGATCGATGTTCATGATGTCAATCACTGGATTGTCTGTTCCAGACTCGATTATTTACAGACCGCCGTCATATAGCTGGAACAGTGCTGAGTGCTGCGTTAACCAACAAACCAACCAGCCAACCTTATTCGAACATGTCAAAGAGCGTAATATAACTCGAGGAACAGGATAGACTCACCTATTCGTTAAAACCTTTTATCATGTCTGTGTGATAGTTATTCATAAACAGACAGATTTATTTCGTGCATGTGGTCATGAGGCCAATAGTGCAATGACGTTTTGTTGTAGGGAAATTAGTAGTGGAACACCACTTGTATATTGGAGCTGAGTAGCGTAGTAGTACACAATTGAGTTTTATTAATGTTCAATGTATCATCCCTCCTTCAAATATCTTATAAACAAACACTGCAAGTCTGGGAAGTCTGTGGCCATTTTGGCTGTTCATTAACTGTACAAATTTTCTTTGGGATGGATACGTATAATAATAGTTAGGCAGGTATTTGATTCTTATAACTTCATATCTGGACATATCAATAAAACATGGTATTCATCTACTTGGTGATATTTGCAGTAAGGACACATCGATGTTAAAACATCATTATCTTTGGAGTGTCTGTATAATTGTATATTGAGGGTATGTATACCACACCTGAACTTCGTTAAACATCTGCGTAAACATAAAAATGGAATAGTTGTTAAATACATTTCTGGTATTATTTCCATCTTAAACATGGAACATTTGAACATCTGATATCAGCTCACCAGCCATTCCAATACATATCTTTATACCGTTGTTTAAACATTGTTAAGAACATAATTTTATTTCCAACATCCTGTGATATCCACGCGTATGCAAATCCATGCGAAAAACTTCTTAAACACATGCTTATCATGAAGTCGGAATCGTGGATTCTGCTTTTAGCAGAGATTTCTTCTGATTGTGGCAAGGGTTTTATCTCTGTTATTGCTAACGACGAACTGACTTGGAAGGTCACACAAAGTCACTATCTTTGCTTTAGAGATCACGTTAGTTTTAATTTACAGGCGATTATTGATACAGTAACTGTAAACATCTGATGTATTTTTCACAAATAACAACAAACGGCTTAATTAATTAAAGACCTGTTGAAAAACATTAATACCAATATTTAGACTCTGTTAATGAGATAAAAGCAATATTTTTATAACATGTTGATCTTGTTCATGAAGTGTAATGTAATCAATAAATGAGAGCTTTTCAATTCGTGTCATCTAGAGCAGAATCACTTTGACTAGGTCTAAACAAAGTCTACAGGAGACTAGGCCCAGACAAAGTCTACAGGAAATCAAACGCATATGTGATACATGAAATAATACCCATGTTCAAATAAAACCCATTTTCTAAAGCAATCCTTTTATTTCAATTTACTAATAACAATAACAGGTATAAGGTTACATAAAACCGAGAAAGCTTTAGGTACCGACGAACACTTAGCAATCTTATTCGGATATTTGCTCCTGATCCAGACCTACGTTGTTTTCTCTGATAGAGAACTAGAAACAATTGAAGTAAATTAAACTGAAACAGTTCATTGGACTCACAAAACCACACGCTCATGAAAAGAGTATCCACGAGTGACAGGTTCTGTAAACATGCAACGGTACAAAATAATACATTTTGCACAGCAGATAAAATTCGAGGTTGGTTTTGGATACATACGCCATCACATGTATCGCTGGTCTACAGTGTCCTTAACGCTTAAATCATACAGGATGTCACAGTATTCTTAGCCAAGATGAAATCCCTTACATAAGATACGAGAATGCGGGTTCGTCAAAACTGCTACATTGATCGCCTACAAATTGATTCTCTGATAAGGTCACCAATAGACTGATGCCATGATAGGATCACCTGGATAATGAGACCTTGATCAGATAATCTATCGACATATGACTTGATGAGATCACGTATATAATGAGGCCTGATAAGAGTACCATAGGCAGTACCTTAGACAGTACCATAGTCAGTACCATAGACAGATGAATCACCTGTATACTGACACATTAAATATTGATAACGTCACCTGCAGACTGACAGGTTTATTCAGTTTTATGGCCATATGGCCTAAAGTACAACTGATACTAAATCATAATATATTGTCACGTGAACATACAGAAATTACGTCTTCTTGAATCTGATATTAAAACATGTTTTATGTAAGTAGCCACTGAAAGGATATCATGTTTATTTTGTGAGTTGAAAACATTTATCATTCAAATTTCATATTTAAAGTAATTTTTCAAGAAAGAAAGATATGTAGATCTTAGATTGGAATACTTGTTACACTCAAATAAGAATTCATCTTCAACTTCACCTAGTCACAATTGGTACGTTCACTATTATGTTTAGATTTACCACACATATTGACATTGTGTAATGAAATTCTAAATTTACAAAAATACTATAATTACATTGGTTCATTAATAATTTCAATAACAAGTTCATTGATAAAAGAAAATGAACAAACCAAAACTCAAACTACATCACTGCTTTGCACATCTGGAAGTTGAAAAACTGTTTGTTTTACCCTTGTCAGTCATTATACATGCTTTTACTGATAAATAAAACTTTGCATAACATTAAACTTATTTCCATGACAACTCTTGATTACTTGTAAATACAATAACTTTTTCCTGTTCACTAAATTATAAGGCTTGAGTGAAATCAGCGAAAGCACAGTAGAAAAAAAAATGTAATGGCAGCGCTTAATATATAATTCTTTTTAAAATGGCATGCCCTAGCACCAGGTGATATTGTATTACTAGAGTTCTTGGTGTGTAGGGCACGTTTAGATGTATCCCAGAATCTCTTACAGCCACTGTCCTATGATGCTTCATTTATCACATCGTTCATTTTCAGATTATAGATGTTCTTGTTTAGTTCATGGCACCTTTTAAAATCTACCTTTGCTGTAATACAATTTGCAAATTTATCGCACATTTATATTTACTGAACTTATTCAAAAGACTATATTCTCAGATTTCAAATGAACACAGTCATCAGCAAAGAAAGGAGGTTGTAATCTCCTAGTTTGTTTAGATGCTGTACCAAACGCTCCTCCATTTAACACATTTTAAATCATAATGTACAGTTAAATCACCCACCATACAGCCCAGACTTAGCCCCCAGTGACTATTTCCTGTTCCGGCAAATGAAATCTGCCCTACGTGGAAGACGCTTCCAGAATGACGAGGACATAGAGCCTGCCACAGAGGCGTGGTTAGAGGGCCAATCTGCGGATTTCTATAAAAGTGGTATTGAAAGCTTGAAGGACAAATGGCATAAGAGTATTGAGGTGAATGAAGATTATATTGAAAAACTAAAGCGCAAAAGATATTCTGCAACTTGGTCTTATATTGATGTTGCAAAACTTATTGAACACCCCTCGTATTATTTTAAAAAGAGCATATGAACACCAGTATAATACACTGAAGGTGGACTTAATTGTTTGGCACTCCAGCTTAAGAAGCTACTATATAGCTATAGTTTGGTTATACATGGATGAATCAAGACGTGGGTTGTGTCAGTATGTTTTTGTCTTGTTTGTTTGTTTGTTTGTTGCTTAGACGGCTCTCATCTTGCTTTAAAGACATGTGTGCAGGTGTATCGCAATAGATAATCAAGTTTGGTTTGTCTATATTGCTCGTTTCGTTAAACTTGAAATGTACAGAAGTATAAAGTTCGAAAATAAATTTGAGAATTATTTGATGATGCCTACATTGCCTGCCTATCGTATTAAATTGTGTAAATTCCGTTGTTCTTATCATAAACTATTAATAGAAGAAGGTAAAATGATGTGTTTAGTCCGTAATGAAAGATTATGTCCATTTTGTATTGTTCCAATAACTGAGTCAGAATATCGCTTATGTAAATATGTTCAATTGCTTGGCGAAATAGGCGTATCGTTTGACGGTACTGTCACATGCACTGCATAATGGGCCGGTAATAAACACTTTCCCATTTGTAGTCTGACACATTGATAAGATCACTTGTATACTGACATCTTGATACGATCACCTGAAGACTAACACAGCGATAGAGATTACTTGTAATGTTTTACTTTAGATCACCTATGGAGTAATACCTTGAAAAGATCAACGTTTTGCTGACACCTTGATAAGATCACCTTGAAACTGATGCTCAGACAATATCGCCTTTAGACAGATGCCATAACATCATCACCTATGATATCTTGATAATACCTTTTTAGTCTGACACTAATACCAGCTGGTACAACATGCAACTACTAAGAAAAAGAAACTGAATATTCATCTTTAATGATGCACCGACGGGACACCTACTGCTATACACCTCAGTGATTGTCTATTTACTTGGCTGTGTGTTAAAATATTTTCAATAGCAGAGTACATAGTTAATGGAGTGTAGCAGGTGCAGTGAACGTGGAGTGTGTTTACCAATTGTTGGTCGAACTAGCACAAATCTATGGACCTTGGTGAAAGAGGGAGACTCCCACTTCAGCTTATTTGATTCGGACAGTACCCAAGTGGTTCAGAATACTGATCATAAAAAAATACAATAATGTATCTTTACATGTCATTGTGTTAATAATGGATGGAAAATTACGCGTGAATCGATTACATATATTAAGCTTACAAAACATCAATTTGACTTTGACAAACGAACTAACAAGTTAAGATTCTCTTTTTTTATTTTTTTTCAGACGGAGTCTTTTGTTCAATCAGTTCTTTAGGAGATAGTGTATGTTGATCAACTTATCCTGGCCTCATGCATCTGCTCAGATATTTTTGTATAAAAGTGACAAAACCCACACCATAAACATGAGAAATCTGTGCTAAAAGCGGTCGGTCCGTGTCATTCCAACTACATCATAAGCATTTGTGTCTATGAATCACTATCAAATAGTGATGGTACCAAGTGAGCAAAAAGATGAGGGCATCCTGCTCCACAGGTGGCAGCCGTCACAAACACATGCGAATGCAAGTCAATTGTTCAACTGACCAGAAAGATACGGAAACATATGATACAAGTCAAAATATGGCAATGAAGCGGGCAACAATTTTATCACTGACTGGCCTGCACTTACTCTCATTGGCACTAAACCAAACTCACTCACTCTTCCCATTGGCACTTCCAAAGTTTGTAATCAATCCCAGATCGTTAGGGTTCACAACGTTTAGTATTTTGTTTGATACACAAATGGTTGAGTATTTTGTGATTTTGTGGTTAACACAATTGGAGCACCCACCAAAAATATTCTATAGAAAATGTTTTTATACTAGCTTCATTTTCTGATTTACGTACGGGCGGTGGGAGTGGCCTTGTGGTTAAAGCGTTCGAAGGCCCGGGTTCGAATCCCCACAAGCGTACAATGTGTGAAACCCATTTCTGGTGTCTCCCGCCGTGATATTGCTGGAATATTGCCAAAAGCAGAATAAAACCATACTCACACACTCTATAACTTAGCTGTTTTCTTTTGCCAATGACAATGAATCTTGAATTTAGTTGATTTCTAACTCTGAAAATATTTGACATTTTTTTCTTCAGTTATATGTGAAAAGTTCACTAACGGGGCACAATTTGTTTTCACTCCGTTTATAAAAATATTTGTTATTGAGTTTGTGATCTTTTTGTCTTTTGTCACAATACTGTACGCAGAACTCACTGAATAAGAGTAGGGTGGTGGGCCAGCCCAGTGGTTAAAGCGTTCGCTCGTCACACCGAAATCCCGGGTTCGATTCCCGGCATAGGTAAATTGTGTGAAACCCATTTCTGGTGTCATCCGTCATGATATTGCTGGAATATAGCTAAAAGCGACGTAAAAACATTCTCACCCACTCACACTGACTGTGAGGTTTATTGTGAGCGTGGCCATGATAAGTTTGGTTTCAAATGTTGATTGTATATCTTTACGCGATTAACTTCTGCTCTTTGTTTTCTTTCAAAATAATCGCAAAGGGTCGCTTTTGTCTTTGTGTATATACAGATGAATAATTCAAGGCTGTTTGGAGTTGAAAAATACCTCATCTTATATCATATGCTTCAGTAATCAAGCTTCTTTCTACCTAAATCGTTTAAAGAGAACATTGTTTTTATGTTGATGCTGCATTGATAATAGACCTACTTAACTATCTACGTATGTGCATGTAGTTGGCATTTATCATATGACTCAGTTTATAATATATTTGTTTAGAATCTCCTCGTGGATTAATCAATATGAATAGACATTTTGTTTATACATCTCTCTATTGATTTACTCCTGAGAATGATTATATAGTCTCAACCTACTTTTTATGTCTTGCAGCAGCATATAACTTTCATCTTAACACCGTAATGAGTCTCATTACCAACTTGTTGTAAATTGGTGGTATGTGCGTTGTTGAATCAGTGGCTTGATATACACTTGAAGTTTCGTGTCTGGTGTTTGCTCGTCATTATATACTTCATGGTGACGTTGTACAAAGCGATCTTAGCGCTAAGGTGATCGTAGCTCCTAAACCTTAACATAGACGTACGACAGTCGTAGCGCTAAGGTTGTTTTGTACAACGACACCCATATATATTGCTCTATATTTCATAGGGATATGAATCAGATGGGGGATTAATCTGACCGGATGTTTAAATATGTTAACGTTTGAAAAAGGTCGATTTGGGCTGGAACTGACGAAGACAGCTTTGTTTGTTTGTTTGTCTGTTGTTTAACGCTGCACTCAGCAATATTCCTGTCGTATGACGACGGTCTGTAAATAATCGAGTCTGGACTAGACAATCCAGTGATTGGCATCATGAGCATCGATACGCGTTATTGGTATGCGATGACATGTATCAACCATGTGAGCGAGCCTGACAACACGATCACGACAAGCATAGTCGCCTTTTAAGGCAAGCATGGGTAGCCGAAGCCCTTTTCTAACCCGGATCTTCAAGGTAACCTAGATAACTAGATTTATGCCCCTTCTGGGCACTCCCTTTACAATGTTGTATTGTATCTTTGTATCTTTGTACACATAAATAAATAGAGATTCAAAGATATTGTAGAGACACTGTACTCACATTCAAACGCAATCGTACACACAAACACACACACAAATTATGCGCGAAGTCCGTGAAGAATCAAAAGTATTCATATAAAGATCAGTAGTAGTAGTAGTAGTAGTAGTAGTAGTAGTAGTAGTAGTAGTAGTAGTAGTAGTGTGTGTGTATGTTTTCGTGTTCCAGTGGTGTGAGGTAAAACAAATCGAAGCCGCTTCAGGATCGAATGATGCTGGGTTGGAATCTTAACAATCACAAGTATGATCATTCGTCTTTCAACATCATATCAGTGCCCATGACAAGTTTTCATATGGTGATACTCACTCACTCACTCACTCACTCACTCACTCACCGAACAGCATCATCCTAGCTGGGTTGCGCTCAGATCAGGCGATAACATTAAATGTCATTTCATTACTAGTTGGCACGACGTCAATTCAAAATAGTAAAGGTTTTAGATGTACAGATCACACCATATTTACAAGTTACCCATGCTGTTGTAATAAGATGAAAGCGATAGTTTTTTCGACAGCGCCTGGGGTATGTAAATAGCATCATTGATGTAGACGTCTCCCTACTGCTGCTGCTGCAACAGACACAGTCAAGCGGGGATCAGCTTACATGCATCGGAACATGCGTACATAGAAACACCATTAACGGTAGAAAGGGACAAGGGGCCAACCCCAGTTTCTTTGTTTGTTTGTTGTTTAACGTCGCACTCGACAATATTCCAGCTATATGACGGCGGTCTCTAAATAATCGAATGTGGACCAGACAATCAAGTGCTTGACATCATGAGCATCTGTCTATGCAGTTGGGATACGATGTGATGTATCAACCACGTCAGCGAGCCTGACCACCCGATCCCGTTAGTCGCCTCTTCGGAGGACAAGCTTGAGTTACTCAAGGCATATTCTACCCCGCAATCTTCACGGCACGCCCACTCTAGTAATCACCGTTGGATGACTTTATAGTAAACTACCAGGCAAAAGAAAGAATACATGTTGGACGGTGGCTAAAATGAAACAAACAAGAAATGATTATTCGTTGGTGATGTAATTGATGCAGCTATCACAGTTGTGTTAATTTTTTGTGTGTGTTTCTGAGATTGTTTTCAGCTTAATAACGTTTGGATAACGTTTGTAATTTTTTGGTCACGTCCGATTTTCAACTGTTTAGTTATTACTTTTTTTTGCCCGGCAGTGTATTCGGGGATGTTTAAGATTGAGGTAAACATGCGCATGGATCTAAAGGGATACAAAACCTTATGCACGCCTGTTTGTATTGTGTACGAATTTGTACAAATAACGATGTTGTGATGCTTTTAACGTTAATAATTTTAGCACTGTTGTGTTTATGCATTAAGGGTGCAAGAAGGTTATAGCTGTAATATTACTTGCTACAGGTTATCGTGATATACTAGTAACTGTACTATTATTGACTACAGGCCACCGTGATATAACTGTAATGCTATTGACTACAGGCCACCGTGATATATCTGTCATATTACTGACTACAGGCCTCCGTGATATAGATGCAATATTACTGACTACAGGTCTCCGTGATATAAATGTAATATAACTGACTACAGGCCATCGTCATATATTTGTAATATTACTGACTACAGGTCTCCGTGATGTAGATGCAATATTACTGACGACAGGTCTCCGTGGTATAGATGTAATATAACTGACTACAGGCCATCGTCATATATTTGTAATATAACTGACTACAGGTCTATTGATATAAACTGACGGTCAAACGTTTCCACTAAATGCAGAACACATAGTCCAAACACAACAATGCTCTGTGCAGATAGTGATACACGCCCACGGCACGTTTTGTAGAAAAGCGGAAGAGTGCAAAACATGTGCCGCTTGAGCAGCAGAAACTACACGTGCAATGAGTGTATATAAATGATACGGACACTCACACTAATAAAAATCACCCCAGAAATGCCACGACTTACACCAAAACAAAACGAGCGGGCCCCGTGTATGATACAGATGGGAGCCGCCCATACCCTCATTGCTAGAACTTTTGGTTGCTCCCGTTGTGCTGTAACTAGCCTGATGCAACGTTACAGACACCAAGAACTGGCAAACCCAGGGTAACTACACCCAATAAAGACCGGTACTTGCGTACTTTGCACGATACCTGACACTGACGAATGCCTTTCGTGCTTATAATTAGTCGAAAGACAGTGACCAGGCTCAAGGAATTAGGGCTTACAGACCTTACAGAGGACAGTTATTGACAGCGCAACATCGTCGTCAAAGATTGAGATGGGCCCGGGCTGTACGTCGTTGGCAGCGAGGTCGTGCCGTGTGTTCATTAAGATGCCATGATTTTGCTTATTTGTGGGCAGGCGAGAACATCACTGGTCATCGTTAACGGAAATTTGACAGCTCACTGTTACATGGATGACATTCTTCATCCGATTGCAATACCATTTCTACAACAGCTGCCACGTGATGTCCATTATTAGCGTGACAACGTCAGACCCCATACAGCCCGAATCGTACAGTACGTCCTTGCAGCCAACAACGTCAAAGTCGTGTTCGACAGCCAACCGACAGAAACTGATCCAGGTCCTCCAAGAAGAGGACGTTATCAGACTTCCTTTTTGTATTTGCCCAAGAGTTCTTGCTTGTCTTTTAAGCAGGAGGTGGTCATACACACTATTAATGAATGTATCGTGTCATTGAACTTGAGCGATTGTAGATGCGAGTGCCTTTTGTCTATTACGTTGAAAGTTTGTTTTTGTTACCCCAACTCAATTCGGGCAACTGTCATGCCAATGTCGGATGCTAAATGTGTTTCAGTGTTAATTCCATTAACATGCCGTGATTGTGCTTGAATATTACTATCTACAGTCTGCCATGATGTAACAGCAATATCACTAACTCCAGGTATCCGTAATATCCGCACAATCATTACATATTATTCTCTATAATGCGTTAATCACTGTTGGTCAGATTCTATCGCGAAGGACACCACGTCTTCTGCCTACATTGGGGGATAACTTAGCGTCACATGACAGTAGCGACAGTTTCCACTGAGTAAGGTTAATGAGAGAGGCATCATCCTTTCATGTCCGTCTATATAACTAATGTTCGGAAGTCAGCAGGTGCGATGACAGGTATGGCATGTTAATCAGTAAATGTACATCGCACTGCCTTCACCTGTCAAATCATATTCCATTAGTTGTGTACTCAAGGACCGTTCCCACAAACACATAAGTAAATATATAATCACGTTAATAATAGGTGTTTTCTTTTAGTTTGGGAGTTTCTATAAGTGGGCTTCATTTAAAAGGTCTTTTCTCCAGGTATCGCTTTTTGTGATCAATGCTAATTATAGAGTCTCTCATCCACAATGAGACCATGGTTCACTCATCGAAACTGCCGGGCACAAGAAAGGTTACACCTATGTTTGATAGTGGCTAAAAATGGAACAACCAAGAAATGGTTTTTCGATGGTGATGTATTTCATACAGGTATGATAGTTGTGTTTTAGACCCTAGGCTTGTAGTGCATATTTTCTTTTAACCGTCTGTTGATTTAACCGTCTTGTTTAGGTATCACTTATGACGATGCAGATGAAGATGCAGATAGGATTTTTCTCACCCAATACTTGGATATGTAAGTGCCGATTTATTTGTGTTCCATATGAAGTTATCGTTCCGTTTTAAAAGTGTCCCTATTGCTAGTGATGATCAAATATGTGATAACACGTACTTTAGAAACATAAGATCGATGGAAGATAGTGTGTCGGGCAGGTGTGTCAATTGTTTCACTGGTCAGTCTATATAGCGTGCCAGTTAGATGTGTCAGCTGTGTCACCGGTCAGTGAATAGTGTGCCAGGTAGATGTGTTAACTGTGTCACTGGTCAGTGTATTGTGTGTCGGGTAGATGTGTTAACTGTGTCATTGGTCAGTGTATAGTGTGTCGGGTAGATGTGTCAGCTGTGTCATTGGTCAGTGTATAGCGTATCGGGTAGGTGTGTTAACTATGTCACTGGTCAGTGTATAGTGTGTCGGGTAGGTGTGTTAACGGTGTCACTGGTCAGTGTATAGCGTGTCGGGTAAATGTGTCAACTTAGTCACTGATCAGTGTATAGCGTGTCGGGTAGATGTGTCAACTGTGGCATTGGTCAGTGTATAGCGTGTCGGGTAGATGTGTTAACTGTGTCACTGGTCAGTGTATAGCGTGTCGGGTAGATGTGTCAACTGTGTCACTGGTCAGTGTATAGCGTGTCGGGTAGATGTGTCAACTGTGGCATTGGTCAGTGTATAGCGTGTCGGGTAGGTGTGTAAACTGTGTCACTGGTCAGTGTAGTGTGTCGGGTAGGTGTGTTAACTGTGTCATTGGTCAGTGTATAGTGTGTCGGGTAAATGTGTTAACTGTGTCACTGGTCAGTGTATAGTGTGTCGGGTAGATGTGTCAACTGTGTCACTGGTAAGTGTAGTGTGTCGGGTAGTTGTGTTAACTGTGTCATTGGTCAGTGTATAGTGTGTCGGGTAAATGTGTTAACTGTGTCACTGGTCAGTGTATAGTGTGTCGGGTAGATGTGTCAACTGTGTCACTGGTAAGTGTAGTGTGTCGGGTAGTTGTGTTAACTGTGTCACTGATCAGTGTATAGTGTGTCGGGTAAATGTGTCAACTTAGTCTCTGATCAGTGTATAGCGTGTCGGGTAGGTGTGTCAACTGTGTCATTGGTCAGCGTATAGTGTGTCGGGTAGATGTGTCAACTGTGTCATTGGTCAGTGTATAGTGTGTCGGGTAGATGTGTTAACTGGTTCATTGGTCAGTGTATAATGTGTCGGGTAGATGTGTTAACTGTGTCATTGGTCAGTGTATAGTGTGTCGGGTAGATGTGTTAACTGGTTCATTGGTCAGTGTATAGCGTGTCGGGTAGATGTGTTAACTGTGTAACTGGTCAGTGTATAGTGTGTCGGGTAGATGTGTCAACTGTGTCACTGGTCAGTGTATAGTGTGTCGGGTAGATGTGTCAACTGTGTCACTGGTCAGTGTGTAGTTTGTCGGCAAGATGTGTTACTTGTCAGTGTATAGTTTGTCGGGATATATGTTTTTGCTGGGATTAATTAAAATGATACATTGTCCCAGATAAATGAAATTCAGGCTTAAAGTTTTAAGTTGAAATATTATCCGGTTTTGCAGCTGAATTATTATCTAATCGTGACACAAAGTCTTAGCACCCCTCTCCGCCACACCCACACCCCACCACCACCGCCCCACTCACACCCACACCCACACCCAACCACCGACTGACCCGAGAATATCAAATACCCCGGCCCTTAGATATTACTTAGCAAACATTGACTCTCCCATGTTCACGCATATACTGCGTGACACGAGAGCTAATGAATGATATACCAAAATGAAGAACAGTACTGCAATGGTGACAATGTTGGAGGAACATGCACGTTCAACGACGTCATTGTAGAAAGGTGGCATATCAACCGAGAAACTGACACATTTAATTACAAAACAATATTCCAAGTAACAAACAATATCATAGTTCACACACAATATTTAAAGTTACATAATAATCTTTCTGGAAGATCTGAAAAATGATTTGCAGCGATTGGAATAATGTCAACGATTAAACCTTTTGGTCTTGTTAATACATTGTAGATGTTTTCACAAAAAATGCAATCCATATAAGGTATCATAAACGTAGATGACCAACAACACTATATATGAACAGCTAGCTTGTTGAATACGTTGTATCCTCTGCACAGACACTCGTGCAGTGACCCGCAAAATACAAATTGTAAATATATCTCGCAGTTTTGTACAATTGTCAACGGTGGTATTGTTTTGAAGACGTAGAAAACAATGTATTATCGTGACTTACGCTTCGGAATAAATGGTTTAGAATCATAAATACACTCAGACGTCATCGATCCTGAGTTCATTTATAAACTGTTTGATCTTCACTTTTCGAAGGTCCAAACACTTGGATGTTTCGCAATACAACGTATAATTTTATGGAATCTACTTTCGCCTTTGTGAATGATTATCTGGGATGATGGGACTGAAGTCACAAGACGTGTTGCTGCTCATTTGGTAGTATTCGCAAGGTGTTTCGTCATTTATGAATGACGTCAAAATCGCCGTCATCTCTGACGTCATATATATTGTGATGTCACAGACTGCTTGCAAGATGCTGATGGCGTAACATTATCTGGGGTGCGATGCAAACAGCAAATCGTTAGCAAGCGATGTCCAGCGATTCTCCTTACAACGGGGAGCAAACGTTCAGCCGCTTACAATCGCGCCAATCGTTGTCTGAAGTTGCTTCGATCTCAACCAAAATGGCGGCTGACGGAAGCTTGAGTTTGACAGCGGAACAAGAAATTCTTGACTGGATCAACTGGGAAATGGGCAAATACTTCTTCAAAGTAGTCATCTGTAGTCATACATTCACCTATGCTTGTATCACGTTCTTCATTAGGGCAAGGTAACCAAGCGGAAGTCAGTCGCGCCGCCATTTTGAAACAGTGCGCATGCGATTGGAAGTATTGCAGACCCCGGATGAGCATTGCTTTTGCTTACACTAAGCGATTCGTGGCTTGCAACGTGCTCCTGGACACTTGACCTTGCATCACATCGAAGAGTCCGTGATACAGATCCTCGGAGCCATCTTTATGCGTGACGTCATATAAGGCCTATCAAAACTCGTCATCAGACGACTGGTCTAGGAGCATGATGTCATCTGGTCGGGAAACGCTTGGCTGTGGACATAAAATATAAAGCCCTTTGTGTAATTCTGATCAGTAAATAATTCAAATACATAAATACTGAAGACATTGATTGTACATAGAACCGTGTTTGCGGTAGTCATGCCAATATCTCCGGCGATGACTCCTGATACACGTGTGAATGGAAGTAATTATAGGGCTGGAACATTTTCTTTGTTCACTAATCTGATTGCAGGAGGGGGGACAACTGCCGTCAAGCGTGTTCATTATAATGGGTCAATGTTAAATATTTGGCCTTATTTCCACGTAAGTTCAATAATATCTCTCTGCAATTGTTTCATTACCTCAAACATTTTGGGCCGGAACGGAGATTAATACAAAGTAACACATAAACGATGAAACTAGATCTGGTCGTAGCAACAGATCAATACAAGGGAATCAATAACGATATAATAGCTCTTTGGCTGCGTTCATAGTCATCCCCATGCATGAGTGAATATTAAGTGTTCCTGGTGATGGTCGATACACGAGAAGGGATGGACAGTCGATGGAGCGGGATGTGGGTGATATGGAGCTGGATGTTGGACACAGAAATGATGGAAGAACACGACAGGATGAAGGAGGCAAAGATGGGGTTGGGTGCTGGTCACGGGTGGGTTGGAAGCAAGGATGGGAAGGAAGGCGAGCGAATTGTGGGGTTGGGAGTTAGATGGGGGAGAGGAAAGGGTCAAGGATGGGAGGGATGGCGAGTAAAGAGTGGGGTTGACAGTTGGCCTGTGGGGAGAAGAAGAACAATGATGGAAGGGATGGCGAACCAGGGGTGGGGCTGGGAGTTAGATGGGGGAGAGGTAAGGGTCAAGGATGAGAGGGATGGCGAGCAAAGATAGGGGTTGGCAGTTGGCCTGTGGGGAGAAGAAGAACAGTGATGGAAGGGATGGCGAACCAGGGATGGGGTTGGGAGTTGGTGTGGGGAGAGGAAAGGGTCAAGGATGGGAAGGGATGGCGACACAAGGGCGGGGCTAAGAGTTGGATGGGGTAGAGAAGAAGAACAATGATGGGAGTAATTGCGAGCCAAGGGTCGGGCTAAGAGTTGGAAAGAGGAGGGTGGGTGGGGGAGAGGAGGGGGTCAAGGGTGGTAGGGACGGCGAGTCAGGGGTGGGGTTTTGAGTTGGACAGGGGAGAAGAGAGGGACATGGAAAGGGGTGGCGGAGAGGAGAGATGTGAGCGAAGGTGGGGTTGGGAACAATGATGGGAGGGATGGCGAGCCAGGGTGGGACTGATAGTTGGCCAGGGGAGAGGGTGGAGTTGAGCCAAAGGTGGAGTTGAGCGTTGGGTGGGGGAGAGGAGGGGGTCAAGGGTCGGAGAGATGGCGAGCCAGGGATGGGGTTGGGCATTGGAAAGGGGAGAGGAGGAGAGAGGAGAGGAGAGAGGGGGGTGGGATGCGGACGCAAGGCAGGGATGTGTCACAGGAGTAGTGATAAAGAAAGAAGCGTCGTAAAATATGCACTACATGTACATAAAATCGACTCTCCACAGCAGCATCGACCTGCGTGTTGTCAAGGAGTGAGTGAGTTGGTTTTAACGCCGCTTTTAACAGTATTCCTGTTAGATTACGGAGTGTCAACTTAATGTGGGAGGAAAGGCCGAAGTGATGCAGGTCTGAGATGCTTACGACTTCGGTGATGTAATGTAAAAATCACTATCTGTTAATTCTGCAAGTAGAATCAACGAGTCTCTTCTATGGAAAAATGGATTCAAGTGATTTCTCCGACTTAAAACCATGTTAAGGTTGATATTTAATTTCTCTTTTGCATAACGACATATATACTCAGATAAACACCCATCGTGTGCAAGTCTTACCCACTTTATGCTATGTATCTATGTAAACAATAATCAATGTCGTATGTTGCCTTCCAAATCTCCCCGGAGAGCGGAAGATCCGCGGTTCGATCCCCGGCCGCATCATACCAAAAGACGTTAAAAGATGGTACTTGTTGTTACCCTGTCTGGCGCTCGGCATTAAGGGGATAAAACAAGGACTGGTCGGCTCGGAGTCAGTATACTGTGTCTGAGTGGGGTATTCATGTTAAACTGCGGCATGGTATCTCAGTGAGCTAGCACTATAAATCGTCATCAGTCCGGACTAGTACAAGCAGCCACACAAACACACACACGTACATGCACGTCGCTATGTAAGTGCAATAATCTTGGACGCGACGTTGAACCCCATTTCCCCTCACCTCACCTACAAATCATGCGTTTCATCGTGACTGTGTGAATATGAAAAATATTAGCGAAAAACATGTGGTCCATAATTTGAAATATATTTTTTCCTATTTAATGGTTAATAACACCGATATTCAATCAATAATTATTAGACTAAAGTTTGAAAGTGAAACGCGCATATGAATTATGCCGAATTAGACAAGGTGGGTGCAGATATACCGAGGTGAGTGAGTGAGTGAGTGCCTGACTGGATGACTGAGTGAGTATGGTAGTACGTCGCTTTTAGCAATATTCCAGCAATATCACGGCGGGGGACCTCACACATTGTATCCATGTGGGGAATCGAACCCGGGTCTTCGGCCTGACGAGCGAACTCTTTAACCTCTAGGCTACCCCACCGGGACGAATAGAAGAATGGATGGATTTGGCGGACAGAAAACGAAGATGGTTGCATCTGCTGGAGTGTAGAGGCGTTGGTGTCAAAGGCGACACATAGCATTTCATACAGATCACGTCAAAGTCACGTCAAATTGTCGTCACATTACCAATGATCGGGCAATCATTTCCGATGTGCTTCCTTTACGATGTGGTGAATAGCTATTGCGTCCTATCAGGTATTCCCTCAATGACAGTTCGCTCTTAATAAGTGAAGTTATATACTTACTGGTATCCTGTCTGGAGAACGAATGTCTTCACTGCCCATGCGCGGTATTATTGAGATGTGTACTCAGTCTGAAGCAGTTTTATGCTTCTGTTTATAGATCCGGGTGAGACTATATCCGCAGCTTCCCCCCACTCCCCCCGCCTCAAACACTCCGGGTATCCGGGGCTAACAGTGTCAAGCGAAATGAGTGTGTGTACGACAAAAAAACGTCACGATGCTCATGGCAACAGTTTGTCTGTCTGCTTCATATACGCCGTATACCTGAAATATTGCTGACAGTAATCATAAAACAGGCTTTACTGATTCGTTTAAGTATTTCATAAAATCACGCCAAATATCATGTCCTTCTCTTAACTGTAACGAGACTATTCTCATAAAATTGGCGGCTACAGTGTTCCGAGGGTCAGATTCGGGGATTTCGCGTCACCGTACCCCGATTAAAGTGTCTCGGGGGTCAGGCTCGGTGATTGCGCATCATCGTACCACGATTAAAGTGTTACGGGGGTCAGGTTCGGTGATAAAGTGTCATCGTACCCCGATTAAAGTGTTTCTGGGGTCAGGTTCGGTGATTGAGTATCATCGTACCCCGATTAAAGTGTTTCGGAGGTCAGATTCGGGGATTTCGCGTCACCGTGCCCCGATTAAAGTATTTCGGGGTCAGGCTCGGTGATTGAGTGTCATCGTACCCCGATTAAAGTGTTTCGAGGGTCAGATTCGGGGATTTCGCGTCACCGTGCCCCGATTAAAGTGTTTCTGGGGTCAGGCTCGGTGATTGAGTGTCATCGTACCCCGATTAAAGTGTTTCGAAGGTCAGATTCGGGGATTTCGCGTCACGGTACCCCGATCAAAGTGTCTTGGGGGTCAGGCTCGGTGATTGAGTGTCATCGTATCCCGATTAAAGTGTTTCGGAGGTCAGATTCGGGGATTTCGCGTCACCGTGCCCCGATTAAAGTGTTTCGGGGTCAGGCTCGGTGATTGAGTGTCATCGTACCCCGATTAAAGTGTTTCGGGATCAAGTTCGGGGATTGCGCGTTACCGTACACCGATTAAAGTGTTTCGGGTGTCAGGCTCGATGATTGTGCGTCACCGTACCCCGATTAAAGTGTTTCGGGGGTCAAGTTCGGGGATTTCGCGACATCGTACCCCGATTAAAGTGTTTCGGGTGTCAGGCTCCATGATTGTGCGTCACCGTACCCCAATTAAAGTGTTTCTGGGGTCAGGTTCGGTGATTGAGCGTCACCGTACCCCAATTAAAGTGTTTGGGGTGTCAGGCTCGGTGATTGTGCGTCACCGTACCCCGATTAAAGTGTTTCGGGTGTCAGGCTCCATGATTGTGCGTCACCGTACCCCGATTAAAGTGTTTCGGGTGTCAGGTTCGGTGATTGTGCGTCACCGTACCCCGATTAAAGTGTTTGGGGTGTCAGGCTCGGTGATTGTGCGTCACCGTACCCCGATTAAAGTGTTTCGGGTGTCAGGCTCCATGATTGTGCGTCACCGTACCCCGATTAAAGTGTTTCGGGTGTCAGGTTCGGTGATTGTGCGTCACCGTACCCCAATTAAAGTGTTTCGGGTGTCAGGCTCGGTGATTGTGCGTCACCGTACCCCGATTAAAGTGTTTCGGGTGTCAGGCTCCATGATTGTGCGTCACCATACCCCGATTAAAGTGTTTCGGGGGTCAGGCACGGTGATTGTGCGTCACCGTACCCCGATTAAAGTGTTTGGGGTGTCAGGCTCGGTGATTGTGCGTCACCGTAACCCGATTAAAGTGTTTCGGGGGTCAGGCACGGTGATTGCGCGTCACCGTACCCTGACGACGTCATATGTTGCCCTGAACCACTGCTGTGACTCAGCTACTTGCCGCAGGGACAACTTGCATATTGCTGAGTGTTGCGTTAAACAACATTCGAACACTCACTTGGTGCCGATACTTGAACAGTGATTAATCAATACAGCACCAAGAGTGCGCATGCACGTAACATTATCCCTGACGTCAGATTAGGGAGATTAGGGCATAAAAACCAATAGCAAAGTGACAGTTTTACAAATGCATTTGCCCTTGACATGCGATGCATAGCTTCTGTACTCGCCTCTTGGGGTCTCCGAATTTCATATTGATTTATCAAAAACTTGCCTTCATGGGCCACGTTTTGTATCCAAACGTCGAATTTAAAACGTCAATGGTGAATTATGGCGTAAGGAAAGCAACAAAATCCCGTTTACTTTGTGATACGACTGTTTTCTTATTCCTTAATGTCCTATTATCTATCAGTGCGCAGTAAAACGTCAATGTAACGTCGACAGAAAACCCTTGCATGTTTGATCAACATCATTGTGTCAAATATCGAAATGTTATATTCCATTCGTCGACATTAAACATGAATTCTCAAGATTACGCGTTCAGGGAATTCTATCCACTTCGAGTGGAAACATGTGCGATATGTTATTTTTATTCTATGACATAACTAGATGTGACGTCAATGGGACGAAGACAGCTGACATGGAAGGAATACTACTGACTTTGGAATATATTTTTGCAACATATGGAGAACACATGTAATTTAATGTAAACTTATAGATCTGTATAATGGCAATACTATCCCACTCGGTACCTATCCGTAGAGGTGATTTATAAATCCATCACTCCAACTAGTTTATATCAAAAGAAAATATCTTGTCTCATTTGCCAATTATTTTAAAAGTTGCTTTATGTCTAAGGGAGTAGAAATACCGCTAAGTGACAGTCGAATGAGAATAATTGGGTATGGACCAGTATTGCAGCGATAAACGCCGCCTGGATAAGATGACATGCCAGCAGTCAGGTCACACCTGATCCCCACATTAGACAACTCTGGAGGCAATGAAAGATCGCTAAGGCCCTACTTTGAAGGAAGTCTCAAAATAGACAGTAGCGCACCAGCATGCATTGTATACTCTTCATGGGGGAGCGGTCGTGTTGACTGTTCAGGTGTTTGACAACGTCAACCTCACAAAGAATATAACATGTTTTGGGAATTTTTTTAAATGTCCCAACGAGAACGCTTTGCTACTAAGTGTTTTGGTGTCCAACTGCTTGCCTCCTGATGCTAACATGAGAGAGAGAGAAGGAGAGAGAGAGAAGGAGAGAGAGAGAGAGAGAGGTAGGAGGGAGAGAGAGGGAGAGATAGATAGAGAGAGAGAGAGCTCCCTTAACTTTTGGGGACACAAATATGTAATATGCTACTTATTTATTGAACTTGTGTGAGTTTTCACTGATTTCCCAGGTAGTTCTGTACGTACCGATTTCTGGGTTCACTCTCGCTTTTCACTAGACCTGAGCACAAGTTATAATTTCGTTGACAAACTTGCTAATTGAAGGTTTTCATTGCGACTTTTATGACATAATGTTCTTGCAAAACCCTTCTGTTCTTTGGACTTTAGTTAATATAATAGTCAACGCCAAAGAGTAACCAGTCTTGAAGATCCGCCGAACGAGATTCCAGTGGTGAAGGTTACACGAATGGATCACTGAAAATCATTGGTGACACCAGGTGTTCGCGAAAAGGGAAAGGGTGTCCTGCCCTATCTATAGCTAACCTTACTTTGAGTACAAAGTAACGGGAAGGCCAGAACAGTGTTCTAAGTCTGTTTCGAGCTCGACTAAGCTGTACATCCATATCAATGTTACGTAAATGCCTTTCCTACAATCAGCCAATGTGGTCACGTTGCTGTTCAATATATATAACACGTTAACGCAAGTGAATAACCAGTCGCCGAAACAGACGGGAGTAAAAGACGGAATAGAAGTGCAAATTATCTGAATGTATCACCGAGTATCAACACCCTTCTCGTGAACTTTATGTCAGTAATTTACCTCTTATCTAAATTAGGTTGCTGCTACATCTACCGCTTCTTATCCTGTCAGAATATAGCTTGGCTAGGTAATCAGATTACAGACCATCACACCATCTCATTAATAACCCTCCAGCTCTATAGTGTTTTTTTTCAGTTTATAATAATAACGTCTTATGGCGACGCAGATAACACAGTGACTGCTTGGCGCTTCTCTCGGTTTGGGAAAGGTATACGTATAGAAGAGGATTTTTCTGACATTCATGTTCTTTTACGTCACAGGTCATTACGTTAAAGCAACAAAATAACTACCATTTCACCATTGTCAAATTCTGTTACATAAGTTACAGCAATGTAAGGCCAAAATAGAAACAGAAAATGTTTTTTTGGCATCGGGGCTTCACATTCAATCCTGCGCGTCAGTCCATTGCCAATGAAAACATATTTTTCAAATTCCCTATATCAACGTCAGAGAATATCCAGTGTCCATTTTGAACAGATTCTATTGGGATTAAAAGGGATTATTAGTGGTAAAAATTATAAGATTAGATCACTGAAAATCAGTGATGACACCAGGTGTCAGTTACCTGTATTTACCTGTAACAATGTCCCCTTGTGCCAGTTACCTGTATTTACCTGTAACAATGTCCCCTTGTGCCAAACACCTGTATTTACCTGTAACAATGTCCCCTTGTGTCTTCCACCTGTATTTACCTGTAACAATGTCCTCTTGCGTCAGTCACCTGTATTTACCTGTAACAATGTCCACTTGCGTCAGTCACCTGTATTTACCTGTAACAATGTCCCCTTGTGTCATCCACCTGTATTTACTTGTAACAATGTCCCTTGCGTCAGTCACCTGTATTTACCTGTAACAATGTCCCCTTGTGCCAAACACCTGTATTTACCTGTAACAATGTCCCCTTGTGTCAGTCACCTGTATTTACCTGTAAAAATGTCCCCTTGTGTCAGTCACCTGTATTTACCTGTAACAATGTCCCCTTGTTTCAGTCACCTGTATTTACCTTTAACAATGTCCCCTTGTGTCAGTCACCTGTATTTACCTGTAACAATGTCCCCTTGTGTCAGTCACCTGTATTTACCTGTAAAAATGTCCCCTTGTGTCAGTCACCTGTATTTACTTGTAACAATGTCCCCTTGTGCCAATCACCTGTATTTACCTGTAACAATGTCCCCTTGTGTCAGTCACCTGTATTTACCTGTAACAATGTCCCCTTGTTTCAGTCACCTGTATTTACCTGTAACAATGTCCCCTTGAGTCAGTCACCTGTATTTACCTGTAACAATGTCCCCGTGTGTCAGGCACCTGTGTGTACCTGTAGCAATGTCCCCTTGTGCCAGTCACCTGTATTTACCTGTAACAATGTCCTCGGGTTCCTCTCAGCCACCTTCCTCCTGCGACACACACGTGTGGCGTACGCCGTGACGATAATGAGCATGGCACCAGTTATCCCCACGCCGATCGGGATGAGAACGCTCACCAAGTATTTCTTGTCCTGGTGGAAATTAAAGCAGTAATGAATGACAACGTCCAGATAGAGAGGGGCCTATTTGGGAGAAGGGCACTTATAGGAGTGCTCCAGAAAGCTGAGACGACAACATCGTGATGATGGAGGCGCGGCAGTGGGGGCCATTACTGTGTTCCTTATAAAACATATTATATTGTACATGGCACTGGCCTACATCTGTCGGGACACATCATCATGAACAACAGCATCACGGGAGACGTCCACTACGCCGATATAGTAGAAGGTGAAGGGGGCAGCTAGAGTCTTTGCGCCAGATCCAACTCCACCATGTGCCATGTGTAATATACATATGTATTAAACCTATTAAACCAAAAGCTTGTATCAGCAAAGGTACAAATACGTAAGTCCAATGCAAGTTTATTTCTAAGTGTTGGATCTATGACTTGATGTAAGCTTGATGTCAAAATGTTAAATCTGTGTCAAAATGACGGATCTTTGTCAAAATATTGGATCTATGGTTTGAAAATTATTTATTTAAGGTCTACGTGTTAGGTCAATGATATGTAGGTTACGTGTTAGGTCAATGATATGTAGGTTAGATACATGGTCTAATAATTGTACCTTGGTTCAGAACGTGGTTATAATCAATGTTGGATCTATGGCTGGTATGTTAGTTATATGATCCGTTAGATGTACGATCTGTTATATATGGTATGTAAAAAGTATGTACATTTGAGGTCAAATGTTTGTTAGATAATGACCTGTAAATTAATCTATGTGTGTTAGATCAAACGATCTGTCTCATAATATGCTATGCAAATAGACCCATGTTTGTTAGATATATGATCTGTTGGAAATATGGTATCTAAATTGATTTCTGTATGATAAATATGCGATCTGTAAATTGATATCTCTGTGTTAGCAATATTATAAGTAAATGGTCTACGTTCTAAATATGACGTATGTAGTCTGAATGTCCGATCTATAGTCTGTATGGCAAAACTATGGTCTGAATGTCATGTATATCAAAATAGACAGTGACATGTTCGGTGTTTTTTCGGCGTGACTTGTAAGGATATAACCACTAAGCTCTCCCACCGCCCCTCTTTCATTCAAGGACTTAAACCAAGATCTGGTGTTTGCAATATATGTGTGAATTGGCTGACTGTGTGCAATCATGCCACGATGTCTAGTATCGTTGTCTTTCCAATCACCAATCACTGCTCTGCCATAGATATGACTGAAGTACTGTTGACTACTGCGGCGTCAAACAACATTCACCCCGTCACCCAATCACGTACGTGATAGTAGGCTGGGAGGCGTACAGAAATCGTCCAGACTCGTGTTTCTAAAAGCAATAACGATACATGTAGGCTTGTTATACTTTGTGTTCCAATGGAAGACATCCGTGTTGGTCGATGCATTGCTATGATCACTAACCAGGAAACCATACCTCGGTCATCCACATTCAGACAACACTCTGGGGGTATATAATTACTTGTGTCTGATCTTGCAACAAGATTCACCTTTTCAGGTACACGCAGTAGCCATTATTGGAACAACTAGACGACGTGCGGACGTCACAATATGGCCGCTTCTTCAGATATATCAGCTGATACGTTTAACGTGGGCTGTTTCCAACAATAAACTGATCACGGGGATGTGCTTGTTGCGCTCATATCGCAGTAGCAGCTCCTTCGCGCGGCAATTACTTCCAAGACAGGAGAACATTATATTAGATAGAGCAGATGTATTAATTGTGTCCGGCGGCGGTGATCGTTGACTGCGCTCTGTGGAGATTGTAAGTTGACGCTGCTGGGAACATACATCCGACTGGCTATATGCCGAATTCCCTTTCTAATAGAAGAAACAGAATACGCCATTTTACATAACTAATTGGTGACATGGCATGTGGTCCGGGAAACCAGTCTCGCAGCACTCTTAATTACAAGAGAAATAAAGATGTGCCGGGAATCAGAGCTGACGAAAGAAACCTAATTGTGAACGCGACAGAGGTTGGTATCCGTTGAAACTAGACAGCCTGACGCTCCGTTTGGGGGTTGAGGATGCGATATAAGGAGGGATGGGTGAGGCAAGGGGTGGGTGGAGACAAGGCGATAATGACACAAGCTGAGATAGACACACGGAGAACGACAAAGAGGAGGTGAAGGAGACAGGAGTTCTATATGCAGGAGACAGCAGATACGTGTGGTCAGAGTGCCCTTGGGGTGTCATGGGCGGCCATTGAGATGATCGTGATAAGATTTATGATGGGAGTCCTGACTTTTCATGTGCTTCATCTTCTACTTAATGATGTATTAATAGGAGCGGGAAGATGCAGGAGCAAGGTGTATGGTCTCAGTTAGTAATCTTGTGACAATCAAATTTGTTTCTTACCCGCCATAGAACACTTCCAAAAGGTCCGTCATCAAAGTCTAGAGGATCAGCTGAAATAAGAAAGTCATCATTATACTTCCTAAAACAACATGGAAACAGTAACGACTCCGAAACATCCTGAATGTTCTCTTCGGCCATTTAAATGAGGGACTAAATGGATGTCAGCCATTCAGTCAGTATTTCAGCCACATAGCAAAGATGAATGGCTGTTCTGCTTACAGATGTATAGTTTCAGAGCAAACATTCTGTTTCATGTTTTTTTTAAAAAAGAATGGTCCTTGCAAGTATATACCTCCTTGTGTCAAATAGATGTCGACATACAACTTTTCAGGTCGATTCTACAAATCAGTCATGTATTGATTTTCATTCTGGGTTCATTGGAATTCATTGAACCTTTCTGAGAGTTAGGGCCAAACTGACTTAACTGCAATGAATTTGAACTTTGAACTTACACAAACTGAAAGTCTATTCTTATATTTTTTATATTTTTATTTCGTACTTCGAATGATGTTTATATATAAAATTTCATTTGGTAAGTGTGACCCATGTTTACACTGACGGTAATGCAACAACCAGTTGTATGGCGGGGGGATAGGTTCCCCAAACCGTGCGAACGTTTGCATGGCCAACATGCGCCACATTAACAACAGATATTATTAGTTGTGGTGTCTTCAGTTGCCGTATTCGGTGTCATATTACGTTAGCAGGAAAATATTGAGCGAGGCGTCAGCGATTAGCGTTTGTTATCATTGATAATTTGGCCGATCATTTAAAGATTTTTGTTGAGATGTGTTGAATGCGGTTCGAAGTTAATTAATAGATTGTTGCATCAAAATGGCCGTCGGATCAAGGTGACTGGTGAGATTTTCAAAGTTGTCAATGATCACGTGGCGATTACTGTTTGTCATCGTTGATAATTTTACCGATTATATAAAAGGGCTTATTAAGATGCGTCGAATGCGTGCTGAAGTAAATTAAAAGATTCTTGCAAAGTGTTGTTAACTGTCGTTGTCAGTCGAGTCACTGAGTGTAGTTAGAAGGTGCATTTTCTTCAGAAGGATAGATCGTAGCTGGAATATTCGATCATGGACATGCAGTCTGACATTTCCAATGTATGCAAAACAGTTCAAGATAAAAGTGTTATATAGTCAGAAACAAATGTTCTGTGTTTATTCATGCTGGAGAATGCCTTGGGGTTTCCCCGGGAACGCGATCGTCCGCTGGTGATGACGTTATTTAAAAAATACAGTCTCGTTCAAAATACCGTCCCGTCAAAATGTAATTATTACGCTTACGAAAGATAGTTTCCTGATCATCTGACGAGAATAACGTCAATGGATAAAACATATATCCTGGAAACTCAAATATTAAAAAAAAATATTGTCATTGTGTACGACTTTCGTCTTTCAGACGAACAGTAATTTCAAAATCATTTAAAAGGGAAATCAGTTTAAAATAGCCTTTTTGCTTATACACTGATTTTATCCGGACAATGATCTAGTTCGACAATGATACGGATGGGGCGAGATGAGATGGGTTTCAACGTCGCATTCAAGATTGTTGCACTTCTAGTGCGACGTGTCTGTACGTGTGTGTGTGGCTGCTTGTGCGAGTTCAGCCTAAGTTTAACACGAACACCCCACCCAAACACGTTACACTGACTCCAAACTGACCATTCCTTGTTATCTCCCCTTAATGCTGACGCCACCAGGCAGAGTAACAACAAGTACCAATGGTTAACCTCTTTTGGTATGATGCGGCCGGACAATATCACATAGAAACAAGCCATGTCCAGCAATATCACTGCGGGGTACACCAGAAATGGGCTTCACACATTGTACCAATGTCGGGAATCGAACCTGGGTGCTCGGCGTGATGATCGAACACTGTAACCACTTGGCTACCCGACCGTCCTCTCTCAAAATCGAAAAAAGTAACGAAAATCTGCTTATACTATTTTCAAAAGTAAAATTCATGGAAGGAATGTCATAATGTTTTTGGGGGTTATTTTTTTTCTAACTGATAAAGTGTCAAATGTATTTTATTGTTTTATTAGCGTTTATATATGCAATGGGTAGATATAGTTTTTATATTGCTGACGAAGAATACAATATTGCTCATTCTAGGCCACCCAGATATAGTGTGATGCGGCTGCTTGTGACACAAAGTCCCATTCATCCACTCATAGGATCAACGTCTTGCTGCCTCGCTCTCTCTTCTAGCAAGTTAAGCTCCTAGGATCCCAGTAGACGAGAACAGTCTCCAGGATGAGGCTGTGTGTTATAGCGATCAATGTACTGATGATTGTTATCTCGCTGACACAGTCGCGAATATTAGTATTCCTACATAATTCAATTTTTCTGGTAGATTTGCACAGCAAATGTGGTTACCTCTGTCGAAATCATGAAATATCCAAAGCGATATTGGCTGATCGATCGTGGAATGAGAATGTTATAGAGTGTTGGGGTGGCCATCGGGGCTGATTTGTGCGACTACAGGGCTGTGGATGCGAGTCCCTTTATGTGATGATTGAAGAGCCACACTGATAGGATCGGATCAAGTCCAGGCACTCTCATCACACAAACATCTTTGAAGTAGTAAAGACAAGATTTCTGTAATTAAAAGATGTGAACTGTGTTTGGACATCTCCCTTGTTTGTTTAAGGCTGGTAACCACAATGATTGAATTGGCTTCCAACACAGACAAGGACCCCTTCCAATCTCGTTGGTTCATCTTGCAGGCCAAGACCCCTGGCTTTCCACCATAGACAAATATCAACTTCCAACTCGCTGGTTTCGCCTTGCAGGCCAAAACCCCTGGCTTTCGTACATAGACAATGATCCTCTACATAACTCGCTGGCTTCGTCTGGCAGTCCAAGACCAAAGGCTTATAATTGACTGCCGTGGTGCACGTAGCTGGCGCACGTCATTTACTGTAATCCTAGAAATAATGTACACGGGTTTAACGATAATATCCTGCATTCGGAGTGAAACATTGTTATAAAACTGTCTGATAGTTAACTGCAATCTAGCATCTACCTTGAATCTGTTAACATTATGTTGATCTGTCTCTGGGGATGCTAAGTCTAACTTCGGTGTGGGGAATTGTTAGCATGCCTCTCACGTTTTATTTAGATCTGGGGAATTGTCATTTAACCGCAACAACACATCTAATTTGGGATCTGGTGAATTGCTGTATATCTGAAACCTCACATCTGACTTAAGTTTGTACTCGTTGCCCTGAGCAACCGTCCTCGACATTCCGACTAGATGTTTTAGCCCTGGGGCCTCAGGATCAGACACCTCGCTGTTCAACATTAGTACAATTCGAGATGTTCATTCCTACGGCTTTTGATGTTAGATTCTGTGTCTTGTCTGACTGTGTTTATTCATGGTTCCACAACAGGTGGTTGGTGCCATGATAAAGTACTATGACAAAGACTGTCATGCTGCAGCTCCACGTCAGAGGTTGCCATGCTGGAGCTCCACGGCAGAGGTTGTCATGCTGGAGCTCCACGGCAGAGGTTGTCATGCTGCAGCTCCACGGCAGAGGTTGCCATGCTGGAGCTCCACGATATATGTTCTCATTCTTCCGCTCCACGTCAGAGGTTGTCATGCTGGAGATCCACGATATATGTTCTCATTCTTCCGCTCCACGTCAGAGGTTGTCATGCAGAAGCTGTAAGATATATGTTCTCATTCATCTGCCCCACGTCAGAGGTTGTCATGCTTGAGCTCCACGATATATGTTCTCATTCATCTGCTCCACGTCAGAGGTTGTCATGCTTGAGCTCCACGATATATGTTCTCATTCTTCCGCTCCACGTCAGAGGTTGTCATGCTGCAGCTCCACGTCAGAGGTTGTCATGCTGGAGCTCCATGATATATGTTCTCATTCATCTGCTCCACGCCAGAGGTTGTCATGCTTGAGCTCCACGATATATGTTCTCATTCTTCCGCTCCACGTCAGAGGTTGTCATGCTGGAGCTCCATGATATATGTTCTCCCGCTCCCGCTCCACGTCAAAGGTTGTCATGCTGGAACTGCACGATATATGTTCTCATTCTTCCGCTCCACGTCAGAGGTTGTCATACTGCAGCTCCACGATATATGTTCTCATTTATCGGCTCCACGTCAGAGGTGGTCATGCTGGAGCTGCAAGATATATGTTCTCATTCTTCCGCTCCACGTCAGAGGTTGTCATGATGCAGCTCCACGGCAGAGGTTGTCATGCTGGAGCTCCACAGCAGAGGTTGGCATGCTGGAGCTCCACGATATATGTTCTCATTCTTCCGCTCCACGTCAAAGGTTGTCATGCTGGAGCTCCACGATATATGTTCTCATTCTTCCGCTCCACGTCAGAGGTTGTCATGCTGGAGCTCCACGATATATGTTCTCATTCTTCCGCTCCACGTCAGAGGTTGTCATGCTGGAGCTCCATGATACATGTTCTCATTCTTCCGCTCCACGTCAGAGGTTGTCATGCTTGAGCTCCACGATATATGTTCTCATTCTTCCGCTCCACGTCAGAGGTTGTCATGCTGGAGCTGCAAGATATATGTTCTCATTCTTCCGCTCCACCTCAGAGATTGCCATGCTGGAGCTCCACGATATATGTTCTCATTCTTCCGCTCCACGTCAGAGGTTATCATGCTGGAGCTGCAAGTTATATGTTCTCACTCTCCCGCTCCACGTCAGAGGTTGTCATGCTGGAGCTGCAAGATATATATTCTCATTCTTCCGCTCCACCTCAGAGATTGCCATGCTGGAGCTCCACGATATATGTTTTCATTCTTCCGCTCCACGTCAGAGGTTATCATGCTGGAGCTGCAAGTTATATGTTCTCACTCTCCCGCTCCACGTCAGAGGTTGTCATGCTGGAGCTGCACGATATATATTCTCATTCTTCCGCTCCACCTCAGAGATTGCCATGCTGGAGCTCCACGATATATGTTCTCATTCTTCCGCTCCACGTCAGAGGTTATCATGCTGGAGCTGCAAGTTATATGTTCTCACTCTCCCGCTCCACGTCAGAGGTTGTCATGCTGGAGCTGCAAGTTATATATTCTCATTCTTCCGCTCCACCTCAGAGATTGCCATGCTGGAGCTCCACGATATATGTTCTCATTCTTCCGCTCCACGTCAGAGGTTATCATGCTGGAGCTGCAAGTTATATGTTCTCACTCTCCCGCTCCACTTCAAAGGTTGTCATGCTGGAGCTCCACGATATATGTTCTCATTCTTCCGCTCCACGTCAGAGGTTGTCATGATGCAGCTCCACGGCAGAGGTTGTCATGCTGGAGCTCCACAGCAGAGGTTGGCATGCTGGAGCTCCACGATATATGTTCTCATTCTTCCGCTCCACGTCAAAGGTTATCATGCTGGAGCTCCACGATATATATTCTCATTCTTCCGCTCCACGTCAGAGGTTGTCATGCTGGAGCTCCACGATATATGTTCTCATTCTTCCGCTCCACGTCAGAGGTTGTCATGCTGGAGCTCCATGATACATGTTCTCATTCTTCCGCTCCACGTCAGAGGTTGTCATGCTTGAGCTCCACGATATATGTTCTCATTCTTCCGCTCCACGTCAGAGGTTGTCATGCTGGAGCTGCAAGATATATGTTCTCATTCTTCCGCTCCACCTCAGAGATTGCCATGCTGGAGCTCCACGATATATGTTCTCATTCTTCCGCTCCACGTCAAAGGTTGTCATGCTGGAGCTGCAAGTTATATGTTCTCACTCTCCCGCTCCACGTCAGAGGTTGTCATGCTGGAGCTGCAAGATATATATTCTCATTCTTCCGCTCCACCTCAGAGATTGCCATGCTGGAGCTCCACGATATATGTTCTCATTCTTCCGCTCCACGTCAGAGGTTATCATGCTGGAGCTGCAAGTTATATGTTCTCACTCTCCCGCTCCACGTCAGAGGTTGTCATGCTGGAGCTGCAAGATATATATTCTCATTCTTCCGCTCCACCTCAGAGATTGCCACGCTGGAGCTCCACGATATATGTTCTCATTCTTCCGCTCCACGTCAGAGGTTATCATGCTGGAGCTGCAAGTTATATGTTCTCACTCTCCCGCTCCACGTCAGAGGTTGTCATGCTGGAGCTGCAAGATATATATTCTCATTCTTCCGCTCCACCTCAGAGATTGCCATGCTGGAGCTCCACGATATATGTTCTCATTCTTCCGCTCCACGTCAGAGGTTATCATGCTGGAGCTGCAAGTTATATGTTCTCACTCTCCCGCTCCACGTCAAAGGTTGTCATGCTGGAGCTCCACGATATATGTTCTCATTCTTCCGCTCCACGTCAGAGGTTGTCTTGCTGCAGCTCCACGATATATGTTCTCATTTATCGGCTCCACGTCAGAGGTGGTCATGCTGGAGCTGCAAGATATATGTTCTCATTCTTCCGCTCCACGTCAGAGGTTGTCATGCTGGAGCTCCACGATATATGTTCTCATTTATCGGCTCCACGTCAGAGGTTGTCATGCTGGAGCTGCAAGATATGTGTTCTCATTCTTCCGCTCCACCTCAAACTGTGGGGTCAGGCAACACGCATGGCTAGAACTGTGGAGTCAGAGAACAAGCATGGCAAGAACTTTTGGGTCATGGAACAAGAATGGAAGGAACTGTGGGGTCAGGGAACAAGCATGGCAAGAGCTGTGGGGTCAGGGAACAAGCATGGCAAGAGCTGTGGGGTCAGGGAACAAGCATGGCAAGAGCTGTGGGGTCAGGGAACAAGCATGGCAAGAGCTGTGGGGTCAGGGAACAAGCATGGAAGGAACTGTGGGGTCGTGGAACAAGCATGGAAAGAACTGTGGGGTCAGAGAACAAGCATGGCAAGAACTGTGGGGTCAGGGAACAAGCATGGCAAGAACTGTGGGGTCAGAGAACAAGCATGGAAGGAACTGTGGGGTCGTGGAACAAGCATGGCAAGAACTGTGGGGTCGTGGAACAAGCATGGCAAGAACTGTGGGGTCAGGGAACAAGCATGGAAGGAACTGTGGGGTCAGGGAACAAGCATGGAAAGAACTGTGGGGTCAGAGAACAAGCATGGCAAGAACTGTGGGGTCAGAGAACAGGCATGGCAAGAACTGTGGGGTCAGAGAACAAGCATGGAAGGAACTGTGGGGTCGTGGAACAAGCATGGAAGGAACTGTGGGGTCGTGGAACAAGCATGGCAAGAACTGTGGGGTCAGGGAACAAGCATGGAAGGAACTGTGGGGTCGTGGAACAAGCATGGCAAGAACTGTGGGGTCGTGGAACAAGCATGGCAAGAACTGTGGGGTCAGGGAACAAGCATGGAAGGAACTGTGGGGTCGTGGAACAAGCATGGCAAGAACTGTGGGGTCAGGGAACAAGCATGGAAGGAACTGTGGGGTCGTGGAACAAGCATGGCAAGAACTGTGGGGTCGTGGAACAAGCATGGAAGGAACTGTGGGGTCAGGGAACAAGCATGGAAAGAACTGTGGGGTCAGGGAACAAGCATGGAAGGAACTGTGGGGTCAGGGAACAAGCATGGAAAGAACTGTGGAGTCAGGGAACAAGCATGGAAGGAACTGTGGGGTCATGGAACAAGCATAGAAAGAACTGTGGGGTCAGAGAACAGGCATGGCAAGAACTGTTGGGTCATGGAACAAGAATGGCATGAACTGTGGGGTCAGAGAACAAGCATGGCAAGAACTGTGGAGTCAGGGAACAAGCATGGAAGGAACTGTGGGGTCAGGGAACAAGCATGGAAGAAACTGCAGGTTCAGGGAACACTCATGGCAAGAATGGCAAGAACGGCAGGCTCAGGGAACAATCATGGCAAGAACTGTCGGGTCGAGAAACAACCATTGCAAGACCTGTGGGGACAGGTAACAAGCGTGCCAAGAACTGTGGGGTCGGGGAACAAACATTGCAAGACCTGTGGGGTCAGGGAACAAGCATGCCAATACCTGTGGGGTCGGGGAACAAGCATGGCGGAACAATCATGACAAGAAGTTACGGAACCATCATGGTTCGAACGATCGAGTTACGGAACAAGGATGGCAAGAACTGTCGGGTAACGGAACAAGCATTGCAAGAACTGTCGGGTAACGGAACAAGCATCACCGGAGGATACGGATCCACGAGGGGCAGGACTCTCTCATTAGCGAACTGCGGCGATGAGGCTTGCCTGACTACGAAATGAACACGGGATTAGTAGACGTGGCATGCAGCAACCCTCCATAGCATCCCACTATAGACTTCCAAACAACAGCGTGGCCCTAATTGATGGCTATCTCAGCGGAGGAGCAATTTCCACTTAATTAGGGCATTTAAGTTACTGGCACATTTTTCTCGTATCAGTTTGATGAGATGTCCCATCGGTTTCATTCCACAGAAGAATGAGGTCAATAACACTGGCAGACTGATCAATCAGCAGTGTGTGTTGATATGGGTCTGTTAATACACGTATATCCCAACAACCAGGACCACGTCGGCACCTCCACTAAGTGAACAGAAATCTTCACGCATTAGCCTCCCCTTCTATATTTAACCATTGTTCATCTCAAAGTTCCAGCTACATGCTAAGTGTTCCTATTGCCCTCTATCCCCAGATTCCGATTATCCCAACTCTAAGCTACATGTTTAGATTATCCCCTATCCCCAGATTCCGATTATCCCAGCTGTAAGCTACGTGTTCATATTATCCTCCATCCCAAGATTCCGACTATCCCAAAGTCCCAACTGTAACCTACGTGGTCATATTATCCTCTATCCCAAGATTCCGACTATCTCAAAGTCCCAACTGTAAGCTACGTGTTCATATAATCCTCCATCCCAAGATTCCGACTATCCCAAAGTCCCAACTGTAAGCTACGTGTTCATATAATCCTCCATCCCAAGATTCCGACTATCCCAAAGTCCCAGCTGTAAGCTACGTGTTCATATTATCCTATCTTCCGCACTACTGTCGGGTGTATCTTCCGCCTGATTAAACAGTGCGCATCAACCACTTTAAAGGCACCTTCTTCGACGCTACTGTCTGGGATGAGGTTGTTATCAGTCCCTGTACACATTACACGAACATGCACTGATATTCATGAGTTGGTACCCGAGAAGATCCGGGTTAGAAGTGATGTTCAGAAACCCATGCTTGTCGTAGGAGGCCACAGACAGGATCGCTGACTTGGTTGATGCATGTCATCATATCTCAATTGCGTAGGTCAATGCTCATGATGCCAATCACTGGATTGTCTGGTCCAGACTCGATGGTTTACAAACCGACGTCATATAGCTGGCATATTGCTCAGTGTGGCGTTCAGCAACAAACAAATAAACAAATTTCATACAAACATATTTTTTTAGATTTCCATTTGTAATAGGATTCAGACAACAGGCATGATGATTAGTTAAAATCTTTTTTCCCCAATCTTTGAATTCCAAACTGTAATGTTTCGAAGTTTATACTTACTCCTTAATCAGGTGGATGAAGGAGTAAGTTTAGGGGCCGAAACTTTGCATGTCTCATAAGAAAGGAAATTGACATCCCTTTGTGTTTTACCTCTAATTGCCATTCAAAGACAAGTAAAGTGGCATTCATAAAATATTCCTCCAGGAATCATTGGAACTTTAGGAATGGTGCGTATTCGCCTGAACTCGAAATATCGACTTTACCGAATTATATTTTATTCCCAAACCGCAGATTTTAGCATTATTTTCCAAATGAATATGGATGTAAATATGTCTAGAGCACATCGTATCTTATCAAAGCAGAGAACGTAATGGATTTATTCGGTATTACGCGTTTTGCCATACAACTGATTCACAGCAATACAAACATGAATATAAAACGTTAACATCAGATAATAACCAGTTTTGATTATCCACCAAAACACATTCCATTGGATGTAAAAGGAAAATCATATGAATGGATAACTGAAAATCAGTGATGACAACCCCCCCCCCCCCCCCCCCCCCCCCCCCCAGCACCCGGTAATCAAACAGCAGACACGATAGAGTGTTTACTGATTTTGTTAAAAATAAAAACGATATGATAATGTTCAGTTACGTCTACTGTGTACAAGTGCAGATATTCTGTTACATGTAAAGGATCATCTTGCATCTTGCGTGTCCACTACCCTGAATCGAAACCTGAAGACTTTGATAAAAAGGCTAATGGACGCTCTTGCCTCGGGAAAATGGTAAAGGACCGACCATTTGATATTTTGGGGTTTGGATTTTGTATAGAGACTAGATATTGTATCAGATACAGCTGCAAACACAGACATCTTTTTAATTAAAACCATGAGCCGAAATATTTTTTTCTAAAACACATTTCAATGATGTAATTTTTGTGCCAACAATTGTTTTTCAACAGTCTGAAGCACAATTATTTTCTTCAAGAATTTTCAGGGACATTTATTTTTAGAGATAATATCACAGCCCTACTACCCCCTATCCCTATCCCCATCCCCAAGAATATCACATGGTCGGTCCCTGACTAAACACTTTCTTTTATTTTAAATATGTAAATATAAATTCTTACCTAAACTATTGGGCGTGGCATGTCCTACCCGGAGATGCTGCATGAACCCCGTGAAGTGTCGTACCAAATACTCGTACTGCGCTTTTGTCATATGAGGCCGTGGTTTCTTGGTCCTGGTGACTGGATTGTCTTTCTTTGCTTGTGACGTTAAATTGGTAGTAGTTGAATTTTCATAAAATAGGTCAAAAGATTCTGTAGTTGCGTTGTGACTTACACTGGAACTGTTATCAATATTTGGCTTGCTTTCTGTAATATTTGTATTGGAAACTTCTTTTGATGTTGTTTCTGTCATCATCCTTGATGTTGTTGCTGGTGACGTTTCCGCTGTCGTCGTCGATGTCGTTACTGTTGTATTGTGGTCGTTGGTGTACACCCTTGTGTCATTTACTTCAATATCAACATCACTCATATTCCCTGAACAGTTGGTGCATGCGATTTCAATCTCTGATTCATTCCCATTAATGGTTTTGTCTGGATGCTTAATAGTCCTCTCATCAGCAGCTGTGACAAAATTGTCATGTGAGGAAGTCGATGTTGTTGTATTATCCCACATCGTGACGTTCCCAGCGGAGGCAACGTCCCAGTGCACGTGTACATGAAGGACCACTACCAGCAACACCGCCACCCAATGTCCTCTGAACAACTGCATCCCAAGATTCTTCATTCGTGCAATCTGGTCACACAATTATGTACAATAGATAGCTTGCATATATCAGTAGGTGATGGTTCACACCTCCTTGTCCTAGGCCGAAAGATCACCTTTTTAATGTCGATCTCTCTTGCTTTCGTGGACCAAAGGATCACCTGTAGATCAATCTTGCTTTCGTGAACTGAAGGATCACCTACATAATGTTGACCACAATCACGTCTGTTCTAGACCAAAGCATGACTAACTTGGTGTTTTGAAAAACGAAGACCGCTTGTGTGGCGTTTCCTTGCAACACAATATCGCTTACACGAGGCTGCTCTAGAAACAGACATCAGTACAAGTTCCTTCACACACAAGAAGCGACCCTGGAAGAACAAAAGACACTTTTGCTACAGAGATGAAAAAAATGCGTGTTTAAAATGACAACTATTCTATTGAACAGAAGTAGAAAAATGCAAATCAAAAAACGAACGCTGTTTGTCCTCGGGGATAGAACTAGGTTGTGTATAGATACTGATAATTGATATCCTTATATGGATGACAGCAAGATACTGTCCGCGTATATATAATTATGGTGTACCAAGTACACATGAATGGGGATATATATTTTATCAGATTTAAGATGCCTTTAAAAACATGAATGTAAAAAGATGCTGTCGACGTGTTTTTTTTACTGAAAGGTTCCTCTCCACGAGGGTGAAACCAAGATGCCTTATGTATCTCTCAAAACTCACCGTTCACATAACAACAAGGCTTCTTTACCATATGATCCTGAATAATGTCCACTTTACCGTTAAATATTATGGCAAACAGTTCCGTTACTTGGGTGATACAAGAAGTTGACCACACTGATAGTTGAAAAACGGCTCATAAACGATCAAAGAAGTCCTTTATAATAAGTCAGTCCATTAACATTCCTCAGGCTTGTTGGTGCAGGGATGCTATGGGTGAGTGAGTATGGTTTTACGCCGCTTTAGTAATATTCCATCAATATCATGACGGACACTCCTGAAATGGGCTTCACATATTGTACCCAAATGGGGAATCGAACCCGGGTCTTCGGCGTGACGTGTGACCACTTCAACCACTCGGCTACTCGACCAGCTGTGAGAGCTGGTTTACTGGGTATTTCATAACAAGTAAGGCCACTCCTCTTTAGCCGTGGAAGATATCTTACAACCGCTCATTACAACACATCAACGTGGCGTCAGCTATCAGCCGCACAACAAATCACACAACACAGACAGGTGCGCGGCAACAGGACTAAATGAAATTGCCGGATAAACTTCAGTCATCTGACAGTTGGCAGTCCTTTTATCCATGTAGGGCATCTTGCCGCAACCCAAAGAAATGATGGGGATACATTGCCTTTTATTGGCAGTGGCAGGAAGGGGGTTGGTGTAGAATCGATAACAGCACATATACCGAAATGAGAGGCATATTATATGTGACTGGTGAAAGCACAAGAAGAGTACTTGATGAAACAGGCGCTATCGGTATAAACGTGATATGGTAGAGTTGATCTCATCATCCTAAAGAACATTAGAGGTGATAAAGGTTCCCATCGGTAGTAAATCACGAGCACGTTTTAAACTGATTTGATACCCCGCAGTGTTCAAACTGATTCACGGTTCAAATTAAATGAGGATGTCACTTTCTGATAGTCATGTTTTACGTTTGGTTCAGTCGATTAGTTTTGTGTGATATAAAGTGTAGTCGTGCTATTCAGTGAACCTGAACATAATCTTGTAGAACATTGGGATTGATATCTGAATGTCATTTGCACTTTGGGCATATGAAGCTCGTTTCCAAAGGTCGAGATCGCGAAAATGTGAGATCGCGAGAATGTCCCTTACAGTATTCCATTGTCTTCTGTCCATGACCTAATTGGAGCATGCAAACAACTACAAATAACGCATGCGGTGTGAGCCTTGAAGACGATCAGTTACTGAAATGTCCACAGCGTCTGAGAAAAACCCAACACATTTGTTGTCAGTATATTTGAAATATTATGCACATATACCAAACTGTCAAATTAATCACATTCTGAATGATCAGACAAGCACCAGCACTGGTTGTTTTTTTATCATCTACAACTGCCGGCAGGAAAATATACATACGTAGGCTTGGTTATATAAGCGTGTTTCTTATGACTGGCTGTAGTTAACGAAACAGGTATTATTAGAGTTGATTTAAAACAGCTGTGCGCCAACATTGGTATTGCAACATTGCGATTCTTCTTATTATTCAAAGTTTCCGAAAGGACTTGCATTGTGCATTTCATTGTCAAATAATGCCTAGATGATAAAAAATAATAATATTAAAATTGTCAAAACAAGAAAACAACATGTCTAGATAATCAGATTCCCGAAACTGCCGAAACAGTGAAGTATGGGGACGTCTTATGATGTGAATCTAATGGTACTATGTTTGTTTGTTGTTTAAAGGGCAAATAAAGTGAACAGAATGATTCCATGTTTTTGCAAATATCAGTTTTCCTAGATACATTACGTCAATTTCTGAGAGAGAGAAAAATTCATAAGATTCGTAGAAAATATTGACATGTCCAAGCGAAAGTCATGAAATCACACGCTACGCAATCGGCTTCAAAAACAAACCTATTTGCAGCGGGGACAACCGTTTTCATAGGCTGTTATGCTTGCCGCGTTTGTTTATCTCGTGATTATTAGCCGTTATACATATACAAATGTACTGTTTCTTCTATTTCTGTCAATACATTGTTGTATGTGTGACACGACCCTTGAGCTTGACGTTGTGAACACTAATGATGGGAAAACATCAGATGCCATCAGCCCTAATTCCATAAAAATGAATTCTGTCAGGGATTAATCCCCTGAGTGAAAAACTGAAGGCATATTCAGTGATTTTGCTAAGGTGATGTAAGTTGTGGACGCGGTAATCAAATGGATGAGCAGACAAAAAAGACGTGTATTACAAAATCCGAGGCAGAAACAGTCAGGCTGGGCGTCGGCTTAATCGTCATGATAGTATCTGTTAAAATTGCTCAGCGCGTCAAACACCGGGAACCCGTTTTAACCCCAGTTAGGCGATTCCTCCCGGTGGCGGACTATTTGGTTTCGGGAACGATTTCGCCTGTCGTATTTTATCGTCTCTTTTACGCTATTTCCGTTTTCCAAATTTAATTTTGGTCAAGCATTTGTATTTCAGTATGCAAAGCTGCTATGTTGACTTAACTTGCCCTCTAACGCCGTACTATAGTCAAGCTATATGACAATGGTCTGCAGACAATCGTGTCTGGACCAAGCAATCAAGTGACTGATATCATGAGTATCAATCTATGCAATTGAGTCAGCGAGTCTGACGTCCCGATCCCGTCAGTCGCCTGTTACGACAAGCATGGGTTGCTGAAGACCGGTTCTAATCCGGATCTTCATGAGTGAGTGAGTGAGTTGGGTTTAACGCCGCTTTTAACATTATTCCAGTTATATCACGGCGTGTCAGCTTAATGTGGGAGGAAAGCCCGAAGTGATGCAGGTCTCAGACGTTTACCACTTCGGTGAAACCCACGAGCACGGGTATGGTGCTGACAAGCCTAGAAACATAATTGGGGCGAACCGGATCTTCATGAAGAAAGGCATGTGGGTGATTTAGATTTACGTCGCTTTGGGCAGGAGATGGGCTTGGTGCATCACAGGGATCATGATAAGGAGAAGTTTGATTCGAATCTGCTATCATCGAATCCCTGCACACACAAGGGACGCAATTATTGGCAATAATGGAAGGGGGCGGTCGGGTAGCCTGGTGGTTAAAGCGTTCGCTCGTCACGCCGAAGACCCGGGTTCGATTCCCAACATGGGTACAATGTGTGAAGCCCATTTCTGGTGTCCCCCGCCGTGATATTGCTGGAATATTGCTAAAAGCGGCGTAAGACCATACTCACTCACTCACTCACTATAATGAAAGGAGTTTTGTCATGATATGTACGGACATGACTATTCATCTTCATAAGTATTTATATGACATCTTCAGACATGAATAACGCAATGACATACCCAGACATGGGTAATGAAATATGAAACATCAATGCAACAGTCTTGATTATCCGCCGAAACAGATTCCAACTGGCGTAAAGGACAAAATAACTGTGAAAACTATATGAATAGATGACTGAAAATCAGTGATGACACAGGTGTTCGCGAAAAGGGTAAGCATGTCCTGCTGCACCTGTAGCACCGGCCAGTCACACAATTTGTATCAGAAACGTAACTATGTATTTATTGCCTTGGGCTGCCTGTAAACAAACCAAGACATCTCAAGACACGGTAACAACAGGACATGTATGTCATGAGTAGAGGCCCGTAATGACATGGCATCAAGAGAGTTTGAAAGTTATTTGTGTTTCAAGAACGTGCATTTATTTCGATACACTTTACAGAGCAGAAATTCTGCGAACCAGCGTGCTAGACCCTGGAGGCAGCGCAACCTCGCATGTCAATGGTGTTACCACATGGTGTCAATAGTCATGCGAATGTGCAGCTAAACATTGTTCAAAGGACAGAGAGCGTTGTGTTGGTGTAGCCTACACGGTTTAGCCCCAAAGGGCAGATAGGGTTATGTTGTTGAAGCCTACTCGGTTTAGCCCCAAAGGGTAGATAGCGTTGTGTTGGTGTAGCCTACACGGTTTAGCCCCAAAGGGAAGATAGGGTTATGTTGTTGTAGCCTACCCGGTTTAACCCCAAAGGGGCGACAGCTTTGTGTTGTTGTAGCCTACCCGGTTTAACCCCAAAGGGGCGACAGCTTTGTGTTGTTGTAGCCTACCCGGTTTAACCCCAAAGGGGCGACAGCTTTGTGTTGTTGTAGCCTAGTACCCAGTTTAACCCCAAAGGGTAGATAGCGTTATGTTGTTGTAGCCTACCCAGTTTAACCCAAAGGGTAGATAGCATTGTGTTGTTGTAGCTTACCCAGTTTAACCCCAAAGAGACGATAGCGTTGTGTTGTTGTAGCTTACCCAGTTTAACCCCAAAGGGTAGATAGCGTTGTGTTGTTGTAGCCTAGTGCCCAGTTTAACCCCAGAGGGTGGATAGCAATGTGTTGGTGTAGCCTACATGGTTTAACCCCAAAGGGGCGACAGCTTTGTGTTGTTGTAGCCTACATGGTTTAACCCCAAAGGGTAGATAGCGTTGTGTTGGTGTAACCTACTCGATTTAACCCCAAAGGGACGGTGGCGTTGTGTTGTTGTAGCCTCTCGGTTTAACCCAAGAGAGACGATAGCGTTGTGTTGTTGTAGCCTACCCGATTTAAACACAAGGGACGATAGCGTTGTGTTGATGTAGCCTACTCGGTTTAACCCAAAGGACCATATTTGTGTAGCGTAGCCAAAGTACCGTCATATGTTAGTGGTGATGTTGTAGAGTTGTCGTGTCACCCTCGTTGATGTGGTGGTGTTCAAGTCGTCGTGCCGACTGATAGTGTGTAATCCATTCCTTGATCTAGGATATGTCAGGCCGGGAATGACTGCGTATAATGTATTGCTGGGGCTGGCCGTTTCTGAGACGTGTGGCTGGCGAGTTGAGCCCACACATACGTGTTGCAACAGGAAGTCAGAAGGTTGGAGTCGCAATATCCACTAATATCCGGGTTATTGGAAGAAAAACTTACATCTTGTGTATGTCTGACATAAAAAAGGCTACAATCCGCCGATGTGATGCCCCAACTGTGACTGGAGTCGGGTTAATGGAAAACAATAGGAAGTGCCGTGTGCTGTTGTGTAATTGGATTTTTTAATGTGTGTAAAAGGAAGGTGTTTGTGACAAGTCTAAGGAAAAAACTCGAGGTTGTTCTTTATGCTCTTGGAGTTATTTAATGTAAGATCTACGAAAAGGCTTCTGTAATGTCACTTCGACAGTGTCTCTTACGATATATCTAATGCATACATAATGTCCATCCTCTATATCTCCAGGACGCCCATTTCAGTAAAGCTACACTAACCCCTGGTTCCATACCCGAGGTTCTCGCGATCTCAAGTTACCTGCCATTGATATTCATGAACATTTTATCGACCAATCAAACGTCGAGTTAAGGAAAAGGGAAAAGGGTAAGTGGTGGACATGAAGAAATCCTTTTCATCAAACAGATTTTGTAGTTTTGCGTTTAAGTCAGTTTTTAAATGTTGAATTTCTCGCAAACGTGTTGACCGTCATGTTGTTGAAATCGCCAACCCAACAATGGGGCTGGTTTGAAACTCCCATTCTGATCGGTCCCGTTAGGCTGAGTAGAGTAGCAATTGCCGATTACACGAGAAAATATTGTTACAAAAGTCGATAATTTGATACCAGATGATACTTCTACGTAGAATATATTTCTTGGATAAACGTATCATCCACGTAGATGATACTGGTAAATTCTTTTTCGACTGTGACACTAATGCGCTTCCATATTGTTATTTTAAGTTGTGCTTTGAACTTTATAAACCAAGGGATTTAATCGAAAACGTCCAAAGCGTCCAGAAATGCATGAAATGCCAAGTGTAAATACACACACCACATAGTCAGCTTTGTTTAACTTGTACCCCGTTGACATGCACAACATGTACTACAGTAATTTTATTTTAACTATACATACGAGTACGTGTGTATATGTACATTTACTATGCGTTCACACGAAAATCGACTTAGGTGTGTAAATAAAGTATGTAAATTGTGTAAGGCACAAATATACGTCAGTCTGTTTACGACTTTCAACACAAAACACGTTGCTTTCCAATCAAAGTTGAATGAGAAGAGAGTTACTTCACCGAAAATTGAAGCAACATTCGTTCGATTTAATTTGTACACAAAGTTTTGACCCTTTGAAACCAAAAGAAAACACCGTCCGCTCAACTCTGTATATACGCATAAAAGTTGGCAACTGTTGACAATTTGTTTGGTGTTGGCAAAAGAACAGATATTAATTAGATCATCCTCTTATGTTGACATAAACGTTCACATTGCAACATATACACATGGTGCAGATTTATATTTACATTTGCACCTGCTCTAGAGATGATGCAAATTTGCTCCTGGTGTAAATATCAACACTAGAGTAACGCGTTCACATGACAAGTATACTCACGTATGTATTTCTACACACGTATGCACATATACACACATATGTATAGAGGCTCATGTGAACGAATATTATCCATAGACATATGAATGCATAAATGTGTAAATGAATCGTATACGTCAATGTAGCTTCTTAAACCAAGTTTCAAGGATCTTAAGAATGGTTGTACGCGAGGATCAAATGTTGCAGGAACTCTACACTCACGTCTAAATAAACAATAACTTGAAATAGCATAGTATGGATCACTTAAAATTAGCAATGACACCATATGTATAGAATTCTAGAAGGGTGATTGTCGCGTTGTCGCCTTGACAAAAACAAGCAAAAATGTCAAACTTCACCAAGGCGCGCACGGCGACAATGTCCCCCCTAGGATTCCATACTATGCACATGTGGGTAAGCACCGGTAGCACCGGTAGCATGTCTTGACATTACAATATTACTGCGGTCTAGAATCACAAAGACAATTAAACACCAATAAACCTCGGGGTTTAAGGTTATATGGTGAAATCATTTCAGTCTGATGATCGGAATCAAAGAGTCGTGATGTTTGGTTCTGTCGAGCGATAAATGAACTTGAATGGCAGCAAACTACATAGATACTTCTTGAAGACCTCATTATAGAAGAAACACTCGACTAGCAGTTACTTTCCCCTAGAAATAAACAAATTAACCTTGACCCAACGTTTGTGTGGGGATTTCTGGTCAGTTTAGGTCCGAAGACGTCATCATAGAAAAAATACCCACAAGACTAGCAGCTCGTTTCCCCATGAAATAAACATTAACTGTCACCCAACGTTTGTGTGGAACTTCCTGGTCAGTTTAGGTCCGAAGACGTCATCATAGAAAAAACAATAGACTAGCAGTTCATGTCCCTGTAAAATAAACATTAACTTTGACCCAACGTTTGTGTGGGAATTGTTGTCAGTGTAGATCCGATGTCGTCATTACAGAGGTGAGGTGAGGTGAAATTGGGTTTAACGTCGCGTCCAAGATTATTGCATTTATATAGCGACGTACATGCACGTGTGTGTGTGTGTGTGGCGGCTTGTACTAGACCGGACTGATGCCGATTTATAGTGCTAGCCCACTGAGATACCATGCCGCAGTTTAACATGAATACCCCACTCAGACACAGTATACTGACTCCGAGCCGACCAGTCCTTCCTTTAACCCTTTAATGCCGAGCGCCAGACAAGGTAACAACAAGTACCATCTTTTAACGTCTTTTGGTATGACGCGGCCGGGGATGGAACCCGTCATTACAGAACACACACAAGACGAACAGCTCATTTTCCCTATGAAATAAACATTAACTTGACCCAACGTTTGTGTGGAAATTCAGTCAGTTTAGGTCCGAAGACGTCATCATAGAAAACACAATACAGTAGACTAGCAGTTCATTTCCCTGTGAAATAAACATTCACTTTGCCCCAACGTTTGTGTGGGTATTCCGGATCAGTGTGGGTCCGAAGTCGTCCAACACGAGGATCAGGTTGTGGGGTCATGTGACATGGCTGATTGCGTGTCATGGTTGATAGATTTGCCTGATCCAGATTAAATTATTTACAGTGAGTGAGTGAGTTGGATTTTAACGCCGCTTTGAACAGTATTTCAGAAATATCATGGCATGTCAGCAAAATGTGGGAATAAAACCCATGTGATGCAGGTCTCCGACGTTTACTATTTTGGTGAAGCCCACTCGGGTATGGTGCTGAAAGTATTTACAGGCCTAATTGGGATAGTGTTTACTGTTGCGTTAAACCCCATTCACTGACTTGAACATTTGATGCCTGTTGTGTACATGCTGTACCTGATAACACCTTATCTATATATCATCGCAACATCCCCAGATGATAGCTGCCCATGTACAGCGTCTGCCTCAGCAAGCAATGCGTGTACTGGACGTCGAACACGGCCGTTTAATATGTTGATAGACGCCTAGACCAGTACACACAGTTCCTAGGGGAACCCTTTAACTACAAACGAGATCTTGTCGAGATCAGAGAACCCAAACCTCCAACCACTCTTCTGACGATTGCTGCAAGTCACCTGCGCGCAGACAACACTCTCTGACAAATGGCCCTCCTCCACATAGCTGCCCAAACCTACAAACTAAAGGTTTTACTCAAAGGCCGTGTATTTACCCCATGCTTCAAAACCCACATGCACCTGGAGTCTGCATTTCTTCCGAACGAGATCAAACAAACCCGATCAACTAAGACGGGCAATGCTTTGATATTTGAGACAGTAAAGACAGATGTAATCCATTGATGCCGTCTGCAGTCAATTCCCTTGGCGCCTGGATGCTAAACGATGATTATTCCTGTGTAGGAAATACTTACTTGATGTATATGCATTTCAGTTCGCTAGTTGGTAGTTAAAAGCAAGCGCATATGTTTATGACAAAGTAAGGGCCGGCGTCCTGAAGACTGATATTTAAACCAAAATTAAAAGCTTCCCATTCTGTGCAAAAGTAGAACATGTAGTAACGTCCTTCCCTGCAGGAAATATAGGAACATGTAGTAATGTCCTTCCCTGCATAAAAATATAGGAACATGTAGTAATGTCCTTCACTGCATGAAATATAGGAACATGTAGTTATGTCCTTCCCTGCAGGAAATATAGGAACATGTAGTAACTCCCTTCCCTGCAGGGAATATAGGAAAATGTCGTAACGTCCTTCCCTGCAGGAAATATACGCACATGTAGTAACGTCCTTCCCTGAAGAAAATTAAGGGAACATGTAGTATCGTCCTTCCCTGGTGGATATATAGGAACGCGTAGTGACGTCCTTCCCTGCAGGGAATATAGGAACATGTAGTAACGCCCTTCCCCACAGGAATATAGGAACATGTTGTAACTCCTTTCCCTGCAGGAAATAATGAAACATGTAGTAACATCTTTCCCACGGGAATATATGAACATGTAGTTACTCCCTTCCCTGCAGGAAATAATAAAACATGTAGTAACGTCCTTCCCCACAGGAATGTAGGAACATGTAGTAACTCCCTTCCCTGCAGGAAATAATAAAACATGTGGTAACGTCCTTCCCCACAGGAATATAGGAACATGTTGTAACTCCCTTCCCTGAAGGAAATAATAAAACATGTGGTAACGTCCTTCCCCACAGGAATATAGGAACATGTAGTAACTCCCTTCCCTGCAGGAAATAATAAAACATGTAGTAACGTCCTTCCCCAAAGCAATATAGGAACATGTGGTAACTCCCTTCCCTACAGGAAATGATAAAACATGTAGTAACGTCCTTCCCCACAGGAATATAAGAACATGTAGTAACTCCCTTCCCTGAAGGAAATAATAAAACATGTAGTAACGTCCTTCCCAAAAGAAATATAGGAACATGTAGTAACTCCCTTCCCTGAAGGAAATAATAAAATATGTAGTAACGTCCTTCCCCACAGGAATCTAGGAACATGTAGTAACTCCCTTCCCTGCAGGAATTAATAAAACATGTAGTAACGTCCTTCCCCGAAGGAAATAATAAAACATGTAGTAACGTCCTTCCCCAAAGAAATATAGGAACATGTAGTAACTCCATTCCCTGCAGAAAATTATAAAACATGTAGTAACGTGCTTCCTCACAGGAATATAGGAACATGTGGTAACTCCCTTCCCTGCAGGAAATAATAAAACATGTAGTAACGTCCTTCCCCACAGGAATATAGGAACATGTAGTAACTCCATTCCCTGAAGGAAATAATAAAACATGTGGTAACGTCCTTCCCCACAGGAATATAGGAACATGTTGTAACTCCCTTCCCTGCAGGAAATAATAAAACATGTGGTAACGTCCTTCCCCACAGGAATATAGGAACATGTAGTAACTCCCTTCCCTGCAGGAAATAATAAAACATGTAGTAACTCCCTTCCCCGAAGGAAATAATAAAACATGTAGTAACGTCCTTCCCAAAAGGAATATAGGAACATTTAGTAACTCCCTTCCCCGAAGGAAATAATAAAAAATGTAGTAACGTACTTCCCAAAAGGAATACAGGAACATGTAGTAACTCCCTTCCCTGAAGGAAATAATAAAATATGTGGTAACGTCCTTCCTCACAGGAATATAGGAACCTGTAGTAACTCCCTTCCCTGAAGGAAATAATAAAACATGTAGTAACTCCCTACCCCGAAGGAAATAATAAAACATGTAGTAACGTCCTTCCCAAAAGGAATATAGGAACATTTAGTAACTCCCTTCCCTGAAGGAAATAATAAAACATGTAGTAACTCCCTTCCCCGAAGGAAATAATAAAACATGTAGTAACGTCCTTCCCAAAAGGAATATAGGAACATGTAGTAACTCCATTCCCTGAAGGAAATAATAAAACATGTGGTAACGTCCTTCCCCACAGGAATCTAGGAACATGTAGTAACTCCCTTCCCTGCGGGAAATAATAAAACATGTAGTAACGTCCTTCCCCATAGGAATATAGGAACATGTGGTAACTCAATTCCCTGCAGGAAATAATAAAACATGTAGTAACGTCCTTACCCACAGGAATATAGGAACATGTAGTAACGTCATACACTACAGGAAATTAAGGAACATACAGTAACGTCCTACCCCACATGTAGTAACGGTCTACCTTGTGGGAAAGAAAGAAACATGTAATTGTGTCCTACCCTGTAGTCCTGGAACGTATGTTATGTGATATTGATGTGAAAAAGGCATAAATCGGTTTCTTGCTATTATATCCTGGTTAACATACCGTCTCAGGTGCAGCCAACATACCTCCTGAATAACCCTGCTCTCATCCTCGGTACCCTAGGGTATGATGAGTTGACCGTGTCGCGATCGAACCCCGGGTTGACAGGGGCATATATCAAGTAGAATTGTTACATTCGAGGTAATGTGATTCGGGAATAAACAGTCCGTAATTCCAACAATACATAGCAACACAGACATGCCGAATTCAAGGAATTGAGGTCTGACAAAGATTGAAAGAAACCAACCTGAAGGCACGAATACTACTTACTGGCACCAAACACCGCTCACTGTAGAAACAACCTCATTCCCGCTAAGCTATCAATGGCATGAGGCTTCGCTGTTACATCACATTAAAGCCGCCAGTGTTGTCGAGCGTCTCAAGGTTGAGTTACCACTCTCTACATGGCAAGGGGACTCCTCGGGCTTCAGTGTCCCAGATAAACAGGCACCTCTCCTCGCAATGTGTCAGCGGCTGCCAGGAAGTTCAACTCCCCCCGATATCTACATTGATTTGCGACTAATGATCTAGTACCACCTCTCCGCTCTACTACACACGGTGAATGGCTCTCCCCTAAACGTTGAACTGTTGTTACCGTGTGCACAAACGTTCGTTCTGGCAGTGATTGTTTCTATAGCCATATAATAAATAATCTCTTACAGAGGAAGTTCGTGGGTTTCACTGACAAGCGCGGTAGATTCTAGTACGGGGGTGCTCGGTAGATTCAGGTATGAATACCGCGGTACCGCCACCGAATAGCAGAGTAGCTAGTACAAGTACAAGTACCGTGGTACCTTCCATTTCCTGGTAGACTCGAGTACCAGTGGTACTATGAGTACCGAAGTACCTAAGTACACCGCCAATCCTAAAGTACCATCAAAAGAATTCGAAACGAATAACGATACAATTAAACATCTATTGAATGTTGTACATCTGAAAGTACGCGATATAATGTGGTATCAATATTAGACAGAGTGATTATATTACCTGGTGACTGTCATCTCTCAGTCGCTTGCTGTGACCCGGGGTGCGCTATCGAACTCAAACTGGACAGGCCCTCGTGGAGCACACACGCTGGACAAGGAGTCTCTAATCAGGGGTGGTCTATGGCTGGAGTGCCTCTCACGAAGGGGTCTGTTGAGCCAGCTGACCAATAGAAGGACAATTAAGCCTCTCTCTCCCGGACAGGTTAGTCGTCTCACAAAGCTGAGACCATGCTCAAATACGGCCAGTCTTACTGCCATCGATCACGGAATCCAACTAATCTTTTACGGAAGGTTTCGTTTCCTCAAGTGCGATTAGTTTGTTGAAGCACTTAAAGGCGAGGATTGTTAGGTGTTTTAGCCGGGGGAACGTTGCGAATGGTAACCGTACGTGGAGGAGAAGGGCCCAGTTACTGGCTGCTAGGGGTACAAGGGTGCCATGGGAACAGTCAGTATCTGTTTTGAGTCGAACAAAAGAATATGAGGACGTGTTTTGCAGAAACCTCGAAAACACACCATAACCTGTTCTGCATAAGGGATTTGGAAATGAGGAAATGTTAATACGTAGAACGCCATTAATGCCGACCATCTGTGACAGGCAGTGGGGTAACCCAACGGTTGAAGTATGCGCTCGTCACTCACGCTGCAGATGCTGTCAATTTCACATGACCTCACAGCGCTGCCTTCCATGTTATAATGTATGCACTCCCATTTTCTGTGGGTGAAGGTTTTTGTAGTACTGATAGTGGTAGTAGTTTCTAGTTTTATAGATAAATTAGGTTAAGTTTATTTCGACAACAGAGACTGATAACAGTCTTCTAGATCATTGTACGTTCTGTGATTGTCATTGTCAAATGACTGACAATATACGTCAACACCAGATAAAAACCAGTCTCGATTTCCCAACGATATGAGAACAAACCAGACACCCATGTGATGGATCCGAAAATCAAGTTACACCATAGCGCATTTACTATTTGTTTTAAAAACTTACAACAACATGCTTATCTTGAATTGTATCCTTTGTGTACACGTGCATATATTCTGCTGCTTGTAATTAAAGAAAAAACTTTTAAGAAATATGTTTAATATGCAACATATTGGGGCAGTTTTAATGTCTCGGCGCAAACATTTCTTTTGTAGTTGACTCCGCATGATAAATACTTGCTACTGAGCTTAATATGTAACTCGGGTTTCCAGTCAACCAACAGAAAAGTCGAATTAAATATAAAACATCAACACGATAGAACAACCAGTCTTGATTATCCAACGAAACAGATTCCATTGGGTGTAAAAGGCAAAATTGTAAACAAATACACGCGCAACTTCGAAAAGCAAACCGATGCAAAGTGCGAAGTTTCCCTGGACAGAACAGGTCAAGGGATTCCTGGTATTCGCGAATACAGACGTTTGAATGATGTGTGGTAGAGAAGTGCTGATTCGTCCCTGGGCGCTGAGGCATGAGGTACTTTAATAACTTCGGCTCTGTGAAGAGGAAGGCTTCCACCACACTATACAGACCACTGTAGGCGATTTGGACAGCCCAACCCTGAGCAAGACATCCATCAGTCCCTGGCTTTTGTCGTTCAGTTGGGAGATTCGCTTCGGCAATAAACACCCATGACTGAGATAAACCAGTCGGCAAGGACGGGTAAGAGTGATTGCTTGAAGAAAACCATCATACTCATAGCACACTGGAGTTTTATGTACACAGAACACTTGCCTCTTCCCGGCTGTGTGCCGGCACTATAAAGTATTACTACTGCCTCTTCTGCATATCAACAGAGATATATACATAGAAGGAGTGAATAGTCGAAGTCAATAAACTATCAGATAGAGCCAGTTCTGTGTACACAGAGAGTGTGAATAGCTGAAGTATATAAACTGTCAGATAGAGCTGTTTTGCGTACATACAGGGCGTGAATAGCTGAAGTTTTAAACAGTCAGATAGATAGAGGTTATCACGCGAGTGTGTTTGGGGATGGTAAATATCCTGCATCAGGAATAAACATTGTATTTAGTGAGCCTTGGCGAGCTAAATACATAGTGTTTATTCCTAATACAGGATATTTACCATTCCCAAACACACAAGCGTGATAACCCCTTCATCATAGAATGTCATTCTTTAATTCTGTGCTTCAAAATCGATTTCCCTCTCTCACATACATTACCGAAACGTTGGGAGTTTTCCTGGAATGCGCGCATTAATATTTATTACGTCACAAGGTAAGTGATGTGTCAGTCGGACAGTGACAGTAGCCTTAGTCTTATACAGTGGCGAAGCAGCATATACGCAAAACAACAATTGTTTTTATTTGCCTTTCGCGGCAATCCATCGGTCTGTCCGCTAGAGTAACTGCCCTTTGTCAAAGGACTATGAGACGTCACGGCCACGGTCAGACGTTGTTGACAGTCGGTCTGTCCTATCATAGCGTTAAAAAGTGTAGTCAGATGTACACACAGCGACAAAACGAAACAAGGTAACATATTTCGGCCAAATCAAACTATTTTAATTTGTGGAGAAGGTTTCAAGCCGCAGAGGTCTACAAGCACAGATATTGCTACTGATCCCGTTTGGCTAGGCCTCATGCCCTCGCAATATTATTTCGAAATTTATATCTCTGAAGTTGCCAAAACTTATAAAATGCCTTAGCTACGTCACAGTTAGACACTGATTTTCAGTAAATTAGACTGTTCTTTTGATAATGATAGCAATTATCCCCAGATTCCCGATGGTTAATTCTGACTCGATCGCCGAATGACGAGGGCGACGCCATGTTTGTTTTTAAACAGTGAAAGTAGTCCCTACTTGACCTTTGATATTTGCATCTCTATCCGCATATGACCCCAACGGATGTCGTTTTTATCCGTTGGCTTTATCCTGCCGAGAAATCTACCTATTATATGATAAAACAATTTCTGTGTACATAGAGGGCGCTAACAGCTGAAATATCTAACTTAATGTGTAACTTGTATGTGTACAAGGAGGCTGTAAGTAGCTGAAGTAGTTTGCATCGAGATACGACAACCAGAAAACAAAAACAGAATATTTTTAAAACTATAAACCTGAATGTTTTTGTTGTTGAGAAAAACACTTTGCAAGAATGTAAGTTTTGTCGCAGGCAATTTCTTTCTTTTTCAACAAAGTGAAGCATAATTTTCTAAAAATCGGAAACAATTTATATCAAATGGTCGGTCCCTAATGGGGGACAGACACCTCTTCCTGATACGTGTGTGAACATCTATGAACATCTTCTCCTGAGTAACAGTCTTGTCAGTGTGTGCTGTGGGCACCATGTGTTCCGGTGGGATTGTCTCCGGTGAACCTCTAGACTGCCAAGTTTGACACATGCTGCAACTCTCCATAGAGTGGGCGAGTCAGTCGCTGCTGGTTATGTCGTGTCAGGTTGTCCTGACAGAACTGAAGTAAATCTTAATTTGCAAGGGCGTTGCAAGCATAGCGCTTCATCTAACCATATTTCACAGATTATTTCATCAACCAATGCTACTCACAGACGCTGCTGCTCATCTACCCGATTTCAAACAGACCACTTCATCTACCCGTCTTGCACATAGGACACTTCATTCACCCGATTTCAAACAGACCACTTCATCTACCCGTCTTGCACATAGGACACTTCATTTACACGATTTCAAACAGACCACTTCATCTACCCGTCTTGCACATAGGACACTTCATTTACCCGATTTCAAACAGACCATTTCATCTACCCGTCTTGCACATAGGACATTTCATTTACCCGATTTCAAACAGACCACTTCATCTACCCGTATTGCACATAGGACACTTCATTTACCCGATTTCAAACAGACCACTTCATCTACCCGTCTTGCACATAGGACACTTCAGTTACCCGATTTCAAACAGACCACTTCATCTACCCGTCTTGCACATAGGACACTTCATTTACCCGATTTCAAACAGACCACTTCATCTACCCGTCTTGCACATAGGACACTTCAGTTACCCGATTTCAAACAGACAACTTCATTTACCCGTCTTGCACATAGGACACTTCAGTTACCCGATTTCAAACAGACAACTTCATCTTCCTGTCTTGCACATAGGACACTTCAGTTACCCGATTTCAAACAGACCACTTCATCTACCCATTTTGCACATACGCCGTTTCATCTACCCAAGTTGCACACAGACCAACGCTGCATACATACAGACCGCTTTATCTATCCGAATTACACACAGACCTCTTCATCTACCCGTGTTGTACACAGACCCATCTATCTATCCATGCTGCACACAAATCACTTAATCAAGCCGTGTACCTATCTCACAGACCACGTCACAGCACACAGACCACAGGAAAGTCCTGACTCTTACTGGTGGTATACTGTGTGTTCTAGAGAAACATATAGTCTATGAAATCTTTTATTACACAATCAAAAACAATATTAAAATTAAAACAAATAATTTTCCTGATGCTGATTTCAAAGAGTTGGGTAGACTTTCTATATATATATAGTAATAATTAAATAAGTGGGGTAAGATTGAACACAGTTTTGATTGGCTAGCGCTTTCAACTCATCTCATCAGGCCATAACTGACCACTTCATCTACCCGTATATATGTATTGGTAAATAAATGGTAAAATAAAAAATAAATATATTCCTCCGTCATGATGTAGGGATATGTATTTACTGACTTTCACAGACAGCACGCAGTAGGTCCGGACTCACTCACAGCAGTATGTTATGCTTAGCTGGTTGTAAAACACCCAATCACGTGCATGTATCTCCACGTCTCGTCGGGACAGCACGTAGATTTATCTCTAAAACTCGCTGTCACATCACGTGCACACATCTCCAAGTCTCGCTGTCACATCACGTGCACACATCCCCAAGTCTCGCTGTCACATCACGTGTACACATCTCCAAGTCTCGCTGTCACATCACGTGTACACATCTCCAAGTCTCGCTGTCACATCACGTGTACACATCTCCAAGTCTCGCTGTCACATCACGTGCACACATCCCCAAGTCTCGCTGTCACATCACGTGTACACATCTCCAAGTCTCGCTGTCACATCACGTGTACACATCTCCAAGTCTCGCTGTCACATCACGTGCACACATCTCCAAGTCTCGCTGTCACATCACGTGCTCTCATCTCCTAGTCTCGCTGTCACATCACGTGCACACATCTCCAAGTCTCGCTGTCAAATCACGTTCTCTCATCCCCAAGTCTCGATCTTACATCACGTGCACACATCTACAAATCTCGCTCTCACATCACGTGCACTCATCTCCAAATCTCGCTATGATGTCATCACTGGAAACAAATCGGGGCAGTAACACTGATCAGATGAGACAACTTTTGTAACAGTACTGACGGTGATATCAATAATGTTCGAAAGTATCGACAATTTAATTTGAATCAAATTTTGAAATGGAGTGCGATCACTTGAAACAACTCTGTGCTTAACGGATCAAAAAATAATGACATGAACTATTTGCCTCTTGCCGAGATTAGAAATAGATTTCCTCCTGGTATTTTTCACTGTAAAGGGTTGGCACAAAGAACGAGCGTGGATGTTTTTCTCCGCTGTCTCCTTCCAACGGTGTGCGTTTAGCAGGGGTGTAGATACTTAGCCTAAAATAACAAACTTGCTGTGTACGTAATCACGTCTCTAGACAAGAACTATCGGATTTTTAAAGACATGCCGCAATCTCAAGGTTGAACTGACAAAAAATGTTTGATTTCAATCTGTGTTTTCCCTTGGGGAAGAGTAACCGCGCACTATTTCTGTCAGTAATCTGGGACAAATTGAATGCGAAAACATCCTCCAGTGGCTGCGCAGGTCAGAAGAGGTGGCTGCTGTGGTCGAAACAGCCTGTTTGGCAGTAGGATGGCGTACCACACCGGCAGCAACGTTCCGTGAAGTTATCACCACAGCCTTACGTCGACTGCGATGAAGGACTACTAACTCACGGATACACATGCGCTGACATTTCATAAGAGAAAAATGACATTCAATTTCCATTTTTACGTGACAGACATTTACAAGTTGTTTTCTAGCTTCCTGCATTTGTGTTTTCGGCTTTTTAACCATTCAAAGATAAATTATAGATGAAATAGTTTTCCCCGGTCCAGGATTAACCCGGATTTACCAGCATCTGAATCCGGATAACGCTGCCACTAGGTTCTGGATCTGGCAAACGCGCATACCCTGTGGAACACGATTGCGTGTTACAAGTTCATTCGCAGACGGTTCTATAGACCCCAGTGACCGTATTATTATCTTGCAGACAGTATTATAGAATATGACAAATTTAATGACTGACTTCAAAGTACCAATGTTTATCAAAGGTCATACCCACATCATTGTGAGTTAAGTATTCATTTATGAATCTTTTCTGAAACCGTAATAAATATATTACTCGCGATATAACACGAATGCATAATACACACAGTAGACGAGATGTTTGTTTGTTTCTTATTCCAGCTTTATGACGGCGGTCTGTGGATAATCGAGTCTGGAGCAGATAGTCCAGCGATTGAAATCATGAGCATCGATCCAAATCAGCGAGCCTGACCACCCGATCCCGTTAGTCATTAGAGAGAGAGAGAGAGAAAGAGAGAGAGAGAGAGAGAGAGAGAGAGAGAGAGAGAGAGAGAGAGAGAGAGAGAGATGGGTATGGATCGGTAAGGAGATAGGAGAGGCAGAGAAATGGAAGTTGCGGTGTATCTGTCTGTCTGTCTGTCTCTCTCTCTCTCTCTCTCTCTCGTTCTCTCTCACTCTCTCTGTAAAGGGGTATAGGAGAGAGACAGAGAGAGAGAAAGAGAGGGAGACAGAGAGAGAGAGAGACGGAAGGAATGTGGAAGGGAGGTGTAGAAGGAACACAGAGCGGGAAGAAGTAAACCTTCTACGCTAGCGAGTACAATACAAGCATCACACGTGGTATTATGCATGTAATCTCGAGCTGTCGTCCACGACGAAAGTCATCCATCACGTTGCAGGTACAGCGATAGCCAGGGGTTGAAGGAGGCCACGGTCATCAGCGTTATTGGACATCAATACTGTGATCAATATATGACGGATCGGGATGTCATAAATGGCTAGTTGAGTCTGATATTGAATGCTGTATTCGACTTGTCTGCCTCACACGACATGGATACATATGTATAACGGGGGCGTTCATTCATAAATAAGTTAGCAGAGGTATCAAGAATACGTGGGAGTTTTTAACCAAACGCGCATGTATCCAAAATACGCCACCACAGATAGCCTCTAGGTGTATACAGTTCTATTGCCGTCAGGTACCAAAATAGTCAACCAGTCTTCACAATCAAACACACTCGGAGGGTAACCAGTCTTCACAATCAAACACACTCGAGGGTAACCTGTCTTCACAATCAAAAACACTCGGAGGGTAACCAGTCTTCACAATCAAAAACACTCGGGGGGTATGCAATCTTCACAATCAAACACACTCGAGAACAACCAGTCTTCACAATCAAACACACTCGGAGTGTAACCAGTCGTCACCACAATCAAAAACACTCGGAGGGTAACCAGTCTTCACAATCAAAAACACTAGGGGGGGTAACCAGTCTTCACAATCGAAAACACTCGGAGGATAACCAGTCTTCACAATAAAAAACACTAGGGGGGTAACCAGTCTTCACAATCGAAAACACTAAGGGGGTGACCAGTCTTCACAATCAAACACACTCGGGGGTAACCAGTCTTCACAATCAAACACACTCGGGAACAACCAGTCTTCACAATCAAACACACTCGGGAACAACCAGTCTTTAAAATCAAATACACTCGGGGGTATAACGTGTCTTCACAATCAAACATACACTGCGTTAACCAGTCGTCACTATCAAACACACTCGGAGGGTAACCAGTCTTCACAATCAAACACACTCGGAGTGAAGACTGGTTACCCCCGAGCCAGACATTCAAATCAACCTCACTCTGGGCTACCAAATATGACGATCAACCTCACTCATGTTGACTTTGACTTTGAGTTTGATCTGACGCTCAAGGTTGAGTCCGAATCGCGACACAAACCGATTGATAGATGAGCGTTACGTGCTTGACTTGAGGTTCGACTTGACTTATGGATGACTTGGGGACTGCCTCACATGGAAGTCAATCAATAAATGGTATTATAATGAATCATTTACCGGAACATGAGTTCTGATTGGAAAAGTTCCATAGCAAAACATCTTGCCGCTGTCATTAATTAATCGGTTTAATTAAAGCGGTCCTTGTAAAGATATTCTTTTACTTGAAAACATAAACGAGCAAGGATCAAACTTCGTCGCCGGAAGATGCCATTAATTTTCTTGACTCTCTCGAAGACACGTTATTCCAGGAGTCGGAGTCTTCATTTCATGGAATGTAGAACTATTTCAAATAAAAACAAAACCGAGCGGGGATGGAACTTAACATTCCATGAAATGTGCGGCTGAAGACTGTCCCGGTGGATGGAATAGCGTTTTTCAAGGTCAACGTTATTGATGGCAACTGCTGGGACGCCTACAACGTACGTCCTACCAAGTAGTTGAAACAGCTGCAGTAGGATTTTGGGCCACAGATGCAGAAAATGTGTTTGTTTTAGGTATATTTGCAAGTGGGGGCAAGCTGCCTTGTGTACAGCGCCCAGGTCACAAATCAGGTGAAGTTAACAACGTTGGTCTCAGAATTAGGTGATGGGTGGATGGGTGACCATATGGTGAGCGTTTCCAGGGATTCGGTTCTGTCACATACTGAAGTTCACGTAGCACATGTGGTGTCGCCTTGGATGTGACTTTTAAAAAATATGCCTCTGTTCATCCAGCAGGGAATGGGTACCCGGTAGGATGAGATGGTAATCTGACTGTAATACGGCCTTTTCCAAAGAATTTTGTATTTAGTATTTTCAATGACGCCCTCAACATATCCGGGGTCGTACCATGAACCTCTTTGTCAAAACCACAAGCAGATCGAAGACGGTAATAAAATGATCGCGCCACTCCATCATGTCGCTTAAGATACTGTGTTTGTGCCAAAGCTTGGCATCCACTGACAATGGTTTGGGACATTCTCATTAAATTCATTGCATAATCTACATTTCATATTTATTTTGATGCAAAATCACATATTGACGGTTTCCAGTGGAACGTGACTGGTCCTGAGCAGCAAACAGAAAGTCTTCTGTTTCACTTTCCAGGCCAGCCGACTTCATCCAAGCGAAAGACTCCACGGGGTTGCATTCCTTCTCAACACACTGCACCTAAACTCGATGCAGTGGTCGTTCAGATAGCCTGTCCTTGAAACCATTGAGTCTGAGCCAATTTGGTATAGCACTTCGCTTGGTTGACACTCATCAACCATCAATACAAACAACATTGAAAATGAGATCATGTCTCATATCCTTGGCTTGTTTTAGAAAACTATGGAATGCCTTGTTTTCATCATGAGTCTTGGCATGCTTTACAAGATGATCATCACACAAATAAATGTGCAAAAGTACACAATACAATTCTATAATGAAGAGCATATTGTTATTATTATTATTATTATTATTATTATCATTATTATATGAAAATATCGAAGTGTCACGTGACCTCTGCTTGCATTCCTTTGACCCCACCTACACCTACATTTAGTTCATTTGATGGAATAGAATATGCATACTGTTAGACTATATAGTTGTACTTGGACAGTGTCATTTAAATTGTGCTCAATCGTCAGACATTACCCTCAAAGTAGTCTTGCGGCGATGTTCTAATGACACGTGATAATCCATTTCTTAATGGTTGTGTAACCTGCCCATATGTGACACCACGCATTCCAACGCGAACTCGCTGCTAAGAAAGAAGCCGAAATTACCAAGGCTGTGCCAGATCATGGTAAAATGGAGGAGAACAAACTGTTATTTTCGTTCAACGATAACAAATTTTCCAACTGTGATATTGACAGTGTATTATGCGTAGACACGTAATGTGTTCGGCGTGCACGCTACAACCTATAGTACTATCTGTTGAGAATTACATCATGAGCAGATCAATTATATCCAGCGATGATACAATCCAGCTACCAGTTTGTGTTCAATGGGTGTGTTTTCGCAAATCAGCAATCACATTAACGAAAATATATTCCATGAGTCCGAGAAGATTCAGTGGCAAGCGGTAGACCGGAAGTAAACATGGTCACATTTCCGGTTTGCTCGATTTGATTTTGTGTCATGTCATGCCCAATGGGTTCCGTTTCGGTGGTAACCCGAGACATTTTTCCGGCGTTGATGTTTTATTTTCACTTGTGATTCATCATTCACATTGTGATTCATCACAAACCGTCTCAAACTAAGGACATGACACCATATCTAGAACCATTCCGCTCTACCATTGTACACACTCGACATATTCAGATTGAGGGTAACCACTGAGGTCAAGGTCAGCACAATGGCATAGAGCTGTAATAATTGGTTGTGTTATGCCAATGCCGAATGATTGATCTCGGGGATTATTATAGGGACCCCTTTTTCTCGCCTCAGCAGTCACATGGCATCACATTGACGCCTCCATCATGGACGCCTGTTTCCCCGTAGCCTGTATCAACAACACTTGGTTGGGATTACCGCTTGACTCTCCAACCTCTCTATGTTCCGTGAATACCATAATCAGAATTCAATAACATCAAGACTAATTTCGCAGCGAATGATCAATGCAGTTTTCGAATCGTGAACCCACTGGCGAATGATGCTTATGTAATCTGAATGACTTGCTAAACAAATTTATAGCCAGGGCTCTATGTGTGTCGGACAATCGACGAGTGTGGGGCGAGCAATGGCGTGAGGATATCGCAGCTACTTTGAGCAGGCTAGCTGGGAACATAGGAGAGCATACATAATGGCGCGGTTAATGAAAACCCGGGCCAACTGAATATTACGGTTAATAGATCAATTTGTATTCAGCGATGCTGATTAACTTCGTTTGTTACCAGGAACACAGCAGTTGATGGCGCGCGGCCTGCACATACAAATATTGAATAAACTTTCTTTGAATCTTCCTTGATTGAATTGTTGTGCATCTTGATCTTTCGATTTGCTAGTAAACATGATTTATAGATTTCCATTGAACAACGTGTGCTGTGATAAAATGTGGACATTCCATAGTCACGAAACTGGGACCCGTATTCCTTCCCTGTGTTGGAGACACGTACAATTGTAAGATGTCGAGGAATGAATCTGAAATACGTGTCGGTAGTGAGTGAGTGAGTCAGTATGGTTTTACGCCGCTTTTAGCAATATTCCAGCAATATCACGGCGGGGGACACCAGAAATAGGCTTCACACATTGTACCCGTGTCGGTAGTATGTACTTGTTATAAATGTCGGTAAATGTGCCTCCTGTATGTGTTGATAATGTTCCTGCTATATGTGCAGGTGATATGTGCCTGTTATATGTGAGGGTAATGTGTTCAGGCTATATGTAGGGGCGGTAGCCTAGTGGTTAAAGCGTTCGCTCGTCACGCCGAAGACCCGGGTTCGATTCCCGACATGGGTACAATGTGTGATGCCCATTTCTGGTGTCCCCCGCCGTGATATTGCTGGAATATTGCTAAAAGCGGCGTAAAACCATACTCACTCACTCACTCAGGCTATATGTGTCGATACTATGTATCTGTAATATGTGTCGGTGATATTTACCTGCTACATCTGTGGGTAATATGTACCCGCTAAATGTGTCGGTAATATGTACCCGCTGTATGTGTTGGTAATATGTGCCTGCTATATGTGTCCGGAATGTGTACCTTTATATGTTTGGCTAATATGTGTGCATAATATGCGTTGTATGCGTGGGTAATTGTGTACTGGTAATGTGTGTATGTAATATGCATCCGCTATATGTGATGGCCAAAGGTACTCACCATATCCGTCGGTAATATGTACCTGCTCTATGTGTTGGTAATATGGACCTCTTGTATGTGTGGGTAATATATACTCACCATATCCGTCGGTAATATGTGCCTGCTATATGTGTCGGTAATATGGACCTCTTGTATGTGTGGGTAATATATACTCACCATATCCGTCGATAATATGTGCCTGCCATATGTGTCGGTAATAAGGACCTCTTGTATGTGTGGGTAATATGTACTCACCATATCCGTCAGTAATATATGCCTGCCACATGTGATGGTAATATGGACCTCTTGTATGTGTGGGTAATATGTACTCACCATATCCGTCGGTTATATGTGCCTGCCATATGTGTCGGTAATATGGACCTCTTGTATGTGTGGGTAATATGTACTCACCATATCCGTCGGTTATATGTGCCTGCTATATGTGTCGGTAATATGGACCTCTTGTATGTGTGGGTAATATGTACTTACCATATCCGTCGGTAATATAAGCCTGCCATATGTGTCGGTAATATGGACCTCTTTTTGGGGGGGTAAGATATACTCACCATATCCGTCGGTAATATGTGCCTGCCATATGTGTCGGTAATATGGACCTCTTGTATGTGTGGGTAATATATACTAACCATATCCGTCGGTAATATATGCCTGCAACATGTGTCCGTAATATGGACCTCTTGTATGTGTGGGTAATATGTACTCACCATATCCGTCGGTAATATGTGCCTGCCACATGTGTCGTTAATATGTACTCTTGTATTTGTGGGTAATATGTACTTAACATATCCGTCGGTAATATGTGTCTGCCACATGTGTCGGTAATATGTATCCGCTATATGTTTGGGTAATATGTTGCCGCCACACAATATTTGTTTGTTTGTTGTTTAACGCCACACTTAGCAATATTCCAGCTTTATGACGGCGGTCTGTAAATAATCGAATCTGGAGCAGACAATCCAGTGATTGACATCGTGAGCATCGATCTACGCAATTGGGAAACGATGACATGCATCAACCAAGTCAGCGAGCCTGACCACCCGATCCCGTTAGTCGCCTCTTACGACAAGCATAGCCGGCTTTTACGGCAAAAATGGCTTGTTGAAGACCTACCCCGGATCTTCACGGGTTGCCACACTATAGGTAATATGTATCTGTTATATGTGTCGGTAATATGTTCCCGCTATGTGTACTTGCTATATATGATGCCGTGATGTAAGCGAAATACAGCTATGATATAGCAATGGTATACTTGGCACATTGCTGTGATATCGCGGCTGACGGTGTTACCAACTCGCGCATTACAACACCGAGTGTCTAACGCCTGGCTGTCACGTATTACTGATCATTGTCATATATATAAATTTGAGACCATAAAATATCAGGATACAAATATACGACACGACAATTGTGTAGGAGCTAGATATAAACTGAGGCTAATTTATTAAACAACCGCTCGGTCTTCAACGCTATGGCGACGTTTCAGTATGTACTGCATATCAGAACGGACAAATAGGTAATACCGGGTGGTCAGTCTCGTCATAGAAATACCACTTCATGTGAAAACGACATTTGATTCACGTCAATATCTGGAGGAGGAATATGGAGGGGAGTCCGAGTGCATGGGTCACAATATCTCTTCCACTGGTGTTATATGGCAGTATATTTTATTTTTAGCAATGATTGTAACTGTTACATTGTTTTGGTTGAGAGTCGGTAGACCCTCATTGCATTATATTTGGACAGTGATCAGTCGTCAGGAAGTTACTATATTTAGATGATAGTGTGGTGAGTACACTTTTGGTTCGGTATACCACGGACAGTGATAGTATGTAACAGAAACATATGGAACGTTTAGTAATGTTCTTGTGCTGCTAGAATGGCGAGGATACGGTTTAGAAACTTCCAGTATCTTGTTAGGTTGTATATAAAGTGGGACAATATATGTTTACGTATCACTCACGCATTTTCATCGCTTCGCTACCCGCTTTCATGTGAGGATTGCTCATCATCCCTGATTCCCTGCCACGGAAGCTTGACCACTGACGCCGCTGGGAGAATATATATTATTTTCACTGACTTTTGGTATCACGACTGTATTTTTGTATTTTATACTGATCACTGCCATCATATTATTCATTGCTATTCAACAGTGTACTAGCAGTGTATTCTGAACTGCCATTGTGATTGCTATGCAGTGTTGATTTGTAAATTAACCTAGTTGATTTTGTAATACAACTGTTAATTGTATACCATTTGTTGTTTGTTGGTTTCACACAAGGTTCTTTTACGTGCAGTTTCTTGGTTAACATTGTTTCAATTTGGGAATCGACACGTATCGCTGGTCAGGCTGGTGACCCGGATACATAATGGTCACAGTATCTTTCCTACACTCTTCAAACGGGAAACCAGGGTACATGGGTCAAAATATCTCTCTTCTACTGGTCTGAGGGAGACCCGGATATAAGGGTCACAGTATCTTTCTTCTACTGGCCCTTTTGAAATCCTGGTCTAACGAGAGCCACAGCTTGATAAGCGACCTCATCCCTTTTCAAATCCTGATCTCATGAAAGACAGTTTCATGGGCGACCTCATCCCTTTTGAAACTTTGATCTCACGAGTGACACAGTTTCATGGGCGACCTCATCCCTTTTGAAACTTTGATCTCACGAGTGACACAGTTTCATGGGTGACCTCATCCCTATTGAAAATCCGGTCTAACGAGTGACACAGTTTCATGGGTGACCTCGTCCCTATTGAAATTCCGGTCTAACGAGTGACACAGTTTCATGGGCGACCTCATCCCTTTTGAAATCTTGATCTTACGAATGACACAGTTTCATGGGTGACCTCATCCCTATTGAAAATCCGGTCTAACGAGTAACACAGTTTCATGGGTGACCTCATCCCTATTGAAATTCCGGTCTAACGAGTGACACAGTTTCATGGGCGGCCTCATCCCTATTGAAATTCCGGTCTAACGAGTGACACAGTTCCATGGGCGACCTCATCCCTTTTGAAATTCCGGTCTAACGAGAGACAGAGCTTCATAAGCGACCCACCGAATTGGTAAACGTCTGAGACCTGCATCACTTCGGGCTTTCCTCCCAAAATAAGCTGACACGACGTGATATAACTGTAATACTGTTAAAAGCGGCGTTAAACCCAACTCACTCACTCATTCACTCATAAGCGACTCCATGTCAGCCTCAGAAACGATTGCCGTCCATGTTTCGGTGCCCCACAACGAGGTCGATGCTATTCTGTACAGTTATTTCATTAACGTGTTGTCTTATTAAATGCACTCGTTGCTGTTAAATGCACGCCTAACTGACACCGAACCCTTCTTGAACTATGATAATATGATTATGATTTGATGACAACGCAACATACAGAATATTGATAGAAGGCACTGAGAATAGCAATATCCATGAAAAAATATAATGAGAATCCTCCAAGCCCTGCTCGTGGTTTTATGGCATGATATGAAGATAACGAGGGTGATTAGTGTCCCGGAGCTCGTGCTGCGACTGTGCAGTGCTGTGGTCGTATTACGATGACTGTGGTTGGAAAATAGAAATCTGAGTGATCTGTGAACGCTATTGGAAACATGACAATGATCGTTATGAATAACAACTTTCTGTAGCCCTGTGTGCCGTTGTACAAAACAAACGTAGCGATACGACTGTCGTGTGTCTATGTTACTATATGGGAGTCACGATTACCTCAGGACTGAGATCGCTTTGGGCAACGGCACCCAAAACGTTGTGTATGCATTATGCAGAAGTTGTACATGATTATCCTTGTCATGGTTACATCCAACATCTAAATGTTTATGAAGACTCTCTCCCATCCGATATTGGAGTCGTACATAAACCATATTTGATTGATGCCAGAACAACATCTGAATGACCTTGTGAAACATAGTTGAATGATGACACATGGATACCATTTGCCATGTCTTAGTAGCATATCTGAACGTATTTGTAGCCTATCTGAACGTCTTGTAGCTTATCTGAACGTCTTCGTAGCCTTTCTACATGCCTTCGTAGCATATCTGAAAGTCTTATTAGTGTAAATGAATGTCTTAGCACTTTATCTGAATGTTTTAGTACGATATGTTAATCTCGCAGTCTAATGTCGTAGCTTATCTGAACGTCTTCGTAGCATATCTGAACGTCTTGTAGCCTATCTGAATGTCTTCGTAGCATATCTAAACGCCTTGGTAGCATATCTGAATGTCTTTGTAGCATATCTGAACGTCTTGTAGTATATCTTAACGTCTTGTAGCATATCTAAACGTCTTGTAGCATATCTAAACGTCTTGTAGCATATCTAAACATATTGTAGCATGTCTAAACGTCTTGTAGCATATCTAAACGTCTTGTAGCATATCTCAACGTCTTGTAGCATATCTCAACGTCTTGTAGCATATCTCAACGTCTCGTAACATATCTAAACGTCTTGTAGCATATCTCAACGTCTTGTAGCATATCTCAACGTCTTGTAGCATATCTAAACGTCTCGTAGCATATCTCAACGTCTTGTAGCATATCTAAACGTCTCGTAGCACATCTCAACGTCTTGTAGCATATCTAAACGTCTTGTAGCATATCTCAATGTCTTCGTAGCATATCTCAATGCCTTATCTAAACGTCTTCGTAGCATATCTGAACATATTAGGAGCATATATGAATGTCTTAACAGAACATTTAAATGTTTTAGTAGCATACCTGAATCCCTCGTAGAATATCCGAATGTCTTTGTAGCATATCTTTATGCCCCAGTAGCGTTTGTAAATGTTCATAACTTAACATAAATATTTCATTTCGACGAAGTTACTATTGTACCTTCGGAATATCATGACATCACTGAACAAATGAATGTCGTTGCCAATATGCTGTCGGGTTGGGAGCATCCAGACCTCTATTTACATTGGGTTAGTTCGGCAGTAGACGTGAATTACTTGATACACCTGTCGTTTATCAAGAAAGCGAGCATGTTAACTGAGGGGCAAACAAAAGTATACCAATTTTGTTTTTAATGTAATTGAAAATTGAAAGAACGGTTGGTGAAAGTTGACTATGTCTATTTAACCATCACTCATTCCTGCAACAGTTTGTAAAAAGTAATCTGAGGCTAGGTAGTTTTGTATAAAAATAAATAAGTTCAATGAACACTAGGTTTAAAATGAGTTTGCAACCAGATGCCCCCCTACCATGTTTGAAATGTTGTAAACCTGTGCCAAAAAAGTAAATTTATTGATCTTCAAAGATAAGACATCTAAGAATCCCATTAGCAATTGTGTATTGTGCGAGTTGTATTAAAAGATATGAAATTTTAAATCATTTTTTTATTTCAGATGTATTCTTTGATTGCTGACCAAGCGCCAGCACAGGTAATCTTTTGGACACAACATCGGGGTTTTTTCAACTGGAAATAAAACATGATAAAATCAACAGAGAGATATAGTTTTTTACTTCCTCGGTGTATATCGTTAATGGGTTTCATGGATTTATTCATTAAATCGCGACATCGCACATTCACCTGTATTGATAGCTGCTGCAGTTTCAGGAACATCATCATGCATGGAATTGTGGGTAATCAAGGGCAGTCACTGTGTTCCAGGAGTCTGTCGTAATCTGCCTAACAATCGGAAATAACGGTCAGTTCCTGGTTTATGTACCTTTGATCATTGGCACTAAAGTTCCTGTCTATCGATTGTCAAGTATTTCCAAGAATGCTTCTTTAGATTCACGATCGATAACCCGAAAGCTCACACTCCGTCTACACACTGTCCCTTGTGATATTTCCGACTCACTAATTTTCCTACGTCAGTTTCAGTTTTACTTCCAACATTGGCAATAAGGTGTTGTTCCTTCAACGAGCTCTTTCACACATATCTATAATCCAGCTCCAAATTATCCCGGGTGTTATTAGACATGCTTTCGCAGATTGTGTTTGCCTGTAATATTGCATTCGGTGTAATAAAACGTAGATACATTGTATCTTAATTCAACGTACTCCCATAAACACGCTTAATTGTCTAGACCACCTCAGGGGTTTAGTGGGTAGACTGTCTGCCCCGAGAGCGGAAGGTCGATCCCCTGCCGCGTTATTCCAAAAGACGTTAAAATGTGGTACTTTTTGTTTCCCTGTCTGGCGCTTGGCATTAAGGGGCTAAAACAAGGACTGGTCGGCTCGGAGTCAGTATACTGCGTCTGAGTGGGGTATTCAGATGCGACGGGATATCTCTGTGGGTTACAACTGTAAAACCAGCATTAATTCGGACAAGTACAAGCAGCCAAACACACGCGTGGATGCACGTCGCTATATTACTAGAGTAATCTTAAACGTGATGTTAAACCCCATTTCACCTCACCTCACCTTAATTGTCATATACAGTTGGATACAGTTGTATGTAACATGATAATTGCTTTCTTGGCCATTACAGCTACATTTTGGACAGTTTTTCTAAATACAATTGGACACTTCGTGCCAAGCAGATAGATGCCCAGTGTCTTTTGTGTACATTGAGCACTCCGTCATTGCCTATATGGAATAAGTTCATGGTCATTAGTCGATGTACATTTGCTTCTGAAAGAAGACAGTGCTATCTGTAATGTTTACGGTGCTAGTGAACTTATTGTTTTCATGCTGTCAACTACATCAGGGAGAGATATTGATTGACACTGATAAGTGTAAGTGAGTATGGCTTTACGCCGTTTTCAGTAACATTCCAGCATTATCACAGCGGGGGACATCAGAAATGGGCTTCACACACTGTACCCATGTGGGGAATCGAACCCGGACCTTCGGTGTGACGAGCGAACGCTTTAACCACTAAGCTACCCTACCACCTCTGACACTGAGAGGAATCCGTTCTTAGGGGGAAGGCAATATGTCCTTAAAGTCATACATAGTAATAGTACACACTCTCTGTAACGAGTTTTTTGAATTACTAAAGTCGAGAAGTACTGGACATAACGCTATTTCTTGAGCATTATTCAAAATACCAACACGTGCCTCTTCCCCGACCCCGCACAACAAAAATACAAAGAAATTTCTAATAAGCTTCCAATGATAGCCATAACTGCCACTCAAACTTTGACGAGAGTACGATATGGTGTTCATATGTAAGGTGTTCGTTGTGCGCGCTGTCAGATGTTTTCCCGTCAAAATGCCACGTGTGAAACGTGTTTACCAGCGATTGTACTTCTCTTCACCACAGCTTTTTTGGACGTCACTCAACGCATGAGTGTTCGCATCTTGTAAATCTACCGTGTATGGTATAACCTAACGGGGTCACCATTTCCACACAGCCAAACATCAACCAGGTGGTTGGACTTTCTACTTGTTGTGTACGAGCAGCTCACCGGAAACAATGTTACTTCTCACAAAGATTAACAAACGGGCACATTTCGGCTAAAAGTTGTTTCTTTTTGTTAAACTGGAACTCCCTTGTGTCCTGGCTATTATACCCATTATAAACGTCATTTCGTATAGGCTATCCATGTTACATACCAAACGTCACTCTGTCATATTTGACAGCAACAGAAATAATCTCGGTGACAGAATCTTGGGAATACGTCCTCGAATGGATTTCAGATTTGAGTCACATGACCTCGTTAGTTGATACATCCTCCTTCCTCGTTAGCGATATTCCACATATAGCGTTACATCCTCCTTCAGTGATAGGGGCACAGGTGCCCTTTGGGCACGGCAGAAACCTATGATTGTGGGTTCGAATCCCGGTTCGCCCCGATTATGTTTCTAGGTTTGTCAGCACCACATCCGTGCTCGTGGGTTTCAATAATGTTAAAAATGGCGTTAAACCAACTCACTCACTCCTTCGGTGATATGTTCTTGTCCTCCTTCAGCGATACATCCTCCGTCAGAGATATATCCTCCGTCAGAGATATGGCCTCCTCTTGTAATATATCTTCCTTCAGCGATATTTCCTCCTTCTGTGGGACATCCTCCTTCAGTGGTACATCCTCCATCAGAGATATATCCTCCGTCAGAGATATGGCCTTCTCTCTTAATATATCTTCCTTCAGCGATATTTCCTCCTTCAGTGGTATATCCTCCGTCAGAGATATATCCTCCGTCAGAGATATGGCCTCCTTTCGTATTATATCTCCCTTCAGCGATATTGCCTCCTTCAGTGGGACATCCTCCTTCAGTGGTACATCCTCCGTCAGAGATACATCCTCCGTCAGAGATATGGCCTCCTCTCGTAATATATCTTCCTTCAGCGATATTTCCTCCTTCTGTGGGACATCCTCCTTCAGTGGTACATCCTCCGTCAGAGATACATCCTCCGTCAGAGATATGGCCTCCTCTCGTAATATATCTTCCTTCAGCGATATTTCCTCCTTCAGTGGTACATCCTCCTTCAGTGCTATATCCTCCGTCAGAGATACATCCTCCGTCAGAGATATGGCCTCCTCTCGTAATATATCTTCCTTCAGCGATATTTCCTCCTTCTGTGGGACATCCTCCTTCAGTGGTACATCCTCCGTCAGAGATACATCCTCCGTCAGAGATATGGCCTCCTCTCGTAATATATCTTCCTTCAGCGATATTTCCTCCTTCTGTGGGACATCCTCCTTCAGTGGTACATCCTCCGTCAGAGATACATCCTCCGTCAGAGATATGGCCTCCTCTCGTAATATATCTTCCTTCAGCGATATTTCCTCCTTCAGTGGTACATCCTCCTTCAGTGCTATATCCTCCGTCAGAGATACATCCTCCGTCAGAGATATGGCCTCCTCTCGTAATATATCTTCCTTCAGCGATATTTCCTCCTTCAGTGGGACATCCTCCTTCAGTGGTACATCCTCCGTCAGAGATATATCCTCCGTCAGAGATATGGCCTCCTCTCGTAATATATCTTCCTTCAGCGATATTTCCTCCTTCAGTGGTACATCCTCCTTCAGTGGTACATCCTCCTACAGCGATATATCCTCCGTGAGAGATATATCCTCCGTCAGAGGTGCATTATTTAAATTGTGTGCACAGTTTTCACGACAAAAATATATGCTCAAAAATATTCATGATCCCTAACCTTTTTTCAGTACATGACCGAGAAGACAGCAAATAGGCAGTATTGATCAGGGTGGCTCTGTGCTTGTTCCAGTGTCACAAATGAGGCAGGAAAAAACCCAAGGGAGGTTTACATCAACAGTACGAAAGAGAACTGTAAGCTCGACAACCGTTATTTTGAATTGATGACTTAAAAGTTTGTTACGTATGGATAGAAGGAATAGCAATAAGATTGGGACTTTCGTAGTGCTGGCGCTTCATAGCACAACACAATCCCTTCCCAGTGTGGAAGCTGTCAAGTTCACCAGTACAGTAAGTTAACAACTCTCCTGCACACTGACCTCTGTCCCTTTGAACTGGTGTCCATTACCTCACGTTAATCTGTGGATAGCCTCCCTTTGATTGCACCGGAAGGTCGTTACTGTGTTGATACTATGGGGCTTGAGATGTGATCCGTGGACAAATAGGTCAAACCCTGGTAATTAAGTTGGCATTGACACTGGTGATGTTGATACGAACTGGCTGTCCACTCCAGTCAACCCTGTTGCTCAAAGTAACAAGGCCGCGCTAGATGTGCCATCATTTCTATATTAGGTCTATCGTAAAAATATGTCCTTTGCTCTTTTACTCGAAATACGTCCCCTTTTAATTTGATCTAATTGAGGACTCAAATAACGAATTCGAACATACTGGAAGGCATGTGTTCCTCCCTGAAACTCCGATATCCTCAGTCCGTGGTCTTCACTGATTCCACGATGTCTTCATGCTGCGTTCCCCCTGATTATGCAATGACTACACCCTGCGTTCCCCCTGCTTATATAATGACTACACCCTGCGTTCCCCCTGATTATATAAATAACTACACCCTGCGTCGCCACTGATTATATAATGACTACACCCTGCGTTCCCCCTGATTATATAAATGACTACACTCTGTGTTCCCCCTGATTATATAATGACTACACTCTGTGTTCCCCCTGATTATATAATGACTACACTCTGTGTTCTCCCTGATTATATAATGACTACACCCTGTGTTCTCCCTGATTATATAATGACTACACTCTGTGTTCTCCCTGATTATATAATGACTACACTCTGTGTTCTCCCTGATTATATAAATGACTACACTCTGTGTTCTCCCTGATTATATAAATGACTAGACTCTGCGTTCCCCCTGATTATATAATGACTACCCTCTGTGTTCTCCCTGATTATATAATGACTACACTCTGCGTTCCCCCTGATTATATAATGACTACCCTCTGTGTTCTCCCTGATTATATAATGACTACACCCCGCGTTCCCCCTGATTATATAATGACTACCCTCTGTGTTCTCCCTGATTATATAAATGACTACACTCTGTGTTCTCCCTGATTATATAACGACTACCCCCTGTGTTCCCCCTGATTATATAAATGACTACCCCTGTGTCCCCCCTGATTATATAAATGACTACACTCTGTGTTCCCCCTGATTATATAATGACTACCTCCTGTGTTTCCCCCGATTATATAATGACTACCCCCTGTGTTCCCCCTGATTATATAAATGACTACCCCCTGTGTTCCCCCTGATTATATAAATGACTACACTCTGTGTTCTCCCTGATTATATAATGACTACCCCCTGTGTTCCCCTGATTATATAATGACTACCCCCTGTGTTCCCCCTGATTATATAAATGACTACCCCCTGTGTTCCCCCTGATTATATAAATGACTACACTCTGCGTTCCCCCTGATTATATAAATGACTACACTCTGTGTTCCCCCTGATTATATAATGATTACACTCTGTGTTCTCCCTGATTATATAAATGACTACCCCCTGTGTTCCCCCTGATTATATAAATGACTACACTCTGCGTTCCCCCTGATTATATAAATGACTACACTCTGCGTTCCCCCTGATTATATAAATGACTACACCCTGTGTTCCCCCTGATTATATAATGACTACACTCTGTGTTCTCCCTGATTATATAAATGACTACACTCTGTGTTCCCCCTGATTATTTAAATGACTACACCCTGCGTTCCCCCTGATTATATAATGACTACACTCTGTGTTCTCCCTGATTATATAAATGACTACACTCTGTGTTCTCCCTGATTATATAAATGACTACACTCTGTGTTCTCCCTGATTATATAAATGACTACACTCTGTGTTCCCCCTGATTATATAAATGACTACACTCTGTGTTCTCCCTGATTATATAAATGACTACACTCTGTGTTCCCCCTGATTATATAAATGACTACACTCTGTGTTCCCCCTGATTATATAATGACTACACCCTGTGTTCCCCCTGATTATATAATGACTACTCTCTGCGTTTCCCCTGATTATATAATGACTACACTCTACGTTCCCCCTGATTATATAATGACTACACCCTGCGTTCCCCCTGATTATATAAATGACTACACTCTGTGTTCTCCCTGATTATATAAATGACTACACTCTGTGTTCCCCCTGATTATATAAATGACTACACTGTGTGTTCTCCCTGATTATATAAATGACTACACTCTGTGTTCTCCCTGATTATATAATGACTACACTCTGTGTTCCCCCTCATTATATAAATGACTACACTCTGTGTTCTCCCTGATTATATAAATGACTACACTCTGTGTTCCCCCTGATTATATAAATGACTACACCCTGTGTTCTCCCTGATTATATAAATGACTACACTCTGTGTTCTCCCTGATTATATAAATGACTACACCCTGTGTTCTCCCTGATTATATAAATGACTACACTCTGTGTTCTCCCTAATTATATAAATGACTACACTCTGTGTTCCCCCTGATTATATAAATGACTACACTCTGCGTTCTCCCTGATTATATAAATGACTACACTCTGCGTTCTCCCTGATTATATAAATGACTACACCCTGTGTTCCCCCTGATTATATAATGACTTCACTCTGCTTTCCCCCTGATTATATAAATGACTACACTCTGTGTTCTCCCTGATTATATAATGACTACACCCTGTGTTCCCCCTGATTATATAAATGACTACACTCTGTGTTCCCTCTGATTATATAAATGACTACACTCTGTGTTGTCCCTGATTATATAATGACTACACTCTGCGTTCCCCCTTATTATATAATGACTACCCCCTGTGTTCCCCCTGATTATATAATGTTTTCACCCTCTGTTACCCACTGTCTCTTCCTTGCCTCGTGTTTTCCATAGTCCAGAACCTTCACCAGCGTTGTCCGGGCTACGCCAGTGGTGGACGAGGAAACCAAGAGCGCCCCCCCCCCCCCCCCCCCCCCCTCCCCTCCTTGACATCTCCCCGCATGCATACGCATCCCTACTGAGAAATCGTCAGCATCAGGAACCAACACCGCATGCCGCTGTCAGGATCATGAGCATAATGCTGGTGCCATTCTCCTGGATTATCCAACCAGGGCGTGATTGCCTTAGTCTGTTACGTGCAGAGAGGAACGGTGGCGTGGCCATGGAGTCGAATCAAGAAAATGACTCCAGCCTGATGTAATTATTGCAATACACGTAGCGTAACTGAATAACAAGGGAATCATAAACAACACTGTCACGGAAAATTATCATCAATAACTGATTTCATTTAGTGCTTGTTTTTCAACTGGAACCTAATTCCCTTCTTATAAAGTAAGTTGGTTCCAGTTATCGATTCTCTCTTCATCACCAAGCACACATTCTATGTACTGTTTTATAAGTATTCGTAGAGCCTTCATTTGCATTACAAGAGATATTTATAAGGAAGGATTAGCGATCACATGCTCAACATAGATACTGGTTGATATGAAATTCATGTGAGTGATTATTCATCAATTATTAAATTCAATGCTACAAAGTAGAAACTGTTGTACTACATTCAACTCCGGCAGCGTGAATTGATGAGTTATTGTTTAAACATGAGTCCATATTAGATTCCCATCAATTAATCTTACGATAGATAATATTCCCATCTTGTTCACCCGTTCAATCCAGGTTTTGAACAGGCCTGTCCATCTGCGGTGGACGAACTGTAACCTTTCAAATCCTATGGGTGTGCTACAGTTGCATTGCCATCGGATGGCTGCGTGGTTAACTCATACGGAACTGATGGAGTTGCTGATTATTGGCAATGTTGCATAATCGAAAATTCCAAGTGGTACACCGGACCGAAATGATCAGGAGGAACATGGAGAATGGTCTCGGGATCAATGAACTTATCACATATGGAGTTATGTACATGGCTGGTGCATGCATCTTGGGATTAACTGACTTGACCTGGACTCTGATATGGCGGATATCATCTAACTTAAAATGTGTGGCCCCGAAATGGTCTCCGATATTGTAGGTATAGATAAAAGCGACGAAACTCTTTCCATATTCTTAAGAAATCTCTTCTAAAAGTGACAAAGTCCTTTCCATATTCTTAAGATACCTCTTCTAAAAGCGTCAAAATCCTTGCCATATTCTTAAGATACCTCTTCTAAAAGCGACAAAATCCTTTCCATATTCTTAAGAAATATCTTCTAAAAGCGACAAAATCCTTTCCATATTCTTAAGAAATCTCTTCTAAAAGCGACACCATCCTTTCCATATCCTTAAAATATATCTGCTTAAAAGCAGAGTTGACTGTACGATTCCACATGAGCACGTGTTTATGAATCACTATCAAGTAGGGATGATACCTGGTGTTAGCGAAAAGGTGCGCGTACGCTGCCCCACCGTCACAAACACATGCAAAGGCAAATCAAATGTTCACCAGAAAAGTACAAATTGGGGACTGCTTGGGACATCATTTTAGTCACTATAATATGCTATAGCTATATGACGCCGGTCTGTAAATAATCCAGTGATTGACATCATGAGCATCAATCCACACATTTGGGATACGATGACATGCATCAACCAAGTCAGCGATCCTGACCACCCGATCCCGTTAGTCACCTCTTACGACAAGCATAGCGCCTTTTACGGCAAGTATGGGTTGCTGAAGACCTATTCTATCCCGGATCTTCACGGGTCCTTTTTGACTGTATACAAATTGCATAGAGCGATATTTGACGATACACCAATGTGTAGGGGAGTTGGTATAGTATTACGCCCCTTTTAGCAATATTCCAGCAAAATCACTCCGAAATTGGCGATACACCGATGAGTGATTTATTATGGTTTTACGTCGCTTTTAACAATATTTCAGCAATACCGCGTCGGCGACAACAGAAATTGGCGACACATAGCTAAAATAATGCACTCTCTACAAACATGTAATGTGTATTGTCTCTAATTCCTGATTAGGAAGGTGAGAAAGGCGAAGTACTCACTTGCTATGGCGCTGTATCCATACCAAACAGATATCAGATCTATCAGGTATGACCACCCCGTACACAGCAGGGTCACGTGTACAATGTCCACCCAGTGTCCGGCACAAGAGGACAGGGGAGAGAAATGTGGGCCGGACAGTACCGCTGAGTCCTGGGACAAGTCTAGATCACCCCTTCGGCTCCCCGTCTTACACCTCGTGGTGGAACTCACAGCCACGGACTAACACCCCAATTGATAGTCAACCGTGTCGCCGTCCTCTGAAAATATTGGGCCATGCCCTTGGGTCCTTTGCGGAAATTATTTTAGAGTTCCGAACGGCATCCGTAATGCCTTACTTAATGTGCATCAAGGGAAGCTGAGAGCGGACAGAGGAGGTTCGCTGTGGCTGTTATACCGTCCCGGCGATCCTGCCGCCGGCACTCAGTCAACACAGTCAACGCCGATATACCAGCGGCTGATATATGGGCCGAGATGTCCATCTCTTGAGACCTTGAGTAAATAGGTTTATATAATGTTGATGCACATTTATCATCATACTGAAGGATGTTCGTATGATAAATGTTTCACCTGGCGATTTTTAAAGACGAGCTGTTTTATTTTCTACAATAAAAGACGGGATATTATTACTTCTTTATTGCTTAAAGGATAGACTGACAACAAATCTAAGCATACTCGGCATAAGGGTCAAGTCGTTTCATTTGAAAAGCCATAATAACACTTATATGATCGCGTGTGGCTTTCGTTTGGGACAGATATGTGGGCGAAGTGGGTGGTTGGGAGACAAAATCTGTCGTTTGGTGGAAGAAAGTGACACGTTACTGGAAATGACATTTGTTGAGGCCAGTTGAAGGTCAGGGACCTGTTACACAAAGCGACAAGCAAAACTCTCATACTTTAAAACAGACGGTAGTCGTACTGTTAGGATCAAGTCATCGTATCCCAATTGCGTAGATTGATGTTCATGGGGTCAATCATTGGATTGTCTGATCCAGTCCTGATTATTTAAACAGAGACTTGGTCTCCTCATGATGTTATTTACCTCATTTTCAAGTAACTGTTACGTGTTGATTCCCTAATCTAAAAAAAGTTAAAAGGCTAAAGAATACCAAAAAGGACCCCAAAACATCAACCAACAAATCGTGTACAATTAACAATCGTATTATAAAAATAAATAGGCTTGCAGGTTAATACAAATTATTGCAAAGTAATTACAATAGCTGTATACAATATGATAGCAATGGTAATAGTATTCATCTAGCAGCCACAACGGTCAAGCTTCCAAAATAGGCCTAGGCTGGATATTCAGGGTAAAAAATATCTTCACAAACAGCTGGTCTTGATGTAATGTGAGATCAAAGAAACACGCTAGTGTCCCATAATATGGTCTAAATACCTCCTAGACGTTTCTATACAGTGCTTGACGAGTCTAACTGTTTCGAAAGATTCTAGATTACACTTGACTCTAAACACATCTAAATATAGTAACTCCCACACAACTGCTTACATTAGATAGTACTATATTCCCGACAACTAATCATTGTCAAAACACAGTGCTATGAACTTCTACTGAATCGTAACAGAAGCAATGTAATACAATTACAACATTGTTTTACAACAAATTACACTGTCATATAACATCATAACTACGTTAATTATTCACATCCCTACCAGCGGGCATTAATCCCCCGTGTAAAGCTGATACAAGCTTGTCACGTGTTTGTCTGGCACAGTAGGCGCCTGCCAGAAACCTGCCTGAATTCACAAAGAACAACGCGGAATCTGAAAGCGTTACAAGTACGTCGCTGGTCTGGCGGGTGATGCAATATGTAGAGAGTTGTCCGGGATCACGCATCGCAGTTCGGCTTCCTGTCATGTTCAATGAACGGGAGTTGACAGAGGTTAAGTATGGGCAACCTCCCTGTCAGAACTAACTATATCGTTGAAAGGAGAATGTTCAGCGACCTTGGTATCGGCTCGCCTCCTGTGACACGACGGCTGACTTATCGATGTAGAAACGAGCATGCTCCTCACATCACTAGGTATCAGCGGTGAAATATTTCCCATGTACACTGACAAACCTGACACGCTCTTAAAACGCGACATATATTGGAAAATCAGCATCATCATCATCATCATCATCATCACAATTATTATGATTTCTATTATTCTTATTATTATTATTATTATTATTAGTAGTAGTAGTAGTAGTAGTAATAATAATAGTAGTATATAATGGACATATTATACATTGGCTAATCTAATCTTATGTCCAGCAATTTCCGGGGTAAAATAGGTCTTCAGCATATCATGCTTGCCGTAAGAGGTGACTAACGGGATCGGGTCGTCAGACTCGCTGACTTGGTTGATGCATGTCATCGTATCCCAAATGCGTGGATCGATGCTCATGATGTCAATCACTGGATTGTCTGGTCCAGACTCGATTATTTACAGCCTGCCGTCACATAGCTAGAATATTGCTGAGTGCGGCGTTAAACAACAAACAAACAAACTCTAATGTCCAGCACCTATTGTTACAGGTGCAAATACACCCGAGCGGGCAGACTGATAAGACATTTGGGGATTAACGTGGGCATCTCACATACCATACAACTAATTGGTGAGCTTCTCACAAAAAAATTATAAACGGAACAAAAAAATTATTCAAAGAGAAGACTTGGGCTACGAGACCCTCGTCTGACAATTTACAGCTCCATCCCGGAGGTACTCAGCGGTAATCAATGCAAGCAGGATTTGATGTATTTTGCGCTGTACGTGATTTACTGTTACATTTTAACACCTGTTTCATTTTATCTCTACTTGGGTTTTGCCAGTAATATTCAGTAATACACTTAACTCTATCATTGTTAAACTTTGGACATATTAAAAAGAAATGATACTCTACCTCGATAGTATATTAAATAGATTGTTAACAAATATCAATCTACAATCTCTATTTATATTAGTGTAACGGCCATAAGACATATGAAAAGTCATCTCGTATATTTACAAAGCTATATTTTTTTAACGATGATTGTTGTATTTTGAAACAGGGTAAATTTATAATGTCTGTGTAAACACTGACAAATCCAGCGGAAGAAATTCATTTTATCGACTTGTTTCGCGAAGAAGATTCAACTGTCCAATATTCGATCACCAACATAAATGAGCCGCCACTTTCAAAATGTTAGAAAAAAGCAACTATCCAGTCAATATCGGGTGTGCCTACTCCTCCTCCTCCTCCTCCTCTCAAGAAATGGCAGTACAGCTGGCGTTAACACTTCACTGGTGTAACGTGCAGCGGTAAGATTGCTATCAACAACAACCAGATCCGTCTTCATGTTTCCACAAATCCCACCCCAGACCATCACACTGCCACCGCCGTTTGGTTCAATTGCCTTCACGCAACAACGTGCCGTCCATTCCCCTGGCCGCCGATAAATACGCACCCTGCCATCTGTTTGAAGAATTGGAACCTGCTCTCATTTCTCTGCTACCATCGCTCGACATTCCTCGCCCACCTCATTCTCCGACGTCGATGTTCAGGCGTTAACGTCATTTATTTGAACGGTCGGTAGGCTCTCAGACCATAATGACGAAGTTGTCTGGATACAGTCTTTATGCTGATGAGATGACCAAGAGCATGGCGTCCTGTGAGGTATCTGTTCCTGAGGTGAAGCAGACGTAAATGGTGGTTTTTATTGAGGGATGGTAACTCTGGGTCTGCCGCTCCTGATATATACAATGTCATTCGTGTATATAATTATCTATAAGGCTTTGTTTAAAAATTGCGCAAAAGGTAACTGGATTAACAATAGTGAATTTAACAATCCATCAGCAAAACCACCTGTACATAATAATGCTTTAACATTAAAAGCCCAAACGTTTTGAAAATCAGACAATGAAATATCATATGCTAGTGCTAATAAACAATTATTACTCTTTATAATTTTGAACCAATGTTTTATTATTCTTACATATCTCGAAATATACACCGTAATTCACCGTATATTGCTGCATGTAGAATGGACATTTAAAATTATTTGACAAAACACTAGGTGAACACGCTCAATATCGGGTGCATTTTAACACCCCAAACTTCACATACGTTACACACTGTGAAAGTTAAAAAAATGAATTAAAACACGCTCTATATCGGGAGCATTTTAACACTCCAAACTTCACACAAGGTACACATTGTCAAAGTTAAAAAATGAATTAAAACACGCTCTATATCGGGAGCATTTTAACACCCCAAACTTCAAAAAAGACATTGTGAAAGATAAAAAAAAAAAAAATTAATAAAAAATTCACAACATGTCTTCGGCGTAAAATTACACGACTTTATATTTGAATACAAGACATCCATGAATGGCATTTAGATCTTTACCTGATAACGCCTTTTGGCATACAGGAAGTTACCCGTATACGTAAATATATTTCCAAAGAGACAAAATTCATTTACCAGTTCTAGCTCTTTACCATTTACAAACCACCATTACGTAAGATTCCTCTTTTGCGAAACACCATTACTTTAGGTTTACTAATATTCATATTTAGCCTCCATTGTACACAATTATCATGGAGATTGTCCAGCAACATTTGAAGGCCAGTCACGCTTTCAGAAAACATATCCATATCATCTGAAATAGAATCATAAATAAGTGAAAAAAATCAATAACCAAACCAGTATAATGGCACCTCTAGTTGGGGATCTATATTCACATACACTGTATTGCATTATACAAGGGATTACAGACAAGAAAAAGTGTTCCACTGTAGTAAATGCACAGGCTGACGTACAGTTTATTTCTAATCCTAAGTTTTATTGCCTGGTACATGTTTATGATTAAGACCCGACGTCAAACTTCCATTTATTGGAAATGTTCTCAAAGAGGTTTTCAAACCACCATGTACGACGAAGACTTTGTCACTGTGCAGCGGGTTGATACCGACACCCGTGATACTCATGGACCCGTCCATAACCCCTTCTTGGCATGCCGGAACCGTCCAGCTCTGGTTTTTGGTAGGGCAGTTGGAATAGGGGTTGGAGAGTAACTAAAGACACCTTTTATCTTTTTTCTTCCTAAATAGTCATTATAGAACACAGCAGCCTACATAGATGCAGACCGCATCCGTGGTCTAGTGGAAGAGCGTCCGACGGGAAAACGGAAGGCCCGGGGTTCGATCCCCGGCCGCGTCAAACAAAAAGACATTAAAAGATGGTACTTGATGTTACCCTGCCGGCGCTAGGCATTAAAGGGCTAAAAGAAGGGGTATTCATGTTAAAACTGCGGCATGGTATCTGAGTGGGCATGCATTTTATAATCGGCATGAATCCAGACGAGTACAAGCAGCCACACACACACACACACACACACACACACACACACACACACATACACACACACACACACACACAAGTGACAATATTATATTTATTATCTTATATTGGGTGTTAAATATGCCATTAAGAATTCATATATTTTTCAAGTTGTAATTTATTCACAGATTCATGAAACATTCCTCTTGATGGTGGCTAAAACCCAGAACGGGGCCAGCAGTTGACGTTGTATTAAGGCGTAACGTCCCAGGAGTTGACAGGGCTAATTGATACATATAGACATGCGGCCTCCTTCCACATGATACACCTGGTAACACCAGCTGGCGACTAATGCTGTAAATTTAGACCTTGGTCGGCCTTTAAGTATCCATGAAGTCAGTACTTATTTACAGTGTGCATAACCACAGACTTTTAGAATATTGGTATTCAAGCTAGTCCTCACAGAGTTGTGCCCCTTCACTGGCTCGTGGGAGTGTCACTACGCTCAGATACTCCAGATTTCGATTCGCACAGTGATGATAACCTCATCTGCGCGGCATGGTGCCCAGTAAAGAATAAAATTAGAGAGATATTTTTTTCTTATTTGGGCCGCCTACTTTGAACATATAGCTATTTCTCATATCCAACGATATGCCATGAGTGCGACCTCGGCGCTACCTCAAAGCGCTCCGAAAATACTAATATGCTATTCTGCTTCGCACAATTCAGTTACCAGTGAGAGAGTGAGTATGGTTTTACGCCGCTCTCAGCAACATTTCAGCAATATCACGGCGGGGGACAACAGAAATGGGCTTCACATAATGTACCCATGTCGGGAATCGAACCCGGATCTTCGGCGTGACGAGCGAATGCTTTAACCACAAGGCTACCCGACCGCCCCTTCAATTACCATAATCGAAGCATTACAATGTACAATTGGAGTTTTTTTCCAGGATATTTTTTAAGGAACTATCTGACCGCACGACATACTTCAAGCTGTGTATTAAAGGTGTTAGTTTTACGCTGCGTATGTAAATAGACCAACCACTGGGCGACCTAATTACAAGACCTGATAGATTCTGTGACAAGCTGTTGACCGTTCACTGGAACCAGATACAATTTCTCTGCTGGAACACGGACTGCACAACAAATAAAACCTGAATTTATCTCTCAGAATTCATTTTTAATTTTTTCAACAACGCTCTTTTCAAGTGTGTTATTTAAGAAAATACGACGAGTGGGAGTTGTTTATAATAGCCCAGAATGGTTTATTCTCCATGCAGTGTTTGTTTATTGTACGATAAACAACGACCACGAGTCGTTATATGAGATATCAAAATTATGTACAGGCTCTTTAAAGATGTTGATAAAATGTACAAGCTTTAAAAATGTTTACCCAAATTTTAATAATGACTCCCTTAATAGAATCCGATCTCGACAATGTCGGACAAGTCCATTTTATGAATAGGTGGGTTAAATTTGGTATTTCCCGCATATTCTCACAATCCTCACGTCGCTTATCTGTACCTTTTCTCCTAATATCGATGATATGTTAAGGTAACTATTTTTAAAGCTTGTACATTTTATCAACATCCTTAAAGAGGCTGTATATAATGTTGATATCTCATTTAAGAAATAAACGACTCGTGGTCGTTGTTTATCGTTTGCGCCCCTCCTGGTTTATTCTCCCCGCAGTGTTTTATTGTACGATAAACATCTCCCACTCGCCGTTTATTTCTTAAGTATAGCCTTAAAATAAACGACTTATCGTGGCGCATTGCAAAATTATAGTGTGGTCGTTGTTTACCTTGAATTTGATCAGAGGTCTGCCAAGATGTGCTGTACGACCCTAAATATTCGTCAGCCATGGGGACTTAAGACAATGGCAATTAAGGAACCGTTTTACGTGGAAGTGTGTGAGGGTTTATGGGAGATACAATTTCATTTTCAGCTGATTTCACACATTTGGACCATAGGTTGCTGGCGTGTCTATAGACTGCTACTACGGCCGTGTTTGCGAAGGTTTAGTGAGTGTGTCCGGTTTAACGCCGATTTTAATAGTATTCACGTTATATCACATCGTGTCAGCTTAATGTGGGAGGAAATCCCGAAGGTGGTCTGCGGCGTTTACGAAGAGAAACCCACGGGCACGGGTATGGTGCTGACAAACCTAGAAAAATCGGGGATAACCGGGATTCGAATCCACAATCATAGGTTCCTGGCGTTCCCAAGAGGCGCAACTCTACACAGCGAAATGTGGCGCTTTAGACGACTGGGCCATCTGTGCCTTCTTTCGTAGGTTGACAAACGATGCCATTCTGTGTCGCGGGACGTACACAGCAGGTTTACTGAATCTATACAGTGCGTTTTCCATCGTGTCTTTCTCAGCAGCATCACATCGAAAACCTAAATCTGCTCCACACATATTACAATGTAGGAACCGACATGAGCACGCCAAGCTAGACTTACTCACCGTTAAAATCCAATAATAGATGATGCTTAGACTAACGCTCAGTCGCTGAAAATATATTAATTTTATAGAAACAAACAACTCCATTTAGATTGAAAAGGAGCCCCAGTGACGTGGGAGTTTCAAACATGAACCTTTGTCAAATCTAAACTTGCTTTATTTTGAGCGTTTACAGTAAGGGCTAGGCGGAAGGGAATATAATATGGTTCGGGGACTGTGAGACAGGCAAGCTGGTGCTATCCCTAGGCGTCCGCTACAATGGCGTGTGTGGTAGATTCGCGAGGATCTGTAATCATCTGAGTGACTGAGTTAATGCAATGAAGGGGGCAAGAAGATTAATGGCCTATCCCGGTTACTGCAAAACAAATACAATCTGTCGTTCCAATGCCCAGTACATCATTCTAACTTGTCTCCAGGAGCCAAAACAAATACGACCTATCTAAATGGAGTAGAAACAGTCCGTACCGATCTATGGTGAAACTGGGCATGTGTCTACAAACTTCAGCTCTTCTGTTGATGCGGTTTAGCCACTGACCTCATCGGGAGATATATGCGCATTATATCTGTCATATGGAATGCTGTATGGCGCATTCTCGCGATCTCGACCTTTGGAAACAAATATGCCAAAAAGACGAGATGGCGTGATTTGGCAAAAATCTCGCGTTCTCGCGATCTCGCATGTTCGTATTTTTTTGGGCATATTCAGCTCGTTTCCAAAGGTTGAACAACCTCAAATCGCAAAGATTTTGCATAGTACCATCAAGTGAAATGTATGTATTTCATAAAAAAAAAGACTTGACGGTTCTTCTGTCAGCCGTCACTGACGTAGACATCATTTATGTTCAGTATTCAGGGCGAGTTTGTCGGTTAAATTGTTAATTGTTAATTGTTTGTTTGTTCTTAACGTCGCACCAAGCACTATGCCAGCTATATGACTGGTCTGTAAACAATCCAGTCTGGACAGGACAACACAGTGATTGACATCATGTGCATCGATCCATGCAATTGGGATGAGATGACGTGTATCCCATAGCTGCCTCTTATGACAGGCAAGGGTTGCTGAAGACACTGAACCTCAATGGAATATACAGCACGCCTACCGACATAGGTGGTTCTGTATGTAAGACTGTTGGTACCAACAATAACAGTACGCGTGAAACCAATCAGATATTGCTGTTAATGTAAGTCACGTGAGACAATGGTGTCAATGTGAAACAAATCAGACATTGGTGTCGATGTGAAACAAATCAGACAATGGTGTCAATGTGGGACAAATCAGACAATGGTGTCGATGTGAAACACATCAGACAATGGTGTCAATGTGGGACAAATCAGACAATGGTGTCAATGTGAAACAAATCAGACAATGGTGTCAATGTGAAACAAATCAGACAATGGTGTCAATGTGAAACAAATCAGACAATGGTGTCAATGTGAAACAAATCAGACAATGGTGTCAATGTGAGACAAATCAGACATTGGTGTCAATGTGGGACAAATAAGACAATGACAATGTGACACAAATCAGACAATGGTGTCAATGTGAAACAAATCAGACAATGTTGTCAATGTGGGACAAATAAGACAATGACAATGTGACACAAATCAGACAATGGCGTCAATGTGAAACAAATTAGACAATATATGGTGTCAATGTGGGACAAATAAGACAATGACAATGTGAAACAAATCAGACAATGGTGTCAATGTGAAACACATCAGATAATGTTGTCAATGTGAAACAAATCAGACAAGGGTGTCAATGTGAAACAAATCAAATGTGACAATGCGAAACAAATCTGACAATGGTGTCAATGTGAAACAAATCAGACATTGGTGTCAATGTGGGGCAAATAAGACAATGGTGTCAATGTGTAACAAATCAGACAATGGTGTCAATGTGGGGCAAATAAGACAATGGTGTCAATGTGTAACAAATCAGACAATGGTGTCAATGGGAAACAAATCAGACAATGGTGTCAATGCGAAACAAATCAGACAAAGGTGTCAATGTGAAACAAATCAGACATTGGTGTCAATGTGAAACAAATCAGACAATGGGTGTCAGTGTGAAACAAATCAGACAATGCTGACTGACAATGTGAAACAAATCAGACAACTGTGTGAATAAAGTATAGTGTTTAACGCGGGCAGCCCTGAACGGAAGTCCTGTTATATCCCGGCAAGTCAGCTTAATGCGGAGGAGTAAAACCCTGAATGATAACATACACAATAAACATACACTGCCATTAACATTTATTTCATTCATGACTGAATTTATTCCATGGGTGGACCTGAATATATATCACGTGACTAAACTATTTCGATACATGATCTTTATTTATCTAAGTAACCATCTTTTTAACTTTTAGCATTCATAGCTTGTAGTGATGTACTCACATTGCCTTAAACAATGTGTTCACAGATAAAATCCGGTGTGCAGAAAAAGTGCAATAATTCACACAAAATTGAAACGTACACTTCAGCTTCTGTGATTTTTTAAAAACATATCATGGTTGCATGTACCACATACAGAGGTCGAATGCACAACTTTATACCGGCGTCATGTAACTTAAAAGGTGTGATATGTAACATTCCGTTAATATAAAATAAATCTAGAAACCGTTAAAACAAAGAAAGTGTGTAAATTTCGAATGAATCTCAGAAGTGAGACCGTTTTGTACTATTCAGGAACGCACCGAAAGAAAATTATCCAACAAAACTCTCATAAAATCCTGATATAGTAACTTTTAGTGATCAGCGCATATTCACTGAAGAGTTGAGTCCCCTTAACCGGTGACGGTTCACATTGAGAGCCTATACAATTTATTTCACCAAATAGTATTCTTTTGGTTCTTTATTGTAAAGTATCATTTCCAAAAAATTTCTTATACACTGTTCTTTTACTTTGTTTAATAGTAATTCAGAATGTGGCATATACAAAAAGTATGAATATGTGTTATAAAACAAACATACAGGCGAAGCCATTCGGATTATTGGAGTGATTCAATATTTGTGACACCGTCTTGTCACAACATGTGGTGAAAGAAGACGACGTGTAAATTTGAACATTTTGTCGTGCTCGGCCTGGTAATCAGCTGAGAATGACGAGTGGGGAAGATGGTGGTGGTATTCCGAGTGAAATGAAAGAAAAGCTGGCATCCTTTGATTCAGCCCTGACCAGCCTGGAGACGGAGTTGAAGCCGCTTCTAGCGAAACCAAGAATGGAGTTCTTCGAAAAGGTGGCACGGAGAACGAGATATTAGAAGGCTTTGTATCTGTTAGCTGTTAATGTTATTATTATTATGTCGATGATCACTGAAATACAACCATCCCACAGTCACGAAGTTATCGACTTAGATACTAGACAGACACCAGCTGTAAAATAGGCCTAACTTGTTTAATTGTTTCTTCAAGGTCTTGATTTCCAATGTAAAGAACCATGGCTCTTATCATGCTTATGGGTACTTTCGTATTCATCAATGCCCCCACAACGATTGCCGGTGTTTTTTTTTCTGTTTCTTTGTGTTTTCTGTGCAACATCGAGTAAATAACATTTAATTCAATGTGGATTGTGTTTAGGTATAGTGTAAATATGGCAGTCTAACAATGCGAGGGTAGGTATCTCAGTCTGCTTGATGTGACCAGTACAACACTATACAAGAAACAAGATGAGATGACTGTGATCATGAGTTAGTTGACTGAATTATTTAGTGTTCATACGGATCAGCCAAGAAATAAATGTAGTTTATTTTCATGCTGTGTGTCAGCCAATGAACATGAGGAATGAATATATTTGATTGTGAATGTTTCTTTATATATTTTATGAATTAGTCCCCTAACCAGTATACACCGTTGTGTCCCCACATCACCCGTTTTCAAACCACTTAGCAATACATAACCACTTGCTTAATGACATAATCAAGGCAGACGCTACAAAGCCCACTGAAGACATCAAAGTGTTCGCCACTGGAGTTATGTTTCAAATAAATCTACATTAGGAAAGGTTTTCAATAAGTAATGAAAACATACATCAAAACTTACTTTTCGCAAATGCACGTTTTAGTAAACTTAATCTGATGGTAATTTTGGATCAGAACAATAGGCTTGAAATATTACATGACAGTTTCTTGTGTGATGACCATGATCACTGTAACACAGTATTTGAAGTGGTGATGATACGTTTGTACCTACATTATTTAGGCTGCCGAATTTGCATCATTGCTGAAATCAGTGCCAACACTTTCAGTCTTTTGAGTCTGGGCTTAAAACTCATTTTTTCCAGCTGACTTCTTCTTATGCCAGTGACTGTCATGTTTCAGCTGGAGCCCCTGGACATGGGGAAGATGGACTTGGTGGCATCGTATGCAGTCAACTCATTGTTCTGGAGTAAGTTACCCCTGCAGAGTTTCCAGTTCACGTTGTACACGTCTTGCTGCTCCTCATCACAGTCCTTCGCAACACCAGATAACAACTCCAGTTAGACCCATCTCAGATAGAGTCATCAGCATGTTCAGACACTTCCAAGAATGACCTCAATTCTGATCAGTGTTTGGATTCAAATAAACATGATAAAAGATTAAACATGTCGAGAAGTCATCGTTTTCACAATTCAAATGTTCAACATTAAGACTTATAATAGGATTGTTTAGGTCCTTTGGCAAAAATATGTAGCCAAAAGTCTGATGCTGTTCAGCGACAAGTAACAAATCTATCTGACAGTTGTGGGAAAATTTCCTGCAGCCCAAAAGAAAAGTTACCAGCCATGGGCAGACAGGCAGGCAGTTATTTCACACACACCCACAGACTAGGACTATTGACTATAGTACTTTGTTCACTAAGTAATTCTGTGCTCCCGTTGTTGCAGTGTATCTGAATGTGTGTGGAGTCAACCCCAAAGACCATGCCATCAAGCAAGAACTGGTAAGAAGGGATTTCTCAGTTAGCATTTCAAGAGTTGCCTCCCTGTAAGCTCTTCTCTAACTTGTAGAAAATCCGTTTTTAAAATAATGCAGTTTTACTGCCAGATACATCATCTCCAAATTTATGGTGCATACAATTTGAAAGTATATTGTGAAGGGTTTCCATTTACCGTTGTATTGTGCTCCAGGAGCGTGTGCGTGGATACATGAACCGCGTGAAGGAGATTCAAGACAAAGCAAAGGCCCCAAAAGTTAATGCTGGAGCTGCCAAACGTATGGTGAAGAGTGCTCTTTGGCAGGCAGCACAGAAGAAGGTCGAGCAACAGGGTAGAGGTGAGACTACTTACGAGGTTGGGTCGATTCACAGGGTAGAGGTGACACCAGTCACATGTTTTTGGCTAGTTACTTGGCTGGAGTAAAGCCAGTCATAGACTGGTCACAGTCACATAGCCTGTCACAGATTTGATTCCCAATGGTCGGACCTACAAAAATAAGTCATTGGATATACCCAAACAGGCTTTAAGCAAAAGAATCATGAGTGTGAGTGAAATGAACTCAAAAGAAAAACTCCAAATCACACAATTAATTTGTGTAGTACGTCCCTAATGGTTCAACTGTGGTTTAACTTATCTGTGCTCTTACTCTACATATTTGTGGCGAGTAGAAGTTAATAAGGGCCAAAGCAGTGTTACATAAGTACTCTCTTCTATTCAGACGAGGAAGGACCTTCGCAGTCACGACATTCCCTTAATGCCCCTGGTGGGTGTAGGAAGAGGAAGTTGGATGACATTGAGACGAGGAAGGGGAGGAGAACCAGGTGACAGGATGCCAGTCAAGTGAATGTTGAGAAGATGCTCAGATGCTGGTGTACTTCGGGAGACAGGCAGCAGTATACGCTAGGATTGGGATACACTGGTTTCCTGGGCTAGTTGTCCTATCTCACTCTTGATCTGATGTGTTTCCATTGGTGAGAACTTGACTTACCTGGTCCTTGGCAAGTTCAAGACAACATGAATCATTGAATGTTGTGATAGTCCCTATCCAGACTCGGGGTGCAAGGACTGTATGTTGGATAAGTGTTGATGATGTCTAACAAGATGCAAAGTTATGTATTCAAATTATTGCTTGAAATCCTGATAAAATGCTTTTGCAGGAACATTGATTACGGGAGTTGAAGTGTGTACCGCTGTTCAGTGAAGACACTGGGAAGGTCAAGCTGCTTATTTAGTGTGAATAGTTGAATCCTATTTCTGACATGAGACACACTGGTCACTTTGTTGGAGAGGTGCAAGACAACAAATCACCATTTAATTTTCAAAAGTATATATGAAGGAACTTGCATGTGTTGCAGATAAAAAAATATATTAAATCTCATCACATAGAGCCAGGCCCTGCTGGTGGTTCAAAATACCATGGAAATATAGTTGAAATACTGTTAAAAACCAGGCTTAAACCCCACAATAACATTACCCTATTTAAGAGAGCTGTTGACATAAAAGTGACATTTTTGGTCATGGTGAATAGCACTAAAGGGATTTACCTGTGTTATTTATTTTGGGGTTCAGGGGACACACAATCTTCAATTGTAGAGGGCGGTTGGGTAGCCAAGTGGTTTAAGCGTTCGCTCGTCACGCCGAAGACCTGGGTTCGATTCCCGACATGGGTACAATGTGTGAAGCCCATAACTGGTGTCCCCCGCCGTGATATTGCTAGAATATTGTTAAAACCGGCGTAAAAATCTCAATCACCCAATTGTAGGAGTCCCATGTTTAAGATTGGGATTCCCAAGAAATGACAAATATTGAATATATCAATGTTGATTCAAATAAAGTAGCTTCTTCACTTGCTGGTTTTTATCATATTTGATATGTAATATCATATGGAAGTTTCTCCTGTTTGTTTGCACTTATTTCAAAAGATGTACTCAAACTTTCCCCACCAAAATAACATTCACTTCTCGTTTTGTCCTGCTTTGAAGCACACACTTCACCCCAATCAATACAGAGATAGTACTCTACCACCTGACCAAAGTTGCACATTCTCAGAGGAAATGAATGTATTGTGTTTGTTTGTTGTTTAACGCCACACTCCGCAATATTCCAGCTGTATGACGGCGGTCTGTAAATAAGAGTCTGGACCAGACAATCCCGGATTGACTCCATGAGCAATTGATCCATGCAATTGGGATCACTGACATGCATCAACCAAGTCAACAAGCCTGAACACCCGATCCGGTTAGTCGCCTCTTACAAGCATAGTGGCCTTCTATGGCAAGCATGGGTTGCTGAAGACCTATTCTACCTGAATGTATTATGAAGTATCCAATTAATCGTTCCTTAAAATGCGTACAAACCTGTGGTTGGGTTCTGTATATCTTTCCAATTTTGTGTGCATTGGAAGCAGGATTTCCCATCCTGTGACTCCCTGCACTATCTAAAATGAGCATTAAGCTAATGTTGTCAGACTGTTCACATTTAACAGTGTGATGTATGTTCCTGGTACAAAACATGTAGGACAAACACTGTGTTGATGTGTAAAATATTTATTGCACAGGATGATATAAACAGGTATATCACAGTGGTTGTGGCAACAACGAAGTGCAGAATAACAGAAACTGTTATAGAATTCAGTAGTGTGAACACTGACTAAAAGTGTGCAGTCCTCCGAAAACAAAATATTTTATACATTATTAAAGTGTATGATCCCCGAGAGATATATAGTTCATCATGACATTTCAGGGCAACCCCTTCATCAAATGACCAAACCATTCACAGGGTGAGCAAAGCTGATTAAGGGGCAGGAAGTAGCCCTGAAACGTCGAAACAAGCAATAAAGAAGTTGTTATACAACCTTTCAACTTCTGAATGCCCATCAAAGGTTGTATGACACACAGACATGTTTAATTGCATTTCAGGCCACATGACCAAAGTACAAATAGTATTACAAGTACTTTTAGAGTTACCACTACTCTCATATTGACTTATATTATGCATATAAATATTAATGAGGTTTAGCAAAAGAAAATACATTCGAGAAACTTAGTAAATGGAACTAAAATATTGATATCTTTTGAGGTACACAAACTTTTAAGTGAGTAGAACTGGTTATTTGTTAATCTTGGTAGTAAATCCTTACGCTTATCTTCATAGAACATGCATACATATACAACATGTGCTTCATCTTCAACTGATCCACAATGTTTACAAAGAGTCTTAGGATCACCTAAACGCAATATTAAAGGTTGTATGATGCCACATCAGTTGGCAGACTAGCACAGAGCTGCTCTGTAACAAGCCTGGCCAGGTGTCTGATAAGTGCTCTTTCCCCAGTGCCCAACGTGTATATCAGTAGGAAAATAACATGGAATGTTAAAGAAGTACAACAAATTTAATGACAACAAATCCCTTCAGAAGTAACTCATTAAACATAAGAAACAAACTGTATTGGACGGTTTTACATCACATCTTCATACATGTTCCTTATGAGAGGAATACTAGTATACAGCCAATTCTTGAACATGCTTAACATATGGGAGCTGAGATCACCGGTCCAGTTCTCCATTAGTCTCAGTTCTGGACCATGACACCAGTAGTTGAATGTGCTGTCAAAAACAACATCACAAAGTAATCTAAGAACTCCAAATTCTAGTTTAGGAGTGCATCACACAGATCTAGTTCAGGAGTGCATCACACAGATCTAGTTCAGGAGTGCATCACACAGATCTAGTTCAGGAGTGCATCACACAGATCTAGTTCAGGAGTGCATCACACAGATCTAGTTTAGGAGACAATGTAAGAGTCTTGCCAAGTTTGATGACGCAGGCAATATCACTTTGTTTTGTCAAAGGAAAGTTTCCTGATCCATCTAGGTCCCAATGGTACCAGGATCTGTGCATGCTCCTATAGGACTTAGAACATCTGAAGTTAAATTTGGATTTCATGGAGAACGGTATATGGGAATATCCTTCGACCCCATTTGAAACACAGTTTTAATTTTATGGAGTTTCACAAGATATCTAGTATGAAGGTGAGAGGTTGTTATGAGCTTTCTCAAACTTTAGGCAGACTACTAACATTGACCACGATGACTGGTGTTCCAGGCTCACGTAGTACAGAAGGCTTACTGTATGCAGGTGTGAACGTTACAGTGTGAATGAACATCCGTGATTATCCAAAGGCAGAAGGCAGCAAATTTGTAACCATGGTTACATAATACTGAAGCAAAGGAGCCAACTCTAGGCAATTGTTTGTGTTAGTAGTTGTACTCACTGATGTTAACCTCATTGGGGTTCATCACAGTCAAGAACACATGCAGAATCATGGGGTTTCACAGGACATAAATGACCCTCACTGTATATTGTGCGTTGTAAAGTGACACTCTTTGGTACATTTCAAAGCCTAAATTTGTGGGATTCCGTTTTTGAACTGGTCCCCTGTAACCTATGCCATTTGTAAGAGGAGACTAAACCGATTGGATGGTCAGACTCAATGACTTGTTTGATTTGATGTCATCGTATCCTGATGGCATGGTTTGTTGCTCTTACTATCAATCACTGGATGGTATGGCACAGACTCGATTATTTACAGGTCACCTGAGTGCAGCGTTACACAACAAACAAAATGTCAAAGCGTGAAGCAGGTTGTGTAAGATAAAGCTCAAGCAGGGACAGGGTTGGCCGTCCAAGTGATATATACCTTGTATTCACCCAGTGCATGATAATATCAAACTGAGACTGGATCCACCAGCTCCTCTCAATCTCCCATGTTTCCTTCCATTCACACATAACAACATGAAGCTTTCATCATACACAGAACACATTATGCTACCTGCATTGATCATTACTCTCTATGCCACTAACTCCATGCATGGGTAGACACAGGTCCCCAGCAACACATTCAGTAAATAACATGGTTGAAGTAGGAGTGAAGTAATCAAGAAGTTTCCTCAGCGAATTCAGGGCTCGATTTGTAGAACTTTGATTTAATTTGCACCAGGTTCATGTTGACATGAAAACCAAATTGCACCAAAAAAATCCAGGTTGCACGCTGGTTCCATATATTAACAAAGTTGAAACAGGCCAGACTGCTGCCATTGTCACATACATATTGTCTTTAAAATCGATGCTAATTTATATAACCTGTCTATAAAGCAAATCGGAATGAAGACTGTCACCACTGCATACACAATCCCTACATTTGCAATAAAAACGTGTTTGTCTTCCGCAGAAAAAATTACACTGTATCCCTTTAGTGAATTCAGGGAAACGGACAGATGATAACAAACTTGGTCAATACAAATTTGAAATTTGAGAGTGAGTGACTGAGTGAGTTTGGTTTTATGCCGCTTTTAGCAATATTCCAGCAATATCACGGCGGGGGACACCAGAAATGGGCTTCACACATTGTACCCATGTCGGGAATCGAACTCGGGTCTTTTGCGTGACGAGCGAACGCTTTAACCACTAGGCTACCCGACCGCCCGAAATTTGAGAGAAAACATCACTACACATGATGATTTACCAATTAAAATGTATTGGGTTGCATTTTCCAATAATAGGTTGCACTTGTGCATGTTCCATGCAGCAAAATCAAGCCCTGGAATTTGCTATGGAAACTCTGACCCTGAGGATTATGCTGAATATGATACAACACTGGACATCAAGCTTCGTCCTGAAAGACATGCTTGGTTTGCACTTGTTGAGATTACAGCTGTCATGCATAATCTGGACGGTTTTATCGTAAAAGAGATTATGTTCTAAACTCATCTTTAAAAGACAAAAATATTGTGACTATGAAAAATCGTCTTGCCGAGACAAGGGAGATAACTGACTATAAAAGTCCCATTTCCACAATTAGCAAAGTAGGATGGAATTTCATGGCTCTGTCTTAGTCTCACCAGTAGCTTTTATGAGTGATTGATTCCACCTCTCATGTCACTTGCATTTGTTTGAAACAGAATAGCTGCGTCCAGTCAAGACATTCTCATTGATAATCAAGATCTGAATTATCAATTAATGAAACCTGGAGAAATGCATCAAACCACTTTATCAAGTTGATCAAACATTAAAAGATTTGGAAAATATCTTTCGATGCCCAGTTGGTGGTTCATATGCTTTGCAAATCCTGCAATCAACCGAAATCTGCATGTCAGTCGCCATATTGTTTATGAATAAGATGTTGATTCTTTTCCGTGATTTTGATTGAACTATGTATAGACTTGTTTGGCCAACCAAAAATATATCAATAATTCCATCATAGTTCGGCAAGGGTGGAAACCGGACTTGTATGGTCAGTTAACTCCCTTGACTCAAGAAGATGCCAAATGGACAGGAGTTTGTATCAAAACTGATACATTGTTAGTTGTGGTACAGCAGTGTACCAGGACGGATGATTCTCCTGCAGGGTGGCGTCAGTGGAACATTGTTGTCTAGGTGTGATCCTACCTAGATGGCAGGCTGTAGCCTGCTGGTCTGTCCAATATGGTGCAAGACAACACAGTTACAACATATGGTTGGCGGTTGTTTAGAGTAGGTGATAGTCGTTGCAGCGCCATCTAATGGTGACGATCTGTGAACACACAAACAGTAGAAATTCATATAATGGTTCCTGCAAATCAATATCTACAAGCTTTTTACACACTCTGATTTATCTAACAAATATTTCTTTCTCTGAAACGTTTACCTGCATCTCAAAGCCTGTAACTTTGATTTTGGACTAGCTATTCTATGTACCAAGATGAGTCCAACAACTTGGATGCGTGGCAATGTTGAGTTAGAGCTGGGGTATTTGAACTACAAGGTTCTTGAATGTACATAGATTTTGGCAGAGAATTTAGGCTTTTATTGACAAGAATCACTCTCACCCCCTGATACTTCACAGCTTAGGGACAGCTGATTCATTAAAGGTGGGGGAAGCTTTTTGGTTCACTAACATACTAAAAATAATGACGAGCCTCTCATGCTTGTCAAATTGTCAAACATTTCAATGACCCTTCCCATATGCTTGTACATTTTTTTCATGACCCTCCCTAAAAAGACAAAATGCAAAAGAACTTTATTTTTAAAATAAAATGTTCATTTTTGTCATGACCCTCCCATAATATGTGTCTCATTTTTTATTAACCTCCCCTAGGGACTGTCAAAATGAGGTGATCACCACCCCCATCATTGTAAATGACCGGTTCCTTACACATAATAGAGGGCAAACAATCTGTGACAAAGACTGTATAATGAAATTTCAATCCAGGTCGGAGCTACACACTGTCCAAAGGATACTTGACAATAGTGTCATAGTAAAAGTGTTAGAGCCTGTCTTGATGCTTTAATACGGAACTAATGAGGAACAGTAGGTCAAAGTGATGGCTGTAGTGCTTCGGGCCAGGAGCAGCAGAAAGGGAGCGCTTAGTGAGTGAGTAAGTTGGGTTTAACGCTGCTTTTAGCAGTAGTCCAGTTATATCACGGCGTGTCAGCTTAATGTGGGAGGAAAGCCCGAAATGATGCAGGTCTCAGACGTTTACTACTTCGGTGAAACCCATGAGCATAGGTATGGTGCTGTCACACCTAGAAACATAATAGGGACGAATCGGGATTCGAAACCACAATCATAGGTTTCTGGCATGCCCAAGGGACACAACTCTGGGAGAGCTTAGACTTTGAATGGACACAAAAAAAGTTGACACCTTAATATTTCATACTGATGATAATGTTTATTATGAAAATATCATTCAAACATGACAAAAACATACTTCAGCGGGAAAAAATCACATGCATATAGTCAGAGATATACTGAACACTCAGTGGACACTCAGTGACAATAACAGAAGACAGTGGTACAGAGAGGACACTCAGGCATCAGTGACCGTAACAGAAGAGAGTGGTACAGAGTGGACACTCAGGCATCAGTGACAGTAACAGAAGACAGTGGTACAGAGTGGACTCTCAGGCATCCGTGAGATTAACAGAGGACAGTGGTACAGAGTGGACACTCAGGCATCAGTGACCGTAACAGAAGACAGTGGTACAGAGTGGACACTCAGGCATCAGTGACCGTAACAGAAGACAGTGGTACAGAGTGGACACTCAGGCATCAGTGACAGTAACAGAAGACAATGGTACAGAGTGGACACTCAGGCATCAGTGACCGTAACAGAAGACAGTGGTACAGAGTGGACACTGTGGCATCAGTGACAGTAACAGAAGACAGTGGTACAGAGTGGACACTCAGGCATCAGTGACCGTAACAGAAGACAGTGGTACAGAGTGGACACTGTGGCATCAGTGACAGTAACAGAAGACAGTGGTACAGAGTGGACACTCGGGCATCAGTGACCGTAACAGAAGACAGTGGTACAGAGTGGACACTCGGGCATCAGTGACCGTAACAGAAGACAGTGGTACAGAGTGGACACTCAGGCATCAGTGACAGTAACAGAAGACAGTGGTACAGAGTGGGCACTGTGGCATCAGTGACAGTAACAGAAGACAGTTGAGACAGAGTGGACACTCAGGCATCAGTGACAGTAACAGAAGACAGTGGTACAGAGTGGACACTCAGGCATCAGTGACAGTAACAGAAGTCAGTGGTACAGAGTGGACACTCAGGCATCAGTGACAGTAACAGAAGACAGTGGTACAGAGTGGACACTCAGGCATCAGTGACCGTAACAGAAGACAATGGTACAGAGTGGACACTCAGGCATCAGTGACCGTAACAGAAGACAGTGGTACAGAGTGGACACTCAGGCATCAGTGACCGTAACAGAAGACAGTTGAGACAGAGTGGACACTCAGGCATCAGTGACAGTAACAGAAGACAGTGGTACAGAGTGGACACTCAGGCATCAGTGACTGTAACAGAAGTCAGTGGTACAGAGTGGACACTCAGGCATCAGTGACAGTAACAGAAGTCAGTGGTACAGAGTGGACACTCAGGCATCAGTGACAGTAACAGAAGACAGTGGTACAGAGTGGACACTCAGGCATCAGTGACAGTAACAGAAGACAGTGGTACGGAGAGGACACTCAGGCATCAGTGACCGTAACAGAAGACAGTGGTACAGAGTGGACACTCAGGCATCAGTGACAGTAACAGAAGACAGTTGAGACTGATAGGGAGAGGGTAGGCATGCAAGAAGCAACAAGGACCATCAGATAATGATAGAGAGAAGAAAGGTAATATCCGATGAGTTAAATAGGATTCAGCAGATGTGGACTTGAGCGTCAACAGGTAGTTGTCTGAGCAGTACAGATGATGTAAAGCGTGTGAAAGACTTGGACGGCATATCATCATTTAGTATTATGTAAAACACAGTTGCAAAATTACATTATTCATTTGAGTCATCATGGCTATACGACAACAACAAAGTGCACAATAATACAACAAAATCATGGACTGATTACTGATAGAGATGACACTCATGGGCCAGACATGATCTCACCTGCTACATCAGTGGTGAGATTATTCTGCCCCTCAATAAATAATAATGTGGACAGTACTGATCTCTCAGTTTTCAAAAGAAATTGGTCAGGAATTATGTCCTCATGGCTGTCTTTAGTGCCGAATAATGGATCGTTCTGTGTTTTTAAGTCACACATGGAACAATTTCGGAGTGTGATGTCACACTTTTAGTTCATGCCTAATTCAATTCTCAAACCAAAACAACAGAGCTCCACACAGAAAAGCCGACAACCCAAGTGCTGCGCAGAATAGTCATGTTTTAGTTTGAGGCAAATTAAAGAGAAAGGGTTACAAAAGACTAATTGCCAGCTTTATTGGATCAAAAGCCAGTGTTTATCAACGTCAATACTACAAAATAAATGCCTCGGTCAAATGAAGCCATCGAATCGATTATCCAGAGTTCCTTGCGGCCAGCTCGCCTACTATCATCAAAGTCAATGACAGTCCATTCATGATATTGCAGGTTTTTCATGTACACATCTAGATAAACATGTGTCATGAAGTGTTTAACTTTCATAGAGAAAATATCCTGAAGCGTCAAAAACTGTTTCCATTTGCATATTTATTCTTTGTTTACATTGGTTGTACAGCTCCACAAGCTGTCATTGAGGCCCTACGGAGAGCTAGCAATACTCACTCACTCAGTTGTAGTAGTATATCAATACAATTATACAAAACAATATGTAAAGCATTGGGTCCGCCTGTTCTTATTTCAGAATAAGTGCATTTGTTTACAAACAAGAGAAAAGTCTGGGTCACGTGATAGGCATACACCCGCATTGTGGTCACTGGAGCAGAAATTCCTCTCGTGGAATAAGGAGAGCCGAGTAAGTTCAATAGGGTTATCGGCTTATGTTTACAAACAAAGCTTCAGAATGGTCAACCTATTGGCCCTTTAATGCTGTCTGTGAACCCTATTCAGTCAGCATAGCAGGTGCTGATCTCGTCTGTTTAAAATTTAATCTGATACATATCACAACTTCCCGAGGCAAGAGGGTCCACTAGCCTTTTTTTCGAAGTCTTGTTTCAACCCCTGCCACATCAAGCCCACTTTCCTGTGCTAAATATGACTGGACTATTGCACATATAAATAGCGCAATCAGGGAACCTTTCATAAAATCAACATCCACGACTGGTACACCTTGTTATGTGGTCATCTTTGTGAAGGTATACAAGATAAGGACAGCGGTCTGATTGGATATCGCATTTTAATTACAAGGGGCACAACTCATGATGGCCAGGGTCGAGCCAAGAAAAGTGGCCTTGATGTGGCAAGGGTCGAAACTAGGCCTTAATATAGACTAGTGGACACGCCTGCCTCAAGAAGATGCATATATAATGGCATGTTCTTTTACCCAATCCATGATATGTATTCATTTAAATTGCATCAATCAAATTGCCACGTTTGAAATTAGATCAGACGACAGTGACGTGTTAGAGAGTTGAGTTGCCTCAGAACCTTGGTAATTATGAATGGGATGGAAATCACAAAAATATCATACATAGTTTTCTTCAAGTAGATCTATAAGTAGCTGACATCAGTGTTATCTGTAAATAAACTTAGTAGGGTGGCAAAAAACATGACGGTCAGTCCGATGAACAAAACTTCAACAAACATTTTTAGAAGTTGGTTACAATGGTGGGACGTAGGTGCAGACTTCCAAACAATTGTGAACAAATTCAACAATATGTGATATCAAACAACATCATGATGGTACAAACTGGTTAAGTCATAAACATCATCACACCACAAAAATAAGGACATAAAACAAATTATTACGAAATGAATATATCAAGATCACACGGCAATAATCACAGAAATGCAAATATAAAACATATTAGCATGACTAACATTTAGTCCCAGAATAAAGTCCTCTTATCTACAATATATATCTACAAAATAAAAAATAATATCCAAATGAAGCCCAGAATAATGCTCAATTTCAGGCAATGTTGAGTTGGATTCATTTTATTTATTGTCTAGGGTCTGGGTGACTATGACACTTGTAACCAGAGCAATGGCCTCCACTACAGGATTCAACAGCAGAAGGACCTTTGTTTTCAATACCATGTATACAAGCATTTATAGTGTCCAGGATGTCTAGTGGTTGGATGTCAAACAGATCTTCTCCTAACTGATGCCATCTACACATAATACGCAATATGTTGGTTAACTTCATGTAAATGGTGAATTGCTTTGTCCCATATTGTGATGTGACTTCAAGTGCATGATATCAGCAAACGGTGCACACAACCTCAGTCCAGTCACGGACCTACTTCACTCCAATCTCACCTTCAACTCCAGCATCAGAGGGTTACATCACTACATGCTGATCTAACCTGAATCAAGCAGAGAATGTCAAGACATGATTGTTTGGGGTTTAAGGCCACTTCAGCGTTAGAAATTGGCACTAGTCCTGTAATCCTTGCCAAACTGTCCAACAGTTAATGTATCATAAGGACTAGTAGAAATTTGCCATTTTTAAGGGTTTTACTATATGTTATCATTATAAGGACTAGTGGACTAAAAATGTTAGTTTCTACCGCTGCACTTTGACCATTGTTTCTGTTGCTGTTAGAAGCCTGTAGAGATGCAGGTCTCAGACATTAACCACTTTGGTGAAACCCACAAGCACAGGTATGGAGCTGGGAAACCGAGAAACATAATCAGGGCAAATGAGGATTGGAACCCACGATCACAGATTTTTGGCACGCTAAGGGAGGCAACTCGGCGCTTTGTAGCACCTAGATGACTGGACCACATGTGCCCCCATAACGCAGGAAGAGACGGGATGAGAAAGTACTTGACAAAGATGGCAGATCACATGTTAAAATTACATTACAATGCAGTCCTTATAAATGAACACAGTAAGAGAAGGTGTGGTACAAGGTGAGGATGTGAGTCAGTGTGCAGCAATAGGGGATGTGAGTCAGTGCAGTGCAACAAGGGGATGTGAATCAGTTCTACAAAATGGGGATGTGAGTTGTAGTCCAAGGTAAGGATGTGAGTCAGTATTGTACAAGGTGGGGAAGTGAGTGAGTGTTGTACAAGGTGGGGATGTGGGTCAGTGCTGTACAAGGTGGGGATGTGAATCAGTGTTGTACAAGGTGGGGATGTGAGTTGTTGTCCAAGGTAAGGATGTGAGTCAGTGTTGTACAAGGTGGGGATGTAAGTCAGTGTTGTACAAGGTAGGGATGTGAATCAGTGTTGTACAAGGTGGGGATGTGGGTCAGTGTTGTACAAGGTGGGGATGTGGGTCAGTGTTGTACAAGGTGGGATGTAAGTCAGTGTTGTACAAGGTGGGGATGTGGGTCAGTATTGTACAAGGTAGGGATGTGAATCAGTGTTGTACAAGGTAGGGATGTGAATCAGTGTTGTACAAGGTGGGGATGTGGGTCAGTGTTGTACAAGGTGGGATGTAAGTCAGTGTTGTACAAGGTAGGGATGTGAATCAGTGTTGTACAAGGTGGGGATGTGAGTCAGTGTTGTACAAGGTGGGGATGTGGGTCAGTGTTGTACAAGGTGGGATGTGAGTCAGTGTTGTACAGGGTGGGATGTGAGTCAGTGTTGTACAAGGTGGGGATGTGGGTCAGTGTTGTACAAGGTGGGGATGTGGGTCAGTGTTGTACAAGGTGGGATGTGAGTCAGTGTTGTACAGGGTGGGATGTGAGTCAGTGTTGTACAAGGTGGGGATGTGGGTCAGTGTTGTACAAGGTGGGATGTGAGTCAGTGTTGTACAAGGTGGGATGTGAGTCAGTGTTGTACAAGGTGGGATGTGAGTCAGTGTTGTTGTACAAGGTAGGGATGTGAGTCAGTGTTGTACAAGGTGGGGATGTGGGTCAGTGTTGTATAAGGTAGGGATGTGAATCAGTGTTGTACAAGGTGGGGATGTGGGTCAGTGTTGTACAAGGTGGGATGTAAGTCAGTGTTGTACAAGGTGGGGATGTGGGTCAGTGTTGTACAAGGTGGGATGTGAGTCAGTGTTGTACAAGGTGGGAATTTTGGTCAGTGTTGTACAAGGTGGGATGTGAGTCAGTGTTGTACAAGGTGGGGATGTGGGTCAGTGTTGTACAAGGTAGGGATGTGGGTCAGTGTTGCACAAGGTAGGGATGTGGGTCAGTGTTGTACAAGGTGGGGATGTGAGTCAGTGTTGTACAAGGTGGGGATGTGAGTCAGTGTTGTACAAGGTGGGGATGTGAGTCAGTGTTGTACAAGGTGGGGATGTGAGTCAGTGTTGTACAAGGTGGGATGTGAGTCAGTGCTGTACAAGGTGGGGATGTGAGTCAGTGTTGTACAAGGTGGGGATGTGAGTCAGTGTTGTACAAGGTGGGGATGTGAGTCAGTGTTGTACAAGGTGGGATGTGAGTCAGTGTTGTTGTACAAGGTGGGATGTGAGTCAGTGTTGTTTTACCAGGTGGGATGTGAGTCATTGCACTACAAGGTGTAAATATGAGTCAGCGTTGCAAGGAGCGGATCCAGCATTACCCTGGACGCCACTCTGGATCCGCCTATGGTAGTGTACAAGGTGAGGAGTACACGTGAAAAACCTCCACCATAAGTACATCCCGAGAAGGGCACCAGGGGTGTGCACCTCAAACTTGAAGCACACAAAACATGTAAACATATCAAAACAAGGTATATGGTGTTTTCAAATCGTTTCACAAATTGATTGTATTCATCTTTTTATCCAGCATGTTGTATGTCAAGTGAAAATATTCTTTCTAAAAGTCTTATCAATGCTTGTCTACACATAACATACATACACAACCCAGACATGCGCAGATCAGTAGAACCTCATTAAAGTCAACTTCTTTCCTTTACAGCCTAACCTCAATAACTAGTGACTGAAAAGACCTACTGTTTCTTCAGTGCTGAAACACATTTTTTTTGTTAAGTGCTGAAACTCTTTTATTGAAAAGAAGACGGTTTAAACCACTAATGAGGTTCTACTGTACAGTAGTGTACCTGATTATAAGGTTGGATTGTCCATACAGGTCCATCTTCCCGAGGCAAGGGAGTTAACTGTCTAAAAGTCCAATTTCCATCCTTGCCGAACGAGGTTGGAATTTCTGGACTCAATCGTAGTGCCACCAGTGGCTATTATGAGTTATGACCTTTCTATGTCTCTCCTATTGACCAATCTGATTCCACCTCTCCTATCACTTGCATTTGCTTCAAACAAAATGGCAGCGCCAAGTGAATGCAATCTATAATCAAGATCTATATTTTTATAATAAAACAGGTCTTACTTCGCGAAGTGCATCAAATCACGGGAGCAAAAACATAAAAAAAGATTCTGAAAATATCTGTTGACAATAAGTTGACGGTACACATGCTTTGCAAATCCTGCCATCGATCAAAATCTGCATGGCAGTCTGCCTACCTGATGTCAATTTCGTAATGTGATTTGGATTTGACTATGCATAGACTTGTTAGTCCTGCCAAAATATAACTCTGTAATTCCGAAACGTAGCTCTTAATTATAATGAAGAAGTTGTTCATCCATAAATTCTTATCCTTACTCTGTAATTCCAGACCTTTATAGTCAGTTAACTCCCTTGCCTCCTACAGACGATACAGGTCAAGCATACATTGTGTGAGAGGACCACACAGTTGGTGTCTGGCATATATACCACAACATTGATAGCCACAGGTCCTTGATTCAGCCCCCTGTAGAGAGTATACAACAGTGCAGCACCATGCAGGAGGTCTCTGAGGGTCACACTCTGGATGAGGCAGGGTGGGAAGGATGAACATTCATGCAGTGGGCAGCCACCAGTGTCTGAAGTGCAAGTTTCAGCATGCTCACAACATCAAAACTTCTTACCAATCACTTCAGATTTGAGTCTATCAGCTATAGCTTTTCTCATAGCAAGTCTTTTCTCCATCTCAGGGTCTCGTTTCTCAGGTTCAGCCATTTTGCCGGACATTGCAGCGCGAGCTGCCCGTGCCGACTGTGGCCGCTGTGGCTGAGCGGACTCCACCCGCCTAAGCTGCTTCTCCCTCTCATCCTTCTTCATCTTCACCAGCTTGTCCCTCTGCTCCTTTAGGAACTTCAGACGCTGTTGTCGCTCATCCATTGACATTGCTTCCATGGATTTCTGCAGGGAGAAAAGGCATTACTGTGCACATAATGATCAATACAACACGAACTGGATATTAAGCAAAATGAACTTCCATGAACAAATTCAAGTACAATTGTGATACACATGAAACCAAACTTCTTCCCGTTCCTTGTTGTTATGTGTGAAGCCAATTTCTGGTGTCCTCCATCCATGACATTGTTGGAATATTACTACAAGCAGTGTAAAACCATACTCACTCACTGACCTTGCTGTTCTTGAGATAATGAATCTCAAAGATTTTCCCCAATTTGTCCAACCCATGAAGATCCGGATTAGAATAGGTCTTCAGCAACCCATGTAAGGAGGCGACTAACGGGATCAGGTGGTCAGACTCACTGACTTGGTTGATGCATGTCATCGTATCCCAATTGCGTGGATCGATGCTCATGATGTCAGTCACCAGATTGTCTGATCCAGACTTGATTATTTACAGACTGCCATCATATAGCTGGAATATTGCTGAGTTCGGCTTTAAACAACAAACAAACCAAACCAAACCCCAATTTGTTCAATTGGTTTGTTTTCTCTTTCTTGTAAAGCAAAAATGCCAATTACAAAACTGTGTTCCACAATGGCGAAAGGCATCCCTTTAGTCAGTCGGGATAAGGAGTTGTGAGTTAACATACTGATGACGGACAGTGTCCTCTGTACACTACTGAGCTTTAAATAAAGAACCAACACCTTGCTTTGTCCAACTGAAGTAGACAGACAATGTCCCAACTCTTTCTTCCACCTACCTGCATGGCCTGGAACCTCTCGGACTGCTGCACGCTTGTGCTGGACTCGTTCTGGGCAGACTTCATCCAGTTGGCTGCAGCATCAGCGTTGCTCACCCCACCTGCCTTTGGCACATCGCCTTGCTTTGGACGCACAGGAGATGTAATGGGGGCAAGACCAGTGGCAGAGGTTGGGGATTTCTGGGTAGCAGCAGTGGCTTGTGATGGACGGGAGGCAGCAGGCACGGCAGAAGGCACGGCAGCTATTTTGGGCTGAAATACAAAGCAAACAGATCAATAGCCATAAAGTGTGAATACAATATAACTATACCTGAACATATGACAAGAGTCTTAAATTGGTTGGTTTGTTGTTTAACACTGCAATCAACAATAGTCCAGGTCTGTAAATAATCAAATCTGGGGCGGACAATCCAGTGGTTGATATCATGAGCATCGATCTATGCAATTGGTATACAATGACATGCATCAACCAAGTCAGCAAGCCTGACCACCTGATCCCGTTAGTCACCTCTTACGACAGGCATCAGTTGCTGAAGACCTACTCTATCCCAGAATCTTCACAGGGACATGATGCTTTTAGCAAGTCCACCTTGCTGTGCTGAGTCGGGTTCAGATTTGCCCAGCCCTCACATAATGTAATCACATGAGTAACCTCACATAGTCTTGCCAAAACAATTTTCAATAAATGAAGCAGGAATAACAATATGTCAGTCATCCATCAGATTCTCAATAAGCCTATGGCTAATAGTCGCCGGCCACTGGCTGACAAACAAGTAGACGATATGTTTCCCTCTGAATTGGCTGTACTACAAACACACAGAATGTTGTACCAAGCAGTCTGTGACTTTAGTCACTAGTCAGCAGCCAGTGTCAAGTAAACTTCTGTCCAGTCTTGTAAACTGAGTAAGATCTAATTTTTTTTACATTTGTATTCTTATCCTGCATTATTCCTTATTTACTGCTTACCTTACGACAAAAGACGAGACAACGTAACGGAGATGGTCCTGGGTGAAGAAATAAAACTGTTGTTTGTAGTCTCACTTTTGGTGACCACCGCTGCTGTTATGTGACCTTGATGACCTGAGGTCACATCACTGCTTTTAGAAAAAAAATACTTTTGAGGTTTCTGAAGCCAAAGTGGGGAGGCAAGTCTGCGATGGGTGGGCCTTAGACGTAGTAATGCAGGATATGTATACAAATGCATAAAAAATTTAGATATTACTAAATTGTTTACTTATCCTGCATTACTCCTTAATGCATCTGTATGGAGGTCATGGATGTAGGAGAAACACTGATTTCTTGGTGAGGTCATAAAATGAGGATGCATAGAGGGTAACGAAGGGGGCCCTCGCAAACCTCGAAGTACCACATTCAAGCCCCAAGCAGGTGGGCGGAACTTGGCCTTTTGATCCTCAAGCCTGAATGAGCGTAGTTGGGCCAGTAGTTCCGTGACCTGAGTCATCTTGCGATTTGGCCAACACTGAGTTAAGTACAATCCAGTAAGTAGTAATGGTGCTACCTTCCAAGTGTCTTTGCATACGCAAATGTAGGAGGTATTCAGCTAGGAATCGTGGTGACACAGTTGTAGGGTCTTGACTTTTTGCCTTGCAAAAAGTTTCAAATGATCCCCACTTGTCATCGTAGACCTCTGGTAGAGGAACAATGAGCTGACGTGACAGCTTTTGCTGCCCGTGCAGAATAGCTCTTTGCACTTAACGCCATTTTAGACAACCAAGCCCGCAGACGAAACCTGTCTGGTGTTGGATGAGGCAATTTGCTGTGAGGGTGGATAAGTAGGTTATACCACTGTGGGAAGGGTAGTGGATCGTCCTCTGCTAGATTTCTGAGCTTGGGTCTCAATGGCTACCTGGGCGTGACCAAAGTCAGAGCAAGGCTCCTTGTCTCCTTGATCTTTTGTATTACCTTGGGAAGTAAGACGAGTGGGTACGCTTTTAGTCCTTCCCAAGGAATGCTGAACATATGGCAAGTTGCAAACAGGTCGATGTTTGGTTGCCCGAACTTCTGAAACAGTAACTGGAATGCTTCTGTGTAAAGTTTCCACTTGGTGGGGGCCACCCCCTCTGGACGCGATAAGGCATTGACCAGAATGTTTCAACAACCGGGGATGTGCTGAACTATGAATTATAGTTCCAGATGATCCACTAGATGGAAAATTCTGAATGTCTGTTGAAGCAGGGAGTGGGAGTGCATTGTTCCCTGAGTGCAGACACCACACCACAGTGCTGTGGATATTGCGAGTTGGGCTGACTGTAGCTGATTCTGCTAATGTGATATGGCCAGAATTAAAGCTTCCAACTAAAAGTTGATTATGTGCCACTTTCAATGAGCGCCAGACCATAGCCCTGAGGCTGTCTGGCCTTTCAGGTGAGCACCCCACCCCTGAAGGGAGGCATCTATGAACAGGTGTAGATGCGGGGATAACCCGGATAAAGAGACTACCATCCACCAATTGAGGTAAGGCCAAAGATGGAGCGGTAGAGTGATGGCTTTGAGTGGATCCTGACACCCAATGTAAGGATTCAGGAAATGTGGAATTTGGCGTAATTGTAATCTGACTCTGCTGGTTAGGTCCTGTGTTGAGTTGAGTAACAATTGCCATTGGTGAAGTCAGCGTGGTTGATGAAGAGCCGGTGACAGGAGGCGTAAAACCTTGTGCCATCTGTCCCTCGGAACTCATAGTAGATCCTGGTCTGTTTGGAACAGGCCTCCTATGAATTTGAGTCGATAGGATGGAGTTTACTCCAACTTCGCCTCGTTGATTATCCATCCCAGTTGATACAGTAGCCTTCTGGTGAAATCCCATTGGTATACTAACTGTCAAGATCACAGATAATCTTGTATATTTTAATTATATGTTAGTACTTCAGATAGATGTATTACGGTATGGTTACATTAGTATATTAAGCTTAGCGAGTTGTTTTTAGATATTGTCAGGTAATACTATGGGAACAGGTTAGGTTCAGGGAAGCGTGACTGGGTACGGCTGATAGCTGGGGAGTTAATTGGTGTAACAATAGGGAGGTCAGGGGTAGCTTGGGCTTTGGGGTCAGTTTAAATAGCGGGGCAGGGTAATAATTTGTACAGTCAGCCAGAATCAGCATGGTCATGTAAGGCATGGACTAATATTGTGGGAGACTTCTACTCTGGTTGGCGTAAGTTTTTACATTTATTGTTTCATGTTGAATTGTATTTTAGAGGATAGAATTTTGAGTTATGTATTTTTTCCAAACGTAATTATATACACATATTGATGGTAATAGCGTAAAGCCACTGTAACAAATAACCACAACATGATCAAAGTATAAACAGTTCAACTCAGTAATATGTAAATCGGAGTATTGGTGCATGGCTGTATGTATTGTGAGGTAGTGACACATACCTCAGTGACTGTAATTGCTTATATTACATTGTAGTGTCCCGGAACTGGCCGGTTAACCTTAGAGTGCGTAGGAGGGAAGAACCTCCGATATTACGTAGGAGGAAGTAACAACCTCCAACATCACGTAAGGAGAGAAGTTCTCCGACCCAACGTAAGGAGAGAAGTATCTTCGTCTCCGTGGCACATCGTAGGATGAACACAGCCGTGGCATCCATGTAAACAGGCACCCCTAACTCCGTGGGGACAACATCGCCTGGGTGGAAAGATCACCATTCGTTATTACGAGGAAGAATTCTCGTATGAACTGCTCAATAACATCAGAGATTCTAAAGTTCTGTATAGAACTTTTGTGACAGTGACAGTGGAGTGGCTTTGTATCTTTTGGTTTTTTTTTTTTGTGGTTGTGTGTTGTTGTTGTATATATATACACACACAAAGTTTTACTGTGTATTAGTTGTGTTATTCTTAGAACATCTGTATTAGTGTTAGTATTTTTAGAAGTAGACTATTAGTATTAGGATAGTGTATCGTGATAGTTGTATTGTTAGTAGGAGATAGTTGTATTATTAGTAGTAGACATTTGTACTGTTAGTATTAAGATATTAGTATTAGTAGTAGGTGGTAGTATTGTTATTGGTAGGAGAAGCTAGTTTAGTTAGTTGTGTTAGTTAATTTGGTATTAGTTTGAATTTAGATATTGTTATTGGGATTTAAAATTACTTTAAGGGAGGGAATAAATCTGTATTACAACTTCATTTGTGTTTGTGGTTGATTCAATACGTGACACTAACGTCTGCTTGAGTTGATGACACAAGAGACCAAATGTTCCTCAGGCGTAGAAATGCAGTTATGGGCTTCATTAATCGTGTAAAAAGCAAAAGGGGCCACTGAAATGCCAAATGCATAAAACCCCATTAAACTTGAATCTGAAGAACCTGCAGTCGGAGGGATGGATCGTATATGCAGGTAGGCATCCCGCAGGTCGAGACTGATCAAGGAAACGAACGCCTTTTGGTCATCAAGGTCACAGGACAGCGGCAGTGGTTACCAAAAATTTTATTTCTTCACCCTGGACCATCGTCGTTACGCTGTCTTTGGTTGTAAGGTAAGCAGTGAATGCATTAAGGAGTAATGCAGGATAAGTAAAAAATTCAGATAATAATAGTCCATATAATAACACTTAATTCTTCTGAAATCATGCTAAGAGCCATATTCGGGTTGGTAGTCTCAAAAGTGTTAGTTCTGGTGGTCCTTATATTTATAACTGGTCATTTGTCCAACACTAAGCATTGCTACAGTACATGAGGACCTACCGCAGATCTGAGGTCAGTAGCCATCTTGGTAGGACTGGCTGGCTGGGCTGTTGCATCATGGGAGCCAGCAGAAACAGGGGGGACAACGGCAACATTTCCAAAACCACCACTGGATCCACTCTTGAGAGCCTACAACACATAAACGTTATCACATATGATTTTTTTTGTTTGTTTGTTTGTTTGTTTGTTGGCGGTCAGTAAACAAACGAGTGTGGACCAGACAATCCAGTGACTGACATCATCACCCCAGTCTCACCACGTCAATAATACACCCTCACCCCAGACTCACCACGTCAATAATACACCCTCACCCCAGACTCACCATGTCAATAATACACCCTCACCCCAGACTCACCATGTCAATCTTCTTCTCCTCTACCTGTCTACTGTCACTGAGGCGCTTGGCTTCACACATTGAAATCTCCAGTACAGCCTTCATCTCCTGCTCCTCCTTGCTGCTCCTACGTTTTTGACTCTCAAACTCCTGGCGTGATTTCCTGACATTAACAGAACAAATTCACCCAACTAATGTACGAAAGAAGATGATATGACAATAACTTCCTTGCTACAAGAAGAATTAAACAAGACAGTGATGTTACAGCTCCAGCTACATCCTGAAGTCCAGAGATGTCCAGAGATGTCCAGTCACATCAAACTGATGCAGCATCAGATTCCAGGGCTCGATTTAGGGACCTTGATTTAAAGTCTACCAGGAGCATGTTAACATGAAAACCTAGTTGCACCAGAAAAAAGCAGGTTGCATCCTCAAAACTCAAAACATAAACATGACAGATGCATACACTGGTCAAAACATATAAAATCTCAGACTTCAGATGACTGGGTCGTGATTTTATATCCATTAATAATGACTTATGTATTGTTGTAAACAATAATAGGAAAATGGGCACATAATCTTGCAGTAACCACATTTTGATGACGTCAAGTCCAAGAAATAACACAGGGATTTGTAATGTAGTGCGGTACATAAAGCTTAAGAGGTATCGAGTGTGTTCACAAATCATTTTTGTGAGGGAAAGTATGGGTTTAGTCTGACATAAAATTGAAGTTTTTTACAAGCACTTGGTTCATGTAGACAAACAGATTAGGTTTCACTTTTCAATTATAGGCTACACTGGTGCATGTTTCATATAGTTAAATCAAGCCCTGATGATTCATTCCATCAGGGAACAAAGCAGTGTTCGAAATTAAGGGGGGTCCTGGGGGCATTGAGGTTTTCTATGTTTTCTTAATCTTGGTACCCCCTATATCTGTTACTATTAACAGTAATGACAAAGGCACCTTGACTTTTATGCTTAATTTCAAACACTGTAAAGGCACTGCAAGACAGCCTGCACCAGGAGAATGGGAATATCATCATGGAGTGAGTTGGGTTTAACGCTGCTTTTTAACAGTATTCCAGTTATATCACGGCCTGCCAGCTTAATGTGGAAGGAAAGCCCCATGCGATGCAGGTCTCAGATGTTTACCACTTCGGTGAAACCCATGAGCACAGGTATGGTGCTGACAAACCTACAAACATAATCAGGGCCAACAGGGATTTTGCACCCACAATCATAGGTTTTTGGCGTGCCCAAGGGACGCAACTCTACACAGCAAATCGTGACGCCTTAGACAACTGGGGCGCCCATGCCCCTATCGCATCATGCATGGAACCCTCCTATGACGTTAGTATCTGTGACCGATATTTACCAAGATCAACATTTGTACTGAATTTAGTTAGCTGTTGATGGAGCACTGGTAGTGTTGTAATACACTTCATTTAGATACAATACATGTCAACACAATACAATACACATCTCCATTGGGAGATTGTACTACAATACATATCTCGATCGTGAGATCATAATACAATACATATCTCGATCGTGAAGTCTGACACAATACATATCTCGATAGCATGATTGTAATACGATACATATCTCGATCGTGAAGTCTGACACAATACATATCTCGATAGTGAGATTGTAATACAATACATATCTCGATCATGAAGTCTGACACAATACATATCTCGATAGTGAGATTGTAATACAATACATATCTCGATCATGAAGTCTGACACAATACATATCTCGATAGTGAGATCATAATACAATACATATCTCGATCGTGAAGTCTGACACAATACATATCTCGATAGTGAGATTGTAATACAATACATATCTCGATCATGAAGCCTGACACACTACATATCGCTATAGCAGTATAGAGAGATCGTAATACAATAAATATCTCGATCGTGAAGTCTGACACAATACATATCGCGATAGTGAGATCGTAATACGATACATATCTCGATCGTGAAGTCTGACGCAATACATATCTCGATAGTGAGATCGTAATACAATACATATCTCGATCATGAAGTCTGACACACTACAAATCGCTATAGTGAGATCGTAATACAATACATATCTCGATCGTGAAGCCTGACACAATACATATCTCGATAGTGAGATCATAATACAATACATATCTCGATCGTGAAGTCTGACACAATACATATCGCGATAGTGAGATCGTAATACAATACATATCTCGATCGTGAAGTCTGACACAATACATATCGCGATAGTGAGATCGTCATACAATACATATCTCGATCATGAAGTCTGACTCAATACATATCTCGATAGTGAGATCGTAATACAATACATATCTCAATCGTGAAGTCTGACACAATACATATCTCAATAGTGAGATTGTAATACAATACATATCTCAATCGTGAAGTCTGACACAATACATATCTCAATAGTTAGATCGTAATAGAATACATACCTCGATAGTGAGGTCATGATACAACACACATCTCAATAGTGAGATCATAATACAATACATATCTTGAAAGTGAGGTCGTGATAGAATCGATGATACAACACACAATAAGAAGCATGAAAATTGGACACTTGGTTATTGCTGACTTTGGTGCTACACAACCAACCAAACATGCTTCCACTACCCTCACCAGATAAACCCACAGCACATACTTACTCCATGGCAGCTGCAAGCACTGCGTCTTCCTCCTTCTGCCTGGTGTTCACCTTCTGTGCTTCCGCCGCTCTGCCGTGAGTCAGGCTGCTGGGCAGGGCTCCGAGGTTCTTCATGATCATTTTCAGAGCTTCCTCCTGGAGGACGATATTCTTATGGGCCATCACTCTCACAAACAGTCCAAAGTCGACCGACGACATCACCTGCTCCAGCACAGTCTACAACAACATCCACGATGCATGTAGGACATAAGGGTGTTTATTCTGGCTCAGCACAGTTATTCACAATTTGTCTAACTGGTAATACACATCAATCTTTGCTAGAAACGGGAAGAGGAATAGGGTGTGAATGATATGTGGTTAAAGACAACTCCAATTAGTGTATTTAGTAACATCACACTGTGTCAGCAGTCTGCGACTTTATGCACTGGTCCAAAGCCCCTGTCTAGTCAAAATTGTTATGGTCTACTGGAAATAATGTCAAAATACAAGTTGACTAAAACATTCTGGGCACAGGCTGTGTTGCATATTCAGTGTGTGTGAGTGAGTGAGTGAGTGAGGTGGCACAGGCTGTGTCGCATATTCAGTGTGTGTGAGTGAGTGAGTGAGTGAGTGAGTGAGTGAGTGAGGTTTTACATCGCTTTTAGCAATATTCCAGCAATATCACTGAGGGGGGGGGGACACCAGAAATGGGCTTCACACATTGTACCTATGTTGGGAATCAAACCCAGGTCTTCGGCGTGACATAAGCACCAAAGTTACAAAGTAATTGAGGTTGTCAATATATACTGCTTTGATGGAAACCTCAATCTCTTTAAAATTAGATCTTAGTTTTCACTGCCACTAAACAAAGATCTGAAGACGTCCCATTACGTGTCATGTCAGACCGACCTTTCTTTAACTTTGACTGACCAATGGAATGACTGACGAGAAGTCGACATTAGCCTATCGGAAGGCAGCAGTCTTGTGCTTTACAGCACTAATACAGCTAATAGATGGCCTAGATTGTTAACTGTCGTTTGGGATACCCTGTGTTAATTTTTTTGAGGTTGCATGATTAAAAAACACATTCCGACTGCCACATTCCTGATTTGGTAAGTGACGCTCTGATTGGTCGAGTGAAGGTCGTTCTGACGTGACCCGTAATGGGATGTCCTCTGATCTTGGTTTAGCGGTAGCGAGAATAAGAACTTATTGTAATGAGATTGGTGAAACCTAGGGGGTGACAGTTTCGCCACAGCTGAAAAATGAGCCACAGGCTCTGCAGTTCACTTCAATTTTTCTGGAATATGTTCGATCAGAAAGGTCATAAAAGCACAAAGAAGGATAAACAGAAGACAACAGAAGCTGCTACTAAACAGAGTTCCTCACATCATGTTCATGAAATTACTCATGATTTACCTATAAGCAGAGCACTAAATCATCAAGACAACAATGGCACTGTCGGCACCCACAAGGATACAAGGTCAAACGTTGCAGCAAATATGACAATACACAGCAAAATTTAACACATCATATCATATTATCACTGTATACCAAATTTGATAATGACACATGCTCAGGTGGCCATGTTTAAATTAGATCAGAATCCTGTGAGCGTGGCGAGTGTTTCTTTTTTAAAACAAACACCATAACTGGGATCATTCTTGCAAAGATTCAGTTTTTTAGTCCTTGCAGTTTATATGATGGCAGTACTTCCCACAAGCTATGGATTTCTTTTCCATTTCAAACTTAACAAAGGTTTAAACCATTTGAAGCAAAGGTTTAAACCATTTGAAGCGACCCGTGAAGATTCCGGGGTAGAATAGGTCTTCAGCAACCCATGCTTGCCGTAAAAGGTGACTATGCTTGTCGTAATAGGCGACTAACGGGATCGGGTGGTCAGGCTCGCTGACTTGGTTTATGCATGTCATCGATCCCAATTGCGTGGATCGATGCTCATGATATTAATCACTGGATTGTCTTGTCCAGACTCGATTATTTACAGACCGCCGTCATATAGCTGGTATATTGCTGAGTGCGGCGTTAAACAACAAACCAACCAACCAACCATTTGAAGCAGACGATAGACAATGAGTTTGATGGAATCAGTCGTATAGGTTGAACTGTTGTTCGGAATACACCACGTTAACATTATGGAGGCTGCAAGATTCGCTCCCTGATCTCGGATGTCAGGTCATTCTGACATGACCTGTAATGGGACAGGTTACAGGATGTCCTCAGATCTTTGTGTAGATCTGATTGGGAGTCACTGACCTGGAACACAGTCCTGATGTCCTCCTTGTCATTCATCTCCTGCACTGCCCCCATGATGGCCTTGTAGTCAAGCCCTGTGTCCTGCTCGAAGGACAGCAGCATCCGGTCCACCTAGCAGACGTAACCATGGAAACAATAAACTGCATGCCCATTTTATTATTTTAATATCCTATATGATATGTATGATACATACCAAAGCAATACAATATGATACATAATGATATCTAGAGGGGACAAGATTACTTTCATGATGAACTAAAATTTAATATTTCAGGTGAAAGAATGTCTTCACAGTTTGAGACACATTTTCTGACATATATATATATCATAAGTAAACATGAAAACACTCATTACTATATTGTATTTTGATAACACCCACCACCTATTATCCAAATTCACCGAACAGGAAACTACCAAATGCTGCTATGGAAATTACATCGGGGATGTTGAGCTGAGTTGAGTTTAAATGGGGCTTAACGTCACGTCCAAGATGATTGCACTTATATAGCGACATGCACGGTGTGTGTGTGGCTGCTTGTACTAGTCCGGACTAAGGCTGATCTTTTAGCACTAGCCCACTGAGATACCATGCCACAATTTAACATGAAAACCCAACTCAGGCACAGTATACTGACTTTGAGCCGACCATTCCTTGTTTTAGCCACTTAATGCCGAGCCCCAGGCAGGGTAACAACAGGTACCATCTTTTAACATCTTTTGTTATGACGCGACTGGGGATTGAGCCCCGCAACGTGAGTTGGGTTTAACGCCACTTATAACAGAATTCCAGTTATATCACCTTAATGTGGGAGGAAAGCCCGAAATGATGCAGGTTTCAACTGTTTACCACTTCAGTGAAACCAACGATCACGGGTATGGTGCTGACAAACCTAGAAATAATCGGGGTGAACCCACAATCATGGATTTCTGGTGTGCAAGGTTTCATGCAGACATATCGAATGTTGATGAACTATGAATGCACCCAAAACAAGACAAAAACGCGATTGATGGAACCCGGTCTCATATTCCCAGCAAAACCTTGTTTGGTCGTGGAATAATAAATTTATTTGATATGAAGTTGCACATGTTGCTCTATTGGTCCATAATTCTCAACTCAATCATACTGACATAAGACTGTTACAAAAATTAACTGACATCAGGTACGATGATCACCTGCATCAGAAAACCATACCAGCAGACCTCCTTAACATGACAATCTAATCATTATAATGACAATCTCATTGTTAACATGACAATCTCATCATTATAATGACAATCTCATCATTAACATGACACACTGGGATAAAGATGATCAGCAATTACCAAGCGCTTGTAGTCTTCATGGCTCTTGCGATATTCTGCCGAATCCTCTATTTCTGGATCAAATACTGCAAAATAGGGAAAAGTAGGAACTACATATGCTCTTGCAGCATTCGAAAATAAGCATGAAAACTAAGAGGTCCTTGTCATAGCCCTAACATTAAACATTAACATGTTAAGGTCATCAGATTCAAATATCATAGGAACAGACCTCAAGGACTCCATTTAATTTCAAACACTGATCTTGCAAATTACAAATATGACACAACAATGGCTACAATCTTACTGGACCAGCATATTCATTTCCTCAAGTACGAGCAAAATTATGTTGCTCTCATATGTTACACTCTGTCATTAAGGATTAAGTAAAGGAGTATTTTCTTCAATGACTTATGAGTAAAGGGCAAAACATTATGTGGAACCTTCTCGTTTGCTCAAAACACAGGTCCTCACAGTCACAGCAGAAGTCCTAATAATGTAATGACCGCAAAAGAGCTTAATGTACAAAGTCCATCTAACAAGGTCTCCAGCGTTGAGACATATATTTTTTATGATAATTACATAACATTATTTCTTACTACACTGTAAATACTGCCACAGTGCAGTTTTGGAAATTAAGCATGAAAGTCAAGGGGTCACTGTCACATACTTAAGGTGGGGTGGGGCGAAATGGGGTTTAATATCGCATCCAACTTGTTGCACATACAGTAAACTACGGTTATTACAAACTCGACATGCTCAAATGGCCCACTACTTTTAGTTTGTTATAAGCAAATGCCCGGAACAAAGAAACAATTTTTTATATCCATCAAGTTTAGTGTATATAGCAACATACATACATACATACATACATGTGTGTGTGTGTGTGTGTGTGTGTGTGTGTGACTAAAGGGTAGGGCAGGGATGGGTAACTCAGGTACCAGGGTCAGGTGGGTACTGAGTAGGACCTGGGTACCCACAGGACTACCGGGGCCCGTGGTTATTCACGTGATATATTGTTAAATGACAAAAATTATTTGGAACTCTATGGTTACACTACAAAGTACAAGTCACTAATGTTCACATTTCTTTCTGACTATGCACCCATTCTTTCTGACTTTTCATATTATGTAATGAAGATGTAACTTAAATCATCTTCAGTGTATGCATGACCAGATTGTTTAATACATGTATCTAAATACGTTTTGCCAGGGCTATGGTAAAAAAAATTCCCAATGGGACATTTCATGCCTATCTCTTCAGACCAACAGTGGGTACCCGGGTAGGGTCGAGTAATAGGTGGGGGTTGGGTATCGGGTATTAAATTTGGACTCGTCTCAGCCCTACTGCATTATTTAAGTGCACTAGACCTACCCTACGAACTCTTTATCAAATATTTCAGGTTATAAGATAATGAATATAGGTTGAAAAGTGATTACTGTGTCATGTGGAATCATAAATGTGTGTTTCTGTAAATAGGCAAGACACGATTTGGAATTGGAATTAGCAGATTCGACAGTCCGACAGCGATCGAAGTTTATTCTCAGGGTTGTGGGCTTTTAACACTGACAACCACAAGAAAATGGCTGGTCTTGTCAGTACAGTTACTTACTCAAGCACCGATCTTCCATAAAGGTTAAAACAGGTACTTGAAATATTGGGTTGCTTAGGAAACAAAGCAACTCATCCAGAACATATTCTCTGCTTCTCGACGCCATCTTGAATCCATATGACGCTTTGACAGTTCTCGCGAGAGACTGCGAGTTTTCCCAACAAACTCCGCACTCCATACATGTAATGACATGAGTTCAAAGCGCTTCCTTTCCCTGATACATTGTATTTCTGAAATCAAATATGCTAAACCATCATTCCCGAAGAGGCGATGTAATTTCAAGATATCAGAATTAAAACACTACTGTGATACTTATTTGCGATTATCACTATTAACTTCTTTGAGAGGCATTTAGAAGTTGGAGAACTATACTATGTAAAGATAAGATTTATGGATGAAGAACTTCTTTATTACAATTTAGGAGCGACGTTTCAGTGTAGGTTCTAACACCGTTATCAAGCTCTTGCTTGAAGTTGTTCATCCATAAATCTTATCCTTACTTGATTATCAGTATTGTTTGGTATTAGACATTATTTATTATTATGAAAAATATACAATGTAGTTTAATAACAAATCTTTTCGGAATATCTTAAAATGACAGTCATTTCCAGGTATTTTACATCCGTACATAATATTAACTGTGGACCACCTATTTAAAGAAATCCAAGCAAAAAGGCAAAACATTTTGGCAATAAAACTTGGCAGTTATGGCAAATGATTGAAGTATATTAAGTCGCCCATTCAATCTAAACTAAAACTATTCTTGATGGAAATTGATAAATAGAGAATATTATATGACTGTTCATGTCATGCTATGTTTACGACACGAGTGTCTAAATTCCGGTATATCCTACAAGCGAGTGCGAGGGAAATACCGGAATTTAGGCACGAGTGTCGTAAACATAGTATGATATGAACACTACGGTGGCGCATAAGGGACATGGAGTCTGTTTTTCAATATTTTGATGTTTCACTTACTTTTATCGTAATCTTTTCCAAATTAACACAATTTGCCATACAAATATGTGATAAATCATGTATAAAAACATCCGAAAACATGGAAAATGTACTTTCAAGTAGCTATTTAGTCAAAAACTAAAATGGAAATGTCAAAAACCAAAACAAAAAGGTCATTTTCGTTTTTGTTTTTGACATTTTCATTTTAGTTTTTGACATTTTCGTTTCGTTTTTCAGGGATTCAATATCTTCCTTACACATGATTTATCACATATTTGTAAGACAAATCGTGTTAATTTGCTAAAGGTTACGATACATGTAAGTGAAATATCAAAATATGGAAAAACAGACTCCACGTCCCTTATGGGCCACCGTAGAACACGAATGTAATATTCTATCTATTACCACAGAAGATGTCTACATAAAGAGACGAATTTTAGTGTTTACCTATAAGACATTCCGACCTCACGTCACAATGAGATTTGAATGACGTCAACAATGCCGTCCGGGTGACGGCAACAATACACTGTTGTCTCATGACGTGATATGACCCTAGGGCACATAAATCTTTGCCCTCGTAGGGTTGTTTGTTGTTTAACGCCGTACTCCAGTTATATGACGGCGGTCTGTAAATAATCGAGTCTGGACCAGACAATCCAGTGATGCATCGATCCACGCAATTGGAATACTATGACATTCATCAACAAAGTCAGCGAGCCTGACCACCCGATCCCGTTAGTCGCCCTTTACGACAAACATAGTCACCTTTTACGGTAAGCATGGGTTGCTGAAGACCTATTCTACTCCGGATCTTCACAGGTCGCCCTCGTAGGTAATAATTAGTAGTATTTTCTTTACTTGGAAACAATACCTCCTGGTATTGTACAGGGGTGTAAAAACGAAAAATCATGACGTAATAAAGATGCTATAATTGTTTTTAAAGAAATACAATGTAGTTTGCTTGACATTTCATCAATCAATATAATGGCTTAGAACTGTTATAATCGATGGGGCCAACCCACTTTTGGTTCGCCGGATACCCTCTTTAAACTCTTTTACTGTCTGATACAGTTGGTGCCATGAGACCACTATGGTGAACTTCTCTCGTCTACGTGCTCTTATAGCTCGTTCACATGCTCCTGTATACACATGTGTGTATATGTGCATACGGGTGTAGAAATACATACGTGAGTATACTTGTCATGTGAACACGTTTACTCACATGTGTATATTTACACCAGGAGCAAATTTGCATCATGTCTGGAGCAGGTGCAAATGTAAATGTAAATTTGCACTGTGTATATGTTGCAATGTGAACGTTTATGTTAACGTAAGAGAATCATCTAATTAATATCTGTTCTTATGCCAACACCAAACAAATTGTCAACAGTATTGCCAACTTATATGCGTATATACAAAGTTGAGCGGATGGTGTTTTCTTTTGGTTTCAAGGAGTCAAAACTTTGTGTACAAATTTAATCAAACACATGTTGCTTCACGCGAAAATTATCGATGAAGTAACTCTCTTCTCGTTCAACTTTGATTGGAAAGCAACGTGTTTTGTGTTGAAAGTCGTATGACGAATATATGTGCCTTACACAATTTACATACTTTATTTACATACCTAAGTTGATTTTAATGTGAACGCATAGTAAATTAACATATACACACGTATGTATAGTTACAAATGTGCACATTAAATGTGCATTAGTAAATACATGTGAACGGAGTATTTGCTTACATGCGTAGAATATACACGTATGCAAAATAATATACATGTCAGTATTTTTTGACATGCAAACGCAAATACACACCTGAGCAGAGTTGTATGTGGTGCAAAATAACCAAACTACTTTACATTTATGCAATTTTACACCGCGAGTAATTCTTACCTTGTATTTTTAAAACGGGTAGGAAATTTGCTCGTGTGTGAATTTCTTCTGATTATGAAAATTATGAATTTATTGTTCCCAAGACTACTCGATTGTATCTGATGTCAGCTACATTTCGAGATATTCTCCCCCCGTTGTAGTCCAAATTCGAGGTTCAACATAATGCGCAAGGAAGCGTTCTCCTGCGTCGCTACTAAAAGAATGCATTCTTTCCATCCTTAAACAGGCTTAACAGCTGAATTCACCACGACTTGGAACTGACAGTTATAGGTCATGTAAACGCTAAGTAAATTTACTCATCTTAACTGTTAATTACATACATGTGTAAAATTGTGTAAATTATACACATATAGGCAAATATGAGCATATAAATGGGGCACTATAAGTTATGTTATTACTTCAGTAATGCTCCCGAAATACTCGCCACGAAAACAATGTACGTTCACACACAAATTGTAAATTATACACATATAGGCAAATATGAGCATATAAATGGGGCACTAAGTTATATTATTACTTCAGTAATGCTCCCGAACTACTCGCCACGAAAACAATGTACGTTCACACACAAATTGTAAATTATACACATATAGGCAAATATGAGCATATAAATGGGGCACTAAGTTTTATTATTATTTCAGTAATGCTCCCGAACTACTCGCCACTAAAACAATGTACGTTGGCAAACTGTCGTCCAAACAGAGTGGCTCAGTCATCTTGACACGAGGCGCCGCTATTCACTGTGCGGTGTTTCGCGCCTTATCCGTTGTCCTGGTGTCCATGAACGGGGGTTCGAATCCCATATTGTCTCTAATTATCATCCTTGGTTTGTCGGCACCATGTACCTTACTCTGTCATTTCCGTCATATTAAGCTGACACGTCGCGACATGTAACGAACATACTCTTGATCGATGGTTCGAATCCCAGTTCGCCCCGAATATGTTTCTAGGTTTGTCAGCACCATACCCGTGCTGGTGGTTTCACCAAAGTGGTAAACGTCTGAGACGCGCATCACTTCGGGCTTTAAATTCCTCCCGCATTAAGCTGACACTGTGACATAACTGGACTACTGTTCAAAGCGGCGCTAAACCCAACTCACTCATGTAGTCATTCAAAATCCATTACATGCACCATCTTCAGATACACAGAGGTGGCCAGGAACGTTTATTGTTTATGAATCTCTTAAAAGAAGATTTAAGCATTTTTAACATTCTTCTTCCTTCACTAGACGTTGACAAAAGATCTGTTTTGAAGTGTCATACATCTGATGCTTATCGGGATAGTTGCTACTGCGAAGTCAATGATTGTCAATATTAAAGTATTAGCAACAAAGACTTCTCCCATTTTAAGCGTTTGCTGTAATTACAAGCACTTACCGCGCAAAGAGTATTCACTCAGAGAACCAATACCCGTGCCTGGCCGCACCGCTGGGCTTCTGGGCGGACGACGTCAACCGAGCGGCTCGCCATCCCACGTTATAAGACTATAAAGTCATACATCAGTAGTGTCACTAAAGGGTTCACTACTAAAATCGAAATACTAGCCAGTTCTGACATGATTAAGTATTTTGTTTTGGACGCTACTCTTTGAAAGGTTGGCAGAATATTTTGGCGGTGGTCTGTTGATGTCGATGATGGTGTGTTTCGGTCTCTGATCAAAGGTGTGACATTTTCACCGCTATCATAAGCGTCATTGATAGTTAGTAAAATGTACGTAGTCATTAGATAGATGAATAGATAGATAGATCGTAGGATAGATAGAGAGTAGCATCTAAATAAATAAATAAATAAATAAATAAATAAATAAATAAATAAATAAATAAATAAATATATCTGATATCATTGCTTACAAAATATTCCAAATCTAATTGAAAGTAGAGATGCAGTAAGTAGAGACACTTTAATCCATTTAGAGGCGAGGGAGTTAACTTACTTTAAAAGTCCAGTTTCCAACTTTTAAAGTCAGTTAACTCCCTTGCCTCGGGAACATGACTTTAATCAATTAATCATCAGCTTGTGTCATATGTAGATAAGAATATATATCTTGAAAATCACATTCGTGATTGAGATCGATAATAATATATATCTTGAAAAACATGTACGTATGATCCCGCACAAAGTAGTAGTGATGGTGGTAAAGGTAACAGCAGCAGTAGTAGTAGTAGTAGAAGTAGTAGTTGTAGTAGTAGTAGTAGTAGTAGTAGTAGTAGTAGTAGTAGTAGAAGTAGTAGTTGTAGCAGTAGCAGAAGAGGAAGTAGTAGAGGTAATGGTATACTATCAGCGGTTTGGTAGAAGTATTATTAGAGGTATTATTATTATTAGTAGTAGTAGTAGTAGTAGTAGTGGTAGTAGTAGTGATAGTAGTAGTAGTAGTATAGTAGTAGTGGTAGAAGTAGTAGTAGTGATAGTAGTAGTAGTGATAGTAGTAGTAGTAGTAGTGGTAGTAGTAGTGATAGTAGTAGTAGTAGTAGTATAGTAGTAGTGGTAGAAGTAGTAGTAGTGGTAGAAGTAGTAGTAGTAGTGGTAGAAGTAGTAGTAGAGGTCTCAGTAGTAGTAGTAGTAGTAGTAGAAGTAGTAGTAGCAGCAGCAGTAGTGTTCGAAGTATTAGTAGAGGTCGTAGTAGTAGTGGTAATAGTAGTAGTAGTAGTAGTAGTGGTAGAAGTAGTAGTAGATGTAGTGGTAGAAGTAGTAGTAGAGGTCGTAGTTTTGAGGGGTTTGTTTTGTTGTTTAACGTCGCACTCAGCATTATTCCAGCTATATGACGGCGGTCTGTGATAATCCAGTGATTGACATCATGAGCATCGATCCACGCAATCGATGACATGCATCAATCAAGTCAGCAAGTCTGACCACCCGATCCCGTTAGTCGCCTCTACGACAAGCATGGTCGCCTTTTGCGGCAAGCATGGGTTGCTGAAGACTTATTCCCTCGGGTCAGAGGTCGTAGTTGTAGTAGTAGTAGTGTTCGAAGTAGTAGTAGAGGTCGTAGTAGTAGTAGTAGTAGTAGTAGTGGTAGAGGTAGTAGTAGAAGTAGTAGTAGTAGTAGTAGTAGTAGTAGTAGTAGTAGTAGAAATATTACTAGAGGTAGTAGTAGTGGTAGTGGTGGAAGTAGTAGAGGTAGTAGTAGTAGTAGTAGTAGTAGTAGTAGTAGTAGTAGTAGAAATATTACTAGAGGTAGAAGTAGTGGTAGTGGTGGAAGTAGTAGTAGTAGTAGTAGTAGTAGTAGTAGTAGTAGTAGTAGTAGTAGAAGTAGTAGTAGTAGTAGTAGTAGAAATATTACTAGAGGTAGTAGTAGTGGTAGTGGTGGAAGTAGTAGAGGTAGTAGTAGAGGTAGTATCGGTGGTATCACCATCCCTATATATAATCTTCTTGAATTCGAAATATAGACTGGATAATCTTTTTGTCAAATCAAATCTCAATTAACAATCTGCGAAATAAAAACAAATTGAAATGTACAAATGTTCCTTGTTCCTGCACGTGGTCGTCTTCCCTGAGCCATACGCTTGTCCCAGGGCTCGACTCTTCCTAGGAGCTTCCAGTGAGGGTGCCGACAGAGTCCCCCCATGCGTCTGAGGAATGTTATCGTTGGGTAATCTGTCCTCGTGTCTACCATATACGTGTAGGGTATCACGGATGAAAGGGGTAACGTGTTGAGATATTCGAAGCTGAGGGTTATAGGGGCGGGCGTTATGAAGGCTGTGATGGGAACAGTGTTAATAGCAGGCAAGTGATCCCACTAACTCAACGCTAGTCGCGTCTTCCTGTAATACAGTAATCGTGATATACCTTTGTAATAAACCCCTCACTTGAATATGCCGTTGCTGCTAGAAGTGTCTACTGCTGTGATTGATGGTATGGTTGACAGAGACCGCACAACCCCACCCCCCTCCCACCCAGCCCCATTCGACGCTACCCCATATACCAAACACACCGCCCCTACCACTTATACCACACTACCCAACCCCAATACCATACCACTAGCTCATAGCCCCCATACAACGACACCCACTCGCCCTACCACACCTTTTCCCCACCCCGACTTCCTCTCCCTATCTCACACACGTTTTTCAAGTTTCAGTCATCTGAATAAAAATATACCACCGGCCTATCCCTCCATTAGATGATTTAGTTAATTAATCAATCTTGTTATTAATGAAGACCGATCTCGTCTATTTAATTTTCACGTAGGTTTCTTGTACTTACATCCTTCTTTCTCTTCATCTTCTCTCCAGTCATCACCCCCTCCCCTCCCCTCCCCTCCCCTCCCTCATCAACTTCTGACAGTATACATCAATCTAGATAGCAACTTCCCCCCCCTCCCATCCCCCCACCCCCCCCCCCCCACCCCCCCACCTTCCCCGTCTCCCTTAACGTGTAGTATTTCCACATAATCTCAGTGACGATCTTATCAGTCGACTTTAATTCAGATTTCTCGTTTACTTTTTATACCATTTCACTTTATAATTATTAAAATGTATACAAAAGCAGTATTTTCCGCAGGAACACAGCGATCGTTTTAATTCCGGCGTTTAGGGATAAAAGCGTTGGTGAATGAGTTTGTGTGGTATGATCGGAGATGTCGCGGGTGGAGTTCACTTGGACCGACCCCCGCGCCACTTTGATCCCCTCGGCCCGACCCTCGACGTCAATATCAGGTTTCAATATGGAATATGGAACGCAAAATAGCCAGCATCATTTCAGTGCAAAAAGTGTTTTATTAATCGCCATAATTGCTTTTGACAAGGCCCTGTCTACACATTGAAATCCCATTTCTCCACAAACGCTAGATGGCGTCTCAAGATAACGCTTCAAAGCAGCGCGCGCATCTTACTGGTCCCTTCACGGGATATTTATCTGGGTATCAAAGTAGCCTCATAAAGGATCTTAGCACGACTTTACAAAATATTTCTTGTTCAGACGTCTAATACTTGTGTGGTGTTGTTGCCATGATTTATATGACCATCTATAGACTACTTAACGCGAGACACCTGAGAAAGGTTGTAAATAAAATTGTCTTTCAACACTCTCCCCAAGTAAATGGAAGACAATCTCATACACAGCTTAAACGAAGATGGACTTTGTTAACACACAATTATTGTGGATTTTCCTGCTCGTTTTTATTTGCCCTGTATTTGTGATCGGCGTCAAACACGACACGTCGCTCCATCTATGACCACTCCTGAACGTACACAAGCAGGTATACGGCGTGGGACCATTTGTTCTTTTTATGCGATGATTACAAAAGATTAAGTGTTTTGTATACAGAAGGCCATGCAAAAAACGAATTTGATTTATTTAAATTACAAATGAAGACTCGGAAGGGGGAGTATATCCTGTTCGTTATCTTGTGTGGAAATGCCCTGTTAGCTTGGTTAAATATGGCCTATGAAATCACACTAGCAATCTTAAGCATGTCAGATTGAGAAAGTATTTTGACAGAATTAAAGCGAGCCATTCATTCCTACTAAAGTCAGTTTTCAACAGCGTTTGTGTGCGGATTCTAGCGAACGAATGTAGATCAGTTTACAATACAATTATCTAAAAGGATGTTAAAAACTAGAACACGCAAAGCATATTATATAAAAAGTATGAAACGTTGATTCATTACGTAAAATTATTGGGATTTTTTAGTTTTATTGTGTTATGTTCTGGACAAAAAAGAAACAGTTGGTGCTTTTACGGCCACTTCGCTCAGTTTCAGGGAATGGGATTTTCATCCCAGAATGTTCATCGGCAGAATTTCAGCGGGTTTTGCCCCTTGCTGAGTCAGACATAGCTTAATTTACTATCACGGATTAGAAAAAAGTTCCTGGAGCTTACTCAACCCTTTTCTTTTCTAAAATACAGAATGATTGATATATCAACAAATGCAACAAACAGTATTATTTACGACAAACATAATTGGACACAAAACCAGGAATTCGTTAAATCTTTTAGTTGACAGAATGTAATTATGTACAATTTTTAAAAGGAATTCATTGACACTGTCATCTGAGTTTGGGTAGCCGTGTAGAATAATATTATGATCGTTTAAAACTGTGGAAAACTCATGTGATAGTAAAATAATCGAGATCTGATGTAATTACCACATTCGAGGAGATCACACAAACCACTTCCAGAGGCTGAAGCACAATCACAGATATGGTTTTCTATAAGGACTGACTTGAATAAGTCCACTTTAAGGTTACCGCGTGCATGCCTAACTCTTTAACGTGTTATCTCCACATAAATACAGTGAAAAGGGATGAATAAACACATGAAACCTATATAAATATATCTCCCCATCACATTCAGACATAACAGGTTTGGTACATATTATGCCACATGAAATATATGAAAGCTAAACAGTTGTTGGTATCTATATAAGAGTAGATTTTTATACAAATCTTTTTTTCACAGTGACGACATTATGTTCAGAATCAGTTATATCAAGAAGTGTTTCATTATCTGAATCTAAATTGTGGAAGGTAGAAATTATTTTCTATACAATTCAGTTCGTGAGTTAGGCTCATGAAGATCATTATTGTTTCGTGTTTGATACTGTGAAGCATCAGAATTGTTTCTTGGTATCATATCAGATAAATATCTTGTTGTTATGCCAGTTCTTTTTTGATGAAATGTGCCTAATTTGTGGAAGTGCCTTCTATCTGCCAAAGAGGATAGTACGGTTTCGTAATATTATTTTAAATTTCTGTTTCCATCACAGAACCGAATATTGTCCGAAGTGCATCATTTCTAAAGACAATGCAGTACAATTATTCCATATATGGACACAATAATCAAACAGAGATAAAATGAATTTTGACCCAGTATGTAAAATATTTAGTTCTAGTATTTCCTGTCATATATAAACAAGGCACAAAATTATTATTTCTGGCTAACAGAAAGTTATTATTTTCTGTCGAAATATTTTTAATTAACTTGCCACTTTTGACTACTGATTGGAGCTGATTCCACATGTAGCTGTGTCATAAACGAAGGCTTTGTGCAGAACGGTTGTCATAGATCTTTGGATTGAAAGAATAAATCTGTTTCGTAGGTTTTTTCAGTGAAACGTTTCATTTGTTGAAGGAATTAAAACATGAAGTTAATATGGAGCAATTTTGTGGAATGCACAGAGATATTTTTTTCGGTTTGCGTATATCACTTAATGATAACCATCCTGTTTCATGATATAAACTAGCTTTAGAAGTATACTTTGGATGAAATGTAGCGATCATTGCTCTTCAAACTGTACCAATTTTAGTCTATCAATATGTTTACTATGCTACACAGAAATCAACTTTAGACCGATAATTATATTTATTATATTTCTTGTGGCATTTCCGTGTAAGGAGTTCTTTTTCAATTTTGGTTTATGGATCCGCCAGAATTTCACAAATATGGAATAATATAAGATTCGGGATATATATTTTCCCTCTGCTGACATCTGTAACAGTCACCCGTTTCCAGTATAGGAAAATATTCAAAGTAGATTTATATTGGAAGCAAAGTAACCCTGCATAAGTCATTTACACTTATTCATTTCTTTCTCATTTCTCTTAAAAAACCCAATATATTTCGTTGAAGAGAAAGAAAGTCGGTAAACCAAATGATTAAAATAGGAAGCCATATATTCCGAATATTCCAAGTCATCACTTATCAATCCTAAGTATTATGTCGACCATCGATTGGTCACGGTCCAGCTGTCCATTGGCTTAGAAGTTTGAATTGCGGAAAGCTTATTGGCGGATTCTTCACCTAGGTTGCTAGGCTGCCATCACGTGACCCGCCCTCGCGGCGACGTGAATAATTGTTGATTATTCGACATCAACGCACCGTGACAGGTAAAAGTAAATGAATCTAGAAATTCCATTAAAAGAGGTTTACGTGCCTGTAAGCGGCCAGATCCTGGTGACAGAGCAAGGTTTAGCGTATCGATAAGCCAAGTGATATCGCCCTGTCGTCAAATCCCCTCCGTTTGACGGGATTTTCACATTGAACTGTCTGAGTACACGGCTTGATTGCGATTCTATCTAAACTCGCTCAATGGAAGCCAAACAACGGACGCATCTCTCAACTGGCGCCTTTTTCTCTATGAAATCTCACGGTCTCTCGTGCGTGACGAGAACACAGGATTAGAATCTGTTGCCAGATCTCGTGGAAGCGGGAGACACTCTGTTAAATCAGTAATGCTTTTAACTTCGTCCCACGGGAGTGCTAAACATCGAAAGTGGCGATATATTATAACTAACTCAAACAATGAACATACATGGTTAATTGTTTGTCTAACTTGAACAATTTTTCCAGCAACTTTTAACACAGATAAGGCATGTTCGTAGACTGTATTGATGAATGACAACAAAGGCCTATCGTGACGAATGCTTAGTCAAGTTTTGTGTTCTAAACTATAGCACGATGCAAATAGGTTGTAGGTTTTTCACGCATTTTCATCACAATACAAGGTTCAAACATTCATTGATTATGTCATTTCCTTCATAGTCGTTACAATGTAAACACGCCAGCCTGTTTGACATGGTTGTTTGGGCGCGTGTGCATTTAATAAAGACAAGCAACTTATTTATATTTCCCTCTGAACAATGAGAACACACACACAGAGTTGACAGGTGAAGGAAATGTAATTTTCGGGTTTACAATGGTGTGAAAAGAAACATTTGAATAAAAGCATATATGTTTACATTTTCCTTTAAATGTATGTATGTATATTTGTGTGTGTGCGTGTGTGCGTGTGTGCGTGCATGTATGCATCATGAATAATATGTTATGCAAGTGTTCGGTGTACAGATGGATAATATGAAATAAATTCAGAAATTTATACAAAACATTGACATTGAATCGGGTAATATTTAATGTACACCGTGGTTTGGAATTATATTTTGATGCTCGATTTATCTGTAAATTTCCAGAATAAGATGGATGTATGTCAAGCGTTACAGAATGACGTGGACTATTCTGTGATGTTCAAGTGACATTGTACTGATCTGGCACTGTGTAGAAAGTGCTGGAAACTGGCTAGACTATATCAGTGAAGCGGGCGCGTCCCTGTCTCATCTCACATTTCATCTGACATTACATCAAGACCAGTTTTTGAGTATTGACCGAATATTATTAAAACCACTCTATTGCATACTGTCATTGCTGTGCAGTAATTTGTATTGATTTGAAAACCTAGTTATTTGTTTAAAACATTTGTTGACTGTATACAATTTGTTGGTTGTTGGTTGGTTTCACACTAAAATATTTTACCTACAGATTTCTGGCCTAACATATTGTTTCAATTTGGGAATCGACAGGTAAGAACATACAACAGTTTACCCTCATGAACGTGATACCTGATATCACAGATTAACCCCAAAAGTGTTTATTTTTTTAGGATCATTTTAATATCAACAAGGAAATTAAGTCTATAGAGCGAATATTGCTGCGTATTGCGTTAAACAACAAACAAACATATTACAACGAATAAAAGCTTATATTATCAACGTAGGTATATTTGAAAATATTGACCTATAATAGCTCGGCTGTTTTCATGGTATCATCGTTTGTTAGACGATAAGACCATTATGTAAAGATTAGTCTTGATTCAAACCGTGCCGGCAGTCAACCCGAGACATCTATTCATGTTTGACCTAAGTTTGACTTGATTCAAACCACTGAGCCATACAAACACAACTGGCGTGTGCAGATGCTTTGTCAAAGCGTATTCAGATTTAATAGAGTGCAAAACATTTTTAAAACATGTTTTATCACAATTTGTTAACATCAAACATCCACCCCACACACAGAGGCGCCACACAGGTAAACATACCATCAGGTTGAAACGGGTGGAGAGTTTATTGGTCGCGTACAAGTCTGAGAGGGGTTCGCGAGCTACCCGGGCCGCTGTGTACATGGCTCGCAGGCTCTTGTAACAATGAACACTATTGCGCACAATTAGCTGGGTACCGATATCATTTACACAGATTACAGTTTTTACTGTTGATAATCTACTCTCAATACACAAAGTAAAAAGTTTACACGGCAAATCACATAGAGTATTCCTGTTGTTATATGTGCGCTGAGGAGAAGAGGTCTCTCCGAGTACGGGGGTAACTTGTTAATCCTCCATGGAATTAATGCATCTATTCGACGTATCTACAAAGGTATCATTTGATACATATCACACATCACACACATTGACCCGAATTTTCTTTATGGCTATAAATATGAATTTCCGCTCGCATTGATAAAGTCAAAATAAAGGAATTTAGCCAAGATGTTTAACTTACACTTTAGGTTTATCGATGATCTAATACAGTAAATTACGGTTGAAACGAACTCAAAGGGACCACTAATTTTAGTAGTTCGTTATAAGCATATATACAGCATAAATACAGCCAATATACAGCAAATGGACGGGATCAAAACATATTTCGTTATATCCGCCAGTTCGTTATAAGCATGTTCGTTATAAACGTAGTTCACTGTATTGTTCAATAATGGTCAAATAGCCAATTCCCTGTCACTGATTTACCAGCATGAACTAGACAGAAACCAGTGAAACCGCCTCATCTATTTCACATTTATATCAATGCTTAAAGATTAAGAAAAATACTTTGCACAAGACTGTATGACAATAATTACTTTCCCGTTATGTAGAGCAATATTCCAACAGCTGCAGCTTTTGTTGTCTACATTTCACTTCTTTTGAGGTACAATATATTATGCTCTTTGTACAAAGATATTAAAGAGCCTCCTGCGACTCTTGCTCAAATGGGTTTTTTTTATCATGGTTACAACATCAAATGCATCAATGCATTTTTCAAAAAGTTTTATGCATAACATGTGAGGGACATTTCAAAATATGACATATCAGTGACGAAAATTATGTCTGATGCAATTCCCTATTTTGACATGTACCATATGTTCGTGTGTTTTGTCAGCTATACAATTGACCTGCCCTTGCATGTGTTGCGACGGATGCCACCGGTTTTCGCGAACACCTGGTATCATCGCCATTTGATAGTTATTCATAAACACATGCTTATGATATAATCGGAATGGGAGAATGGACCCTGCTTTCAGTAGAGATTCCTCATGTCGTTTCTTTGCTTTTGTTAGTTGAAACTTCACAGAACTGCACTCTCAGTAAAAGAGTACTTTATACGCTGGTTCTCTAATGACACCTAAAGAGAGTAAGAGGATCACAAATCATGCCCCACAGTGAGACGTACCATTGATTCTCTCAGAGATATTGCATTATAAGCGTGGAGACTTAATTCACTGGCATCTATTCAGATTTGGCGTCGTTTGTTCTCCCACACGACCTCTGGATTGTGACCTAAGTATGGTCAAATATATTACCAAAAGGACATGCTAAATTAGAACTATTGCAGCGCTACTTTGCCAGATCAACTGATGTACACTGCACAAACTCGTGGTCTCGATTGACAAGACTAAACTTGCCTACCTTGGTAGACTTTGTAGATGTAAAGCAGGTTATTTTGTTAAAATTCTATTTTACATCAGACTGATACCGTAACTAAACAAGTGTCTTAGATCCACTCTCATAATGATAAGAGGTACAAGGTATCTTATTTAATAAAATTAAATCGATGAAACCCTTTTTTATTCATAAGAAATCGATTGCACGATAACGATTATATCGTGAGCATGTGTTAATGAAACACATCACACTGGAGGACATTTCCCACTGAAGATAACGCGGAGAAAGATAGTTAATTACACAGCGGCTCGACTTGAACGACAATGAAGGACAGAAAAGAAGGTCTATCAGCAAGATCTGAAACGGTTTCATATGCTACATGAAAGGCTAGCGCCACATATGTTGGTGAATATGTGTGACGTCCACACAATGCATACTCTAGTTAAAATTGGTATTTTACCTGTAACAGCTGATATATGTATTATATGTGACGGAAATATGTCACGATGTAGTGCTTCACCAGTTAGTGAACTGTGACAGTCTGGAAGAAATCTCATCTATTAGAAACGTTTTAATATCTGAAAATGAAGTTGTGAGTTGAGGTGAGATTAAATTGGTTTTAAGGTCGCGTCCAGGATTATTGCACTTATAAAACGACGTGAAGGCATTCGCGTGCGTGCTTACGTGCGCGCGTGCGTGTGTGTGGCTGCTTGTACTAGTCCGGACTGATGCCAATTTATAGTGCTAGCTCACTGAGATACAATGTCGCAGTTTAACATGAATTCCCACTCAGACACAGTATACTGACTCCGAGCCGACCAGTTCTTGTTTTAGCCCCTTAATGCCGAGCGCCAGACAGGGTAACAACAAGTACAATCTTTTAACGTCTTTTGGTATGACGCTACCGGGGATTGAAACCCGGACGTTCCGCTCTCTGGGAGGACGCGCTACCACTAGAGCACGGAGGCGGTCAAATGTAGTTGTGAAACTACTTGGTAGCATCACGCGTCTTGCAGAGATGACATTAGACACACGGGCACAATTCATAAGTTTCTTTAAACTCACAATATGTAGATCATATTTGTAATAAAAAACTTTGTTATCATGAATGTAGATTTTGACTATTTTCCTTGTACGAAGTCTTGATACCAATGAAGGAGATACAGATTAACCATTCAATATCACACACATACGCTCGACGCATCCCACACACGCGAGCTATATATGAAGGAAAACCTTTCCACCATACATTTAGTTTGAAGGACACCTTGACATCCTATTTTCAGTGAAATGAGTTGCCAAAGTTGCAAGCAAAGCTTTATCAAGTATTTACACTTTGTATTATGAAGCTGGAGTGATGACTCAAAAAACATTTACAAAACTATATTAGATGGTTCAATTCAAGATAAACAAGTATGACAGAACAGTTTAAACTATTTCAATGCCTGATCAAAGAAAACATTGGTCCCAAGAGTTATCTCCCGTGGTGTCATTTCAAAGAACATGTCAAACAGAGATGTTGTCGTTGATTATTGTTTAAGGCTGCATTCAGCAATATTCCAGCTATATGACGGCGGTTTGTAAATAATCGAGTCAGGACCAGAGATTCCAGTGATTGACATCATAAGCATCGATCCACGCAATTGGGATACAATGACATGCATGAACCAAGTCAACGAGATCTGAACCTGGCCACGCGATCCCGTTAGTCGCCTCTTGCGACAAGCATAGTCGCCTTTTACGGTAAGTATGGGTTGCTGAAGACATATTCTACCCCGGATCTAGACGAGTCATGAGTCATGGTTCTACGAACTTTGGAAAGTTAAACGAAAATTTTGGCTATGTGATGAAGTGGAAATGTCTTTAACACATTAAAGTTGTTTGTGATTTACAACGATGGTGGAGTGCCTGGATACCTCTACTGTAGTAGGTTTCCTCCTTGCTGTGTGAGGTGAGGTGAAATGGGGTTTAACGTCGCGTCCAAGATTATTGCACTTATATAGCGACGTGCATGTACGTGTGTGTGTTTGTGTGGCTGCTTGTACTAGTCCGAACTGATGCCGATATATAGTGCTAGCACATTTAGATACCATTCCGCAGTTAAACATGAATACCCCACTCGGACACAGTAGCCGACCAGTCCTTGTTTTAGACCCCTAATGCCACGCGCCAGACATGGTAACAACAAGTACCATCTTTTTACGTCTTTGGGTATGACTCGGCCGGGGATCGAACCCCGGACCGTCCGCTCTCCTTCTTGCTGTGTAACACGTCCTCCACACCAGAAATGGCGCCACCACTTACATATTATTAAAGTAACACTTTAGTGGCAATTTTCTTTTAATGATATATTGGTCTCTCGTACGGGTGGTTTCTGTACAATATGTTTGCAGAATGCTTTATGTATCCGTGTATATGTATGTGTATCGTAAATATAAACGGAGGGGCCAAAAAAGCATGCCAAGTTTTTTCAAGTGATTGAAGATTGAAACTGTTGGTAAAGTTGATGATTTAATCATCACTCATTCCTACAACAGTTTACCAAAAGTAATCAAGCCACGGTTGGGTTATTGTGTAAAGTAAATCAGTTCGATGAAGACTGGAGTAAGAAATGCATTTGCAGCCACATGACTGCTGCCATGTTTAAAATGTAAATTTGTGTTGAAAAGCATATTTATTTTCAAAGATGAGATGTCTGAGGTAATTGTATGATGTGAATTGTCTTGAATTTCCGATGTTTTGAAGCAGACCTAACTGAGTTTGTTTCGGGGTTTGTAAACGTGGATGAGTCTTGGGTTCACCGCTACCACCAGAGACTAAACAACAAATCGGTGAAAATAATATCCGTCTCCTACTCTGAAGAAGGCAAAGTCTGTTCCATCAGCTGACAAAGTGATGGTTTTGGTTTTCTGGAATTCCAAACAATCCTACTGGTGGACGACCTCGCAAACGGCCACACTATTAACAAAGTGAAAGTCAATTCTTTACTAAACTGCCTGAAAATACCCAGAATAAACGTCGGGGACAACTTACTAAAGATGTGTGTTGTTCTACAAAGACGATGTACCTGTGCACAAGTATATTGTCGCCATGGTTGCAATGCATAGGATCGTGGTTTGGGATTTCTTGAACATCCTCTGTATTCAACAGATTTGGCACTGCAGATTTTCATCTCTTGAAGAAAGAACTGTCTGACACGTATTATACAAATCTCTTACACCGGTTGGATCCAGGCACTGATGTACATCACGCACGCATGCACGCACGCACATCACACACCTGCACGCAAGAACCGTTAAGATCCGGATAATAATTAACCTCCAGCAACCCATGCTTGTCGCAAGAGGAGATCGGGATCGTGTGGTCAGGACTTGCATGTCACCGTATCCCATTCGCGTAGATCGATGCTCACGATGTTAATCACTAGATTGTCTGGTCCAGAGTCTGATATTTACAGATAGCCGGAATATAACTGAAATATTGCTGAGTGCAGCGTTGAACAACAACAACAAAAATCTACGCGTTGTGTACATAAACACACACACACACACACATGCACACACACACATGCACGCACACACACACACACGCACACGCACACACACACACACACACACACACACACACACACACACACACACACACACACACACACACACAGACACACACAGACACACACACACACACACACACACACACACACCCGTTCTTGTCAGGCGCCCAACGCAGCTGGCCAGAGGGGAAAACAGCCATCAATTGAATTAACGAGGCTTGTTAAAGTGATCAGTTCCATGCAATCTCAGAATGTTCTTTCTTTGCTAATAAAAAAGAGAGAGTAAAAAAACAACCTTTATAGAGGGTCAAAGACTAATGAAATGAAAATGTCTTCCTAGTGTCATTAAAATATAAACCACTTGACGTGCTACAAGTCGACTGTGTTGATTCAAGCTATCTCCATTAAACTACTTAATTATTGTTGTGTTTCTTTGTACGTGCAGCCCACGTCAGCAGTCGTGTATGGAATCCTAGAAGGGACTTTGTCGCGTTGTGGTCCTTGGCAATGAGTGAGTGGGTTGGGTTTAACGTCACTTTTAACAGTATTCCAGTTATATCTCGGCATGTCAGCTTAATGTGGGAGGAAAGTGATGTTTCTCAGACGTTTACCACTTTGGTGACACCCACGACCATTGGTATGGTGCTGACAGACGTGGAAAAGAAATCGGGGCTAACTGGGATTCGATCATTTGTCGCTTGTTGCGTTTTGAACAATACTTTTTTGTTTTTTTACCAAACGGCAACAATGCAATAACACAACACTTTTTCAAAATAAAAATATGTCGCGTTTTCGCATTATTGTCCTATTTTATATATAAAAAAATTTAAAAGGTGAGAACGCGACTATGTTCCTTCTAAGATTCCATACACATGGGCTGGTGGAAATCGCCTTGAAGCCACCAAGTCCAACTCTTTCTCCACTAGGAATTCCTGCAGTCATCACATTACCTGATGTCTTCCTTGATTAACAATCACACTGACATGTTTTAATTCGGGTGATGAAAGTAACTGCCCTCCGTGTCGTAATAATTCAGACCCAGTCAGATTCGATTACAGCGCGATCATGACACTCAATACTGTAATTAGTTAACTGAAAAAAATAAGTATAAATATTTGATACCCTACCAATAGGATGATCATAAGTCCGAATACTGCCATAAAACTTACTGAGGCAGGACTCCAGGTCTCAGGTGATGAGGATGGGGAGGAGGCGGAGTCTCCAGCGTCCCCTGACTGGCCAGGGAGGGGTAAAACAGGTAGCATGCTTCTGTAATGGCTCCGCTGGGAATACCGGTAACATATTGAATGTATCGTATCCAGGAGGTAGTATTATCTGTGGCCGTGTTCAATGATTACCTAACATATGCCAGTAATTAGACCCTAATACACCGTCACAATCAGGCGATCCCACTTCTAGCGTATTGTTTTTCATTGGACATGTAATGAGATCTTTTCAATTACATGTAAATAATTAATATTTTCAAATATTTCAAGGCGCCAAACCCTTTCGTCAGCAGCTTGTTTTGACACGATCTTGCTTCACTTTCACGCTACTGTGCCTCGCCCCATTCCCTGTTTAAACAATTAGTTTCAATATTTCATCACTTGATAACAATCACTTCCAAAAGCAGTCTTAGATTAAAGTGTTATAAAAGTAACAGAGGCGATCTCCCCCGGAGATTGCCTGACACGTGCTCGTTCCAGCCACTTCCATCTCCTGGTCGGTAACCTCGTCTTTGGAACGTTGATTAGGTAGGTGTTATACAACTACTTCGACGACGATCTAACGCCTGAGCCGGGTTTCTTAGTGTCTGTTTTCACACCAGAAAGAAATAAACGACACCAAAATATACACGCTTTAAATATTTTAACATTAAAGATGTGATTTATGAATAGAAATGGTTTGATCAAGTTTGCATTAAGTGGTTCAGACATTGTCTTCTGTGTGTTGTGTTATAATGAGTGATATAACATGACAAATTAATATTGAAGAAAAAAATATGATAATTCCAGTTTTAACTTATATTAAATTGGTAATCAAAATGTCATGCAATTTAGCCTGTAACGGTCCATCAACACTACAGAGACTATGGTGTTACCGACAGGGTGAACGCTGCCTTCAGAGTATGCTGTTAGTGGCGTTAACGAACGTCGCCGTCGGAACATGGCGTTACTGACGAGGGTGAACACTGCCTTCAGAGTATGCTGTTAGTGGCGTTAGTAACGTCGCCGTCGGAACATGGCGTTACTGACGAGGGTGAACACGCCTTCAGAGAATGCTGTTACTGGCGTTAACGGACGTCGCCGTCGGAACATGGCGTTACTGACGAGGGTGAACACGCCTTCAGAGCAAGCTGTAAATAGCGTTAGTAACGTCGCCGTCGGAACATGACGTTACTGACGAGGATGAACACTGCCTTCTGAGTATGCCGTTAGTGGCGTTACCGAACGTCGCCGCCGGAACATGGCGTCACTGACGAGGATAAACGCTGCCTTCTGAGGATGCTATTATTGACTTTAATGAACGTCGCCGTCGGAACATGGCGTTACTGACGAGGATGAACACTGTATCCAGGGGATGCTGCTATTGGTGTTAACGAAGGTCTCCGACGGAACATGGCGTTACTGACGAGGATGAACACTGCCTGTAGAAGATGCTGTTATTAGCGTTATGAACGTCGCCGTCGGAACATGGCGTTACTGACGAGGATGAACACTGCCTGTAGAAGATGCTGTTATTAGCGTTATGAACGTCGCCGCCGGAACATGGTGTTACTGACGAGGATGAAAACTGCCTGTAGAAGATGCTGTTATTAGCGTTATGAACGTCGCCGTCGGAACATGGCGTTACTGACGAGGATGAACACTGCCTGTAGAAGATGCTGTTATTAGCGTTATGAACGTCGCCGTCGGAACATGGCGTTACTGACGAGGATGAACACTGCCTGTAGAAGATGCTGTTATTAGCGTTATGAACGTCGCCGCCGGAACATGGCGTTACTGACGAGGATGAACACTGCCTTCTGAGTATGCCGTTAGTGGCGTTACCGAACGTCGCCGCCGGAACATGGCGTCACTGACGAGGATAAACGCTGCCTTCTGAGGATGCTATTATTGACTTTAATGAACGTCGCCGTCGGAACATGGCATTACTGACGAGGATGAACACTGTATCCAGGGGATGCTGCTATTGGTGTTAACGAAGGTCTCCGACGGAACATGGCGTTACTGACGAGGATGAACACTGCCTGTAGAAGATGCTGTTATTAGCGTTATGAACGTCGCCGCCGGAACATGGCGTTACTGACAAGGATGAACACTGCCTGTAGAAGATGCTGTTATTAGCGTTATGAACGTCGCCGTCGGAACATGGCGTTACTGACGAGGATGAACACTGCCTGTAGAAGATGCTGTTATTAGCGTTATGAACGTCGCCGTCGGAACATGGCGTTACTGATGAGGATGAACACTGCCTGTAGAAGATGCTGTTATTAGCGTTATGAACGTCGCCGCCGGAACATGGCGTTACTGACGAGGATGAACACTGCCTTCTGAGTATGCCGTTAGTGGCGTTACCGAACGTCGCCGCCGGAACATGGCGTCACTGACGAGGATAAACACTGCCTGTAGAAGATGCTGTTATTAGCGTTATGAACGTCGCCGTCGGAACATGGCGTTACTGACAAGGATGAACACTGCCTGTAGAAGATGCTGTTATTAGCGTTATGAACGTCGCCGTCGGAACATGGCGTTACTGACGAGGATGAACACTGCCTGTAGAAGATGCTGTTATTAGCGTTATGAACGTCGCCGCCGGAACATGGTGTTCCTGACGAGGATGAAAACTGCCTGTAGAAGATGCTGTTATTAGCGTTATGAACTTGGCCGCCGGAACATGGCGTCACTGACGAGGATGAACACTGCCTGTAGAAGATGCTGTCATTAGCGTTATGAACGTCGCCGTCGGAACATGGTGTTACTGGCGAGGATGAACACTGCCTGTAGAAGATGCTGTTATTAGCGTTATGAACGTCGCCGTCGGAACATGGTGTTACTGACGAGGATGAACACTGCCTCCAGAGGATGCTGTTATTAGCGTTATGAACGTCGCCGTCGGAACATGGTGTTACTGACGAGGATGAACACTGCCTCCAGAGGATGCTGTTTCTGGTGTTATGAACGTCGCCGCCGGAACATGGTGTTACTGACGAGGATGAACACTGCCTCCAGAGGATGCTGTTATTAGCGTTATGAACGTCGCCGTCGGAACATGGTGTTACTGACGAGGATGAACACTGCCTCCAGAGGATGCTGTTTCTGGTGTTATGAACGTCGCCGCCGGAACATGGTGTTACTGACGAGGATGAACACTGCATGTAGAAGATGCTGTTATTAGCGTTATGAACGTCGCCGTCGGAACATAGTGTTACTGACGAGGATGAACACTGCCTCAAGGGGAAACTGGTATTAGCGTTATGAAAGTCGCCGACGGAACATTGTCGTTACTGACGATGTGAACACTGCCTCCAGAGGATTCTGTTTCTGGTGTTATTAACGTCGCCGCCGGAACATGGCGTTACTGACTTGCGTGAACGCTGACTCCAGAGTATACTGTCACTGGCGATATCTCACCCAAAGCAATATTTCCTATTTCAGCCAGGCTTGATGATAGATACATATAGGTCAGGGTATCACGTTAGCCCGTGTACATGCTCTTATTTGCTTCATTTGTATAATTTACATGCACAGTAAAACACATGTAAACGTAAATACACACCTGAGTAGTTTTATGTATGATATAAAATTTCATCTCATCTCTAAAAAAATATCATGACATACATATAAATGTATATGCAATTTTAAACCAGGTGTATATCTTACCATGTAAGTTCAAGGCGGCGTTAAACCCAACTCACTCACTCACTCTGTAAACGCGTAGCAAATATGCCCATGCCTTATTTCTTGAAATCACATTGCATCATCAATGAATGTTACCAAGACTACTCGATAACACGTATCTGTTGTCCGCTACCTTTTTTATGTCCCTCTCCCGTGTTTTTCCACCTTCGAGGACAAAACAGAGTGTATAAGTAAACATTCTATGTCGCCACTATGGCAACCTAGTTCTGTGGAGGGCGGGGCAACTTGGGTCTATGACGGGGTTGGGCAATCTGGGAGGGACGGGTCAGTCCGGGGTTTGTTGAAGGGCTCTTTGAAATCATAGCGGAAAGAACATTACTCGATTGTATCTCAAAAGCTTTGAAATGTAGACACAAAATACTGGCGCTGCTGGAATATTGCTCGAATATTTTCGAAATGCAAGTTGCTTATTGGAAAGCAGAAGTCATAAAACATTACTGTGCTTGCAAATAATTATTACGATAGTTCCATATTGTGACAAATTATTGTTGTGCTTACATGTAACTAAAACAATAATTCCAAATTGTGACAAATCATATATGTGAATTATTGTGCTTCAAATTATTTTACTTTAAAACAATTGAAAATAAATCTTCAAGTCACAGCGGACACTTCAGAATCGCCAGAAAGCAAGCAAGAGTTATATTCCCATATAAAATATACTATTTTAGCTACAGAGGTCTGCCGCTTACCCTCCCCATTCATCGACCCTCTCCCTCCACCTTCACAGGTGTGTTCGGTCGAGGGTAAGCCTTACAGACGCTCTCTACCCCCGGTAAATATTGACTCCACACTGTAGAGAATAAGTCCTCTATTCACTTTCTATTAACGGGATTTTGTCAAGATTTTACAGCTTTATGATCATTAGAGCGGACTAAGGCACACACACTTACTTTAGATTAACAACAAATAGGACAGATTTTGATCCCAATGTGTTTGTGGCCAGTGTTTGGTGTTGGACTTAATGTAGTTCCCTAGTGTCGTGGTCAGGCGGGACATAATGAGGTGTTGACCACTGTCCGAGAGAGCACACATTCACATCCATAAGTTGCTGGGACAATACCTTGCATCTTGGCAATAGAGTAAGCCGGCCATTGTTATGCGTCCACAACGGCTTCCTCTTCGATATGGGATTAGACGTTACGTCAACCTCCACTGTTCGTCTGAGGCAGGTGCGTTTAACGTATACGGGATGTTAATACTGTGGGTAAATACTACACGACATAAACTGACAACATTCAGGAAACGCGCTAATTAATGAGGTAATACCTATGACAGATGGTAATGTGGCTATTACGCTGCAACAAAACCTCTTATTTAGATAATGTTACACACAAAAAACGACCTTTAATGTATTAACGCAGTTCCAGAATACAGACTCTCTCTAAGCGTTTTCCATCATCAACAACCATTGGGACTTGTGTAGGGGGAGACATGGCGAAAGAGAAAATCCTAGGCGTTAGACGTCATGTGATTTCTGATTTGTGCGTTTCATTCAGTATTCGATGCCCGGAAGCAGGGTTTGTGTACATGCCCTCAGGTTCGACACAGACCTCAAGAGCTTTGCTTCTTTTTTTCATAATAATCTGTTACAGTAATCTACGTTTATAACGAACACGCTTATAACGAACTTCCGGATATAACAAAAACTGTTGGTCTTGGTCCCGTCCATTTTGTGTGTATATGTTGTACATATGCTTACAACGAACTACGGTTATAACGAATTAATATTAGTGGTCCCTTTAAGTTCGTTATAACCGTAGTTGACTGTACATGGATGCAATGGCAATAGGTATACAGGCGTACAGGTCGCTACACAAGTGCAAATATCTTGAACGTAACGGTGAATCCCAATTCTCCTCACCAAACAGACCTCAATGTATAGAATATATAACTTGGCAAGATGTTAAACAGGTTTCATCTTTGAGATTGAAATGCGTGGAATAATCAAACGAAAATGTTTATCAAATTGACACAGAACGTCTTTATACTTTCTCTGAAAAAGCATCGCACGGAAATTACCGAGACCTGCTGAATACGTGTCAGATTTGGCTGCTTAAATTAAATTGAGTGCTTTCACGATTGTGACTTCAAAAGTAAGAGCGCGAGTTCCTCATTGGTTTAATATAATGTCCAGGCGTCATTATCCTAATGATTTTCGAGCACAATAAATATTTTCACACATTCATTTCCCTTAGATCTCTGGATTTTCAATTAAATACATGTCGATATTATCAAAAGAAGATTTGATTGTTGACTCGGACGGTCTCCCAATAGCAGTCAGCGAGCGGTCGTCACGCAATGGCCGAAGCTTTCAGCGCCGAGGCGTCAAACCAGATTGGTGGATGATCCAACAGTGACAATGTACAGGTAGAGATAATTCCCACCCTCTAGACATCACACGAACATTAATCACGTGGTCGTCAACACATAAAGTCAAATACATGCTCACCAAACGCCTATGTCTCAGTCAGCGCTGTTCAACAACTTATTTGGTACAGAGTCGGGAATATACATAAAGCATGATACAGAAAGTTAAGAAAAGTCTCAACAAATTATGTATTTGTTTGTAGGATTCGTTTTTCAAAAGTAAGAAATTGGAGAAAACCTTTTTTTCTTAATGAAAATATTTGTTTCATGTGCGATATTACAAGCACATCAGACCGCCTCCGTGCTCTAGTGGTAGAGCGTCCGCCCGGAGAGCGGAAGGTCCGGGGTTCGATTCCCAGCCGCGTCATACCAAAAGACGTTAAAAAATGGTACTTGTTGTTACCCTGTCTGGTGCTCGGCATTAAGGGGCTAAAACAAGGACTGGTCGCCTCGGAGTCAGTATACTGTGTCTGAGTGGGGTATTCATGTTAAACTGCAGCATGGTATCTCAGTGAGCTAGCACTATAAATCGGCATCAGTCCGGACTAGTAGAGCAGCTATTCATCCATTTTCACGGCTTTTTTTGCCTTTTACGCCCAATGGAATCTGTTTTGTTGGATATTCGAGACTGGGTTTGCTATGGCTTTGACGTTTGTTTGTTTTTTAATGATTTTTAAAAAAGTAGTATGAATGACGACTGAGTTAATTTAAAAATCACTTCCTTGAAGAAGGAACCATCACCTGTACCGACACGTCTCATTTAAAAAACAAAAAGGCTGAAGACTGTCTTCATCGATGTTTGGGCCTTTTGTCTGTTGTCATATACGCAATTCCTTACCCAGAATTTAATAATTAAGCATTTCGTTTTGATGAACGCTGCCGATGTTTTTTTTCCAAATACCTGTTTGATAAAATATTGTAATTTGTGAGTTACACAAATTCCCAACACCTTTCTCCACTCACACACAATGAACACACAACAGCTGATGCGTGATGTATTCTGTGTAATGTTTTCGGAAGATCGACAGAAGATTGTAACGATGGCCGCTTGTGATAGATACAGTTTCCGTGTAACAGCTGTGAATTAAATCCAATGTTCAGTTAGTTACTAATTATGGTCAGATTAAAGTTGGTGATCACAACAATGTCACTGTAAATCTATTAGGAACCATGTAACAATGTTATCATGTAACAGTTGGTGAAACAAGAGTTTCCAGTGTTGGTTTGACCGTGAGCGAGGTGCTGAAACACCGGCGCTGTCAACTTAATATTCACAGGAGTGAGTGATTAAAGTTTTACTCCGCATTTAGCAATTTTCCAGCAATATGGCGGCTGGGGACACCATAAATGGGCTTCACCCATTGTACCCATTTGGAAAATCGAACCCGGGCTTTTCAGCGTGACGAGCGAACGCGTTAACCGCTGGGCTTCCCCACCGCCCTAATATTCATAGATACATCAATGACACAATGTTGTTTTGCCTGAAAAAGCTATCTCAACCTTTGATTTCTGAGAATATACAAATGTGAGACATTGCGTTGCTTTTAAAAAAAAAAATCACATTGTCAAGCAAAACTTTATATACGCTCCTCCTAATATCCGAGAAACACGTGAAAACAACTTACAACACATTTTCTATTCTGTCTACCAAGTAGGGACGGTCGAGTAGCCTAGTGGTTAAAGCGCTCGCTCGTCGCGCCGAAGTCCCGGGTTCGATTCCCCACATGGGTACAGTGCGCGTCTCCCGTCGTGATATTGCTGGAAAATTGCCAAAAGCGGCGTAATACAATACTCACTCACATCATCAAAACGTGTTGGACGTTGTAAACAATGTTGAGATGCAACGTCGATAACAACGAGCAACGTTGATCTTGCAGATCATGCTGACCTCCTTGAACCTGAAATACATATTGTCTGTTTATCCATACAAACGTTCGTCTTTCCAAGCCTGCTGATTTAAAAGTAAAACAGTAAACTACGTTTATAACGAACACGCTTATAACGAACTTCCGGAAACAACGAACTGTTTCTTGGTTCCCTCCATTTTGTGTGTATATGTTACACATTTGCTTATAACGAACTACGGTTATAACGAATTAAAACTAGTGGTCCCTTTGAGTTCGTTATAAACGTAGTTGACTGTATTACAAATGTTTTCAATTAATTTTAATTTTAATGTATTGAATGTATTGGAGGTCACTTCTGACCCTGAAAGCGTCACAAAGCATTTAGCTATGTGTACAGCCGAAATAGTGATAATAATGATTGCAACGTCAACATATAATAAGAATGAACTAGCAGCATTGCATGACGGTAGGTGGACTATGCCTCAGCGACATGGTATCATATAGGTACACCGCCGGTGGTGTCACGTAAACAAATTAACATTGTGACCAACGGCTCCAACGTTTTGTTATTTTTCTTTTCGTTCAAAATAATCCTTTCTTTACGCCGCTATTATGTGTATCTTGTTCCATGCTCGCCTGAAACCCCCACCGTCACCCCCTAGCCCGGGGGTGGGGATTAAAGCAAGCGTGTAAACACGCCCCACAAGTAACAAAGACATTATGACACACATAATCGACTTACTATTGAGGACAATTAAGTGTTTGCGAGGATTTAAGATTTGTTTCTGTGCTTCGTGGGAAATATGTTAAGATTTTCAAGACTTCTTTGCTGGATAATCGCCCAGAAGGCTTTTATGGTTTAAAGGTGTGTAGCGGTAAATAGGGGGGATTCTTTGAAGGTGACGGGAGGAGTGTGATTTTCATCATAATTACCATCCGCAGCGTCACCGATCTTTATGGGTATTCTTCGCGTGGCTTAGTACCTGCATATTCGAGGTTATTCTCTCGCATTCGTTCGCTGGTTTGTAAGCTCCACACCCGGGTTCTGATATTTAGTAACAAACGTCTGAGACCTGCATCATTTCGGGCTTTCCTTAGAAAAGTAAGCTCATACTCCGAGATGTAACTGAAATACTGTTCAAAGCGGCGTTAAACCAAACTTTCTCAAAATGAGACGGATAGCTACGTGTGCCAATAACTATATATGTTTTAATACAGATTCAAAACGCCGTTCAACAAAGCGATGCTACAACTGTAGCCGTTTTAGCATAGACTTACGAGCGCTAAGATGGCTTCGTGTCTCCGAGCCCTGAATTTCAAACAACTGTTACCACATTGTCAACACTATGTCCGCCAACACATGAAGGATTTGCATCTCTCCGACAAACTTTAACTCCGATAAGAAACCGTAATTTTATGGATAACATATTCTGCTTTATTGTTTATAGCGACTTTGCGATGTCGATTTTTTACACGTTATCATCGAATCTACATCCATACGTGGCTATAAGCAATTAACCAAAGCTTTTATCCATAACGGTGACGTTTTCATATTAACTTACCAACTTCTCGAATGACAATGAAACAGATGAACCTTGACTACATCATCGCTAGTTTAATTCATTCGGAACACACCCGTGACGAGAATTAAAATATAAGGCTTTTGGTATAACAGTTTGGATAATTTATTTGAGAGAAAGAGCCTAACCCATGTCAACGCAAATCCCTTCCATTGCTATTGCAATACATTTCAAAGTCAAAGTAGACACAATTTATGGATAACAACTTCTTTATTTACTGTAAAGGCGGCGTTACGGTATAAATCCTTATACCGTTGCCAAATAAGGCTACCGTTGCCATTTCCAAATCTTTGTGAAGTCATGCTAGAACCTTCATGCACGTGCAGTTGGAGATATGGCGCTACAGATTGAAGGGGTTGGACACAAGGCTGTCACAATCGCGGACAATTCCTCCAAATGTCTTGTGACAACAAATATTACTTTAGCCGGCTTACTTGGTAAATCTCAGCTCAGTGATCAAGGAGCTGTATAGGGCCGTTCTTCTCCGTAGGATAGGATTGGGTGTAATCAGGATAAACCACTTCAAGTGGAGGGGATAAATGGTTGTTTTTACAAGGTACAATCGTGTATTGTTTGCGGCCTAATATGTTCAACTTCAGGGCTTAATGCTAGAGCTTCACACTCGAGAAGAGATTTCAATTAACAGAAGAAATGAATTAAATAAACAAATCTGTTTTAAAATAGTTTTTGTTGTTGATCAATATAAATTGTAACAAGACTAAAATATCTAGATGTAAATATTCTTTATGTTTTTTCCTACTATCTAACATCTAGTCACTGAAATGAACATATTTTACAGAAAAAGACGGCTGTAATTATAGTTATAAAATATGATAAAAGGAGCCCGGAGACTATCTTCATTTCCTGATACTGCAGTAATATAGACTTGTCACACATTATAGATTTGCGTGGACTGAATTAGATATATTATTTTCAGGATCTGTAAGACAGACTATGTTTCTCATTCAATGGATGTTATGTGACATGACTTAACAGCTGGGATTATATTACGTTCAACTAAACTCTCGGGCAAAACAACTTGAAAATTGGATTTGGCCCAAAATTTACAAAACGATATGAAAACGTCACGAGGCTGAAAACAGTGGTAGAAACACTGCAAACTTAAGATCCAGACTTAAGGTCCATAACAAAACTATGATACTCGTATTACATACATCCCCATCTAACAACCATTTCTTGTTTGTTTCAAACACACATCAAACATGGGTGTGTAATTTTGTCTGGCTGTTTACTAACAGAAAAGCTTTACTTGAAGCGAAACCGGTTATATATCTTTGATTCCCGTTCTTTAATCCCTTTATGTACTACTTTCTCTTCAGACAATCTTTGTGACGTTATGAAGAGGCGATGTTTTAAAGCACGATGACATACTATCAAGTCCATCACTTTTCTATCACCCGATCAGAAATATGCAGCTCTTACAACAAGCATAAGTGCATAGATACCAGAGACCTAGTCATCCGTTCAGCAACACGGGGTTTCAAGATACCAGTTGAGAATATTAATACATGATAACTGATGAGAGAGAGAGAGAAAATATTTTATTAAGATGTCACGTGCAAATAACATATACAATATAAACAATTATCATCATTATTGCACCCAGCCTTTACAGACTTATGAGACATCGTATGTACATTAAAACATGTATAAAAGTATCTAAGTAAAACATTGTAACATCATCCTTTCTTATTCCAGCAGCCAAAGAACTGTCAATTTTGTTGGACACCATATTTTAACGTTATATGTGCTTATTAAGATCGTAAGTTACCAAATGGCTGACTATTTTTAGTACAAAATAATAGGAAAAATAACCATCAAAACACCTATTTATGTGTATGTTAACACCAGTATGGTTAAACCATTTGATTAGTACCTACGAGCAAGTTTTAAATGTTAAGGAATATCTTCTAGTAAGAATACCAAATGTTAATTTCAAAAGACATAGTTTTAGACTGTTGTCGATGTGTAGATATCTAATAATATGAAGACCGTTACTTTTCAGGGAAAGTGACTTTACATCTCAGACACGCACGTTTTTAGTCTGCGTCCTCCTGCGAAACATTTGTTGTAGCTAAAACACTTTGTATATGTGGGTTATTCATCAAGAGCTTAAGTTTATCTACATCATGTACGGTACTGATGTAAATAATGACTTAGTGTAAGATACGCTATGTACCCTATTATGTTTGATGTTTAACGCCGTACTCAGCAATATATTTCATCTATATGAAGGCATCTGTAAATACTCTGGACCAGACAATGTAGTGATTGAGTGATAAACATCATGCAATAAATAAATAAATAAATAAATAAATAAATAAATAAATAAATAAATGAATGAATGAATGAATGAATGAATGAATGAATGAATGAATGAATGAATGAATAAATAAATAAAAAATAAATAAATAAATAAATAAATAAATAAATAAATAAATAAATAAATAAATAAATAAATAAATAAATAAATAAATATACAACAAACTACATTAAACAGTGAGTTATCTCAGAGACGATCTAAATTTTCAGTATTTTAGATATCAATTATTCCATGTATAGAATAGGATTGCTTTCAGTTTAAGTTTAAGGATCTTGTTTTCTGTTTGTCGGTTAAATATGAAGACGCTAACACAGTCCTAACACGGGCCATTCGGGATACTGCAGCAATTGCTATCCGATTTGTCAGCCCTACATTCAAGTCAGTAGCCTCGGGATAACAAACATGTGATTTTATACCAGTGGACAAGTATTTGAACCAGTGATGTTGTATATGAACCAGTGAACACGTGTCTGAACGAGGAAACCATAATATGAACCTGTGGAATGTATGCGCCCATACATACGCATTCAGAACAGCTCCGTTGTTTTCCGGATCCGATAGAAACGGATGAAGCTCTCGTACAATTCTTTCTCTTCCGAACCCCGCCAGGTGACTCACCAAACACATTACTGACAGATCAATAGCCTGATCAGTTGCATCCCCGTCACTGCTCATGATGTACAGCATCCCATCCCGTCAGTCGGCAGAGCTGTAAAGGAGCAGGACAGCGTGATGTCGATGTACACGTTAAACACAGCAATGTACGGGTTGTCATGTATACATCTGGCCCCCTGTGTTCCAGATGCGTGGAGTGTGATCAATGCATAGAGGATGGCTAGCATTGGAACACATCAGGGGGCGTCACAGCAGCCCCATATGGTGATCGTTGTAGGATACACCCCACACAGGGTACATGTCCGTAAAACAACATACTTGGGGCGTGGTTATGGCAGTTAACAAGATCCACGTCATGCAAAGAAGGGGCGTGACCAGCAATGGTAACAGTACAATAAGAAGGGGCGTGGTTATCGTAGTCAACAAGATCCGCATCATGCAGATGGGGCGTGGTTAACACATTACATACTATGAAGCAGGGGCGGGATTACCGCAATTAGCAGTCAGAAAGGCGTGGTATACAACAGTGGGCGTGGCTTTCGTAGTTAACGCGGGCCACATCACACAGGGGGGAAGCGTGGCCATTGTGGTTAAAACAGTACAAACATAGAGAAGGGGCGTGGTTATCGTAGTTTTACAAGATCCACGTCACGCAGGTAGAAGGCGTGACCAGCCTGTGTGCGGTAATCACGGTCAGTTGTGCACTGTACAGACCTGGGCGTGGTTATCGTTGGAAAGCTTATCCGCCTTCGGGAAAGGTCGTGCCCAGCATGCTTAACACAGCACACAAATCAGTGGATTGATAATCTTATACAAGATTAATGTTACGAAGAGAGAGGGCGTGGCAATCTTGGGTAACACAGTACACACAATAATGAAGGGGCGTGGTTATGATCGTAAACAAGATTCGCGTTATACAAGGATGTGGCATGACCAGTGTTGGATCACAGCGGGGGCGTGGTTACGGTACTAAACAAGCGTCCCATCATTCAATGAAGGGGCGTTGCTATCTTGAGAATGGGTGGTATGCGTGCACACGATACAAAGAGGGACGAGATGGCGCACAACAGCTTTATTAATGTACGATACTGCGACACGGCGTACACTATACAGAGAGCCTACCAAGGTTCTCGACCAACAAGTCCACTTTGTTCTACACGTCGTTCAGCTCACAGATGCTGTTTTACATGCATCAATTATCGCACAAATCTGATTGACCCAAGGTCGTTTTATCAAAACCATCGTGCGGTTTTATTTGTTAAAACGATACACGTGTTCTTTCTGTTGTGTTCTTTTTCTCAAATGCCCTTAAATGTTAGAGGGCGGCGAAAATTATCAATAAAACATTATGCATGATTTAAACATATGTTATTGTGAAATATCGATTAGATAAGCCACTTATGAGGCCTTTTCATACACACAATTGATAACATTGTAATATGTGAATAGTGAAAGAGCAGAATAATTGTATAGTTCATAGAAATAATATACAAGTAATGTGACCAATGTCATATGTGCCACATGTAGATAGATGCATTGTTGGAATGCATGAGTGATATACATTGTGCATCAAGCAATGGATTAAATTAAGATCAAACCGATCAAACATCAATGTACATGTTCAGTGGCGCGATGTAACGGAGCAAGATCTCCATCGATAACAGACGGATAACAAAGGCCAGTCATATTTGTTATCGATAACAAATGCACTTCCTTCAGTAAATAAGAAAAAAAGACGAAACAGCTTGTTGTAGGTTCAGCCTTTAAAATTATTGCCCAGATATTTCAAGACAGCAGTTTCAAAACATGAAATAGTAAACAAAACCCATATGCTTGTGTATAATGTTTAAATTATCCTTGTAGTGTTTTTGACTATGACAATATATCTCCAGGCAATGTAGTGGTTGTCGCTGACGCAAGACAAGAGTTACGAATGACGCTGGTTATCATCATCAGCAGCAGCAGCACCATCAGCACCATCAGCATCATCAGCATCATCATCTTGCGTCTGGATGTTCATACATCGCATCAGCTGCCATGTTGCGTTTTAATATCGACGGAAGATAGATGTAATATTGCTGTCTGCGGCGTAAATCAACATGAACTCACTTTGTGACAGATCAATACTACAGATATGTAACCGTTGATGAAAGACCAGAGGCCCGCTGCCAAACCGATTGTCTTCTCTTCTGTTGGAGACACAGATTCGTATCAAAAAGACATATCCTGCCAGTTCCATGTAAACTACAGGGCGAAAAGAAATATACACTTGAAAACTGGACTCTGCCCCAAATTACAAACGCTATCAAAACGTCACTAGGCTGAAAACAGTCACCTAATCCTGGCAAACCTGAGACCCAAAACACAACTATGATACCCGTATGAAATACATCACTCTTGAATATCCATTTCTTGCTTGTTACTTTTTTAGTGACCATCAATCATGGTGATTACCTTCTTTTCCCCGGCAGTTTTCATGAACCCCCGTTAATCCACGCGATAAAGTTCAAGTGAATTTGTCATGTTTAACGAATATCCGGATCAACTAATTAAATTTAAAGAGTAAATTTAATTGCATCACAATTGTAAGTGATTTATTTCCATTAACCATAGCCAGAAGGTTGGGATGCCGTCCACACATATGTTCACTGTATTTTGGAAAGGTTTATCTTATCAATTGAAACAACGCAATGTCATTTCTATAAACATATGAGATATTGAATGCGGAACGATTTAACTACGCGTGTTTAAAGGACTGTGACTTCGTGGTAAAGTGATCGTTATATTCACACTAGCCTGAAACTGTACAATAACAGTATTCCTCGAGAGGTGTGTGAGTGTGTGTGTGTTGGGGGGGGGGGGGGGGGGGGGGGGGGGGATATCACGTGACACCTGCGTGGTTGCAAGTCGGCCTATCGGACAATAACCGCACAATTCACTACTTATTAAATTTGTTTGATTTGAATCAAGTTCTAACAATGTAATTTCGTCCGGAGTTAGCATGCTCCCGACACGCAGGGTATTGTCAGATCTAGCTGATGCTGCAGATCGCCATTGATGAGCCTGATGATGGCCTGAATTGTGTTATAACGTCGGTAACATCTTTTGGGCGATGTGGCTGGAGACCAGCATGTTATCGTCCAACATGGCTCGACAGTTTGCAATCTCGCGATTGTATGTTGACTGGTCAGGATGATCCTGCCGAGAATATACCATCTCCTAGACCTGATTCGATAAGGGACTTAAATTTATTATTTTATATAATTTAATTAATTTATTTCGAGTTCTATCAAAGTTAAAGCATGAAAAGACCGATTTTTATAAATCTTTGAAAAAAACTATCTAAACTGCCGGGCAAAATTGAAAATTGGATTTGACCAAAAAATTACAAACGTTGTACGATACTCCGCATATGACATCCGTATCAAATACATCACAATAGAATAACCATTTCTTGTTTGTTGTTTCATTTTCAGCCACTATTTCCTAGCCACTAGGAACGAAATGCCAGTCAGTTTATGCAAAATTTACAAAATATCCGAAATGAATACCGAAATAACTTAAAGAAATCAGCGTGGGTCAAGAATTAAAGTAAATATATTGAAAAAAGTGTCAAATGCTTCCAGAAAACCTCGAAAAAGTTCTTGTAGTGTATTAAATAGTCTCCCTTTAGTATTTGATGTTGAAACAAGAAAATTATAAAAGTGTTAAAAAGAATTAGTATTTTCTGATTTTCCTCTAAATTTAAAATTTGGTATTCTAATTAGACAAACAAATCCCATGTGACACTTTGTTAATTAACTTGTACGTGGCAGGTGATAGTGTTACCTTTGTAACAACGTGACCATGTAACAAACCGCTCCGTCGTTTAACAAAGGGAATGTATGGGGCTATTTGATCTCTGTGTTTATTGAATGTTATAAGATGAATGTTTAATGTTTATGACTTCTTAAACTTGATTACTGTTATGGAAAACACACCTTGTGGTTGAGTGATCTCTTCAGAGAATCAGACGTTGTCCCAACAAGAGAATGAACAACAACATGTTTTAATGTTCTAAATTGCTTCTTTCCTCTACGCTTGCTGGTAATAACAGACACCTGGGCCCCGTTCCACAAAGCGAACGTAGCGCTAAGGCGACCGTAACTCCTATGCTTTGACATAGACTTACGACAGTCGTAGCGCCACTATCGCTTTGTGGAACGGGGCCAAGGTCACTGTCAAGCTACGACTGAAGAGAATACGTATACGAATAAATATTGCTGTTTAAGTACAGGGCTTTGTCACGTTTTTTTTAAAATAAGATATTGTTTCATACATTTTGAAGAATAACCGACACAAACTAGGGTACTGTATTATTTAGCAAAATAGATGAATTAAAAATGATTAGATTTATTTGGAATAGGATATTTAGTAGAACCTATATATTATTGTTTTTATTCACGGACATTTTACTTCATGGTGTTAATAATTGGCTAAAATAACCGAAGGTAACGCAGGGAATAACGATTATCCGATGAAGCAGATTCTGACGGGCGTAAAAGACAAAATAGTGCTGCAAATTATAGGAATAGAACACTAAACAATTCACTGTTGACAGCAGGTGTTGGCGAAAGGGTAAGCATGTCCTGTCCTAACTAAGAATTAAAGAATATTAACAGATCTTCTAAATACCTTCACTTAATTCACTGGATCGATAAAGCTGAAGCTATTTGTATATATGCCCCTACTGATTATTATGTCAAATTTGTTGAGAATCAGATATGTTAGATACGTTATAATTTTTAGCATTTTCAATTCAAACATATATGTTTTTAAATTTCTAGAAAACATGATATCTAAGAATTCTGAACAAGGATTTGAACCTTGGTATTAGTGTTCCTACCAAATCGTAATCACATCTTTCCTATCCATAACGTCAATACATCCATGATATTCCTATCCATAATGTTACTATCAATAATGTTCCTATCCATGATGTTCCTATTACTAATGCTCCTATCAATAATGTTCCTATCATAATGTTCCTATCCATGATGTTCCTATCACTAATGGTCCTATCCATAATGTTCCTATCCATGATGTTCCTATTACTAATGCTCCTATCAATAATGTTCCTATCATAATGTTCCTATCCATGATATTCCTATCACTAATGCTTCTTTCCATAATGTTCCTGTCCATGATGTTCCTGTCCATAATGTTCCTATCCATACTGTCCTTATATCTAGGATGTTCCTAGAGTACTGAAGATAAACTTAACAAGCTAGTTTTGTTAACTAAACCAACATCCCATTCATAACACAACATCTTCCATCAATGGTTTGATAAACTCCTAGTTAACAGGGTGTAACAGGAACGTTCTACTTTTTTCTGCATGGTCGTTATTTTTCATATCTTAATTCCTGATATCTATAATGTATCACAACTACAATATGTATTAGAAAGAAACAAACATTTCTAGCATGTCTGTTTCCCATACGAAATCCCCAGTTTTAGATATGTAATAATTAGTATTTAACTGAAGAAATTGTGTAGAAATAGCATAGTCCCTTTGAGGTTTAATAACCCAGAATACATGTACGTCACCCATTTAAGTGGTTAAAACACCTAATATGTATTACCTTAATTTTCCCATTACAATTTCATTTATAACTAAATGTTGTACTGGACTGGGAACTCCATCTCCCTCTCTCTCTCTCTCTCTCTCTCTCTCTCTCTCTCTCTCTCTCTCTCTCTCTCTCTCTCTCTCTCTCACCCCCCCCCCCCCCCCCCCCGGGTCTCTCTCTCTGTGCATAACTGCTGTCCTTGTGCAGTGTAATATGTAGGTTGTTCGTTACAGGGAAAAGTCCTAAGATTCGAATTCGAAATAATGTGTCCTCTTGTGAAAAGGTCGTTATCTAGAGATCCAGCCTCGTCTATCTGTACCTGTGACTAGCCATACAAAAATATCTCAAACCCATGTTAAGGTGGAAAAAATATAGCAGTATAGTTCTCTGTGACATATAGAGCAGTTGATGACTAAGTTTATATGTAAAGTGAACATGCAGATTACGCAATTTGATATTCAGCTGATATCAGACACCTTAGTTTTGAAGGTTGTCATGACAATCATTTTGAATTATTCAAAATAAAAACTATTGTGTAAATAAATACGAACACGCCAGCGAATAATTAATCTCGATTATTAGTCGAAATAAATTCCAATGGGTGTAAAAGACAAAATAGTGATAAAAATTACGTGAAAAGATCACTATAGATCATTGAAAAATCATTACAGAAGGGTGAGTCTCAAAAACACAAAACAAAAAACTTGAACCTAAGGAGACGAAAACGTTGATATGCACTTTGCCATCACACTACAATTTGCTCTTTGAATACATGACACATTTTATGGATAATAACATATTTTATCCTTTGTAACGATGTTTCAGAGCTTCCTCTTGCCCTTCGGATTCGTACAATGGATTCCGCTTCAGCAGAGGCTTCTTGTGATTACGGAAAGGATTTCTCGCTTTCATGTTATAATTATATATATATATATTATTGATATAAAAAGAGATTTGGGGTAAGAAGAGTGTTTTGGGGAACTGCTTCGCAGGAGGTTAATTTACGAATATCCCATGATAAAAAAATACATTTTAAGAAAGCCGAAAAAAATGCGTGAATGATAGCTAGGGGAAAGTTACGTTGACTACACCATCAGCATTATTTGCAAAAGAATCCCTTACCTATTTCTTACCTTGAAAAGCACTTTTATAACCACGAAAAATTAACGTTTGAAAAAGGTCGTCTGTAAAAATGCAGTGAATTCGGCCTTTTGTTTGATTTTCAGAATTTTTGTACAATCATGAGGGCGTTGGACACAAACTCCAATACTGGTTCTTCCTCTGCAATTGAAGTAAATGAAGATAATTTTCGTTTCCTGAGAAGGAAGACCAGGGCACAAATAGTTTTAGGAAGTTCTTTAGCACCGTTATTCAATGAACACCTTACACATTCAATATATACTTAGTTGATAATGACTAATCAGTAATTGATACAAGCTGATGTATTTACACTGTTATTCGTGGCATACATATGTAATATTCAACCATAATCACAATTAGGCGATTGACAACCACATAGAGATTATTATTATACGAGCATGTGTGTCATATTGATTTTACAAGCAACGGTAATACCTGAAGACTTACACGGGTTTCGTACAATTAGTATGAACATATGCTCGTATATAGAGGTTATCACGCGAGTGTGTTTGGGGATGGTAAATATCCTGCATTAGGAATAAACATTGTATTGAGCGAGCCTTGGCGAGCTAAATACATAGTGTTTATTCCTAATACAGGATATTTACCATCCCCAAACACACAAGCGTGATAACCTAATTATCATATAATGTCATTCTTTAATTCTGTGCTTCAAAATCGCTCACACACATTACCGAAACACATCTCTCACACACATTACCGAAACGTTGCGAGTTTTCCTGGAATGCACGCATTAATATTTATTACGTAACAGGGTAAGTGAAGTGCCAGTCGGACAGTGACAGTAGCCAATATAGTTCCAAATGAAATCTGTTTCTTATACAGTGGCGAAGCAACATGTACGCAAAACAACAATTCTTTTTAATTGCCTTTCGCGGCAATCCATCGGTGTGTCCGCAAGAGTAACTGCCCTTTGTCAAAGGGAAGCTACTCTAACCCTCGTCTATGAGACGTCACGGCCACGGTCAGACGTTGTTGACAGTAGGTCTGTCCTGTCATAACGTTAAGAAGTGTAGTCAGATGTACACACAGCGACAAAACGAAACAAGGTAACAATTCAAACATATTTCGGCCAAATCCAACTATTTTTAATTTGTGGAGAAGGTTTCAAGCCGCAGAGGTCTACAAGCAAAGATATGGCTACTGATCCCGCTTGGCTAGGCCTCGTGCCCTCGCAAAATTGTTTCGAAATTTATATCTCCAAAGTTGCCAAAACTTATAAAATGCCTTAGCTACGTCTCAGTTAGACACTAATTTTCAGCATATTAGACTGTTCTTTTGATAATGATAGCAATTATTCCTGTAGTTTATCCAGATTCACGATGGTTAATTCTGACTCGATGGCCGAATGACGAGGACGACGCCATGTTTGTTTATAAACAGTGAAAGTAGTCCCTTCTTGACCTTTGATATTTGCATCTCTATCCGCATATGACCCCAACGGATATCGTTTTTATCCGTTGGCTTTATCCTGCCGAGAAACCTACCCATTATATGATAAACTAATGTCTTTATTACCACATTATTTCTGTCCAAGGAAACCACAAATTTTACCTATGACGTCATTTCGAGTGTGACGTCATTCTAACCTTATGTCACAATAAATTTCGAATCACGCCAACATTCGGATGACTGAAACAATACACTGGTGCGCGAGAAGTGATATTTGCTCTAGTGCACATTTTATGAACGCGGTTATTTCTAACATAATGGGTAATAAATGTGAATACTTTGATCCTTGTTTGGATTTATAACAGAAGGATGAATATGTCATCGTAAATGTAAACGAAAATGTGGCTGATGTTGATATTGTTAGCTGTGGTAATGAGTTATAGAACCAAATGTTACAGTAAGGTGGCAAGTTGTGTTTCAAGTCCCTTCTGTGCTACATCCACAATGAGCTTGAAAAGTATTTGTGAACATGTCCCATAGTTGCCTTATTTTAACGCTTTATAACTTTTAATCGTGTCTGAATTCGTGGACAACAATATGTACATGCTGAAACGTTTGTTTTGGCGTGAGATGCACATGTCGAAATAAGTAAACTAAGGTTATAACGAACACGCGTATAACGAACTGACTGATATAACGAACATATGTTTTAGTCCCGGCCATTTGTTGTATATATGCTTATAATGAACTACGGTTATAACAAACTAAAATAAGTGGTCCCTTTGTGTTCGTTATAACTGTAGTTTACTGTAGTACATGATTTCAGATAGGCGACTTCTTGTTCGGCTGATGTGATGGTTCTCCGTGAGAAGTGACGGTCGGATACCAGAAGGACAAAATTATTCTTCTGAAGTTAGAAATATAACAAACGACGTGTGAAGTTCAGACATTTTATGAAATAAATTTACAATCAATGTATATACAACACATAACATAAATATCACTAAACAAGGCCGGAGCTACCTCACGACGACAACAACGGGGACTGCCACCTCAACGTGGCAGAAGGGGCATGACATCGGGGACATGGGGCTTGAACAGGACCACCAACTGCTTCTCCGAGCCTCACTCAAGAAGATCATTACAGAGTTCTTCCACGGCTGTTTATATTCCGTACTTGTCTTTTCCGTCAGTTAGAAGCAGTTTGATTGGCCTGTGCCCATCCGGCAAACATACTACCAGCGACGCCGGATGTCATCGTGGATTGTCTACCCTTGCCCCTTGCCACGCACAGGGGTGGCATGCACTATGATACCAGGGTGGCGTCACAACGTCCATTTTGTTTCTGACTCTCGCATTTTCTCGTATGTGGTACTTGAGAAGGAGAGTTTGTGGCAAGACTAGAATATATGTTTCGGGGTCCACCTGACAGGAAACCTAACTGGAGACGTCTAAATGTTCGACTTCTCCCCTGTGGTCTGACTGACTGTCTGTGGCTCCTGTGAGAGAGACACAACTATGAGAGCTGTCGTCGGCGCCATTGCTGACAACATCATCCTCACTGTCCTCCAAATCCACCTTAGATGAGTCGCTACTTTCACTGTCTCTTCTGCGCATGTCTACACTGTCATCATCAACACAGATCGAGGCTTCTGCCTCTTTATCGTCTTCGTCTGTCTCTGTTGTAGGTCTTGCGGCAGTTTCACTTCCTCGCTTAACTGCTTCTTCTTCGCGTTTCTGCTTCCTCCATTTTGCTCTCCTGTTCTTGAACCAAACCTAGAACAAACAAATCGTAAGGAATTAGTCACAAAGTACACCACCATCGATGCTTTTTAATCGACTTTAGCAGATTTATAAGGTTACGGGCTGTTACAAAACAAAAAAAGAACGAATTTAATTATGAAATTCGTTTTCGATCAGTGAGATACCATCAACAAAACAAATAAAACAAAGTTAAGAACCCATTTACTATCCCTGGCGCCACAAGTAAGTCCAAAGGGAGATGGTATCAGTGGACTAATTCTCCTCGCGGAATGTCTTCCCAGCCCACAAAAACGACCGCATCACTCTATAGAGCCTTGCCCGAGGCTACGCTAGCAACTTCAATAGGGAGAAATTATTATTTCATTTCGACGATCACCTTAGTGACTGGGCCAGTGGTTTCGACGAGAGTAAAGGACTTAAAAGCTGGAAAGAAAGCTATGCGATGGCTTCGCATCCATGTAGCTATCATTTGTTGTGCATGACGGTCTCTGCTAATTGCTCGCTATAGTTATTAGAAAACGCGGATCTTTCGCCAACGTCTGTCAAACGAGACAAGCGTCGTCTAGATCCCTTTGATGTTTCGCGCAATATGTATAAGTAATTCCTTAATTCTGTTGTTGTTATATCGATCATGTGCGTGCATGAACAATTTATGAATGTTATTTGCGCCTCTGTTGGCCTCGGGGACTTGGAACTCTTCAACGACGGGAGATACATAAAGCAACTACACATGCGCGCAAAGTTGCCGGAGGGCTCATGACAAATGGCTGTCTTGTGAAGCACGGAGGGAAGTTAGCAAAATAATTTAGTGCTACAAAACCAACAAGCCTCAAGTGATGAAACTGATCTCCAGCAAAATAAAGACGAAAAGAGGAGGTGTCAGCATCTTGGGGCTGTATTAGCATTGTCGGTCTTCACGGAGACTTGTCCGTCACAATACCTAATGGCGACTGATGAATCTGGGCGACACTCCGCCGGTCCCCACTGCCGAGATCCCCCTAACGCTGATCCCCCTTCTGTACCCCCTTCTCCTTGCCCAGTCACCTGTCCCCCCTGTCACCTCCGGCCCCCGGATTTCTCTACCGCCATCACCTAATACCCTCAAATAATCACGGTAGCGCGGCTAATATCTAATCGCTCAGAAATAAAAACATTACTTGGTTTAGATTATAATAGCTATCAAATAGACTTAACAGTTGGCTGTGTACAGCCTGGTATAGCTGGCCTAGGGGAATCAAGGGGCAACGGGTGCTGCCTACAACTGTGGCAACAGTTACAACCGAAATAACCATAACTGAGCCATGTAAACCGTCTACAACGGCATCTTTAATGACTTTTGTTAGGAGTTTAAAAGAGAATCTGTCATAAAATTGATTACCAGGGGCCACTTGCACAGAGTGCTCTTAGCGATTTGACTATCGTAAGTCTAAAGTATGCGAGTTGCGATCGTCGTAACGCTACGGTCGTTCCACACAGCGTTCAAAGCGCTACGACTAGCGTAAGCCTATGTTGAAGTATGGGAGTTACGATCACATTAGCGCTAACATCGCTTTGTGAAACTGGGCCTAGTACGAGAACAGGATCTGTAGTACATTTCATTTTCAATGTTTCAACAACCAGATCTGTATTATCTTTCATAAGCAATATTTTAATAACAGAATATGCGCTAATTAACCAATAATTCAATAATTTGCATTATATCTGATCACCAAAATTCCAAGTACGAATTTTCAACAACGGGGTCTAGAGAAACCGTAGTAACGAATATTTCAACAGCGTACTTGTAATATATTTCACCATTGTTTCAACAACGGGATATTCTGTAGCATTTTCTGTAGCAGCTCACAACCAAATGTTTGAGGACGTGAACAATAAAACGCAGTGTCGACGCGTGCAGCTACTCACTTCATCTGCATCTACATGACAAAGATCGGGGCAACAGCACAACATGTTGTGGTCGCACATCACTGGCGGTAAGGGACACATGTACTTGTAGTCGTGCACCAGCACTATTACCATATTTAGTGGAACCCTCGAACGCCATGTTTCTAATATTAATGTCAACAATGTACAATTTCGTTTGAATTGTGTTTAACACTGCATACGTTTCAATATCAGTTTGATCGCTACGGTAAGCGAACGCACTATAAAATAATCGTTTGTTATTGCAAAAAACTAGAAAAGCATAATCTAGTGCTGCTCATTTTTAGAAAGGATTTCATGCATTAAGCCGATATTAAAATATAACCGATTGAATGGTTGTAAGTTATTAGTTTCTTCAGAATGTTTAATAAAACTATTTCATTTATCAATCAACTGGGAATCCCGAGACACACAAATACATTGGCCATGCAAGGTTTCCCAACTGTGTAAATTTTATAAAGAATGCGGTTTGAAAGCACTCGACGAATCCGAGATTGTAACAATTTAATATGTAATGTTATCGGTTCACTGCTGTCTGAGTGAGTCGCCAGGTGGAGGTTGTACTTGCGATGTGTTCTGGTGGGTTACAGTTCCGGGTTATAATCAAAGTAAATCGTCCTTTATTGCCCAACTGTCAACTCATTACGCGTATACAAAACTCATATTTTGCAGTGTGGTTAACGCGGTTACCTTAGTACGGTAAATGTGGTGGTTGATCTGTTGACGCGTTTTCCACAATACGGATAGTCGTGTTGGTGGGTATGTTGACGCGTTTTCCACAATACGGATAGTCGTGTTGTTGGATCTGTTGACGCGGTTACCACAATACGGATAGACGTGTTGGTGGGTTTGTTGACGCGTTTTCCACAATACGGATAGTCGTGTTGTTGGATCTGTTGACGCGGTTTCCACAATACGGATAGTCGTGTTGGTTGGTATGTTGACGCGGTTACCACAATACGGATAGACGTGTTGGTTGGTATGTTGACGCGGTTACCATAATACGGATAGTCGTGTTGGTTGGTATGTTGACGCGGTTACCACAGTACGGATAGACGTGTTGGTGGGTTTGTTAACGCAGTGTAGACGTTATCTGGCCTGACCACCATCGTACTTGGATAATATCTCGTCAATTCCTAAACTGGAAGTATATCTACAGTCTGCGACGTTTTTCTCGGACTAGTAAGCTCAACTAAGAAACCCCTATGTATTTGTCATCCCATTCACTTGGACTAGGTTCGACATTTAATGGTGTGGTCAACCACTAAACTTGGACCGTAGCAGGAACTTAATGTATCTCGGATTTCTCCCAGATCTCTCTACCCGAAAGCAACCCCCTCCCTCGGCTTGTCCCCATGGGGTACCGACTGAGTAGTGCGCCTACGTGTGAGTGAAGATGCTTACCTCTACTCTCTCTTCCTTCAGATCAACTTTAATGGCGAGCTCCTCCCTGAGCAGAACATCCGGATAATGTGTTTTCTGGAAGGTCGCCTCAAGCTGTTCCAATTGTTCTTCGGTAAAGATCGTTCTGTGACGTCGTTTCCTCTTTTGTCCGGCTGCACGTGCCAAATCAGCCGGATTCATAAAACCAGGAAAAGGGGGGTAGGCGGCTGAAAAATTAATATCAAATATACAATCTCCATCAAATGGATGTGGTAATGTGCTTATGACATGTACAATAAAGGCGGTGATCATTGTCAAAACATATTGACTAAATATCTACTTAAAAATCACCAAACCAGTGTCAATTGTTTTTGTAATGTAACAAATTGTTTTACTTACGACGCTTTTTTCATTTTTTTATGAAATAATTATATTTAAACGGCTTCAATTTCAAAAACATGATTTTTTTGTTATATTTAAGTACATTAAAATCATATCACTAGTCTGTATGCAAAGTACGAAAAACAAAACAAAACATATTTCACGCCTAGACTTTGATTCAGTAGTAAACAGTTAATCTTGAAAGCTTTGCCTAAATAAGTACACTAGCAAAAATGATATATTTAAATCTCGACATGTTTAATTTATTTATGTGCACTTGTTTGCTAAACAGCAGCAGCTGTTGCTCTATTAGATGTATTTTTATCATTTCATCCAATTAAGTTATCAGCGGTTTTAACGAGTTAGATGATGAAGAGTGCATGAAACATTTCAATAATATATTTTCGTTAATATCAATGAGTTCAATCAAGTGGATTATTGGGGTTCATCACAGAAACCTCTGTTGCTCGTGCGTATTTGTCAATTACAGCTGGTGTCTGTTTGTGCTCGAATAACACACGCTGTTAAATATATGAAAATATTTTGACATTTTGTAGATAATTAACAAGGGCTTTTACATATAAATTTAATTGTTATTCCCCTATCCATTATTTCCAACTGTGCCTTGATGCCTGTTGTGTGTTCACAATTATTATGTATATTGGCAAACTATCTCACAAACAGTTTACTACGCTCATTAACGCTTCAGCAATTACCATATCCTGAACATCACAGAGTATTTAGAGTATTTATTTTAACTTGATAAATAATTTCATTAAATTTTCCTACAGACTGCACATACTTCATGCTACATAAATACTTAAATTGTTGACAACTAACGTTTAGATATATTTATAAAAAAATAAACATTCCTGCGTTCGTTTATAGAGTGAATTTGTGTGGAAAATACTGTATTTACTAATTTACACCGTGAAATTAATTTCGATTTATCATACCGATATTATTATGATAGAATAACATGTTCCGTTTTCAGATAGTACAGGTGGAAATCATAAATCTGGCATCAGCCCCTGCGTTCAGGTGCATTACCTGTTATAATTTGTTGTAATTAGTTGAGCATTAGGCACTGTTTACCTGTGGGAAATTTACAAACACTTCAAACAGAGTGGCGACTATTAACTATGATGTCATCTAAAATCTATTTCCTTTTCATGAATATAAATTTACTGGTGTTTGTTTAGGCAGGCAATATGGCGGGCCTTGTGTACTGTTATGTTGTTTGTTGTTGTTAATTGTTGATTTTAATAATGATATCGTTCAAAACGTAGATAACTTGTAGAAAAGTATATAACAGGGAAATTTTTATCTAATCGTCAATATCAGGTAAAAGGGTAGTGTGTTTGTAGCAATTTGAACGGACCAATACGATGGTTTTACGTACGGATCTATTTACTTAATAGACAATAACAGAGGACGTTTATTGCAAGGTGTTCTTTGTATATCTGGGATAATCCGGAATTAATACGGAGTGATAATTGAAGAAATAGCTCCGCTAAGTGAATGTTTTTGTTCCGAGAACATTAGCCTTTGGTGTAGGTGTAGGTGTATTAGCGTTTGATTGGGCCTGATAGACAAGCTGATGTGAAGTGTTAACGCAAATAGCCGACAAAACCATGCGTACATAGCTAGCCCATTGGAAGATATGGCGGTGCAATTTATGTGTTGTTTAATAGTGATGAAACTCGAGAATAGTACAAAGAAGTGGTAAATGACCCCCCGGGCAATTCCCCCTCCCCCTCAAGACACACACTTTCCTAACCCTCACTTATTTCACACAGTGAAAACAGCAGCTCTTCAGCCTCCATTTAACGGAACCCCCGCATCAATGTTTAATTCAGTGTTTAAAAAAGAAATTGTATACATAACAAAACACATGTCGTGACTACGGCCTTGTATGAATGTATGAATCATGTCGGACCTGTTACAAAAATGTCGATTGTGTAATTTAACACTTCTAAAGACAAATGGTGAAAATCGAACATAGGTTATTTTTAAATAGGATATTATGTTTTATAAACGGAAAATATCATTCAAATATTCGCCAAGATAGTTGATGCTATTATTCACGTGGGATTAAATATTTGTATGGCTATTTTGTTATAATTGAGCGCGACAGCTAACGTTATGACTATCAGATTGCGGTAACACTAGACAACATTTGTACATTTTCCGTAATTGAAACTGACGTAGGTGTAATATTCAAACAATGTTCGTTTTGGTGCAGTCGTGTTATTCAGTTCTATGACATTGTTTGCTTCTGTGACATTTCTCGCATAAGGTAGACATATCTTATAAAGATTATTCTTGACAGCGTTCGGTTGGCATATTAAATAATTGTAAACCAGTGACCAATAAAAATCAAAAGTCGAAGTAAATAGGAAACTCAAATTGTGCCTATTTCTTCTCATTATTTGTAATTCCTATGCACTGTACATTTATTCTGCACTATCATTATTCACATACCACAATGTAATGAAGGAGAAGGCCTCACAAGTATGTCACTTGTGCCTAATCCATTTGATTTTCCGCAATAAAATCAAATGCTAAATGCAAATTTCACCTGACTATCCGTATTTATCAAAAACAAAAATAAATATTATAAATGTATTCATATATTTACCTCTTCCAACCCAGCCGGTGAAGTAAAATGGTATTTATGGAATGTATACACATTTTGAAAATGCTGCAGTTAAATATGATTATTTAGCTATATATACTGTGTAGTTATTTTGAATATTTTTCCGGTTGTTTAATGAGCAATTAATTTACTCATGATTCAACTTCAAACCATTTGACGCTTTAAAAAGCCGCTTCATTTAGTATCTTTATTACCTGTGTGTTGTATCGACGTCAATTTACTGAGACAATCGCCGACAAAGGTTTACTAATCCACCCTAATCAAGCCACAGTAAAGCAATTAACACAAGCCGCCGGAATGGATTAAACACATAAAGTGATAATCCGTCATGAGAGGGATGTGATTGTTTCAAGGGTGTAGGCCGCCTTTACCATAACGTCGAAGTGAGAGACCGCATTTTCGTAATTTAAACATTGTAAAAATATAGCCTATCACGGATTTCCCCTTACATTGATGTATTATTAGGATTGTTATTTATACCGAGAAGGAAAATATCATCATATAGTTATATATATTTTATGTAGTAATCTGGGTACAATGTTCAATAACATGATTTCGGTGTTTGTTGAATTATAGAAGAAATTCTGTACGAAGTGAGAGTATTCATCCGACCTCCAATATTTAGACACAGTTGTCAGATATATTTATATATAGCATCTGACACTGATATTAGATTAAAACAAACAATTCATGTTTTCACTTTATCTATTTATATATTACCACGTGCGAATTAAAACATGTTCACTTTTGATTATGTCAACGTTCACGGTTTCATATCACTGCAAGAATTTAACCCTCTCAAAACCTTTTTATTTCATCATTCAAAGATATAGAGCTGTACAACATACCTGATATATATCTAATGGTAAAAACTATTTGATTTATCTCAATTTACTAACCGATTTTTCGATTAAAAGCAGTTCTTGAAAATCAAATGTCTTCAAAATATAATTCAAAACGGAATTAACAAAACCTACGTATCTGAAAAATACGTAAAACTAATTCCGTTTTCGGTTTAATAACAATTTCAATTTTTTGGGGTTAATTTTCGAGCACTTGAAAGGTTAATAGTACAAAATGTTAATTGTGTAGCTAATACGAAAACGCAATTTGTAATGTAGGTCTGCAGCATGGCCGCCCAGCTATTTCCATGTTGCGAGAATCCCTACACGTACATGGGGGAAGCTGGCAAGTGGTAGACACATAATGCCCAATTCAAATTCTATTATTTTACTTAATGAAGTGGGCCCTGTAACTCACTTAGAAGATGTCAGTGCAATTACAGGCAAAGTAGAATCTCTGCAACTTAGAATCAGATCCCCGATGGCGACTCAAGGCGCATGGCCGCGTGGACATATGTAGCGCTAGCAAGCAGATTTCTCTCTAATTATCACCGCTGCCCGCGAACACTTAATGTTCTAGGGCATTACTTTAGATTTGGGGAAAAAATGTCAGTTTGAGTGGATAAAAAGTATTGGGTTAACTCTTTAATTACTGAGCCAATACAACGCGCAGTGTACAAGAGTAAGTGTATTTATATATGAAGGCAAGCAAAATTTTGAAATAAAAAATGAATAAACAGAATTGTTTGATAGGCATTACTTAGAAGTTGACGGGTGACAAGGTAGACGCAATATTATGGATAACAACTTCTTTCATACTGCAAAAAGCGACTTTTCGGTATATATCCTTATACCTCAGTCCTGCTTAACAAGGGTATAGGGACTATACAGATACGACGCTTTTTAAGTATTATCCAAGTTGTTATCAATAAAATTATGTCTACCACGAATAAACTGAATTATTCTGATTCCGTTTTCGCATCATGAGTTAAGTAAACTGTTGCTAATTGACACTGGAGACAATGTTATACTACTCACCGAAGAAGTCATGGTGGGTCGGCGGCATCCCGGGGTAGGCAAAGTAGGGCGTTGGTCGGTGGGCGAGGATGGGACGGGGGGCAAGAATACTGTCGATGGTGAAGATTGATGGATGGCTTGCCCCCGCTGCCGATGCTGCTAGCATGGAGTTATGACAAGACTTGAGTTGCTCTGCGGTGTAGTAGTAAGGAAGGTGTGGCATCATGGCCGCCATGGATGTCGGGACCAGGTCGGCAAGAGTACGCGGAAGGGTGGCTCGTGAATCCACCGACATGATGTCACTGTCGCTGTAGTTGTCAGTGTTGATGCCGACAGTGGCGTGAATACAAGAGTGATTCCAATGCTAGTCCAAATGCACAAATCAAAATGTCCAACTGGGTATTGTCCAAATATACGTCCACAGGTTCTATATATCCCGATATATCAGTCGTGCTGGTTGAATCTCAGCTCAGATCACAACAGTCACATGTACCCTGTATCGAGTGAAGCAGTGTTCTGTCACACACCTCCCGTCCCCTCACTTTATACCCGAGGTGAGAACCCAAACAGTTTATCCCTAAGTACGGCCTGAGTGGTGAAGAGATCATTTTATTGCAGTTTAATGAAATTACCTTAAGCCCTGCCCACTCTGTCATAAGGTTATTGTACGGCGCTATTCATCCCGCACCAGCCTGTCAAACTGTTTCAGAGGCTATTGTTGCTCATCTGATTGACAGGTACACCCAACCAATCACAGAGCTCGCAATAGTCATGGTTCACTGGCGACACTATGCATATTCATGAGCTGTCGCCATCATCCGGCTGTTCGAGCTGTTGAGGCAAGCGTTGCTGTCTATCGCTCGCACGATTGTACATACTGTCACAGGATTTGTTAAATTCTTCTATATGTGAGTGTAATGTCTCGCCTATCATAACCACATTACATATATATCATATCACTAATGCAGCACCAAACAAAATGCTTTCAAATGATATGTTACGCTAGCATAATAAGTCCAACATATGATATATTTTGCCTTTATAACAATCCTTACGTGCCCATCTTTTACATTTAATCATTTGTCTTTCGATGTATATCCTGACCAATTATATCATTGTATTTGGAAATAATGATAAATGTTCCAGAATATGTTGCCAAGGAAAATATCACATTGTTTGTGTCGATTTGAATATTGTAAAACGTATTTTGTTATATTTATGTGACGATGCTGGGGATTTAACTGATGACGTGGAAGGAGCTAGCATCCGCGCGTGGTAACCCGGAGAAAACACGGTCACAATGAAATGACGGTAAATAGAATACCATCATGATGTGAAACTATCTTCCGATGGCAAACTCTACAGGCCTTATAATCCACGTTGTATGTTTTGAAAGACAGTCGACGGTGTTTTCTTATGATATATTACCACAATAATTCGAACAGTGATATCTTAGTACGCGTTATTGTATATATACGGTGATAGATCGATGTTAAAATCTATGATCATTTCAGAAGCGCTCTCCATGCTATGACGAATTGTATCGCCACTGTTCGCACATTACACGAAATAATAATAATAATAATAATAATAATCGCTGTGTAATATACGAGCTATACCAGTTTCTTGCATTAATACATTACCGATGCGGGTATACTTCATAATATTTGACATTTGAATTATTACGAAAAGTGAAAAACCCTGCTCTCTCCTCCTTCATCACAATGACATTGTATACAGGGTACTGACTGTCCACCCCTAATACCCGGGAGCTGAGTGTCATCACGATGTGATACTGGATGTAGCTTCATCCCGCCTGTAGAACTAATACTACAACACTTCGACTGTTTTCCATAACCAATTCAATATGATAAAATAGATCGATTGAGATAATTCATCATTGTAATTAAAATACATCATATATTCCAACCTTCCAATTTAATGACTTACTATCAATCCTATTGGTTTTAACGCTTAGTTTTTATGTTTATTTTGAATCAGGATACAGCCACTTTTTTCCGCATCATGAAGCGTTCTACTTACTTGAACTTTGAATCATGGATGATACTACTCATTATTTATCATACAGCTATTGTTCGTACGCATCCACAATGACGCGAAAAAATCACCCATCAGAGAAACGTTTCACTGAGGTAAACACTATGCATAAAATACAAAGATATTTCCCTTTGTAAAATACTATTATCAAACAAAGTCATATGCTTGGAAGCATATAAAACTTAAGTCACAGTGTATGAATACAGCCAGTGATGGATCACACGATCTAATGTGCTGCTCAGTGGTATCATTTGACTTGTAAATGCAAACACAAAAATAATATCCTAAAGAAATAGTAATTTCATGTGGAATAAAAAAAATGGTATATAATTATAGCCGTAAATAGTGGCTTATTTGAATCATGATGCATTAGTTATATTGAAAAAGGGACAAAATGAAATCGGTATTTTTTTATAGCATGGAGTTACAGGTGTGAAAGCTTAGCTGAGGTGTGCATGCTTGTGTGTAGAGGCGGTGGCCTCACCATGTGTTGGAAGTGAGATTGCCAAGAAAACACTGACTTGGTGTACTGAGGGATTACTTTATTAAACCTGACACAAGGTGTTAATGCTATCTTGTTGCGACATGGACATACATCCGTTTTAATAACATTTGTTCCCGTGTGCTATAATCTTGGTTTATCCAATCTCTCTTGACCTTAAGTCGTGTAATGCGGCGAAGATAGGTGTTAATGAACTACGAGATTTGCCTGATGAGTATATAAGTATTTCTTTATCTATATTGAACAGCTTTGTGTTTGGCCTTTGTTGTAAGGTGGAATCCAGCGTGTTTGATGTCCGCCATTTTCTGTACAATTACAAATTGTACAAATACAATACATTTCAATTGTTGAATTTATACCTTTATGCATTTTTTAACATACTGAATACTATAGCATATGTTTTTATCAACGTTTTTTACAAAACACTGTATTCTGTACATCTGACAATCTCCCAATCACTGAGGATGTATAAAGGTGACTATAAAAAAACTAGTGTGATGTAAGTTGGTGAATGTGTTATGTTAAAATATTCAGTTTAGCATAGTCAGCATCTCTTGATTGGATCGTGTATCTGATGCAATGCAGAGTGCGAAATGTATACTGTCAGTTTGGTGTTAAGACTGAACTTTTCACACCATCAAACATGTTGTTTTTACAGAAAAAATAAAGTAAAGCATCTTATTCTAAACCAGGTAAATCCCTCCTCTATACCAGCACGAAGAGTGTGATAAGTATGTGAAAAGTTCGTTTTGATTAAGGGAATAATTGTCAGTTGATGTGATCAGCTTTCGCACATAAACGGTCAATTCAGACTCAATTTACTGTCATTAGTTAAACCTGCTACTATTGTTACCGGAAAACTGGGGATAGCAGCGCATTCGATTACCCCCCTTTGTTTTGGCGAACAGGAGAAAAAGCGAGATTTAGCGAGAGCTGTTACGTAATTAATCAGATTGGTCAATGCAGCCACGGACTGGACAAAGAGAAGGAGCGCGTTAACCAAACAACGCTCGCTCTCTTTATTAAAATCAATTACCTTGAAAAGGTTTGTTTTTACAAGTATTTATTTCAAAGCAGACTTCCAGTAAAGCTTGACATTGTCCGCTGTTTAACACAGCCCTAGTTCTAGTATAGTCAAGCACACGTCATAATCCACCCTCACTGACATATAATCCTACATGGCCACTTCCAACCAGATAACCTTCCTTGAGAATATCCTATTCAGGTTCCCATTATTCTCGTTTGTAGGTGTAAATTAAAACCTAAATTATCAAATATAAAACGCCAATGCCAGAGACTAGCCAGTTAGGGGTATCCACCGAAAATGATTCCATTGGATAAAAGGCAAAAAAACAGTAAAAGTAATTTGAATAGTTCACTAAAATTCGTAATGAACATGTTCTCTCCTTATTGAGGAGCGTTTTCGGAGGATATTAACCAAAAGAAAATATACTTTATTTGCAGCATCAATGACTTGCGTCTTACACTGGATGACCGTAAACAAAGTCCTGTTTAACAGCCAGCATAATATTATTTTGCATAAACTTCTTATATAATAATAAGTACAAGTTTGTCAAAAGGTAATATTTGTCGAAATGTCGGCTTTTGAAAAACAATTCGGTGGGATGGGGTGGGGTTGGGGAATCAGCTTTGTTCATCATAATTGATCCCTGTGTTAAACACTTTTCGAAAGTTGATATAGAACTGGCTTCAACACATTCCGATGAATCGACCCATGCTGACGACATTCCACACACGCCTCCAGGCAATACAGCATAAGCCCATCTGCAAATAATATTCATGTAGCAGATATCAATTCCAAGTCGATAGTATTCAAATTGAATTTAGACTAAAAACCTGAATTCTTATCATCATTCCTAACTGCAGGCGTTTGCTCGTCAGTTTAGCATCCCGCGAAATCATTAAGGCACTAACACGGCGCTCAGTAAGCATTTCAGGCCTCAAACAATGCCCCGACGGCAGATGTGCGACTTTATCATGGAATGTGGGATAATATCAGTTGTATTACCCTCACTTTACGGGCTATAAGACATACCTATATCGAGTGTACCAACCGTCTTGCAATGCCTTGGGGTTACACAAGTAACATCCAGGCTCAGCTGATAAAGCCACCCCTACCCCTGCCTTCTGGGTGTGCCAGAGTTAACAGTGTCTCTGACAGAGTCCATCATACCGTACACGGGATTTGCCATGTATATATCCCCGTTATGTGAATATATTGCTGATGTAGAGCTGATTGCTGGCGTTCGCAAGTACTTCATACATAATTGCCGATTGCACAAATATGATATCAGAGCTAACTAGGTGGTTGGGTAACCCGGGTCTATATACTTGCTGCTGTAGCGTGTTAAGTCCTGTACAGATTGTATGGTTGTATTTATGTTGAGAATAATGCACGTTTAAATAAAAGCTGGGGGTATCATTATTTGTAACGAATGTCCAGTTACGCGTGCGGTATCTGACTTAAAATACAGCATCTATACAAAAACAAATGCGTAATAATATTTTAAATGCAACTAAAAGTTAAAACAAATCAATACAAATAAATACTACAAAAATATACTGCACGGAAATTTCATGCAATACGTTCGTAATGCATAGAATCTTTAATTTCGTGCTTCCATTGCCATGCTGCATTTGACCTAGCCCGCATGTACATACCGCACTTGCATGATGCATTGCAGAATGTAGGTCAGTAAACTGTCAAATCGTTACAACTAATCTACTAAATGTAACGCCCAGACAATGGGCTGATGAGACACGGTAAAACCATTAATACAAAATAAGGTATTAAATATAATATGTACTGCTTCGTAAATCAAATGAATAAAATAGTCCTACAGTATTATTTAAGATACAACTATAACGTATCTTTTTGTGGTTCTACAGCCAATCCCGCATGTTTCCACTATGTCAGTGTATGTCAACTGTTGTACACGTCCACCCCGTGTCTCCACTATATCAGTGTAACATTGTACACATCCACCCTGTGTCTCCACTATGTCAGTGTAACATTGTACACATCCACCCCGTGTCTTCACTATGTCAGTGTATGTCAATTGTTGTACATATCCACCCCGTGTCTTCACTATGTCAGTGTATGTCAACTGCTGTACATATCCACCCCGTGTCTCCACTATGTCAGTGTAACATTGTACACATCCACCCCGTGTCTCCACTATGTCAGTGTAACATTGTACACACCCACCCCGTGTCTTCACTATGTCAGTGTAACATTGTACACATCCACCCCGTGTCTCCACTATGTCAGTGTAACATTGTACACATCCACCCCGTGTCTCCACTATGTCAGTGAAACATTGTACACATCCAACCTGTGTCTCCACTATGTCAGTGTAACATTGTACGTATCCACCCCGTGTCTCCACTATGTCAGTGTAACATTGTACACACCCACCCCGTGTCTCAACTATGTTAGTGTAACATTGTACACATCCACCCTGTGTCTCCACTATGTCAGTGTAACATTGTACACATCCACCCCGTGTCTCCACTATGTTAGTGTAACATTGTACACATCCACCCTGTGTCTCCACTATATCAGGGTAACATTGTACACACCCACCCCGTGTCTCCACTATGTTAGTGTAACATTGTACACATCCACCCTGTGTCTCCACTATGTCAGTGTAACATTGTACATATCCACCCTGTGTCTCCACTATGTCAGTGTAACATTGTACACATCCACCCTGTGTCTCCACTGTCAGTGTAACATTGTACATATCCACCTTGTGTCGCCACTATGTTAGTGTAACATTGTACATATCCACCCTGTGTCTCCACTATGTCAGTGTAACATTGTACACATCCACCCTGTGTCTCCACTATGTTAGTGTAACATTGTACACATCCACCCCGTGTCTCCACTATGTCAGTGTAACATTGTACACATCCACCCCGTGTCTCCACTATGTCAGTGTAACATTGTACATATCCACCCCGTGTATGTAACTGTTGTACGCGGAAGTATTCTGATGCACATCTATCAGTAACATTTTTCTTTTTTGCCTCATGCAGCCATTTTTCTTTTGATGACGGAAATGTAATTGTTTGATTTCTTTCGAAGGAAATATTATTAAAACAATGTGATTTGAGAGAGGCAATACCGATTCCCGTAAATTAATTTCGTCGACCGCAAGCCCTCATCCTTTGTGTTTAAACAATTACTTGCTCTGAGCAAACCGTATTTATATTTCATCTCAATATTCAGAGTAAAAGGATAATCTAATGAATGCTATTATAATACCTATTTATGATACTGAGTATGTTTTTTATCTTTCACTGTTATAATTCAACACGAATATAATCCCTGATGATAACCGTTCATGAATATTGTTATAATATACTTTCATATTGTAATGTGACATTGTATGTTGTGACACATCGATCAACATATTCATCTTCCTTCTTCTGCCTTTCTCCTGCTTCTTTCTGCTTCTAATTCTTCTTCTTTATTCCTTCTTTCTTCTTCATCCTTCCTCTACTGGGGGAGGTCGGGTAGCCTAGTGGTTAAAGCGTTCGCTCGTCACGCCGAAGACCTGGGTTCGATTCCCGACATGGGTACAATGTGCGAAGCCCATTTCTGGTGTCCCCCGCCGCGATAGTGCTGGAATATTGCTAAAAGCGGTGTAAAATCAAGACTCACGCACTCACTTCTTCTACTGCTTCCTATTCCTTCTTCTTCTTTCTTCTTTTTTCATCCTTCTTCTACTGCTTCTTCTTCTTCTACATCGTCTTATTTCTTCCTTCTTCTCCCTTGTTCCTTCTTCTTTCTTCTTCGCATTTCGTTTACCATTGCCATTCCGTTTATATTATTGTGGAGAGAAAGGTGTATCGGAGACACGCCTGTTTACAGACTCAATCCTGTTGTAAATTAACCTATTTTCTTTGTTTGGTATCAGTGTACCGAGTGTCCATATTAACACACAAGACCCTCCGACAAGCATCAATAACAACGAATATAATACAGTTGACATGCGACACACACGTCTTTCATGACGTTTTCACAACGACAAGAGCCAGAATTAAATTAAGATATACTTTTGATCGTTTAGAATATATTTGATTGTATATTCGTAGACTGGACATGACACTGGAGCTCCAGGCTGTATACTATTATAGGTGAATACGTCTGTGTGTGGCTGTGCAACTTTAAGAGATAAATGATACTATCTGTTTTCAGCTAAGATAGAAGTATCAATTATGTATTGTCCTGTGCATGACAAGGGATTAGGATAGAATAGTGCACATTACATGAAACAAATGAAGTATGCGTTTAAGATTTGACTACGATAAGGCGCTCCCGCCACTTTGCCCCAAACACTGGCGAACTCAATAGGCTTAGATATGTCTGTTAGCCCGGGGGGCGTGTTAGGATGTGTGAGTGAGGGAGTGAGGCCCTTCATGCTGTATAACCCATCACAGACCGAGACAAGGTGCCAGTTGCACACCCTTGTTTCCAGTTAAGGGGATGGATCTCGCACACAAATACACAAAGCCACACTTTTATTCTTGTATTTCTCAAGATTAGTCATAATACTCTGTTTTAGTGACAGTTTTGCCTGAGCAAGTGTTGCGACCACCGTTTGAAAGCCGACTAGGGGAACTTTATACGGATCAGTGTCCGCGCAATCTGTCACACGACACTGGAGTCTGCTCTCATACCGCATTCACCATGTCTACTCAAGCAGAAGTTCTCTCATCATGTTAATATGCTACACATATCGTTTAATCATTGTATTGGGAATATATGCTACCAGTTAGTCCTACAAGGGGTGTCGTTATAAAGCGGTTTTCTTTTTGCGACTTTGGTTTCACTGAATTGGTAAGCGATTATAAACATGAAGTTCGGTTGATGTGAGAGTGTGCATTCGTGCTGGTTAACCTCTCGGTGGGGAGGACTGATGCTGGATAATAGTGCTTCGAATACAGGTGTGACCATCGACTGAGAAACAACGAAACACGTAAACAAAAGCAAGATGTTGCGAGATCGAGTCAGGACCTCCATGGCGTAGCCACCATATTGCATTCAGAAAAAGTAATCAAACGTTTTCATTAAAATTAGCACCTTTGTATCGTATATTTAGTTTAGACTTGAAACATGTGTGTGATAATTTACCATTGGCCTTGAATGTGAACGCGAATGGATCCACGAGTCATGGAGCTTGTTCCCACTGGGTGGGAGACTCTTCTGAATTATTTCATATTAACTCTATCTTCACCTATCTCCCCATCTGTCTTATCGAGTGTTATCTACATAATGTAAAAGTCATAAACCACGGAGCACTTCACACCATTATTATTATTAAGCATCGCGGTCTCAGATGCGTCCCTTTGAAACTCATCTAGGCTTACAGCTTCGACACCCTGCTTGATTGGGACGCTGAGATCATCTGAGACCAAAGTGGCCACAATCATCCCTCTTCCCTATAGAAAAAGCGCAGGTAATGTTCAGCATTATTCAGTTTAATGCACAGATGAAAAGTGTGAGTGAGAGGGCGAGAAGTTCGGATATGACAGTCCAACATTTATGAGGTAAGGTTGCAGGTTCCCCGCCACACCTGATCAATTACTCGAGCTAGACTCGCCACTTTATGACCAAATGATTATTCTCATTTCCTACACTTTGCCCAAACCAGGTTAAAGTTTCACCCAATGCCTTATCTCATGCGTTCTCGCGTGGCCCTAGATGTACATGAACACGGAATAAACGCTCGAATTTATCTCAAACGAAGACGACTCTCGTATTCAATTACCCACATTATGTGAAAAGCCCAAATTGATCGGCCAGTGGTCCTAACAATCGCCACACTTTGAACATGTCACCATAGAGTCTCATGTTACATGAATAAATTAAATATATTTTATTGTTTTACGATAAAAAGTGTTATTCTATCAAATAAAACCCCACGTGTCGCATTAATCCCAAACACTAGCCGTGATGTATTAGAGTTGTCTCCTCCAACTGAACTCTTCCGGAAGTCACTATTAAAGAGATAAGAAAATAATGTCATGGTTCTTAAAGAACAACCCATGTTGAAAATGAGCTGGTGATTATGAAAGTCAATGTTCGCGATTTCACAACAAAACTAATAGACATAGTGACTTTATTCAATTACATCTAATACACAAACTTCCGCTCGTTGACGCTAACACAGCGCGCGTGCAGTCCCCCGGTTATTTATTTTACCATTACATGGCTATCCATTAACTGGTTTATTTGCTCGCGTCTTTATTGCTAATCATCTCATAATCAAATCGGAGAATGTGACACTTCTGTATCGCCATAGATTTTCCAGTGTCAAATTTTGGTCAATTAATGCTAACGATAACATATATCTTATGGCACATTTAAATCTAGTGATAACATATATCTTGGCAGCTAAATAATTGGAGTAGTTCTTTATTGTACAAAAAAACAGCCATCAGCTACCTGTCGTCACGTGATTTGTGAACACTTGAAATTTTGATTACATTCAATCTCAAAAGATTAAAACAACATTTTACTTAGTGCATTACGAGCGATTGTTGATGGTGACACGGAGTTTGAACAACGTTGCAATAAAGACAATGGGTGCGTCATGGCCCATTGATCCTAGAGAAAACACTGCGTTGTTATCAGGTATTGAACAATATCAACCATCGTAACCTCGGGGGCAGAAGCGTTTAGGGAGGACTCTACTGCACGTGCAGCACCGTCTCACTACAAGCATGTCATCACAACTTAGCACGTCTTTTCAAATCTTTACACCAACATTTGACGACATGCTTGAATGAAAATAGAAACGTGATTTTTGACACGTTAACAATGAGTAAATCAACACACATTATCTGCCACTTACGGCCGTAGAATCCCATTCATCGTAAAACTCGCCTTCATATATTTTCCCCTGATCAAAATAACATCATTTTTCCACAAAACATGGCGGAGAGACAGAAAATAGTTTATTAATGTCTCACTTCTTCACTCCTTTACATACATAAATCATCTTTGCAAAAACACCACCACTTAGAAAAGATACAGAACCATTCAAAAGAATTATGAGAGAAAAAATGTCATAAATTAAGGATAAATATGCTATGATATAAATGATATAATAAAACGTTATCGTTCTTATAATAAACGACATTGAAACCATGGCCATATTCATAAGCAATCTGCCAAAAGCAGATTCGATTGTGCGATTCCGATTATATCCTAATCATTCGTTTATACATACTATAAAAAAGTGATGACTCCAGGTTTTCACGAAAAGGTGAGATGCTCTCTGCGATTCAGAATTAAAAAGCAGTGGGTCTGTGTGTCCGAAATCCAACCGATTTTGTGGTGCTACTATGATGCCACGCCGTAACCTTAATGCCGAGTGCCAAGTATAATCCTTCAGCGTCTTTTGGGATGACGTGGCCGCGAATGGAACCACTGACCTTCCGCTCTCCGGGCAGACGCTCTATCCGCTAGGCCACGAAGGCGGTCGTTACGTATAGTTTATGATTGTTTATATGTTACTTTTACCTACATATTTGTTTGTCGTGTATTATAAAATATTTAACTCGTTCTTACACATACACTTATAAACAGAATATAACTACATTTACCTTACTTCAATCTACACATTCAGTACAACAACAATGAATATATATATATATATAACCAGAAATAATCTGTTTCTGATTCTGAATGTTTGCAGGTCTCACGTTGTCATAATATATACTACCATACTACATTTAAATAGATGTGGCAAGAGGCCATTTTGGTAAGGGACGCGGGCGAGCTCTTTTCTGTTGTAACGGTTTCTAAGTTATTCCATTTTTAATTGCCTCGCTAAAATAACACGGGGGGACTTGCATACCCCGCCCCACAAAAGCTTGAATTAAATGCTTTCGTAAATAAATGTAATTTTTGTTATCAAAGGTAATAGCAAGTACCTCCGTCGGCTGACACTGATGAGACTGCCGCATGCTATTATGCAACTTCTCTTTTCGAATTTTCGATTTGGATATGTCAACTTTCGATGTTTATGGGGTTTGCCGTTTTTAATTATTTTGATATTCAATTTCGAGTTTTATCATATTAAACCTTTCGTTGCAAGTTAAATTTTTCAAATAGTAACGCGGTCACTGGCTCCTATATTAATATCATCAAACAAACATGGCGGATAGGTGCCCTACACAAAGCCTGTTTGCCACATACTTTGCTACTTTATATTTTTTAGTGAGTCTGACATAATAGTTAAACTAATATCCAATCACAGAGGATGTACATCATTTCCATAATCTATCTAGTCAGGGGACTCATTGCCATGGACCGGCCTCCGATATTATAATGTCCTCCAGCTAATTTTGATATTGGAAAAGAGATACTAGTAATATCTGGTCAAATAGTCAAGTGGAGACTTATGTTCTGACTCGTTTTAATAAACATTCATTGATTTGGTTGCGTTTTCAGCCAGTGATATTAAACCAGACACTATTCTTTTATTTCTGATATGATGGTTTGCATGGGATGCATCGCTATTAACTATCCCTGATATTTGTTTACACCAGGTATCATGACTATTTGATAGTGATTCATAAATATATGCTGATGATATAGTCAGAATCGTACAACGGAAATTTTTGTACAGTTATGGAAATGGTTTTGTCGCTTTTATTTAACTCTATTTTTATTTAACCCTATTTTTAACTCTATTTTTTGTTTAACCCTATATTCAACTCTATTTTTATTTAACCCTATTTTTAACCCTATTTTTATTTAACCCTATTTTTTAACCCTATTTCTATTTGACCCTATTTTCTTTACCCCATTTCTATTTAACCCCATTTTTATTTAACCCTACTCAGTCATGGATCGTGTTTAATATTTTTTTCAGTACCGGTTGTTTATGGTTAAATCGGTTGACCGTAGCAACAAGAATTACACTCACTGGCATAAGCTTTCGTTTAAATACAAAAGCCTTACAAAGATACAGAAAGATAATGCAGCATAACTCGTCCGGATGATTACACACGAACGCGTAAAAATGATAACCCACGATCATTAAACCATGGTAAATTAATATAGGCATGATCAATCACGGCGACAAGATCACAATATCGTACAAATCAGCATCGTTTTTACCAATTACTTATATCGTGCGTCTGCAATAAACAGTTTCAAGTGATTATATTATTCATTGGACTTAGGTTTGGCTCTGCTTATGTATTGACAAACCTTTTGTTCGCCGTATACACAGTACATCAGTGCAACTGATACGACCTATACTCACGGTACATCAGTGCAACTGATACGACCTATACTCACGGTACACATGGTGCAACTGATACGACCTATACTCACAGTACATCAGTGCAACTGATACGACCTATACTCACAGTACATCAGTGCAACTGATACGACCTATACTCAAGGTACACATGGTGCAACTGATACGACCTATACTCACGGTACACATGGTGCAACTGATACGACCTATACTCACGGTACACATGGTGCAACTGATACGACCTACATCTGGTGCAACTGATACGACCTATACTCACAGTAGATCAGTGCAACTGATACGACCTATACTCAAGGTACACATGGTGCAACTGATACGACCTATACTCACGGTACATCTGGTGCAACTATACGACCTATACTCACAGTACATCAGTGCAACTGATACGACCTATACTCACGGTACACATGGTGCAACTGATACGACCTATACTCACAGTACATCAGTGCAACTGATACGACCTATACTCACAGTACATCAGTGCAACTGATACGACCTATACTCAAGGTACACATGGTGCAACTGATACGACCTATACTCACGGTACACATGGTGCAACTGATACGACCTATACTCACGGTACATCTGGTGCAACTGATACGACCTATACTCACGGTACATCTGGTGCAACTGATACGACCTATACTCACAGTAGATCAGTGCAACTGATACGATCTATACTCAAGGTACACATGGTGCAACTGATACGACCTATACTCACGGTACACATGGTGCAACTGATACGACCTATACTCACGGTACATCAGTGCAACTGATACGACCTATACTCACAGTACATCAATGCAACTGATACGACCTATACTGACAGTACATCAGTGCAACTGATACGACCTATACTCACAGTACATCAGTGCAACTGATACGACCTATACTCACGGTACATCTGGTGTAACTGATACGACCTATACTCACGGTACACATGGTGCAACTGATACGACCTATACTCACGGTACATCTGGTGCAACTGATACGACCTATACTCACAGTACATCAGTGCAACTGATACGACCTATACTCACAGTACATCTGGTGCAACTGATACGACCTATACTCACAGTAGATCAGTGCAACTGATACGACCTATACTCACGGTACACATGGTGCAACTGATACGACCTATACTCACGGTACATCTGGTGCAACTGATACGACCTATACTCACGGTACATCTGGTGCAACTGATACGACCTATACTCACGGTACATCAGTGCAACTGATACGACCTATACTCACAGTACATCTGGTGCAACTGATACGACCTATACTCACGGTACATCTGGGGCAACTGATACGACCTATACTCTAGGTACACATGGTGCAACTGATACGACCTATACTCACGGTACACATGGTGCAACTGATACGACCTATACTCACGGTACACATGGTGCAACTGATACGACCTATACTCACGGTACATCTGGTGTAACTGATACGACCTATACTCACGGTACACATGGTGCAACTGATACGACCTATACTCACGGTACACATGGTGCAACTGATACGACCTATACTCACGGTACACATGGTGCAACTGATACGACCTATACTCACGGTACATCTGGTGCAACTGATACGACCTATACTCACGGTACACATGGTGCAACTGATACGACCTATACTCACGGTACACATGGTGCAACTGATACGACCTATACTCACGGTACATCTGGTGCAACTGATACGACCTATACTCACGGTACACATGGTGCAACTGATACGACCTATACTCACGGTACACATGGTGCAACTGATACGACCTATACTCACGGTACACATGGTGCAACTGATACGACCTATACTCACGGTACATCTGGTGCAACTGATACGACCTATACTCACGGTACACATGGTGCAACTGATACGACCTATACTCACGGTACACATGGTGCAACTGATACGACCTATACTCACGGTACATCTGGGGCAACTGATACGACCTATACTCACGGTACACATGGTGCAACTGATACGACCTATACTCACGGTACACACGGTGCAACTGATACGACCTATACTCACGGTACATCTGGTGCAACTGATACGACCTATACTCACGGTACATCTGGTGTAACTGATACGACCTATACTCACGGTACACATGGTGCAACTGATACGACCTATACCTTTTTTCGGTAGGATACTAATAGATAATCCAACTTTTTACTTCACTCTTTCATTTTGCTAACCTAAACGTAGTTTCTTCACCATTACAATACTATATTGATATAACGATATCTAAAGACTATTCTAGTTCCTTTTCGAACATTATGGGCGTGTGTTGTCTTCTCCTCCAACTTCTGGAGATCTTTCACAATTTTTCTTATATTCAGCCAGAGAGTTGATCAGGGGAAGAATAAAAAAATAGAGATCCTCGTTGCCAGAATGTTAGGGTACCGAAGTCAACAATTAAATGCCAGAAAAATACATGACACGATTTTGGAAAGCAACTTCTGTTATTATTTGTCACGACGTTTCCGAGCTACTGCGTGCACCTTTATCAGGGGAAGTCTATGTCACGACGTTTCAAGAGCTACTTCTTGCACCTTTATCAGGGGAATTCTTTGTCACGACGTTTCAGAGCTACTGCTTGCACCTTTATCAGGGGAATTCTTTGTCACGACGTTTCAGGGCTACTTCTTGCACCTTTATCAGGTGAATTATTTGTCACGACGCTTCAAGAGCTACTTCTTGCACCTTTATCAGGGGAATTCTTTGTCACGACGTTTCAGAGCTACTGCTTGCACCTTTATCAGGGGAATTCTTTGTCACGACAATCAGGGCTACTTCTTGCACCTTCATCAGGGGAATTATTTGTCACGACGTTTCAGAGCTACTTCTTGCACCTTTATCAGGGGAATTCTTTGTCACGACGTTTCAGAGCTACTTCTTGCACCTTTATCAGGGGAATTCTTTGTCACGACGTTTCAGAGCTACTGCTTGCTCCTTCATCAAGTGAATGTTTTCGCCTGATGAAGAAGCAAGATTGGTTGGTTTAACGCCGCACTCAACGATATTCCAACGACGGCGGTTGAAGGAGCAAGAAGTAGTTCTGACACGTCGTGACAAAGAACAAAATATTTTGCTATAAAAAGTGTCATGTATTCATGTTCTCCTGGCTTCTAAATGCCTATCAAAGACTGCAATGCCAGATAAGTTCCACTCGATCCCTGTCTGACAAAACTGTCATTCAGATGAGACAAGACAATCTGACAAAGGCGCACATAATATTCCACACTTGAGAAATATAAAACTTTGATACATAAATTGTTAGTTATCAGTGCACATGTCCTTCGTCAGGTCACTGAAATATGTCCGCGAGTCTCCATTTGTCTCAGTTGTTGAAGCTAGAGGGCATATGTCATTTAATATATTTTTTATTATCGTAATAATTATTTTCAGACATGTCTGATTAGATATGTTATAGACGACAACATGTCAGGGATGAGAGTGTTAGGTGGCAATCCCTTGCATGTTGCAGTCTGCTTGTTATGAAGGGAGATAAGCCATGTTATGCGATCCACAATGGAACCAGCGAAACCCGCACGTGCACATCGTCAACACGTGAAGCATCAATATACAGGAGATGACACATTCCACTCCGAGTCGCCGTGATGCCATTTAAACGGCTATAAACTCTCTTAACATGTTGCACTTTATTAATGTTAACGAAATTTATGAGAAACGAGGTAGATATAGCAGCGCTTTAACCTGCAAAGGGAGGTAATCTGATATTTTTGTTACCCAGTGCAACAAGAGGGGGCGTGCAGCGCACGTGCGGCATGGAAACATGTCGTTGATGAGGGGTCTCTGCATACAACAATCCTCCCTTCACACCGACACCGATGTCGCTTTCATAGAAAATGAAACAATGTCAAACTTATTGATATACTGCATTGTACTATTTTATTAACTGTATAAAAGTTGCCAACACGCCGGTGACAATACCCATCGCGTTGTCAATTTGAAACGTGAACTAAGATGGCCGCCGATATGATATATTGCACACACAATTAACGGGTGTAAGTGCACAGGTTGCGATATCTGGTACGAGGGCGTGACGTCATATGGGCGTGGAAACGAGGGGGGCGTGGTTGGCGTCATTGTCGGCAGGGTGATTGCCACGCGTTTCATTCTTTACACAGTGGAGGAATTCAACCAGGAAAAAGATTTCACTGGTAACATTTGCTTGCAATTGATAAAATCATACTATCGACCTGTTTTTTGTTCATTAGTATTAACTCGACGGAAATAATTCAAGTAATTTAACCGCTGGTGCAGACAGACATCTAAAAAACACCTGTTGCTCCGTGATTTAAACACCAAAGGATTACAAATATGTTGATAACTGCAGGTTGGTAGAACTTCCTGAAGACTTTTCATCAACTCCTTCCATTATCATCGCCACACTGCGTTATCCTGTTTGTGTTCATGCTACAGTACCTGTATTAACACTGTTTATGACTAGAGACTGAATATGTCCATTAGTATTGTTGTCCTATGACGTCCTACTGCGGGCGACAACTGTCGACGTACAGATGTGTGTCACCGGAAGTACACTGTTTTGTTCATACATGAAAGTAATTTTGTACAATGAAAAGGGAAGAAATACATTTAAGATGACTAAAGGGTAGGAAAGATATAAAAAATGGGTTTTTTAATTGCCGAACTAAATTTGATTTAATCGTTGCGACGGAACCTGATGCGTATTTAACATCAGACTTCTCAGTGATGTATGTTTCGCTAACGTTTTGTATATTAGGTGGTTCACCACTGATCAACACCTGGTGTCATCACTGATTTTCAGTGATCCATTCATATAATTTTCACCCTTATTTTGCCTTTTATGCCCAATGGAATCGGTTTCGTTGGAAAATCGAGACTGGTATTTGTAAGACGTTTTATATTTACGGATCAGCAGATAAAATATTTTAATAAAGTGGTATGAAATGCATGTTTCTCGGGGTGAGTGTGTGAATTGGTTTACGTAAGTAAGAAAATTCCTAGCAGGTTATATCTGGCGAAATAAACTTTCGATGGATCATCGGAAACTACATTTTATGTTTCATTTCCTCCCATGGTCGTCAGTTCATATCAAAATTATAAACTCTAATTTTGTTATTTGTATAACACTATACATTTACAGAGGCTGTGCTAACATCCTGTGAGCAAGGATTACTGCCTTTTCGCTATATGCGGTGTGCCGTGTTTCCTTACCACTGGAAATCAATTGTGTCCATTTTCATGCTGTTGTACTGCGTTCTGAATCAGCGAGTGGAGTTTCAAGCCTCGTTACACCCTGCTGTGACCGCTATGTGTGCCACACCACAACAAGTTATGAAATGCAATGAATGCATTTGATAATATCTAGTAAAACATTTGCTTATTCAATCTTAAGAACCGAACAGCTTTGGAATATATACCAGTATTCGCTTAGTACCTTTGGAATATGAGGAAATTAAACACGCCAACGCAAGAGTATAATCTGTCTCGAATATCTGTCGAAAAGAGATACATAGGGTGTGAAAGGCAGGGTAGTGAGGAAAATTATAGGAATGGATCACTGAAAATCAGTGAAGATACCGGGTGTTCGCAAAAAGTGCCCGTAAAGAGGTGGGAAAACATCAACATCTGGAGACGATGCTCGTTCTGCAATATGAAAGTAATGAACGTATTCGCTTTGTAGTTAATAGAAAAATGTAATTTATGCAATCGTTTGGTACATTTTTCAAATTTAATTCATTCATTCGCTCTGTAGTTAAATGATATAATATCTGATTTCGCTTTTCTATATTCTGAGAGAGTGAGTATGGTTTTACGCCGCTTTTAGCAATATTCCAGCAATATCACGTCGGGGGACACCAGAAATGGGCTTCACACGTTGTACCCTTGTCGGGGATCGAACCCGGGTCTTTGGCGTGACGAGCGAACGCTTTAACCACTAGGCTAACTGATCGTTCCTTCTATAGTCTGATTTTATATATAGCATAAAAGATCATTCATTCGTCTAATGTAATGCAAGAATTTGATTTGTGGTTTGACAGCTTTATTGATTACGTCCTATTTCCTGGGTTAAAGTTATTGCCGTTTACTACAGACACGATTCCTCGTGTTCCCAACTCCCCGTGTTCTCCATCCTAGATACCCATAGCAACGCTCCACTGCTCCCCGCTACATTACATTGGGTACATCCTGTCCTGTCCGCCCCAGCACGGCTGCCCACCCACTGGACTTCCATGCATCGACCCCGGTCTCCACTAGAGCACACTGCTCAACACTTGACTTGAATGGAAATCGGAGACAACTGAGGCACTTAGCATCAATACCCACTTCAAACATCAAAGCCGGTTACTGTATCGAGCTTATTAATTACATTTAGTTAAGCAACGTTAAACGTTCGTATATGATGGGCCGCGTACAATACTTGTGGTATGGCTTTCGCCCAGCGGTTACGATCTCGCCGGGGGCCCGGAGGCGGGGCGAGATGTTGCTGCCGCACCGTCAGCATCCCCCTCGCAGTAACACCTTGTTATTACAGTAGCTTGTTACACACCTGGGCGGTTGATTGATGAACTCACTTACCTGTTGTCGGCTGCACCACATGACGCTAACTTGCACACAAACCTTGAGCACGTTTCTCATCAAGGCATAAACTGAATTCTCATGTTGTCCTAACACAGCTGTCTATTCTCATCTTCTACTAACTCAGAAGTCTATTGTCATCTTCTACTAACACGTGCATCTGTCTATTCCCATCTTCTACTAACACAAAAGTCCATTCTCATCTTCTACTAACACAAAAGTCTATTCTCATCTTCTGCTAACACAGAAGTCTAGTATCATCTTCTACTAACACGTGCATCTGTCTCTTCTCAATTTCTACTAACACAAAAGTCTATTCTCATCTTCTACTAACACAAAAGTCTATTCTCGTCTCCATCATCAATATTCCAGTCAAGATATGATGAAGTCGTTTTGCGACGATGTCGTATTGGCCACATTCAGTTACCCACGAATATATGCCTAAAACAGATGAGGACGAACCTCCTCAGTGTACCCCTTGTGATGAAAGGTTCACCGTCAAGCATATTTTGCTTGACTGTGTGAACTTTTCAATCGCAAGGGATTCACATAATCAAATGATCTTTTTCCCGCGTGAGCGGGCATCGCATTCTAAGCTTCATGAACGAAATGTCTGTATCATAAATCCTAAATATGTATTTAAATAACTAATTGCCTGTTTTTAAACTTGGTGTGATGGCTTTTATCAACTGACATTATTGAAGTCTCTGCCAAGGAGATTAAAATACCGTAAAAAGATTGTCCCCCTCAGTGACAAGTAATTCCTATCATAATCGATGTGACTATCATCAACCAGTGTTTAAGCTGAGTTTAAACTCATCGCTGAACATGTTTTAATAGTGGCTGGTATTGTGCACAACCACCAGTAGATGAAGGGAAGGCGTAAATCCTGTAATTCACCCACTCACCCACTCATACCAATATTCTGATATATTAATTGTGTTTTAGATACATAGAACGTCAAATTAAGTTAGTTACTATAATTATAATTATAATTACTATAATGTTAGGCATAATTATGGCGAAACGTATTAGACAGCCTGTCGCCTTGAACAGTTTAATTATAAAAGTTAAAAATTGTTTATCTAGAGTTATTTATTGTTGTCATTGTGGTCTAACGTGTAACGGTTGGTAGCGAGGCCCCGCTGACTGCACTATTCTCTTCCAACCTTAAAAGAACAAAGGGAAGAGATTTTGTTCTCAGGTGGTGAAAATGTAGGAAAATTATCGATTGACAGAAATATTAAATTACATTCGCGCAACGTCAAGTTAACGTTAAATGATCACACTCGAGAGCATGCATTCACCCTGTTGGCGTTTTGTGTCGCCCCTTGTTTGCATTATCATTGTACCAAATGGCTAAAACTACAGGTATGATGCGACTTTGGGGCAACTTACTCGTAACAAGTTTATAGACTCGACAACGGTACGCTAACATTCCCATGAAATCGATAATTACGTAACGTCTGTCGGGCGACTGTGACATCAACACTGGAGCTTACCGTGATACATCGCGCATCAACCCCCGGGACACGGGGCAGACAGGCGACCACGTATTGTGGTGTTGATTATTTCAATCATGCGATTCACTCGCATAGTTGCTCGAGTTTTGTAATGATGATCTTGTTAAAGTGACTCCACCCCCTCCGGCGACCCTGCCCCACCCCGGGGCCTCACCCTTATGCCCTGTTCAACTGCAGCTTCTTCTTCGGCGCCACCTTGCGTGAGAACTCCTCGTTTTTATGCAGCCGAGTAATTAAATATAGCCTCCCTGCAAGCTTCTTTAGGATTCCAATATAGGTGTTGTTAAAACGCTTAATATGACGACCTGATATGTTGATATGTATGTCATGGTCTTTCTGAACTCGTCGTTGAAGGTGCGCGGGTGCCTGGTCTACAGTTGACGGTGTTAGAGACCGACCATTTGATATTCTGTGAGGGGGGCCTGGATTTTATCCAAAAAGTACATTAGGCCCGAAAAATCCTGAAAAAATAATTATGCCACAAAAATAACATTGTTGCAAGGTGTTTTTCATACAAAATTAACCGCGGCTCTTATTTTAAATTAAAAAAACTGTTTGGTTTTGTGGCTGAAAGAAGATCTAATATTAATACGATATCACCCGTCACCTTCGTGTTACGGTGTTAGTTCAACTCTGGCTGTTGCACATGTGTATAGTGTAGTCCGTCCAGCTTGTATTTCAATAAACGGTGTAGTTGGTAGGTTGAACATAGCGGAAACATCACATAATCCTTTACTCCTGTTGCAAAACACGTGGTATGTAACATATTTCAACAATACAATTCCGAGGCTTCACAGATGGTTGAGAGTACACATTCACTAATAACCTCTGCTTGAACACATTTCCATCTTAAAGGGAAAACGTCATTTCAGAGATAACATTTTAGACTTGAACCATAGGTTTAACCACATCGTGTTATTACAATAACAAGGTCGCTCTTCAATTGTATGTAGCCGCGTTTCCGTTATCAAACCATATAACGGTATACCCAGATCTTTATCACAATTATCGACATTTTAAAAAAAATGTCATTTCAATTCTGACGTTGATAATATCTTCATTACTAAAACTTTTCTCAGTCAAAACAATGTTGTTGTATATTTTGTAAAACTACAGCCATGTGTTATGGCACAACACTTAACATTGGCATGCAAAGGATGTTAGTGGTTTCAAAGGAGCTTTAATAAGATATAGTATTTATTTATTTGAAATTGATGATAGAATGTGGGATCAGATCAGAACGTGGCTTCTGTATATCTTACGGCAGTTTTTCAACGTTTTGTGAAAAATACTTATAGTTTCTGATGAATGCTGTTGGTAAGTATGTAGTTTCTGACGAATGTTGTTGGTAAGTATGTAGTTTCTGATGAATGCTGTTGGTAAGTACGTGTAGTTTCAGGTTAATGCTGTTGGTAAGTACGTGTAGTTTCAGATGAATGTTGTTGGCAAGAACTGTAGTTTCTGTCGACTACTTTCTGCGGCAGAAGTTCTGTCGAGGCAGAACAACCCGGCACTCAACTCTTCTAAACAGAGATTCACCAACAGCACTCTCAACGGATTAGCGACAACCGAATTAATAGATTTTACCCTAAACAGAGATAATTTAGACTATCGAATTAAGTTATAGTCTTACAGCTGTCAGGATCGTTAAGCACCACATTAGCGGCCATAATCTGGCTTCAGGTGCTGTATAATCCCCGTATAATCTGTTACAAGCTACATCACGAACTGTTGTAGCAGATCACGTACAGCTGTAGTAGACGACATACACCTTTAGTAAATTACGTACAACTATTGTAAATCACACACTGTAGTAGTAAATCACGTACAGCTATAGCAGATCACGTACGGTTGTAGTAAACCACGTACAAATGTAGTAAATCACGTACAGCTGTAGTAAATCACGTACAAATGTAGTAAATCACGTACAGCTGTAGTAAATCACGTACAAATGTAATAAATAACGTACAGCTGTAGTAAATCACGTACAAATGTAATAAATCACGTACAGCTGTAGTAAATCACGTACACATGTAATAAATCACGTACAGCTGTAGTAAATCACGTACACATGTAATAAATCACGTACAGCTGCAGTAAATCACGTACACATGTAATAAATCACGTAAAGCTGTAGTAAATCACGTACAAATGTGATAAATCAGGTACAGCTGCAGTAAATCACGTACACATGTAATAAATCACGTACAGCTGTAGTAAATCACGTACACATGTAATAAATCACGTAAAGCTGTAGTAAATCACGTACAAATGTGATAAATCAGGTACAGCTGCAGTAAATCACGTACAAATGTAATAAATCACGTACAGCTGTAGTAAATCACGTACACATGTAATAAATCACGTACAGCTGTAGTAAATCACGTACAAATGTAATAAATCACGTACAGCTGTAGTTGATGGATCCATAAAGTGTTTGATTAACAAGAGAGCCGTACTTCGTTTGTCGACCGTTTCAAACAACATATTCAAGAGGTCTTTAATCAACAGGCTGTAATTAATACCCCTCATTTAACAAATGCACACTGTCAAGTGTTTTGCAAGTTTGAAGATGGCGCAGCTTTAGTACAACTTACAATGATAGGCGGCAACATCAAACAAAACGAAAGCCTCATTATCAAACACATGCAAACTATGACGTCATCGCCGCACGTATTGCATCATAACGAGATCATGTGTCGCACTTGGGACCAACCCAACAGCAAACTTGTTTAAACCAACACCTCTGTTCCGTGTAAGATTATCGCCACATTAATGCTGTCAAGACCTCCTCAGGAATGTACATTATATTCCACAACTCCAGTTTTTCTATGATCACCCAGCGTTCACTGATGCCGGGGGGTAGGGAGGGAGGGAGGGACGAGCGCCCCGATAACCATCTCATGTCAGCCAGTTTAACCCTTCGGTTGAGCGTTATACCTTGACGTACATACTTACACAGAGCCAAATAGGAAAACCGTTAAAGGTAGGTAGTCGTAGACTTCAAAGTCGCCTGCTGATTGCAGCCCCGCGGGGAGAAACCTTGCAGGGTAGGTTCACTTATTACTGGATCAATCGACAACTTTGTACCTCAATCAGGATTAAGATAAAGGGTTTTCTGGTGTTTAGCAATTAGTGTCCGCCTTGCTTCATGTTTATTACCAATCGATGCCAGTTGTATCAGTGTGTAAGGCTATGTCTGCTGACGGCGACCAACTCCGCCAGACCCCTCTGCTCCAACATGCATATGGCTTCTGTCTCATTATTGTGCGACCTCTATTAAATACAAGCAAAGTGCCCGCAGGGAGTATGGATTAAATTATCTACAAATATGACGGGCGAGAATTAGTAAATATCTATCTGTTAACTCGAGCGGCGTCAGATCAGGCTGTATTTAATCACTGGGGAGACCCCGAAATCAGAATTCAATCTGCACACATGGGTTAAGTGAACCCGAAATTCCTTATGAAAGAAAACACTCTTTTGAGAGTAAATCCATTACTCACTTCAACACGCGTTCTGCTTGATGTTGGTAGATCGTAAAGCTGGTGTAGAGTGCTGTCACTGATGATGACGATAACAGCTTTGTATTTTAGGGGGAGAGGTGCGCGGGGAGGGGGAGGGAGTACCCTGACTACACACATCTTCATGTGAAGAGGGCAAAGCCATTATCTAGATAAGATGCAAATTATGGAATTATTCTCCCTTCAAAGATTCATGATCTTCCACGGAAAACATGGATGAAAAAGGGCTTACAGATACTTAAGTCTGTAATTTAGTTAAGTTGGTGAAAGAAACACGTTCCGCTCTGCTTGCCCTTCTCCGGCTTTCGCACGGGGGAGGAATTCCTCTTCGTCGTCGTCTGCATGGCTCTTCCTCCCTTCTCCACCAGAAACATCCGCTCAAATAGGGCCCGGTTTTTGCAGTAAGAATCGGGTACTTGATCAACAGAGTCGGGTACATGAACAACAGAGTCGGGTATTTGATTAACAGAGTCGGGAACATGATCAACAGAGTCGGGTACTTGATCAACAGAGTCGGGTACATAATCAACAGAGTCGGGTACTTGATCAACAGAGTCGGGTACAGGATCAACACAGTCGTATACAGGATCAACAGTCGGGTACAGGGTCAAGTTTGTCGGTACATGGTCAACACAGTCGGGCACAGGATCAGCACAGTCGGGTACAGGGTCAACACATACGGGTACAGGATCAACACAGTCGGGTACATGGTCAACAGTCGGATACAGGATCAACACAGTCGCGTAAAGGGTCAACAGTCGGGTACAGGATCAATACAGCCGGGTACAGGATCAACACAGTCGGGTACAGGATCAACACAGTCGGGTACAGGGTCAACACCCGGGAACAGGATCAACACAGTCGGGAACAGGGTCAACACAGTCGGGTACAGGATCAACACAGTCGGGTACAGGATCAACACAGTCGGGTAAAGGGTCAACAGACGTGAAAAGGATCAACACAGCCGGGTAAAGGATCAACACAGCCGGGTAAAGGATCAACACAGTCGGGTACTGGGTCAACACAGTCGGGTACATGGTCAACAGTCGGATACAGGATCAACACAGTCCGGTAAAGGGTCAACAGTCGGGTACAGGATCAATACAGCCGGGTAAAGGGTCAACACAGTCGGGTACAGGATCAATACAGTCGGGTACAGGGTCAACAGTCTGGTACAGGATCAACACTGTCGGTACATGGTCAACACAGTCGGGTACAGGATCAACACAGTCGGGTACAGGATCAACACAGTCGGGTAAAGGGTCAACAGTCGTGTACAGGATCAACTAAGTTGGGTAAAGGATCAACACAGTCGGGTTAAGGATCAACACAGTCAGGTAAAGGGTCAACAGTCGGGTATAGGATCAACACAGCCGGGAAAAGGATCAACACAGTCGGGTACAGGATCAACACAGTCGGGTAAAGGGTCAACGGTCGTGTACAGGATCAATACAGTCGGGTACAGGATCAAAACAGCCGGGTAAAGGATCAACACAGTCGGGTAAAGGATCAACACAGTCGGGTACAGGATCAACACAGTCGGGTACAGGATCAACATAGACGGTACATGGTCAACACAGTCGGTACATTATCAACACAGTCGGGTACAGGGTCAACACAGTCGGGTACAGGATCAACAGTCGGGAAAAGGGTCAACATAGACGGTACATGGTCAACACAGTCGGTACATTGTCAACACAGACGGGTACAGGGTCAACACAGTCGGGTACAGGGTCAACACAGTCGGGTACAGGATCAACACATTTGGGAACAGGGTCAACACAGTCGGGTACAGGGTCAACACAATCGGGTACAGGGTCAACACAGTCGGGTACAGGATCAACACAGTCTGGTACAGGGTCAACACAGTCGGGTACAGGATCAACACAGTCTGGTACAGGATCAACACAGTCGGGTACAGGGTCAACACAGTCTGGTACAGGATCAACACAGTCTGGTACAGGATCAACACAGTCGGGTACAGGGTCAACACAGTCGGGTACAGGATCAACACAGTTGGGTACAAGGTCAACACAGTCGGGTACAGGATCAACACAGTCGGGTACTGGGTTAACACAGTCGGGTACAGGGTCAACACAGTCGGGTACAGGATCAGCACAGTCAGGTACAAGGTCAACACAGTCGGGAACAGGATCAACACAGTCGGGTACAGGGTCAACACAGTCGGGTACAGGATAAACACAGTCGGGTACAGGGACAAAGAATTGTCCGCACAGACACACACATGCTTTTAGCTTCCAGCAATGCTTTCTTGGTAAGATGTAATGAGTTAGAAGATATAAATTGCTGTGCGTATATATAACATAGTAATTGTTTACACAGGACACGAAGTTAGTAAGTATTATTCTATATTTTAATAAAGCATGGCAGCCGAAGATCACATTACAGAACGTGACAACATACAACAAACTAATCTCTTGTATATTTTCTTTTGTCACATTGAGGGAGGGGGTCGGGGGGAACATTGTCGGGTACATTGCAATTGTCCAGTGCATCAGATCTCACATAATAACTTTAGCCCTGCGCCTTCAACGTGAAATATATATTTTGTTAAATACTTTTTCACTAATAGCCAAGGCAAGTCGAGACCAAACTGGTCTGTCTACTTTTCTTCATGCCACACATGAAAACAGCAAAAGGGGAAGGTTCTTTCGCAAAAAAGATATATTACAACTATTTGAAAGATATGTTTTCATTGACTTCAGTGTTAGTCTAGTTTTGGCTTAAGACACTCTCATTATTTGATGCCACATTTCTAAATTCACCTTGTTTGTATCAATTCTGTCATTTAATGGGTTTTTTCCCATAAACTGAGGGACAAAAGAAAGTATACCGAATTGACTTGAACATTTAAAGAAATGTTGTTAAGTTTGATGATGTCTCTTTAACTATCTCCCATTCCTGCAACAATGTGTAAAAATTGGCTGGGCAATAGTGTGTACAAAATACATTCGTTCGATGAAAACCAGGTTAAGAAATGTATTTGCAACCACAATACCCCAACGATAGTTGAAATGTTGTAAACTTGTGCCAAACAAAGCAAATTTATTGATTTTCGAAAAAAACATGTCTATTATTCGCATCAGCTGTTATGTATTATGCGATTTTTATAAATGTTCAAATCAAATTATTTATAAAATGTAAAACCATGTAGAAGTTTTCTTTGAGTGCTGCCTAAGCGCCATTACTGTTCAATGTTTGGATATAATAACGCAAACTAAAGATATTTTCATTTGAAAATCACACATAAAATAAACAGGGGTATTGTTTCTTTTGATCCTGGGTTTCCTACAACGTCCATACATCTTAAATCAGACAGGTATGTTAGTATGATTTACTGCTGTTATGTTGCTAAATGCAGAGATGAACATGGTGTTCACAGCGAGTGACTGAAATACATCTACTGGGACACGATCAGTGCAGTGAATTAAGATGTACAAGTTTGATTAATGATTTTAATATTTTATTTTTTTCCAACTTTCACTGAGCAGCTCACACAGTGAAACAGACACATATACAACTATATGATTATGATTATAAGGTTGGGTGTCGAATTTTCAAAGAAATATTGAAATGGTGAGCGGGTTATTATTATTATTATTATTAGTAGTAGTAGTAGTAGTAGTAGTAGTAGTAGTAGTAGTAGTATATACAGATTAAAATAAACAATGCTGCAAAGAGGGTTGATATCATGAGCATCGCTCCACGCAATTGGGAACCGATACTTGCATCAACCAAGTCAGCGAGCCTGACCACCCGATCCCGACAAGCACAGTCGCCTTTGACGGCAAGCATGGGTTGCTGAAGACCTATTCTACCACGGACAGTACGAAAGTAAGGGAGCATACATTTGATTTCATTGAGGGTTGTAGGAACATTTTTAAACGGATAGTTTGTTAATAAATATGCCCAAGTTGAAAAGTTTTATTTTCGCAGTGGTGAAAACGAATGAAAAGGTTGTTTAAATTTTCAAGTTTAGTTTTAATAACTGTATTTTCTGGAAATTAAGTTATTAATAAAATGATCGGTAATACCCAATATTTGTCTTTGGTAATATTGAAAATGAAAAGATTGTTTGGTGGTGCTCAGTAAATAAATAGTTTGTTGGATATAGTTGAGGTAAAAAATAGATTGTTCTAACCCCCAATCCCCAACCTGTACTAAACATCAAATCAATGCTGCATTGAGGGTTATATTGAGGGACAGTTGAGGAAGAAACGAGTCAACATTACTTTTAATAAAACTAATTTCACGAAACGTTTCATCGAAACGTCCATTCATGTTTCGCAATTGTTTCCGTAAAAACCTTGCTGGAACTGAACCCGTAACACGTCCTTTCTTTAAAGAACAAGCTGTGCCCATGACGTCATTGATTGTTCGTCCTTTTTTCGTCTTGCTTTATTTTAGTTTCAAAAACATCACTGCATTGGGCACGTTCAAACAACGTTTTAGTTTTAATATCCACCGTGTGTACCCGTTTATGGATGTACGGCGAAGTACCCAAATAAGTTAATGTCTGTCATTCAGTTTGATTAGGAAACTCTATCAATCCGATCAATGAACACAATTAATTTCCAATTCTCTAAATTATGTTCACGAGTCTGAAATCACAGATATCAATGTACATACGTTCAATTATGTTTAAAAACATATTTTTTCTACATTTTAATATGCAGATGATATAACGTTTAGGGTTGTATAGGGTTTTTATTAATGAAATACTAGCCTCGTGTGGATTGTGAATCAGATTCTCCAGGCAATTAGTGGTTACGAATGTCATTGTCTCCACTTTTGATATTAAACTCGTGGCCAACGCAGGACTTTTTTAAGTGGAATATATGTTCTATAGATAACGTTTAATGAGTTTGTCATTGTTATTTTGAAGAGTGGAAATGTTATGTACCAATTTCTAGACTTAATCTGCCCGTGCATTGACGTTAGTTCGGCAGTTATGTGTTATGTGTATTGTGGCCATCCCTGACCACGTGCCAAGTACGGTAATTATCAGCAAGATGTCGCCGTGTGGAGAACAAAGCGTTCATGACAAACATCATGCACATAATAACGAGGCTTGTGGGTAATTGCGCAAAAATACAATCTCATGAAACTAATGTAGACACCTTTCTCGACTTTATTAGCAATATAATCAGAGCATGACACCACTGTTGATTTGTTTACCACATCGAATATCTTTCCTAATAGCTCAGACAAATGGCAATATCGAGATGGGTAACGAATGGGAGTTATAAGTTAAACTGAAAGTATCCAACATGAATACCATTAATTGTTTGCCCTCAGTCATTTGTTCATTTAATAATATATATTTAATTATGAACTCATTGCATTAATTTCACTAAACAGCTGGCAAATGAAAGCATACAAAAACGTGTCTAGGCTAAAAACAGTCAACGATACACTGCAAACATCTGTGATACCCGTATCAAATAAATCACTCGAAAAACAATTTCTTGTTTGTTTCGAATAACAACTTCTTGTTTGTTTCGAATAACAACTTCATGTTTGTTTCATTTTTAGCCACCATCAATCGTGGGTGTATACTTTCTTTTGCCTGTCAGTTTAGTTATCTGTCGTTATCTACATCATAGGTGCCTGCTACCCAGGTAGCTGAAAATCTAATCATATACTCCTTAAGTATTGTTTTGGGCAAAAAATTATTTATTTATTTATTTATTTATTTATTTATTATTGTTTAACGCCACATCAGCAATATTGTACTGATTGTACGGCATGCATGACGTGTAAACTATGCAGTAAGCATCACTTCTCCACAATGTCACCATACCATCATATACCAATATTCCGTTTTTAACTGACCCCTTGGACATGCTCTGCGACAGCTGTGTCCGCAGTAAACTGACCGTCCCGTCTTCCCGACAAAGCCCGCGCGACCTTACTGACCCCTCCACCCCAGGCTCATCTCGCGCCGATACTAAATGACTCACAATTAAGGCTCGGGCATCGTAAATTGTACATTAATTGATTAGCCGGGATTGGTTCTATCATCATGGTAACTCTATCCGCACTTTACCCCTAATGGTTGACCCATGAAGTTCCAAGTGTAAGGCAACCCGACGTCAGTCACAGCGGAGTAACGGGATAGATCGACGGTATTATTCTTTCAATCTGGTTTGATGGTCTTTTGATTGTTGCAACAAAGAAAAGGCTGAACCACCATTCGCGCCTTTTTCGCCTTTCTCATAAATATTTTTAGTAGTTGATGATATTGGTAGTTGATTAACCTGGCTCCCACAATTGTCTCCCTCTCGATCCCAGTTTGTCAGAATCTAGGAGCACCTGTGTCAGATGTTGAGATGACAACCAGACACTTCAATATAGACAATGACTTTGTCAGACAACAACATATACTTAAAAATGAATATGTTTAGAAGTTACCACTAACTTTGAACTAAACGCGCATAACAGAGGACCTATACAAGCCCTACATTTACTAGTGACAGAAACATACATACAAACCGTCTGTACAACCCCAAGTCGTAGTAGGGAGACCTGGCACTCTTCTAAACAACCCCACATTCACTAATCGGAGTAGGGAGACCTCCCATCCTTATGTACAACCCCGCATTCACTAATCGTAGAAGGGAAATTCTCCACCCGACTGTTCAACCCAACATTTACAAGTCGTAGTGACACACCTCCCATCCGTCTGTACAACCCCCTCATTCACTAGTCGTAGTAGGGAGACCTCCATCCCTCTGTACAACCCCCTCATTCACTAGTCGTAGTGGGGAGACCTACCATCCGTCTGTACAACCCCCTCATTCACTAGTCGTAGTGGTGAGACCTACCATCCGTCTGTACAACCCCCTCATTCACTAGTCGTAGTGGGGAGACCTACCATCCGTCTGTATAACCCCCTCATTCACTAGTCGTAGTGGTGAGACCTACCATCCGTCTGTACAACCCCCTCATTCACTAGTCGTAGTGGGGAGACCTACCATTCGTCTGTATAACCCCCTCATTCGCTAGTCGTAGAAGGGAGACCTCCATCCGTCTGTAAAACCCCAAATTCACTAGTCGTAGTAGGGAGACCTCCATCCGTCTGTACCACACCCTCATTCACTAGTCGTAGCAGGGAAGACCTCCATCCGTCTGTACAACCCCCCCCCCCTTCTCTAGTCGTAGAAGAGAGACCTCCATCCGTCTGTACAACCCCCCCCCCCCCCCCCATTCTCTAGTCGTAGAAGGGAGACCTCCCATCCGTCTGTTTTACCCCAACATTCACTAGCCGTAGCAAGGAGACCTCCATCCGTCTGTATAACCCCCCATTCACTAGTAGTAGAAGGGAGACCTCCCATCCGTCTGTTTTACCCCCACATTCACTAGTCGTAGCAGGGAGACCTCCCATCCGTCTGTTTTACCCCCTCATTCACTAGTCGTAGCAGGGAGACCTCCATCCGTCTGTACAACCCCCCCCCCCCCCCCCCCATTCTCTAGTCGTAGAAGGGAGACCTCCATCCATCTGTACAACCCCCACATTCACTAGTCGTAGCAGGGAGACCTCCATCCGTCTGTATAACCCCCACATTCACTAGTCGGAGCATGGAGACCTCCATCCATCTGTATAACCCCCACATTCACTAGTCGTAGCAGGGAGACCTCCCATTCGTCTGTATAACCCCCACATTCACTGTTCGTAGCAGGGAGACCTCCATCCATCTGTATAACCCCCACATTCACTAGTCGTATGATGGAGACCTCCCATCCGACATTACAACCCCACATTCACTAGTCGTATGTAGTATGACAATATCAGTATGTCGGTGCTTCACATACATAAGTATGTAGACCCGTGAAGCTCCTTGTAGAGAATAGGTCTTCAGCAACCCATTCTTGGCGGAAGAGGCGACTTACGGGATCGGGTGGTCAGGCTCGCTGACTTGGTTGTTGCATGTCATCGTATCCTAAGTGCGTAGATCGATGTCCATGATATCGGTCACTGGATTATATGGCCCAGACTCGATTATTTCCAGAACGTCGCCATGGAGCCGTCATATTGCTCAGTGCGGCAATAAAACAAACAAACAAACTTGACAGTATGACAATATCAATATGTCGGTGCTTCACATTCATTCCTAGACAGTTTGACAATATCAATATAGTCGGTGCTTCACATGCATAGCTAGGTAATCTGTAATGGTTTAATTTAAAATCTGACTTGAAAATGATGACGTGCATGTAAAGCGGTCATTTAGTAAATGATAACATCTTGAACGTGTCGGTTTTGTCCTATCCCTAATATTGGCTTTCCTGGTTGTTAGACGATATAGCGAAAACACACAAAAAAACGTGATCGTGTTGTTAGCTATGAAGATATAACCCGAATACTGCTGGGAGCACCACAGAGGTAGAGGGTTAGGACAATGTTGAAGTGTATTACGTGAGTACACGATTGGCACCGACAGCCATCGCTCCTGGCGGCAACGCCGACTACGGGACTTAATGGATCTCTCTTTGAGCATTCGTGACAAGGAAACACTTACACACAATTGTCCAACATTAATCATTCTCGCTTTAGAGATTTATTTGTCCGATTATGCAAACTTATGTTAGGTTGGGGATGGCACAAAATAGGATGAGACGATCTAGGGTATATTATAGATTCTGATCTCGTCAGTTAACTGAAGGAAGGGTCCACCTATCACGATCAGAAGCTATTATCCCCCCACTGCTCCCGCCCTGTGAAGCTGGGACAATGACGGCGACACAAGACCTCCGCCACGGCTTCCTGACGACAGATTTACAACAAGGGTTACACAGAAACAACACAGATTACATCGGGCTGGACAGCGGGATGACCAACACTGACCATCCACGGACACATCGGGCAAATGGGAGATCATATGTATCGAGTTAAAGCAATTACAGCCGATGATTGGTTAAGATGTGAAGCGATACGGGCCTGCATGACCCCGGGGCTGATGTCGATCGAAGACTGCCCTCCAAGCCCGGGGGTAGTGTAGCCGCTCCTACCCCCGGGCTGGTTGGAAGATGGGACGGCTGGATGGTACACAGATTTACAGATAATGCGTGTCACAAACACCCTCTTTCACTGCTCTAGATGTGATTACCCCGATTGGTGAACCTTAAGCCAGAGGGAATGCGGCTAACCTACACGAACGGTCGTCGGAGATCACCACCCGCTCTTCCTCACCCCCACCCCCGAGGCCACCCTGACCAACTAAACGATCCATTGTGAGCCTAAACACATCGCGTGGAGTCGCGACTGGGAGCCTTTCCGTCATTGTCTCACAGGAAGAACACAATAGAAAAAAATACTCTTTGTTACGACTGGGTTTGGAGTATCTGCGTGTGTTGGTTTTCTCCACAAAGACTTTAATTCGGGAGGTTGTGGGTGATTGTTGGCTAATGTTATCTCTACCCTTATGGGATCACAATGATTATGTGTAAGCAAACTGTTGATTAGTTCTCTCACATGGTCATCAGGACAACAATGGAGATGTAGAATGGGCGCGAGTTGCGACGCCTGAGCCCCAGACACTCGCGCATGCAATGTTTACTTAGATAACACACGTCATGTCAACACCCCTACCCCCACAAATCGTTTTGGTTACCGATTCATCATTACTACACCCATTTACGACAGGTCAAAGAATATCTAAACAGTTTAGTGTCATTATACAGATTAGACGCGTCTTGGTTGTTTGGTAAGCGTGCTGCCGGAAATCATTTTACAATTTCTCTAATTTCTGTCGATCTCGAATTATTTATGTACGGCAGCTGACTGGAATATTTTACAGTAATCCATTTCGGTCCAGTACATCCATGGTACTCCTGATGCCCGTATGTGGAACATTATGTAGGAAGTGTGCTACGCCTCGTGGACGCTAGTCTTAGATGCGAAATTTCCAAAGTTCATAAAAAACCCATTAAATAGATTTAATGTGATTCTGACAAGTTCGCCATCAATTACAGGTCTGTAGAGGAAGTTTGAGCACACTGTGATATCGTCAACACCATCAGGGAACAGGTGTCTCTTGAATTCAGGTGTATAGTGCTAGTTGACAGGCAAAGGTACAGGCTACAGCAATCATGTATACTGAATATGGCAGTCACGGGTACAGATTTTGACAGTCACGGTACAGAATGTGGCAGTCACGGTACAGATTGTGACAGTCACGGGTACAGATTGTGACAGTCACGGGCACAGGTTGTCGCAGTTACGGGTACAGGTTGTGACAGTCACGGTACAGAATGGGGCAGTCACGGGTACAGGTTGTGACAGTCACGGTACAGAATGTGGCAGTCACGGGTACAGGTTGTGGCAGTCACGGGTACAGATTGTGACAGTCACGGCACAGAATGTGGCAGTCACGGGTACAGATTTTGACAGTCACGGTACAGAATGAGGCAGTCACGGGTACAGGTTGTGACAGTCACGGCACAGAATGAGGCAGTCACGGGTACAGGTTGTGACAGTCACGGTACAGAATGTGGCAGTCACGGGTACAGGTTGTGGCAGTCACGGGTACAGATTGTGACAGTCACGGTACAGAATGTGGCAGTCACGGGTACAGATTGTCACAGTCACGGTACAGAATGTGGCAGTCATGTGTACACGTGCAACTCATTAAATACATGGGGACAAAATGAACTCATACAGAGGCGCACAATAGAGGGTTGTGTGTGGTGGTGGTGTGGTCTGTTACCGAACATATTGGGAAAATAGTTCACCTCACGGTTTACAAAGGTAAAGGTTATATCCCGAAAAAACTAATAGTGGATAAAAAAAAAGTTTGTTCTATACTGTCATTTTCAAACTACAAACAACATCAATTGAAGAAAGCAAATTCAGACAGATATCCCTATTTCCACCCCTCCCTTCCCCACCACCACCCCCACCCTCCGTAACCCACCCATCCGGTCCCTAAACTATCTTCACGGTGCCTCTATAGAGAAGTAATCGATACACTGGACCCTAACACAGTTCTGTCATTGTAAGTTCTTTCGCCAGCTTAAGTGCATTTATGGTGTAAGTAAATACCACCTTCCGTACCCCTGCCCTCCACCCCCTGTCCCCTCACAGCCAGATCCCTCCCCTCAGTAACCCATCATTTATCAGTCGCCAGTCTCCGACAGCCAGAATCATTTTCCCTGCAGGTTAAATTAAATAAACTCGACTGGGAGCCGGGTAGAGCGGCGAGATACCTGATAGTATCACTCTGTAGCGTCAATCTACACCCAGGCGGGACTTCGATTAAGATGATTATCTCCGCGGGTGGAGTTCACCCCTAAACCCGTCACCGTACTCGACTAAGAAAGTCTAAAATGCCCTTTGTAAAGCTGGATTACCAGACATGTTTACAGTCTTGGATGTTGACTTGGTTATAGAGCTATACGTCTTGATCCAGGGTGTTTTTGTATATAGTGAATCCTTGCCAATAGACATATAAACAGGAGGTCAAATATTGTATATACGTGAAGACGGATTTGATAAAAAAATATATAAAACGTTGTCGAAACGTTACCAGACTGAAAACAGTTGCCTAAACTGTGCAAACTTAAGTCCAAACAACATCTGTGATACCCGTACGAAATACATCACCATCGAATAATATAACCATGTCTTGTTTGTTTAGCCACCATATAAACATGAGTAATACTATATATTTTCTTTTGATCGGGTTTCAGCATTAAGGGAAATGCGTTGTGCAGATGATAGTGCTTCTAACTGACGTTTTGGTCGAGGTTATTGAAACGATGACACAACCAGTCGCAGAGACATAAACAAGCGCATCACAGAGATTTCTTCTCCTCGAACTCGTGTATCGCCGTGAGAATAGGGCCCGTTCAGCAGTAGTCGTAGTTAACTATGTCTTTATCCCCAGGAGTGAGTGAGTATGATTTTACGTCGTTTTAGCAATATTCCAGCAATAATACGGCGAAGGACACAGAAATGGGCTTCACATATTGTTCCCTTTGCGGGAATCGAACCCGGGCAATTGGTGTAACGAGCGAACGCTTTAACCTCTGGGCTACCCCGCCACCCCTTATCCTCATGAAAGAGCTTATGTCGATTGTCATCGTCTTATTATAGGTTCATTTTGAGGAAGCAAACATGTTGTCTCTTAACATAACTAGATTTCACAGTGCCAGAAAAAGACGAACATTATATATTATACCTACAATGATCCTAACGCAGAGCCAGGGGAAAGATACATGCAGAGTTTATCTTACTGGCACAGCTGCCGCACAAGTCTCACATGAACTCACACGCCCCAGAACCTACCAAGCTAAATATTTGTTCTACGAAACCATCAACGTTTTCAAAATTATAGATCATGTCAACAGTTTGTGATAGAGAGCAGTCTAATGTGAATGTGTTAGGCTTCTCATGAAAGGAAAACGCTAGCGCGTTACAAACCATCCATCCTCGTGTAATCTCCTTACACCATAAATCAGTTTGGGTTTAATAATGGCGTGAATTTTGCGATGTGAAGAGTTTAGATCAACGAAGGGAGATAACTCGGCTTATCTTTCTCCACCTTGGTTTGTGTAAAGGACCCTCCCTATCATTTTTGGCCCGTTTCTTCTGTAATAACCACTTTATGACGTCTCAATAGGAGGCGAATACACTCATTCAAATTTCTAAGCCAACCCCTGCCTCAGTAATTACACAATACGCACTGCCTGGGTGTTTGAAGAGTCATTTTGTCGCGATATTTGATAACAACAGAATCTCCAATGAAGGCATTCTTTGTTAAATCAAGGCTTAAACACTTTCTTGTCAGATAACGCCAGTTTTACAGGGCTATAATCATGAGAAAATTAAATTCATTTCAAAAGTCTCGATTACACAGCCAGTCATGTGGACTTGAAACATAATTAGAATGTAGGTTTAGTGACTTGATTAGTGTTCACGAAAAAAACATGTTGCTTTATCCGCACCACATTTAGATGAGCCGATAATCGCCGACTAGCAGCGGTTGTACGTGTCATTTGTAGTCTGAGAACAAATACACCAACTAGCCGCTGGATTGTCCCTGCATTCGCTATCTATGTTACAAGAATGCCAGGCACGTGCAATGACGGCTCGGGGACGTGATTCATACAGAAAGATTGGCGTATGAAACCTGTAATTTATAACTTTGTGTGAATATTCTAATAATGGACAGCCTGAGGTAGCAAACTGTGGTTGTGTTCATGTGCTGCGTCGCATCATGTGGCCACTTTGTAGTTTAATTGGCTGGGGTTGGAGCGTTGAGTTACTGGCGCCAGTTCAGCGGCGAGAGGCGCGAGGGTTCGATTCTGATGAAGATAATTGCAGGGTCTGAGGGGTAGCTGTACAGTGCTGACTTCGCCCTCTAATGTAGCCATCGATGGAGCGAGTATCGATGTCCCCACCCAACTGAGAATCCCGGGGGGTGGGGACGAATGACGGAGAAGTGACAGCGGCCGACGACGTTGCAGCCAAGCCAGTTTAGGCGGAGATATAAGATACGTTGATGTAATTGAAGGGTTTAGCGATTTTCCCAACACAGAGTGTATTTTGTTCCGTTGAAAGACCTCCCAAACAGTATTTGCCCGCGCCCCTACCATCCTATGCCGGCCACTGGTAGGGGACTCGAGCGACTCGTTCTTCGCGCCCTAACCCGTCTGCTTTCTAAGCTCAAAATTACAAGCTGTCTTGCTCGACTTAATCGAATTTAATGTATTTTCCTTTGAATTAGGTAGCGATACCTTCCGCCCCACCAGCGTAGCAGGAGGGTGCTAAACGGTGTAATTTCCCCAGGCCGTCTTCCTCAGCAAGGCGGAGAGCAATCACGCCGTGTACGTGGTCTCTTCAAACTACCCCTCCTCATCCTCTGCACCTTCCGCCGCCCCTCCTCATCCTCTGCCCTTTCAGCGGCCCCACCCCGTACCCTGCCCACCCAGCGGCCCTGTATTTCCAGTGGCCCTTTCTCCTCCCCTGCATTTCCAGTGGCCCTTTCTCCTCCCCTGCATTAACAGTTGCCCTTTCTCCTCCCCATATTTCCAGTAGCCCTTTCTCCTCCCCTGCATTTCCAGTGGCCCTTTCTCCTCCTCTGCATTAACAGTGGCCCTTTCTCCTCCCCTATATTTCCAGTGGCCCTTTCTCCTCTCCTGCATTTCCAGTGGCCCTTTCTCCTCCCCTGCATTAACAGTTGCCCTTTCTCCTCCCCATATTTCCAGTAGCCCTTTCTCCTCCCCTGCATTTCCAGTGGCCCTTTCTCCTCCTCTGCATTAACAGTGGCCCTTTCTCCTCCCCTATATTTCCAGTGGCCCTTTCTCCTCCCTTGTATTTACAGTGGCCCTTTCTCCTCCCCTATATTTCCAGTAGCCCTTTCTCCTCCCCTATATTTCCAGTGGCCCTTTCTCTTCCCCTATATTTCCAGTGGCCCTTTCTCTTCCCCTGTATTTTCAGTGGCCCTTTCTCCTCCTCTGCATTAACAGTGGCCCTTTCTCTTCCCCTATATTTCCAGTGGCCCTTTCTCCTCCCCTGTATTTACAGTGGCCCTTTCTCCTCCCCTATTTTTCCAGTGGCCCTTTTTCTTCCCCTGTATTTTCAGTGGCCCTTTCTCCTCCCCTGTATTTCCAGTGACCCTTTCTTCTCCTCTGCATGTCCAGTAGCCCTTTCTCCTCCCCTGCATTTCCAGTGATCCTTTCTCCTCCCATGCATTTCCAGTGATCCTTTCTCCTCCCCTATATTTCCAGTAGCCCTTTCTCCTCCCCTGCATTTCCACTAGCCCTTTCTCCTCCCCTGCATTTTCAGTAGCCCTTTCTCCTCCTCTGCGCTTACAGTGACCCTTTCCCCCTCCGCCAATCTGGATCTCCTCCCCAGTAACGCGTTAGTTAACTAAGAGCGTCAATTAATCCGTGTTTACACCCGTCAAAAAGCTCTATGTCAGTAACAAGAGGTTTGCACCCATCATATCGTTTATAATTCAACTATTTTTTTTCGGGTTTGTACTGGCACAACTGCGTCAATAGCCTATTACTCATATATATCAAACAATAAGCATATTGGGGAGTTGAACATCAAATAATAAAGGCAGTCATCTATTTCAAATTACTAATGGAATTTCTGGAGTTAAATACTTAAGTTGATTTTAATTTAAATTTTATGACTGAACGATAGAGAAGCAAAGGGCGTGTGTTTCTTTGGCATGACGAAACGACAATACTTCAGAGGATAACGTATGCTTTATCGTTTTCGGGAGAAAACACGTCGTGTTGGTATGTCATAAAGAAATGCCTTTATACATCTATTTTAATAGACAAATGGGAGATATGATCATATTGTCCGCATTCTGTTTCGTGTCAAAAGCGCATCCTTTTCAATGTTTTTGTTTTACCGAGCCTAATGACTGGAGAATGGCTGACAAGCATACAACTGTCCGATTTAACATTGCGCGTGTTTCTGTGTGCGTTTCTCTGTGTGTGGTGTTTCAGTATTTGTGCGTGCGTTTCTGTGTGTGCATGTGTTTGTTTGCGTGTTTGTGTGTGCGTGCGTGCGTGCGTGCGTGTGGGTGCGTATGTTACTGTGTGCATGCGTGTCTGCGTGCGTGTGTGCATGTATGTGCATGCATCTGTGAGTGTATGCTACAAGTCTGCATGAGAAAGGACGCAAGTTTTCAGACGTCCTTAATGAATAAATTTTAACTTCCATACTTTTTCTTACAGTCTTCCAAATTTCATACAAGATTTATTCAGACCGTATAAGGTTATAAATGCAATACAATCTGTCGTTAAAGCTTATCGTTACTAACTCCCCGGAGGCAAGTTATGATGATGATTTCTGACGATATTGTTATTCCTGCTGCTCCCAAATTCACCCTGTCGTTCAATTAATAAGCATTACACCTTTCAATGATTGACACATGTATCCCGGTCACGTATAAGTGGAAAAATGCATTGGGAAAAAGCATGCTGAAAAGACATTATTTTATGTGCCTTCAGGCGGTATACCCCGGTGAATACAGTATGATATTAATCATATCAATGCATGGTGACATAAACCCGTGAAGACCTTATCATATTCACCATAGTAATGCATGGTTACATATATCGGTGAATACAGTATGATATTTATCATTTTAATGCATGGTTACATAAACTGGTGAAGACCGTATGATATTCACCATAGAAATGCATGGTTACATAAATCGGTGAATACAGTATGATATTCATCATTTTAATGCATGGTTACATAAACTGGTGAAGACCGTATGATATTCACCATAGAAATGCATGGTTACATATATCGGTGAATACAGTATGATATTCATAATTTTAATGCATGGTAACATAAACCTGTGAAGACCGTATGATATTTACCATAGTAATGCATGGTTACATATACCGGTGAATACAGTATGATATTCATCATTTTAATGCATGGTTACAAACGCCGGTAAATACAGTATGATATTCATCATAATAATGCAAGGTTATATCTCAGTAAAACAGTATGATATTCATATCAGTAATGTATGGTTACATACACTGGTGCATACAGTATTATTTTCACCACAGTAATGCATGGTTACATACAGTGAATACAGTAAGATATCCACCATAGGTATGCATGATCATACCTTCTGGTGACTACAGTGTGATGTCCACTATATTAATGCATGTTCATACCAGTATCAAGTATGACCCTTCTCGTGGCTATCGTAGGTAGGCGTAGCGGCTGCTAAATGCGGCTTGTCAAACTTTCCTCGCACGTTGAGCTGACACGCAGTGCTGTAATTGAAATGATTTTTTCAGCGACGTGAGACCACTTCATCAAATCTAACAATTTTTGACAGATTACAAACGTGTACTGTGAAGTCAGTAATCTACTGTTTCGTTGCTTACAATGCATTAACAATACATTTATCGTCTCCATATAGTTTTCTCAGATTATAATGTCGGCTCACTCGTGTGTATGAGATTACTTGGATACAAGGATATTTGCCTTGCACCTTTATTTTTCAGTTGTCGAATTGGGAAGAAGTCAGGATTGGACTGACACGAATTTAGGAAACAAACTCGAAAATATTGTGAAATTCAGAAACAAATACCTCAACAAGACGACCGTCACATACATCAACTTTATCGCAATTGTCAATCTTTAGACTCGAATCATAAACGCATATTGCAACATACTGCAAAAAAAGACTATTTCACAAATTAGTACAAGGAATGTTTCAATTCAACAGCGTTTCACAGATAATAACTCAATGCTTCAGGAAAAAACACATAATTTCGCCTTGGCGCTTTATGACTTGTTCGGAATTAGTTAGGATGATATCTTTGAAATTCCAATACATTCCTCGTGCGATATGACTAAAAAAGTGATTACAGTGACACATCAAAGAAACCGCATTTCTCAGAAGCTGCCGCTGAACAGGTAAATCTCCTGTAATCAAATGACCACTAAATGAGTTAAAACAAGGCTGTCGAGCGAGATGAGCTTGATACAGACCGCCATAAACCATACATCGTCATTTTCCTGTGCTTACAAGCCCCTTTGGGGATATGGCGCTCATCTCGACAAGCGGCATCTTAAGATGACCAGATAACTACAGGTAGCCACAGGTGTTCTTGATATCGGCGGCAACAACATCCCTAAATTTACCCACCAACCGTACTCTTTGCACCACTAATTGTTTCGTCACCCGCGGCGTGGCATTGTGATATCTATAGAACAGGTATGTTTACCTGTGTTAACAAGCTATTGTTTTATCGGAACACTATGTCACCCCAGGCAGGTAAATCACGGCATTCTCACCTGATCGTACCTTCTCATTGCCGTCCTGGGACTCGCACAGATACCTACCCCCTCATTAACCTGAGTGTCCAGGTAACTCCTTTGATCATTGCCGGAATTGCCATCTAATTACCTATAAGTGTAATTACTATCAATTTAGCAGTCAATTGAAGACCAATATTGTATTTATTATTTATTTACAGTTCTGATGAGAAACTTCCAATTCTGGAAATCGCCAGATGAAAACAATAATTGTCTGCCGAAATGACATGCAATCCGCTAACATAAGTGGGCTTTAGTTGTTGGTTTTGGTGTGGAATTATAGTGCATGGAACGCGACTGGGTTCATCGTATCGCGATAGTACGGGCATGCATTTTAAACACTGATATACAACTGTGTTATCATAAAGACTATGATCCACGCGGCTACAGTCAAACCTTGTCAGACCGGAAACTCTTCTATCCGAACGAATTATTAAAACATGTACATTTATACAAACGACATTAACAATGTTTTGCTTTCACATTAGATTTTACTCATGAGGATTCTGTTACATACTATATGCGTGCTACACGAATCGGTTACCTTTCTGGAATATGGTCGTGTACTAAACAACTGTGCACCAGAATTGTAGGCACAGAGTTTACTCAATGAGGTCACAGGGCCATAGGGGTGTTTACAAGACACCGTCATGAGACAGGAGTACTGCTGTGCGGCGTCATGCCCCCCCCCCCCCCCCCCCTCCCCCTTTCTTCACTACGACCACGAATATCCCGAATCACCCCGAATCGGAAACTTTCGAAATTCGTTATGATTCGGCCAATAATCCAAACTTTCGTAGAGAATCGGTAGGAGGTACGAAGCAGTTACAACAAACTACGACGGGGTTACGAAAACTCCTGGCTAATCGGGATGAAAAATATGAAGAATGCCGGGAATGGGTTAAGAAACATGTGCGAATTACAAGATTCATGTACGGATCATGCACGAATTGTAAGAATCACCTATGACTAAGTCACGAATATGCCGAATGCATGTACGAATGCAGGACGATCGCAAGGATATTCGTGGTCGAAATTAGGGCATTGGGCAAGAACCAAATACATGTACTTACCCTTTTATGCAAAATTTGTTCGATGCGGGTGCTACCCGTAAAACAGAACGTTTTACCCTTTTCGCGAACACCTGGTGTCATCACTGGTTTCATATGATTTACATCACTTGCCTTTTACGCCCAATGGAATCTGTTTCGGCGTAAACGTATTATGTTGACGTTTTACAATACAGGGAAAACTGTACCGGGTTGTACCACAGTCATACATATGTACCGGGTTGTACCACAGTCATATATATGTACCGGGTTGTACCACAGTCTTATATATGTACCGGGTTGTACCACAGTCATATATAAACCGGGTTGTACCACAGTCATATATATGTATCGGGTTGTACCACAGGCAAATATATGTACCTGGTTGTACCACAGTCATATATATGTACCGGGTTGAACCACAGTCATATATATATGTACCGGGTTGTACCACAGTCATATATATGTACCTGGTTGTACCACAATCATATATATGTCCCGGGTTGTACCACAGTCATATATATGTACCTGGTTGTACCACAGGCATATATATGTATCGGGTTGTACCACAGTCATATATATGTCCCGGGTTGTACCACAAGCACAAACATGTACCGGGTTGTACCACAGTCATATATATGTCCACATATGTGTATAGTACAGACATACACATTCCAGGGGTACTACACGAGGTACAGTGATAGAATGTTTGCATTCGAAACGATGCTGTGGATTTGAAAGTGTCTATTTGATTGCAGAAAATTATATTTAATGTTTGTAGTCACTGTGTACTGATAACATATCATACTCACCTTTGTCAATCTGTACTGGTGAGATTGATCATAAATTACTCACCTCTCAAGATTCACAATTTCTACAGAAAAAAATTATAATCTACCATTTAAAATAAGTGGATATTCAGGCCAAGTTTGTCTTAATTATTATTATTATTTACAGATTAAAATTAAAAATGCAGCAAAAAGGTTTGTGTCATCCTGGCACAGTCAGGCTGGTTAGGCTTATCATCAGCTCAGGGCCCTTGCCCCCTCTACACGCAGCCAAGACAGCGAATGGGACTTCTCCCAGGAAGCGCTGCCTAGTCAAACTCACCCAGAACTTTTCGGAGAATGTGACGACTCCCCAACACTACAGCCTTCTGCATTAACCCGATTATCAGAAGGGCTGTATTCCTGGTAGCCAACCTGATACTCTCCCGATGTCAGTCAACCGATTGGAAGATACCAAACCTAAGGCACCGAGAACAATGGGGAGTCGGACAACTTGGTACTTTGGATGTAAGCGTGACATTTCGAAAGCGAGGTCCGCATATTTGCCATGTTTTTCCTCAATCTTGTCAATCCCATTAGTGTCAAAGGGGACAGAAAATTCAATGATGGCACTAGAGTTGCGTCCATTGGTTTCGAATCTCGGTTTGCCCGATTATGTTTCTAGGTTTGTCACCACCATACCCGCGTTTGTAGGTTTCACCAAAACATCTGAAACCTGCATCACTTCGGACTTTCCTCCCACATTAAGCAGACATGCCGTGATATAACTGGAATACTGTTTGGTGGCGGTAAATCAAACTCACTCACTCACTCATTCATTTTCCTAATCTCAGCTCACTCACCCCAACGGCCATTTGTTGTATATATGCTGTATATATGCTTATAACGAACTACGGTTATAACGAACTAAACTAAGTGGTCCCTTTTAGTTCGTTAAAACCGTAGTTTACTGTATGTGGAATCTTTTGGACATTACTTCTGGATTCGTTGACTTTATGAGACATTTTATTTATATCTATTTACATGATCAGGTAGGGTGAATGCTTATGGAGTTTTAGAATGGACAATTGAACAACAAATGAAATTCATTTTGGGCTCCTTGTGTACAAAGTATAGCCATCTTTCTCATTATATCCATGAAAACCGCTTCTCCCTTTGCGTTAAATATACACCACTGGTGTTGAAACAAGAGGTACCTTTGGCAGTATAAAACACACGTACCAATAGCCAGATGCAGGCTTAACTTGACAGCCTTCATTGAGAGAAGGATAATCCACAATTTCTATATACGAATATAATTTTAAAGTCATAATACACAAAATATACATGAGATTAAAATGGCATCATCGGCAAAAACGACTAGAAAAATAAAACTGTATTCACTTGTTAGCTATAGTAAAATGTGAAGATCCAGCATAAAGCATTGGCGTAGACCCTTTGAATACTCTCCCCTATGAGAGTCTTTAGATGACGAATACACAGATATAACACGTCAACGACAAAGAATAACCACTCTTGAGTACGCGATTGGGCCTAACATAAACAATAGCGATGAAACTTATCAAATGGATCTCTGAAAATCAGTAATGGCATTTACATTAATTATATGGATCAAATATTCCTAATAATAAGTTCATATGGAGCGGAACATCTTGCATGTTTTACACAAAGTCCATAAGCACATGTTGATGGATTCCTTGTATGTCAAATGTGCGAAACGATATTCTTTTACCTGTACCTGGCGTATTCGATTTCCCTTCAACCAACTGATAATTTGTCATATGTCAAAACCTTTGTCTAGTAAGGTACCCGTGACATATTTATTATGTGCGACAGACGATACTATAACAATTATGAAATTGTGTTCATTGTTTATGATAAACGTGAATGAATATCATGAAATAGCAATGATTATTACATTTGTCGAGATTATCAATCACCACGTGAGCATATAGTATGTGGCGTTCAGAAAAAAATATTCTCACCATCTGTTACATAATTACATTATTTTCTACGGCGATGAACAATATAATTAACATATTACAAGGTGTTTTCTTACTTGATGGTTAAGCATTGAGTTACACGATAAATTTTTATACTCATCAGCCACATCGCTTATACACTTTGAAAAGAAAAGCCGATGTTGTGGGGCTTCCATCATTATATAGTTGGGGTACTTGGATGATCGCTGAATGTACATACACATATATAGTCTGGAGATGATACTGATGTATTGCTGGGACAGGTATTGAACGCACACTCATTTTCTTCTCAGGGAACGTATGGCACAGGCATCGAACATCCCGTAATTTGCTTTGCAGAGTTGCGTCCCTGAGCGAACATAAAACTATAATCGTGGGTTCGAATCTCAGATCACTATGATTATTTTGTAGTATCGCGCTGTGCTTGTAAGTTTCTCCAAAGCGGTAAACGTCTGAGACTTGCATCACTGTGGGCTTTCCTTCCACATTAATGTGACACTGGAATACTGTTCAAAGTGGCCTTAAACCCAACTCACTCACTCATCCATTTTGCTAATCTAGACATAGTCGACCGAGGCCATACAAGACCTTCATATTTTACCCCAGTATGTAGTCTGAAACACGTCTACTGAGTACTGGTGTGTTGCTGTGTCACCCCAGAAAGTAGTCTGATACACGTCCCCTGGGTAACCATGTGTTACCCCAGTATGTAGTCTGAAACCCGTTCCCTGGGTACCCGTATGTCACCCCAGTATGTAGTCTGAAACACGTCCTCTGGGTTACCGAGCGTCACCACAGTGTGTAGTCTGAAACTCGTCCCCTGGGTTACCGAGTGTCACCCTAGTAAGTAGTCTGAAACACGTCCCCGGGGGTAACATGTGTCACCACAGTGTGTAGTCTGAAACACGTCCCCTGGGTTACCGAGTGTCACCCCAGTGTTTAGTCTGAAACACGTTCCATGGGTTACCAAGTGTCACCACAGTATGTAGTCTGAAACACCTTCCCTGGGTTACCGAGTGTCACCCCAGTATGTAGTCTGAAACACCTCCCCTGGGTTACCGAGTGTCACCCCAGTGTGTAGTCTGAAACACCTTCGCTGGGTTACCGAGTGTCACCCCAGTATGTAGTCTGAAACACCTCCCCTGGGTTACCGAGTGTCACCACAGTGTGTAGTCTGAAACACGTCCCCTGGGTAACCATGTGTTACCCCAGTATGTAGTCTGAAACACCTCCCCTGGGTTACCGAGTGTCACCCCAGTATGTAGTCTGAAACACGTCCCCTGGGTAACCATGTGTTACCCCAGTATGTAGTCTGAAACCCGTTCCCTGGGTACCCGTATGTCACCCCAGTATGTAGTCTGAAACACGTCCTCTGGGTTACCGAGCGTCACCACAGTGTGTAGTCTGAAACTCGTCCCCTGGGTTACCGAGTGTCACCCTAGTAAGTAGTCTGAAACACGTCCCCGGGGGTAACATGTGTCACCACAGTGTGTAGTCTGAAACACGTCCCCTGGGTTACCGAGTGTCACCCCAGTGTTTAGTCTGAAACACGTTCCATGGGTTACCAAGTGTCACCACAGTATGTAGTCTGAAACACCTTCCCTGGGTTACCGAGTGTCACCCCAGTATGTAGTCTGAAACACCTCCCCTGGGTTACCGAGTGTCACCCCAGTGTGTAGTCTGAAACACCTTCGCTGGGTTACCGAGTGTCACCCCAGTATGTAGTCTGATACACGTCCCCTGGGTTACCGAGTGTCACCCCAGTATGTAGTCTGAAACACCTCCCCTGGGTTACCGAGTGTCACCCCAGTATGTAGTCTGAAACACCTCCCCTGGGTTACCGAGTGTCACCCCAGTATGTAGTCTGATACACGTCCCCTGGGTAACCATGTGTTACCCCAGTATGTAGTCTGAAACCCGTTCCCTGGGTACCCGTATGTCACCCCAGTATGTAGTCTGAAACACGTCTACTGAGTACTGGTGTGTGGCTGTGTCTCTTCAGTATGTAGTCTGAAACACGTCCTCTTGGTTACCGAGTGTCACCCCAGTATGTAGTCTGAAACATGTCCCCTGAGTTACCGATTGTCACCACAGTAAGTAGTCTGAAACATGTCCTCTGGGTTACCGAGTGTCACCCCAGTATGTAGTCTGAAACACGTCCCCTGGGTTACCGAGTGTCACCCCAGTATGTAGTCTGAAACACGTCCCGTGGGTTACCGAGTGTCACCCCAGTATGTAGTCTGAAACACGTCCCCTGGGTTACCGAGTGTCACACCAGTATGTAGTCTGAAACACGTCCACTGAGTACTGGTGTGTTGCTGTGTCACCCCAGTAAGTAGTCTGAAACACGTCCCCTGGGTAACCATGTGACACCCCAGTATGTAGTCTGAAACACGTCCCCTAGGTTACCGAGTGTCACCCCAGTAAGTAGTCTGAAACACGTCCCCTGGGTAACCATGTGTCACCCCAGTATGTAGTCTGAAACACGTCCCCTGGGTAACCATGTGTCACCCCAGTATGTAGTCTGAAACACGTCCCCTGGGTACCCGTATGTCGATCTGTGACCCCAGTATGTAGTCTGAAACACGTCCCCTGGGTTACCGAGAGTCACCACAGTGTGTAGTCTGAAAAACGTCCCCTTGGTTACCGAGTGTCACCACAGTGTGTAGTCTGAAACACGTCCCCTGGGTTACCGAGTGTCACCCCAGTATGTAGTCTGATACACGTCCCCGGGGGTAACATGTGTCACCACAGTGTGTAGTCTGAAACACGTCCTCTGGGTTACCGAGTGTCACCCCAGTATGTAGTCCGAAACACGTCTTATGAGTACTGGTGTGTTGCTGTGTCACTTCAGTATGTAGTCTGAAACACGTCCTCTGGGTTACCGAGTGTCACCCCAGTATGTAGTCCGAAACACGTCTTATGAGTACTGATGTGTGGCTGTGTCACTTCAGTATGTAGTCTGAAACACGTCCTCTGGGTTACCGAGCGTCACCACAGTGTGTAGTCTGAAACTCGTCCCCTGGGTTACCGAGTGTCACCCTAGTAAGTAGTCTGAAACACGTCCCCGGGGGTAACATGTGTCACCACAGTGTGTAGTCTGAAACACGTCCCCTGGGTTACCGAGTGTCACCCCAGTGTTTAGTCTGAAACACGTTCCATGGGTTACCAAGTGTCACCACAGTATGTAGTCTGAAACACCTTCCCTGGGTTACCGAGTGTCACCCCAGTATGTAGTCTGAAACACCTCCCCTGGGTTACCGAGTGTCACCCCAGTGTGTAGTCTGAAACACCTTCGCTGGGTTACCGAGTGTCACCCCAGTATGTAGTCTGAAACACCTCCCCTGGGTTACCGAGTGTCACCACAGTGTGTAGTCTGAAACACGTCCCCTGGGTTACCGAGTGTCACCCCAGTATGTAGTCTGATACACGTCCCCGGGGGTAACATGTGTCACCACAGTGTGTAGTCTGAAACACGTCCCCTGGGTTACCGAGTGTCACCCCAGTAAGTAGTCTGATACACGTCCCCTGGGTACCCGTATGTCACCCCAGTATGTTGTCTGAAACACGTCCCCTGGGTTACCGAGTGTCAGCACAGTGTGTAGTCTGAAACACGTCCCCTGGGAAACAGTGTGTCAACCCAGTATGTACACTGAAACAAGCCCACCGAGTACTGGTGCGTGACTGTGTCACCCCAGTATGTAGTATGAAACACGTCTACTGAATACTGGTGTGTGGCTGTGTCACTTCAGTATGTAGTCTGAAACACGTCCGCTGGGTTACCGATTGTCAACCCAGTATGTAGTCTGAAACACGTCCCCTAGGTTACCGAGTGTCACCCCAGTATGTAGTCTGAAACACGTCCTCTGGGTTACCGAGTGTCACCCCAGTATGTAGTCTGAAACACGTCCCCTGGGTTACCGAGTGTCACCACAGTGTGTAGTCTGAAACACCTTCCCTGGGTAACTATGTGTCATCCCAGTATGTAGTCTGAAACACGTCCCCTGGGTTACCGAGTGTCACCCCAGTATGTAGTCTAAAACACGTCTACTGAGTACTGGTGTGTGGCTGTGTCACTTCAGTATGTAGTCTGAAACAAGTACTCTGGGTTACCGAGTGTCACCACAGAATGTACTCTGTAACACGCCCACTGAGTACTGGTGCGTGACTGTGTCACCCCAGTATGTAGTATGAAACACGTCTACTGAATACTGGTGTTTAGCTGTGTCACTTTAGTATGTAGTCTGAAACACGTCCCCTGGGAAACAGTGTGTCAACCCAGTATCTACTCTGAAACACGCCCACTGAGTACTGGTGCGTGACTGTGTCACCCCAGTATGTAGTCTGAAACACGTCCCTTAGGTTACCGAGTGTCACCCCAGTATGTAGTCTGAAACACGTCCCCTGGGTTACCGAGTGTCACCCCAGTATGTAGTCTGAAACACGTCTACTGAGTACTGGTGTGTGACTGTGTCACCCCAGTATGTAGTCTGAAACACGTCCCCTAGGTTACCGAGTGTCACCCCAGTATGTAGTCTGAAACACGTCCCGTGGGTTACCGAGTGTCACCCCAGTATGTAGTCTGAAACACGTCTACTGAATACTGGTGTGTGGCTGTGTCACTTCAGTATGTAGTCTGAAACACGTCCCCTAGGTTACCGAGTGTCACCCCAGTATGAAGTCTGAAACACGTACCCTGGGTTACCGAGTGTCACCCCAGTATGTAGTCTGAAACATGTCTACTGAGTACTGGTGTGTGACTGTGTCACCACAGTATGTAGTATGAAACACGTCTACTGAATACTGGTGTGTGGCTGTGTCACTTCAGTATGTAGTCTGAAACACGTCCCCTAGGTTACCGAGTGTCACCCCAGTATGTAGTCTGAAACACGTCCCCTAGGTTACCGAGTGTCACCCCAGTATGTAGTCTGAAACACGTCCTCTGGGTTACCGAGTGTCACCCCAGTATGTAGTCTGAAACACGTCCTCTGGGTTACCGAGTGTCACCACAGTGTGTAGTCTGAAACACGTACCCTGGGTAACCGAGTGTCACCCCAGTAAGTAGTCTGAAACACGTCCCCTGGGTTACCGAGTGTCACCTCAGTATGTAGTCTGAAACACGTCCCCTGGGTTACCGAGTGTCACCTCAGTATGTAGTCTGAAACACGTCCCCTGGGTTACCGAGTGTCACCTCAGTATGTAGTCTGAAACACGTCCCCTGGGTTACCGAGTGTCACCTCAGTATGTAGTCTGAAACACGTCCTCTGGGTTACCGAGTGTCACCCCAGTATGTAGCCCGAAACACGTCCACTGAGTACTGGTGTGTTGCTGTGTCACCCCAGTAAGTAGTCTGAAACACGTCCCCTGGGTAACCATGTGTCACCCCAGTATGTAGTCTGAAACACGTCCCCTGGGTTACAGAGAGTCACCCCAGTATGTAGTCTGAAACACGTCTACTGAATACTGGTGTGTGGCTGTGTCACTTCAGTATGTAGTCTGAAACACGTCCGCTGGGTAACCGAATGTCAACCCAGTGTGTAGTCTGACACACGTCCCCTGGGTTAACGAGTGTCACCCCAGTATGCAGCCCGAAACACGTCCCCTGGGTTACCGAGTGTCACCCCAGTATGTAGTCTGAAACACGTCCCCTGGGTTACCGAGTGTCACCCCAGTGTGTAGTCTGAAACACGTCCCCTGGGTTACCGAGTGTCACCCCAGTATGTAGTCTGAAACACGTCCCCTGGGTTACCGAGTGTCACCCCAGTATGTAGTCTGAAACACGTCCCCTGGGTTACCGAGTGTCACCCCAGTATGTAGTCTGAAACACGTCCCCTGGGTTACCGAGTGTCACCCCAGTGTGTAGTCTGAAACACCTTCGCTGGGTAACTATGTGTCGCCCCAGTATGTAGTCTGATACACGTCCCCTGGGTTACCGAGTGTCACCCCAGTATGTAGTCTGAAACACGTCTACTGAATACTGGTGTGTGGCTGTGTCACCACAGTATGTAGTCTGAAACACGTCCCCTAGGTTACCGAGTGTCACCCCAGTATGTAGTCTGAAACACGTCCCCTAGGTTACCGAGCGTCACCACAGTATGTAGTCTGAAACACGTTCCCTGGGTTACCGAGTGTCACCCCAGTATGTAGTCTGACACACGTCCCCTGGGTTACCGAGTGTCACCCCAGTATGTAGTCTGAAACACGTCCCCTGGGTTACCGAGTGTCACCCCAGTATGTAGTCTGAAACACGTCCTCTGGGTTACCGAGTGTCACCCCAGTATGTAGTCTGAAACACGTCCCCTGGGTTACCGAGTGTCACCCCAGTATGTAGTCTGAAACACCTTCCCTGGGTAACTATGTGTCACCCCAGTATGTAGTCTGATACACGTCCCCTGGGTTACCGAGTGTCACCCCAGTATGTAGTCTGAAACACGTCCCCTGGGTTACCGAGTGTCACCCCAGTGTGTAGTCTGAAACACCTTCCCTGGGTAACTATGTGTCACCCCAGTATGTAGTCTGAAACACGTCCCCTGGGTTACCGAGTGTCACCCCAGTATGTAGTCTGAAACACGTCTACTGAATACTGGTGTGTGGCTGTGTCACCACAGTATGTAGTCTGAAACACGTCCCCTAGGTTACCGAGTGTCACCCCAGTATGTAGTCTGAAACACGTCCCCTGAGTTACCGAGTGTCACCCCAGTATGTAGTCTGAAACACGTCCCCTGGGTTACCGAGTGTCACCCCAGTATGTAGTCTGAAACACGTCCCCTGGGTTACCGAGTGTCACCCCAGTATGTAGTCTGAAACAAGTCCTCTGGGTAACCGAGTGTCATCCCAGTTTCTAGTCTGAAACATGTCTACTGAGTAACGGTGTGTGGCTGTGTCACTTCAGTATGTAGCAAGGGTATAAAGGAAAGACATATTTCAGAAGAAACCAAAAAAAACCAAAACGCTTTCATAGTTTTATCAGATTTTATCACAAACAATTGGATCACTCTCCACACAAAGATATAATTACATCAGTAAATAGAAGTAAAGATCTACTGTGTTCCTGCCCGTCTGCTGAGTCTGATCATCACAGAAAACCAGTCGATAATCTCAACACAGTGTCATATGAAGCAAAATCTCCTAAAGTTGCAAGTTGAAAGTGGTGCATTGGAGTTTCCGTATCACCACGCGACCGCCAATGTTTCGTGACAGCTGCCCATCAAGCACATTGGTCACTTTCCATGGTCAAACACACAGTCTCCGTGAAAGACGGTCAGCACTGACGGTCACCGGCGTTTGGCAATGGCCGATGCCGACGTCGTTCGAGCATGATCGGAGTTTGTGTAGAAATGAATACTTCATGTAGCTCCCTGTAAATGCTATGTGTCTAGAGTCCCTTGAGACTGGTTAACAATCAGGAGATACCAACACTGAACAGTTGGCCGGATAAACAACAATGCAGTCGCTCACGGCGGACGTTGCCAGCCCCCTTGACGTCACGTCACGGCTCATATACGGATATAAACAACAGAAAGCAGATATTAGATATAGATTAGAATATTTGAGAGACTTGATAGATCGTTCAACGTTAATGACAAACAATGTAAAACTAACTGAATAGACTTTGCCCCAGGCAGCAGAAAACAAAGTGCGTGTGAGAGCTGGCAGCCATCTTGTCTTCGGTGCGGGCTGATACTCGCTTGAATTAGATTAGTAATCTTTTCATCGGTTTATCTGTTGTGTGTTTAACTTTATTATGCATTGGCAGCTCTTTTATGGGTATACATATGCTTATTCTGGACGACTAGCTGAACATTTCACGTCACACAGACATAGAACTGGATATTTGTGCGTGGAGTAAGATACACATAGACATATCAATACCAACTTCTGTCCACAGTCTATATTAGGATTACTCAATCGAGGAAATGTCTATAGTTGTTCTATGGGTTAAAACTTTATATTTTTTAAACAATAAGTACACGAATGCATTGTTATCGACAGTTGATGAGATCTAAACATGTGTAATTACAGTGATAAATGCATGTTTAAAGATAAATGGTTATTAAAAGGACATGAGAGCAAGACAATAGTAATAAATGTTTTAGCTACACATTTTTACATACTAGTATTTCTCTATCTCTATAAAGCTTGTGTATCACCCTATACCTGTGTCAGGTGATGAACAATAAACGCTAAAGTTTACAAAGGATAAATAACATATTTCGAATAAAACATATATACATATTCCTCCTCGGGGGGTGGGTTAAGTGTTAATAGACATTCGTGAAAATGTATGTGTGGTAAATGTCAGTGGCAGAAAATGATTGAACCACTCGTAATAAATTATTAAGTGTTGTCGTCGCCAGATTTGAACGGCAACTGAAGGGAGGGGAGCTTTCAAGAATGTGTTTGTGTTAGAATAAGAGTTATCTGCCCTTGTGGTGTGCATGAACGGGATACGAATGTGGAACACGTGCTGAGTACTCTTCCTATGATATCAATATAGGACACGTGGAGAGAGTGTTCAAATGATATCAATGTAGAACTCGTGGAGAGAGAGAGAGGCAATCTTCACATATCAATGTAGGACATATGGAGAGAGGTACTCTTCATTTGATATCAATTTAGTACACTTGAAGAGAGTGGTACTCTACATATGATAGCAATGTAGGACACGTGAAGGGAGAGAGAGAGAGGAGCAATCTTCACATATCAATGTAGGACACGTGGAGAGAGTGTTCAATTGATATCAATGTAGGACACGTGGAGAGAGTGATACTCTACATATGATAGCAATGTAGGACACGTGAAGGGAGAGAGATAGAGACAATCTTCACATATCAATGTAGGACACGTGGAGAGAGTGGTACTCTTCATTTGATATCAAGTAATGTGGGACGCTTGGAGAGAGGTACTCTTCATTTGATATCAATTAATGTGGGACGCTTGGAGAGAGGTACTCTTCATTTGATATGTAGGACACATGGAGAGAATGTTACTCTTCATTTGATATCAATTAATGTAGGACACGTGGAGAGAGTGGTACTCTTCATTTGATATCAATTAATATAGGACACGTGGAGAGAGTGGTACTCTTCATTTGATATCCACGTAGGACGCGTGGAGAGAGGTACTGTTCATTTGATATCCACGTAGGACACGTGGAGAGAGGTACTCTTCATTTGATATTAATGAAAGACACGCGGAGAGAGTAGTACTCTACATATGATAGCAATGTACGACACGTGAAGGGGGAGAGAGAGAGGCAATCTTCACATATCAATGTAGGACACGTGGAGAGAGTAGTACTCTACATATGATAGCAATGTAGGTCACATGAAGGGAGAGAGAGGCAATCTTCACATATCAATGTAGAACGCGTGGAGAGAGGTACTCTTCATTTGATATTAATGAAAGACACGCGGAGAGAGTGTTTTTTTCATATGATAGCAATGTAGGACACGTGGAGGGAGAGAGGGGCAATCTTCACATATCAATGTAGAACGCGTGGAGAGAGGTACTCTTCATTTGATATCAATGTAGTACACGTGAGAGAGAGAGGTACTCTTCATATGATATCAATAAAGGCCACATGTAGAGAGTGATACACTTCATATAGTATCAACGTTGCACATATTGTGAGAAACCGCTACGCAATGACATAGCAATTATAAGATTAGGTCTGTAATGGAAGAAAAAGGAAGCGCGGTTGTTGTCATGTGTTCATATAAATGTTGAAAATATTGCAAGTGCTGTACTTGCCATATATACATGACAAATAAACAGTCACGTCGCACATCGTGACTCTTCTCTCAAGTCACGTTTCTCAATGTCTAGTATTCTCTCAAGTCAAGTATTGAATTTGGTATCTTACCTGATTGGGATTGGGAGTGAGTGAGTATGGTTTTACGCCGCAATATTCCTGCAATATCACGACGGGGGACACCAGAAATGGGCTTCACACTTTGTACCCATATGGGAGATCGAAGATGGGTCTTTGGCGTGACGAGCAAACGCTTTAACCACTAGGCTACACCGCCGCCCCTAAATATACTAGGTTTGCCGTTCATCATGTGGCACTTATAGCGGTTGGATACTGTACGAAACAGAAGCGACCAAGGGTTACACATTTCCAAATGATATCCCATGGTTAACATTGTAATATAAGTGACGATATTTTTTTATTTTTTTATTTTTTAAATTTGTTTTAATGTGCCGACATTATCCAAACATCACTTTTTTTAGTTTTACAAACTCACGCTAAATCACGCCAACTCACGCCACCTGGCCCACGTAAACACTCTCGTGCGTCGCCCACAGTCGCCGACAGCAGCCTACAACAGAGCTATCGCTACTTACAAAACACTTCTATCGGTTTATTGCTTTGTTCACAAGTCTTCCTAAACTGAAACTAAATAATGGTACTTTTTAAACGGTTGTGTTTATGCGGTGACATATTCTAGTTGAAATTATGGCTTTATTGAATGTTTGAGCGGGTGGGCTCCACAAACGTCTGGCAAAAGCTGTAAACTCCAATAGACATCAGGTTTCGTTTCCCAACCCGAGCTTGATGGGCCTCTGACTTTGCTATTATGAGGGCTATAGTTGTCACGCTGTAAGAAAGTCTCTTCTCACGTTGAGATTTGTCGCCTGTTAGAGTATCAGGTGATGAACTGCAGGTTAAATGTGCGCAAAGTCCTTACATTAAGTCCGACTCATCAGCTCCAGTTTCAGCGGAACCGCCCATTACAGAGCGATCTTCAGTCCACAGTCAGTAAATCATGGAGAGCGGGACACTCACTGATTTACTGCTAGGGTGGGGATACCGACCCGTGGGTAGTGTAGGTCGAGGGGTGGGGTGAGGGACACTCACTTGTTCCTGCGTGGGCGGGGTTATTAACCCGTGAGTAGTGTGGATCGTGTGGGTGGGGAGGAAAAATAGTTTCTTGCAAGTGCTGGGAGGCCAGTTTGTGCGTGGTGGAAGGCATTGGTTGGTGGGGTGGTGGGGTGGTGGGAGGGAGTAGAGGTGGTCGGGTTGGGTGAAGCGTGGTGTTGGGTATGTGCGTGGGTTGGGGTTGGGGGGGGGGGGGGGGGTCCAGTCTGTAGGGGGAGTAGAGCACAAAATGGGACAGGTCCAGTCTGAGGATGGTGATGGGATGGATTTTGGGTAACACTGACAACGATCCTTTTCAGGGTAGGAATGCTGACATCAGGGTTGTGAGGGACACGGGATAGGGTGGCACCCCGTTTGCCTGACGGTAGGATGGGACATGGGATAACAGAGAAAACCCACGGGGAAATGAAGTCATCATCTGGTCTGTCTCTCCGTCCGTATTTCATTTCCGGAGCATAACTAAGAATCCGTGATTTTTCAGCCAATTTGGTACATGCATTAAACAGGGGCTGAAGTGGTGCCTTTGGCTATTGTCAGGGCCGGGGGGATTTGTCATCTTCTGACGACTCTTGTTTAAAATTTCTACCGTAAACCATTAACCAATGGCAATATTACACAAACGTGTCATATTACCAAGGTATATAATCCTATAGGGTGCAGCCAAGAGAGCATGCGTTGCTGATGTGGGCACACCCCAGTTGGCGTTAGGGTTAGTGTGGCCGTCTAAGACAGCAAAACGCCCATATAAATTTGTTGGTATTCATCTGCTCAAGCAGTGCCCTGTGTGACCTTGACTCGGGACAATCCCGATGGCATCACGCCACGCTTCGCGAATCAAAGTCCGCACAGTTAATTCTCATGATAAACGCTATCAAATACGACTGATCGTGGCTACGATTAAAATTCAAGAGATTTTTTTCTTTTACCCGAAAATGCGTAAAACTCAAGAGTCGCGTCCGTCCTGTAATCTTATAATCAGAAGACCAGACACTTGTAATCCTGGATAAGGTCCGGGATGGCACTGGGGGGACGCGGGGATGCGGACACCCGGGGGAGGAACGCTAATAGTCCCCTCTCTTAATACATTACAACACCACCGGAAAAAGCTTGGACTGATCAAAGGCTGGTGGATACTCATCAGGAATTCCGCGTAACCCTTATCCAGTGATAAAAAACCCACGAGTGATCCACCCAGGCCATCTTTGTCACCCGGGGAAGATGTAATCCAGTAGATGCTAGCAAGTAAAACCTGAATGTCATGTAAACCTAAGGCGAGATGAGAAACAGGATTCTTTCAACCATGACATACACACACCTACTGCGACAGCCAAGTTCATTGTTTAAGCACCCTAGGCTCGCCTCGTCAATACCTGTGTGTGACGTTATAGAGATGTCGGTATTGATAGCAAAATCAGGAGCAAGTTACACAATTAATATAAAATGAATTTAAAATATTTGTAAAAAAAATTTAAAAAATGTTTAATATAAAACTGCTAGTAAATAGTACAACACTGGGATACGTTATAAAATGAGGATCAAAAGAAACTTTACCTCTCAGTTGATTTTATTATGTTTGATTTTCAAATGAAATTATATTACGTTAGCGATATTATATCCAACATGTTAGTCGATATCCAAAGAATTACTTCCACATGGTTTTATTTTTCCAAATCTCATTTGAATTAAAACTTTTAAAGATCATAACGAAATTCGCACAATACACAACAGATGATAGGTATCTTTGACATGTTATATAAATTTGCTTTGTCTCGGTACAAATTTGCAATATTTTAAACATGGTAGGGGTCGTGTGGTTGCTAAACCAATATATTGTTATACAACATTGCCCAGCGACAAATTAAATATTACAAACTGTTGCAGGAATCAGTGGTTAAATAGACTTAATTAAATTTACGATAGTTTTTTCAATTTTAAATTCAATAAATACAACCTCGGGGTACTTACTTTTTCCCTCGGTTAACATAATTTATCTTAATTTTGTACTTTTTTGTTGTGAAATATGAAATTGCTTCCACACAGTGGAATAAGTTATATGAAACATTATTGTACATGACATAGTTGGTATATACACACAAGGCCACGGCAGAGTCATGAAATATGAGTTTGTATAAATCTCGAGGTTAATAAATAATATGAATATATAAACATAAAACACTTTCTGTAAGAAAAATTTGCAGAAATTATACACTTGAAAATTGGATTTGACCCCAAAATTACAAACGTTATGAAAGCGTAACTTGACTGAAAACATTCGCCAAAACACCGCAAACTTAAGGTCCAAAACACAAAAAATGATACCCGTGTCATATTACGTTACCATTGAAAAAACATTTCTTGATTGTTTCATCTTTTACAACCATGAAATATGGGTGCATATTATCCTTAGCTTGGCGATTTATACCTTTGAAATAAACCAGTGGTTGATGGTGTGAGCATCTATCCACATCTTTAGGCACTTATCATGAGTCACTTGCTGTATAGAATGTGTGAGTCGGTCTTTCCAACAAGGAAGCGATTAAGGCTACATGGAATCGTAGTGCAAGCATCGAGTTGACGAGTGGTTTTCATCCAGTATCTATCAATCGAAAGTATGGTTCAGTTGAACACTCATCACAAAGTGTGTTTAAATCAACTACTACACGACACAGCCGGTAAAAACCGAGATTTCAGAAACTGAGAAACGAATAATCAAAACCTGAAGATACATGTTTTGAAAAACATATTCTTTAAAAAAATACTGGAAAAATACTTTTGCATCAGATTTTTAAAATAACAACATAATAAAATGTTCTCTGGCCAAACTGGATATGCTATAAAAACTGGTTTGTGAATTATATTTTGTTCGACTCCTCCTTTAAGAGAAAAAATATATTTTGAACTAATGACTAAAGAAATATCTTGTTGCTAACAAAAATCCCATCTTAAATCAGCTTATCCGACTGCCTAATATATGATGTTTCTGTGTATTATCATACCCATAAACAACCCGTAAAAACGTATACAGTCAATGCATGATTTGCTAAAAAATTTATGTACGAGCAATAACCGTTAATACACGATGTGCTTCATCAATATTATACCGACATCAACATCTAACACAAGACGTGCTTAATCAACATACACACGGCCATAAACGCTTAATACAAGATGTGCTTAATAACTATACACACGAGCATTAAAACCCAGTACAACACGTTCTTTATCAGCTACTACAAGATGTTCGCAAAACACATTAGGTACAAGCATTACAGGAAGTACAAGATGTTTATATGAGCTTATATATGTTATGGTCAACGTGTGAAATATGTGTAAAATGACTGAAATTTTCGTAGGTAATTTACAAAACGACAAAACGTCATTTTATAATTTGACTGAAAGATCTGTTCATTTATATTATTATGATTACGAATTTCAAACATTTTTTATGTTTAATTTCACCACCCTGTGACTGAAAATGATAGGATAAAAAGAGAACGAAAGTCAATATATGTTGTTTTATTTTTGGGCTTCTGATCCTAACATAATTAGTCTATTGTGATGTCTTTAAGCCTTCTTAAGCTTCTTAATTCATACTTTATAGCTGACAAGATGTGCTTAACCAGTTATTATACGAACATATTCAGCGGACAAGATGTGCTTAACCAGTTATTATACGAACATTTTTAGCGGGCAAGATGTCCTAAATCAGCTAATATACGAACATATATTGCTAATAAAAGATGTCCTAATAAGTTATTACCTTACATGTACAACTGACACAAGATGTGCTTAATCAGCTTATATACGAGCATTCGCTGTCGTATGTACTGATATGCGCTGATCTTCTTTTACGAATCTTATTTTTGATTAGGACTGTATTTTATGCAACGTGAATGGAGACATATACCAAGCCTATGTACACATATATACATAGCCAGCATGAGATACAGCGGGAAGTCGGGGGTGACATCCCCCCATGCTGAACTGATGAGGACGACTTCAAGATTTACCGTCTAAGCAAGTAGATTAAAGATGAAATAAGGGGTTTACTTGATTTAATAAAGGCGCTCGTCACCTGGTGACGGACGTGGGAGGCGACACAATGGCTAGCAGCGTTCCGCTCCGCACATCAAAACGCAGGGAACAATGGCGAGATCGCCCAGCAGATTCCTCAATATTGCCATCCACTTTTTGCTATCCGTGGCGGAGATGGGAGAGATACGCCGCTCCAACTCGCATCAATCTCAACCAGCAGATTTAATAATTGTGGATGTGATATGCCATCATCAATTCTCCCCACGAAATGATGGTAAGTTGAGATAGTCGGCTCTGGCGTGTATCGCCCCCTAAATCACATAATTCTGGTTTAATCTTTCCGCGGAACCCCAGTTGTTGCGATGGGTCGCCCTGATTGGCTGATTACAACCCTTGGTGGACTATCTGCTTTTGACACGTCACAGCTGGTTGGTGTGACGTCAGAATCTTTTCACTGCTCCGCGAGAACGGGAAGCATTAGAACCTCATCACTGCGTCGTTAGTCACAAAATTTATACATCATTTATCTTGAATGCAATGCTTTCTATAAAAGCTTTGATAACTGCGATGACGGTCAGGCGTAAGACGGCCATCGCTAAGCATTTAACCCTACGTATCAGGTGACATATTGTGTAGATATTCGCGTCATATTTTGTGATTAGAAAAAAAACCGACTCCTATTTAACTAAAATCTCTTTCCAGGGTAACAACTCCATAGAATCAGCTTCAGTTTCGAAGTCTAGTGCAACATCTGGGTTTAGTTACACCTGTTGTATGAACTGGGAACATTAAGGTCTTAGCATTGCCAAAATAGGCTGTTTAATATAACACGTCAATGCCAAAGAATAGTCTCATTATCGATTATATTTATTGATAATCGATTATTATATTTAAGACATTTTTAGTCAATATTAGTTCTTAGAAGAAACGGTGCAGTCGGGCAGCCTATGGGTTAAATCGTTCGCTCGTCACGCCGAAGACCCGGGTTCGATTCCCCACATGGGTACAATGTGTGAAGCCCATTTCTGATGTCCCCCGCCATGATGTTGCTAGCATATTGCTCTAAGCATGGTAACATCACTCACTCACTCACTACATCACCAGTGATTGATATCATGAGCATTGATCCTCGGAACTGGGATACGATGATATGCATCAACCATGTCAGCGAGCCTGACAACTCGATCCCATGAGTCGCCTCCTACGACAAGCATAGTCGCTTTTTGAGGGCAGGCATGGGTTGCTGAAGACTTATTCTGACCCAGACCTTCACGGGTGCATTAGGTCTGTAAAGACCCGTTTCATTCATTGCATACTGCGTCCTTATGACATTAGGACTGTGGAAAGGTCTCCTTCATTCATTGCATACTGCGTCCTTATGACATTAGGCCTGTAGAAAGGCCTCCTTCATTCATTGCATACTGCGTCCTTATGACATTAGGCCTGTAGAAAGGCCCGGAAGTCAGCCCTCCACTATGTTCACGATACCGTGTGCTGTGGGCGACAGATGGCGACTGGTGGCCAGCGTAAGGAAGGGAGGTAACACATGATCCTTGGAACATAAGAACCCTACATTACGGACGCGCGACTGCTGCGTCAGATTTCAGGATAAGTTACGATAAATTGACGATTTGATTACTTGTGTTGATCTAGAGCTTGTCCATTTAGCTGAGAACTGGCGTGAGTTGGTAGGCGTGTAAAGTATCACTTAGCCAGTGTGGATTAGTAACATTGAAACATACCGCCACACTAGCTAGTGCCTAGACGCACACCACCTGCCTGAATGGGAGATCAGGGGACTAAGATATTCTAAACACGTTCCAGAATCTGTCTTAGGCTGCGATTAATTTCGGTTTCCAAAGTAGTTATAGGCTTGTGGATATGTGTGTGGCTACTTGTTCTAGTCCCAACTAATACCGATTCTATAGTGCTAGCTCATTGAGATACCCTGCTGCAGTTTGACATTAGTACCCGACTCAGACACAGTATACAGACTCCGACCCGACCAGGCCTAGTTTTAACCCCTTAAAGCCGAGCGCCAGGCAGGATAACAACAAGTACCATCTTTTAACGTCTTTTGGGATGACGCGGGTTGGGATCGAACCCCGCAGGTGGTCTTGTTGAAAATGACTCCAAATAGGAATATGCTTATAGATGAAGATGCCATTGTCTTGGTGCATTGTGTGCTGTACTTGAATGTGCTTCACTCGAATTGAATCAACACGTTTGTCCTGTTGATAACGTTGTTCACGAAATGGCGAAATCACCAAGAGATCAACATCAAGCATCAACCATCTGTAACTAAATATGGTGTCAGTCTTGTGTAATGTTATATCTTTCCTGGCTAGACGTCTCATGACACTTCATTGACACTTACTTTCCGGGGTAGACATATGTCATGCTACTTTATTTCATGGTTAGACATGTGTCGTAAAACTTCATTTCCAGGTTAGGCATATGTCGTGGCACTTCCTTTCCTGGCTAGACATGTGTCGTGGCACTTCTTTTCGTTGCTAGACATATATAATGGCACTTCCTTTCCTGGCTAGACATGTGTCGTGGCACTTCTTTTCATTGCTAGACATATATTATGGCGCTTCATTTTCTGGCTAGAGATGTGTCGTGGCACTTCTTTTCATTACTAGACATATATAATGGCGCTTCATTTTCTGGTTAGACATGTGTCGTGGCACTTCTTTTCCTGGCTAGACATGTATCGTGGCACTTAAATTCCTGGCTAAACATATATAATGGCAATTCATTTCGCGGCTAGAGATGTGTTGTGGCACTTCTTTTCCTGGCTAGACATACATAATGGTAATTCATTTCGTGGCTAGACGTGTCGTGGCACTTCTTTTCCTGCCTAGACGTGTGTCGTGGCACTTCTTTTCCTGGATAGACATAAATAGTGGTAATTCATTTCGTGGCTAGACATATATAATGGCACTTCATTTTCTGGCTCGGCCTACGTAGCGGTACTTCCTTGTCTTGACACGTCATTTCCTGGGTATAAATATCGTGGCACATGCTGCATCGACGTAACCATGAGGTGGCTTTTCATGTCCTGGCGAGAGGTATGTCAAGCATTTCATTTCCTGTCGAAACGTATGTCTTGACACATTTCTTGACCTAAAACTCCTCGTCCATACTGATGGCAAGACGCAACACTCATAATTCCTATACGCAGGCCCAGTAAGTCCATGATTGACTCAGCCGTTGATTGTATGGCCATTGGTTCAGTGATCACGGATGGCCGTCATTGAGATACACACTGTTTCTTCATCAGCCCCTTTCACCCATTACGACTCGGCGTTACAGGTTACGATTGACGTTATGGTGGCCAAAGGTAGTTCTACCCCCTTTTCGATGCCGGTCTACAATTCACAGAGCGAGTATATGTCTTCAGCAACCCATGCTTGCCGTCAACCCATGCTTGCCGTAAGAGGCAACTATGCTTGTCGTAAGAGGCAACTAAAAGGATCGGGTGACTTGGTTGATGCATGCCATCGTATTGCGTGGATAGATGCTCATGATGTCAAACACTGGGTTGTCTGGCCCAGACTCGATTATTTACAGACCGCCGTCATATAGCTAGAATATTGCTGAGTGCGGCGTTAAACAACAAACACAGAGCGATGATCTGACCACTGTTCACTACGGAATCCTAGAAGGAACATATTCCGCTGGCGCCCGTACAAAATCAAACAATAAGTGACAAAATTAACCAAATGTCACAATTGGTCAAAATGTCTCTTCTAAGAATCCATAGTTGAACGTATTCGGTACCTAGCAACGGTCGTAGTGAGCGGTGGCAGGGGAATGACGTCGCGACAGTTGACTGTCTACCCCACTTCACAGTGACAGGTGCTGACCTCTGGTGGGTGTCCAGATTGAGATGAGGGTGGCAGGGGAGAGGCGTGCTTCATTTACCAGCGACGCCAAGTTACTGTAATTCAATAATACTTGCTCTAATAACACAATATCCTTATTTTTCTTGACCCCCAGTGGTCTAGTGCCGGAGGCCCGCGTGCCCGAATATAAGAGATACTTGACACAGAACAAAGGGGATCAGATGTCCCCCCTCTAAACAACGGCAACCTCGGGGAAGGATGTGTTAAAGGATTAATACAGTGGCCATTACCTTCGCCAATAACTCGATACCTTTTCCATTACCCTAATCAATGTGCTGGGGCGGAAGTAAACGCGCTATCCCTGTCTGAACTGTTGACACTCGGATGAGATCAAGTAACGCTACTGGCAAGGATTATCAATTAACTGATTTTGAACATAAATTATTTGTTATAAAATGATTTCATCATTACGTATTTCTCATTAACTGATATCATAATTATTTATTTTTTACCAACTGATTTCATCATTATTTATTTGTTATCACCTGATTTCATCATTTTTTATTTTTTATAAACTGATTTCATCATTATTTATTTGTAACCAACTGACTTATTTGATCATTATCTATATGTTATAAACTGATTTGATCATTAGTTATTTGTTATAAACTGATTTCATCAATATTTATTTGTTATAAACTGATTTCATCAATATTTGTTTGTTATAAACTGATTTCATCAATATTTATTTGTTATAAATGATTTCAACTTCATCTATTTGTTATTAATTCAAACAGGTACAAGAAGTAGATGTTGTTGATGGGTCATTGCGAGTTGTAAGAAAACATAATTAAAACAATTTCTAAAATAATATTTCCTGTTGGAACATTATTGTATTGTATAGCTTATACAGTATTGTATTATATATTTTACACTTGATTGAATTAAAACAGGACAGTATTATACAGTTTCTGTACTATTGTATTCTGTAGTTTACACAGTATTGTATTATATGCATTAAACAGTATTGTATCATTTAGTTTACACAGTATTGTATTAAATAGTTTACACGGGTTTAAATTATATAGTTTATACAGTACTGATACAGCTTCCATACTATTGTATTATAAAGTTTACACAATATTGTATTATATATGTCAAGCAATATGTATTATATAGTCAATGCAGTATTGTATCATATATTTTAATATATGGAATTCAATAGTTACACAGTCGTGCATTAATGTTTACACGGTACTGAATTGAATTGTGAGTGAGTGAGTGAGTGAGTGAGTGAGGTTTTACGCCGCTTTTAGCAATATTCCAGCAATATCACGGCGGGGGACACCAGTGATGGGCTTCACACATTGTACCCATGTCGGGAATCGAACCCGGGTCTTCGGCGTGACGAGCGAACGCTGAATTGAATTGTGTATACAATAGTGCATTATATAGTTTACACGGTATTGAATTAAAATTTGTTGTATATTCATATCGAACAAATCTCTTTTAGATGTTAAGTGATTTATGAATCTTTTGTGTCTTATAATTATTGTTTCAGCGTCAAAGTGGGATGCAACCTAATAGTAATTTCCTAAGCCACTTGATCATTGTTTTCCACTTCACATTTTTGCAAGATATCAAAGCAGACGTCTCTACAAAGTAATTCGTGGATCTCATGTATTCGACCGTTGTACAACTAGGTAATGGCAGATATGTGTTAGATGTTCATTATTTGTGAAGATCCCAACCTGCTAAATACTTGGCTGTTAATTCTTGAAGTAAATCCAGTTCATTAAATATATTTCATATTTAAGGACGAAGCTTTTAATGAAGGATTTTGCACATTTACTAAGTTATCGGTGTAGTGAATGTATGAATCGAGTTAACCACGACGTGTTCCATTGTCACCATACAAGAGGATCAGAATACCTCGTGATGTGCAGAGCGGTCATACAGTGATGATTGAATGGCGCTTCCATCAATATCATTCGAGATGACGAACAAATCAGGACAAATTATATCATAATTAATAAGTTTATCTTTAAATGGAAGCTGGTTCCTTTCTAAAGATCGATCGAGTTGCTCCTTAATTTAACATACAACCCTACACCCGAACATCGCCACCACAAATGGGGATGCTATCGATCTCCTAAAGGAAGAGGAGACACCAAGGAGGTTAAAATATACTGACTTGATTATCGTTATCGCTGCGCGTCAACTAGTAGGTGGTCAGTCATGATAACAGAAATAAATGCAAGTTAGTTCATGTGTGTATGTATAAACTTCCAAATAAACCGGCAACCGTCCACCTGCATGTCAATGACATGGTGTCAACAGTTTAGTACTTCGGGTATCAAGGTAATATAACATAGGTAACAAAAAATAGAAATTGAGTTTTTCACACACATTGAAAATATCCTGCTGCGTAAATAGTTTGCAAAACAAGATTCCCCAGTATAAGTTTGTTGTTTAACGACCCTATAACAAGTACATGGAGCGCAAAATAAATATCCAAATTTAAAAAAAAAAAAATTAATTTCATGAGGTACAAGCGACATGCGGTACATTTAATGAGGCATATATCCACCATTCTAAACTAATGGGGTAAATTGGGAAACAAATTATTTTGCTCGCCATTGTGTTTTTTCTTCAAATTTCTGATTTTCATAAATTCAGAAATATTTTAACATAATAATTGATGTTACGTTCAATGTAATAATGTACAACAAAACATGAAATACGAAACGACAACGCAAGATAACAACCAATCCAAATTGCATTATGCGTAAAGGGCAAACTAGCGTACACATTGTAGGAATGGATTAATGAAGGTCAGTGATGACACCAGGTGTTCGAAAAAGGTTTAAGCCTGTCCTAAGCAACCGGTAGCACCCGTCACTCACGCCATTGTATAATAAAGTCATTATTGTTGCAGCAGTTCTCCTACAGTGACATGTTACAAAACAGATGACCAAGGGGTCGCTGAATCAGAAAATACAGTCACACTACAGCGCATTCACTGCTTTTATTAAAACTTAAAACGATATGTTCGTTTTTAATTTCATCTGCTGTTCGGTTTGCAACACATTTTGGGGAAGTGTCTCGCCCCAAACATTTCTTTTGCCTTGATAAACTATGTCTTTCCACGATAAATGAGTCGCCAATTCAGGTCGAAACTAGGTCAAGCCACATTCCGCCATCTTCCCAAGGCATGAGTGTTAACTGACTTTAAAAGTCTAGTTTCCACCCTTTTTTATTCTGTCCGGTTTGTTTGTTGTTTAACGCCGCACTCAGCAATATTCCAGCTATATGACAGTGGTCTGTAAATAAGCGAGTCTGGGCAGACAATCCAGTGTTTGACATCATGAGCATTTTGGATACGATGATATGCATCAACCAAGTCAGCGAGCCTGACCACCTGATCCCGTTATTCGCCTCCTACCGGGACGGGGTCTCATGACATGCATGTACTTTCTATTCAGTTACCCATAAGGCCAAATTTCAATCACCCATAGGTCCCATAGGCTTTTCAGAAAAATATTACAAACAGAAAAAAATGTTATTCAGAATGTTATATCAACACAGACGCATTTAGAAGAAAAATATAATACTCGTATGAATGTATATTCCGTTCACTAGTTCCACTTTTACATGTTTCACTATTATTTTGCCTCATGTGCGGTTATTCCCCGTAATGAATTCTTAAACTCCGAGTCTCACTTTCATTTATGTGACAGTAAGATGTGGACAGTAAGATGTTTTTTGTGTTTTTATTTTTACAAAAATTGCAGATCGCTAGGTTCTGCCACTTGACATTATGTTTTGTGAGTTGACCCGACTTTAATTCAATGTAATTCTGCTCTTTACATTTCTGCTGTAATAACTGAATAAATTCGTGGAACCTGTGGAGGCTTTTACTAATTCTACTGGTGAAGATAAAATATTTAACTTACAGGAATACATACGTTGTTATTTTGGAGGTGGGGTCACCAAAGATGAAATGCTTAACTGTAACTTCAACAGTTCTGGGCCCACTTGCACAAAGCTATCTTAGCGCTACGACTATCGTAAGCCTATGTTAAAGCATGAGAGTTACGATCACCTTAGCGATAAGATCGCTTTGTGCAAGTGGGCCCTGGCTAATTTACTATTTAGTCATTTACTAACTTGCTTCCATAATTTCTTTACAGCAATACAATCTATAAATAAATGACCATATGTTTCAGTAACGTGACCACAACAGGTACAATAATCATAATCAGTTACCTTAATTTTCGCTAAGAATGAATTAGTTGAAAAACTTGTTACTGTTTAATGAAAGAATCCTACATAAAAGGAACGCAATTCAGTTTCAATAGTAGAATAATAGTTCGCTTCATGGTTTGTTTTAAAGTCGAAATCTGTAGGTAAAGACAAGTAACTGCTTCTAAATTCCTGGGTCTTTTAGGTTCTTCTATTACATTTTCTAAAAGCTGGGAATAAACGTAGTTAGTTATTCTTTTTGATCTTCAGAACATCCCTCAGACATTACTTGAAAGACCTTTGTGCGAACGTTCCTCATAGTATCACTCACCAGGGGACAGGTCCTACGTTTCTTAGTTTCATTGTATATGAGTGAGTGAGTATGGTCTTACGCCGCTTTTAGCAACATTCTAGCAATAACGCGACGGCAAACACCAGAAATGGACTTCACAAATTGTACCCATTTGGGGAATGGAATCCCTTCGGCTTGACGAACGAACTCTTTGACTACTACGCTACCCCATTGCCCCACTGATGAAACTCGAGTTGGCAACACAAGAAAGGACTAACATGTCAAACAGTATTTATTTTGACACAGTTGTGTCGAAGTACCATGGTTTCACGTTCCCATACAATCTTCTACAAAAACGCTTGCTACGACTCTTCCCCTTTCTCTTGCATTTGTCACTGTTGAAGTCGCTTGCGGGGCCGCACGATCTGCAGTCGCACCCCCGTCTCCTGTAACGGCAGCCCTTCACACAGTTGCCCCATGATTCCCACTGCTGAAACGCACAGTCTGAGCCGCATGCCTCCTTCTCCTTCCTCGACCCTGTACATTTCCGACCTGTCTGCCCACAGGTCCTGATCCGATTCCTCCATCCGCGTTTACAGTCTGACCACGCTGACCAGGCCGACCACACACCCTTCTGAGTCTCACGCCAGGCACGCAGATTGACCTTGGGCAGTTGACTGCATGACGTGAGGTCGTTCCTGTAACATTCATCATCAACATCAAAACCATTTCCATAATGACTATTTATAGGTGAAAACATTCTGCGTTGTTGGGTAGCACAGTGGTTAAAGCGTTCGCTTGTCACCTCTAAATCTGGGTTCTAAGTCCCACACGGATACCATATGTGAATCCCACCTGTGGATAGCCTAGTGGTTGTCACGCCAAACCCTGGGTTCTATTCCCCACGTGGGTACCATGTGTGAATCCCGCCGGTGGATAGCCTAGTGGTTAATGCGGTCGCTTGTCACACCAAATGTGAGTTCTATTCCCCAACATGGGTACCACATGTGAATCCAGCGTGTGGGTAGCCTACTGGTTAATGCGTCGCTTATCACGCCTAAATCTCAGTTCTATTCCCCACATGTGAATCCAGCGTGTGGGTAGCCTACTGGTTAATGCGTCGCTTATCACGCCTAAATCTCAGTTCTATTCCCCACATGTGAATCCAGCGTGTGGGTAGCCTACTGGTTAGTGCGTCGCTTGTCACGACCAAATCGGAGTTGGGACCCTAGGGGCACCATAATAATCACGAGAGTGGGTAGCTTAGTAGTTAATGCGTTCGCTTGACACGCAGAAATCCGGGTTCGATTACCAACATGGTTACCCTAAGTGCTTCGCATTGGTCTGAGACATGATACTGCCTAACTATTGTTACAGCAGCGCAAACCCGTCTCTCACTTACCATTATCACACAGTCTCAACAAAGTCTGCATCATATACATGTATATGATTATATTTCTAATACCTACATAAACAATGAAAGATACTCGTCATTTATGGTTTTTGCCAATGATTGTGCCTGAATGTTATATTTCATTGGTGAATGTCTCCGAACTTTGTAGAGAACTCACCCTGGTCCAGCGTTTCTGAAGGCATTAGGTTGGATATTCTTGGTCTTGATGTTGTCGCAGACCACACGGGACAGAGACGTGTGGTGGAGTTCAGTCAGCTGATCTGACGGAGGAAATCATTTGCAACAGGTCTTTGAAAGGCATTAAGAAGTGATACACATAAGGAAGAGAAAATATGGATGTCAACTTCTTTATTATGAGGAATACAATGTTTCGGAGTGATTCACCTGATGAAGGAGTAAGCATATACTCCGAAACATTGTAACCCGATGAAGGAATAAGCATATACTCCGAAACGTTGTCACCTGATGAAGGAGTAAGCATAAACTCCGAAACGTTGTCACCTGATGAAGGAGTAAGCATATACTCCGAAACGTTGTCGCCTGATGAAGGAGTAAGCATATACTCCGAAACGTTGTCGCCTGATGAAGGAGTAAGCATATACTAGAAAACGTTGTGTTCCTCATAATAAAGAAGTTGACATCAAGTCATCGTGAAGCAACACGGATTTACTGGTTAAGTTGCATCTGTAATATATAATATTACCTGGAACAACAGATATGCATACCTTGCGTAAATCCGACATACTCGTCATTGGTCTCATACCAGAATCTGTCACCGATCTTTAACAGCTCGAATTGACGGCCGACAATACAAGAGAAAGTGTTTCCCAACAGTCCGCCGTCAACAGGACGTTCTGATATGCCTCCAGAGAACAGATCAATGTCGTCGGGTGATCTGAAATACATAAACGTGTCCACTACATTTTACTACTTAAGTTGAAATATGACTTTAAAAGGGCATACAATTTCAAAACCTTGACTTTGCTGAATACTATCAATTGGTCCCTGGACCGCCTCCGTTGTCTAGTGGCAGAACGTCCGTCCGGAGAGCTGAAGGTCCGGGGTTCGATTCCCGGCCGCGTCACACCAAAAGAAATGATGGTACGTGTTGTTACCCTGCCTGGCGCTCGGCATTAAGGGGCTAAAACAAGAACTGGTCGGATTGGAATCAGGTTACTGTATCCGAGTGGGGTATTCATGTTTAACTGTGGCATTATCTCAGTGGGCAAGCAATATAAATTGGCATTAATCCGGACTAGCACACACACGCACACACACACGTGCATACACGTCGCTGTATTAGCGCAATAATCTTGGACGAGACGTTAAACCTCATTTCTTCTCACCTATTGGTCAATGTCATCGTCATGTCATGTCATCGGGTGCAGTACTGCAAATGTGACGTTAAAGCATAACTCTCTCACTAATGCTCAGTACCTGTACAGCAATTGTAGAGCAGCTGCAGCATCATCAGGATGATCCACAAGACCTCCAGGGCTGGTTTTAAAATCTTTAGCTTCTGGGAATCCACACCATCTTCGCCAAGCATTGTACCCTGGTAGGCCATGGTCGCGGCCACGTTGAATGTTTAAAGCCATCAAATCGAGACTGTTACCTTCATCATCTGGGAAGAGGAAGTCTGTAAGTTCAGGGGAGACGTGTCTGTCCACGGAATTGGCCCTATCGACCAGCAGCCCTCTTGTTAGCTCATTTACAGCAGCACCAGCAGTTGAAAGAATTATGGATGTGTTTCCAAATGAGTCTCTAAGTTGAAGATCTTTTTTACCCCTAAATCTCCTGTTTGGACGACTAAAGAAGGATCTTATCATAGAGTGGCCGAAGCGGTAGGCAGCTGTAGCAAAGGCATTGCGAATACTGGCATCAATACTGGCATTGTAAATATTAACAGGACCAGTCGATGGTCGGAGCCCAAACTTGGTGAGAAACTTTGGTGAGAGGACGAGGGGAAGGAAGTCGGCGTAGGAGATGTGCTGTATCATGGCTCCCAGAATCCTCCTGGTTTCCTGGAACAGCCGCTCATCATCCCAGTGTGGGTTGATACGTGCAAGCTTTCTGGCCACTCTGTTGTGTTCCCGCAGCCAGATGGTGTGCATACTTGCCAGAGACATGTGCTCGTCCACTCTCTCGTCACCTGGACACAGACAGTAGAAGACTAATCCTTACAAATGTCCAAACGTAGGGATAATTTTGGCGGCCATCTTGGATTTGGCGGCCATATAGGAAACATTATAGCAAAGTATCTAAAAAGGATTAAATGAAAGAGAAGTACCATGATGATAAAATGAGAAAGCTATATGAACTACTAAAGGCCTAATGCTTACAAATGTCCAAAAATAAGGATAATTGTGGCGGCCATCTTGGATTTGGCGGACATATCGGAAAACATTGTATGGTCCAAAAGCCATAAATGTTTGTACTTGGATGAAGAACCTTTGTACCAAATTTCATGTTTTTAACGCAAAGTGCACAATTTTGTCATTTGCCACTCCACTATGTAATATGATCCACCAATGTAGACGGAGTCATCGGGACTCTCTATCAGGCAGGTCATACTGACATGTAGTATTGCCAGGGTAACATCAATCGTCAACAATCAACATCAACACATCGTTAACATATCTCCAGAGAAAAAAGTGGTCATGTCTTCTTATGTGCCGTAATTCGCTGTGCAGAGTTGCGTCCCTTGGGCACGCCCGAAACCTATGATTGTTGGTTCGTATCCCGGTTCGCCCGACTTTGTTTCTAGGTTTGTCTCCACCATACCCGTGCTCGTGGTTTTCACCAAAGCGATGTACGTCTGAGACCTGCATCACTTCGGGCTTTCCTCTCACATTAAGCTGACAAGCCGTGATATAACTTGAATATTGTTCAAAGCGGCGTTAAACCAACTCATTCGATCGCTCTACCGAAACAGTAATTGGTATAGTAACAGGTTAGCCAGCTTACCACAGACATCAGCTAAAGATGTTCAAGAGCCACAACGGCAATACCACCGTATGATACATGATAATACCAATGAGAGCTACGTACCGGCCCTGAAACAGAAATTGGGTTGAGCGGAAGTGACACAGTCCGTCGCAGAGTTTCTTGGAAGCAGTTCCGGATTGTCAGATGATGTTCTCAGCAGTCCTGAAAGCATGAAAGTAGAATCAGTGCCATGCACTTCACAGAGAGATAGACATGCACTTCAGCAGCATGTCCCTTATACATTAACATAGCATCCTAGATCGCGAACGCTGGAGTAAAGAATATAAAGATTTCATTCGTGACAAAAATAGGTATTTAGGTGTTTATTAATTTGTCTTTTGCCAAGAACACACTTATATTATGAAGGACATGATAACCATCTGTGTGAATTTCATCAGAGGTGCCTAGAGGGACATTCTTCTTCTAGTGGCATGTTGTTCACATATAGACATAACACGACATTCACTGTCAATACATTTACGGACCGCCTCCGTGGTCTAGTGGTAGAGCGTCCGCCCGGAGAGCGGAAGGTTCGGGGTACGATCCCCGGCGGCGTCATATCAAAAGACGTTAAAAGATGGTACTTGTTGTTACCCTGTCTTGCGCTCGGCAATAAGGGGCAGTATACTGTGTCTGAGTGGGGTATTTAAGTTAAACTGCGGCATGGTATCTTAGTGTGCTAGCATTATAACTCGGCATCAGTCCGGACTACCAATAGCCACACAGACACACACACGTGCATGCACGTCGCTGTATAAGTGCAATAATTTTGGACGCGACGTTAAACCCGATTTCACCTCACCTCAGTACATTTACAGTTATTTTTGAAATCAGAAAACAGAAATCGCAGAATCGTTCATTTTGAGGAATATAACTGTGTCTTCGAAGCTCCACATTTAAACGGAAACTATTACATCTGATCTTTGAGATAAAGTCTGAAGTATATATGTACCTTAATAATGAGTGATGTGCTTATTGAGTTTCTTGTAGACCGCACTGTCGGTTTCTACTTGAAATATGTTGTTAGATTAAACGTTTAAAGAGAATAATCTGGTAGAGTTGGTGTGCCGTGAATTTATTTTGCTTGTCTGTTTGTTGTTTAACGCCGCGTTTCAGCTATATGACGGCGGTCTGTAAATAATCGAGTCTGGACCAGATAATCTAGTGATTGATATGACCACCAGATCCGCTATGTCACCAAACAAATCTAGAACGTCGCCCCCCCCCCCCCCCCCCCCCCCAAAATGTCCAGTTCCCACCCTTGCCGAACTAGGCTGGAATTACTGGGCTCGATCGTAGCGCCACCAGTGGCTATTACCAGTTATGATCCTTCTAAGCCAGTCAAGATGATCTGATCGATAATCAAGTTCTATATTGTGATAAAACGGGTCTTACATTCATCAAATCACGTGAGCGCCTTGATTAAAAACATGAAAAGATTTGGAAAATATCTGCTGACAACGAGTTGGTGGTGCACATGCTTTGCAAATCCTTCAATCGACCGAAATCTGCACGACAGTTTACGAACCGGATTTCGATTTCGGTGCGCGATTTTGATTGGACTATGCATAGACTCGTTAGTCCAGGCTAAATACCAGCCTAGTTTGGCAAGGATGGAAACTGGACTTTTATAGTCAGTTAACTCTTTTGCCTCGGGAAGATGGGTCTTCGCGAAAACACAGCCAGTGCTTGATGTATGACATACCTCCGGTGTCAGCTCGGAGTTCATGTTGTTCCTCTTCTGTGGAGCCATACACCTGCGATGCATCAATGTAAGCCGTCAGTTGGTTCATCTGCTCTGCTGGAACTACAAGAAGATGACAAAGTTGAGTCTGATCAAGGGCATACACCGCCGCCTGGGTGATATCAAGAAAGTTCCAACTCCTACTGAACACCTAGATCATCTTGGTGGAACCCATATTAGAAGTAGAAATAGAAGCACACATTTCACTAGTTCCCATGGATTTCGTATCACACTTTAACCACCCATGTCACGCTGAACATATTACATTCCAAACAACCAAGTCACGCTGAACATATTACGCTGCCACCACCCATGTCACACTGAACATATTACTCTCCCACCACCCATGTCACGCTGAACATATTACGCTGCCACCACCCATGTTACACTGAACATATTACTCTCGAACCACCAATGTCACACTGAACATATTACGCTGCCACCACCCACGTCACATTGAACATATTACACTCCCACCATCTATGTCACGCTGAACGCATTACACTCCCACCATCCATGTCACACTGAACATATTACACTCCCACCACACATGTCACGCTGAACGCTTGCACTCCCACCACCCATGTCACATTGAACGGATTACGCTGCCACCACCCATGTCACACTGAACATATTACACTCTTACCATCCATGTCACGCTGAACATTTAACACTGCCACCACCCATTTCACGCTGAACCTATTACACTCCTACCCCCCATGTCACGCTGAACGCATTACACTCCCACCCCATGTCACGCTGAACATATTACGCTGCCACCACCCATGTCACGCTGAACATATTACGCTGCCACCACCCATGTCACGCTGAACATATTACACACCCACCTGCCTATGACGCCCTGAACGTAACACCCACCACCCATGACACTCTGAACGTAGCGCCCACAAACAATGAATCTCCGATTTTGTACTCACTAATGTCACAGTTTGTGTTGGCCACTTGCACTGATCGGACAAAGTTGAGACATTTGCGGTTGAACCTTCGATCCCCTGGTGGCACGGCAATGTTGAAGCACTGATGTCTGGCAGATAAAAAGGGGAATTGGATTATTGGGTTCACATTTCTCACATTTCTGCATAGTTGGACAGAGAACCATGTGTGGATTCTCTGGACATAGCTCCTGTATCGTTGTACATCGTACTATAGCACGTCCCCAGAGACAAATATAACCTACTCCTGACGACGTGAGTAAGTCCTCGCCATAGCAGGAAAGCGCATAATAATCTTACACCACTTCTTGGTTTGTTTATACGAAATAAGACAATTGATTTGTCCATTTCTGAAAAGAAATATGCAATGTGTCACATATAATACCACCATGCAAATAGATCCTACATATTTAACTGTACAAGTGAACTGACTGTCTTTGGCATATGGTTTCCATTCTTACTTAAAATGTCTTTTAAGTGAAAGTTGAATCTTTTCTAAGTGCAAATATCTCGGAAACATTTTCTTGAAAGTAGTGTGTTCTGTCCTGCGTTATATTTTCCCTCTGGCTACAGGGACCTGTCAGTGAGATTCAAGGCTACAGCAACCCGTCAGTGAGATTCAAGGCTACGGCTACCTGTCAGTGAGATTCAAGGCTACAGGTACCCGTCAGTGAGATTCAAGGTTACAGCTACCCGTCAGTGAGATTCAAGGCTACGGCTACCTGTCAGTGAGATTCAAGGCTACAGCTACCTGTCAGTGAGATTCAAGGCTACGGCTACCTGTCAGTGAGATTCAAGGCTACATCAACCTGTCAGTGAGATTCAAGGCTACAGAAACCTGTCAATGAGATTCAAGGCTACAGCTACCTGTCAGTGAGATTCAAGGCGGCGGAGAGGGTCTCACGTTTGACGTCATCCTCACAACACGTTATGGCGGCTCCATCCGTGCCTGCAGTATCACAAGAGCTCACTATTAGGTATTTGATTCATAAAATTATGAAGACATCATGTACTCACATTCCAATTGTACGATAAATTATAATTGAAACTCACACTTTTGCTTTAAATTGTTTATATAATATTTACCTCAACATAAGGAAATGCGTTTTGTTTGACAAATATGTCGTTAAGTATTTGTCCTTTCCTGAAATTATACTGTTTCATTTAATCAAGCGGAAGGTGATTAACGTTCCCGTCCAGTTTAGGACATGTGAAAGAGAAGTTAGGGGGATCGGGGGTATTTCATTGATGGTGTTCTGGTCCATTCACTTAAGAATTGACTTCAATATTTTTTTGTCTTTTAAGGAAGTATTAACGTAAAACCGGTGTACAAACTGTAATTCTGCGTACTTTACACAAAGGCTGGACATCAGTTTTGACGTTTCCAATTCAATAAACTCAAAAGCAAATTGAAGTCATTTGGTAGAGAAATATGTGGGTGCATGTAGCAAGTCCCCAAACCCTTGTAACTTTAGCGAGGCGGTAAAAATGGTGGCTGGAAAAAAATTAAAATTGATACTATGGAAGGAACTCTCGAGTACATTCCCTTACAATCCCTTACCGGAAGATATCCTGTAAACTGCATCATTGGCGAACGTTTCACTAACTAATACAGTAAACTACGGTTATAAAAAACTCAAAGGGACCACTAATTTTAGTTCGTAATAACCGTAGTTCGTTATAAACATCATATATGCAACAAATGGCCAGGATTAAGGATAAGTTCGTTATATCGGTCAATAAGCGTGTTCGTTATAAACGTAGTTTACTGTAGTTACAATTTCAACTGACCTCGTTCAATAGGGGTATTGGTGATGTCATGATCCAGGAACTGACCCCACTGCATGACCATGTGTGTGACGTCACTCTGTGACGTGGCGTCGACGTCAGGTGTGTGCAGAGTGGTGCTTACTAGACGAGGACTTACAAGCGGGGTCCCATCACTTCCAGTGGTTCGCGGCGATGATATATCTGCAGTCATATGTGAGTGGGTGAGTTGGATATGACACCGCTTTGGACAGTATACAGTTATTGTACGACGTGTCAGCTTACTGTGAGAAGACACCTCAAAGAGATGCAGGTCTCAAACCTTTACCACTTCCATGAAATCCACCTAGAAACATACTTGGGGCGAACCGGGATTCGAAACCACAATCATAGGTTCCTGGCGTGCCCAAGGGACGCAACTCTGCACCGGGAATTGCGGCTCCTTAGATGATTTGGCCACCCTTGTCCTTAGTCATATGTGAAGTTCATTTACAGATTTTCTGTTATTATATGTTTTGTTGCTGTTGTTTAACGCCGTACTCAGCAATATTCAAGTGATACGACGCGGTCTGAAAACATCGAGTCTGGATCAGATAACCCAGTGATTGACATCATGAGCATCGATCCACGCAATTGGATACGATGACAAGCATCAGCCAAGTCAGCGAGCCTGACCCCCCGATCCTGTTAGTCGCCTCTTACGACAAGCATAGTCGCTTTTTACGGCAAGCCTGGGTTGCTGAAGACCTATTCTACCCCGGATCTTTACAGGTCCTGTTATTATATGATTTGAAGAGTCTAAATGAGGTTAACAAAACCTCCAAAATATTTTGAGGACTAGAGGCATGCACCTCAAGACCACCGGTGTATGAACAGATCGATGGCTTCATAACGATGTTATTTCCATTGCTCACCAGCTAATGAACGAAGAAATTCGTATGTCGTATTTCTTAATAGGCATGGCATGTGGCTGCAATGATTCACAATAACATTTTTTAAAATGTTGCCTGAAAATGATATGACTGAGCCTGTCTCAGTATCTTCAGAGTCTACATCCTTGCTCGTTAACAGCTGGATATCTGACATAATGACCAGAAGGGGATGACATTGCATCTGATGGAGAACGTCCTTTCCATGCAGGGACGTGAACTCAGCAGCTCGTGACGTGATACGTGGGAAAGGTAGCGAACTCCCCCCGTGTTGTCTTTGACAGGCATTTAGAAGTTGGAAGAACATGCATACGTGCCACTTTTTGTGGATAGCGACTTCTTTTATTCTTTGTCACCTGATGAAGGAGCAAGAAGTAGCTCTGAAACGTTGTGACACAGAATACAAGAAGTTGCTATCCAAGTTGGCAACGAGGTGGATCTCTGTTTTTTATAGTCTTCCCCGGATCAACTCTCCGGTTTAATATTAGCAAAAAATGGAGACACGTCTCCAGACGTTAAAAGAGAAGCTCTGTGAATGACAGTGCACATCCATTATGTTCGAGAAGGTACTAGAATCGTCTTCCGATATCGTTATATCGATATAATATTGTAATGACGGAGAGATACTTCTTGGTCCCTCTTGCTCCCCCTTGCTCCCCCTTGCTTCTTCTTTCCCCATGTATGTTATGAAGACGCTGAAACTGAACTTAAAAAGCCCCCATTAGAGGTTCTCACACATTACTCACACACACACACACACACACACACAACACACAGATAAACGAATTAAACCATGCATAGAACTCACCATCGTCATACTGTGGCAGAAGGAACCTCCTCATTGGGATAAAGCTCTTTCCCCAGTCAGGATGTCGGATGTTGTTACAGCTGCCGTCCGCTGACCGGAACATGTCGGTGTTGTTGCACACCATGGAGCTGCTGCAGCTGTCACTGACAACGTTGATTGACATTACTTACATATTAACAATCTTGCAACAGAAAAGAAACTAACAATACCCAGCTCACATGAATCTCTAAACACGTGTGGGGGCAGGGGTGGCCCAGTCGTCTGAGGCGCCGCCATTCGCAGTGCAGAGTTGTGTCCCTTGGGTATGCCAGAAACCTATGACTGTGGGTTTGAATCCCGGTTCGCCCCGATTCTGTTTTCAGGTTTGCCAGTACCATATCCGTGCTGGTGGGTTTCACAGAAAGTGGTAAACGTCTGAGACCTGCATCACTTCGGGTTTTCCTCCCACATTAAGCTGACACGCATCGATATAACTGGAATACTGTTAAAAGCGGCGTTAAACCAAACTCACCCACTCACTCACTCATTCTGCACATTGTGTATATTTGCATATACGCGTTCAGTAATGTGTGTATATTCACACCATAAGCAAATTTACACCGTGTATGGAGCAGGTGTAAATGTATATTTTCACAATTTGCACTATATGTATTGTCATGTAAAGGTTTATGCCAACGCCAGAGGACGATCTAATTAATATCGCGGATGATTTCCCGTTACCTTTCTGTATTCTAAAGTTGACGCTATTCAGTAAACATCAATACCAACTTTAATGTGGACACCCAGAGCAGGACGGACAGTGTTTTCTTTGGGTTTCAAGGCGTCAAAAAGTTAGAGATTAACTCCAACACATTTAATTTGTACACAAAAGTTTTGACTCCTTGAAACCAAAAGAAAACACCGTCCGCTGAACACTGTAAATGCGCATAAAAGTTGGCACTGTTGACAATTTGTTTGGTGATGGCAAAAGAACAGATATTAATTAGATCACCCTCTTACGTTGACATAAACGTTCACATTGCAACATATACACACAGTGCAAATTTACATTTTCATTTGCACCTGCTCCAGATACGATGCAAATTTGCTCCTGGTGTAAATATGCACACATGAGTAAACGCGTTCACATGACAAGTATACTCACGTATGCATTTCTACACACGTATGCACATATACACACTTATGTATAGAGGCGCACGATTCGCAGCATAAGACAATAACGGAATAGTGACCTGATCAAATTTGAGGAAAGTTAAATTCGGTGTTCAAGGGAATATGCCCTCGGGTTTCTTGAGAAGGGAACATCACGCAATTGCAGTGGCGTTTAGCATCATCCATGATCGACAGACGTTCACAGGGGCGTGAGCTTTTAATGTTGTCAACATACGCTGTACGCGTTAAATTAATCATATTATTTGGAAGAATACAATGCAAGGCCCTAATGAATGATGAAAGTGTATAATGATACCTGCACCGTAAATAAACTGATGTCCAAAAGAAACTTTACCAACTGAAAATATAAATTACAGACAAAGTATAATTTTTTTTTCGATGAAGTCTATCTAAAACACATAACCTAAATACAACAATAGTGTATGCAGAAAATGTTAATCGTCTGTTACATGTTTGCGAGATAACACGCGAAAAAATGAATAACACGCGCACCACGGACAACTGCAAATGCACGGGTATAAAACGATTGCAACGGCAAGTCAGACATCCACAGTGATAACAAAACACAAAAGAAATGCCACGACTCACAGTCGAACAACGTGAACGAGCCTTGGGTATGGTACAGGTGGGAGCCCATACTGCACGAACCTTCGGTTGCTCCGTGTTGCCGTTACCAACTTGATGCAACGTTACAGATAGACAGGGCGGACCTTTGACAGGCCAAGAACAGACAGACACAGGGTGACCACGCCCAATGATGACCGGTACTTGCATACCTTGCACCTCCGAAATCGCTTCCTGACAGTGACGTCATCGGCGATAAATGCCTTAGGTCACAGGGTTAGTCGACAGACAGTGGCCAGGAGACTCAGGGCTCATGGAATCAGGGCTTTTAGACCATACAGAGGACATCTATTGACAGCGCAACATCGTCGTCTGCGATTGAGATGGGCCCGGACTGTACGACGTTGGCAACGACGTGACTGGCAGAGGGTTGTCTTCACTGACGAAAGTCGATTCTGTATGTTTAAGGCTGATGGAAGACAACGTGTTTACCGCCGGAGGGGTGAACGAACGGCGGCGTGTTGCGTGCAGGAGGTCGTACCAGATGGTGGAGGGAGTGTCATGGTGTGGGGAGGGATCTGTGGGCAGGAGAGGACACCGCTGGTCATTTCTCCAACAGCAGCCACGTGGTGTCATTTATTAGCATGACAACGCTAGGGCCCATACAGCCAGAATTGTCACTAACTTCCTCGCAGCCAACAAGGTCAACGTCCTGCCGTGGCCTGCACGCTCACCCGACATGTCCCCCATAGAACACCTCTGGGACTTGATGGATCGTTGTGTTCGACAACGAACACACTCTCCAGCCAACCGGCAAGAACTGATCTTGGCCCTCCAAGAAGAATGGCGTCAAATCCCACGTGACCTCATCAGAGGACTGACTTTTTCTGTGCGTCGAAGAGTTTTTGCGTGTATTGAGGCATTTGGTGATCCCCCCTTCTACTACTGACTTGTTACTGAACGTGACCGATTGTTTATGTACTCTGCCTATTGTCCATGATTCTGAAAGCTCGAGTTTTGTACCACACCCTACTTTGGGGGGCTCTGACGTCATTCTCGTTCGCGGTATGATTGTCATTTTCAGTGTTGATTATCTTGATATATTGATCTTCTCAATACACTTTACTTCATGCATGTATGTTTTGTTGTTTTTGTGCAAGAATGATTTCAAACTCTGGTAAAGTTTCTTTTGGACGTCAGTTTATATGACGTCAACGCCAGAGAAAAACCAGTCTCGATTATCTGACGTAACAGATTCCAATGGGCGTACAAGGCGAAATAGCAAGGACAATTATATGAATACCTGAAAACCATTGATGACACCATGTGTTCGCGGAAACATAGCCTGCTCTACACGTAGCACCCGTCACTCATACAATTTGCATGAAAATGTGAGTGTGTGTTGCCTGACGCTGCACAGCAGTAGTCCTGCCATGCGGCGGCGGTCCGTGAACAAACCAGACAATTACGTGGTGTACCCGGATATCTACAGACGCGATAGCGCTTTTACTTGTTGTTCAAAATAAAAACGAGACGTTAATTACGACTGCTCTGTACGGCGCAAAGAATTAAACAGTTTCCGAAGTTTCAATAGTGTAGATAGCAATTATATTTGCTCCAAGCCTATACGCTACACCCAGGCAATACTGAGATAAACCCTCCTCTCCAGTTTATCATGTGATGCAACTCTTGAAGGAGGTATGAGAGTCACTATGTCTGCAGCTATCTACGAAAGCGTAATTGTGGCATTTTGGTAGGATCAATTTATTTTTTCAAATCGAAATACTTTGTTATTTAAATTTATTTCTCGAAATTTCGAGTTCTTTCTCGTTACTTCGAGTTATTTCTCGTTAAATTATTTTGTCATTTCAAGTTTAACTCAAAAACTCGAATTTTCGATTTTTTCCTGGTTATATCAATTATTTTCTTGTAAATAAACATGAAATAACGAGAAAATAAAATTATCTTATTTACGAAACAAAAACTCGAAGTAACGAGAAAATAACTGAAATTACGAAAATATAATCGAAATAATAAGAAAAAAACTCGAAATTTGGAGAAAATAAACATATAATTGAAACACTAGGGGGCTTTCTTAGCTATCAAGTCACACAATAATAAAATGTATTTCTTTGAACCCTTTATACTCAAATGACGTTTCGTCGCTCACTTCACAACAAGGGGCTTGTTCTTGTACACAGGTCGGGTGCAGCATGTTACAAAAGTGAGTAGATTCTTCCAGTCGAGCAAACCAGCTTTGAGAATGTACTTCCCGGTTGCAAAACGCTCCAGCAATTATGACTCATTCAAGTTTGAGACCTTGTCTAAGTTAAGGTGATTTATTATGGGTAAAAATACTTACTTTGCTGTGGCTGACGCAGGCCGTGCGTTCAGGGATATTTTCGCGAGAAGTTTCTCCCTGTATATCTTACCAAGGCTTATTGCTTTTGGCTTTGTTGACGTGAACACCGCATGTTGTTCCGACGTGGACATCCCACCGAGCCGGTCAACACCTACAACGTTGACACTGCTAATGTTAAACGTCATACTCTTGCTCCCTCAAAGGAACCACCGACGGTGGTATATGAGTTATATTTTACACATAAATATATACAAACTACAACAAGATAGCATGTACATGTTTCAGAAATCGTGACAAGGTTTTCAGGCCATGTATCGTATAATTCCCAACAAGCTTCTTATGTTTTGACATGTTAGGCCATTAATAATAATAATAAGCACTGATAAATGAAGAACGTTCATTCGCCAGTGCTTTACATCTGTTTAAAGTAATGGAACTCGTCGCCAATAAGGAATTATAGAAACCTTAAGAAGAATAGTTAAAATCACTTCTCCAGGACTGCAGAAACTTATCCTATAAAATTAGAACCACTTTTATCAGTAACATATATACGTGGGGAGAGTTGTATACATGCTTGGGTTGAACCTTGTTTTGTCATTACATGTGGGATGGTGGCTTTCAACATTGTGGTAAGGTCTACGACCAGTGTCATCTTGACATTTTATGACACATTTAGGTGAAACTCCCTTGTATAACAGAATAACTAAAAATACCGAAAACTTCATCAAAGAGTACAATCGGTTACACCGCGCACCAGGTACACGTTGACTAAATGTACATTACATAAAGACTTGAAGTCGATCTACAAGCTACAGGCTACAGGCTACAGGCTAGCGAGGCATTTCAAATAATCTATACAATGTAGAATTTCCCTACAAACATATCTGCACTCAAGCTCTCATGAGTGTTCTCAGAATGTACGCGATAATATTGTTTTGAATATGAATAGTTTTCCGAAGCTAGGATGTCTGCGAAAAACAAGAAATATAGATTGCTATCAAATCAATTCCAAATAAAATGAACCATGTGAACCGTGTGTTTTAAGTGATTGACTGTTCACCATAAGGGATGATATCGCCAATAATACTCGTCTTGTAGGCATTGTTTTAGATGTCACAAATTTGATTGTTGATTTGTTTTTTGTTTAACGCCGCACTCAGAAATATTCCAGCTATATGCCAGCGGTCTGTAAATAATCGAATCTGGACCAGACAATCCTGTGATTGATATCATGAGCATCGATCCACTCAATTGGAATACGATAACATGCATCAACCAAGTCAGCGAACCTGACCAACCAATCCCGTTATTCGCCTCTTACGAGAAGCATGGGTTGCTGAAGACCAATTCTAACCCGAATCTTCACGTTCATATGTAAGTAAGTGCGCTGGTGCGAAGTCCTGGCGAAACATCTCAAACAAAGCGCTTCCTGGTCGAAAGTCGTTTTTGAAGTTTTTAAAGGGTGACATTCACATTTGCGTTCAGGCCAGCCAAGCGAATCGCGGAAAGATTATATGTGTGCTATAAAACACGTTGTACTATTGTATACTTATATACAGAACCTTCTACCGGGGTTATTATTGAAACATATCTTTCGGACAGCTTTATCCGGAAGGGGGGACCAAACAGATTCTGGGGATCCATGTGTGTGTATGTGTGTGCGCGTGCGTGCGTGCGTGCGTGCGTGCGTGCGTGCGTGCGTGCGTGTGTTGCTTGTACTCGTCCTGACTAACGCCGAGTTTATAGTGCTAACCCACTACTGAGATAGGGCAAGATCTTTGCACTTTTAGCGACGTGCATGTGTGTGTGTGCGTGTGTGGCTGCTCGTACTAGTCTTGACTAATGTCTTTGCTAGCGCACTGAGATACCATTCCGCAGTTTTAACATTAATACTCCACTTAGACATAGTATACTGACTCCGAGCCGACCAGTCGCCAGGCAGGCATGGTAACAACAAGTACCATATTTTAACGTCTTTTGATATGATGCGGCGGGCGTTCGAAACCCCCGACCTACCGTTCTCCGGGCAGACACTTTACCACTAGACCACGGAGACTAAGACTATTAAGACTACAGTAGGAAATTCTACCTGAAGATTTCATGAATATTGACTCTTTTGTAAGACATCAAAGATTATTGGTTTTGACAATGTTAATGTAAGGAAGAGAGTTGACGGATGTCAACTTCTTTATTATGAGGAACACAACGTTTCGAAGTACATGTATATGCTTACTCCTTCATCATTCGCCTGATGAAGGAGTAAGCATATACTCCGAAACGCCATGTTCCTCCTGATAAAGAAGTTGACATCAATAAATTCTCTTCCTTATGTGTATCACTTCTCAGAACCTTTCAAAGACTTATATTAGTGTAGACAGTTAACAAATAAAATGCTTTAAACAGAGACATGCTCCTGTGAGAAATATGATTGAAAAATAGCATTGATTATTCGCCTGTATTCACATTGTATCTAATAATAATCTACTCTGGTTATTATCCGGTTGTTATGGTAACTATTATCCTTTAGGATGGGCGTACATATACTGTATGGTGGTGTGTGTTTACTTACCAGACTCCAGAAACTGCTGGTCTTTCTGTGTTTCAGCGAAAGCCGTCTCCGCAGCAGTTGTTGTGGCTGCTACGGTCTGTCCCATGGTCATGGCGACCACCACGAGGAGTAGGAACCTTGGCTGCATGTCTGGAGAGAAATACTTCGAGAATACATACCTGACAATGGCTTATACTCATATATATATACATAGTGACTCGGGACTGGATGCAGCCATGCATAAGGTCTAGACACTCATCTTTTGTCGTGGAATCAGTCCTTGACAAACTGTATTACAGAGAGTATGAGTTTAGTTTGGAGAATTCGGTGCATACACGAGGATCACAGCGGAACGGAATTGATAAAAAATATCAATAATAAACACACACGGTTCTTTAACGAAACAAACATATACCTCTAATTGAGAGCACAAGACATGTCGTGCATTTCCTGATTGAAAACCAGTTACATCTTCCTCAATGTAACATATATCTCTCGTTGTGAACACAATACACGTCCTGTGTTTCGTGAATGAAAGCTAATTACGTGTTTCGTTGCTCTACAACGTAACATAGATCTCTCGTTGTGAACGCAATACACGTCATGTGTTTCGTGATTGAAAGCTAATTACGTGTTTCGTTGCTCTACAATGTCACATAGATCTCTCGTTGTGAACACAATACACGTCATGTGTTCCGTGATTGAAAGCTAATTACGTGTTTCGTTGCTCTACAATGTCACATATATCTCTCGTTGTGAACACAATACACGTCATGTGTTTCGTGAATGAAAGCTAATTACGTGTTTCGATGCTCTACAATATAACATATGTCTCTCGTTCAGTATACAATGCAGTTTTTCTCTAAAAAGAACATATATATCTCACTTTGAGAACTTAATATATGCACACTGTCCAAGAAAGAAACATTTATAAATGTACGAAATTGACATTGATTAACCAAAACCAAACTCTTGATTGTTTCTTCGTCAAAGCAACTTCGTAGGCCACACTACGTTATTATGTTTCATAATTCTGTTTCATTTGCAAGTGACCCGAGAAGATACGGGGTAATATAGGCCTTCAGCAACTCATTCTTGCCGTAAAAGCCGACTATGCTTGTTATAAGAGGCAACTAACGGGATCGAGTGGCCAGGCTCGCTGACATGGTTGATTGCATGTCATCGGATCCCAACTGCGTGGATCGATGCTCATGATATCAATCCATCACTGGATTGTCTTGTCCAGCCACGTGCTTGCCTTAGTTGCCAGGAGATGTGGTCTTTGGTAAGAATTACCGATTTTCCAGACATATTTTCAATTTACTGGGTTTCACTAAAGTTGTAAATGTCTACGACTTTCGCTAGTTTTCGCGATGTGATAATCCGTAGCATTGTTAAATGCGATGTTACATCCCAACTCACTACAATTAGTAGGTCAGTGAGTTGGAGGTTACGCCGCTTTTTGGCAATATTCCACCCATATCACGCTCGGGACACTAGAAATGGCTTCACACATGTGTAAATTCGAACCCGGGCATTCGGCGTGAAGAGCAAACGCTTTAACCACTAAGCTACCTCAGCGCCCCTCAACTTACTTTCAAACGAGAGCAAAATGACAGTGATACTGTACCTTTCGTGATACCCTCTCCAGTTACATGACTTACCACACAGCTCACACCTTTATAAACCAAGACGCGGGGAATTATTTACCTCCACGCGCTTGTCTCTGATAGGCTGAGCAGCTTCTCCGCATCTTATGATATTGCAAACACGTGAGCGGGATGGATCTTCCTGATTCAGTGTATTCATTGACAGTCCCTTGTATCCATAGAGCAGGAAGTAGGTTACATGTGATTGTGCACACGTATGTGTGGAACACAGTTCCGGATATAATCAGTAAAATAATCAAACAATTGTTTCACTTGTAAAATGATTATTGATTACATTTGGGAGCGGGGGATGAAATATGACAGGTAGTTATGCAATATGTACTCAGAGCTAGAAATATATTATCTCATTGTTTGTACTTTCTGTAATATTAACAGCTCGCCTTATCCTCACGCGGGTAGCCCAGTGGTTAAAGCGTTCGCTCGTCACGCCGAAGATCCGGGTTCGATTCCCGACATGGGTACAATGTGTGAAGCCCATTTCTGGTGTCCCCCCGCCGTGATATTGCTGTAATATTGCCAAAAGCGGCGTAAAACCATACTCACTCACATTATCCTCACATGACATCGATATTTGAACACATTTTACATTCGCTACAAACATGTTCAACAAACTTATACTGTTATTTCAGCACCTGCACAGTTGTCATGGTTGAAAAAGAACAAATTGATCATATATAGTCTGTGTTTGTTATTTACTAAAATTGGTTAAATTAATTGTGGTCACAATGATTGAATATGCAGGATATACAAAATAACCTAATCGTAGATTTGCAACAAGTTAGTCAAGTTGGTCATTTTTATACATTATAACGATCCAGTTTAACGGCAAAAATCGTCAGCTGAGTATTGAATGCAACGTTGTGCTCATGTTAACCAGACCCAGAGCAGATCATAATGACAGGGGTTACTCCACATTGGGTCGGATCCGTGAAGATTCCGGGTTAGAATAGGTTTTCATCAACCCATGCTTGCCGTTAGAGGCGACTATGCTTGTAGTAAGAGGCGACTAACTGGATCGGATGGTCAGGCTCAATGACTTGGTTGATACATGTCATCGTATCCCAATTGCGTGGATCGATGCACGTCATTTGAATCATTGGATTGTCTTGTCCAGACTCGATTATTTACAGACCGCCGTTATCTTGCTTGAATATTGCTGAGTGTGCCGATAAACAACAAACAAACTAATGACATGGGATTAAAGAACGTTACTCTGCCTATGAATTACGGCGCTGACTATCATGATAGAATCCCCCCTCTCCTGGTACACCAGGGACTGAGTGAATTTGGTTTAACGACGCTTTGAACAGTATTCCAGTTATATCACGGCGTGCTAGTACAATAACTTTGTCCGGTGCCATGGCAGGAGAAAAGCCATTTTGATATATAATAGTATTGCTACGGTGTCTGGAGTCTCTTACTCTTTCACGGTTTCAGTTTTCGATATACCACGGCTGGGGTTACGGATCGACAGAAGGTGTGCACTGCAGGGCTCCCAACGCAGTTCTACATCGCCGATTGTCTGAACAAATTTTCAAAATCTGTAAACTGATTACTTCCTGAATCACATACCTCCAAATACGTATGGAGCCACGGATGGTCTCGTCGTCTGAGGCGCCGCAATTCGCTGTGCAGAGTTGCGTCCCTTGGGCACGCCAGAAACCTACGATTGTGGGTTCGAATCACGGTTCGTCCCATTTATGTTTCTAGGTTTGTCAGCAATATACCTGTCCTAGTGGGATCACCAAAGTGGTAAACGTCTGAGACCTGCCTTACTTGTGGGTTTCCTCCCACTTTAAGCTGACACACTGTGATATAACTGGAATACTGTTAAAATCAAACTCACTCCAAATACGTTTACTGTATATCATCGAAATTAAAATGATTCCAGATCCTGGGCCCCGGACCCCTTTTGTTTTGTAAGTAACTTCAAGAAACAAATAAATTGACTAAACTATTAAAAAATAATAAGAAGTTGAACGGAATAGACGATATAGTACCGCAGCTGAAACTTTAAATCGATACTGTTACTGTTTACTTCCTTAATGATAAAAATCTTTCTGATTTGTTGAGATTCATGTTTGTATTAGATGCATTTAAACATCTTACGAGCATTTTCAAGCAGAGTGACAGTACTGGCGCGTACCTGCTCAAATGTTGTTGTTTTTATTTACAATCGACGTCAGTAGACTATTCGGAGACGTTATGGTCACTATCACAACAAAGGGAAATACTTACGAATTATTATGCCCTTACATTCGTGTGAGGGTGTCAATACGCTGAATTTCTTGTTTCGTCCAATCAACAACATCAAAAGAATATGAAAGGGCGGATACAGCATCAATATGTGTGGCTTTGGTTTCATTACGAGCGTTCAGTTCTGAACCCTAGAAGTCTTTCCTTGATATGGGCATTCTGGAGTTTGTCCCTAACCTGCATTCCCAAGTGCGTGTAGGCCTGACCTTCCACGAGATGGTCAATAACTCCAGCCCCAAGTAAACTGACTGATCCTCCCTCTTCTACCTTGCCACGTTTCAGATGAAGAATGTTTCATTTGCCAAGTCCAAAAGACATGCAGATGTAATTAGAAATTAGACTCGACAAGGAGAATCTGGGTTTTTTTCAGTGTGGATCCTCCATTGGCAATACGTTCAAGGTCATCCATGTAAAGGTGGTGAGTATGGGGTGTTGGGGATCTGTGCTGAGGAGGTCCCGGATTATTATGTACAAATTAAAATTAAAATGCAGCAGAGAGGGTTTGGGTGATCCTAGCACATTTAGGCTGGTTAGGCTCATTATTATTATTATTAGTAGTAGTAGTAGTAGTAGTATTAAAGATATGACCTCTGTTGCGCGTGTGTGAGGTTTATATATGTAAGAACCGGGTGTTTGACATGCGACCAGACTTAACAGAAAACACAATTTACATCTTCTTTTCATTTACATTAATGTTTAACGTAGAACCCATTTTGAAGTTCAGAGGTATTGTTGGTGCAGATGCTCAAGGCGTTTACGTCTCAACAACTTGGCATTCGTTATAATGAGTATTTGTACATATGTTTGTGGACCGGGAAGTGGATGTGTCACATTTACCTGCTATGTCAGAACTACAAGCTGCCTCGATTCCACGTAACAATCAGTTCCAGGATGTGCACCTGTACAGGTAGTTATTGAAAAGACATTGTATCAACCCAGCCACATGCCCACATTCAAATAATTGTTCGCATGTATTCATTTTGGCGATTGAATGAAATCCGGGAGTAAACGCGACGGTGTTTAACGATCATTTCTGTATCACTGGTAGGGGTGCAATGATACACTGGTGCATACCGAATTATCATGTCACGATACGATACACGATAAAAAAATTCTGTATCGATACAAGAAGATACACTTGCTAAAGTATAATTATTGTTCTTCCTGTCTTCACAACGAGGAAGAAGTTGTGGTCCAATGATGCATCAGGCTTCTCGGGGACATCATAGAGTGGGATAAAAACTTTTTTGGTACGCCTTTTTTTTTCAGCAATTCTAAATTATACTTTTTTTAAGGTACTTTTGGAACGGAATTATACCTTAAACATATAACAATTGCAAAATTCCTTGTGGCCATGGCACAATTTCGCTGCAGTTCCCATGGTCTCAGAATAGAAACCGGCAGGTATTTTAATATTTCTAAAGATGAAAGGACGAGCACTCTTTGTAATGAAGGTTACGTCGAAGATGAATACCATTTTTTGATGGTTTGCGTCTGGTATAAAACACTGTGTGAGAAGTATTCCTACTAAATATTTAAATACTATTTATTTATCAATATATGGTCGTTATCATTCCATTCATATCCTATGAACTAGTGCCCTGTATATAAACAAGAGCGTAGTAGACTAGATACCTGCGCTAAGGCAGCAAACGGCGAGTTCCAGTTTGGATTAAGACATTCCATTGAGAGGTAACTGCCTGCATTAGTTGAACAGTCAAAGCTGTTGAAGAAGAGGGACGGGGAGCAATGTCCGTGACATTGATGGAATATTGCTGAAGGCGGCGTAAAACCATACTCATTCACTCCCTCAAACTCGAGCCTTAGCATCACGACCAGCCGCACAATGTACTGTGGGTCGTTCTGTTTCTAGAATAGATAATGGGTAGCCTAGTGGTTAAAGCGTTCGCTCATCACGCCGAAGACCCGGGTTCGATTTCCGACATGGGTACAATGTGTGAAGCCCATTGCTGGTGTCCCCCGGCGTGATATTGCTGGAATATTGCTAAAAGCGGCGTAAAATCAAACTCACTCACTCACTCACTCATTCCAGGAAATAGAGTATCGGCTGCATTGGGGGGCGATAAATAGATATATACTTAAATATAGTATTGTTTTCAGTACATGTATATGAACATGTGTTGTAAGGTATGTTGATATACAACTGTTATTCCACCATGACACCAGCACAAGTATATGAACATATGTTATAGTATATATTGATATACAGCCGTTATTCCACCAGGAGTACAGTACAAGTATATGAACTTGTGTCATAGTGTATATTGATATACAGCCGTTTTTCCAGCAACAGTACAGTACAAGTATATGAACATGTGTTATGGGTATGTTGATATACAGCCGTTATTCCACCAGGAGTACAGTACAAGTATATGAACATGTGTTATAGGGTATGTTGATATACAGCCGTTATTCCACCAGGAGTACAGTACAAGTATATGAACATGTGTTAAAGGGTATGTTGATATACAGCCGTTATTCCAGCAACAGTACAGGTCAAGTATATGATCATGTGTTATAGGGTATGTTGATATACAGCCGTTATTCCACCACGAGTACAGTACAAGTATATGAAAATGTGTTATAGTGTATGTTGATATACAGCCGTTATTCCACCAGGACTACAGTACAAGTATATGAACATGTGCTATAGTGTATGTTGATATACAGCCGTTATTCCACCAGGAGTACAGTACTAGTATATGAACATGTGCTATAGTGTATGTTGATAAACAGCCGTTATTCCACCAAGAGTACAGAACAAGTACTAGTATATGAACATGTGTTATAGTGTATGTTGATATATATACAGCCGTTATTCCACCAGGAGAACAGTACAAGTATATGAACTTGTGTCATAGTGTATATTGATATACAGACGTTTTTTCACCAACAGTACAGGTCAAGTATATGATCATGTGTTATAGTGTATGTTGATATACAGCCGTTATTCCACAAGGGGTACAGTACTAGTATATGAACATGTGCTATAGTGTATGTTGATATACAGCCGTTATTCCACCAGGAGTACAGTACTAGTATATGAACATGTGCTATAGTGTATGTTGATATACAGCCGTTATTCCACCAGGAGTACAGTACAAGTATATGAACATGTGCTATAGTGTATGTTGATATACAGCCGTTATTCCACCAGGAGTACAGTACTAGTATATAAACATGTGTTATAGTGTATCATGATATACAGCCGTTATTCCACCAGGAGTACAGTACAAGTATATGAACTTGTGTCATAGTGTATATTGATATACAGCCGTTTTTTTCAGCAACAGTACAGTACAAGTATATGAACATGTGTTATAGGGTATGTTGATATACAGCCGTTATTCCACCAGGAGAACAGTACAAGTATATGAACATGTGTTATAGGATATATCGATATACAGCCGTTATTCCACCAGGAGAACAGTACAAGTATATGAACATGTGTTATAGGGTATGTTGATATACAGCCGTTATTCCACCAGGAGTACAGTACAAGTATATGAACATGTGTTATAGGGTATGTTGATATACAGCCGTTATTCCACCAGGAGTACAGTACAAGTATAAGAACTTGTGTCATAGTGTATATTGATATACAGCCGTTTTTTTCAGCAACAGTACAGTACAAGTATATGAACATGGTTTATAGGGTATGTTGATATACAGCCGTTATTCCACCAGGAGAACAGTACAAGTATATGAACATGTGTTATAGGGTGTGTTGATATACAGCCGTTATTCACCAGAAGTACAGTACAAGTATATGAACATGTGTTATAGGGTATGTTGATATACAGCCGTTATTCCACCGGGAGTACAGTACAAGTATATGAACATGTGTTATAGGATATATTGATATACAGCCGTTATTCCACCAGGAGTACAGTACAAGTATATGAACATGTGTTAAAAGGTATGTTGATATACAGCCGTTATTCCAGCAACAGTACAGGTCAAGTATATGATCATGTGTTATAGTGTATGTTGATATACAGCCGTTATTCCACCAGGAGTACAGTACAAGTATATGAACATGTGTTATGGGTATGTTGATATACAGCCGTTATTCCACCAGGAGTACAGTACAAGTATATGAACATGTGTTATGGGTATGTTGATATACAGCCGTTATTCCACCAGGAGTACAGTACAAGTATATGCACATGTGTTATAGGGTATGTTGATATACAGCCGTTATTCCACCAGGAGTACAGTACAAGTATATGAACATGTGTTAAAGGGTATGTTGATATACAGCCGTTATTCACCAGAAAACAAAAACGAAAAGAATGCAACGAATGTAGTCCCGTTAAGGTGAAGGTTCACAATGACACCAATAAAATGCCCAGAATGCCTGAAATATATATTGTGCACACTGTGCTGATATCTAACGTGTGCATCGACATGTTCCCCCCCTGGGAAAATAACAGTATCTATGCTTTATTTGAATATAGCAATTTCACAAAAAATACGTTAGAAATAACTTGAATTTATGCACGAGAACAGAAGAGAAATTTATTTTTCTCAGGACGAGAACCCCGGCATATATGAGGTACAAAACACAGACCCCTTCTCGATTCTGGATTAGAATAGGTCCCAAGCTACTTGTGGTGGTCATAAGGGGTGACTTGTTGGATCGGGTGGTCAGGCTCTGTGACTGGGTTGATGGTGTGGTCGGCGTGGATCGTTGCTCACATTATCAATCACAGGGTTGCCTGATTGACTTGATTATATGCAGGCCGCCGTCATATAGCTGGTATATTACCAAGTGAGAACACACACAGCGAGGGAGAGAGAGGGAGAGAGAGAGAGACAAAGAGAGAGACGGAGGGGAGAGAGAGAGGCGTAGAGAAAGAGACAGAGAGAGGAGAGATAGAGGGAGCTGGACACGGATGAAGAGGGAGACGGAGGGAGAGAGAGAGGGAGGGAGAGAGGGAGCGGTAGGGAGAGACGGAGAGAGAGACGGAGGGGAGAGAGAGAGGGAGAGAGGTGTAGATAAAGAGACAGAGAGAGGAGAGGTAGATGGAGCTGGAGACGGAGGGAGAGGGAGACAGAGGGAGAGAGACGGAGAGACACAAACACACACACGTACGCTCGCAAACACACACGCGTACACACACGCGCACACACACACACCTTCTTGACAGTAGGTTTGTGCCTGCTCTTCACCCACGGCTTCATTCGGGTCTACAAATCGATCTTTTCACGTTTAGATCACAAGATAATGCAATGTGGAACAGTTTAACATTCAGCTGGTTACAAGTCAGTATATCGACTGATCTTTTCAAGCATTTTGCAAGCACTGCTAGAAATGACAGGTATTCCATGATGTCCATGACATCCCGAAACTAGTCACAAGATCTGCATAACCAAACCAGCATGGTTGGACCTTTCCCCGAGATATCTTCACCTGAGGATGTCATCAACAATCTTCAGTAGAATAGATAATGTTAGGAACAACCAAGGTATACAGTAAACTACGGTTATAACGAACTCAAAGGGACCACTAAATTTAATTCGTTATAACCGTAGTTCGTTACAAGCATATATATAGCATATTTATAACAAATGTCCGGGACTAAAAAATAACTTCGTTATATCGGTCAGTTCGTTATAAGCGTGTTCGTTGTAAACGTAGATTACTGTATTTTGATGTCGTGTAAATGATTGAAATTAATGGTTCATTACATCGGGGAACGATGACGCGCATTCAGCCAAGTCCCAGTCGCGTCCTATGACAAGCGAAAACATGCTGGATACCCAGTCTCCTTGGTGAGGTGAGGTGAAATGATGTTTAACGTCCAACATTATTGAACTTATATAGCGACGTGTATGCACGTGTGTGTGTGTGTGTGTGTGTGTGTGTGTGCCTGCTTGTACTAGTCGATTTATAGTGCTAGCTCACTGAGATACCATGCCGCAGTTTAACATGAATACCCCACCCATACACAGTATACTGACTCCGAGCCGACCAGTCCTTGTTTTAGCCCCTTAATGCCGAGCGCTAGACAGGGTAACAACAAGTACCATCTTGTCGGTATGACGCGACCGGGGATCGAACCCCGGGCCTTCCGCTCTCCGGGCGGACGCTCTACCACTAGACCACGGAGGCGGTCCAGTCTCCCTCGGATTTCCACAGGGACATCTGCATGAGGCAGGCAGCCTGTTTGTTTTAGAGATTGAGTACGTGAATGCAGGTTAGATATTAGAATAAAATATTCTGTGTTCTCTTCCTAGACGTACGTTTTAACATTATCAGTAAAAAGGGGAAAGCACATTTCCATAATCATATAATAAAACGACAAAACTCTTTGAACGACTATCCACGTCAGTAGAGTATTCGGAGATGTTATGTCAGTCCGTCAGTATCACATCAAAGCGAAGGTCAAAGAAATACTTACGAATGATTTGTAATAGCTAGGACGCTCTGTTGCGTCCGTGTGAGGTTTATATATGTAACCACCCGGTCTTTGTGTTTGACAGGCGACCGGACCTAACGTGTACTCTCCTCTCCCTCTCTTCCTTTACATTAAAGTTTGACGAACAGTTATTACTAGAACTCCCATTGAAGTTCAGAGGTAGTGTTGGTGCATATGCTCAAGGCGTTTACTTCTCAGCAACGTGTTACTCGTTATAATGAGTACTTCTATATATGATATGCATCCATTGCTTCTTTTCTTTTTTTTCTTCTTTTTTTTAATGCCGCACTCGGCAATATTCCAGCTATATGACGGTGGTCTGTAAATAACCGAGTCTGGACCAGACATCCAGTGATTAATATCATGAGCATCGATCCACGCAATTGGGACACGATGACCTGCATCAACCAAGCCAGTGAACCTGACCTCTCGATCCCGTTAGTCCGTTCTTACTAGCTTGGGTTGATGAAAACCTATTCTCTACCCGGGTCTAACTTTACGAGTTTTGGAAAATAGAATTTGACAAAAACGTAGTTACAGTATTTTTAGTCTTCATTTTGAAGTACAATTTATACAAAGCAGGATACTTGAAAAAGAATTAATTAATTAATTAATTTCTTATATGAACATAAAACGGACAAACAAGTAAAACGTGATCTTCATCTTCGATTTTACAAAAGAGAATGTCCACTCATCTCGTGGACTTTGACACTTGAAAATGTCACATTGATGTCTAAACCGTAGGTGAACATAGAATATCAGATGCAAAACAAAATAGCAGAATTATAAGTATATACATGTTAAACTTTTATTTACATGTAAAGATTTGTAAAAATAGCCCCCAAAATTATTTCCTTTCAACGAAGTTATGATATATAATAAGCCTGTTCCAGTTTATCCAGTGTCTTCTCACATAAGTTACAGATCCTGAATGCGTGCCACAGATCCTGAATGCGTGCAACAGATCCTGAATGCGCGCAACAGATCCTGAATGCGCGCAACAGATCCTGAATGCGTGCAACAGATCCTGAATGCGTGCAACAGATCCTGAATGCGTGCAGCAAATCCTGAATGCGTGCAGCAGAACCTTATCAACTGACTATTATGTTATTAAATTGTGCTTCTTTATTTTACATTCTCTTTACAATAAATCAACCAGTGACGCGGTGTTTATTTAACAGAAGATATCGCTGCAACATCACGTGCACATATGACGCAAACTGGGGGCAACCTGGTTGTGTAAACGTTTGTCATGCTGATGAGGACACTGGCAAGAAGGTACCAACAGTTAAACTGTTCATATTGCTCTGGCGACACATGCGGAAAAATATTTACAGAGCAACAACTGCAAGGGCTAAAGCTAATATTAATGAAGGGCTATGTGCGATTTCGCCGGTGTCATCATCTCATGACGTCATTACACCCAGCCGTTGTTTGTTGATGGTAAATATTTATAGAATAACCCACGAGGTACGAGTGATTACGGAAAATATGTCACGAGTGAAATTAATGTTTTAAGTTCCGAGCTTTAGCGAGGAACTTGAAACATTAATTTCACGAGTGACATATTTTCCGTAATCACTCGTACCGAGTGGGTTATTCTATTTATTACCCATATTCATATTAAAGACAAGTTTCAAGAAAAAAAAAATCAACTTTCGCCGATCAAGAATCAGCTGTTTTGTATCAATTCGCGTGTGAAAAAATACTGTCCACGCATTCCAACCGCATTATTCAATTAACGTGTTGTTACGCGTGAAAAAAAATAGTTCTGTTAAAAAATTGTTAAGATCACATTATTGCAGTTATATTTCTGTCCGATTTAGACAGAATAACATTCTGTCCGATTTAGACCTGACATAAAGAAGACAGGTTTCCAAAAAGGTTCATCAGGTTTTTTAATCAAAGCTTGTTTTGACAAGATCTCGTCACTGACAGACAGCCCCCGTCGTGCATCGGCAGATAGGCTACATGCATTTCACATTGAGAAGAGGAAACTCAGAAAACCTGTCAATTGTTTTATGTGTCATTTGACAAAAATGCAAAAACCTATAACAACGACATAGACGGAATGTACAGAAGTCTTGTTTGTTAGAGAAAAGTTACGAAAAGTAGGTAAACTTTGAAAAGTACGATTGCTGTCACAGTGTCGGAATGAATGACCCGACTTGACCCAGATATGAGACAGCCGAAACCAGGAATGACAAGAGAACCAGTTACAGTTTAATCCGGACAACAAGTTTAATTAACATCGTGTGTGATTTGAGACAAGTGTCACTGATGGGAAACATGTGCATGTGGGATTTCAGGAGTATTTGTCAAACGCGGAATGGACACAGTCAGATGACGGGAGTTTGTTGATATTTTGATGTGATTCATAATGGTCGAATACCTGTTGATAGACAAACACGGTATCTGGATATTTGGCGCCAAGCTGCCCGCATTCACGGAGTTCATTTAGTTCAATATCGGACACAGGATCAGCTCACTGGGGTAAGTTTTCCTTTCCTTGTATTTTTAATTATTTTTGTTTTGATTTCAAAACCTCCGAGTTCAGCAAAGTGCATCGATTTTGCAACCAGATGCTGGTAATCATGTCCATGCTACCCTTCATCTCCTTCAAAGTAGACAGTTCGAATTCTGAACTGTCTGATGTGCATGCCAAAATGATATATTTGCAAAAAATAATATTTAGTTGCACCTTTACTGTGTCATTAACCCTCATAGTCATATTGTCAGCGGACGTCAGTCAGCCTGCTTACCGCTCTGCGCCGTACTTTGCAGACGTCGCGGTTACGAAAAACGTACATTGTATAAAAATTGTCACGTCCTTATTTCTTCACACAACGTTACGAAATTGTACAAAATAGTGTATCTTTATGATGTCTTTCGGAAAGTCTAAATGTCGTTGCAGAATTAATTTGTTTTTATTCTCATGCCATCGTTGAAAGTAGGAGTAGTCATATTTTTCGTGTTTTTCTTTATACATTTGTGAACTAAGTTCATGTCAACTTGTCAAGTCTAGACTTTTTCATTGTGTTTTCATTTTCATTGGCAGTTATCGATGTCATCATCGTTCACAAAGGCAAACCTGTCTATACAAAGTCCGGTTTTTGGATTCGGGTGGTCGAAAAATTCATCAAACAGCAAGCCCTCTAACACAGACGCAAACCAGGACTTGGTGGTGATGATCTTGGCGCCCTAGAAACAGTTTCTGACAACATCACAATCTGAATCTTGGAACTTCAATCTGGCCATATGCAGTTTTGACAAGAAAGACATTAAATGTGTTCAGAGGTTGAATTATACGAATAACTTTTCATGTCAGTCAAATCTCCGTCCGCTTTAACGAGGTCACTTACTTTGACAGGTCTCAAATGGCCAGCCATGTTTGTTTACAAACGGGGCCGCGGACGTAGTTTTGGTTTTTACTGTAAAATGAAAATCATGTGAAATAAATGAAAAAAATGATAATGTGAAATCATGTTGTTAATGAAACTATGTGTCTTGTCTTAAAAATCTCGAATCAGTGAGATTGTAGCACGTAAAACATCTGAAGGGAAAGGCTTGGATTTGTGAATGAATGGGATGAGAAAAAAATAGTTCCGTTGTCCAATGAAAATTGATCTTTGTTCCACTGACCAATCAGCTTCGAGAATCACTAATTGCACACTGTGCAAATATCAAAAAGTTATTACACTGCATATTTGAGCCCATATGGGTAATAATAAATCTTACGCTGAGTTGAAGTGACAAGTCGTTTATGTTTTACCCATATTACATTTTAGCAATATCTCTATGCATAACTTGGACTACCTCCATTGTTTAGTTGACCAGGAAGTTAATGCATCCAGTGTTTTCACTGCATCCTTGACTGGCAACATAGGTTGTGATTGTGCAACATATGGTTTCCCACCATATGTAGGTAGGGTTCCACAACCTTCTGAAACTTGGACCGTCTCCATGGCATAGTGGTAGAGGGTCCCGTAGAGCAGACAGTCGGGGGTTCGATCCTTGTTCGCGCCATACCAACAGACGTTATAAGATATTACATGTCGTTACCCTAACTGGGACTCCGCATTAAGGGGCTAAAACAAGGACAGTCTGAGTGGGGTATTCATGTTAAACTGCGGCATGGTATCTCAATGGGCTAGTACTATTAACGTGGCATGAGTCAACACTATTACAAGCAGCCACATTTGTAGCTATCATCACATAAGGGTGTATACTTTGTTTGAAAGGCAGTTTAGTTGTGTGTTCACATGTCCGTATATCACATTATGTCCGAAGTATCTTGAAACGTTACAGCTGTTGTCCTTGCAGGTCGTCTGGAGAGGGATACATACTCGAAATAAACAGATTGGATTTTATGCATGGATCTAGCTTCACTATACCGACGAGTTAACATAAACATGTGTAGATGGATGCCAATCATCTGCGCGTGGACAACCATCTGGTGGACTCGCAGATCCAGTACCCTATCTCACGCGACATGGATCCCCGATCTATATTATGGATCCAGCAACACTCTGGAGGACGACCTGGAACTAGCAACACTCTGGAGGACGACCTGGAACTAGCAACACTCTGGAGGACGACCTGGAACTAGCAACACTCTGGAGGACGACCTGGAACTAGCAACACTCTGGAGGACGACCTGGAACTAGCAACACTCTGGAGGACGACCTAGAAATAGCAACACTCTGGAGGACGACCTGGAACTAGCAACACTCTGGAGGACGACCTGGAATAGCAACACTCTGGAGGACGACCTGGAACTAGCAACACTCTGGAGGACGACCTGGAACTAGCAACACTCTGGAGGACGACCTGGAATTAGCAACACTCTGGAGGACGACCTGGAACTAGCAACACTCTGGAGGACGACCTGGAACTAGCAACACTCTGGAGGACGACCTGGAACTAGCAACACTCTGGGGGACGACCTAGAAATAGCAACACTCTGGAGGACGACCTGGAATAGCAACACTCTGGAGGACGACCTGGAACTAGCAACACTCTGGAGGACGACCTGGAACTAGCAACACTCTGGAGGACGACCTGGAACTAGCAACACTCTGGAGGACGACCTGGAACTAGCAACACTCTGGAGGACGACCTGGAACTAGCAACACTCTGGAGGACGACCTAGAAATAGCAACACTCTGGAGGACGACCTGGAACTAGCAACACTCTGGAGGACGACCTGGAATAGCAACACTCTGGAGGACGACCTGGAACTAGCAACACTCTGGAGGACGACCTGGAACTAGCAACACTCTGGAGGACGACCTGGAATTAGCAACACTCTGGAGGACGACCTGGAACCAGCAACACTCTGGAGGACGACCTGGAACTAGCAACACTCTGGAGCACGACCTGGAACTAGCAACACTCTGGAGGACGACCTGGAATAGCAACACTCTGGAGGACGACCTGGAACTAGCAACACTCTGGAGGACGACCTGGAATAGCAACACTCTGGAGGACGACCTGGAACTAGCAACACTCTGGAGGACGACCTGGAACTAGCAACACTCTGGAGGACGACCTGGAACTAGCAACACTCTGGAGGACGACCTGGAACAGCAACCTCTCTGAGGACGTGATCGATACAGCAACTTTCCTGACGGCGTCAATGATCCTGCAACCTATCTGAAAACATCATCCATCTACCTACAACTACTGTAGTACAGGGTACAGCCTTACACTTACTTCCACGCCACCCCGACCTCTCTCCCTCTCTCCCCCTCTCTCTTCTCTCGACCCCTCTTTTCTCTCTTCTCTCTCGTTCTTCTCTCTTGTTTCTCTCCTGTCTCTGTCTTCCGCTTTTCTTTCTTTTCTCTTCCTTTCTCTTTTCTCTTTGTTCTCTCTTCTCTCTCTTCTCTCCTCTCTTTTCTCTTTGTTCTCTCTCCTCTCGCTCTTTTCTCTCTTCTCTCGACCCCTCTTTTCTCTCTCTCTCTTCTCTCTCGTGTTTCTCTCTTCCTTTTCTTTGTTCTTTTTCCTCTCTTTTCTCTTTGTTCTCTCTATTCTCTCCTCTCGCTCTTTTCTTTCTCTCTTCTCTCCCCTCTCGCTCTTTTCTCTCTCTCTCTCTCTCTCTCTCTCGCCTCTTTCTCTCTGTGTGTTTAGTGTTCATTTAAATATTAAATGCAAAGACACGGATTCAGATACTTAGTTTATATCAATAAATACAGGTCAACTCAGAGTTTCACATACCGACTATGCCGCACGTACTGCAGTCGCACACCCGTCTCCGCTGACGGCACCCCAGCACACAGCTACCCCAGGCCCCCCACTGGTGAAACTCACAACTCGAGCCACACACCTTCTCCTCCCCCAACCTCCCAAGGCACCCTCCACCTACTCGCAGACACGTCCTCTTGCGGGTCATCCGTCCGTGGGTACACGCTGACCACGCTGACCAGGCCGACCACACATCTGACTCTCGGTCCCGCCACAGATACAGATTAACTTTGGGCAAGAAACTGCAGGGTGTAATTTTATTCCTGTAACACAAAACGTTAAGGGTTTGCCAGTCACCTTTTTTATAATAATCCCTCTATGGTACGACCCAGAATATGTAGAGGGAGTCATTGAAAATGACCAATACAAATTGTTTTGGAATAGGCCCGTATACAGCCCCAGACGTATCCAGGCCAATAAACCTGATCTTGTCCTTTTTGATATATCCAATGAAATATTATAATATACATAATTTATATTATTGAATTTTCTGTCCCTTTTTACACTAATGTGATTGACAAGATTCAGGAAAAACTTCGCTTTCGAAATGTCACGCTTACATCCCATGTACCAAGTTGTCAGACTCCCCATTGTTCTCGGTGCCTTAGGTTCGGTACCTCCCAATCTGTTGACTGACATTGGGAGAGTACCCGGGTTCTCCACCAGGAATACAGAACTTCTGACAATCTGGGTAATGCAGAAGGCTTCAGTGTCTTCTCAGTCTCCGAAAAGTTCTGGGTGGGTTTGAATAGGCAGCGTTTCCCGGGAGAAGACCCATTCGCTGTCTGGGCTGCGTGTAGAAGGGGCCATGGGCCCTGAGCTGATGATGAGCCTGACCAGCCTGACTGTGCCAGGATCACCCGAACACTCTTTGCTGCATTTTTGTTTCAATCTGTACATCATCATCATCATCATCATCATATCATCATCATAATAATAATAATAATAATAATAAGGCATCAGATGCATTTTGGGGAACCCTTTGTATGATGACGAGGAACTGAATAATCTTCACTCACCCTGGTCCTGTGTTCCTGAAGGCGTTAGGCTGAATTCTGCTGATGTTGGTGTTGTCGCAGACCACGCGGGAGAGAGACGCGTGGCGGAGCTCAGTCAGCTGATCTGAAAGGAAGTAAAGAAATACCTAATACACGTTACTACATTTCAGGAGAAGTCAGGATTAGTTTAGTTAACAAAATCATCTGATGTTCACAATGGGTTTACATACCTGGAGTAAACCTGACGACATCATCATTCGTCTCATACCAGAATCTGTCGCCCATTTTCAGCAGTTCAAACTGACGGCCAACAATACAGGAGAATGTGTTCCCTAAGAGACCTCCACCAACTGGGCGTTCAGACACGCCCCCGGAGTTTACAACAACCAGTGTCACAAGGGAAAAAATAATATAAATGCATGATTTTCAACAATTGATTACGCTAAGTACAACTTTAAGATGTGTTATCACTGTCTCTGCTCTTCTCCAGCAGGTGAATCTATGTGCCTTCCCATAACTCCATGCAACCCCTCCCCTGACCCCGTAACCTTACCATATACTATTATTCCCATCGCGACAAAGGAGCACCTCTCCCTTCTTTAGATTATCACGGGATCTCATCAGACCCTTTTTATCTTCACTTCTCATATATACCTGTACAGCATTTGTAGAGCAGCTGCAGCATCATCAGGATGATCCACAAGACCTTCAGGGCTGGTTTTAAAATCTTAAGCTTCTGGGAGTCCACACCACCTCCGCCAAGCATTGTACCCTGGTAGACCATGGTCGCGGCCACGTTGAATGTTTAAAGCCATCAGATCGAGACTGTTACCTTCATCATCTGGGAAGAGGAAGTCTGTAAGCTCAGGGGTGATGTGTCTGTCCACGGAATTGGCCCTATCAACCAGCAGCCCTCTTGTTAGTTCATTTACAGCATCACCAGCGGATGAAAGAATTATGGATGTGTTTCCAAATGAGTCCCTGAGCTTGAGGTCGCGTCCTCTCTTATAACCCTTGTTTCGGCGACTAAAGAAGGATCTTATCATAGAGTGGCCGAAGCGGTAGGCAGCTGTAGCAAAGGCATTGCGAACACTGGCATCAATACTGGGATTGTAAATATTAACAGGACCAGTCGATGGACGGAGCCCAAACTTGGTGAGAAACTTGGGTGAGAGGACGAGGGGAAGGAAGTCGGCGTAGGAGATGTGCTGTATCATGGCTCCCAGAATCCTCCTGGTTTCCTGGAACAGCCGCTCATCATTCCAGTGTGGGTTGATATGTGCAAGCCCCCTGGCCACTCTGTTGTGTTCCCGCAGCCAGATGGTGTGCATACTTGTCAGAGACATGTGCTCGTCCACTCTCTCGTCACCTGGACACAGACAGTAGAAGACTCTGACGTCTCAATACAATTGGAGTCGGAATGAAAAGAGTCTTTTTGTATGATTTATTTAAGTGAGAATCGTTCATCAAATTATGCCTGGTTGATGGCTGATTAATTGATATTTCTTATGTCCAATCAGTTTTCTTGGATACCTCTTAAAGTTTATCTCTAGATTTATATACAAGTAAAGAAATCGTGTGACAGAATTACTTTGTTGAGAATAAGTGAATGGTCAAAACATAACAGATGATGTATCTCGAACATAACTTAGAACATAATGTTACCATCATATCAGTTGAACTAATATATTTTCATCTTGTATTTCTCTCGTCAACTCTGCACCTCTGCAGGGATTCACTGTGTCGAGTTGCGTCCCTTGGGCACACCAGAAACCTATGATTGTGGGTTCTAATCCCGGTTCGCCCCGATTATGTTTCTAGGTTTGTCAGCACCATACCCGTGCTCGTAGGTTTCACCGAAGTGGTAAACGTCTGAGACCTGCATTACTTAGGGCTTTCCTCCCACATTTAACTGACATGCCGTGATATATCTGGAATACTGTTAGTGTAGGAGTGATTGAGACATCTGCTTCAGCCTCACTCATTAGCAAATGTAACCAGTGATGATATTAGTTTATGATATGCACAGTACGAGATACTTATGGTGTGGTAAAACTGAAAGTCTACACATACCAGCCCGAAAACAAAAGTTTGGTGCCGTGAACGTGATACAGTCTGTCACAGAATTTCTGGGCAGCAGTTCTGGGGTGTCAGATGATGTTCTAAGCAATCCTGAAACACATGTGTAATTACAAACATTGCATGATAGAGGAATGCCTTTGACAATCTTCAAATGGGATATATATGACATAGACGCATTAATATATCTGTTATTAGTCCTTGATATGTCACATATGGTCTCAATGAATTCGAGTCCACTATTTACCTGTGTAGACATTGCCACCCACACAGCCTTTTCAACGTCTTATCATTTAATATGTTCGATAATGCTTCAACAAAGAAAGTGTACAAACCGGGCAACCCGTTCTGACCACCCGACCACACGACCGCCCGACCACCCGACCGCCCGACCGCCCGACCACCCGACCACCAGACCACCAGACCATCAGAGAGTCGTCTGAGGCGCCGCAATTCGCTGTAACAAATTGCGTCCCTTGGGCACGCCAGAAACCTATGATTGTGGTTTCGAATCCCGGTTCGTCCCGATTATGTTTCTAGGTTTGTCTGCACCATACCCTGATCGTGGCTTGCACAAAAGTCGTACATTTCCGAGACCTGCTTAAATTCGTGCTTTCACCCCAATTAAGCTGACACACCGTGATATGACTGGAATAGAGTCCAATGCGGCGTTAAACTCACTCACTCACTCTCATTGTATGGTTGTTATGTGCCATACCTCCCTTGGTATCGCGGAGTTCATGCTGCTCCTCTTCTGTGGAGCCATACACCTGCGACGCATCAATGTAAGCCGTCAGTTGGTTCAGCTGCTCTGCTGGAACTACAAGAAGAAGGAATACATTGTCGACTTTAGCACCTTATAACAAAAATCAGCATATATAAGCTAGCTACGCGAAAAGTCGCAAAGAACAAAGAAGAACGAAGCATGTTTATTTCACGATAAGAGATTGTTTTATCGTTACTTCATTTCTGGGGATTCGAATATGCTTGCAACTCGTGTATACTGAACGACGTTATATTTTGGAGGGAAGTGAGATGTAAAAAAACCGCCAGGGCCCAACGATCGCTTCCCAAAGTGGAAGAACTTTAACAATCGGTAATGGGGAAAAGGTACAGATAATCAACGTGAAATTTGTAAGAATGTGAGGGAAATACTAAACTTAACCCCCCTGTTCATAAAATGGACTTGTCCGACAGTGACGAGGTTCGATTCTGTTCAGGGAATCATTATTATTCAAATACGGGTAAATAGTTTTAAAGGTTGTACATTTTCTTATCATCCTTAAAGGGGCTGTACAAAATGTTGATATGTAAAATGTAAATGTGCCCCTCATGGTTTATCCTCCCTGCAGTGATTTATTTTACGATTTTACGTTTATTTCTTAAATCAGAGTTATCTACTCCCATACTCACATCTCGAATGTCATAACCACATACTTTGCAGACAACATAATTGCACCGATATATTCCAAACTGTCCACTTGTATTTGGGGGTCTTCTCAACAACTTACTCCAACCACAGTGACCGCAACATTAACACCGTCTCCTATGAACTTTATATGTGTGTGTGTGTGTGTGTGTGTGTGTGTGTGTGTGTGTGTGTGTGTGTGTGTGTGTGTGTGTTAGTGTGTGTAGTGTGTATTGTGTGTGTGTTTAAAAAATATAGTTTGCTCTACCCTCATGTGTAGTGTAATAAAGTATAATTTTCCCCATATTTCTTCAGTTGTATAGACCAGATTTTCGTGCTTGTCATAACGCCTTAATACACACAAGGTCTTCGCCGCACAACGACTATTCAGGTGTAATGAAAACGTAGTCATGGGTGACAGGCAACATCAGTAATTTGTGTGTCTGAGTGGGGTGTCCATGTTAACTACAGCATGGTATCTCTGTGGGCTACCTGTATAAGACCAGCATTAGTCCGGGCAAGTGCAAGCACAAACAAAAGTACAACTATACGCACGGACGCACGTACGCACGCACGCGCGCACGCACGCACGCACACACATATACATGGACGTCGCACACATATCATATAAGATGAGACTTCCCAAATACATATATGTAACGTTATACTTACCTATACCACAGTTTTCATTAGCGACTTGCAGTGAACGGACAAAGTTGAGACATGTGCGTCTGAACCTGCGATCTCCTGGAGGAACCTCAATTGGGAAGCATTCATGTCTGGCAGAATGGAGAGGTAAGTGGAGGATTGTGTAGCTGAATGTCTTCGTGAAGCTCTATTGCTTTCATTCTAAAATGTTTTCATTCTTGTTAACAACCATAAACTAACTTGATTTTCTGTGTGACAATATATTGATCGAGTTTGTGAAATATCAACCATGGTTTACGTCTGTTTTACCCTCTGCCTACGTTTACCTGTTGGTGAGGTTGATGGCAGCAGTTGGAACACCCCTTTGGACCTCCTCCTCACAACATACTATGGCGGCTCCATCAGTGCCTGAAACACCAACATAGATTTTAATTGAATGTTTGCAAATTATCACATCACGATCGCCTAACAAGATTCGCATCCCGTGAAGATTCGGGTAGAGAATAGGTCTTCAGCAACCCATGCGTGCCGTAGGAGGCGAATATGCTTTTTGTAAGAGGCGATCGGGATCGGGTGGTCAGACTCACTTAGTTGGTTGATGCATGTCATCGCGTCCCTATTGCGTGATGCTCATGATGTCAATCACTAGATTATATGGTCCAGACTCGGTTATTTACAGACCGCAGTCATACATCTGGAATATTGCTGGAGGCGGCGTAAAACAACAAACAAACAAACACGTAGAAATATAATCTCAACTAACCTCGTCCAATGGCAGTGTTTGCGAAGTCGTGATCCAGAAACTGAGCCCACTGCATGACCATGTGTGTGACGTCACTCCGTGACGTCGCGTCGACGTCAGCAGTATGCAGTGTAGTGCTCACGAGTCGTGGGCTTACCAGAGGCCGGACATCACTTCCCCTAGTTCGCGGTGAAGATACGCCTGAGAAAGACACAAGCCCTAAATATGACCTGACAATCATATTTCCGAATAATGCCACATTGTCTCAAATAATATCCCTATGATGCAAATGATCCGTGGCTAAAGCTATTTGTGTATACACTAGTTTTAGCAGATTTCTTCTATATTATGAAATGGGGTGGGGTATCCTTGTGGTTAAAGCGTTCGCTCGTCACGCCGAAGACCCGGGTTCGATTCCCCACATGGGTACAATGTGTGAAGCCCTTTTCCGATGTCCCTCGCCTTGATATTGCTGGAATATTGCTAAAAGCGGCGTAAAACCCTACTCACACACTGTCAATATCATTAAATGTTTTGAGTGTGTTTCGATTAGGTTTACTGGCTATCCAATGTAATCTTCACATCGACAGTGTTACAGAATCATGTATAGAACTCACCATCGCCATACTGTGGCAGAAGGAACCTCCTCATTGGGATGAAGCTCTTTCCCCAGTCAGGATGCTGGATGTTGTTACAGCTGCCGTCCGCTGACCGGAATATGTCGGTGTTGTTACACACCAAGGAGCTTTTACAGTTGCCACTAACAACGTTGATTGACAGTACTTTCATATTAACGCTCGAGCATCACAACAGTGTTTTCATCTGATATAAAACAATCCTTTAAAGTAAATAAATAATTTGTCGAATTTTGAAAATAGAAAATGCTTTGAGATTCTGTTTGATTCCTCTGCATGGACGCGAGAATATCGCGTTTTGCCTACACTGTCATTGACAACGTGGATGAAGATTGATAGTACTTGTAGGTGTGAAGGTAACGAATCAAAGTTGTTTATATGATCATGAGATGTCATATATTTATTTTCTTAAAAGCGTGCAATAAATCATAAGTGCAGATTACTTTTTTTGTAACTTAAAATTAGATATTTGTAAAAATCTAAAAAGGTGGAACGTCAGTAACCTGAAAACCCAATCAATCATGTCATGCACACCACTCGTCCTTACTCTTTCAACTGCCTATATCCAGGATACTATCAATAGTTTTAAATTACAATTTTCACCTATATCGGATAGTCCTCAGTGCATCAAAGATTGGTTTTAATATCTTTATCACTGGATAATACTGACTATTGTATCAAGTTAAAAGTTAATGCCTTAGGGTATCACGAGAATGAATCCACTTTTGAAGTTGATCTTTGTATTCAACACTTTACAATTAAGAGCTACGATTAATCACATTAACAGATTCCAGATTCCAGACTTTCACACGTTCCAATATGTCATTGGTATTTCAAGGGTTTGTTGCAGCAGCATATTAATATTTTGTTACTGCATTATGCCAAATTAATCATTTCCTCAAAGAAAAACAACTTACACTGGTGTGGATTCGGCCGACTTGTCCAGCGACATCACTGACAGCAGCTTCTCTCTGTATGTTTGGCCAAGTTGGATCGCCTTCGGCTTTGTTGGGGTGAAGGATGCATGTTGTTCTGTTGTTGAGGTCCCTCCGAGTCGGTCAATACCTGCAGTATGGCAGCAACTAAGTTACTTCCAGTGCTTCTGCGGGTGCTGGTAGGACGTCACAATACTCACATGCATCGCCCCGTGGCGAGTTAACAGAGTTAACTGCATATAAGTCCAGTTCCAACCCTTGCCGAACTAGGCTGGTATTCTAGAGTTACATTATGGCTGGACTAACGAGTCTATGCATAGCCCAAGTAAAGTCGCGTAATCAACTACATGAATTTCAACGTGCAGATTTCGGTCGACTGCAGGATTTGCAAAGCATGTGTACCGCCAACTCGGCGTCGACAGGTATTTAGCAAATATTTTCATGTTTTTAATCAAGTGGCTCAAGTGCTTTGATACACTTCGCGGAGTAAGACCCGTTTTATTACAATATAGATCTTGATTATCGATCAGATCGTTTTGACTGGGCGCCGCCATTTTGATTAAAGCAAAATTTATGCAAGTGATATGGGTGATGGAATCTGACTGGTCAGTAGGAGGGACTGTCACATAGAAAGGACATAACTGTAATGACCACTGGTGGCCCAACGTTCGAGCCCGGGAATTCCAGCCTAGTTCAGCATAGGTTTAAACTGGACATTTGTAGTCAGTTAACGCCCTTGCCTCGGAAAGATGACTCATTTGGTATCATAATGTTCAGTTACAATTGCCAATACTTCTCCATATGTGCCTAAATCAAATTCTCGAGGTATATGGGAAATCGTTCGATACTTACTTCATTTTGCAGTTATTTGAAAGTTGCGATAATCGTCCCCGTCATACGATTGTTGTACCATAATATTAAATAAACTGCTGGACAAAAAAATATACACTTGAAAACTGGATTTTACCATAAACTACAGACTGTATCAAAACGTTACTAGGCTGAAAACAGTCGTCCGAAACATAACTATGACACTCGTGTCAAATACATCGACATTGAATGACCATTTCTTGTTTGTTTCATTTCTCGCTACCATCAAACCTGGGTGTATACTTTCTTTTAGCCGGTAGTTTATTTGACCAAGAAATAAACATTCACTTGCATTCATGTTAACTCCTTGTCTTAATATGGCTTCTTGATGACGAGGGCTAAATTTGAGAACATATGTGTATACTCACCTAAGTGTAGGTAGTGCAGGTTTTGTTGTCGTTCAGCCAAAGCCGCCTCAGCGGCAGTGGATTGGACTGCAGCAGTCTGTTTTACTGCCAAGAGAGCAACCACCAGGAGAAGGAACCTTTCCCCCATGTCTGGCGACACAATATTTAGAGTACACGCGGACAGTATCTGAAGGACTTATACATACATGGTCTCTGGAAAACATGGCACCGTTCTATAATGTGAAACCTCATCTGAACCATAACAAATAATGTTTGGAGGTCTGCCGGACACAATTTGACATATTCTACTTCTTTAAAGCAGCAACAGACAACGGGTGTTGTATATAAGATTGTTGACGGATGTTGTATATAGGATGTGTTGAAATGTTGCATATAAGGTGTATTGAAATGTTGTATATGGTGAGTGAGTGAGTTTGATTTTACGCCGCCTTTAGCAATATTCCAGCAATATCACTGCAGGGGACACCAGAAATGGGCTTCACACATTGTATAGGTTGATAGATGAATAGATGGATAGATCATGCGTTGAAATTTATAAAGGATGTGTTGATATGTATATAGGATGTGATGACATGTTGTATATAGGATGTGTTGACATGTATATAGGACGTGTTGGCGGATGTTGTATATAGGATGTGTTGACATGTATGTAGGATGTGTTGGCGGATGTTGTATATAGGATGTGTTGACATGTATGTAGGATGTGTTGGCGGATGTTGTATGTAGGATGTGTTGACATGTATGTAGGATGTGTTGGCGGATGTTGTATGTAGGATGTGTTGACATGTATGTAGGATGTGTTGGCGGATGTTGTATGTAGGATGTGTTGACATGTATGTAGGATGTGTTGGCGGATGTTGTATGTAGGATGTGTTGACATGTATGTAGGATGTGTTGGCGGATGTTGTATGTAGGATGTGTTGACATGTATGTAGGATGTGTTGGCGGATGTTGTATGTAGGATGTGTTGACATGTATGTAGGATGTGTTGGCGGATGTTGTATGTAGGATGTGTTGACATGTATATAGGACGTGTTGGCGGATGTTGCATATATGATGTGTTGGCGGATGTCGTATATAGGATGTGTTTACAGATGTTGCACATAAGATGTGTTAACGGATGTTGTATACAGGATGTGTTGCAATTTAGATAGTATGTGTTGACTGATGTTGTATAAAGTATGTGATTACATGTGATTGCGAGTAACATGGTTCAGACATGTTTTGTGCACATTCATGTTCGACGTTCAAACAACCTGAATGGGTGCTATTCATTTACAGGAGAACAAGACCCAAAATCTCCAATAACATAAAACAATTTGATCTAACCTGGGTTATTTAGATTAGGACAAGATAAGAATCATACTTTACCTTCGTATAATATGCCCCTGTTTGCAGAATTAACCACTCATACAGAGATATATCCTTAAAGGGAACCTTATCTTTTCTACGTGAGGGTCTCTGATTGGCTAATAATTTCTGAATGTCACGTGTGTAATATGACCCATCCTCATACGTCATCGATGATTTATTATCAGCTACTTCTGAGGACAATGCTTGATAATGTGTCAATTGCGAGGAGATGTACGTAAATATACTTAATATATTGTAGATGAAGGTCACAGAATTAAGAGATTAAAAATGTAACATAATTTATGACTATGACGGAGCGATGGGATGGTGTATGCTAGCGGTCGACGTTCGATTCACTAAGTACCTCGCGGCTAAATGTATATTTTAGCTCGTTTGTTTCCTTCATAAAAAAATATCCTAGAGCACCGAAATCACGATGAGTAACCTTGACACCGTTGTTCATAACTTGAATTAAGAGATATATCCTCATTTATGTTAAAGATAGGACCACTTTGTACACCGTAATGAACACGTTAAATATAGGACCACTTTACATATCGTAATGGACATGTTAAACATAGCACCTCTTTGTACATCTTAATGGACATTCTAAATATAGGACCACTTTATACATCGTAATGGACATGTAAAATATAGAAACCACTTTATATATCGTCATTGACATGTTAAATATAGGACCACTTCATACATCGTAATGGACATGTTAAACGTAGGACCACTTTTTACATCGTAATGGACATGTTAAATATAGGACCACTTTATACACCATAATCTACATGTTAACAGAGGAACTCTTTATACATCGTAATGGACATGTTAAATATAGGACCACTTTATAAATCGTAATTGACATGTTAAATATAGGACCACTTCATACATCTTAATGGACATGTTAAACGTAGGACCACTTTATACATCGTAATTGACATGTTAGATATAGGACCACTTGATACATCGTTATTGACATGTTAAATATAGGACCACTTCATACATCGTAATTGACATGTTAAATATAGGACCACTTTATACATCGTAATTGACATGTTAAACAGAGGACCACTTTTTACATCGTAATTGACATGTTAAATACCATGGCCGTTGCCATGATGCGTTTGGGCGATCGGTTTTATTGTCATCTGCTTTGGGGTTTTTGATCATCAAATTCATTTTTCAGGACAAAGTAATGTTAAATTGTAGAAACTTTGAAATAAAATACCCAGTTATATAAAGGACAACTTTTCATGCACTGTTACATGGGGTGACGTTTCTTTTGCGGTTCAGTTTTATTGAAATCGTAATTGACATGTTAAACAGAGGACCACTTTATACATCGTAATGGACATGTTAAATATAGGACAACTATATAAATCGTAATTGACATGCTAAACACAGGACCACTTTATACTGTACATGTTAAATGCTGTACATGTTAAATATAGGACCACTTTGTTCACCGTGGTGCACGTGTTAAACATAGGACCACTTTATACATCGTAATGGACATGTTAAACACAGGACCACTTTATACATCGTGCTGTACATGTTAAATACAGGGGCACATTGCACATCGGGGTGCACGTGTTAAACATAGGACCACTTTATACATCGTAATGGACATGTAAAACATAGCACCACGTTATATATCATTAAGTACACGTTAAACATAGGACCACTGGATGAAAGAATAAATATGAAAAGGGTTTTGTCGCTTTAATACACATTTGCAATCGTGTTATTATAACATACGGTTGTCTGGTAAAGATTATTATTTACATACCGCCGTCATTTAACCGGAATATTGCTGTATATTGCTGCATTTTGCAACAAACAAACAAAATTTTGATTACATCTGCTCTATTCAGGTCGATCTTGAATAAGTTTGTGGATGAGCAGTGCGGGATTGTGGTTCATAGTTCACATTTCTTTGCCAGCGTGGTGGCACGTGGTCAGGTGAAGGTGGTCGGTCTCGGAGAGTAGTTGGATGGGTGACCACGTTAAGCAGCTTGACTCTTGAGAGTTTCTAGGGCTTCGGTCCTGCCCTGCGCCGAAGCACATGTACCACATGTGGTGTCTCCTTGCCACATGTGGCAAGTGACTTTGTTCGAAATGTGCCTCTGTTCACCCATCAGTGAGTGGGTATCCGATAGGATGAGATGGTAATGTGGCTGTTAACCTTCTAGCGCCTCACAGGCAGCTTCCGTTGTATACTCTCCAGGGAGATGAGAATGAAATTCGAGTGCTCACTGATCCACTGACCGGGGTAGTAATAGTGCAGCGCTATGGGCATTCACTTGGTGAATGGAGTCTGGCGCATTATAAATGCAAAAAATTTCAAAAAATTGTTTTATGGGAAAAAAACCAGCTGCGCTTCATGTGCGCTGCCCGGTTACACCTCATGGCGGGAATCAATACGTCACTTAAAAGATATGACGTAAACGGTGACGTCATCCACGTTAGCTTTCTGATTAACGCGCATCTCCACTTGGATAGCCGCCCGCTCCAGATGTGTTTTGCCCTGTCTCATTTTAGCAACTTAAAACCACCTCCTCCCAAGCCTCCTCCTCTCTATCTCGCTATTTGGGTTCCTTTTTCTTAGTCATGTGCGTGTATGCGTCGATTCCCCCACTTTTGTGGCTTATTTCATACAATTTCGGATTGGCGAATTGTATGCTTAGGCGTTTATATATACCTTGTAATAAATCTGTCCGCCTTTTGTGAGGGCATAAACAACATTATAAATGAACTTATTAAAGCAGGTCATGTGTGACAGATATACATGTGTGACTGCACGTTGCATATTATGCATAATTAAGATCTATTTTCGCTTCTACGCAGCCTCTCAAGGAACATAGTTTCATGTTGTCAACCACAATTGTCATTGTCCGACACCCAGGAATAATCGCATCTGTATTCAATATGTCATGAAAAAACATTATTTTACATTTCGTTAATTTAGTGTTGCTTTCCAATTTCATTTTATTCTGCTTTGGATCACGTAGTTTTCACATCAGGCGTGATTCAGGATACCAGCTCTCAGCCCAATATCTCTCAGAGAATTTAAGTTTTGTCTAGCTCTGGACAATGGGCCTAATCGGATTGATAACGGATCATGCCGGAATATACTGTGTTCGATTTCGTGTCAGATACCTGGACCCGGAAGATCCGGGTTAGAATAGGTCTTCAGTAAGCCATACTTGTCGTAACATGTGACTGTGCTTGTCGTAAGAGGCGACTAACAGGATCGGGTGGTCAGGCTCGCTGACTTGGTTGATGCATGTTATCGTATCCCAATTGTGTAGATCGATGCTCATGATATCAATCACTGGATTGTCTGGTCCAGACTGGATTATTTTCAGACTGCCGTCATATAGCTGGAATATTGTTGAGAGCGGCGTTAAAAACAAACAACACCAACTCCAAATACATCGCCATCGTCATCTTTAACAATATCAGCTCATCCATCTTCATTTGTGGGGGGCACGGGTGGCCCAATCGTCTAAGGCGCCGCGATTCGCTGTGTCGAGTTGCGTCCCTTGGGCACGCCAGAAACCTATGATTCTGGGTTCGAATCCCGGTTCGCCCCGATTATGTTTCTAGGTTTGTCAGCACCATACCCGTGCTCGTGGGTTTCACCGAAGTTGAGTTATTTTATTACACAATCGGTTTGTACTGTGTAATATTGAGAAGGAAACCCGAAAATATACATCCCACAGTACATAATATAGCATGGTAAATCACGCATGCTGGAGTAATATATATTACTCCAGCATGCGTGATTCACCATGATTTACCAGTCATGAGGAAGAAGTCTGCACCAATACGTTACTGTTCTTGTCATACAGATAGACTGTTGAGGGAGTTTGCCACACTCTCCAAGTACCATATTATTAAGTTTATTCTTAGAGAGACGAATATATCTTTACTGAACGATATTTGGACATTTTCAATTAATTTGTTGCACTATGTACCCCAAACCTTCAGCTCCGTAACACAAAATCGGAACGACAACACAGTCAAATATTTTCAAGGCATCTTGAAATGATAGGTATCCATTTTTCTTTGATAGTAGTTGATGAATCTGATTGAGTTGTTTGCTTGAGCTGTTAGACTGCTGAGGGTCCTACTCCACGACTTGGGGGTGAAAACTGGACCTAAGTATTTATAAAACATTCACAACTTAAGTACCATTTTTCGAAGCTTTTCAATATTTTATTTAAATTTACTTCAAGAACATTTAATGTTTTTTGTAGCTGTAAAGTACTGTCCGCAACAGACGGCCCATCGTCTGAGTATAATAATGCAAATAGACGTGGTATCGCACTACTAATAAATATGCCTTGACCACCATTTTATTCCATCACTGTGAGTTCATTTAAAAAGATAATAAAAAAGTTTTGGGCTCAAAACCGACATTAAAGGTGAAATAATAAGAAAGACCGTCCTTCATTAGAACACTTTATGATAAGTAAGAGTACCACGATTCTAGTAATCGTAGAAAGTTCCAATTTATTCCCACTTGATTTAAAATTTTAAGAATGGTGTGGTTTACTCTGTCGAAAACTACGAAAAGTCAATAAAGATGCAGTAAAATCTACCCTTGGTCTCCGATATGTAAAACTCAATCTCATTGAAAGCAGATCTCAGTTCTCGCTGCCGCTAAACAAAGATCTGAGGACATCCAATTACAGGGTCACGTCAGACCGACCTTTCGCGAACTCTGACCGACCAATGGAATTACTGACGACATTAGCCGACATTAGCCAATCAGAAGTCAGCTTTCTCGTGCTTTACGGCACTAACTGCAAATTGGCGACTACGCTTCGAAACATATTTTGACAAATTCTCGCTTAAAAATTTAAAAACCTGAACAAAAGAACATTCTCGAATGGCTAATATATGGTCTGTATTGTATAGATTCAGTCGTTAAGCAAGTAACTATCGTTCGGAATACCCCGTTTTAAAGTTTTCGAGGCTGCATAATTAGAAATCACATTTCGACTGTCACTTTCATGATCTGGTAAGCGACGCTCTGATTGGTCGGATGAAAGGTCGTTCTGACGTGACCCCTAATGGGATGTCCTCAGATCTTTGTCTAGCGGTAGCGAGAACTAAGATCTGATTTTAATGAGATTGTGTAAAACTATACAGATGCATGGAGTAAATATTTGGTCTGTGTTGGATTATGCTGGTCTAAAACCTGTTTGTGGTTCACTTAAGATATTGATATTGTCACACCAGGACTGGAGGCGTCTGTCCAGAATGGAAGCCAATACCTTACATAAAGTGTCATTCCCCTGTAATTATCTGGTTCAACCTTATTACTTCCCTTGAAGTTGGGACAGATTATGCTCTTTCCATACTCCTCTTTAAAAACTACAATGTGAAGGTGAGTGAGTGAGTGAGTTGGGTTTTACGCCGCTTTTAACAGTATTCCAGTTATATCACGTATGGTGCTGACAAACCTAGAAACATAATCGGGGCGAACCGGGATTCGAACCCACAATCATAGGTTTCTGGTGTGCCCAAGGGACGCAACTCTGCACAGCGAATCGCGGCGCCTTAGACGACTGGGCCACCCGTGCCCCCTACAATGTGAAGGATTCTGTTGAACAATTTGGTTCCAAACAAAGATGCTCTAGACGGAAAAGGGAGCACACGAGAGCTCCACTTTCTATTTGCAAGTCATTTACTCAAACCTGTTGGAACTCGTTTTTGTTTTCTCAAATAATCTGACGTACTCAGACTTGTTTTTCTTCTACCTTCTTAGAAAACTAAACGAAACTTCAAAAACTATTTTAACATATAGATGCTGATTTTTCTCATGGTGTTTTCAAGAAACACATGTGCGGGCTATATGCGGCTTTCCTTGCCTCACCAAAACAAATTTATTTAAGTCCTTGAATGGCAGTGAGTGTTTATCTCCTTTACCCGAAAAGCTCTATTGAGCACTAGCTTTGAAATTCGGCGTATGTTATTTAGGCAGCCAGGAAGACACATGTCAGGTTGGAATTCAAGCCTGGAACTCAGTCCTCTACTCCCGTCAGGCTCTGTTGCAACAGATTGTTCAAGAAGAATAAATACCAGGCTTCTATAAAGTATGACTTTGTGAAATAATGTTTCAAAATTGCATTGAGTTCGAACAGGGAAACAGATGATGCCAAATAAGTACATACATTTTCCATATTGTTTGGTATTATATAAAAACAAATTGTTATCTATGTGTGGTGATTCCTCAGGGTGCAAAGTTCAGCACAGTATTGTTTCACGTTTGTCATGTTTCTATATTGTTAAAAATGTTTGTTGTCACATATAGAATACCTAACCACGTTCACACCTTACATATTTAGTTTACTAGTAACTGTTGTTTTTTGCTTCATTTCAATTACAAGGTTTTTAAGCGTTTCATCATAATTTTATGCCGTCCATGCTCCTTATCATAAAGGGAGCGAATGAAACCTCTGCTATTCTTAAAGCCCCCAGAAAACCATTGTGATAAGGGATAATATCTTATGCCAAAAAAATATTGTCCAGTAATTGATACCGCTCAACATGACTTAGTCCTTTTGGGCACGTGTCACATATACAATGAAACAGAAGGTTGCATTTTAATGAAAATGTCACTAATTCAAACCATTCTGATTTTTGTTTGTATTTTCACATTACCTTCCTTACATTTCCGTCCTATGAACAAAACATTTTCTGAAAATAAAGCTGCTTCCTTTTTGTTTTCTTCTACAGTAGTTCGTTGTATGTAATGTATGATTCTTACCATTGTATATGGTGCTTTACGGTAATTTAGTTTACTTAATATATTCATATAATCAACAGATTGGTCTGTAATTTTGCAATTCGTTCACTAAATTGGTGTAATATTTTCCTTTGAAAATGTTTGCATGATATATTCACAATGAGGTGAGGTGAGGTGAAATTTGGTTTAACGTCGCGTCCAAGATTATTGCACTTATATAGCGACGTGCATGTACGTGTGTGTGTGTGTGTGTGGCTGCTTGTACTAGTCCGGACTGATGCCGATTTATAGTGCTAGCCCACTGAGATACCATGCCGTAGTTTAACATGAATACCCCTCTCAGACACAGTATACTGACTCCGAGCCGACCAGTCCTTGTTTTAGCCCCTTAATGCCGAGCGCCAGACAAGGTAACACCAAGTACCATCTTTTAACGTCTTTTGGTATGACGCGGTCGGGGATCGAACCCCGAACCTTCCGCTCTCCGGGCGGACGCTCTACCACAAGACCATGGAGGCGGTCTATATTCACAATGGTGGGTAGAACATAGTCAACATTCTTCTAAACATACTTTAAATGTAAACCGGAAGTAATCACACCACAAACCTTGATCGCCAAACTGAATAGTAAAAACCGTATCAAACTATCACACAACAAAAATTCTAATACCAATAGATTTTAGTACTTAACACCATTCCTCTCGTACCATTGCTATGCGTACTATATTTGTATTTGACATTATTCGGAGGAAACATTTGCTGTACTGCATCAATGTCTACTTGTATCTATTTGTACCAAGCAATTATGACCGCATCGATATTTCCGCGTTATCTCTCTTAGACCAACCAGAATGGTTTTACGCCGTTTTGGGCAATATTCTAGCAAAATCACGGCAGGGGACACCTGAAATGGACTTCACACATTGTACCCATGTAGAGATTATGTACAAATAGTTGCTTCATATCTGTACCAGGATTGTTTTATTCATATATTATTCAATTTGTAGATATATTATTCTCCAAGATATGGTTGATGTAAGTCTCCTACAATCCATCAGGGACTTTAGGACATGATTGGTTTCCCTGCAAATCACATATTTATGCAAGTGCATACAGAATTAACAACAAACTATTTGTATATCCTAGAATTCACAAATCCCTCTTCGAATAACTCACTATCCCACATTCACACTTTTTGCCTTCATTCAAACTACCCTTACATAACCTTTTTCACATATGTTTTGTTATCAATAAACCGAGGGAGAAAAGAAAGTACCCCGAGTATGTTTTTTTTGTATTTGAACATTGAATTTTTTTTGGTGTTAAATTTGATTATGTCTATTGAACCCCTCTCCTGCAACAGTTTGTAAATAGTAGCTGTGGCTGGGTAATTTTGTGTAAAGATTACTTAGTTCAGTGAAGACTCAGCTAAGAAAGGAATTTGCAACCACATGATCCCTACAATGGTTGAAATGTTGTAAATTTGTGCCGAAAAAAGCCTAACATTGATTTTTAAAGATAAATGCTAAGGTACACATCAGCAGTTGTGTTTTATGTGAATTATCTAAGTACAGTTATTTTTTAAAACATAATAGCGCGGACTTAAGATATTTGGAAACTGAAAATACAACATATGATAAAATCAACTGAGAGGTATAGATTATTTTGCCCCTCAGTTTATTGCAAGGCGCCATGCGCCGTGCTTTATTTGTTTTTGGTTTGAGAACGCTACATGAGGATGAGTAATATTTGTAAAGATGTAAACACGCTTTTAAAAGCAACGTTATCTCTGTCTCAAAATATGTATAATGCTATGCGGGCATACGTGATACATAATTATGAAAATATTTTGAAAACTGTACATTAAAACGCTAAACACGTTTGTGTTAGTCGGTACACTTTTTAGAGGGAGCTTCCCTCTGTCCTAGACTGGTTTGCCTGCCTTAGAGCCCTTGCGCATCTCGCCTGCATCCGCTAAGAGGCAAAGAGCAGGGTACCAGTCTATCTCTATCCGACCTATTTCCCCGTACAGCATTTTGCTGCGGTGAAACGTCGACCCATGTCCGTGTAGCGGATCTGCCTGTCGAGAGGTCTGGGATAGGCCTGCAGCATATCGCTTTGCAGGAAACGTTGACCGCTTTCAGTGTAGCGAGGTATGCCTGTCAAGGTGTACGGGGACTGGCCTAAAACATATCGCTATCCAGGAAACGTTGACCGCTTTCAGTGTAGCGAGGTCTGCCTGTCAAGGGGTACGGGGACTGGCCTAAAAGATATCGCTATGCAGGAAACGTTGACCACTTTCAGTGTAGCGAGGTCTGCTTGTCAAGGAGTACGGTGACTGACCTAAACATATCACAGTGCAGGAAACGTTCTTGTGTAGCGCGTAATTAGCACTTTTGGACAGCGTGAATAATTGTCAATAATTGAATAACTTTACCACCATAAATATATCAATGTCAACAATTTCATGCATACCAATATGATTGTGTCAACTTAATACCCCTTGTCCTTCAAAACAATAACAAATGATTCAGGAAGTTTCAGCATTGTTGTGAAAACATATTACTAGTTTTGGTTTTATTATGTGTCTTTTCTACTTATATATTACTTAAATATTTATGTGCGCTTTATGTATCTTGTACAGACTAAATATAACAAATCGAGTTCAAGTATGCTCTGCTTTATTTGATCAAGAAGCTGAGTGAGAACATGTCTCAGTTCCAGTGTTTAAAGATGCCATACATTCTTTTACACCCTATTGTGTGCTTGAAGATGGTGAACCGATCACACTCTTTTGACTGGAAGAGGTCCCCGTAGCGGCACCTTCTACAGGTGCACACGCGTGTTCTGTAGCGACACCCCTGCACACAGTGACCCCAGGACGCCCAATGCCCAAACGTACACCCCGAGTTACACGCCTTCTTCTCCCTGGACGCCCCGGGACATCCACGACTCTTCCGCTGACATCTCCTAGTGCGTGTCCTCTTTCCGAGGTAGCAGCTTGACCACCTTGACCAGTGGGACCATATTCCTTTCTTCGAGTCCCGCCAAGCCCTCAAGTCCACTGCTGGCAGCTTTCTGCAAAGTCTCATTTTGTTCCTGTAACACGGGATAAATTGTTTAAAATCGGTATATCATTTCGTGTGGAATAGGTGAGGTGAAGGTGAAATGGGGTTTAACGTCGCGTCCAAGATTTATAGAGCGACGTGCATGCACGTGTCTGTGTGGTTGCTTGTACTAGTCAGACTGATGCCGATTTACAGAGATACCATGCCGCAGTTGAACAAGAATAGACACAGTATACTGACTCCGAGCCGACAAGTCCTTGTTTTAGCCCCCTAATGCCCAGCGCTAGGCAGAGTAACAACAAGTACCATATATTTAGTCTTTCGGTATGTTGCGGCCGGGCTTTCCAGGTGGACGCTCTACCACTAGACCACGGAGGCGGCCATAGTGGGAAAACATATGTGAAGGTGAATCTGGCCGAGGATCGAATCCCGGACCTTCCGCTTTCCGGGTGGACGCTCTACCACTAGACCACGGAGGCGGTTCTACTGGGGAATACATGTGTGAAGGTGTATGTTAGATATTAAAGTTTCTATTAAAGTCTGATTCTGTTAATTCTGTTAATGTAACATTAAGAGAATAACCAACGAGCTTCGAGGATTTACGGATTAATTGTCCCAAGGGATTGTAAGCCTGAGTCGACCATTTTATGTTCTCGACAGGGTTGGGGTGGGGTTTGAATGGGGATTAGATCAAACATATTCAGCAACAGCTGCAAAACCAGATCTTTTTTAATTAGTGAGTGAGTATGGTTTTACGCCGCTTTTAACAATATTCCAGCAATATCACGACAGGGGACACCACAAATGGGCTTCACACATCGTACCCATGTCGGGAATTGAAACCGGGTCTTCGGCGTGACGAGCAAATTTAACCACTAACCACTAGGTTACCGACCGCCCCCTTTTTTAATTAAACCTATGAGCCTGAAAATATTTTTTTAAGAAGAACCCCTTGCAACAATGTATTTTTTGTGCCTGTTAAGTCCGCCTGACCTGTCAGAATTGATTTTAAGCAACCCATGCTTGTCGTAAAAGGCGACTGACGGGATCGGATGGTGGTCAGGTTCGTTGATTGGGTGAAGTCATCGTATCTCATTTGCGTAGATCGATGCTCATGATTTAGAGACAGCCGTGATATAGTTGGAATATGGCTAATATGAATATGGCGGCGTTAAACAAACCAATACAATCACTTTGGAACAGTGCCTTTTTCTGGTCCCCGCCGTGATATTGATGAAATATTGCTAACCTAATTACTCACTCACTAACTCACAGCCGTTGCGTCTCAATCTCTTTTATCAAGTGAAAGTGTTTTTTTAAGGCAGAGATATCACGGCGACCTGTCAATAATTTAATCGGGATCAGGCAAACCAGCGACAGTGCATGAGCACCGATCAACGCCATCAGGGCAGACAACACATGCAATCAACCAAGTCTCATAACCTGACCAAATGATCCATTTATCCGACAATCATATGTTGTTGAGGACCACTTCTACCCCGGAATTCTTTTTAGAGGTACATTCAAATCATTTCATTTAACGCCAACTGGAATCTGTTTCAGCAGATAATCTATACTGATTATTCCCTAGCGTTGACAATTTGTATTTACTAAATACAGGTAGAGGTACATTAGTTGTGGCTGTAGATTATCAGCATCTGTATCTTGTAAGTTTAAGTGTCTGTATGTGTTTTAGTTCAGTATTGTTATATGGCAATATAGTTAGTTAGTGTATTTGTAATGATTGTCAGTGGCAGCAAAAGATTGAAGCGCTTGTAAAATGTCGAGTACTGACGGCGGCACGGAGTGAGTGGAATATAGAGTTACCGCCCCTGGTTTACCAATATGTTAGGTTTGATCTTTCAAGAAGTTTCGGACTGTATCTAGAAGGCTGTAATAGAGCGTTCGAGACCCTTTTCGGCCTCAGCTGCATGTATGTCTTATCTATTTGCCAAGTGTGGATTGGATACCTATCTGAAAACACTGAATTCCCGCCAGCTTCAAACACTATTCCGTTTTCCAGAATGGACACAGGTCTGTCACAGTGACCAAACATATTATGGGGCTTGTTAGTTATTGCGGCTGTGTATATTGTAGTGTGAGTGAGTGAGTTTGGTTTAACGCTGCTTTTAACAGTATTCCAGTTAAATCGCGGCGTGTCAGCATAATGTGGGAGGAAAGCCCGAAGTGATGCAGGTCTCAGACGTTTAACACTTCGTTGAAATCCGAGGGCACGGGTATGGTGCTGACAAACCTAGAAACATAATCGGGGCGAACCGGGATTCGAACCCACAATCATAGGTTTCTGGCGAATCGCGGCGCCTTAGACGACTGGGCCATCCGTGCCCCCGTGTTTATTGTAAACCTACAACTGTGTGTTTCAACATTTGTATGGATTACTAAGTGATTCAGTGTGGTCATTTGCTGATTTCCCAATTTATTTTTTTACGTAACGATTTCTTGGTCAACTTTAGTGCTTCAGTTTGAAAGTAACCTCGTAGCAGTATTTACAACCATTGTACACACCCGTTTCCTATTTTTCTAAAGGCGTTAGGCTGGATCTTGTAGGTGTCGGTGTTGTCGCAGACCACACGGGAGAGAGACGAGGCACGGAGTTCAGACAGCTGTCCTGATGGGAGAGGAAACACACATTAGCAGGTGAGGTGAGGTGAAATGGGGTTTAACGTCGCGTCCAAGATTATTGCACTTATATAGCGACGTGCATGTACGTGTGTGTGTTTGTGTGGCTGCTTGTACTAGTCCGGACTGATGCCGATTTATAGTGCTAGCCCACTGAGATACCATGCCGCAGTTTAACATGAATACCCCTCTCAGACACAGTATACTGACTCCGAGCCGACCAGTCCTTGTTTTAGCTCTTTAATGCCGAGCGCCAGACAAGGTAACACCAAGTACCATCTTTTAACGTCTTTTGGTATGACGCGGTCGGGGATCGACCTTCCGCTCTCCGGGCGGACGCTCTACCACTAGACCACGGAGGCGGTCACACATTAGCAAGCAACACTACCTAGATCTTGGTGTCCGCCGAAGTGACATGACTTTCGCAGATTTCAAAGGGCGTCATGTGACACTTGTTCAAAAGATGTGTGATCAAGACCCAAAAGGTTCTATGGTAGTCCTGTGGATGAATGTCCGATGTATGTCCATATTTTGGCATCTTGCATCATTATGTTTGGACATCGGAATTGCCTTTACATGTGACGGGTGCCACCGGTGGGACAGGATACGCTCACCAATTCGCGAACACCTGGTATCATCGGTATATGATGGTGATTTATAAACACATGCTCATGATACAGCCCATGATATAGCCTTATTATTATGGAAACGGATTTGTCTCTTTTATCAAACATGGATTATAAAGGCGTGAAACTCCCACTCACTCAAATGCATAGGATAAGTTGAACTATTGATATAATCCGACATAAACATATGCAACCAACCATGTCGGATTAATGGGACTTGACTGTATCATGAAATACTCGTCTGATGTTCACAGGGGGCTACATACCTCGGGTAAACCTGACGACATCATTATTCGTCTCATACCAGAATCTGTCGCCCACTTTCAGCAGTTCAAACTGACGGCCAACAATACAGGAGAACGTGTTCCCTAGGAGACCTCCACCAACTGGGCGTTCAGACACGCCCCCGGAGAACAGGTCGATGTCTTCAGGAGATCTATAAGTATTAAATTTAAAGGGCATTTATAATTAACACTGACAGCATTTAATACAGCCTTGACGAATGTCATACAGACAAAAACTGTTTATCTCTTCTATAGTGCCCACAGTCCAATCTCATCTGATTGATAAGCTAGTACCTTAAAAACGGACAAAGGCAGCCTCTTAAATCCTGACCTAAACTCTACACACCACCGCTCCCATTCCGAGTTTGATCAAGTCTCTTATCGCTATTATCTACTTTGGATTATCCTTGATCTCTCCCTGTATCAGACTTCTATCTGCTTTCAACGTACCTATACACCAACTCTAGAGCAGCTGCAGCATCATCAGGATGATCCACAAGACCTCCACGTTTTGTTTTAAAATCTTTAGCTTCTGGGAGCCCACACCATCTCCGCCAAGCATTGTACCCTGGTAGGCCATGGTCGCGGCCACGTTGAATGTTTAAAGCCATCAAATCGAGACTGTTACCTTCATCATCTGGGAAGAGGAAGTCTGTAACTTCAGGGGTGATGTGTCTGTCAACGGAATTGGCCCTATCGACCAGCAGCCCTCTTGTTAGCTCGTTTACAGCATCACCAGCGGATGAAAGAATAATGGATGTGTTTCCAAATGAGTCTCTAAGTCGGAGATCTTTTCCACCCCTAAATCTCCTGTTTGGACGACTAAAGAAGGATCTTATCATAGAGTGGCCGAAGCGGTAGGCAGCTGTAGCAAAGGCATTGCGAACACTGGCATCAATACTGGGATTGTAAATATTAACAGGACCAGTCGATGGTCGGAGACGAAACTTGTTGAGAAACTTGGGTGAGAGGACGAGGGGAAGGAAGTCGGCGTAGGAGATGTGCTGTATCATGGCTCCCAGAATCCTCCTGGTTTCCTGGAACAGCCGCTCATCATCCCAGTGTGGGTTGATACGTGCAAGCCTCCTGGCCACTCTGTTGTGTTCCCGCAGCCAGATGGTGTGCATACTTGTCAGAGACATGTGCTCGTCCACTCTCTCGTCACCTGTACATAAATGATAAAAGGTATCAGTTACGCTTCTCTACAGCCATTGAAGAACCAGCTTATACTCAAATCCGGTAGCAGGCAACCAATGATCTGTTCAAATTGATACCTGTACAATTAATGGGATGCTGACAGTCTGTCCAGACACGAACTTGTGTAATACGGACATGGTTCTGAACCTGGTCGAGGGTACTGGCTTTATTAGTGAAGGTAATATATTATTATAATAGTAATAGTATGTTATACTCACTTTATAATGGCAGTATACAGTTTTACTCGCTAATGAAGATATCTTGGTGAACAGAACACATATGAATCACTACTGTAGATCAATCAATAATGCGTCTGATGGAAGCTGAGTAATTAAGATGGACCCGATGCAGAACTTTGTATACATTGAATACACATTTATCACCTGACCAAGTTTCTAAATAATACTGCTGTCTCACCTAGACACGTCAGTGTCTACTGACTTCAGTGTAACCAGATTCCACTACACTTCTACCCAAAAGCCCTTCATGAATAAACAATTACATACCTGCCCTGAAACAAAAGTTGGGTCCAGTGAACGTGATGCAATCCTTAACAGGGTTTCTAGGTAACAGTTCTGGCCTCATAAATGATGTTCTTAGCAATCCTGAAATACGGTAAAAGTAGAAAAAACATGTCCATATTAGTATTTGCAAACTGGTAAATGATGAACGCTTCAGTTCATGTACTTTTCCCATGTACTTTTTCAAACACTAATTAGCTCATAAGTTAGATGCTTTAAACTATTGAAAGCAAACTGTCTCGTCAGTCTATAATGTTTACATTTCACAACTTTTGGGGGTACAATTGACATTAGAAAGAGCGTCATATGGCTCTTGCTCAAAAGTTGCTTAATCAATTTTACAGTTTTCCAAAATAATTATGTTGTGGTCATTTCCAGTTAAGATGCACCAGTCATCAAAATATTGACCAAGACGATACCCGAATTACTCTTGTACCATATGTTCTCTTGTGTATCCAGGTTAACGAATGACTTGCTTTTGCATTTGTTTGTTATGGGTGCAACTGGGTATCATCTCTATTTGATAGCGATTCATAGCAATTCATAAGCACAATCGACATATACCAGAGATTTCCTATTATCATTAAAATGGTTTTGTCCCTTTTATTTCCAATAATAGTACAATGGGAGAATTTGTGTAGCACTTCATGTATGTATATGTGTCATACCTCCCGTGTGAGCCCTGAGTTCGTCCTGCTCCTCTTGTGTCGAGCCATACACCTGGGATGCATCCACATAGGCTGTCAGCTGGTTCAGCTGCTCTGCTGGGGCTACAAGGAGATGACATACATTAACTCTGTTTGACTGTACAATACTACGGATACCAAGCCACAATAATCATAAATCTGAAGTCACCCTTCTACTATCTAACTGACATCAATAATAACTGTGACCCGCTAGGAGAAAGAGTCCTGGGATCCAATTGTGCTGTAATGTCACGAAAGAAAATATTTTGACGTAAACTAGCTTCCATGGAAATCACCACGTGTGCCGGCTGTACAAACATCTCAAGTTTTCTCTCGTCCTTTCATACTGTACTTAGTGAGTGGGTGAGTATGGTTTTACGCTTTTAGCAATATTCTAGCAATATCACGGCGGGGGAACCAGAAATGGGCTTCACACATTGTACCCGTGTCGGGAATAGAACCCGGGTCTTCGGCGTGACGAGCGAACGCTCTAACCACTAGGCTACCCGACCGCTCCTTTTCATACTGTGACAAAAAAAAAGATTTCATAGAATTTCAGCATATATGTCTCCTTTCGATTAATCAGATTTTATAAACTAATGATCAAAAGAATGTATACACCAACATATCATATACACCTGCTTATGACCAGACAAAGTGAAAATGTACACTTTACATATCTTTTGAAGTACATTCATTTGTGGTACAAGCCTAAAGACAATTTCACGGCACGTGGGATGGATTAACAAAAGGCAATCAAACACATCTGGGGTCACAACTGTCTTATCTTAAAAAACAGATGATGAAAAACTGATAACAAAGCTGAACGCATCCATAGCACCTCGATAATGGCATCAGTATCTAGTGTGACGTCCTCACGACCGGGCGTATAGACAGGCTTTGACACCCTGATGCCATCCGGTATGTGGTCCAACTCTTCCCATGACGTATGTTGTTGAGCAGGTTTAGAGGTTGTCATATCTGTCGCCCAAGATGATCCCATAGATGTTCTGTCGGTGAGCGTGACGGCCAAGGTAACACGGGTACGTTCTTGATGTTAAAAGTCCTGGAATATTTCGAGCAGTGTTGGGCCTGACATGCGCTGTTTGAACAGAAACCCTTGTGACTGTCTTCTGAGAAGGGACAGAACAACTAGTTACAGAATGAAATCCCCACAACGTTTAGCTTTCCAATTTCCATCGATAATGACAAGACGTCTTCCTTGCAGCTCCACACTAGGACTCCCAAGCCCCCAAAAGGGTGAACGTCTTTGATGCATCCTTGAGACAATCCTTCACCTTTCCTTCGATACACCAGCATCCGACCATCAGGATGGAACATATTAAATCTGCTCTTGTCGCTGAACAGTACTTATCACACAAACAACTTGTATTTTAATTCATAGTAAAATCATCCTGACGAATGTTGTCACTGGAAACAAAATAACTTATACCGTATTCGACGTAATAAGCGCCCAGGGTGCTCTCAAAATTGGGAATAGGGGGCTCTTATTAGAATATTATTTTGGTGGAAAAAACAGAGTTGAAAGATAAATTTTGTGATTTAAGCTGACAAACTGAAATGTTTATGTACGACAGATATATTTTTCGAGAATTAAACTGACCATAATTAAGGGTGCATATAACACACGAGTGTGTATTATACGCGAATAAATAAGTCTTGTGTACATTGATCAGTTGGAAGGGGTGCTAATTGGGATTTATACTTGCCAATATATTAACAAATATCGCCCTGGGAGCTTATTGGAGCGGGGCGGTTATTACGTCGAATACGGTAAGTCTGATTTTCTTTCCCACAGATAGTCACGACGCTGTCGTGTGACCTAGATTCAATGTCACCCAGGTTTATTATTATTTAGTCAAATTATATTTCAACCGAAGATAGACAGACAACACTGTAAATAAACCTGTTAAATTAGTATTGGTATTAGTATTAGTAAATTTAAGTTAGCTAGGTATTTTCAATGCAACAGGGAGCACCAACATTTTCATGACCTTGAGGCGGTTTCCGTTGGCGCTACCCGCGGTAAAGAATATGTCGAGTCAGCTATCACCAGCTTGCCACACACTGTTGTCAGTTAAACTTGTGCGAAGAGGACGAGGAATTGCAAGAATATATTGAAGATCGGAATCCAGTGGACGAATCAATTATTTCGGATGACATTTCCAGTGAGTGTGATGGCAACGATGACAGTTGCGGTGCGGTGTGGACGGAACAGCCGCACACAGACAAGTCAGCAGAGGATAAAAAGTCAGTGAAAGTTTCGAGCAGATGGGTGTGGGTGTAAATGTAACTGTATTCAATGGAAACTACAGGCATTTACTGCAAAATAAATTTTGATCCACACTAAATTATTCATATTGCTTATTGTAATGTTCTAGCCTGTTATCAGCACCTACCTATGAACCTACAACTCTCCCACCACCCATGAATCTCTAAACCTATAACTCTCCAACACCCATGAATATCTGAACGTATTACACTCCCATCTCCCATGGATCTCTGAACCTATAACTCTCCCACCACCCATGAATCTCTAAACCTATAACTCTCCCACCACCCATGAATCTCTAAACCTATAACTCTCCACCACCCATGAATATCTGAACGTATTACACTCCCATCTCCCATGGATCTCTGAGCCTATAACTATCCCAACACCCATGAATCTCTGAACCTATAACTCTCCACCACCCATGAATCTCTGAACCTATAACTCTCCCACCACCTATGGATCTCTGAACCTATTACCCCACCCACCACCCATGAATCCCTGAACCTATAACTATCTTACCACCCACGAATCTCTGAACCTATAACTCTCCCACCACCCATGAATCTCTAAACCTATAACTCTCCACCACCCATGAATATCTGAACGTATTACACTCCCATCTCCCATGGATCTCTGAGCCTATAACTATCCCAACACCCATGAATCTCTGAACCTATAACTCTCCACCACCCATGAATCTCTGAACCTATAACTCTCCCACCACCTATGGATCTCTGAACCTATTACCCCACCCACCACCCATGAATCCCTGAACCTATAACTATCTTACCACCCACGAATCTCTGAACCTACAACTCTCCCACCACCCATGAATCTCTGAACCTAAAACTCCCCCACCACCCACGAATCTCTGAACCTACAACTCTCCACCACCCATGAATCTCTGAACCTAAAACTCTCCCATCACCCATGGATCTCTGAACCTATAACTCTCCCACCCCCTATGCATCTCTGAACCTATTAGCCCACCCACCACCCATGAATCCCTGAACCTATAACTATCTTACCACCCACGAATCTCTGAACCTACAACTCTCCCACCACCCATGAATCTCTGAACCTATAACTCTCCCACCACCCATGAATCTCTAAACCTATAACTCTCCACCACCCATGAATCTCTAAACCTACAACTCTCCACCACCCATGAATCTCTGAACCTAAAACTCCCCCACCACCCACGAATCTCTGAACCTATAACTCCCCCACCACCCACGAATCTCTGAACCTACAACTCTCCCACCACCCATGAATCCCTGAACCTAAAACTCCCCCACCACCCATGAATCTCTGAACCTATAACTCTCCAACACCCATGAATCTCTGAACCTATAACTCTCCCACCACCCATGAATCTCTGAACCTAAAACTCCCCCACCACCCACGAATCTCTGAACCTATAACTCTCCACCACCCATGAATCTCTGAACTTATAACTCTCCCACCTCCCATGAATCCCTGAACCTATAACTATCATACCACCCATGAATCTCTGAACTTATAACTTTCCCACCTCCCATGAATCCCTGAACCTATAACTATCATACCACCCATGGATCTCTGAACCTAAAATTCTCCCACCTCTGACACTGTGATTGTATTACACTCCCACCACCTATGGTACTCTGAGCGAATCACATTCCCACCTCCCATGACGCTCTGCATTTACTACGCTACCACCTCACATGTCGTTGCTGAACCTTTTACGTTTAATCACTTACAACCATAACCAATAACACTTGAACCTAAAACTTGAACCTCCCACCTCCCGTGAATATCTGAACCTATCACTCGACCGCCTATGACCCTCTGAATGTAGCTCCCATAACACTCTGAGCATAACACCCATGACACTCTGAGCGTAACACCCATGACACTCTGAACGTAACACAATAACAATCTGAACTTAATACATGACTCTCTGAACGTAGCACCCATAACACTCTGAGCGTACAGCCATGACACTCTGAACGTAACACCATAACAATCTGAACTTAATACATGACTCTCTGAACGTAGCACCCATAACACTCTGAGCGTAACACCCATGACACTCTGAACGTAACACCATAACAATCTGAACGTACTACATGACTCTCTGAACGTAGCACCCATAACACTCTGAGAGTAACACCCATAACACTCTTAACGTAACACCCATGACTCCATAACAATCTGAACGTAATACTTGTACATGACTCTCTGAACGTAACACCCATGACGCTCTGAACGTAACGCCCATGACACTCTAAACGTAACACCCACCACCATGAGTCTCTGAACGTAACACCATGACAATCTGAACGTAACACCCATGACACTCTGAACGTAACACTCACGACGCTCTGAACGTAACACCCATGGCGCTCTGAACGTAACACCCATGACGCTCTGAACGTAACACCCATGACACTCTGAACGTAATACCCACGACGCTCTGAACGTTACACACACAACCCATAACTGTCTGAATGTAACACACATGACACTCTGAACGTAACACCCATGACGCGCTGAACATAACACCCATTACTCTCTGAACGTAACACCCATGACGCTCTGAACGTAATACCCATGACACTCTGAACGTAACATCCATGACGCGCTGAACATAACACCCATGACACTCTGAACATAACACCCACCACCCATGACACTCTGAACGTAACACCCATGACGCTCTGAACGTAACACCTATGACACTCTGAACGTAGCACCCACCACCCATGACTCTCTAAACGTAACGCCCATGACACTATGAACGTAACACCAATGACCCTCGGAACGTAACACCCACCACCCATGAGTCTCTGAACGTAACACCATGACAATCTGAACGTAACCCCATGACAATCTGAACGTAACACCTATGACTCTCTGAACGTTACACCCACAACCCATGACTCTCTGAAAGTAACACACATGACTCTCTGATCGTAACACCCATGACACTCTGAACGTAAGACACATAACACTCTGAACGTAACACCCATGACATCTGAACGTAACACATACCACCCATGACTCTCTGAACGTAGCACCATGACACTCTGAACGTAGCACCATGACACTCTGAACGTCACACCCATGACATCTGAACGTAACACATACCACCCATGACTCTCTGAACGTAGCACCATGACACTCTGATCGTAGCGCCCACCACCAATGAATCTCTGATTTTGTACTCACTAATGTCACAGTTTGTGTTGGACACTTGCACTGATCGGACAAAGTTGAGACATGTGCGGTTGAACCTTCGATCTCCTGGTGGCACGGCAATGTTGAAGCACTGATATCTGGCAGAAAGTAGGGATAATCATTATTCAAGATGAAGTCCTTTTCATTCGTACCACTCGCACTATGTCTGTGTTTGTCAAATTTAACTTTTTCATTTGTATTATTAATTTCATAGAAGCGGTGTGCAGTGTTGTCTCCTAGTATATATGTACCTGTCGGTGATGTGGGCAGAAGGGGTGCGATTTGGGACGTCATCCTTACAACAGATTATTGGAGCCCCATCTGCGCCTGAAACACAGAATTTGTATTTTCATCCAAGTACTTGACAAATATCAAGATCCAATCAAGATACACTTCTCTGATTTGATCATGAATAAATCTTACGTATGGCGGTTCCGACAAGACATGAAGTGAATGAAACACTAATTTAGCTTCATCGGGTGCTATGGGAACTTAACTCCAGACACATATTAGTACTTACTTATCGGGAGGCACAGTCGTCGACGTTACCGCAATTCCTAGTGCAGAGTTGCTTCCCTAAGACACGCCAGAAACATATGACAGTGGGTTCTCCACCTGATTCGCGCAGATTATGTTTCTAGGTTTCTCAGCACGATACCACGCTCGTGGGTTTCAACAAAGTGATCAATGTCTGAGACCTGCATCCCTTCAGGCTTTCCTCGCACATTTAGCTGACACGCCATGATGGAACTGGAATACTGTCAAAGGCGGCGTTAAACAAAACTCCTCTACGCGAATTATAGAAAACTCACCACGAAACCCCCTATTGCAGTCTTACCTCAGTAGTTCTTCTTATAGGGTTGCTCTACAGAGTTACCAAGGGAGTGACTATGTAATGAGTGTAGCTCACCGCGTTGTATAGGAGTGTTGCTGAGATCGTGATCCAGAAACTGACCCCACTGCATGGCCATGTGTGTGACGTCACTCCGTGACGTGGCGTCGACGTCAGCAGTGTGCAGAGTGGTGCTCACTAGCCGAGGACTTACAAGCGGGCGTCTATACACTCCCTTGATTCGTGGTGAGGATATGCCTGCAGACAATAGAGATATGTGGGGATGTGTAGTGTGTGGAGATGAAGTTATGAAGTTTACGCACATGGTGAGGTAAGGGGAAATGAGGATTAACGTCGCGTTCAAGATTATTGCTCGCATATAGTGACGTGTGCGTCCTTGCGTGATCGCGAGACCACTGAGACGGCATGTCGAATAAAATAAAAGCGACAAAACCCTTTCCATATTCCTAAGAATCATCTGCCAAAATCAGAGTCGATTGTACGATTTGTGACCATATCATAAGCATGTGTGTATATATCGCTATCAAATAGTGATGACACCAGGTGCTCGAAAATAGGAACTGCATCGGACATAACCTTTGTCACTGGTGCGTCAATTTGGAAATGTTTTCCACATGTCTACCATAAAACGTTTGAAAGCTTTACTGATGCCTTGAATGTTGTAACCTTGTTCAAACAACTTCTAGGCATGACGCTCTTTGAAATGTTTGTAGAAATAGCATGTACCTCAAAAGTTGTGACATGTAAACACCAAAGGGAAATTGCTCGGCATAAAGGAAGAATTGACTTTTGGAAAGTTTAAGTCTTCCCTCTTGTCATACAGTCCTGTAGAAAGTGTTTTGTCACTCTGAATCTTTATGCACAGATATACATATGAAACAGATGAGGCGGTCTCACTGGTCTCCTTTATTTCTAGTTCATGTGAGTAAATCAGTGGAAGGGAATTTGCCGTTTGATGGTTATTGAACGATATCAGATCATCGATATACCTGAAGCTTATGTTAAACTTCTTGGCAAATATTACCCTTTGTTATTTTTCCAGTCCGAGCAGATCTTCCGACTCCTATGCATAAAACAAGGACGGGGGACATATGATGCAACTGCCGATGTCTACCTCTTGCTAAAATGTCTTTCCCAAAACTTTAACACAGATGAGGAAGTCCAGCATTAAAATTAGTTTAACAAGGATTCCCCACAGTATACTGAATCTGAGCCGATCAGTCCTTGGTTCAGCCCCTTCACGTCCAGCAGTGTATCAAAAAGTATTATCATTTAAATTCTATTGGTATGACGTGGCCGGGATTGAAACACCGACCTTCCTCTTGACCACGGAGGCGGTCCAAAGCACATGAACATAGAATATATGTATGCTAAAGCGCACATGCACGTATCACGGGCGTGGAGCACACTACTATGAACGAGTCAGAACTATGTATGTATAGAACTCACCATCGCCATACTGTGGCAGAAGGAACCTCCTCATTGGGATGAAGCTCTTTCCCCAGTCAGGATGCTGGATGTTGTTACAGCTGCCGTCCGCTGACCGGAACATGTCGGTCTTGTTACACACCACGGAGTTGCTGCAGACGTCCCTGTGAACGTAGATGAAGATGGATATGACATTCTTGTACAATAAAAGATGACGCATCATAATAGGGTTTTTGCTATAATGAAAAGTCACATTCCTAGAAATGCCACAATTTATTGCCATTACCTTCAACATAACCCTCTTCAAGTGAGCGAGTGAGTGAGTTGGAATTAACGCCGCTTTGAACAGTATCCCAGTTATATCACGGTGTGTCAACTTAATGTTGGAAGAAAGCAGGAAGTGATGCAGGTCTCAGACGTTTACCACTTACCGGGTATGATGCTGACAAATCTAGAATATAATCTTGGCGAATCGGGACTCGAGCCCACAATGAGAGGTTTCTGGCGCGCCTAAGGAACGCAACTTAGCAGAGCGAATGGCGGCGCCTTAGACGACTGGGGTACCCGTGACCCTCCCTCTTTAACAATAATGTTGCCAGACCATCAAACATTCATTAGACTATTTTCAATGGTTGTCTTGATTGTGTTAATAAGAGCGACAAAATCCTTTCCATATTCATCAAATATTATCTGCTTGAAAGCAGATTCCATTGTACTATTCCGACCCCATCATAATCATGTGTATATATATCACTATCAAATAATGATGACACCAGGTGTTCGCGAAAGGGTGTTCACTGCTTTCCATTATGATCTGAGGTTTACAACCATCGAGGATGTTCACTTGTTTTCGATTCTGACCGATTCTACAATAACTCTTATGAAACACTTACTTTGAAGTCCGTTTTCCAGATTGTACTGAGAGAAACTTCTCTCTGTATTCGTGACTGAGTCGCATTGCCTCTGGCGATGTGGGTGTAAACGATGCGTGTTGTTCAATTGTCGATGTCCCCCCGCGACGGTCAACACCTGCAATATTGCGAGTGAAGACTTTCTTTTCTACGTGTACGATGTCATGCTAAATGAGTGAGTGAGTGAGTAAGTGAGTGAGTTAGTGAGTTAGTGAGTGAGTGAGTTGGGTTTAACGTCGCTTTTCACAATAGTCCAGTTATATCGCGGCGTGTCAGCTTCATGTGGGAGGGAAGCCCGAAGTGATGCAGGTCTCAGACGTTTACCACTTCGGTGAAACCCACGAGAACGGGCATTGTGCTGACAAACCTAGAAACATAATCGGGGAGAACCGGGATTCGAACCCACAATCATAGGTTTCTGGCGTGCCCAAGGGACGCAACTCTGCACAACGAATCATGTCGACTTAGACGACTGGGCCACCCGTGCCCCCTCATTCCATATGAGGTGAGGTGAGGTAAAATAGGGTTTAACGTCGCGTTCATGGTTATTGCACTTTTAGTGACGTGCATGCACGTGTGTGTATGTGTACCTGTATGTTTTGCTGCTTGTACTAGTCCGGACAAGCAAGTTTTGGTATTATGATCGAACTCCGGCCTTCCACTCTCCGGGTAGCCGCTCTACCAAAAGATCACGAAGGCAGTCCACGTGCTATATTAATGCACAAGTATCTCATTCACTGTTATAGTGTGCCTTTTAAATAAGTGATTCAGACAGCTTTAAATAGTAGTTCAGCACATCACTAGTGCATACAACATCTCTACATTTGCAATAAAAATGTGTTTGTCACAAATTACATCGTAGCCCTTCAGTGAATTCAGAGAAACGGAACAGATTATATCAATTAAACTTGGTCAATATAAATTTGAAATTGGAGATAAAACACCACTAAACATAATGATGAGCCGATTAAATTGTATTTCCTGTTCTGACTGGCATGGTTTTATATGCAGAGATTAAGATTACCGTGCTCCCTGTCTCGTAAACTAAGCCTGAAGTAGCATTCAACTGTACACACTTTTCTCGGAATCTACCGGTGATTCGGCCAATGCTATAATTTTAAAGAATTTTGATACAATGAGTGGAAGAACTGTATCTGAAACTCTTTTTTTATCAGGAATAATTTATTCCAATATCATGTGTAGTTGCAGCTTCACTATATTTATGTGAAATAAATTAATAACCATATGCGTAGCACTTTGGTTCAGCTGATCGCCATTGCCGGAAATGATTTCGAATGGAAAAAATTGAAACAATCAGCGTCCATGCGCCCGCGATTGCGAAAACTTAATGTTGACATATAGCAGTGAAACTACAACAAGTATGACTTTTAGCGGTTCAATGTATGGCATATATATATATATATATATATATATATATATATATATATATATATATATATATATATATAAAATAACATAAAATACGCAACCCTGTGTATAAGACGACCCCCCCCCACACACACACACACACACGCACACACACCTTGAAAGCCTCCTAATTCTAGTTATGAAAAACTCGCCTTATAGTTACACACACGATATACGGATTTGGATTCTTACTAGTGTGTACACAAGCCAAAAAAGGGGCCGCCCGCCCGCACGATATTTTCAAAAGCTATTGTCTGAGAACCAATTTCTTTTCAGCCTAATATTTTGGTAAACAAGTTTTGTGGTCAATAAATGCTATAAACTGTTATTTATTTTACTCAGTGAACACACACACACACACATGATAATGAATTTGAAGGATATTTGACAGTGTCTGCTAGGTTTTACAAGTTCAAGAAAATACAGCCCCGTATTTAACATTTTCCTTTGGGTATATATGCGGCGTTTAAACAAACACAATGAGCAAGTATGAAGGCACACACCTAGGCTTCGCTGAATTGAGCCCTTTAATGAGTCGTCATGGTCTATATCTCACAACATTGCATTATTGTGGTTATACCTGATTCTAATAACTTCAGGTCTTTCTGTATTTCAGCGAAAGCCTCCTTTGAGGTGGACTGGGCTGCAACTGTCTGTTCCATGGCGAAGACAACCACCACCAGGAGGAGGAACCTTGGCCCCATGTCTGCAGATAATAATATTCAGGTTTAGGATAATGGCAACAAAGAAGTAGCGTTTTGGTGATGGCCAGATGCCATCGGAATGACCGAAACATGTTTCACATGATGAAGATTCCTTAGATTTACAGTTCAGTCACCAGCTGTGACACACAGACCTAGTCAGTCACCAGCTGTGACACACAGACCTAGTCTGTCACCAGCTGTGACACACAGACCTGTTCAGTCACCAGCTGCGACACACAGACCTAGTCAGTCACCAGCTGTGACACATGGACCTAGTCAGTCACCACCTGAGACACGTGGGCCTAGTCGGTCACCAGCTGAGACACATGGGCCTAGTCGGTCACCAGCTGTGACACATGGACCTAGTCGGTCACCAGCTGTGACACATGGACCTAGTCAGTCACCAGCTGAGACACATGGACCTAGTCAGTCACCAGCTGTGACACACGGACCTAGTCAGTCACCAGCTGAGACACATGGACCTAGTCGGTCACCAGCTGTGACACACGGTCCTAGTCAGGCACCAACTGTGACACACAGTCCTAGTCAGTCACCAGCTGTGACACACGGTCCTAGTCAGGCACCAACTGTGATACACGGGCCTAGTCAGTCACCAGCTGTGACACACGGGCCTAGTCAGTCACCAGCTGTGACACACGGTCCTAGTCAGTCACCAACTGTGATACACGGACCGACTCATCACGATTCACGAACCTGGTCAGTCACCAGCTGATGTTTCGTAAAGATGTGTGAAATTTCTACAAACCTCAGTGTTGACGGATGTTGCGTTAGTATTTGTTGATTTAGTACAAAACCTTGGTGTCCTGAAAACGAAATATGTGCCAGTCAAGAATTATTTCTGTGTACTACTGGAATTTCTGAAATATCTGAGAATACGTCCATTATAGCCTTATACTTGATTCCTAAGCTTCAGAAGACTCCATACACATAAAGATATATTGCAACGTCCAGCAAAGGTACCAGCAAAACCTTGACAAAACTAAAAACAAATAATTTTGACGCCCATCAAGCAAGGACTAATTACGTAATTACCATCAGACAATGTATGAGAGTAGTGGAGTTCATCACTTATGGATCTTGAAACATTTAAATTATTAATTGGAATGAACATACAATACCATTAAGAATGTGGTCAAATGTAACAAATGTTATATTTGGGATAACACTTTCTTAGTAAAGTACAGATTCTCGGTCTTTTTTGGGTTGAGTCCCCTCCGGGATAAATTAGATTTATTGGAAGTTATAAAATCTGGGAAAATGCATTCGATTTATCCACCCTTCACACAACCATCCCTCGTGATAAGATGAAAGAGAAGTTATAGTTCTCTCATCACGAGGGCTTTTGTTTCCTCAGAGTCAGATATATTTAGATGACGTCATTTCTTTCAACAAAGCTACGCTAAATGAAAATCTTTACTTCATCTTTTTATCAGAGTTGGAATGAAAGAAACAAGTGAAAATATTCAGTGTCATATCAGGATCCCTGCATAGAAATTCAAAATGCTGGCAGCCTCTGTCCCAGGCTGTACGGCAAGAGGGATGATTTCGAGTTTCCAATCGTGAATTCGCCTTCATGAAGACCAATATACCATCTGTAAAATTCCATCAGCAGGAAGCTATATTCGCCTTCATGTCTACCTCTCAGCTACTAATTAATACACGTTAATTGTCAACATAATGCACGATTCTATCCAATGCTATGACATTTGAAAACTCCGTATCCACCATCACATATATCTCAAATGAAACTTGTGTGTGTGACGAGTGCTACTCGTAGGCATAACCCTTAGTGTCAACAATAATTTTCAGCTATCCATTCATATATTTGCCTTTTTCGTCCTATGGAACCTGTTTCGACAGAAATTTGAAACTGTTCATTCTCCAACATTGGCCTCCGATAGTAAATAAGTCTCAAGAAACAAGAATATATATAAAATTAAGATATACTCTCCAAAAAACGTAACGCATAAATATTTTTTATGGTCACTGTAGTTTGCAATATTTAAGATGAAGATAAAAGTTGTACTTTACCTTGGTATTACCTGGCTCTGGTTACTGGACTAACATCTCAACACACACCCTATATATACTTTGGGGTTTGGGGAGTGGGCTGGCCTTACCTTGAACTTATGATCAACGAAAAATAATGTATTGTATGATTTGAGGGAAAAGTTCGATATTTTGCTCAATGGTCTTTTTAACCGTTTCAATTGATTCTGTCAATGAGCGCAGGATGGATTATGTAAAAAGTTAAATCGTAACTTAATACAGCTATATAACCGTTTTAATTGTAAAGTGATTAATGATTCTGTCAGGGAGCGGCAGGATGTTCATGTGAAAGGTTATATGTTTACTTAATCAAAAGCGCCTCTGCAGTAAAGATCGAGCCAAATGTTTAACAATGCGCATTGATCCTATTGGTCAGTGTAGTTATATCACAGCGTGACTGAGTGCTTGAAAAGTACCACCATTTGGTCATGTCATATTGTACTTGTTGTTCCTCTAGAATTAACTTAAGCGGGTATTATTGTATCCTTTTCGAGATAGGCCTCATTTGAACGAAGAGGTATGATTTGGGGCGCATCTAAATATGACAGTTCTTACGATATACATAAATCTTAATAGGACAGTTCTGACAATGTACATAAATCTTAATAGGACAGTTCTTACAATGTACACAACCCTTAATAGGACAGTTCTTATAATATACATAAATCTTAATAGGACAGTTCTTACAATGTACATAAATCTTAATAAGACAGTTCTTACAATATACATAAATCTTAATAGGACAATTCTTACAATGTACACAACTATTAATAGAACAGTTCTTACAATATACATAAATCTTAACAGGACACTTCTTACACTGTACATAAATCTTAATAGGACAGTTCTTACAATATACATAAATCTTAATAGGACAGTTCTTACAATATACATAAATCTTAATAGGACAGTTCTTACAATGTACACAACCCTTAATAGGACAGTTCTTACAATATACATAAATCTTAATAGGACAGTTCTTACAATGTACATAAATCTTAATAGGACAGTTCTTACAATATACATAAATCTTAACAGGACACTTCTTACACTGTACATAACTCTTAATAGGACAGTTCTTACAATGTACACAAATATTGATACTTACAGTTCTTAGAATCTACATTAATAGGGCATTTGGGAATTTGGCCAAGAAGTTTAACTTCAGGTAAAGGTGGTTGTCTCCTAAAACAACTACATGCCAACATCACTACATGCCAAAATCACTACTTAGTTAAATCACTGATGTAGCTAAATAGTCCAGGAGTAGGGATTAGATAGAATTAGATGCCCTTATTTTAACTAGAAGTTGGTTTGTTCAAACAAGTATATCCATATGGTAGCAACTTAATATGGTATTCATAATATGAATTCAAACAAACATGACCATGTATTTGATATAAGAGGTTAAATAAGGTGAGTTAACCAATTAGAAGTAAGTAACACAAATACAAAATAGCTATGGTATAAATGTGCAAGATTCCCCTTGCCATTCTTAAAACAAGATTTTCTTTTGTATTTAAACGCAGCTAAGTTTTAGATATCGGAGATATGATCAATGAAAAAATCTACCACCAATTTAACGATTTAAAAAGGATCCTTATGTGAAACCCATTTAACATTCAATATAGGCAATATCGAGAAAATTTACAAATTTTATGCTCGCTTTGGTCTTTATCTCTGTATGTTTGAAAATGTCAGGATTTTTTTAATATAATAATGTGTACCTGTCAGGAATAAATGTGCGAAATACTGGTTAATTCGTCCCATGTTTAATCAAGCCTTTACTGTTTCAAATAACCCACCCTCTTTACAGTACATGTTTTGAAATAAATCCAGCAGACAGGGCTAAGAAGTGTGGAAACATTTCAGCAGGCTAAAGGCCACAGCAACAACAACTTGCCACCGGTATCACAACGATACGTCAGGGCCAAAGACAAACAACAACGCGTAGGAATTCCTTAGACATTTACTAAAACTTGGTTGACTTGCTAATCTTAGTGCAAACATTTTAATATTTAAGATCATTTAAAACTGTTGGTGCTAAAAGGATTAAATAATGATGTGACATGAAAGTGTATGCTTTGTTATATGTTAATGATATGTTATTGTTCTGACTCAATAAAGCTTCATTTTAGTTTAATCATTCAGTGTTTATGTATTTGTATGTTGTAGATTACTCCACTTGCAAAATATGGCATCAGGTGGAGGATTAGCTGCCCACTGGACCATTAGCTGTGGGTTTTTTTAGACTGTAGTGATTTTGGAATGTATTTATTTTTTATTTTTTTTAGGGGGTACTTCGACGATCTGTTATCTTTCAATAATGGTCAAATAGCCAATTCCCTTCCAGTGATTTACCCTTTCACCTGAACTAGAAATAAAAGACACCAGTGAGGTCACCTCATCTGTTTTTAGGTATGTGCTAAAAGTTTCAGAGTGACAAAACATACTCCCCACAAGACTGTATAGCAAGAGGGATGGCTTTAACTTTCCAATAGTCAACTTTCCCTTTATGTCGAGCAATATAGTTCCAGCAGCTCCAGCCTTTGGTGTCTACATTTCACAACTTACAATTGAAATCTACCAAGATTTCAAAGAACGTCACATGACTCTTTCTCAAAAGTAGTTTGATCAGGGTTACAACAATCAAAGCCCGAACAAAGTTTAAAAAAAGTTATATTGTAAACATGTGGAGGTCATGCCGACAACTGACGCATCAGTGACAAAAATTATGTTTTTCAGAGACTGGAGTATGGTGTCTATTTGGATAGGACCTGCAACCACGCAGTTCCAACATTTCTTCTGGTCCCGACTGGGGGCATGGGTGGCCCAGTCGTCTAAGGCGTCGCGATTCGCTGTGCAGAGTTGCGTCCCTTGGGCACGCCAGAAACCTATGATTGTGGGTTCGAATCCCGGTTCGCCCCGATTATGTTTCTAGGTTTGTCAGCACCATACCCGAGATCGTGGGTTTCACCGAAGTGGTAAACGTCAGAGACCTGCATCACTTCGGGCTTTCCTCCCACATTAAGCTGACACGCCGCGATATAACTGGGATACTGTTAAAAGCGGCGTTAAACCCAACTCACTCACTCTCGTGCCGACTTTTCTTACATTTCAATTTGAAGTTTTCATATAACGAATATTTCAAAGAACAAACCTCTGACTGTCTCGATGAACGTAACGTGCACCTGGCTGTTTGCTGTTGTGATATCAACGTAGTTGTTGTATTTAGTGTTTTAGTGGTCATCTTCTGCCCAAGCTGTTTCGGTGAGCCGACCTTCTTTGGGACTCATGTGTAAGTAACGTACACATATCCATTGGGATTTGTATTATTGCTAAGATTCCCGTATTTGTATTAATAAGATGTTTATTTTCGTATTTATATGATTTGACTTTCTTTCTTTTATATCCACTGATCAACAGCCTCGCTTTATATCTGAAATACTTAATAGGATGAAGTTGCTGTGAGAATAGAGGTGACAGAGCTAAGCTAATTTGTAATAACAAACTGGCTTTGTTTACAAGAAATACTTGACAACATTAACTCAATGTCAGAATAGTTTATACACCCACCCATTTTAGTTCGTAATAACCGTAGTTCGTTATTAGCATATATGCAGCATATATGCAACACATGGCCAGGGCTAACAAGTAAGTTCGTTATATCGGTTAGTTCGTTATAAGCGTGTTCGTTATAACCGTAGTTTACTGTAGAAGAATGCATGGTCTCTTTAATTATTGTTCAGCGCTAGATGTCTTCTGATTACCATGATTATAGACTTGAAGAGATTAATAATAACGTTATGTTTCTGCAGGATCTTTGGTGTTCTAAATTTACTGGCAATCCAAGAGCCAAAGAGTTGTTATTGAGTAATATGTCTTTTAAGATTTTATTTTGTTCAGGATATATGTGGGTATATTTCCTGTCAGTTGAAGCAATCTTTTTGGTCTCCTCATGTCCAAGTTTCTCAGAGCATTTATGATCAATTACGGTAATTAAGTCTTTTCATTGCAGTTTCTAGGCACTAGCATGCCCAATCAGTTTTGACACTTCACGGGCACCTGCAAATCGGATTCAGCGGGAACAATGGCAACAAACAAACAAATAAACCGATATAAACTGGAGGCCATGACTACAACGTGTTGCACTCGAGTGTCACGATATCGCTCTCGCCTGTCATTACGCTTAGCCTGATATAGCATATACAACCTTTATATGATAAATTAGTTTGTCAATGTTCCCCCAACTTGCTGACTGTGTACCTTTTCAAGAGGGATGGGCAGAACAAAAGCCTGACATGAAAGCTGTTGGACGTGTACCACACAATGCATCTGTTGCAAACAGTGTTACATTCTACCAGCTACAAGCTTTCATGTTAAAAGAATAGTTGTTGAATGGTTATCGTAGTGTAGTTGTTTAACATTGCTTTTGCCCGTCTAAAACCCAGCCCTTTTAAAGTGTTTTCTTACATGACAAATCAGATTCTCTTCTAGATTAATCAAATCCTTGTTAGTCAAACAAACGAATAGTTTGGTCAGTAATATGCCCAAGATGAATAGTTTGTTGGCAGTGGTGAAAAAAATAAAAAGCTTGTTGGCAGTGGTGAAAAAAAATGAATAGCATGTATCGTGGAAAATACGCAAACGTCAAATGTTTTGTGTGATAATGAATAGACTGTTCGATGGCGCTCAGTAAATAGATAGTTTCTTGGTTACAGCAAGGAAAAGGTGGATTGTTTGCAAAGAACTATGCATCTGTATGTACTCCTCTCATTTCCGAACTAAATAAAAGATACTATTCAGGATTTTAAAATGAATGAAATTCATTTAATGCAGGGCACAATAAGTATGTTGTGTATCTACCAGGCAGAGCCCACACAGTATATTGTGTGGCTAGCAGGCAGAGCACATGCAGTATATTGTGTATCTACCAGGCACAGCACATGCAGTATATTGTGTATCTACCAGGCAGAGCACATGCAGTATATTGTGTGGCTAGCAGGCAGTGCACAAGCAGTATATTGTGTGGCTAGCAGGCAGAGCACATACAGTATATTGTGAATCTACCAGGCAGAGCACATGCAGTATATTGTGTGACAAGCAGGCAGAGCACATGCAGTATATTGTGTATCTACCAGGCAGAGCACATGCAGTATATTGTGTATCTACCAGGCACAGCCCATGCAGTATATTGTGTATCTACCAGGCAGAGCACATGCAGTATATTGTGTATCTACCAGGCAGAGCACATGCAGTATATTGTGTGGCAAGCAGGCAGAGCACATGCAGTATATTGTGTGGCAAGCAGGCAGAGCACATGCAATATATTGTGTGGCAAGCAGGCACAGCACATGCAGTATATTGTGTATCTACCAGGAAGAGCACATGCAATATATTGTGTATCTACCAGGCAGGGCACATGCAGTATATTGTGTGGCATGCTGGCAGAGCACATGCAGTATATTGTGTATCTACCAGGCACAGCACATGCAGTATATTGTGTGGCTAGCAGGCACAGCACATACAGTATATTGTGTATCTATCAGGAACAGCACATGCAGTATATTGTGTGGCAAGCAGGTAGAGCACATACAGTATATTGTGTATCTACCAGGCAGAGCCCACGCTGTATATTGTGTATCTACCAGGCAGAGCACATGCAGTATATTGTGTATCTACCAGGCAGAGCACATGCAGTATATTGTGTATCTACCAGGCAGAGCACATGCAGTATATTGTGTATCTACCAGGCAGAGCACATGCAGTATATTGTGTATCTACCAGGCACAGCACATGCAGTATATTGTGTGGCAAGCAGGCACAGCACATGCAGTATATTGTGTGGCTAGCAGGCAGAGCACATGCAGTATATTGTGTGGCTAGCAGGCAGAGCACATACAGAATATTGTGCATCTACCAGGCAGAGCACATACAGAATATTGTGTATCTACCAGGCAGAGCACATGCAGTATATTGTGTATCTACCAGGCAGAGCACATGCAGTATATTGTGTATCTACCAGGCAGAGCACATGCAGTATATTGTGTGGCAAGCAGGCAGAGCACATGCAATATATTGTGTGGCAAGCAGGCAGGGCACATGCAATATATTGTGTGGCAAGCAGGCACAGCACATGCAGTATATTGTGTATCTACCAGAAAGAGCACATGCAATATATTGTGTATCTACCAGGCAGGGCACATGCAGTATATTGTGTGGCATGCTGGCAGAGCACATGCAGTATATTGTGTATCTACCAGGCACAGCACATGCAGTATATTGTGTGGCTAGCAGGCACAGCACATACAATATTTTGTGTATCTATCAGGCACAGCACATGCAGTATATTGTGTGGCAAGCAGGTAGAGCACATACAGTATATTGTGTATCTACCAGGCAGAGTCCACGCAGTATATTGTGTATCTACCAGGCAGAGCACATGCAATTGTGTGGCAAGCAGGCAGAGCACATGCAGTATATTGTGTGGCAAGCAGGCAGAGCACATGCAGTATATTGTGTGGCTAGCAGGCAGAGCACATACAGTATATTGTGTATCTACCAGGCAGAGCACATACAGTATATTGTGTATCTACCAGGCAGAGCCCATACAGTATATTGTGTATCTACCAGGCAGAGCCCATGCAGTATATTGTGTGGCAAACAGGCAGAGCACATGCAATATATTGTGTGGCAAGCAGGCACAGCACATGCAGTATATTGTGTATCTACCAGGAAGAGCACATGCAGTATATTGTGTATCTACCAGGCAGGGCACATGCAGTATATTGTGTTGCATGCTGGCACAGCACATGCAGTATATTGTGTGGCTAGCAGGCACAGCACATACAGTATATTGTGTATCTACCAGGCAGAGCACATGCAGTATATTGTGTGGCAAGCAGGTAGAGCACATACAGTATATTGTGTATCTACTAGGCAGAGCACATGCAGTTTATTGTGTGGCTAGCAGGCAGAGCACATGCAGTATATTGTGTGGCAAGCAGGCAGAGCCCATGCAGTATATTATGTGGCAAGCAGGCAGAGCACATGCAGTATATTGTGTGGCAAGCAGGCAGGGCACATGCAGTATATTGTGTGGCAAGCTGGCAGAGCTCGTGCGACAGTGATTAACTTTTACAAGGGGTGCTTAACATTTTTGCAGGTGTATACTAGTATATGGTTAACATGTTACAGTAGATTTCAAGCGTGAAGTATTGTCACACTTTACAGTGAAGCCGCTGTCGATCGCTACCTTCTTTATTGAAATTGGGTGTGTGCGTGGATGTCTGTGTCGGGTATAGCCGGGGCCACACTAACGGGATTTCACTATATCTAGTAAACAAGGTGGTATTTGTTGGTGGATATTATCACTTTTATATGTTAGAATAACAGTGCCATACAGGTTAGATGGGTGTGTTTCTATCTACCCTCACAAAGCATTTGTTTAATTGGCAGCTGTCCGCCTCCGTGGTCTAGGGGTAGAGCGTCTGCCCGGAGAGCGGAAGATATGAGTTCGACCCCCAGTCGCGTCATACCAAAATACGTTACAATATGGTACTTGTTGTTACCCTGGCGCGCGATTTGACTGGCGCGCAGCATCAAGCAAATCCTTTGAGCTTTTGAGAACCAACATGGTATTAAATCCACTTGTCTCAAATACTTTCTTTGAATATGAAGAATGTCCTTCATTGTATCGGGGGGCACGGGTGGCCCAGTTGTCTAAGGCGCCGCGATTCGCTGTGAAGAGTTGCGTCCCTTGGGCACGCCAAAATCCCGGTTCGCCCCGATTATGTTTCTAGGTTTGTCAGCACCATACCCGTGCTCGTGGGTTTCATCGAAGTGGTAAACGTCTGAGACCTGCATCACTTCGGGCTTTCCTCCCACATTAAGCTGAAACGCTGCGATATAACTGGAATACTGTTAAAAGCGGTGTTAAACCCAACTCACTCACTCACTCATTGTATCGTTAGATTATCGTTAATCATTGAGACAGATATTTGGTGATACATTTGCTGTACCCTGCAATCTTTGACTGTCTTTTAATGAAGCTTTGGAATCCAGTACAAGAGATGAATGTAACCTATTAAAGCCAAAAGTTGATAATACTGATGGGTGGTTTTGGCAGACTTCTTCCCGAGTTAACAATTAATGTGGTGATGATTACATGAAATGGTTATGTTATTAGAGGAGTTGTCAATGGTCAATCTTCTTTTTGGCCAATGTTCTTTGATAAAAAAAAGTATGCAGTGCTTACAGTCATAATTATTATTTTTTTCAGATGCCTTCAACATATATATTCTCACTGTTCGTGCAAAGAATAATGCAACAACTGGAGTAGTTTCTTTATTTCGCTGCAAGACATGATTAGATTGATAAGAGATCATGTTTCATACCAGAGCCTCAGGTACCCATACAGGCGGTTGCAGCTACGTGTGTATCTATTCCTGACATGCAAGCCACACCTTCGTGACTGGAAGAGGCTCCCATGGCTGCACGTCCTACAGCTGCGCACCCGACTTCTGAAGCGACACCCCAGCACACAAGGACCCCAGGATCCCCACTGCCGAAACGCACACCCCGGCCCACACATGCCCTCTGAGTCTTGCCACGCCCACAGATCCACTTTTGGCAGCCGATTGCAAAATCTGATCCGGTTCCTGTAACACACAGTGAGGGAGTAAGTATATTCATTACGCTTTCAGCAAAATCAAGCAATATCACAGCAGGGGACACCAGAAATGGGCTTCAAACATTGTACCAATGAGGTGAATCAAACCCGGGCTTTTGGGTTAACCACCAGGCTACCCTATTGCTCTGTTTCACGCAGAATGCATTTTGGTCAGGGGAGTGAGTGAGTGAGTTAGGTTTACCGCCGCTGTTAACATTATTCCAGTTATATCGCGGCGTGTCAGCTTAATGTGGGAGGAAAGCCCGAAGTGATGCAGGTCTCTGACGTTTACCACTTCGGTGAAACCCACGAGCACGGGTATGGTGCTGACAAACCTAGAAACATAATCGGGGCGAACCGGGATTCGAACCCACAATCATAGGTTTCTGGCGTGCCCAAGGGACGCAACTCTGCACAGCGAATCGCGACGCCTTAGACGACTGGGCCACCCATGCCCCCATTGGTCAGGGGAAATGTGTATGTCCGGACACTTTGTTCAGGTGAAGCGTGAAATATTTAGAAGCTGGCCATACTTTACTCACCTTGGTTCAGCGTTCCTAAAGGCGTTAGGCTGGATCCTGTTGGTGTCGGTGTTGTCGCAGACCACGCGAGAGAGAGACGTTTGACGGATCTCAGCCAGCTGTTCTAATAGAAGAGTGAAAACGCATAAAGCACTTCAGTGAACAACACTTAAACCAACACAGCTTTAGTATCAGAACGTCATGGCAGATATTTGTGTGTTGAGAATATAAAAATACATACTTTGGGTAAACCCGACAACCGCATCATCCGTCTCATACCAGAATCTGTCACCGATCTTCAACAGCTCGAATTGACGGGCGACAATACAAGAGAAAGTGTTCCCTAATAGTCCCCCATCAACTGGACGTTCTGACACGCCTCCAGAGAACAGATCAATGTCATCAGGAGATCTGCAAAACAATCAATTATATATACAGACATAACCTTAAAACACCTTCAATTTCTTCAGCTCTGTAAGGACACCATTCTCGTCCTCATATCTGACACTAATCTTTCACCTATCCCGTACCCTTCGATGTCTCTCACACCTAGCAATATCTAGTCTGTGTCCGAACACCATCGTACCTGTACAACACTTGTAGAGAAGCCGCAGCATCGTTCGGATGATCCACAAGACCTCCAGGGCTGGTTGAGAAGTTTTCAGCTTCTGGGAGTCCACACCACCTCCGCCAAGCATTGTACCCTGGTATAGCATGATCACGGCCACGTTGAATGTTTAAAGACATCAGATCGAGACTGTTACCTTCATCATCTGGGAAGAGGAAGTCTGTAACTTCAGGGGTGACGTGTCTGTCAACGGAATTGGCCCTATCGACCAGGAGCCCTCTTGTTAGCTCGTTTACAGCATCACCAGCGGATGAAAGAATAATGGATGTGTTTCCAAATGAGTCTCTAAGTCGGAGATCTTCTCCACCCCTAAATCTCCTGTTTGGACGACTAAAGAAGGATCTTATCATAGAGTGGCCGAAGCGGTAGGCAGCTGTAGCAAAGGCATTGCGAATACTGGCATCAATACTGGCATTGTAAATATTAACAGGACCAGTCGATGGTCGGAGACCAAACTTGGTGAGAAACTTTGGTGAGAGGACGAGGGGAAGGAAGTCGGCGTAGGAGATGTGCTGTATCATGGCTCCCAGAATCCTCCTGGTTTCCTGGAACAGCCGCTCATCATCCCAGTGAGGGTTGATATGTGCAAGCCTCCTGGCCACTCTGTTGTGTTCCCGCAGCCAGATGGTGTGCATACTTGCCAGAGACATGTGCTCGTCCACTCTCTCGTCACCTGTACATAAATAATAAAAGGTATGAGTTACGCTTCTGGCGTTCTCAGTGAAGGTAATATATAATTATAATAGTAATAGTATGTTATACTCACTTTATAATGGCAGTATACAGTTTTACCCGCTAATGAAGATATCTTGGTGAACAGAACACATATGAATCACTACTGGAGATCAATCAATAATGCGTCTGATGGAAGCTGAGTAATTTAGATGGACCCGATGCAGAACTTTGTATACTCTGAATAAACATTAATCACCTGACCAAGTTTCTAAATAACAGTGTCTACTGACTTCATTGTAACCAGATTCCACTACACTTCTACCCAAACGCCCTGCATGAATAAACAATTACATACCTGCCCTGAAACAAAAGTTGGGTCCAGTGAACGTGATGCAATCCAAAACAGGGTTTCTAGGCAACAGTTCTGGCCTCATAAATGATGTTCTTAGCAATCCTGAAATACCGTACAAGTAGAAAAAACGTGCATATTAGTATTTGCAAACTGGTAAATGATTTTAATTGTCACTGATGATAAGCCAACAGTAGCACACATCAGAACCCTTGTTTGACTATCGGGAGCCTTTGACAGAGCCCATGTACTTTTTCAAACACTTATTAGCTCATAAGTTAGATGCTTTAAACTATTGAAAGCAAACTGTCTCGTTAGTCTATAATTTCTACATTTCACATCTTTAGGGGGTACAATTGACATTCTCTTTCTACAATGATTAGAAAGAGAGTAATATGGTTGCTAAATCAAGGTTACAGTTTTCCAAAATATTTATGTTGTGGTCATTTCCTGTTTAGATGCACCAGCGATAGCCGAATTACACTTGTACCATATGTTCTCTTGTTTATTCAGGTTAACAAATGACTTGCCTTTGCATTTGTTTGTTATGGGTGCCACTGGGTATCATCTCTATTTGATAGCGATTCATAGCAATTCATAAGCACAATCGACATATACCAGAGATTTCCTATTATCATTAAAATGGTTTTGTCCCTTTTATTTCCAATAATAGTACAATGGGAGAATTTGTGTAGCACTTCATGTATGTATATGTGCAATACCTCCCGTGTGAGCCCTGAGTTCGTCCTGCTCCTCCTGTGTCGAGCCATACACCTGGGATGCATCCACATAGGCTGTCAGCTGGTTCAGCTGCTCTCCTGGGGCTACATGAATATGTATAATATTTAATGATATTTTATCAAGACAATAAATGTCATTAGTATTTTTGAACTGGTCAGGTACTTACTACCACGGCCATTGTAATCACACTGCCAACCCAACCCAAACTCAACCACTGTGAAATCCAGCACCTCAAACACGTGACAAGGATTTGAAACCTTCCATTTCAATTATTCGACATCTCTCATAACCCATACCTCTTTTATTTACACCACTCCAGATCCATCATTGTTAAAAATGTTGTCATCACCTGCTTCGAACACCTCCTCCAATTCCACCACCTTCAGTTTTGTCCTTACCACATCAAAACCCTATCAACTGCCATCACCCCTCGGTCCTCCGAACAACTACCATCACCCATACCTTTGCTCTCTATTTTACCCCTATAATGACTCCCATGACAGCTTTTAAAGCTACCCCCTCAAAAATCCCCTTCAACCTCCTTTGACACTACGCTCGCATCCCTTTGCTCCTTCAAATCAACCCGCACCTTTCACGTCCTTCACTTCAGCTAGCACAATTCGACTCCTCCAGCTCAACTCGCAGCCTTCGCTTCCTCCAATTCATTTCACACCCTTCACAATCTCCACCTCACCTCGCTCCCTTCACCTTCACCACCTCAACTCGTACCCTTCGCCTCCTTCACCTCAACTTGCACACTTCACCTCAACTCGAATTCTTCGTTCCCTCAATCTCAAATCGACTGCTCCATCTCAACTCGCACCCTCCACCACCTCAACTGGAACCCTTCGCTTCCTCGACCTCAACTCGCACCCTTCGCTTCCACCACCTCAACTCGCACCCTTCGCTTCCACCACCTCAACTGGAACCCTTCGCTTCCACCACCTCAACTCGCACCCTTCTCTGCCACCACCTCAACTGGAACCCTTCTCTGCCACCACCTCAACTCGCACCCTTCTCTGCCACCACCTCAACTGGAACCCTTCTCTGCCACCACCTCAACTCGCACCCTTCTCTGCCACCACCTCAACTGGAACCCTTCGCTGCCATCACCTCAACTCAAACCCTTCACTTTCACCACCACAACTCACACGCTCCTTCGTCTACCTCAACTCGAACCAGTCGAATTGTCCACCTCCCCCCCCCCCCTTTCGCTTCCACCATCTCAACTTTCAACACTTTTCCCACCACCTAAACCCGCACTCCTTCGCTCCTCGATCTTCACTCTACACCACTTCATCCCAACCACCCTACTCTCACATTTTATCCCTAAAGCCTCGTACCGCGTCAATTTCTTTTGCCATGTCAATGTGGAGTTGTACTTACCTAAGTTACAGCTTGCGTTGGCAATCTGTACTGAGCGGACAAAGTTGAGGCAGGTGCGGTTGAACCTGCGATCTCCTGTTGGAACTGGAATCGGAAAACATTGGCGTCTGAAAGAAAAAGAGCATAACAATAATTGTGAATATCTTTAATAACTTCATGGAAGAGACTGACATATATTTCATAACTGCACATCTATGAAAACGATTTTATTACATCTCAGCATCTCAGTGATATACTAGTAGTCATGTTTTGTATACAAACATCAACAATTAACTTCTAAAGCATAATCATTTGACACAAAAGGTAGAAGTTCCAGATTATTGCTGTTTACCTGTCAGTGAGGTTGAGGCTGCTAAGAGGTATTCCTTCAGGAACGTCATCTTCACAGCAGATGATGGTGGCTCCATCTGCACCTGAGACCGATTTGTTTGTTATTGTTTTCATGTTTACAGTCATGTATTTCATAGATGTCACATATATTTCAGTTAAGGGAATGATATGTGTACACACAGTAGACCTATTCCAGACTTCATATTTGAGCTCTACATAATAATTTATAACTTCAACTGACCTCGTTCCACTGCAGTGCTAGCGAACTCATGATCCAGAAACTGAGCCCACTGCATGACCATGTGTGTGACGTCACTCTGTGACGTGGCGTCGACGTCAGCAGTATGCAGAGTGGTGCTCACCAGACGAGGACTTACAAGTGGGGTTCCGTCACTTCCGGTTGTTCGTGGTAAAGATATACCTGTAGACAGATGCAAGGCCAACTTCAATGGCAAGGACTCCAATGTTGCATATATAGGTTATCGGCGGTAATAATATTGACTGGATACAAATGTTTATGCATGACTAGGCAAACAATTGATTATCTGTGACAGAAACACTGGGATAAAGGTCGATAAAGGAGTATCATAAACATATCAATTGCACATAACTTGATATCGGGTCAGAAGTTACATGTGCACGTTCTACAAATACAGAAAACTGAAGCCTTTTAAGAGAAGGGCTTGACACAACTGGAGTAGACAGGCAGCTTAAGCAAAGGAATACGCACGCACACACACACACACACACACACACACACACACACACACACACACACACACACACACACACACACACACACACACACACACACACAAACACACACAAACACACACACACAGTCAAACATACAAACTCACCATCGGCATACTGTGGTGGAAGGAACCTTCTCAAGGCGATGAAGCTTTGTCCCCAGTCAGGGTTTTCAAGGTTGTTACAGCTGCCGTTCGCTGACCGGAACATGTCGTTGGCATTACACGCCACAGATTTGGGACAGCCGCTACTGACGTATATCGAAAATTCATGATCATAATATCACATTAAAAAGAACCTGCATGAGGATAATCTATTTGTCGACTTTTAAAGGGGCATCAGAAACCAGCAAAAAGAGTTGTCTGTTTGTAGAATTTGAAAAACTTGTCCTCATCATCCTCCAAATTTGTTTTCTTCAAGGAATAACATTTGAACAAAACTTACTCATCAACAGTTGGTGTTCCTGAAAATAGTTTCTTCCTGTACAGTTGACCGAGTGTGACTGACTTCGGGTTTGTTGACGTGAAGGACGCGTGTTGTTCCGAGGTCGACGTCCCTCCGAGTCGGTCAACACCTGCAGTATCACAGAAATTCAGTTCCTAGAGGTTGAATGCCATGCACGCATGCATCAGATTTAGCTTGCATGTGACATATTAGATTTTTCGTTCTTCCAAGATTTGCTTTATCGCATGTTATGTATACCTATCTTCTGGATTTTGCTTTATTAAGTACTCTAGGGTCGTTATGGCCAGATTCCGCCTGCTGAAGTTTGACACATCCCAGAGGGTTCTTTTAATTATAATTTCAGTGGATTTTTCTTAGGCATTCGATTTAATCAATAAACAAGTATTATGAAGCGAAAGTCAGACAAAACTGACACAACGCTTTCTAGTGATATGTAATGCGTACGGTATTTTTCATCTGACATATATACGAAAAATAATTACAATGTCTTCAAAAAATTTAATGTTGATGTCTACAAAACAACGTGTTGTCACAAAAAATAGGTATGTACATATGTCATATTACACTACTCATAGATAAAAAAAATAATGCATTAGATAAATCATTTTAATGTAAATAATGTTTTTGTCTGTAGATATATAATACAATGTGCAGCTAATTCCCTGAGCAATGGGCGTTATGGCTTATACACTCAATGAGTACGTGAACATGAATGAATGAAGTACACAGGTTACAAACAGGAGGACTACCCTTGATAGTTAGATGCTCCACTTGTAAACCTTCTAGAAGCAGAGAAATGTAAGGTGGTGTACTTTTCTCCCCTTTTAATCTATTTAATCTAACTGCATATGTTTGTGTCATGTCTTTAACTGCATTTGTTAGTGTCATGCGTGATTAGTGATAAAATATTCCTGATTTTTTTCATTGATTTTTCTCTTTAAAGTTTGACGGCAGAAGTAACGAAACTATGTTTGTGCAAAGCGAAAGTGGTAAAGGTGAGGAGTGCATCCACATCCACGTCTACGTCCACTACCACATCCACGTCCACATCCACGTCCACATCCACATTCACATCCACATCCACGTCTACGTCCACTACCACATCCACGTCCACATCCACGTCCACGTCCACGTCCACGTCCAAGTCCACAACCACGTCCACGTCCACGTCCACGTCCACGTCCACGTCCACGTCCAAGTCCACATCACATCCCCGTCCACGTCCACGTCCACGTCACATCCCCGTCCACAACCACATCCACATCCACGTCCACGTCCACGTCTAAGTCCATGTCCACAACCACATCCACATCCACATCCACATCCACGTCCACGTCCACCACCACATCCACATCCACATCCACATTCACGTCCACAACAACATCCACGTCAACGTCCACGACCACGACCACGTCCACATCCACGTCCACGTCCACGTCCACGTCCACATCCACATCCTTGTCCGCATCAATATCCACATCCATATCCACGTCCGCTTCTAAATATGTTCATGATATTACAAAAGTGACATTTTGTGAGTGTTTCTTCTGCCCTGGTTCGTCATGTCTAGACCCTATTACACTTCAACATCGTGGAAGCAGACAAGTGACATATTGTTGGTACTGACCTGCTTCCAAGTACTCCTCATCTTTCTGTATTTCAGCTGCAACCTGCTGTTGACCAGTGAGCTGGACCGCAAATGTTCCCTCCCTTTGACACAGAGAGACTGCGAGGAGAATTAGGAGCAGCCTTGGATCCATGACTCTGGGCAAATATTTAAAGTATACTGAACAAAACAGTTAGGGATCATGAATATTTGGGGGAATATTTTTTTATGAAATTGTGTTCTCAGTCTACAAAAAAATATCCCCCAAAATATTTATGATCCCTAGCTATATTTGTTCATTATAGTTAACAAACTCGAAACTTATGCTACTAAAGACAGGAGATTTTGTATTAATCGCACTTCTGTTAGCATGGAACCTCGGCGACTCGCTTCTCAATGGTTTACCGTAATGTATAGGATAAGTTATAATATACAGGATACAATTCTGCCTCGCTTCTCACTGGTTTACCGTAACGTATAGGATAAGTTATAATATACAGGATACAATTCTGACTCGCTTCTCACTGGTTTACCGTAACGTATAGGATAAGTTAAGACACACACTAACAGGATACAGTTCTTTCTTGCTTCTCACTTGTTTATCGTAATGTATGGGATAAGTTAAGATATACGGGATACAGCTCTTCCGAGATTTTCACCGGTTTATCGTAATGTATAGGAAAATAAATGTTAAGACAAACATGATACAGTTCTTTTTCGCTTCTCACGGATTTACCGTAATGTATAGGATAAGTTAAGACATACTGGATACAGTTCTGGCTCGCTTCTCACTGGTTTACTGTAATATGTAGGATAAGTTATAATATACAGGATACAGTTCTTTCTCGCTTCTAAGACACACACTAACAGGATACAGTTCTTTCTTGCTTCTCACTTGTTTATCGTAATGTATGGGATAAGTTAAGATATACGGGATACAGCTCTTCCGAGATTTTCACCGGTTTATCGTAATGTATAGGAAAATAAATGTTAAGACAAACATGATACAGTTCTTTTTCGCTTCTCACGGATTTACCGTAATGTATAGGATAAGTTAAGACATACTGGATACAGTTCTGGCTCGCTTCTCACTGGTTTACTGTAATATGTAGGATAAGTTATAATATACAGGATACAGTTCTTTCTCGCTTCTCACTGATTTACCGTAATGTATAGGATAAGTTTCTCGCTTCTCACTGGTTTATCGTAATGTATAGGATAAGTTAAGATATACAAGATACAGTTCTTTCTCGCTTCTCACAGATTTACCATAATGTATAGGATAAGTTAAGACAAACATGATACAGTTCTGGCTCGCTTCTCACTGGTTTACTGTAATATGTAGGATAAGTTTCTCGCTTCTCACTGGTTTATCGTAATGTATAGGATAAGTTAAGATATACAAGATACAGTTTTTTCTCGCTTCTCAAAGATTCACCATAATGTATAGGATAAGTTAAGATAAACATGATACAGTTCTGGCTCGCTTCTCACTGGTTTACTGTAATATGCAGGATAAGTTATAATATACAGGATACAGTTCTTTCTCGCTTCTCACTGGTTTGCCGTAATGTATAGGATAAGTTAAGACACACAAGATACAGTTCTGGCTCGCTTCTCACTGGTTTATCGCAATGAATAGGATAAGTTAAGACATACAGGATACAGTTCTTTCTCGCTTCTCACTGGTTTGCCGTAATGTATAGGATAAGTTAAGACATACAGGATACAGTTCTTACTCGCTTCTCACCGGTTTGCCGTAATGAATAGGATAAGTTAAGACATACAGGATACAGTTCTTACTCGCTTCTCACTGGTTTGCCGTAATGTATAGGATAAGTTAAGACACACAAGATACAGTTCTTTCTCGCTTCTCACTGGTTTATCGTAATGAATAGGATAAGTTAAGACATACAGGATACAGTTCTTACTCGCTTCTCATTGGTTTGCCGTAATGTATAGGAAAAGTTAAAACACACAAAATACAGTTCTTTCTCGCTTTATACTGGTTTACCGTAATATGTAGGATAAGTTAAATTAGAATATTTATATTTAACTTTATTTCGGATATACAGGATGCATTTCTTGTCGAGCATATATTACAGGATACTGCTCTTTTCTACTTCTAACATGTTTACCGTTATGTCTTGCATATAATGCTCTTATTATTTTCAGTACGTTACAGTAATGTTTGCTCTCTTTCGTCTCACCCTAATGTATAGGAAATTGCCCTTCTTTAATATGATTCTTGTAATAGTACCTAAGTATAACTTGTGATGTTAAAAACCAACAAAACCAAAAGGCCGATTTGACCAAACATTATCACATCATAACAAGTAAAGTCTGGAAAATACTATAGAGTTATATATTAAGCATACCTTACCTCCGTGTGATCTTTCTTCTACTTTCGGGAAACACCACTCAGAACAGTATTCAACACCCGTTATATACCCTCTGAAGATACAGACACTTATTTATCTGAGCGTGTTACTCTCCGATTGGCTGAGCAGCACGTAATGTCTACAGCATCTGATGCATATTCATAAGATCACGTGAGAGCGCTTGTTCTGCTTCCCTGACTTTATCAGTGAATACAATATTTTAAGATTTTCTCATATCCGTGTTATTATATGCGTATTATTATGTAATTTAACTGTTGGTTTCAAAAATGTGTTTATTTTATTCATTTCAATACTAGAATGTTTAAGATTCTATTTCGAATGCTACTTATTAAAGAGGAAAGCGTGTCGGTACTCACTGGATGAGATTGATGAGTGGGTGTGGTAGAGTTGGGTGGGTTTAATGTTGTTACTCACACAGTTGTCGACGTCGGCGAGGTTTCATGTCTGCATGCGAATGTGTTGCTGACATGTTTTGAGAGATAGGTCTGTCCTGAAATAGAGGTAAGCATTTCACCATGCATCCAAGCATCCATGTTACTAGCAACATGAATTAAATGATTTATAAACGAACTTATATATAAGATAATAGAATGTATATTCATTTGGACTGATGAACAAATCTATCAATATTCAACTAGACAATATTAAATAAAGAATGTATCATAATAGCCATCACTCGTTATTTTTAATTTGATAGTAATAATAACAACGACGACGATGATTATGATTATGATTTATTATAAATCCAATGAAAACATTTATATCATTGAATTCTCTGTCTCCTTTGACACTACGGTGATTGACAAGATGAAGGGAAAACATGGCAAATATGCGGACCTCGTTTACCAAATATCAAACAGTATCCCAAGTACCAAGTGTCCGACTCCCCATTGTTCTCGTTGCCTTAGGTTTGGTGCCTACCCACCTGTTGACTGACATTGGGAGAGTACCGGGTTTTTCTGCCAGGAATACAGCCCTTGTGACAACCTGGGTAAGAAGGTTGCAGTATTGGGGAGTCTTCACATTCTCTGAAAAGTTCTGGTTGGGTTTGACTGGGCAGCGCTTCCTGGGAGAAGTCCCATTCTCTGTCAGGCCTTTTGTAGAGGGGGCAAGGGCCATGAGCTGATAATGAGCCTAACCAGCCTGACTGTGCCAGGATCAGCTAGACCCTCTTTGCTGCAGTTGTTTTTAATCTGTACATAGTAATAATGATAATAATAGTTCTCGGTGGGTTCGACTAGGCAGCGCTTCCTGGGAGAAGTCCCATTCGCTGTCTGGGCTGCGTGTAGAGGGGGCAAGGGCCCTGAGCTGATGATGAGCCTAACCAGCCTGACTGTGCCAGGATCACCCAAACCCTCTTTCTGACGAGACACGTCATATGTGGTAATATGGTTGTGTGTAGTGTGTACTAGATGACGAGACACGTGACATGTGGTAATATGGTTGTGTGCACAAGATGACGAGACATGTGACATGTGGTAATATGGTTGTGTGCACAAGATGACGAGACACGTGACATGTGGTAATTTGGTAGTGAGCACAAGATGACGAGACATGTGACATGTGGTAATTTGGTAGTGTGCACAAGATGACGAGACACGTGACATTAATAAGGTTGTGTGAGTGTGTGTGTGTAGTGTGTGTGTACGTGCGTGCGTGTGTGTGTGTATGTGGGTGTGTGGGTGTGTGGGCGTGGGTGTGTGTGAGGGAGGGAGGGGGGCTGCTTGTACTAGTCGGACTGATGCCGATTTATAGCCCACTGAGATACCATCCCGCAGTTTAACATGAATGCCGCACTCAGACACAGTATACTGCTTCCGAGCCGACCAGTCCTTGTTTTAGCCCTTTAATGTGGTAATATGGTTGTGTGTAGGGTGTAGTAGTTGACGACGATTCGTGCAAATTCAACTGAACAACTAATTGGAGAAGCAAACTCCCTCACTCACTCTACGAATGGTCGTGTCACCGTGTGGCATTAAACAACAAAACACAGAACAATTGTGAGTGTAGCGGGTGCTTCTGGCACAACACTTATTTTCAGTGATCCATTCATATAATTTTCATCAGAAATGTTTGGTGCTGTAATTCCGCCCGTACCATAACGATTGTACACAAAGGCCTGAGGCCTAAAAGAACTGAACCAAATTGATTGATTGATTGATTGACTGATTGATACTTTTCATCACTTGTGTGCATTTTTCGCTCCATGGAATCTATTACGGAAGATATTCGAAACTGATTATTCTCTGGCTTTGACTTTTAAACGATACATAATCATATGTTGAGACCCTGAACATATTTCATGAACATACGGTAAACTATTGACTATGAACAGTTGTCAGAGGAAGGCTACCCTACATTCCTTTTTCTCCAGGAACCATGTTAGGCACATGACGGTAAGGAGTGAGCCACTTGAACTTCATGTGCTACCAAAATTCAAAATCAGGGATAATATTGGAATCTCCGATCATTGGATCCTGGCACGACTAAGGGCAGCAACATTGCACAACGAACTGCTTCAGCTAAATAGGCCACATGTAGTGACTTGATCCCGGAGCTTGTACAGGTGCTTGTACCATGTGATGCATTGAAACTCCTGGAATAGACCATGTCCGGGCTATGACTGCACTCAACATGACATCCTTTTGACATAAGTTCCCCTGTTGCATTTCACAAAACACTGCTAGTTAAACTCTTTTCACTGCTAGTTAAATGTATTTATAGGTTTTATCTCAATGTGATGCAATAATATGACCTATTTACAACAAGAAATACGGAGAACACATCCTGTTGCTGTGCTTGACCTGTCTTATTAAGTAAAAATTTGGCTTGCCTTTTAAATATAAAATCTGAAGTAAGTAACACATAGAAATGAAATGCAGCCATATATATATATATATGCATCAAGTGATTTCATCAGGTGTATGCGTTTTAAATATTATTAATAATATTAAATCTGTGTTTGTGTGTGTGTATATATATATATATATATATGTGTGTGTGCATGTGTGCTTGCATCAGCAAGGAGGGACACCGCATCAGCAAGGAGGGACACCGCATCAGCAAGGAGGGGCACCGCATCAGCTAGGGGACTAGGAGGAACAACGCATCAGCTGGGAGGCTAGGATTAATACCGCATCAGCAAGGAGGCTAGGAGGGACACCGCATCAGCTTGGAGGCTAGGATCAATACCGCATCACCTAGGAGGCTAGGCGGAACACCGCGTCAGCTCGGAGGCTAGGATTAACACTGCATCAGCTGGGAGGCTAGGATTAATACCGCATCAGTTGGGAGGCTAGGATTAACACCGCATCAGCTGGGAGGCTAGGAGTAACACCGCATCAGCTAGGAGGCTAGGAGTGACACCGCATCAGCTGGGAGGCTAGGATTAACACCGCATAACCTAGGAGGCTAGGCGGAACACCGCATCAGCTTGGGGGGAGGGGGGGGGGGGCATTGCATCAGCCAGGAGGGACACCGCATCAGCAGCTGGGGGACTTGGAGGAACAACGCATCACCTAGAAGGCTTGGAGGAACAATGCATCAGCCAAAGCCTAGGGGACGAGAAGGGAGACAGCATCATCCAGAGCCTAGAGGTAACAATGCATCAGCCAATAGACTAGGGGGGACACCGCATCAGCTAGGAGGGACACCGTATCCGATAGAAGGGACACCGCATCAGCTAGGAGGGACACCGTATCAGCTAGAAGGGACACCGTATCAGCTAGAAGGGACACCGTATCAGCTAGAAGGGACACCGCATCAGCTGGGAGGGACAACGCATCAGCTAGGAGGGACACCGCATCAGCTGGGAGGGACAACGCATCAGCTAGGAGGAACACCGCATCAACTAGGAGGGACAACGCATCAGCTGGGAGGGACAACGCATCACCTAGGAAGAACACCGCATCAACTAGGAGGGACAACGCATCAGCTAGGAGGAACACCGCATCAACTAGGAGGGACAACGCATCACCTAAGAGACTAAGAGGGACACCGCATAACCTAGGAGGAACACCGCATCACCTAGGAGGGACACCGCATCACCTAAGAGACTAGGAGGGACAACGCATCAGCTGAGAGGAACACCGCATCAGCTAGGGGACTAGGAGGAACAACGCATCACCTAAGAGGCTAGGAGGAACAATGCATCAGTCAGGAGAATAGGAGGGACACCGCATCTGCTAGGAGGGACCCCGCATCAGCTGGGAGAAACACAGCATCACCTAAGAGGCTAGGAGGGACACCGTATCTGCTAGAAGGGACACCGCATCAGCTGGGAGGAACAACGCATCAGCTAGGAGGGACACCGCATCAGCTAGGAGGGACACCGCATCTACTAGAAGGGGCACCGCATCAGCTGGGAGGAACAACGCATCACCTCAGAGGCTAGGAGGGACACTGCACCAGCTAGGAGGAAGACCGCATCAGCTAGAAGGGACACCGCATCTACTAGAAGGGGCACCGCATCAGCTGGGAGGAACAACGCATCACCTCAGAGGCTAGGAGGGACACTGCATCAGCTAGGAGGAAGACCGCATCAGCTAGAAGGGACACCGCATCTACCAGAAGGGGCACCGCATCAGCTGGGAGGAACAACGCATCACCTCAGAGGCTAGGAGGGACACTGCATCAGCTAGGAGGAAGACCGCATCAGCTAGAAGGGACACCGCATCAGCTAGGAGGAACAACGCATCAGCTAGGAGGAACAACGCATCAGCTAGGAGGGACACCGCATCAGCTAGGAGGGACAACGCATCAGCTAGAAGGGACACCGCATCTGCTAGAAGGGACACCGCATCAGCTAGGAGGGACACCGCATCAGCTAGAAGGGACAACGCATCAGCTAGGAGGGACACCGCATCAGCTAGGAGGGACACCGCATCAGCTAGGAGGGACACCGTATCAGCTAGAAGGGACAACGCATCAGCTAGGAGGGACACCGCATCTGCTAGAAGGGACACCGCATCAGCTAGGAGGGACACCGCATCAGCTAGAAGGGACAACGCATCAGCTAGGAGGGACACCGCATCAGCTAGGAGGGACAACGCATCTGCTAGAAGGGACACCGCATCAGCTAGGAGGGACACCGCATCAGCTAGGAGGGACACCGCATCAGTTAGAAGGGACACCGCATCTACTAGAAGGGACACCGCATCAGCTAGGAGGGACACCGCATCAGCTGGGAGGGACAACGCATCTGCTAGAAGGGACACCGCATCAGCTAGGAGGGACACCGCATCAGCTAGGAGGGACACCGCATCAGCTAGGAGGGACACCGCATCAGCTAGGAGGGACACCGCATCAGCTAGGAGGGACAACGCATCAGCTAGGAGGGACAACGCATCTGCTAGAAGGGACACCGCATCAGCTGGGAGGAACAACGCATCACCTAAGAGGCTAGGAGGGACATCGCATCAGCTAGGAGGAACAACGCATCACCTAAGAGGCTAGGAGGGACATCGCATCAGCTAGGAGGGACACCGCATCAGCTAGGAGGAACACAGCATCATCTAGGAAGAAGACCGCATCAGCAAGGAGGGATACAGGGACCTGTACCAATTGTATTTTTGTGAATGAGAAACTGACTTTTTTACGACATACAAAATATGTCAAAAAGGCAGATCTTAGATCCTTTAGCGAACACCTGGTATCATCACTATTTCATTGTGATCAATAAACACATGCTGATAACATAGTCGGAATTGCAACTACTTTAAGCAGAAATTTCTCATAATTATGGAAATGTGTTGCGCTTTTATTTACATTTGAAATTGAGCAACTCTTTGACCCAACCTATAGAATAGTTTAAGGGACAATCTCGTGATCTCACATTCTCGCGATCGCCACGTTTGGAAACGAGCTAAATTTGCCAAAAAGTGTGAGAATGCGAGATCGCGAGATTTGGCAAATCTCAATTTGGCGATCTCGCATCCTCGTTTTCTTTTTTTGGCAAATAGCACTTTAGTCCAAAGTGGACACGAGAATGGGACATTTGGACATGATGTAAAATCTCGCAATCTCGCAATCTCTACTTGTCAAATCAGGCCACGAAAAAAACGAAATCGCGAGAAAGCGAGATCGAGACAATTCATTTTCTCGCTGTTCTTGCGCATGCGTAATAGTATAAGGTCAAGGCGCATGACCGTGTGGTCATGCTTTTCCCCTCCCGTTGTTGCAGTTTCGTTAGTATTTTAAATTAAAACCCTCAACATGCTCTATATAATTTAACAAAATAGTCCGGCAGAATGTTGACACGACCTTGCAATTTAGGTCCCAGAGTTGTTTTCGCATGATTTCATTTGTTCAGACACTGCATATAAATAAACTAATGGATGCCACTTTGGCACCATTGAGGGTTTTCAAAAAAAGGTTTTCAAAAATTAGCCCAATTTTCATATTCGGCTTCATTTTTATAGTCAGATAGAAATACATAATGAACTTTTCAGAGTATATAGATGTTAAATACACTTGATATACAACATATGTGTTTAAAACTTTTGGTCATACATGTGGCAGAAGTTCTTTTAAGTATTAAAACATAGGGAATTATCTTTAACTTATAAAAAAAACAGCAATAAAAGACTCAAATGTAAGGTTAGCTATGAACATTGCTTCATCTACTTGGCAAAAAGAAAATATGTGCATGAATGTCAAAGGATAGTGAAAACATTAAAGTGTTTAATAAGCTGGGAAAATAATATCACTGTCAGTGAGTGAGTAAATATTGCTTAAAGCTGCATCAGCAGTATTGCAGCTATTCGCGGCTACATCGTCAGTTACAGTAACAATCACAGGCCAGTTTCTCCATGACGTATCATACACGGATATTTATCAAAACACAATTCACACCGACCAAGTTTGAGCGTTTAAAACGAACTTGTCCGATGTTTGACACGACACCATATTCGCTTTTTTAGGCCATGAAAAAGTAATTAAAAGTTTTCATCCCGCCCGCCTGATTACAAAACTCCCCGCCTCAAATTACTCTACTGACTCCAAGTTCCTAGAGACAAAAAGTATCTCTAATATGTGTGTACCTACTTTCGTTTTATGATTATTAGATGAAATACCCCACACATCATTCCAATATCCCCCTGGCTCAATTCGCCAAGTCTGATGGTGAAAAGGGCCATCAGCAAGCTTTTTTGTGGAACCCGTTCAGATGGAATTATGAAGGAAAGACTGATGCTTAAAGTTATACTATCTGCTGGATCGTGTGAAATAAAATAGTCCACATGATTCCAATATCTCCCGAGCTCAAATTGCCAAGACTGAGGGAAAAATTACAAAGCTAGATTTTTCCGTGGAATTTTATCTATACACGGTATCTAATCGGAGCTCATTAGGTAATATACATATATAGCCTGTATGCTCCCCAGGGCTTATCTGCTGCATTGTTGTTCTCTATGGAGCTATTCAAACACTGGTCTTGGAATATCCGTGTTCGTGTAGCAATGTCGATTGCCTTTTCAAGATATTACATCAGCCTTTACCATGGGGTCCACTCAAAATGTCATGGCATACAAGCATGTACTGGATGTCATGTGGATATGAGTCAGTCGATATGCATTGAAAAGTGCATTTGTGTATAAAATGTTTCCTTACGCCCCAGGTAGTTTGGTAGTTTTTTTAAATGTAAGTTACTAAAATCAGACGGCCATTAAATGATCAGCATGTTAAATCCGGTTATAATATAATAAGACGATGGATGAGTAACTTTTAATAATATTACTTCGGCGTCGAACCTTTTTAATTTGGTATTACATTCAGAGGCAGGTGTGAGATGCAGATGTTGATAGTGATGACAGATGCCTCGATACAGATAAATATGACGTGGTAGCCTGTAACGGACCCACACGGGCAGGAAGAAAATGATATTAAAATTTAACATATGAAATGCCTGCATAGATAGTACACGTTAATGTGATGCACACTGATAACAGCTTGCATCCATGATCTAGTCATGAAGGATTAGAGTGTCTGTCCGCTGAGCGGAGGTCGGTGGTCAAAGCCCGGCCGCGTCATACGCCTGACATTAAATTGCTGAAACAAGGACTGTTTAGCTAGGAGTCAGTATAATGTGTCTGGGTGGGGTATCCATGTTGAACTGTGACAGACATGTGCCGAGTGGCAAAGTCATGGCGTAATTGACCATGATGACCAGGAACGGCAATACATTTAGTAACTGTAGTTGGGTCCCATTTGACGCCCGAAAGCAACAAACCCGTGTTCATGGGTTTCACTAAAGTGGTAAACATCTAAGACCTGCTTCACTTCGGGCTTTCCTCTCACATTAAGCTGACACGCCGTGATATAACTGGGATACTGTTCAAAGCCGCGTTAAACCAACTCAGTCACTTAGAAATATCTCCTATTACATCTGTTGACATCCTGGGGATGTTTGTAAACGTCAAGTCTGGTTTAAATGGGATTTATCGTCGCGTCCAAGATTATTGCACTTATAATGCGACGTGCATGCACGTGTGAGTGTGTGTGTGTGTGTGTGTGTGTGTATGTGCGTGCGTGCGTGTGTGTATGTGTGTGTGCGCGTGCGTGCGTGTGTGTGTGTGTGGGGGGGGGGGGGGGGGGGCGTGAGACTGAGACACCATGCCGCAGTTTAACATGAATACCACACTCAGACATAGTATACTGACTCTGAGCAGACCTTGTTTTAGCCCCTGAATGCCATGCACCAGACAGGGTAACAACAAGTGCCATCTTCTAACGTCTTTTGTTAAGACGCAGCCGGGGATCGCTCCCGGACCTTCCGCTGGTATGAGAAAGAAGGCTGTAAGAGAACCCAAAGGATATTCAACCAATTCAACAAAGGCATAATCAGCGTTGAACATGCAACCAGCTAACTGTATGAAGGAGCTTGTAAATTATGGAGGCTAGGCAAGTCAAGAGTAAACAGAGCAATGAATTCCTGTCAAAATCTTCCTGACCGAATTACTGAGATAACAAAAATCATACAGATTATACCATGAATCAACGCCTGCAAGTCCCACACGTGGTGTCAACACAATGCGATAAGAGGTGACACATAGGTGACATGTCCAGACTTTGGAGATGAGAGCACTACCGTTATGTTTCTCTCTGGCGTTAGCCTCTGTATCATGCACTGGTTTCATCCTTGAGTCGCCTTCTAAGGGAGTCCCTTCACGGAAGTTGCCCCGAGTTGGTATGTTTTACGCAACATGGCATGCCTACGCCTTCCACTCGCAACAGACAGTGAAACAAAATGGCGGATCACTTATCACCATTGAGGACCTGATCAGGAGCAACCATCGGCTGAAGATTAATGACATTCTAGAGAAGTTTCATGCCAACTCACAACTGTTTTACTACCACACTGAACCTCTGTCTGGGATCTACTGTATTTACCGTAAGCGACCAGGAGAGTCCGGCCATGTTCCAGATTGCCCAAAGATTACGTCCACTCTAACAAGACACGCCAGACAGATTACCGAGGCGGGTGTCGATTTTATCTTGGTCGACCTGACTAACATTGGCAAAATGAACGCTCAAGCTGACACACTGGAATACAGACCTCTGGAAGTCCTCTGTGAAGAGTGGAAGAAGCTGAGAGAACAGGGAATTGTCACTCCGGACATCGCTGCCTGGCTTCCCCTCAGCCCAGGAGACAATTCCTGGAGAACTGCCTTCACCAACGTCTACATGAACGCCTCCTACGACGATCTCATCTTGAGACATAATGGAAGAAAAGTCATCCATGCAGTGGCTTCACACGACCTTGACCCTGGGTATGTAAGACAGTTGGAATCCCATGGTATAACTGTGGTTCGAAATTGGGCCAATTTACCAACCACGAAATATTCTCAAGACGGATACTGGCGAATGATGAGCCCCTGTATGGGTTCCCATGGCCAGTACAGTACATCCGTGGTGGATGCAGACTGTTCGCCAGTCATGAGTAGGAACTCACCTCTGGGGTCGATGTTTCCTGTTGCAAGATCCTTTCAGACCGGATATGCCTCCGTTCCTTGGCAAGCTGCTGGTGCTCTCAGTGGAATGACCTTCAAGAAACAGATGAAAGCCGCTCTTGCTGCCCGTCCAGACTACCTCTTCATCTCGGGATGGAATGAACTTATAGCTCAGCCTCAGGCAAGTCCATTTGAAAAGCGCGTCAACACTTATTGGAGTATGGGCCTACAGAACACCGCCACCCATCCATCTGGCTATTTTGGAAACCATCTAAATCCCCTGTGGGTTGACGTGTACGGAGAGGAATTCCACAGAGACTTGGAGCCAACAACCTACAGTGGGGAGAAATACTACCAGCTTCTCAAGTCGTGTGTTCGTGTTTTCCGGACTGGTACTAAAGTCTGCAGTAACCAACACGAAGAATGTTGTGACATTGCATCCAGTAATATCTACACCAATATCTTCTCGTTGTACAACCTTGGCGTCAACGACAACCTCCTTACAACGTCGACACATGAACGTGGCAAACTTCTTCGATCTGGGTGGCAAGACCAATGCTCATTCTTCAGTCCAGGAGACAGCATCTTCTGCCATGCGGGTACACACTCTGACCAGTCCAACACACAGTTTATCATGTTCTCTAAGCCGGGGCCAAACAGGACGGCAGTGTACCGTTGCTATGACAACAGGTATCACTTCTTCTCTTCATCTCCCAACTGTGAAGGTAGTCATTCAGAGGGTGTCCTGGGCTTCGCTTCTACGGTGATCACTTCAGAGATGCCTCGGTCTCTCACCCGATGTGTGTTCCCCAACAACCACAGCATCCACTCTCTGGACCATGACTGTCCTCAAGGAACAAGACCTAAAGCAACCTATGGCTTTGTCCGATGAGTCCACCTGACCATTAATTAAACAGAATTGAAAACTACCTGTCTTGAAATCTTTGTTTCATACGACTCTTCATCAAACAGTCGACTGATCAAGGCTACAACATTCTATGGCTCAGTAAAGCTTTCAAACCGTTTTATGGTAGACATGATGAGGACATTTCCAAATGTGACGCAGCAGTAAAATAATGATGTCCCATGCAGTTCCCTATTTTCACTTGTACCATATGTTTCCATGTTTTTTCAGGCGAACAATTGACTTGCCTTTGCATGTGTGTATGACGGGTGCCACCGTTGGGGCAGGATACGCCCAACTTTTCATCATTATTTGATAGTGATTCACAAACAGGTGGTTATGATATAGTCGGAATCGTACAATATACTTTCAAATTGTATGATTATAGAAATGGCTTTTGTCGCATGAATACCATCTTCCCAAGGCAAGGGAGTTAACTGACTAAAAAAGTCCAGTTTCCACCCTTGCCGAACTAGGCTAATATTATGGAGTTACATTTTGGCTGGACTAACGAGTCTGTGCATAGTCCAATCAAAGTCGTGCATCGAAATCGAAATCCGGTTCGTAAACTCTCCTGCAGATTTCGGTCGATTGCAGGATTTGCAAAGCATGTGCACCGCCAACTCGTTGTCAAGAGATATTTTCCAAATCTTTTCATGTTTGAATCTAGGTGCTCACGCATTGCACGATGTAAGACCCGTTTTATCACAACACAGACATTGATTATCGATCAGATCGTACTGACTGGGCGCCACTGTTTTGTTTCAAGCAAATGCAAGTGATACGAGAGGTGGAATCTGATTGGTCTAAAGGAGAGGCTCAGAAGGGACATAACTCGTAATAGCCACTGGTGGCGCTACGATAGAGCCCAGGAATTCCAGCCTAGTTCGGCAAGGGTGGAAACTGGGCTTTTAAAGTCAGTTAACTCTCTTGCCTCGGGAAGATGCATGAATACACACTCTGTATGATCGATGATAGTCACTGACATGCTAACATTGTGTGACGTCGATACATAATCTCAGTATCAATCCTGACATAGCAGCTATCTGTCTTTTTTTACATGTTTCTAGGCTAAAAGGCCATTTTGTATGCCTACATACGGAAAACAAATCCGTTTGATTATGTTTATTGTAAAACACGAAGTAATCTCTCTCTACATATGCATTGTCGCTTATAAAGGTAAAAGCTCAGAGGCATCATTGTCAGTTGGACCTCGTGTGACATAATGTGTTGTCTTGAATTTAAGCGTTTGTCCCGAGCTAAGACCTCTTGTACACTGGCTCAGCACAATGCACAAAGACTATCCTGATGGCTCTGGAAGATTGATGCCTTGTTATGCTGTTGCTGCTGCTGCCGCTGACGAAACAGATCCGGCAACCCTTGTTGTGGTTACAGCTACATTCAGGTTTTTCTTTATTGCAGGAAAACATATTTCTAACGGGTTAGTTAGAATAACGCTGGAGTAGTGACTAACGTATTCGCTCGTCACACAGAATGGCCCTGTTCAAGTCCCCTAATGTGTGAAGCCAATTTCTGGTATCCTCCTCCGTGATATTGCAAGAATATTGATAGACACGCATGGACAACATTTAAATATCCTTAGCACCTAAAACAAGGTTGTTTTCACAACCGTTTTTGTAAATATCTCTATGCTGAACTGGTTATTGGGTGATAGCTATGTTGGTGATCAAACGGAAGTCGTGCGACAGTGTTGTGTGTTCAAGTGCGCAGACGCGTTTTCTCAAACCCGTCCAATCACATTCGCGTATTTCACGAAGTCGTGGTAGAATGGACATTGTAACTTGAAGTACAGCAAAGGTCAAGGATGTTAACGGCTTTTCTTACAACGTCATGATGCAACGGAAAACTAACATCGATTTACGTTGTATGACTGCTTGTGAGGAAAGTCATGATCATTCTGAAGACCAATATCTTTATTCCCTCTGGAGGATAAGGGGCGGTCGGTTAGCGTAGTGGTTATAGCGTTCGCTCGTCACGCCAAAGACCCGAGTTCGATTCCTGACATGGGTATAATGTCTGATGCCCATCACTGGAGGATAAACTGCTTTCGTCGACATTATAATTAGGTTCTTTTGTCTTTTAATATATACAGCTGATTATTTCACAATTGAAAGAAATATACAGAGGTTGGTTGGTAAACGTTTCTCAAGCTATAGCTCGCAACTGCACCTGTGCCTTGAACGGTAAGTCAGCGCCTTGTATAAAACGGAGCGGTGGAGTACCTAAGTGGTTAAAGCGTTCGCGCGTCACGCCAAAGACCTGGGTTCGAATCCCCACAAGGGTACAATGTGTGAAGCCCATTTCTGGAATCCCCCGTCGTGAGATTGCTGTAACATTGCTAAAAGCGGCGTAACACCATACTCACTCATTCACTTGTCTAACACCCGTGAAGATACGGGTTACCACAGCAATCCATGCTTTTCGTAAGAGGCGACTAACAGCATGAATGTCACCGTACCCCATTTGCAGAGATCGATGCTCATGATGTCAATCACTGGATTTTCTGGTATGTGAAAAACCCTCTTGAAAATCTGATACTGCTCTTTGAAAAACGTTCTGGCGCAAAAAAAAGTAAATATTTTATGGCCCCTTCATTCAATAATTCCCTAACTCTATCAGTCGTAGGAAACGTATTGTATATTTAAAACGGGTAATCGTATTGTGACAATGCGGTGAGGCTGGTTTCTCTTTTACCCATATACGTGCTGTCTAAGAACAAATATACGTAGAGTTTGTGGGACGATATCGTACCCTGAATCCCGTGGGGTGTTCCCTTGCAAGAAAACCTCTTATAAAAACTTCTTGAAAATCTGGTCAAATTGTTCCATACGAAAGAAACATCCGGCAATAGCTGCGCTTATGGTTATTAATTTACTACAAATATATGTAGTAAAATACTACTAAAATAACATGATATTGGAATAAATTATTTCGAATAAAATAATACTTTCAGATGCATCTTTAAAGTTGTATTATTGGGTGATTATTAACCAAATCACCGGTAGATTCCGAGAAACGTGTACAGCTGATTGCTACTTCCGGCTTAGTTTACGAGAATATTCACACGGTAATCTTAATCTCTGTATATAAAACAATACCTTATGAGAACAGGAAATACAAGTTAATCGATAAATGATCATGTCTATTGTTTTTTATCTCAATTTTTAAATTTGTATTGACCAAGTTTAATTGTTATGATCTGTATTTTTTTCTGCTGAAGACAAACACGTTTTTATTGCAAATGTAGGGATTGTGTATGCGCTGGTGACGGTCTTCATTCCGATTCGCTTTAGAGACAGGGTATGTATATTAGCATTGATTTTAAAGGTTTGTACAGGGTGGTCGTCTAAAACGTGGGGTCGCTTTACAGACGGCGATATACGGTAGTAAATATTTTACGGCCTCTTCATTCAATTATTATTGAACTTTATAAGTCGTGGGACAACACGTCACATTGTATATTTGTATTATTCTTACAAGGTATTAGATAAATTTGAGGGGACAGGTGCCTTGAGGGGGATGGACTTTCCCGTGTCTAGTATATAAGAAGACGTATATATACTCAACAACAAAAGTTCCTGTGACACCAATATTTTAGTGTAGTTTTCGAACAAGTAAAGTTTGGTTTTCGATATTGTTGTACATGTATGGAATCAAGTCGCAAAAACGCAACTGCTACAGAGAAGCATGCATTCCGTGCAAAAGTTGACTTAATGCAAGCCCCATGCATTTCACTACCCAAGAATGGGTATAAAAACATGTGCGTTAATGGGCTTCCATATGCATTGTTTAGCATCGTGCTGACAACAACCACTCAGAAAAACAACAAAATTACGCAATTATTCAACATTTCGAAATGCCACGCCTGTCCGAAAATGAGCGTCTGCGAGCCATTCGTATGCTTGAAGCAGGATCGAGTCAACGTGATGTTGCAAGACAATTTAACGCCCACAGCACCATTTGGTGTTTATGACAACGTTGGCAACAGACGAATGCAGTCAGAGACCATCCTCGGAGTGGCAGGCCACGCGTAACCAATAATCGACAAGACAACTGGATTCGAACAACACACCTACGAAATCGATTCCAGCCAGCAACAGTGACTGCAAGAAGCATCCCTGGCCTTCGACGAATATCTTCACAAACCGTACGTCGTCGCCTCGGATGTGCAGGGATTGTCGCCAGAAGACCCGCCAGAGGACCCGCCAGACGTCCCAGTTTGACAGGAAACCACCGTCAAGCACGTCTACAGTGGTGCAGACAGCGTCTACGCTGGACAGCCATGCAGTGGGGACAAGTTCTATTCACTGACGAGTCTCGTTTTCACCTCAGCCACAGCGATTGACGGATTCGAGTGTACCGACGTCGAGCTGAACGTTACGTCAATCATTGTGTCATGGAAGAAGATCGGCTCGGGAGCGGCAGCGTTATGGTATGGGGTGGGTTTACAGCAAGACAGGAGACCCGTTGGATAGTGATAGAGGTAAATCTCAATGGACAGCGCTACCGCGACGAGATCATCGACTCGTTTTTGCGTCGTCATGGCCCTTTCAACACGACAATGCCTGGCCTCATATTGCTCGGCTTGTTCAGGATTCTCTTCAACAAAACAACGTGAATGTCATCCCCTGGCCGGCTCTCTCCCCTGATCTTTCACCAATCGAGCACATGTGGGATGAGATGGATCGGCGCCTTCGACGTCAACCACGTGTTCCACAGACACTCCAGGAACTTCGAAACATGCTCCAGCAGATATGGACAGATATCCCACAGGACTTTGTGCGACGCCTGGTCCATTCCATGAGACGGAAGATGTGTTGCTTGCATCGCAGCCAGAGGTGGACACACGCTATTGATTTGTAAATTGACATTTTGTGATGTTCATGGTTTTTTTTATGAAATCACACATTTTCTGAAGTCAGTATGGCAAATTAAACCATTTGAACACTTGCAGGAGTCTTTTATCTGTTGCAAACAGAAATTGTTTCAGATTTGGTAAAAACATAACTTTGCATTTAATCTTATTCAATGTCACAGGAACTTTTGTTGTTCAGTATATTACAAAATGAAGTTAACCTTGATAAGGTTAGGATGGGAAGCGTGATACTACTTAAGGTTGAACGGAAGTAAACTTTAGTAAGTAGTCAAGTCTCGAAACGTGTCTAGTCACGAACTTCCAGGACCTGAAATAATATAACCTGTACATGTAGCCAGTTGTTTTTTCATATCGATGAGAGTTAATACATACAGTTCATTCGTCAATCAATGTGGTAACTCCTTCTAATTAGTATCACAGATGACATAACATCGTGTATTTAAGGAAATCTACATGCTCAATCACAAAAATATTCATAACCTACAGAAAGGTTTCTGTGGATTGAACCCCAGTGGCGTCACATATAAAATAAAATCACTGAAACCAGTGAACAAAACAGAGTTGTCTCCCTTAGAATGCCTGACTCAGAACAGTTGGGACACGATTTCTCGTTCAAGTGCAGAACGAAATAAAAGGCCCCGCCGTGTTCAGCCACAACACAAATGAGAACACGAATCGAAGGCTTCATACATCCTAACTATGTCTGTTGTCAAACCCTTGACTTTTACCCAGACAAGCAAACACGCAGATCACCCCTAAGGGAAGGCCGAATACAGCGTTTTCACACTGATTTTCACAGTATCACATTTGTTTTCGCCTTTCCTTTATTTGTTAAATAGTCGTAGCATTTTCAGTCTACCGTCAACTTGATCACCCGAAAAGAATAAATTATTGACTTTGACATATTAGTTCCCTGGTCAGCTGTAGTACAAGGTCTTGGCGAATCGTAACATACACGGATCAGCAGTTTCGTCAAGAACTGAGTAAGATTCTTAAGACTGAGAATTAATTGTGCAGTGATCGATAAATACCACTTTATTACAACACAAACATGGAAATTAACACAAAAATAGCTTTTTTCTTCCAAAATTTCAAAATACAATCAAGTCGAAGGGATCTACGTAAATACTTCGAGTTATCCGAGGCTCGACACAACCGAAAATGGTGAATAAAAAGGAATACGCAGGGGTCAAACGTTTATTACGAGACAAACGTAAGTTCGACACAAAGGCGTTTGACTCTACGTTATTCCAATAAGAAATACAAGAAAAGGGGCGTGTATTTTCAATATTGTTGTCCTATGATATTTTTCAAAAGTCTCTTGTGTATACGTTATTTCACGCAATCAAAAGCAAATTCATTTTTTAGTATTCTTAGATATTCATCCGTATCTTCGGCAGTTTGTGGTGACGACACTTGGCGTCATATGTTCATTTTGGTTTTAGTTTTTCATCAATTTATTCAGAAAGTCGTCACAACCTCGATGACGCCAGACCTTACTGATACAACAGTAGGGCAAACTGGTCTCAATAACAATAATAATCATAACATAAAAACAATAACCATTATTACAAGTTTAGAATTGACGATAACAATCTCACATATTATCATTTGGACCAAAACAATTATCAAAAGTCTATGTATAGACAAAATTATTTCCAGTTCCCAATTTCCCGCTAAAACTACTATATCTTAAAACCTGCATCTGAGCCGAAAAATCTCCCTTAAATTCAAGATTTGGTGTTGATTACAAAGCATATGATAAAACATATTTTTTTATGGAAGTGTTTACTCCATGACCTGCCCTGGCGTGGAACGGGAGCCTGTTCCCACAGCGGTTGTAAGGTATGGTATACTCTGTTACCATATACAGTTCAGTAGTAAACATTTTGTGTCACAAATGTCAGACTCACATTACATCTAAAGTATATGTCATTAACCTGTTGCGTAATACATGCACAGCTGTTTGTTCGTGTAGATTTCAGGTAGATTTCAACATATGTCACAGGAAGCACGTAAGTTGTACGTCCAGGTCAGATTGACAAATATCAAAATCTGATAATGGAGCACGTACCATCTCACATGCTAAATATGGCACTCTCACGCACACGCACACGCACACGCACACGCACACGCACACACACACACATGCACATGCTCACCCACACATATACACGCACACACACATGCACACGCTCACACATGCACATGCTCACCCACACGCAAACACACACACACACACACACACACACACACACACACACACACACACACACACACAGTATCAAGGAAGCTGATATATATTTTATTTCAGATTGAAATAGGAAGTGTCTCTTGAGAGGTTAAAAACATTAAATAATTTTATTGCGTTCAGCTTGAGTATCAGTGATGTAAACTGTAGTTAAAGAGGGATCTTCCCTGTAACACTGCATCTGTAAGATGAGTAGGACGGTCAAGGTCACAGTAGGGTTGCTGTTGATACAGAAACGTTCTCTCCCGACCACCGTGTGGACATCACGTCAGACATATCACTTGTTCTCTCCCGTCCACCGTGTGGACATTAGGTCAGACATGTCACTCGTTCTCTTTCCGTGCGCCGTGTGGACATTACGTCAGACATATCACTCGTTCTCTCTCGTCCGCCGTGTGGACATCACGTCAGACATATCACTTGTTCTCTCCCGTCCACCGTGTGGACATTAGGTCAGACATGTCACTCGTTCTCTCCCGTCCGCCGTGTGGACATCACGTCAGACATATCACTTGTTCTCTCCCGTCCACCGTGTGGACATTAGGTCAGACATGTCACTCGTTCTCTCCCGTCCGTCGTGTGGACATTACATCAGACATATCACTCGTTCTCTCTCGTCCGCCGTGTGGACATCACGTCAGACATATCACTTGTTCCCTCCCGTCCACCGTGTGGACATTAGGTCAGACATGTCACTCGTTCTATCCCGTCCGCCGTGTGGACATTACATCAGACATATCACTCGTTCTATCCCGTCCGCCGTGTGGACATTACATCAGACATATCACTCGTTCTCTCTCGTCCGCCGTGTGGACATCACGTCAGACATATCACTTGTTCTCTCCCGTCCACCGTGTGGACATCACGTCAGACATGTCACTCGTTCTCTTTCCGTCCACCATGTGGACATTAGGTCAGACATGTCACTCGTTCCCCGTCCGCCGTGTGGACATTAGGTCAGACATGTCACTCGTTCTCTCCCGTCCGCCGTGTGGACATTAGGTCAGACATATCACTCGTTCTCTCCCGTCCACCGTGTGGACATTACGTCATACATGTCACCACTTCTACACAAACACGTTAGGGTGAGTAAGTTTGGTATCCCCCTTTGCAATATTTTTTCACGCTAGTTCTCAATAAGAGCAGGAAGTTACAGGTGTTGTCATTAACACTTCCCTTCATCACGGAATGTATGGATAGATATAGATATGTGTTGTCATAGTAACTGCTGTAATTAATGAAACAGGCTGATTGGTGACACGCTGAAGTCACGTAGCAGTCACATAACCAGTTATGGATATATAGTACATTGTCTCACTTTACTTTGTATGTGATCTATACAATAGAATATAAGTAGATTCAAATGACGAGTGTGTGGTGTTCTCTGCAGCATGTATAATGTAACATTTCTCACATATTCAAATATACCAGTTCTACTGTCGTAAAGTATACCAGTTCTCATGTCGTAACGTATACAAGTTCTCACATGGTACAGTATACCAGTTCTTACATAGTAAAATATACCTGTTCTCTCATAGTAAAGTATACCAGTTCTCACATAGTACATTATACCAGTTCTCACACAGTAAATCATATCAGTTATCACACAGTAAAGTGTACCAGTTTTCACACAGTAATGTATACCAGTTCTCACATAGTAATGTATACCAGCTCTCACATAGTAAATTTTACCAGTTCTCACAGAGTAACGTATACCAGTTCTCACACAGAAAATATACCAGTTCTCACACAGTAACATATACAAGTTTTCACACAGTAATGTATACTAGTTCTCACATAGTAGTGTATACCAGCTCTAACATAGTAAATTATGCCAGTTCTCACACAGTAAAGTATACCAGTTCTCACACAGTAAAGAATACCAGTTCTCACACAGTAAAGAATACCAGTTCTCACACAGTAAAGTATACCAGTTCTCACACAGTAAAGAATACCAGTTTTCACACAGTAAAGTATACCAGTTCTCACACAGTAAAGTATACCAGTTCTCACACAGTAAAGTATACCAGTTCTCACACAGTAAAGAATACCAGTTCGCTCCACATTTTCCGCTCACTCGTTCATTCGCCCACTCTGTGGGAAAAATTGAGAACCTTGGATCGTGACGGCTCTGATGAGGATGAAATTGTCCCCCTCCCCCTCTGATTCCCCCACAACCACGATACATATCAACAAGAGAAACCAGTAGCACCATGCACGGTCTTTCAAGAGCACAGACGAAATAATGGAAACTAGTTTTCAACTAACAAGACAGTCCTTGGTCATGGGTTCTCCGATTACGATCAAAGTTCGTTCACTTCACCAAAGCGGTAAGGATCTGACACCTGGGTTATAGTGTGAGCTAACCTCCCCAATTTAGCTACCTCGATTTAACCGAAATTCTTGTCAAAGTTAGGTTAAACCCAACTCACTCATTGAACCAACCTGTGGGTATCGGTTCAGAGTTGGGAATCGAACACGACCTTTGTGCAGCCAGCATATAACCACTGTGCTACCTCGATTCTGTTGTTTTGTGATCGACGTCATCGTCAACACGCTGCGCGAAATGAGTGGTTTGTAGAGTTGAATCGCTCGCTAAGCATGAACTGAAGCCCAGGCTCATATGTTTGTTTGTTTGTTTTTGAAAGCCGAAATCAGCAATATTCCAGCTTTGTGACGGCGATCTGTAAATAATCGAGTCTGGATCAGACAATTCAGTGATTGAACATCATGAGCATCGATCAATTGGTATACGATGACATGTATCAACGAAGTCAGCGAGCCTGACCACCCGATGCCGTTATTCGCCTCTTACGACATACAATTCTTGCCCAAGGGATCTTCATATGGCCCAATAAAGATAGTTCAGCCCCATAAGACTTATTTAGAGCTCCGTCTCCGAGATCCTTGTTTCTTTATAACAGCTTATATTAACCTCGTGAATGAAAGTGCACTTTGACTTATGAAAAACACCTGTATTATGCTTCTTTAAAACATTTGTGGGTAATATAAATCTGATTTATTAAAATTACAAGATTTTTGGTTTATTAGAGAATCAAATGTGATATTAGAGGATGACGAAACCGCTTTGTTCGCATTCCGTCATTAAGAGCGCGTGTCGGATCAAAGGGACCGCCTTCTTACGGGATGCTGAAGGTGTGACGACGATAGCAGCTGATGCACTTAGCGTCTCGGACACTTGTAAACTCCAGCCTTGAGACTTACACTTGTAGGCCGAATTGTTTCCATGTAACTGTCGTGTAGCAGGTCGCCGAATCTTGTTTACGGCCTACAATGGTTGCTACTCGTTATTTTGCGTGAACTTTGCCGTGTTTGTGCGACTATTACGAGCAGTTGGAACTGCTGGGACGTGGGGTCTAAATGAATTAGGTTCTAACGCTGTTTACTCATAGCATTTACCTGTAGATTGGGCCGGCGGCCAGGTGTGAACACAGGTATAACGCCGGTTTGTCTCACATGTTTGGATTACTCCTATATACATGCGCACTGTAAGCCTCCCCGCCGACTCGCTGTCCCACTACAGGCCATGACCCACCTGACTCCACGCCCGACTCTATACTTTCGTCAACTTTGGCGACAATGTCCCAATGATTGACACCTACGTGAAAAACGACCTTTTAACCACATTTTCATCTTCACGTTTCACAACACGTAATAGTGTGAATATGGACAAAAGAAATATCCAATTTGTCTGTCGGGTATTTACGGAAGCCTTTTAGGGCCATTTGCTTATATATTTTTCGTGAAATTTCAAGATACTAAATTGAAATTTCAAGATATTAAGTTGAAATTTCAAGATACTTTAAACTTGAAATTTCAAGATACTTTAAACTTGAAATTTCAAGATATTAAGTTGAAATTTCAAGATACTAACTTGAAATTTCAAGATAATTTCATCATGATACTACTCATGCTGATTTGTTAGACATTTATAAAATATAACAGTTACCACATTGCCGGGCAAAAGAAAGTATACACTTGAAAATCCACACTTCACTCTGATCATTACTGTTACATTGCGACACCACGCTCCTTGAGACGTCGTGTGCACGTCATCTGTTGTGAGATACTCATTGTTATGATGCATGTAACATCGCCTTTGATACCCGTATCAAATACATCACCATCCACTAACCGTTTCTTGTTTCATTTTAGCCGGTATCAAACACGAGTGTATACTTTCTTTTGCCCGGTACACTCACTCATGTATTTAATCGCCGTTTTCTGCTCGGGGTTGGCGAGATATATGAATTCAAGGGTACTGACTACATCATACACACAGACAACCGGTTATCGTGCACGTGTTCACGTCGCCTCACAACAAGGCCCGTCAGGAATGTATTCAATGTTTTGTACGACATCGCAGTAAAGATGCCTCGCTAGGCTAGAAACCCGGGAGCGCAATATGTCATAAAGGATTTGTTTCATAAAAAGTGTTAACTTAGTGGCATTTTTATAAACTAAAAACAGGCGTTCAAATTGCAAAATAACTCAAATTTCGAATCAAACAAAAGTTAGCACCACCCCACCCCCCAACCCGATAACAATTTCTAAATGTAAAACAGTTTTGTTTGTTTCAGTAAGGCAGTAAGGGACAGTATATTATTTCATATTCCGTCAACACCTGCGTGGTCAAGTACATAGAGAATCTGCCTGGAGAGGAGAAGGTCGGACGTTCATGCCTAAAGTCGTTAAAAGATGGAACTTGTTGTTACTTCTCCCCCTGGCGCTCGGTATTAAGGGGATAAAATAAGGACTGATCGGCTCTGAGTCAGTATATTGGGTTTGAATAAAGTGTCGTCCGTGTTAAACTGCGGCAAGGTATCTCAGTGAGTCAGCACCCATAAGTAGACACACACGCACGCACGCACGTACGCGCACACGCACGCATGCACACGCACGCACACACACACACACACACACACACACACACACACACACACGTGCATGCACTTCGCTATATAAATGCAATAATCTTGAACTCGATATATAAACCACATTTAACCTCACCTCAAATTTCTTCAAATGACTGCATTTTCTGCAACCTGTTTTACGCGAATGTATATATCAATCCTCAGTACACGGCTCTTACTTGTGTGATCGTCTCTTGTTAAAATTCATTCCCATCGGATGTGATTAACATAATATTATTTCAGAAAGTTCTTCAAGACCCCGCATAGCTTTTTGGATGAATTATTAATCGTAGGGGGCCGCGAAGTGTATTGAAGTTAAGAAAATAAAATATTTTGAGTTGATAATAATTAATTAATTAATTTAGTTACAGTATATACTGTTGGCCACGTACGCCATAAGCAATGCAGGCAGTAGGGTGAGTCAACGCTCCATTGTTACCGAGGCACACGTTCATAGCTGTCGTCTAACTTCAGTGGCACACAAAAACAAACCGGATCCACAAACGCATAGTATTCTTAGCGATAAGGATGAGTGAGTGAGTTGGCTTCAACGCGGCTTTGAACAGTATTCCAGTTATATCACGGCGTGTCTGCTTAATGTGGGCGGAAAGCCCGAAGTGATGCAGGTCTCAGATGTTTACCACCTTGGTGAAATGCTGACAAACCTTTAAACATAATCGAGGCGAACCGGGTTAGCGACAACTCTTATACAAAAAAGCAAACTTTCAATATTCGTAGAACTAAATCACTTTATGCAATTTGGCTCTTGGTTGTATTTACTATGACAGATTTACGGAAAGAAAGTAAGATTTGATGTTCAGTTCTTGCATTAAAATTGTTGCAAGCGAGGAATTAATATGGACATTATCAAATAGCGTTTGTGCCTGTCGAAGATGGAAGAACAATCCAACTAACAGAACTTCTCACAATGTTGTTATGTGTTGTACGTTATATATACTACTCAACTCTAGATAGGGATAATCCCATATGTCCTTCTACTTAAATACTAGCATACATTTTCAAGACATTAAATTTACCCCTTTCAAAGTTTGAGTAGTATACACCGACACAAACAATCGTAAACGTGATTATGAAGTCAGACTCGCTGCTTGATGCGTGTTATTGTATCCCAATTGCGGAGATCGATGTTCATGATGTCAGTCACTGGATTGTCCAGTACAGACTCGGTTATTTACAGATCGCTGTCATAAAGCTGGAATATATTGCGTTAAACAACAATCAACATCAACGTATATTATACTGGACCCCGTTTCGTAAACCGATCGTCGCGCTACGACGATCGAACTCCCATAAATTATCACAGACGAACGACTATTGTAGCGATACGATCACTTTGGGAAACGGGGACGTTATTTGAACACTGAATAAAGAAGTACGGGCATGTAATATATTGTTTCAAAACTGTTTCCATCCCTATTTAAACCGAGCGTCACGACTGGGCATTTTACAACGGAGAAAGCGTCGTTTACCTCACCATCGCCCATTCACTTCATATCATGTATACACTACTTGACCACAGGTCCACACTTGACCACAGGCTAAGGTTGGGCGAGATTAAGGGCTACCACAGTTAGGTTGCTATGGGTTACCAGTCATTGCATGGTGATGTTGCCATAACAACCAAAAGATCACCCGTGGCAGAACGTAGTGTCGTGGCTAGGATATAATTGATTGTGCGTGGTTGATATAACATAATCTACGACAGATCTGTGGTGTGTGATTGATATAACATAATCTACGACAGATCTGTGATGTTTGATTGATATAACATAATCTACGACAGGCCTGTGATGTGTGATTGATATAATATCTACGACAGACCTGTGGTGTGTGATTGATATAACATAATCCACGACAGACCTGTGGTGTGTGATTGATATAATATCTACGACAGACCTGTGGTGTGTGATTCATATAATACCTACGACAGACCTGTGGTGTGTAATTGATATAATATCTAAGACAGACCTGTGATCTGTGATTGATATAACATAATCTACGACCTGTGGTACGTAAATGATATAACATCGTCGGCAGTTCAATCGTGTGTGATTGATATAACATAATCTAAGACAGGCCAATTGTGTGTGATTGATAAAACATAATACAAGACCGACCAATTGTGTGTGATTGATATAACATAATCTACAATAGACCTGTGGCGTGTGATAGATATAACATAATATAAGGCAGTTCAATGGTGTGTGATTGATATAACCTATGCTAAGGCAGACCTGTGTGTGCGACTGATGCAACATAATCTAGACAGATCAATGGTGTGTGACTGCTTTTATATCATCTAAGACTGACCAATGTGTGTGACGGATGTAGCATAATCTAGACAGATCAATGGTGTGTGACTGCTTTTATATCATCTAAGACTGACCAATGTGTGTGACGGATGTAGCATAATCTAGACAGATCAATGGTGTGTGACTGCTTTTATATCATCTAAGACTGACCAATGTGTGTGACGGATGTAGCATAATCTAAGACAGATCAATGGTGTGTGACTGCTTTTATATCATCTAAGACTGACCAATGTGTGTGACGGATGTAGCATAATCTAGACAGATCAATGGTGTTTGACTGCTTTTATATCATCTAAGACTGACCAATGTGTGTGACGGATGTAGCATAATCTAGACAGATCAATGGTGTGTGACTGCTTTTATATCATCTAAGACTGACCAATGTGTGTGACGGATGTAGCATAATCTAGACAGATCAATGGTGTTTGACTGCTTTTATATCATCTAAGACTGACCAATGTGTGTGACGGATGTAGCATAATCTAGACAGATCAATGGTGTTTGACTGCTTTTATATCATCTAAGACTGACCAATGTGTGTGACGGATGTAGCATAATCTAGACAGATCAATGGTGTGTGACTGCTTTTATATCATCTAAGACTGACCAATGTGTGTGACGGATGTAGCATAATCTAGACAGATCAATGGTGTGTGACTGCTTTTATATCATCTAAGACTGACCAATGTGTGTGACGGATGTAGCATAATCTAGACAGATCAATGGTGTGTGACTGCTTTTATATCATCTAAGACTGACCAATGTGTGTGACGGATGTAGCATAATCTAGACAGATCAATGGTGTGTGACTGCTTTTATATCATCTAAGACTGACCAATGTGTGTGACGGATGTAGCATAATCTAGACAGATCAATGGTGTGTGACTGCTTTTATATCATCTAAGACTGACCAATGTGTGTGACGGATGTAGCATAATCTAGACAGATCAATGGTGTGTGACTGCTTTTATATCATCTAAGACTGACCAATGTGTGTGACGGATGTAGCATAATCTAGACAGATCAATGGTGTGTGACTGCTTTTATATCATCTAAGACTGACCAATGTGTGTGACTGATGTAGCGTAACATAATCTAGACAGATCAATGGTGTGTGATTGCTTTTATATCATCTAAGACTGACCAATGTGTGTGACTGATGTAGCGTAACATAATCTAGACAGATCAATGGTGTGTGACTGCTTTTATATCATCTAAGACTGACCAATGTGTGTGACTGATGTAGCGTAACATAATCTAGACAGATCAATGGTGTGTGACTGCTTTTATATCATCTAAGACTGACCAATGTGTGTGACGGATGTAGCATAATCTAGACAGATCAATGGTGTGTGACTGCTTTTATATCATCTAAGACTGACCAATGTGTGTGACGGATGTAGCATAATCTAGACAGATCAATGGTGTGTGACTGCTTTTATATCATCTAAGACTGACCAATGTGTGTGACTGATGTAGCATAATCTAGACAGATCAATGGTGTGTGACTGCTTTTATATCATCTAAGACTGACCAATGTGTGTGACGGATGTAGCATAATCTAGACAGATCAATGGTGTGTGACTGCTTTTATATCATCTAAGACTGACCAATGTGTGTGACGGATGTAGCATAATCTAGACAGATCAATGGTGTGTGACTGCTTTTATATCATCTAAGACTGACCAATGTGTGTGACTGATGTAGCGTAACATAATCTAGACAGATCAATGGTGTGTGATTGCTTTTATATCATCTAAGACTGACCAATGTGTGTGACTGATGTAGCATAATCTAGACAGATCAATGGTGTGTGACTGCTTTTATATCATCTAAGACTGACCAATGTGTGTGACTGATGTAGCATAATCTAGACAGATCAATGGTGTGTGATTGCTTTTATATCATCTAAGACTGACTAATGTGTGTGACTGATGTAGCGTAACATAATCTAGACAGATCAATGGTGTGTGATTGCTTTTATATCATATAATACTGACCAATGTGTCTGACTGATGTAGCATAATCTAGACAGATCAATGGTGTGTGATTGTTTTTATATCATCTAAGACTGACCAATGTGTGTGACTGATGTAGCATAATCTAGACAGATCAATGGTGTGTGATTGCTTTTATATCATCTAAGACTGACCAATGTGTGTGACTGATGAAGCATAATCTAAGACAGATCAATGGTGTGTGATTGTTTTTATATCATCTAAGACTGACCAATGTGTGTGACTGATACAACATAATCATCACAAATAAAGTCAGGCTAGCGTAATAGTATCTACATAATATTGATAATTCTTAAAGCAAAACGTTTTAATTTTAAGAAATTCTGTAGAGATTAAAAAAAGTGCGCGTTTATTTTGGGAACGTCCGCGCATCCCACTTGCACATCGTTGATCCATCGTCACCATATGTACACTGTGCTGGTCTTTGATGACGGAATCTATTTTAAAAAACGGAAATATTCAAGCTTTCTCTTTTTCCGGCAAAATTAGCCTCAATTATCTGTGGTGTCAATTTAGCATTGAACTTGTGTCTCCCCGAGTGGTAGGTTTGCAGCATCAGACTTGGAGGAGGGAAATCTTCAATCTAGTTGAGCCTTACACGGAAATATCTCCTAACAATGAATTATCGGCGACTGGCGACATCCCCCGGACGCCCCCCGTCGGCCATGTTGTGTGTCCCGCGAGGTCCGCACGTGCCAGGGCCGTGTGCTGATTAGGTGAGGCAGACGACTGGAGTTATTGGAAAAGATTAGGACTAGAAAGCGACAGTAGGAGCAGATCCTCGTGTCTCCCCGATCATCCAGCAGAGAGACTGCTATTGTTGGCGACTTTTTAGACGAACTCAGCAGAGACAGTTAAGGTCTGTGCAAAGCACTCGACTTCATTTAGACTTGATTGCATGGGTGATGCGTTTATCAAACAGAGAAACTTAATCATAACTTTATGCATTGGGCAAGTACTGGTCGAGCGCAGGCATTGGAGCTAAGGGGAGGTAACTAGATACGTGTAGTTGCCTTGCCGTAAAGCAATGCCATGGGTTGAAATTGGGTGTTCGAGATGGAGCCAGATGGGTGGAAGTCGGGTGTTCGAGATGGAGCCAGATGGGTGGAAGTCGGGTGTTCGAGATGGCGCCAGACGGGTGGAAGTCGGGTGTTCGAGATGGCGCTAGACGGTTGGAAGTCGGGTGTTCGAGATGGCGCGAGACGGGTGGAAGTCGGGTGTTCGAGATGGCGTTAGATGGGTAGAGGTTGGGTGTTCGAGATGGCACTAGATGGTTGGAAGTCGGGTGTTCGAGATGGCACCAGATGGTTGGAAGTCGGGTGTTCGAGATGGCGCTAGACGGGTGGTAGTCGGGTGTTCGAGATGGCGCCAGACGGGTGGTAGTCGGGTGTTCGAGATGGCGCTAGATGGTTGGAAGTCGGGTGTTCGAGATGGCGCTAGACGGGTGGTAGTCGGGTGTTCGAGATGGCGCCAGACGGGTGGTAGTCGGGTGTTCGAGATGGCGCTAGATGGTTGGAAGTCGGGTGTTCGAGATGGCGCTAGATGGTTGGAAGTCGGGTGTTCGAGATGGCGCTAGATGGTTGGAAGTCGGGTGTTTGAGATGGCGCTAGACGGGTGGTAGTCGGGTGTTCGAGATGGCGCCAGACGGGTGGTAGTCGGGTGTTCGAGATGGCGCTAGATGGTTGGAAGTCGGGTGTTCGAGATGGCGCTAGATGGTTGGAAGTCGGGTGTTCGAGATGGCGCTAGATGGTTGGTAGTCGGGTGTTCGAGATGGCGTCAGATGGGTGGTAGTCGGGTGTTCGAGATGGCGTTAGTTGGGGTGGAAGTCGGGTGTTCGAGATGGCGCCAGACGGGTGGTAGTCGGGTGTTCGAGATGGCGCGAGACGGGTGGAAGTCGGTGTTCGAGATGGCGCGAGATGGGTGGAAGTCCGTGTTCGAGATGGCGCTAGATGGGTGGAAGTCGGGTGTTCGAGATGGCGCCAGACGGGTGGTAGTCGGGTGTTCGAGATGGCGCGAGACGGGTGGAAGTCGGGTGTTCGAGATGGCGCTAGATGGGTGGAAGTCGGTGTTCGAGATGGCGCGAGATGGATGGAAGTCCGTGTTCGAGATGGCGCTAGACGGGTAGAAGTCGGGTGTTCGAGTTGGCGCCAGACGGGTGGTAGTCGGGTGTTCGAGATGGCGCTAGATGGTTGGAAGTCGGGTGTTCGAGATGGCGCCAGATGGGTGGAAGTCGGGTGTTCGAGATGGCGCGAGATGGGTGGAAGTCCGTGTTCGAGATGGCGCGAGATGGATGGAAGTCCGTGTTCGAGATGGCGCTAGACGGGTAGAAGTCGGGTGTTCGAGATGGCGCCAGACGGGTGGTAGTCGGGTGTTCGAGATGGCGCGAGACGGGTGGAAGTCGGGTGTTCGAGATGGCGCTAGATGGTTGGAAGTCGGGTGTTCGAGATGGCGCCAGATGGGTGGAAGTCGGGTGTTCGAGATGGCGCGAGATGGGTGGAAGTCCGTGTTCGAGATGGCGCGAGATGGATGGAAGTCCGTGTTCGATATGGCGCTAGACGGGTAGAAGTCGGGTGTTCGAGAAAGGGCTAGATGGGTGGAAGTCGGGTGTTCGAGATCACGCTCGATGGGACGGACGTCGGTTGTTCGAGATGGCGCTAGACAGGTGGAAGTGGGTGTTCGAGAAAGGGCTAGATGGGACAGACGTCGGGTGTTCGAGATGACGCTCGATGGGACGGACGTTGGGTGTTCGAGATGGCGCTAGACAGGTGGAAGTCGGTGTTCGAGAAAGGGCTAGATGGGACAGACGTCGGGTGTTCGAGATCACGCTAGATGGGTGGAAGTCAGGGTTCGAGATGACGTTAGATGGGGTGGAAGTCGGCTGTTCGAGATGACGCTCGATGGGACGGACGTCGGTTGTTCGAGATGGCGCTAGACAGGTGGAAGTGGGTGTTCGAGAAAGGGCTAGATGGGACAGACGTCGGGTGTTCGAGATCACGCTCGATGGGACGGACGTCGGGTGTTCGAGATGGCGCTAGACAGGTGGAAGTGGGTGTTCGAGAAAGGGCTAGATGGGACAGACGTCGGGTGTTCGAGATCACGCTAGATGGGTGGAAGTCAGGGTTCGAGATGACGTTAGATGGGGTGGAAGTCGGCTGTTCGAGATGACGCTCGATGGGACGGACGTCGGTTGTTCGAGATGGCGCTAGACAGGTGGAAGTGGGTGTTCGAGAAAGGGCTAGATGGGACAGACGTCGGGTGTTCGAGATCACGCTAGATGGGGTGGAAGTCAGGGTTCGAGATGACGCTAGACAGGTGGAAGTCGGCTGTTCGAGATGGTGTGAGATGGGTGGGAGTCGCATGTTCGAGATGGCGTGAGATGGGTGGGAGTCGGGTGTTCAAGATGCCGCTTAATTGACATGATTATCAAACACATTTTACGGGAACAGTTACACACGGGAACATCAAGCCAGGTGATTCAAAGACACATGTTCTACACAGCTACAACTCGTTGCAATTAACGAAATGCACATAATGCAAGTAATATGCAAAACATCATTAAAGATGATCACAGTCGACTTCTAACAGGCCTGAAGTATGGTAGAAATCCTTTGATGGGTGATATGGCTTGACTGAAAAACGGTGTATGTGTTAACTAAAATAATGACAGATAACCTGTCTCTAAAGATGCATCACACTGCAATATTTTTTATACAAATGGTTCGTTAATCTGTAAATTGAATCCTTTTTTCCAAAGTTGGCATCAACGAGCGAGAGTCTGCCGAGCTGTAGATGGTTGATTTTGATGAAGAGGTTCCCGGGGGAACATGGATTTGCGGGAAGAGAGGGAGAGAGGTGCCGGTGCCCTTCAGATCCTCAGACCACCCCTAGATCAAGACGGCAAGAGGGCAACGTTGTCCTCCGGATACCCCCGCCTCTGTAACGCTACATCCCCAATCTATTACTGTCACAACATCGCCGACGAGGAGGGACTCCGGGGTAAGACATTGCGTGATCACAGCTTGACTAACCATCAGTAACGGGATTACTCAGGCTCAGAGTAATCATGAAGCCCTTGGGAGCCTCTGGACTCACCCTCCTATCAAGTGATCAAATTTAGGAAATATGTCGAGTGTAAATGTTTACTATACTGCCTTTTTTATCATCCGATGGAAGCAAGAAATGTTACATCTGGCTCAGAACTGATGTGATCTGTGTGCAAAGTTGTTTTTCCCTTTGTGATCGTAATCGATGATGTTGAAAATGCCGCATCTACCTATCCCCGAGGTCGTATCCTGGACCCTCGCGAATATCGTGGAATCACATCCTCATCGCTAGGTTGGAGAGGGTGGACAAAATGTGGAGCCACGACACATGGGCCTATTTTTTGGCAGCCCTACTATGTACCCGGCAACTACACTGGCAATGGAATATCTAGCACGACGGCATTGACAATAACAATAGTATTGAAATAAACATCCATTACATATGTTCTTGATAGTGGCTATTAACAGGCGCATGAGTTGTATGATCCCCAGGGAGCTGAGAAACTCGAGTGCACACTGATCCATTCACCGGGGTTATAATGTAGCGCTTTGAGCAAGCTTCAGGGTGTGGATTTTGCACGTGTGCTCAGTATTATCATATCACTTTCTAATTTAACTCTCTCTTTTCTTTCTTTATCATTATCATCATCATTATTGTTGTTGTTGTTGTTGTTGTTATTTTTACAGATTAAAATAAATATATGCAGCAAAGAGGGTTTGGGTCATCCTGGCACCGTCAGGCTGGTTAGGCTCATCATCAGCTCAGGGCCCTTGCCACCTCTACACGCAGTCCAGACAGCGAATGGAACTTTTCCCGAGAAGCGCTGCCCACCCATAACTTTTCGGAGAATGTGAAGACTCCCAAACATTGCAGCATTCTGCATTACCCAGATTGTCAGAAGGGCTGTATTCCTGGCAGCAAACCCGGTACACTCGCAATATCAGTCAACAGATTGGGAGGTACAAAACCTAAGGCACCGAGAACAATGGGGAGTCGGACAACTTGGTACTAGGGATGCAAGCGTGACATTTCGAAAGCGAGGTCCGCATATTTGCCATGTTTTTCCTCAATCTTGTCAATCACATTAGTGTCAAAGGGGACAGAAAATTCAATGATATGAATGATTTCATTGGATTTACCAAAAAGGATAATATCATGTTTGTTGGCTTGGATACGTCTAAGGCTGTAAATGGGCCTATTCCAAAGAATTTTATGTTTATCATTTTCCATGACGCCCTCTACATATTCCGGATCGTACCATTGAGGGAAGAGCGAGAGTGGTTGGATCTATTGCCTGACATGATTCTTCGTGTGAGGGTGTCAAACCCTGAATTTCTTGTTTCGTCCAATCAACAACACCAAAAGAATACGAAAGTACGGTCACAGCATAAGTATTTGTGGTTTTGACTTTATTGAGAGCATTCAGCTCTGAACTCCAGATTTTCTTTAGTCTACATTTGTACTCTTCTACCTTGCCACGTTTCAAATGAAGAATGTTGCATTTGTCGAGTCCAAAGGACATGCCGATATCATTAGAAAAGTACTCGACAAGCAGAATCTGTTTTTTTAGTGTAGATCCTCCATTGGCAATAAGTTCAAGGTCATCCATGTAAAGGAGGTGAGTAAGGGGTGTTGGGGATCCCGGAGGTCCCGGGTGATAACCTTCCCCTTTGCGGAGAAAAAAGCGTAAAGGATTTAGTGACAAACAGAAAGGCAAAGGGCTAAAGGAATCGCCCTGAAATATTCCTCTTCTGATAGAAATGGGTTCCGAAGTCACCACCTGCCCCTGCGAATACATCTCAAGTTGACCAGCATATCATTAAAGACTTGAGTAAAACAAGTAGTCGCTCCGGGAAGTCAATACATTCCAGTGACCTCAAAATCCATTCGTGAGGTACAGAATCATAGGCTTTTCTGTAGTCCATCCAACACATTGAGCGGTTACGGTGATAAGTTTTAGCCTCTTCAAGGATCATTTTCTGAACAAGTAGTTGATCCTTACAACCCCAACATCCCTTTCTGGCTCCTTTCTGCTCCATGTAAATAATGTTATGGGATGTGCAGTATGATGACAATATTTTGTATTGTGTATTCAGAACAGTCATAGGGCGGAAGTTTTGGGGATCAGTCAAATCATCTTTCTTTGAGAGAAGTATTGTTCGACCCTTGCACAACCAAGGCAGAACATTCCCTGTATCCACAAGAAAATTAAAACACTGAAGTAATGGTGTTTGGACACAAGGAAACAGTTTCCAAAACCGGTTTCAAATACCATCAGGTCCTGGCGCCGTATTAGATTTGGACTTTTTAATTCCATTTTTCAGGTAATCAGGTGTAATGAAACACAACAATGGTGATTTTATTTTTTCGTGTACACAATCATTATATTCCTCTACCCATGGTCCCTCGAGGTTGCAGATGCCGGGTATAGACCACAGCTGTTTCCAAAACCTTTCACTGGAATCCATGATGGGTCTTTTCTCATCACTGCCATTGGATGTATTTAGTTGCCTGTAAAATTGTTTTTCATTGGAATTAAACAATTTGTTTTGTCTGATGAAATTATTTTTCTTGTCCCACTTCCTTTTTCTTGCTGTCCAAACCTTTAATTTGGCTTTCAGAGAATCAAGAATTTGATCAAGAATCTTCTCTTTTGTTGTATTTTGTTTTTCAAATTGATTTTTGCCGTTTTGACATTGTTTGCCCTGAGGAACGTAATTTTTAATTCTATATTATTATTATTATTATTATTATTATTATTATTATTATTATTATTATTACCTGCATAAAATGTCATAGATTGGCCACAAAAAAACATGCATAGGAACAGTGGAGGACGCTGTTTTTGAGTTTGTTATCACTTTAGAGTGCAACAGCTTGGTTGAAACCTATTCACGTTCGGCAATAATATTACAATCAGTGCGAACGTATACATCAATGTCTTTTATATCATACTCTTGTTATCTGGCCCGGTCGACCAGCTGGAGCAATGTAAAGATACATATTGAAAACACATTCAAGTGAAACTGTAATATGAATACAACAATTAGCGTTGCGGGCAGCCACCTTCTGCAAAGGAACATTAAACTATCTTTACAGATCATGTACATGACAACATCGTATGTTATCACAGCAGTAGATTAAAAAGTAATAAAATGACTCTTCCAAAAACATTTAATTGCTAATTATGTATTGAGTGTGATTCCGCTGGAGCCTGTGAACTGTTAAATCTCGTTTGATCTAAATCCTTTGAATCGAGGAATAAAAAAACATTATCAAAGATGACGACTGCAGCGAGCGAGGTGAGATTTAATCTGTATATGAGTACAATATGGCACATGAGCGGAAAGGCGGTTGTAGCGGGGAAGACGGGCCGTCTCCGCCATTAACCCTCATGTTGACGTAATGCGACCCATCAAGCGAACACGGAACAGCCATGTTTGGCACGACACAAATCACACCGTCATCCGCAATTGGAAAATGTGATCCGCCGTCACGTGCGTGACGTCACAAGCCATGTGGTCACGCGTCACGCGGGTAGATCTGCAAGTGTTTCACCTGTAAAGGTAGTGATCAACGTTCGCCAGGAGCGCTGCGCGAGCTGAATGAACGACTGCCCTTTACAAGCGCACTAGTCGTTATCTGATTTTGAATTTATTTGCTGTACAAAATGAGTCTTTTGTCTATCATATTCATTGGATTAGCATAGGTTCCTGTAATCAGTTCCTGCGGAGGGTTGTGTCCCGCCGAACGGCGTCAGAACGCGCCTTTTTACGGGTGATAATGAGGAACGAATCCTCTAGGAACAGCGGAGTCGCGTGGCAGGTAGAGTACAGCATGTTTGATGGCGTGTCGCGGGTGTGGCGCGCTGGGCCCAGGTTGGGTTGAGGGTTGCCCTCCGTCCTGGCTCTATGATATGGATCTGGCGGCAACAAAGCCGTGTTGGGTTGGCGGGGGAGATGGAAGAGTGAGAAAGGTGAAACCCGCATCGCCACTTTTCGCCTATTAAACACTAACTGATGACAAACTTGATTACATCAGGGGACTTGAGAGGTTCAGCGGTGTAATTGTGACAGAAAAACAAGTCAGTGAGCGAGTGAGCTAAACGGGTTGGTGGTTTCTCTATATTCTGGAAATGGGGTTGCGCATGTGGAAGATCTCCTTCTGCACGTGTTGGCATGAAAGTAGAAGATCACATACTGCACGTGTTGGCATGGCGTGGATGATCACATACTGCACGTGTTGGCATGAAAGTAGAAGATCATATACTGCACGTGTTGGCCTGAAAGTAGAAGATTGCTATACTGCACGTGTTGGCATGAAAGTAGAAGATCACATACTGCACGTGTTTGCATGAAAGTAGAAGATCACATACTGCACGTGTTGGCATGGCGTGGAAGATCACATACTGCACGTGTTGGCATGAAAGTAGAAGATCACATACTGCACGTGTTGGCATGACGTGGAAGATCACATACTGCACGTGTTGGCATGAAAGTAGAAGATCACATACTGCACGTGTTGGCATGACGTGGAAGATCACATACTGCATGTGTTGGCATGACGTGGAAGATCATATACTGCACGTGTTGGCATGACGTGGAAGATCACATACTGCACGTGTTGGCATGAAAGTAGAAGATCACATACTGCACGTGTTGGCATGACGTGGAAGATCACATACTGCACGTGTTGGCATGAAAGTAGAAGATCACATACTGCACGTGTTGGCATGACGTGGAAGATCACATACTGCATGTGTTGGCATGACGTGGAAGATCATATACTGCACGTGTTGGCGTGACGTCGAAGATCACACACTGCAAGTGTTTAAGAATCACTATCAAATAATGATGGTACCAGGTGTTCGCGAAAAGGTGAGCGTATATTGCTGTATCACCGTCACAAACAGATGCAAAAGCCTGTCAATTATTCACCTAAAACGTAATCTGGGTGATGAGTATTTAATTACATCTTTGTACACCACAAGACGTAGTGTCATACAATTAAAAATATATTCTCTAATTTGAAAGCATAGTTTCATACAATTAAAGACATATTCTCCAATCTAACGGCGAAGTGTCATACAATTAAAGATATATTCACCAATCTAAAGGCGAAGTGACATAATTTAAGATATAGTCTTCAATCTGAAGGCGTAGTGTCATACCATTAAAGATATATTCTCCAATCTAAAGGCATAGTGTCATATAATTTAAGATATAGTCTCCAATCTGAAGGCATAGTGTCATACAATAAAAGATATATTCTCCAATCTAAAGACATAGTGTCATACCATTAAAGATACATTCTCCAATCTAAAGACATAGTGTCATACAATTAAAGATATATTCTCCAATCTGAAGGCATAGTGTCATACAATTAAAGATATATTCTCCAATCTAAAGACATAGTGTCATACAATTAAAGATATATTCTCCAATCTGAAGGCATACTGTCATACGATTAAAGACATATTCTCCAATCTAAAGGCGAAGTTCATACAATTAAAGACATATTCTCTAATCTAAAGACATAGTGTCATACGATTAAAGACATATTCTCCAATCTAAAGACATAGTGTCATACAATTAAAGATATATTCTCCAATCTGAAGCCGAAGTGTCATACGATTAAAGATATATTCTCCAGTCTAAAGGCATAGTGTTATACAATTAAAGATATATTCTCCAATCTGAAGGCGAAGTGTTCTACGATTAAAGATATATTCTCCAATCTAAAGGCGTAGTGTCATACCATTAAAGATATATTGTCCAATCTTAAGGCATAGTGTCATACAATAAAAGATATATTCTCCAATCTAAAGGCATAGTGTCATACAATTAAAGATATATTCTCCAATCTAAAGGCGAAGTGTCATACAATTAAAGATATATTCTCCAACCTAAAGGCGAAGTCTCATACAATTAAAGATATATTCTCCAATCTAAAGGCGAAATGTCATACAATTAAAGATATATTCTCCAATCTGAAGGCGAGGTGTCATACAATTAAAGATATATTCTCCAATCTAAAGACATAGTGTCATACAATTTAAGATATATTCTCCAATCTGAAGGCATAGTGTCATACGATTAAAGACATATTCTCCAATCTAAAGGCGAAGTCTCATACAATTAAAGATATATTCTCCAATCTAAAGACATAGTGTCATACGATTAAAGATATATTCTCCAATCTGAAGACATAGTGTCATACCATTCTCCAAGCTTGTGCAGTCCCCCTCCGAACTCTATTGCAGATGTGCAGTGAAGATTCATTAAAGCAATGGAATTCAAAACATCGGCACCACAGAATAATCAGTCTCGTATATCTGCCGAAATATATTCCGTAGGGCTTGAAAGGCACAACAGTGATGAGTGAGTGAGTATGGTTTTACGCCGCTTTCAGCAATACTCCAGCAATATGACGGCGGGGAACATTGTACCCACGTCGGGAATCGAACCCGGGTCTTCAGAGTGACGAGCGAACGCTTTTACCACTAGGCTACTCGACCGCCCCAACAGTGATGAAAAATATATGAATGGATCACTGAATATTGGTGTTCGAAAAGGGTAAGCGTGCCCTGCTCTACCTGTAGCAGGGGCGGTCGGGTAGCCTAGTGGTTAAAGCGTTAGCTCGTCACGCCGAAGACCCGGGTTCGATTCCCGACATGGGTACAATGTGTGAAGCCCATTTCTGGTGTCCCCCGCCGTGATATTGCTGGAATATTGCTAAAGGCGGCGTAAAACCGAACTCACTCACTCACCCTGTAGCACCCGCCACTCACCCAATTTGCATTTAAAACGGAAGTACTCATAAGTGAGTAAGAAGGTTTAAAAAACCCGTGTTAATGGCATAGCATTACGTATCATGTTGAAAACAACGTGTAATATCTTTAACGTAATCTAAATGTCAAGCAGGTCTTTGATAGTGAAACCTTGATTGGAGTGAGTGAGTGAGTTGGGTTTAACGCCTCTTTTAACAGGGCCCCCGATAAAATAAGACAATTGAGCAGAAACTTGGACAATGAGGAAATCTGTGACCCACGAGGGATTTTTCACCATATGTGTCCTTAGACGTCGATGAAAATGTTAGGTGGTAGATATTAGACGAATGCTTTCTGAAAAGCTATAAAATTTGGTGACACATTCTTTGATTCTTTGACACATTTTAATCAATCTGTCTCATTAGATGCACATGTAAGTATAAAAACGTGGAAGCGTTGAAGAGAACAAAGTTTAAGTCCAATTTGCATTCATACGCTTCGAAGACAAAATCGTCAAAAATATTTTCTCAACATTTTACTTTTGCATTTTAGTTAGCCGATGAGTGTCCTTAACACACCTCGACCTTTAGGGTCGGGTTAATGGAAGGCGGTTTGTCAAAGCTATTCTTTAAGTGGTCAGGTTATGTTGTCCTTTTTCTAAAGTTTAACAGCTTTCCTCTCTTGACCTAAATGTTAAAAAATAGTTTTATTGATACTTTGCCCACACTTTCTCCTGGTTCAAGTGTCAACACAATGTCCGATGTCTAGGAACACCATTAACTCATGTACGTGGCACATCGGGGCCAAGGGTAGCCCGCTGATTGGCTGATCTATACAAGGACCGCAGAGAAGACAGGACCCGGATGGAGTGTATCAGGACATGTGTTTATGCGAGTCACAATATAACGTCATTATAACATATTGCTTTCTTAAAGCTTATTTGTTTCTTTTGTGGAACTTCTCCACATCAATATTCATCTGTAGGGAAGATTTATTACCAATTGTTGTGAGAATGAGGTGTATGGCAGGACAATGTGCATGTTTGTCCCCCGCCACTGTCCCCACGACAACATTACCATGACAACACAACGCTCATCCCAGCACGTGTTGTCACATCCTCCCGTCGGCTCACCCGGTCAACAGTCAGATCAACAGGAGTCGAATTTGAATTTTAACTTTACAATACTACGGTTTTACTTTGTCATAGATCTGGTTTCTTGGCGGGATGAAAGAAGGGGTTGCGAGTGTTTGATTGGGGATCTCCGTGAATGAGAATGGAGAGTCTGGGAGATTATGAGAAGGGGTCTTCGACGGGGATAAGACGGATATGTTTGTACCAGAGAAGTTGGTAAACATTGCCTTTGCTTTCTTTGATCTGTGTGTGAGCTGTGACGATGTTTCCTGAAGTAAATGATAAATAGGAGCCATTCGTACCTTTCACCTTTACGAACATAATAGCATACTTCAAATGTGGTGACGTCCTTTGGCACTCCAAAAATCTATGATTGTAGGTTCGAATCCTGTCTTATGATTATGATTATGTTTCTAGGTTTGTCAGCACCATACCCGTGCTTGTGGGTTTCACCAAAAGTGGTAAACGTCTGAGACCTGCATCACTTCCGGCTTTCTCCCCAAATTAAGCTGAAACCCGTGATGTAACTGGAATATTGTTAAAATCGACGTTAAACGCAACTCACTCACTCAAATATTTTCAAAGGCACATTATCTTCTTTTTCAGGAAGCTACGTAATTGATCGTGTCACGAGGTGGGTAAGTGAGTGAGTGAGTTCGATTCTACGTTACTTTGAGAAAAAAAAAATGCCAGCGAGACACCATAAACAACGCATTGTTTTCAAGCGGGAATCGAACCCAGGTCTTCGGATTGACTAACAATCGCTTTACCCACTAGGTGCCCTATGTCCCACAAGCTCGACATAAACGACCGAAAAACACAACACACACTGACAATATGGTTATAAATGGCGAGTATTAGTGTCAGTACCTGTGTCGATGAAGGACAAAGCAGATTGATCAGGATTTTTACAGTAACTTCACATTAATAGAGTTTGACTTATAACACACTGAATAAATTGCAAACTCGTGTGCGCGCGAGCATGCACGTGCGGTACCTGGCCGCAGTGTTCACCATGGCGATGTGTCTGCGCGCTGCTGCAACCGTACCACGTGACCGGGTCACGCTCCCGTCTCACGCCAGCTCTGCGAGGAAGCGGAAATCAATGTGACATCCTTCTGTTGGTGCGTGAAGAAACCTCGGTGAGGAGCGTGATTAACGGCGGTCTGATACACACGCGTTTAACACGGAGAACGATCGGGGCGCATGTAGATAGATACATGACCAGATAGCGACCCTCGGACAACAGGCCTACCCAAAAGGTTCCTGATTGAGCAAATCAAGCAGGTTTAAGGCCACTTTTGCAACAATTTTATATTTAACTGCTATCATTAAGGAAGCGATCATGTCTAAATTACAACGTGACATATGTGTGAAGGGGAGTGGCCACCCTAAACAGGCCGATTATTTTCGGGTCCTGCTGACCTTCGGTGACCTCTAAAACATTATATCAGACAGACAGTGTTTCTTTTGGTTTGAAAGTTTAGTTTCTACATTTGGGAGAATATCTTTTTGAATTCATTTTATTGTTTACCTCACGGGTAAAAATTCGCGATTTGTTGTATGATGGATGGTTTTCTGTACGAATGTTTTTTGTTTTTTTTGTTTCTTTTTTTTCTGGCTTGTGGTGCTGAAGGGTGATAATGATGTTGGAGCAGGTCAGCGTCACGTGTTATACTTGTATGAGGAATCGACACACAGGACTTCCGGCCACATTCACACTACCCGGGACCTGTAAAGATCCGGGGTGAAATAGGTCTTCAGCAACCCATGCTTGCCGTAAAAGGTGACCATGCTTGTCGCAAGAGGCGACAAACGGAATCAGGTGGTCAGGCTCGCTGACTTGGTTGATGCTTGTCATCGTATTCCAATAGCGTAGAACGATGCTCATGATGTCAGTCACTGGATTGCCTGGTCCAGACTGGATTATTTGCAGACCGACGTCATATAGCTGGAATATTGCTCGGTGCGGCGTTAAACAACAAACAAACAATTGAAACAAACACACTACCCGGTACATCACTAGAGCGGAGGTTGTTCTGGCTGACTAGAGTATTGTCGTTGTGGAGGTTGTTGTGGCTGACTAGTATGTTGTCGTTGGTTGTTGGGGTTGATTAGAGTGTTGTCGAACGTTGTTGTGGGGGTTGTTGTGAGTTGCTATAGCGTTGTCGGTGGTTGTTGTGGCGGACTAGAGTGTTGTCGGTGGTTGTTGTGGCTGACTAGAGCATTGTGGAGGTTGTTGTGGCTGACTAGAGTGGTGTCGGTGGTTGTTGTGGCTGTCTAGAGTGATGTCGGAGATTGTTGTGGCTGACTAGAGCATTTTGGAGGTTGTTGTGGCTGACAAGTGTGTTGTGGAGGTTGTTGTGGCTGACTAGAGTGTTGTGGAGATGTTGTAACTAGAGCGTTGTTGGACGTTATTGTGAGTAACTAGCGTGTTATCGGGGGTTGTTGTGGCTGACTAGAGCGTTGTGGAGGTTGTTGTGGCTGACTAGAGCGTTGTTGGACGCTGTTGTGGCTGACTAGAGTGTTGTGGATGTTGTTGTGGCTGACTAGAGTGTTGTTGGACGCTGTTGTGGCTGACTAGAGTGTTGTGGAGGTTGTTGTGGCTGACTAGAGCGTTGTTGGACGCTGTTGTGGCTGACTAGAGTGTTGTGGAGGTTGTTGTGGCTGACTAGAGCGTTGTTGGACGCTGTTGTGGCTGACTAGAGTGTTGTGGAGGTTGTTGTGGCTGACTAGAGCGTTGTTGGACGTTGTTGTGGCTGACTAGAGCGTTGTTTGACGCTGTTGTGGATGACTAGAGTGTTGTGGAGGTTGTTGTGGCTGACTAGGGCGTTGTGGAGGTTGTTGTGGCTGACTAGAGCGTTGTGGAGATTGTTGTGGCTGAGTAGAGCGTTGTTTGACGCTGTTGTGGATGACTAGAGTGTTGTGGAGGTTGTTGTGGCTGACTAGAGTGTTGTGGATGTTGTTGTGGCTGACTAGAGTGTTGTTGGACGCTGTTGTGGCTGACAAGAGTGTTGTGGAGCTTGTTGTGGCTGACTAGAGCGTTGTTGGACGCTGTTGTGGCTGACTAGAGCGTTGTTGGATGCTGTTGTGGCTGACTAGAGTGTTGTGGAGGTTGTTGTGGCTGAGTAGAGCGTTGTTGGAGGCTGTTGTAGCTGACTAGAGCGTTGTGGAGGTTGTTGTGGCTGACTAGAGTGTTGTCGGAGATTGTTGTGAGTAACTAGAGCGTTGTTGGACGTTGTTGAGGCTGACTAGCGTGTTATCGGGGGTTGTTGTGGCTGACTAGAGTGTTGATGTAGATAAACAGAGCGTTGTAGAGAGAGTTGTATCGAGATTAAATATTTTTCAGCAACATCTTCAAAACCAGGATGTTTTTTTTATTTATAACTATGAGTCTGATATTTCTCAAAGCAGGCATGTCTGTTTTTTCAACAGTCAGGAGCATTATTATTTACCCAATGTCGTTGATTCACGTATTCACTATCCATCGTCAAATTATTTTAGTCATACAGTTATAACGTTTACAACTGTCCCGAGACAATAATTCTAAATAAACATGCCCCACTGTTAAAAGGCTACTAGGCTTTTACGGATACTGTCAGTTTCGAAATATCTTAATTTATTCTTTTTGTTTTGTCGGTTAGTACGTATCTAGATGTATTTCTATTTCATTTAACATTGGCACCCTGATAAACTTCTCAAAAAAGTTAAGAACCAAACGATTCTTTTATGTTATTATAGTTAATCTGTCAAGGCACGCCAGTAATATGAACGTATCTGGTTGTCCTTTAATTTTTATAGTATATAAAGTTTAAGTACGGCTGAGAATAATCTGCCAGTTATATACTGTTAAAAGGTCCAGAAGAAATTCAATGTCCTATAGGCGGACTTTTAAAATGCATTATGAAACATATTAATTTATATACCTTACACATATTTAAAACAATCATTTCATCGGATGGGTTATTCTTTGTTTCTGAACTTTACTTCAAAACAAATTATGGAACAAGGTGACAAGATCCCCCTGTTGATACCGTTGATACAGCTATCGATAGTGAGAGAAGTGATGTATAAACAGTCACCATCTCTCCCAGGGCGCATCGTCAACGGTGTCAGCTGGACCCGCTACAGCTTCAGATGGTCCAGGCGTTTCCCATCACCCCCTACCCCCAACCAACGTCGTCACTGTAGCCTTCAGCCAACTGCAGTCGTCGCCGGTCGCCCCAGTCAACGTTCCCTGCCAAGCCTGCGGGAATATGCCGGCGTAAGAGCCGCAATCATATTTTTCTATTTACGCTAGTTAATCTTCTTACCACCGAAGTCGCTCCTTGATGAGCAACGACAGCACAAAGACTTGGGATGTCTCACTACCCATAGGCTTCTTATTAGTTATTGATTTGCTCAACCAATTAATTTTCTGGCACAATATGTTAGACCCATCATGATGCTGATTAAAGCGGCCCCGCCTTAATGTTTAGAGGGGTAGAAGGCGTCTGATTTGGTCCAGCCCAAACCCGCTGTGCTGGTACAAGCATCAACATTAATGTAATGAGTATTGTGTTTGTGTTGACTATCTAAGAGGACACACGTTGTCCGGCTGACTGCGCCCATGGACGGCGGGCGACGTCTTCATCTTCGTCGTACTCGCGCACCTGCGTCCTGGTTTCAATGTGGCTTCTCAACAGATTATCTCATCCCTAATGAAACGACATGTTAAAACACTTCACCATGGCCACCTCTCATCCTACTCCCGCTAACCTATCACCGTGATCATGTGCTCTTCACATCTCACATCAAATCAACAATTTAATAAATTAAGTACTCCGCTGCACGAGAAGTTCAGGTGTGCGCCTGTGTACCTGGACGAAGGACAATCAGGCATATGTCCCGGGGCCGACATGCCGCGCTTTCAATGCACCACACAATCGACATCAACGTCAATACAAATTTCAATGATGTTATTTCATTTTCTCCGAATTAAAACCGAATAGAAGGGCTAGAGGAGGATTTTAGATTGAAGGATTCTCCACTTGGAGTTAATTTGATGGACAAGACACAAATTGAGGCATTGAAATATTGAAGTTAAACAAAATACGTTGGTTGCAGGGGTTCGTCGGGTCTCAAGTGTTGAGCTTATGAACATCAGCAGTAATGACTGGATAACGTCACATTCAGCATCACTATTGACTGTCGGCACACGCACACACACACACACACGCACACACGCACACACACACACACTTACCCTGCGTATGAGATAGGAAGTTTAAACAGAATGAATACATTTATATTTATTAAAACGTTTTTTTAATATATCACAGGAATTAATAAACATTTTTTAGTTTGTAAAAAATATGTTTTACGCTATATTGTAGCATTCTATATCAGACTTACAAAACTGATTGCGCATTACCCGTGAAGATCCGGGGTAGAATAGGTCTTAAGCAACCCATGCTTGCCATAAAAGGCGACTATGCTTGTTAGAGACGACTAACGGGATTGGGTGGTCAGGCTCGTTGACTTGGTTGATGCATGTCATCGTATCCCAATGGCGTGGATCGATGCTCATGATGTCAATCGCTGGATTATCTGGTCCAGACTCGATTATCTACAGACCGCCGTCATACAGCTGGAATGTTGCTGAGTGCGGCGTTAAACAACAAATAAACAATCATAAATGTTTAATGTTCATTTTTGATCATGTTTATGATCAGGGAGCACATTCCAAAACCATATGTCGCTGAGGACATTCAACTGCTCTTACTAATGCTGTTGTCAAACACAACTAAACCTTATTGGAAATAACCCACATCAAAAGTAATGTTCCATTTTAATGAATTATTCACAATCTCCTCCGCATCACCTTTGAGGCAGCAATCAGCCCCATCAGCAGTCTCTGTACTTCACTTGGCGGCGAAGGATATCGCCTAAATGGATAATCACTAGCAGCCATGTTAATGCATTATGTTTAAGAGAAAGGAGCCATTCCGTTTGAATATAAATTACTTTCTTAATACAAGTAATCGTATTAACAGTATCGTGCTCAGTAATCACAGTGCCGCTCGGAAACTCTATACATTTATCGATGTTGAAATGGGCCCCATCACCGCCGACGATGTCGTAAGGCGCTGCAGTAAGTGCCGGCATCAGAGACGGCGTAAAAAGAACAAAGACCGTTGCCAATGGAAGTAAACGTTTAATAACCTGTTTGGCACTGGTTTGCGCCTCTAGAACCCTGCACGTGCAGAACGGAAATGCAGCGAGAGTGTAGCGCACGTGAGGTTAACACCTGAGCGAGGTATCAGGTTACCTTGAATTACTGTGTCTATTGTAGAATCGTAACAGCTGACCAGAGCAGAGGTCGCTGTCATTCACCCCACAGAGAATAAAGTCACTGGTACGGATCCCGGGGCGAATAGATCAGTGCCGTTATAATTTACGGGATAGGGTGGGCAAGGTTGCCCGTGGGTGGGGCGGGCAGGGGGACACACGATAGCGTCGGGGTAAGGACGTCTTGTTATACTTAATTCATCGGACAGAACCTGCAAGATGAAACGGGCATTTAGGCTGGGCGAGGACTCACTCGAGAAGAACTGCGTAATGGTTTTTGGAGATAGTAAATCTTGAAATTGATGGTTGTGCTAGATGGACGCCTGAACTCATCACTCACGTGCTGGGGGAGGGCGGAAGACGGGGGGAAGGGGAGACTGTGAGGCTTGTGGATCTCGTGGTAGCTCGGGCTGACAGGTTGAGAGATGGAAGGTGCGCGATTCACAATTACTGGCGTCCCCCCGGCCCCGCGCGCTCTACCCTGCGAGGCACGACACAACAACGCCAGGCTACAACCATACATGACACGGGAGATGGAAATAAAAGCATTGCAGCTTTTGTAGGGTATAATCTGAAAATGACTGGAAAATCTCCCGCAAGTAGGAAAGTAATAGTGGCAAATCCTTTTACGTAGGATTCTGCCTTTAATCTTCATTCACGAGTGACAATTTTCATTTTCTCCGTCGAGGCTGAAAATTAGTCATCGGATTTTCCTTTATCATGACGAGAAGTCTTTTTGCTGACATTAATCAAAACCTAATTAGGCTTGCTGTCGTCTATCTGTTGATATTTACTTGAAAAATACCCAAAAGTTTTTCTGGGACAATAATCCAAAAACCGAAATACCGAAAGCGTAAATATTTAGGAGGCGCGCTGCTAATTAAATTGTCATTGTCAAGGGTGGCGGACAAAATACTTAATCATTCTGTCGTCATTAGTGCAGATTTATATCCTTGCTGCGCTATTAGGAAATGCTCAACTGGGATTTCTCACCCACGGCTATAGAAGCCTGTAAGGAGCTAAGCTAATAAGAAAGTGATATTCTTCATCTGAAGAGGACGCACTTGACTCAACCGGCCCTGCAACAGAGCACGGAGTGACAGAGGCATGTGTCCTTAACATTGAATGTGAGTTAAGGAGTAAATTAAAACATTTTTATCTGAATAAACAGGATAACAGTATTTGCATTATTGCATTTGTTTTCTGTAAATAGACGAGAAGGTGTTTGAGTCAGTGACAATATTACCTTGAGTGGGGTACAACCTCGTGTACTACTTTGAACTCGGCTCACCGAGAGAAGTGCTTTATCCAGGTGAGCTAAACACGTTACGAATGTAGAAACAACGAATCAAGCCATTTACATTAACAGTTTAGGGAAAAGATTGGTTATGACTATGCTTTAGAAAACTGTCATTTTATGCACGGAACACATAAGCTCTCTAAACAAACAATTAAATATTATAAATGCAAATATTTGTTGATTTCCTCTAGGCAAAATTAACAGTCATCGGGATGTTTTTATTAATGACTAACTATGTCAGTGTTATTTTGACGTCAATTATTAACACAAATGTGATGGTAGTTTCTGTAATTTTAAGAATGATGAGGGTTAATTTGAAAACCTTTGTTTTTTATGGCGCTAAGTGTTTTACATTCAGGAAAAAGGTGTCGATTTTTTTATATGTTGTAACCATACTACATTTACATTTATTCATATTTTAATTAAAATAAGGACGATTTTTTTAAGTAAAGCAATAAATGGCATCTCCCCATAATTGTTTATTTGTTTTTATAAGCATGTATCTTTGGCTTGGTAAAGATAGTTTACAGATGTAATAGTCACGTCATATTCATTCATTCATTCATTCATTCGGGCGGTGGGGTAGCCTTGTGGTTAAAGCGTTCGCTCGTCACGAGGAAGACTCGGGTTCTATTCCCCACATGGGTACTGTGTGTGAAGCTAATTTCTGGTGTCTCCCGCTGTAATATTGCTGAAATATTGCTAAAAGCGGCATAAAACTATACTTATTTATTTATTCATTTATTTATCTATATTAGGATTATTTTTTTTACATACCTGCATTCACCGCCTTAACCCAATTTACGCATAATGCTACATCCTTCCCTGCTAAGAGGGTTACAAATTCGTCACACGCTGCAATGAATCCTAACATAGACTGATTTTGTATTATTGTTTCCATAACTTTCACTCGGACATTTAATCAATCGTTTTAATGATATACTTATATCAAAAAAATATTTTAAATTCAGTTATATTTAGATCTTATTCTAAAGGGACATTTACAAATTATACTACACACCGAAATTAAGGGGGCGATGGTCTATGCTGCAGTCTATTTTCACGCCAGTTCATGTCGCAGGGGAAATGTACGTGACAACCCATGTTTCGGCATATCCAACGTGTGTGATATGCATGCTTCACATCTTACGAGCAGAATTATGACAAATCGTCGACCTAAAAAATGAGCCGTTTTACGTGCTGAGATAATATTGTTGGTGTTGCATTTCAACGCAGCCACTTTAGTTACACAAAATAATTAGATGGGGAAATACCTTTGGCTACTCAAATGTCTACATGTCCATCGTCCACTATCACTAACATTTTTCTCACCTTCATCAAGTTTAAGTTTCGGCTGATATAAGTTCGAAATCCCAGACAATCATCTATGCGGACATCCCCATAGCCGTGTCAATGCAGGGAATACACGTGTAATATATTATAGCGTATTATGTACTGATATCTGTATCTCATACAGAATGGCGATATTGGTTCCATATATTGTGCTGCAGCATATCATTGCATGTAATAATTGTTGATATTCAGAAAGTAAATATACTGACGACAAAAGAAATTATTCACCCATGTTTGATGGTGGCTAAAATTGAAAAAAAACAAGTAATGGTTATTTGGAAGGGATGTATTTGATACTGGTATTATAGTTGTATTGTAGACCTTAAGTTTACATGGGGACGTTTCAGTTACGTTGGTAATTATTTTGTCAAAATCAAGTGTGTACTTTCTTTTGCCCGGCAGTGTATTTTCGCGTTACAGTTTAGGCCAAATAGTTGCTCTTCTTATTTCTCATTACTGACCTAACTTAATTTAATTTTTCCTGCTATCTCCAGCTCCAATTAAAAGTCAGAGTTATTTTTAAAACTTTATGCACTTACTCGGTTTAAGCCTAGTGGTTAAAGCTTTCGCTCGTCCGGGTTCGATTCCCGACATGGATACAATGTGTGAAGCAAATTTGTGGTGTCCCCCTCCGTGATATTCCTGGAATATTGCTTAAAGCGGCGTAAAACCATACTCACTCACTACTCAGTATTAACGTGATGAAGGAGCAGGTAGTAGCCCTGAAACGTCGTGACAAAGGATAAAAGAATTCGTTATTCATAAAAAGTGTTATATATGTATATGTATTATGATATGTTTACACAACACAAGGTTGGTTGAAGGCACAAAGTCAACAAGATAGTGACAAAGCAGAGTTCACACAGGTAAAAACTTCACCCCTGACCTCTGCGTGGCATTCAGAGGCATAGTCTCAGTCCTGTATAGTTGGAAGCCGTTGCTCTGAATGTTCTACAGACATCCGTGGTGAAGACAGGAAACATATCTTGGCGTAGCGAAACTATCTTGCGGTTCTATCATTCTTGGAATATTCTACACTTTTTGTTAATGGTACTAAATTACATGGTGACATTTTATTTTTGGATCATCTTTCTTCAGAAATTGAGAACATCAAATGAGCTTGGCATCTTAGACCTAAAACTGGACGCCAGTAATACCATCAATCATGTCTTAGCATAATAAGTATGTTTGTTTGTTTGTTGTTTAACGCAAAACACATAAATATTTCCAGCTTTACGACAACCGTCTGTAAATAATCGAGTCTGACAATCCAGTGATTGACATCATGAGCATCGATCAACACAATTGGTATGCGATGATATGCATCAACAAAATCAGCAGGCTTTACCACCGGATCCCATTAGTCGCCTCTTACAACAAGAGTGGATTGATGAAGATCAATTCTTACCCGGATCTTCACGGGTCAGCAAGATAAGTATTAGAGAACGCTTGAAAATTGTTTTGTATAGAACTATAACCTGTACACCATCTGATTTACTTTTCATATAATTTATATTGCATTAATATATCCATTTCTTCATGATGAACACACATTTCGGACCCAAGAAGAACAGCGTAACTTCGTTAACTCTGTGTCTCGGGGACTATCCAATATACCGCAGTCGCCGTAATAAGCGCCCTGACTAACAAAATTACAGAACACAACAGCACAAGAGAGGTATATAATTGCCTAGTAACTAGTATCGAATTAGTTTCATCGACGTTTGAACAAAAAGTCTACTACTGCTCCATATCTGAAAACAGATTTAGCCCTTTGTGTATGGTTTTAATAAACGCCACCTTTGTCAATTTTCTTAGCGCTCAAGGCGCTTATTATGGCGAATACGTTATGTCGAATTATCAGTAGTGCGAGATAGGCCGAGTTCCATAAGAAGGCCTGGGTGGAGATTTGACTGTCGCCGGAACACTGATTTTATTTGATCTTACAGTACACAAGTGATCCGGATTGGAGCTAGAGCTAACGGGGCATCACTGCATGCCATTAATTCAGAAACAAGAAGCTCTTGATATAGATGTTTATGTCACGGACTATTCCTGATTTGTTTACTGCTTTGATTAATAAAGTCTTCTAATTCATTCAACAGCGTCCGTTTCGGCACGTTAATCTTTTTCAGCGTGTCGACACGTTTTGTTTGTCAAAACTCACTTTTGTTTTCTGTTTATATGCTCTATTTCTTTAAATATAAAACGTCAACGTCAGTCTCAATTATCTGCCGAAACAGATTTCACTGAATACTATATGAATGGATCACTGGAAATCAGTGATGACACCAGGTATTCGAGAAAAGGGTTAGCATGTCCTGCCCTACCGGTAGCACCCGCCACTCATTTAGTTTACATAAAACACGTGTTTTTTTAACGCCGGACAGCAGAACTCCTGCCCTATGACGGTGGCCTGTAAACGGTCGAGTCTTGACCAGACAATCCATTGATGGACCAGACAATCCAGTGACACGACACAGAAACCTGTATGTCCAGTACCGCTGAACTTTATCAACAGATTGTGTCAATGAAACAATACAAGAAAACTCCTTTTAGCTGCGTTTTCATTATAATGAGAAAAAAGAAAACTCTTTTTGTAAAATAGACGGTGCTATTTAGTGTCGATTTTTTGTGTGGAAACTTTGTTAGTGACGAAGCAACAGTAAGGGCTGTCTGTCTCCTTGACCCAAAAGAACAAATAAACACATGAGTATACATTGCTTTGTTTTGTTTGTTTGTTTGTTTGTTTGTTCGTTATTCAACGCCGCACATATTCTAGATATATGACGGCGGTCTGTAAAAAATCGAGTCTGGACCAGACAATCTAGTGTTTGATATCATGAGCATCGATCCACGCAATTGGGATCGATGACATGCATCAACCAAGTCAGTGACCCAGACCACCCGATCCCGTTAGTCGCCTCTTACGACAATCATACTGGCCTTTTACGGCAAGCATGGGTTGCTGAAGACCTTTTCTACCCCGGTTTATCACGAGTCAGTCTACATTGCCTCAGCTCTGACATTAAGCATTGCTTTAGCCTCCATTTTGATTTCGTTTCTATTTTAAAGATATTTATTGTTGAAAAAGATGCCTTTATTGCTGGTACAAGATGTTAGTCAACAGAAAGTCAACAAACAAGGGCTTCTGGTCGCCATAACATACACTGTTCCTTTATTTGTCATAACTGGTAAATTCTGACACCAAACCTCTTCTTTAAAAATATCTTCGTTTTGTGACACTGAACACTTATTAAAACACAATGCCACTGGTAGCCACACGTTCTGTAACACAATTACATAATATATAACAGGTAGATGACATTAAACATACATGCTTCATCTCTTGTTCGCCAAATCTTTTAAAACGATGTATATGTTTTTAATATTATTGATTTAAATAATCATCAAAGGTCTCAATGAACACAACACTACAATTAAACGTTATACAATACTGTTCCAATTCGGGTTTATTTCTTGTCGACTCGTGTGAACCCATTTCGGATGTCCCCCGCCGTGATATAGTGATATAGCTGAATATTGCCAAAAGCGTCGTAAACCGCATCTCACTCACTCACTCACTCTGGTCGTATCGATCACTATCGGGCGTTGGATTCAGATACAGCGGGGCAAGTAGGTTGGTAAAGGCTGTTCCCCAGTTGAGCACCACTGGTGAAGTTAATGTTACCAGCATAGGACCCGAGACGTCTCATCATATCAAGGTATTTGTCATCTCAACAAGACACCATTTACCCGTATCAGGTAGTTGTTGTAAACACGGTAGATGAAGTCGTTATGTCTTTAGATTGTTGTTGTAACTGTTGTCAACATTGTCAAACCGATCTTTGTGCAGGTGTGACACAGGTTCCTGTCATTATAATGTTATTGACATGCCACATAAACAAATAACATCTCTACATTTATTTTGTTTGTTTGTTTGCTTATTGTTTAACGCCGCACTCAGCAATATTCTAGCTATATGACGGCGGTCTGTAAATAAACGAGTCTGGACCAGACAATCCATGGATTGACATCATGAGCATCGATCCATGCACTTGGGATACGATGACATGCATCAACCACCCAATCCCGTTAGTCGCCTTTAACGGCAAGCATGGGTTGCTGAAGACTTATTCTTACCCGGATCTTCACGGGTGTTACCTTTATTGAAAAGAAATGGGTAAGTAGGCCAAATTATTATTAATATTGTTTTGATTTCCCATCCTCTCCAACCATTATTATTATTATTATTATTATTATTATTATTATTATTATTATTATTATTATTATTATCATTATTTTTATTTTTATTTATATTATTAAATGCAATGAAATAATGAAGCAGAGGAATATATTTGGACATCACGAACGGCATAGCTGGTCGTCAGGACTAACTGCATGAAACTCTGGCTTTTAATCGGAGCTGGAAATAGCAGGCAAAATTAAATTAAGTTCGATCAGTGATGAGAAATAAGAAGAGCAACTATATGGCCTAAACTGTAACGCGAAAATACACTGCCGGGCAAAAGAAAGTATACAACTTGAAACTTGATTTTGAGAAAATAATTACCAACGTAACCGAAAGGTCCCCATGCTGAAACCAGTCACGGAAACACTGCAAAATTAAGGTCGACAATACAACTATAATACCCGTGTCAAATACATCCCTTCCATAACCATTACTTGTTTGTTTCAATTTTAGCCACCATCAAACATGAGTGAATAATTTCTTTTGTCCGGCAGTATATATGTGTGTACCGGTATATTTTTAAAAGAAATAATAAATTGCCCATAAACTTTATGATATGGTGTCGTGTGAGTCTTGATTTGAGCCTATCATTCCCACTGATATCTGTTTCCCAGGCCGTCTCTGCGATCATGTCGCTGGACGTTGAGGCTGTTGTTACCGTTGTCACCTCAACTATCAGAGACACGAGCCTCCAGCAAACTCGCCGGCCACTTAGCTGCATGACGAGCTGTTTCTGATGCAGCCGTGAGAGTCGACGCTGTCCCCAGTCGGCTGACCAACGACGTAGACGGTCGGTGCCGATAGGAACAGCGAGGAGAGATGGGAGGGAACACTGCGCTGAGACCCGACCTCGCGACTCCGCGTTCGTGAGATACAACAATTAATTTCCTAATAGACCCCGCGGCGTACGATTGATTTTCTTTTATCAACTGCTAATCTGTTCCGTGCACTCTCGGATTAGCGGACAGGCCGAGTTCGACTAATTTAAACACGAGAAACATGCACGGGGCGTTTTGTGTCCACTCCCTGGAGACCACGATGGCACGGCGGACGAGTGACGGAGGATGGAGCTGAATGCGGTCGATGATGTTACCTGTCGTCGCGGGGAATTACCTGTTCCCGCGTGACACCACAAACTACACACCTTCCCTGCCACGCCCATATCCATAGTGATCTCGTAGTGGCTTACGTTGTGACATGACGGTGACACTGATCCACTGGTGTGACCATGGTACCTAGCCATACGGTCACGACACTGATCCGCTGGTGTGATCATGGTATCTAGTGATACGGTCACGACACTGAGCCGGTGGTGTGACCATGGTATCTAGTGATACGGTCACGACACTGGCCCACTGGTGTGACCATTGTATCTAGCGATACGGTCACGACACTGATCCGCTGTTGTGACCAAGGTATCTAGCCATACGGTCACGACACTGGCCCACTGGTGTGACCATGGTATCTAGCTATACGGTCACGACACTGGCCCACTGGTGTGACCATGGTATCTAGCCATACGGTCACGACACTGGCCCACTGGTGTGACCATGGTATCTAGCGATACGGTCACGACACTGGCCCACTGGTGTGACCATGGTATCCAGCTATACGGTCACGACACTGGCCCAATGGTGTGACCATGGTATCTAGCCATACGGTCACGACACTGATCCACTGGTGTGACCATGGTATCTAGCCATACGGTCACGACGCTGGCCCACTGGTGTGACCATGGTATCAAGCCATACGGTCACGACACTGGCCCACTGATGTGACCATGTTATCTAGCCATACGGTCACGACACTGGCCCACTGGTGTGACCATGGTATCAAGCCATACTGTCTCGACGCTAGCCCACTGATGTGACCATGTTATCTAGCCATACGGTCATCGGATCATATATGTTACATGAGGTGAGGTGAAATAGGGTTTAACGTCGCGTTTAATATTATTGCACTTATATAGCGACGTGCATGCGCCAGGCAGGGTAAAAACCAGCTCCATCTTTTAACGTCTTTTGGTATGACGCGGCCGGGGATCGAACCCCGACCTCCCGCTCTCCGGGCAGACACTCTACCACTAAAACACGGAGGCGATCATATTATATAAACTTAAAATTAACATCTTGCCAAATCAGTAACATCTGACCCATACCGTGATAATAGCATCGGATCATATCCGTAACATCGCCTTATCCGTCCAATCAGTGAAACAACACAAACAAACAACATCGGATCACACCCGTAACATCTGGCTCTCTCAGTAACATTTGACCCTTCTACGGGTCAATAGGGTCACGAGTGGCGCCCCAATTCGTTGTAGAAACCTATGATTGTGGGTTCTAATCCCGGTTCGCCCTGATTATGTTTCTATGTTTGCCAGCACCATACCCGTACTCGTGAATTTCACAAATTGGGTAATTGTATAACACCTGCATCACTTCGGACCGCAATACTGATCAAAGCAGCGTTAGACTCCAAAACATTTTGTCTAACACCGGTTTTAGGGAAATATGGTGTGATCAAGAATAATCGTCTCATTTTTTATGGTTAAGCAACGAATTTTGCATCATGCCTTTAAGAATATTACAAGTCACTTGTCTAATTCTTCTAAATGTATACTTTATAACAACAATATTGGTACTTGTACATTACAGTACACCTATACTATATTTGTATAAGAAGTATTTGTGAAAGTTTCGTCTTAGGTCAACAATTTATCAGCTGAAACTGGCAGGTATCAAATATAGAGGTATCACAATGACGAGGACGAATTCCATTTCATATTAAAATTTCCACACTGTATCAGTTTTAGATTAACGTATATCAAACCATATTATTGGAAATGTGCATCAGTACTCAAACTTACACAACTTTAAAGTGTAAACAAATGCCAATCAGTTATGTAACCTAGGTAAATATTTATATAAAGTCTGTTCTCTTAGAAATGAACTTTAAATTGATAATATGTCCTACATTCAGTACATTCTCCTTACACATATCCCATTGTAATTGTCTACCTGCACCAGTCTGTCCACATCTGTATACAACTGCCGATTGTCTATAACGGTAAAGGTAAATAAAGAACTGATTTGAATTGAGGTATCCTTGGTTTGGTCTGCTAAGCAGCCTTCCGTAGGAGCAATCAGTTCTTGTTCAATCTCTGACCATGCAAATATTGTATTTTTTCATATTTGAAAACAGGTGGAAGTCACATGGGGCCAGATCTTGCGGATAGAAGCTAATATCCCCATGCCCATACATAAGCCATTGCAGCATGGCTGGTGAGAATTGGAGCATTGTCCTCATAGAGGGGAACAACAAGTCGATGTTTGCTGCGAAGCTTCTCTGTGATAGACTCGCACAATCTGTTCAATAAGTTGCCATAATATCCCCCCTGTGGTAAATAATCGATGTGTATTATGCCGTGCTGTTCCATAGCAGGTGACCGTACCTTTCCCAGTGGATCTCTTTGCCTTAACATCATGGTTTTAGGAGACCCGAAGCGTTTCCACTCCATATTAGTTTACACGCTGGAACGATCTTATCATGTCTTACATTTTGGGGTACATGTTGGAACGATGTTATTATGTCTCATATATAGGGTTACATGCTGGAACGATCATATCATGTCTCACATATAGGGGTACATGATGGAACGATCATATCATGTCTCACATTTAGGGGTTCATGTTGGAACGATCTTATTATGTCTTACATTTTGAGGTACATGTTGGAACGATCTTGTCATGTCTTATATATAGGGGTACATGTTGCAACGATCTTATCGTATCTTACATATAGGGGTACATGCTGAAACGATCTTATCATTTCTCACATATAGGGGTACATGCTGGAACGAACCTATGATATCTTATGTATAGGGGTATATGCTGAAACGATCTTATCATTTCTCACATATAGGGGTACATGCTGAAACGATCTTATCATTTCTCACATATGGGGTACATGCTGGAACGATCGTAGTATGTCTTACATACAGGGGTACATGTTGGAACGATCTTATCATGTCTTATGTATCGGTATACATGCTGGAACGAACCTATGATATCTTATGTATAGGGGTATATGTTGGAACGAACCTATGATATCTTATACACTGGGATACATGCTGGAACGAACCTGTGATATCTAAATATAGGGGTACATGCTAGAACGAATCTATGATATCTTACATACTAGTATAGGGGTACATGCTGAAACGAACTTGTTGTTTGGTTCTAGTCCTCAGTGAAGCTTTTTGGTCGACATATGGAGGACATTTCCAATAATAATGGTGTATAGAACAAATATCTTCCGTATGGTGTATAGCACAAATATCTGCAGTACGGTGTATAGAACATATATCTGCAGTATGGTGTATAGAACAAATATCTGCAGTGTGGTGTATCGAACAAATATCTGCAGTATGGTGTGTAGAGCAAGTATCTGCAGTGTGGTGTGTAGAACAAATATCTGCAGTGTGGTGGGTAGAACAGATATCTGCAGTGTGGTGGGTAGAACAAATATCTTCCGTATGGTGTATAGAACAAATATCTGCAGTGTGGTGGGTAGAACAGATATCTGCAGTGTGGTGTGTAGAGCAAATATCTGCAGTGTGGTGGGTAGAACAAATATCTGCAGTGTGGTGGGTAGAACAGATATCTGCAGTGTGGTGTATAGAACAAATCTCTGCAGCGTGGTATATAGAGCAAGTATCTGCAGTACGGTGTATAGAACAAATATCTTCCGTATGGTGTATAGAACAAATATCTTCCGTACGGTGTATAGAACAAACATCTGCAGTGTGGTGTATAGAGCAAGTATCTGCAGTACGGTGTATAGCACAAATATCTGCAGTGTGGTGTATAGTACAAACATCTGCAGTATGGTGTATAGAACAAATATCTGCAGTGTGGTGTATGGAACAAATATCTGCAGTATGGTGTATAGAACAAATATCTGCAGTATGGCGTATCGAACAAATATCTGCAGTACGGTGTATAGAACAAATATCTGCAGTGTGGTGTATAGAACAAATATCTGCAGTATGGTGTATAGAACAAATATCTGCAGTGTGGTGTGTAGAGCAAATATCTTCCGTACAGTGTATCGAACAAACATCTGCAGTATGGTGTGTAGAACAAATATCTGCAGTGTGGTGTGTAGAACAAAAACCTGCAGCGTGGTATATAGAGCAAGTGTCTGCAGTGTGGTGTATAGAACAAATATCTGCAGTGTGGTGTATAGAACAAACATCTGCAGTATGGTGTATAGAACAAACATCTGCAGTATGGTGTATAGAACAATTATCTGCAGTGTGGTGTGTAGAACAATTATCTTCAGTGTGGGGTGTAGAACAAATATCTGCGGTGTGGTGTATAGAACAAATATCTGCAGTGTGGTGTATAGAACAAATATCTGCAGTGTGGTATATAGAGCAAGTATCTGCAGTACGGTGTAGAGAACAAATATCTGCAGTATGGTGTATAGAACAAATATCTGCAGTGTGGTGTGAAGAGCATTTATCTCCAGTATGGTGTATAGAACACATATCTGCAGTCTGGTGTGTAGAGCATTTATCTCCAGTATTGTATGAAGAGCATTTATCTCCAGTGTCGTGTTTGGAGCAAATATCGCCTGTGTTGTGTATAGAACAAATATCTCCAGTGTGGATTATAGAGCAAATATCTCCAGAGTGGTGTGTAGAGCATTTATCTCCTGTGTGGCATGAAGAGTTTTTATCTCCTGTATGGTGTTTGGAGCAAATATCTCCAGTGTGGTATATGGAACATTTATTTCCTGTTTGGTGTATGAAACATTTATCTCCAGTGTGGTGTATGGAACATTTATCTCCAGTGTGGTGTATGGAACATGTATCTCCAGTGTGGTATATTGAACATTTATCTCCAGTTTGGTGTATGAAACATTTCTCTCCAGTGTGGTGTATGGAACATGTATCTCCAGTGTGGTGTATGGAACATGTATCTCCAGTGTGGTGTATGGAACATTTATCTCCAGTGTGGCGTATGAAACATTTATCTCCAGTGTGGTTTATGGAACATGTATCTCTAGTGTGCTGTTTGGAACATTTATCTCCAGTGTGGTATATGGAACATGTATCTCCAATGTGGTGTATGAAACATTTATCTCCAGTGTGGTATATGGAACATTTATCTCCAGTGTGGTATATGGAACATTTATCTGCAGTTTGGTGAATGAAACATTTATCTCCAGTTTGGTTTATGGAACATTTATCTGCAGTTTGGTGTATGAAACATTTATCTCCAGTTTGGTTTATGGAACATTTATCTCCAGTTTGGTTTATGGAACATTTATCTCCAGTTTGGTGTATGAAACATTTATCTCCAGTTTGGTTTATGGAACATTTATCTCCAGTGTAGTATATGGAACATTTATCTCCAGTTTGGTGTATGAAACATTTATCTCCAGTTTGGTTTATGGAACATGTACCATTAAATATCAACCTCAATACATAAGATGTAAGTACATATATTGAAACCTAGATATAGGGGGGAAATAAAAATTTGTTTTGTGGATATGTATTGTTGGCATGTATTGTGGATATGTATTGTAGATATGTATTGTTGGCATGTATTGTGGATGTGTATTGTGGATATGTATTGTGTATATGTATTGTGGATATGTATTGTAGATATGTATTGTGGACATGTATTGTGGATAAGTATTGTAGATATGTATTGTGGACATGTATTGTGGACATGTATTGTAGATATGTATTGTGGATATGTATTGTGGATATGTATTGTGGATATGTATTGTGGATATGTATTGTAGATATGTATTGTGGATATGTATTGTTGACATGTATTGTGGATATGGATTGTTGGCGTGTATTGTGGATATGTATTGTAGATATGTATTATGGATATGAATTGCAGACATGTATTTTGGAAATGAATTGCAGACATACATTGTGGATATGTAGTGTGGATGTGTATTTTGGAAATGAATTGTGGACATGTATTTTGATTGGTTGGTTTGTTGGTCGTTTACCGTGCACTCAGCAATATTCCAGCTATGTGACGGCGGTCTGTAAATAATCGAGTATGGACCAGACAATCCAGCGATTGATACAACATGCATTGTGAATATGTATTGTGGATATGTCTTGTGGACGTGTATTTTGGGCAAGTATTGTGTACATGTATTGTGGATATGTATTTTGGACAAGTATTTTGTACATGTAGTGTAGATATGTATTGTGGATATGTCTTGTGGACGTGTTTTTTGGGCAAGTATTGTGTACATGTATTGTAGATATGTATTTTGGACAAGTATTTTGTACATGAAGTGTAGATATGTATTGTGGACATGCATTTTGGACACACACATATTGTGTATATACCCTTCTTCACCTTCATAAATAAGCTTTGACCAGTTTGGCCTTTTGTCTCACACACGTGTCCACTTTTACGGGGAAAAGCGGAATTTACAAATGGACGCATCGTCACAGTGTCCAGAGAGAGGGTCACTCAGATCAGTTCCAGTTTGACAAGGTGGACATAGCGTGATTCCCCTTGTATGATTCCTGTAGCGTGTAGCACGCTGCGAGGAACATCGAGATTCCTCCTCCATAACACCAGTTTATGTAAGGGGTTTACACCATTGATTTTAGATGCAATTAGTTCGGAATAATGAACGAGTAAGTCAGTAATTGACTCAGAAAATATATCAAATACCTCGTGACATTTATAACTTCTAAGCATGTGTTATATTTCCTTAGATTTTCACCTAATTGTCAATCATTTGTTTTAGATTACATGTTTTTCACACTTTAGTACATCGACCTTGTACCTCGTATAGGCTCGGATGGGATCAATGTGACATGAGCTATCCGATGTTACACTGGAATATTTTGTTCTCAATCATATGCAACACTGATTTCATTTATAGGATATGATGATAAACAGCCGTTATAGTACAGTACAAGTATATGAACATGTGTTATACTGCCTGTTGATATACAGCCGTTATTCCACCGGGAGTACAGTACAAGTATATGAACATGTGTTATCGGGTATGTTGATATACAGCCATTATTCCACCAGGAGAACAGTACAAGTATATGAACATGTGCTATAGGGTATGTTGATATACAGCCGTTATTCCACCAGGAGTACAGTACAAGTATATGATCATGTGTTATAGTGTATGTTGATATACAGCCGTTATTCCACCAGGAGTACACTACAAGTATATGAACGAACATATAGCCGTTATTCCACCAGGGGTACAGTACAAGTATATGAACATGTGTTATAGGGTATATTGATATGCAGCCGTTTTACCACCAGGAGAACAGTACAAGTATATGAACATGTGTTATAGTGTATGTTGATATACAGCCGTTATACCACCAGAATAGACTAACATTTAGTCTCTGAAATCTTATATTACACAATATCCTTCTTGACTCTAAAAATAAAAATAAATTCCCTATGCTGTGGAATAGAGCTAGCTTGAGCTGGCTAGACTTGCTTTTGTATTATTATTTTTCATAAGATAAATATATTCCACAGTCATGGTGCAGGACTACCACCAGGACTACAGTACAAGTATATGAACATGTGTTATAGTGTATGTTGATATACAGTAGGAGTAGGGCTGACAGCCTACTTTATATCAGCGGATCAGGTATTATAGTGAGAGAATGCCCTCCACTCGAGTGTTCTAATCTGGCGGTAAATGGCGTCTACTCTCGATTGCACCTCATCTGGAAATGTTTCACGGCACTTCTCTAGACGTATTGGCTCTCAACACACTTACATTGCCATTTAATGTACTACCCGTATGAGGTGGTAGCGATAATACCCGGGCCCCTCTCCCCTGGCATGTAGTTCTGGGTAGGTATGCGGGTAGGTATGCGCCTGATTAAGTCACAACAATCACCCACAACTACAGGTGTTGGTTAGGGGTGGGGGAACAGACCCATGAGCGGGGTGGGTTACAGAGTGCATCCCCGGGGTGGAGGAGGCAATAGAGCACGGTCAGGCCTTGGATGTACACAGGCTATCTCTATGTTGATGAGGCCTTACAATTTGTTTGATAGATGGCAGAACACACCGTATTTATTCCAACACTGTCATCACTTGCTGTAAATTGTGCGGGGCGCATCAAAGGGGAGTAGATTGCAATACCAGACTCAGCCTATTTCCTCGTGCATGGCGATATGATTGACAAGCCGTGAAGTTAATAGATATGAAATTAGCTTCGTTTGTGAGTCGAGATCGAGGTTTCAATGTGACAACAAATAATTTGTCACCTGTGACCTCTGGGCCTGGCTGGTTAGCAAGAAAGGGCCCGGCTCTGTGTGGCGACGACAATGCCCCTCTGTGTGGCCGAGGAGACGGGGTGGAGGAGGGGGTGGGAGGGGTGCTCGCTGTCACACCTCGCTGACTCCGATCAATGCTTGTTTTGGGCTAGGAGACGCGGCTCACCTGTAGGGGTGTGTCCAGGTGCTCTCGTCGGGGGGAGCGAGAGAGGGAAGGGAACTATATTGTGTCAGTGATACCTTGATACCTCCCAACAAGCGCATATTGAGCCGGCTCATTGCATTCACTCTTCTGTACATTCCTGTGCTGGTTATCTGTGTGACGAGCGACAACCCCGGAACTTCAGCGCTGATAAACCCATCATTACCGACAGAGGAGTGGGAGGAGCTCCACGCCCTCTCATTATGTAGATATACACTTATATACTCTGCTCGCTGTGTATATAGGGTGATTCATGTCACTACACGTACATTGACTCGCTGGCTTAGGGCGCTCTCGCCTGACACTGAGGGCGCAATGAACTGTTCTGGCAACCTGTTGAAGTCCTTGTCATACATGGTTTAATCTGACAGCCGCCTGTCACACAATGTAGACGATACCTACATAAACAACATGGCCTTTCACCAGACCAACCAATACACTCGATACACCTGATACAATCAGTCTGTTTAGAAAGCTATTTATCAATATTTATTCATACAGAATTCAGTTACGTTACAGTAGAAATAGTTCACGAAACTAGTACTACATCACGTGTAACTGACCAACAGAGGTCAGTAAAATCATTTAGAAAGTTGGCTAAAATAAGATTTCCGAAGGATAAATGTGGCAATTTTCTAGAATGTCATATCAAAACCTAAAACAGAATTTATGTCATATAAAACCAGTGGGGCATGTTTATGTAAAATTATTGTCTCGGGACAAAAGTAAACGATATTACTGCCTGACTAAAATCATTTGAGGATGAATAGTGAATACTTTAAGCAACGACACATAGGGATAATGGTTAAACAATTATGCTTCAGACTGTTGAAATAACAGAGATTGCCTGCCACAAAAATTAGATAGTTCCAACATGTTTTTCTTGAAATAAAATCAGACTCAGAGTTTTAAGTATAAAGATTCCTGGTGTTGAAGTTGTTGTTGAAAAATAGTCATATAAAACAAGACATACTGTTCATCACGAGCTAAATTATGCACATTTTGTTTTACTAATTCATATATTTAACCTTTCTGATTAAGCACTAGTTCGAATCTCTTCATTGTCCTGAATGCGATATTATAACTGAAACCATCGATCTGAAACACTGTGTATATGCTGTCATATCGAGTCCCGGTTGTGACAGGCTGTTGTGTTTGTCTGATGCTGTGTGGTGATGGTATCTACAGGTTAACATCCAACACCTTTGATTCGAGATCAGGTGTTTTATTCAGTCTGCCTTATCATGACGTATCTACACGAGAACGCCATACCTGACGGTGTGCCTGTCTCCTACGCCAACCGACAGGACAGGCGAAGTTGTAGAGGGTTGGTTGTTATACCATAGTGTCTGATTCTTAAGTGTTGTCGGTGTACAACCTGCAACTTGCATTGCGATAAGGAATAGAATATATGGATGTCAACGTCTTTATTGTGAGCAACACAACGTTTCGGAGTATATGCTTACTCTGTCATCAGGTGAGGGAGTACGCCTGATGAAGGAGTACGCCTGATGTAGGAGTACACCTGATGAAGGAGTACACCTGATGTAGGAGTACACCTGATGAAGGAGTACGCCTGATGTAGGAGTACGCCTGATGTAGGAGTACACCTGATGTAGGAGTACGCCTGATGTAGGAGTACACCTGATGTAGGAGTACGCCTGATGTAGGAGTACACCTGATGTAGGAGTACACCTGATGAAGGAGTACACCTGATGTAGGAGTACGCCTGATGTAGGAGTACACCTGATGTAGGAGTACACCTGATGTAGGAGTACGCCTGATGTAGGAGTACACCTGATGTAGGAGTACACCTGATGAAGGAGTACGCCTGATGTAGGAGTACACCTGATGTAGGAGTACACCTGATGTAGGAGTACGCCTGATGAAGGAGTACGCCTGATGTAGGAGTACACCTGATGTAGGAGTACACCTGATGAAGGAGGAAGCATAAAGATGTTGGCATTCATATATTCTGTTCCTTATGTGTATAAACTTCTAAATGCCGTTCAAAGACATTGTATTGTGATGTAATTAAAGTTGTGTGCCTCGCTTGATTTATCACTAATCTTGCAACATGTATCAGTAGATGACACAAGTGCCAATCTTTCAAATTGAGTCAGTTGATGACGCATGTATCAAAACATTCATGTATATGAATCAGTTGATGACACAAGTGCCAATCTTTCAATATGAATCACTTGATGACAAAAGTGGCAATCTTTCAATATGAATCAGTTGATGACACAAGTGCCAATCTTTCAATATGAATCAGTTGATGACACAAGTGCCAATCTTTCAATATTAATCAGTTGATGACACAAGTGCCAATCTGTCAATATGAATCAGTTGATGGCGCATGTATCGATCTTTCAATATGAATCAGTTGATGACACAAGTCGCAATCTTTCAATATGAATCACTTGATGACACAAGTGGCAATCTTTCAATATGAATCAGTTGATGATACAAGTGCCAATCTTTCAATATGACTCATCTTTCAATATGACGCATGTATCGATCTTTCAATATGAATCACTTGATGACACAAGTGCCAATCTTTCAATATGAATCAGTTGATGACAAGTTGACCGATCTTTCAACATCAATCAGTTGATGACACAGGTGCCGACCTTTCAATAGGATCAGTTGATGGCACATGGACCGATATTTCTATATGAAACAGTTAATGACACAGGTGCCAATTTTTCAATATGAATGAGTTGAAGACTATGATGAGTCAGTGCAACATACATGAGTTTATATAGTAAGCTGTCAAATGTTTCTTGTGCTTAACTTGAGATAACATACTGCATTCTTACCAAATTTATTTGATCTACATAATAAAAGGCTCTGTTCATTAAAAGAAATATTACCACATACCTAAATACCCCTAATAATGAAACACACCGCTCTAAATTAAATGTTGAACTGAACGTGTTGCATGAGAGGTTTCAAATATTAAACAATTATTTAGAACTGAAAATATTGTATTAACAGAAATTCTGAGGATTGTAACTTATGATTGTACATGTCATTATTTCAAAATGCCCACCGACAAGAAGTGTTTTACTATAAATATTAGCTTTCACGATGTTGCGAATTACGGATTGAATGCTATGTGAGTCTAGAATAAATAATGACCTAATATTGGATCAATCAAAACTCTTAACGTCCGTTAAAACTAATTCCTCCGTTTTGCTAAAAATAAAACCAAAACGTTTTTGCTTGCGTTATGAAATTTGATAGTTCATTTGTGAATGAAATACATAATACTGACAAAAAACAAATGACTATTTTACACAGGATTTTGACGGTTATTAATGTCTAAATCTGTAAAAGCGTATTATCTGTCACGCTTTCCCTCGTCATTTTGGCCACGTGCCTGACAAGTGAAATATCATTTAACACCTTGTCCTAAATGATAAGTTCAGGACATGTTATCTTGAGAATAGCATCACTCCGTTCGTTTCTTACAGACAGGTGTTATTTTCAAAATAAAGGTGTTTCATTTCAACAGATGTAAATTTAAAACAGGAAGGCCACAGCTACAGATGCTATAATATAACATCCGGCATATTACTCAGCCTTTTATTCCATGAGCGATTGCTTTATACAAAAATGTTATCATTGTAGTGTACAACCAAACACCGTTGTGTCGAACTTTGTTGTGCCGAGCTTCCGGTTATCTCAAAAAAGAAACCTTCATTCGTCATTTTCGGTTGTGTCGAACCTCGGATAACTCGAATTATTTCCATAGGTCCCTTCAACTTCGACACAACGGTGTTTGACTGTATTTCTATATAATGAAATGGACGGGCTCGATATGAAAAACAGAGCACAGATTGGGTCTCGAGGTCGGTCTGAAGATGGCAACAGTGGAGCGCACGTTGTAATGGTTGGGACTGATGCCATATAGTTCGGCACGTGGTCAACAGGAAATTACGTCCCGCCCCTTCATAACGACCCCCCCCCCCCTTCCTGATTCTCCACCCGTGTTACATGGGGTGAAGTTGACCTGGTATGGGCCAGTCAACACTATGTGGAGGCAGTTCCCGTCTTCCGACCTTTCATTACTGGAGAATAGAAGTGTCAGTCTTACGCTTCAGCCAAGTGACGGCCGTTGTCTGTGGCGTTCGCGACGGGGTCGTGGAGTACAGAGGAAGAATAACTGTCCGGCCACTCCAGACTAGGGACAAAAAGTCGCACTTAGAAACAAGGTACCCGTCAGAGCAGTACCGGAGGGCCATTTGTGGAAACTATAATAGAAACAATTTATGCAAAAATCTGTGATTTTTCTGAACAACGTTTCCGTGAGTGTGTGAGTGGACGGTGTGAACATGGCGAGTCAATCAGATCGGACTGAGCGCTCAATCGTCAAGTTTCAGACTGCCCTTTGATCTGCCAGAAATGATACCACACAACAGACGCTTGGATTGATTATCGGTGGAACGGTGAAATGCGAGCCCCGATGTCCGACATACCTTTGATCGTCGGTATCGAACTGGGGAAAACGCTACAAAAATCAGATATGAAATGATGACTGTCAAGTTTGTCCTAGTCTCTCTGAGGGGCAGGGAACACAGGGGTGTCGGTCGCAGTACATGCTTTGTCCTTCTTTAATTACGCTGCGGCTTTTGTAGCCAGCCGTCGGAGTAATCTAGCCACTGGAAGAAGCCCCATAGATACTACTGAATGCCATTGGTTTTTAACCACAGTTTATTGAAACAAGTTAATAATATGATGTTAGGTTGTATGGTCCCGTGTTTGAAATGGCATTCATTGAAGGCTGGCGAGAAATGGTGCATAACCGGTCTTTACGATAATCATTGTAACTTGAACTATTGAGCTAACTGACGCTTAAAAAGGCAGAGTTTGCCTGCTCGATGGACACAATGGCCGTGACGGTCATATGGCGGGGTGGCATGTTACCTCACCTGCTCGACTGACAGTTGACATCAGTTGTTGTCGAGACGTACTTTTGTTGGCATCATTTGTTGTCGAGATGTACTTTTGTTGGCATCATTTGTTGTCGAGATGTACGTTTGTTGACATCATTTGTTGTCGAGATGTACGTTTGTTGACATCATTTGTTGTCGAGACGTACGTTTGTTGACATCATTTGTTGTCGAGACGTACTTTTGTTGACATCAGTTGTTGTTGAGGCGTACTTTTGTTGACATCAGTTGTTGTCGAGACGTACGTTTGTTGACATCAGTTGTTGTTGAGGCGTACTTTTGTTGACATCATTTGTTGTCGAGACGTACTTTTGTTGACATCAGTTGTTGTTGAGGCGTACTTTTGTTGACATCAGTTGTTGTCGAGACGTACTTTTGTTGACATCAGTTGTTGTTGAGACGTACTTTTGTTGACATCAGTTGTTGTCGAGACGTACTTTTGTTGACATCAGTTGTTGTTGAGGCGTACTTTTGTTGACATCATTTGTTGTCGAGACGTACTTTTGTTGACATCAGTTGTTGTTGAGGCGTATTTTTGTTGACATCAGTTCTAGTCGAGATGTACTTTTGTTGACATCATTTGTTGTCGAGATGTACTGTAGTTGACATCAGTTCTAGTCGAGATGTACTTTTGTTGACATCATTTGTTGTCGAGATGTACTGTAGTTGACATCAGTTCTAGTCGAGATGTACTTTTGTTGACATCAGTTGTTGTCGAGATGTACTTTTGTTGACATCATTTGTTGTCGAGGTGTACTTTTGTTGACATCAGGTGCCGTCGAGATGTACTTTTGTTGACAATCGAGATGTACTTTTGTTGACAGTCGAGATGCACTTTTGTTGACATCAATTGTCGACATTGATTGTTGTCGATATGCATTAGTGTTGACATTAACGTGTGTCATTAGATATGTGTCCTTGATTGTCATTAGATGTGTCTCTATGTGTCATCACGTGTGTCCCCGTACGTAATCACACGTGTGTCTCTGTGTGTAATCACACGTGTGTCCCTGAGTGTAATCAGTTCTATGTGTCCAAGTGCGTCATCAGTTGTGAGTTCCTATGTGCCCTCAGATTATATGCGTCCCTGTATGTCATCAAATATATTCTGTAAAATATTTTATCTTCGTGTTCTTAATGTTTTTATCGTCATATTCTTGTTGGCAATAGGGCAAACGTCAGGAAATGTTGCATCGTCATATTCTTGCTAATGGCAAACTTCTATCGTCCAATCCCGTACACAATATGACAACTTCTGATTCCGCAGTCAAAAGGCAGTGCCGTCCCAAAGCCGCGACCTTTCCATCCTGACTTCATAACACCACAAAGAGAGCTGGAGTATTTATTCTAATAATATTCCCCATTTTTCCTCTTTATGTCCGACTATTTTGAAAATTATAGTCTGTCAAAGTACCATGCGGTTGAACAAAAGACTAGGGCACAATATCGTCCAATTAGTTTCCGATAAGCTGCAGCTTTTTATCCCCTACGCGTGTAAAGACACCTGTATACTCGGCGCTCTTTGTGAGGCAGGGAGGCCACACGCTACCTGTCGTGGCTGATTAGTTCAGGTGAGTGAGGAGATCCCCCCTCTTCTCCTCCATCCCCGTCTACATGTACAGTCAGACCCAGCGCATCCCCCGGGGTAGGGACATGGGACACACCTGGGGAGATGGTCTGGCTTTGTGACACCGCCCAATTAGGGCCCTCGGATCTAAAGCCCTGTACATATTTCCACAGGGTCCAATAAAAAACATAGGGCACATTAAGCTTTTCACTCCGGTGAACCCTATACCTGATCACAAGGATTGAGAATTTTTGTGACACTATTTTCGGTGGTATTTAGCAGAGATCATGGTTTGGGAGACAAGGAAGCCAATCAGATCACCAGGGCCCACCTGCACAAAGCGGTCTTAGTGGTACGACTATTGTATGCCTATGGGGGTTACGATCATCTTAGCGCTAAGATCACTTTGTGCAAGTAGGCCCTGGTACATTAGTGATGTGTTTCCCTCTGTTTCAACCGGGCCTTAAATATCACATATCACATATTTCGTATGATACATAATACATCACACATCATATATCACACGTTTTTAATTACATAGCACACATCAATTATCACATATCACACATCACATATTTATTCCATATCGCGTATCACATATCTCGCATCATACGTCATATATCACATACAGTAAACTACGGTTATAACGAACTCGCTTATAACGAACTGACGGATGTAACAAACTTCCTTTTTGGTCCCGACTACTTGCTGTAGTCATGCTGTATATGTACTTATAACGAACTAGGTTATAACGAACTAAAATTAGTAGTCCCTTTGAGTTCCTTATAACCGTACTTTACTGTATTATATATCACACATCAATCATCACATATCACATCACATATTTATTACCTATCACGGATATCACACATCACATATGTATTACATATCACGTATCTCACATCACAAATTATCAACGATCACGTATCACATATCACATATTTATTACCTATCACGGATATCACACATCACATATTTGTTACCTATCACGTATCACACATCACAAATTATCAACGATCACGTATCACACATCACATATTTATTACCTATCACGTATCACACATCACAAATTATCAACGATCACGTATCACATATCACATATTTATTACCTATCACGGATATCACACATCACATATGTATTACATATCACGTATCACACATCACAAATTATCAACGATCACGTATCACACATCACATAATTATTACCTATCACGGATATCACACATCACATATTTGTTACCTATCACGTATCACACATCACAAATTATCAACGATCACGTATCACACATCACATATTCATTACCTATCGTGGATATCACACATCACATATGTATTACATATCACGTATCACAAATTATCAACGATCACGTATCACATATCACATATTTATTACCTATCACGGATATCACACATTACATATTTGTTACCTATCACGTATCACACATCACAAATTATCAACGATTACGTATCACACATCACATATTTATTACCTATCACGGATATCACACATCACATATGTATTACATATCACGTATCACACATCACATATTTATTACGTATTACGTATCGCGTATCACATATCACACATCATGTATCTAAACATCACGTATCACACATCAAACATCACATATCACACAGCACATGTCACACATAACATCACACATCAGGTTTAGAAAATACCAAACATCACACATCACATACCACGCTGACATAAGGTGACATTAAAATGAAAAGTTCCCGTTACATCAAAGCTGATAACTCGAACCAGTGAGTGAAATGTCGATAAATCGAACTCCATTCCCTCGATGTTTAATGTCAGGCGGTGGAGCGTAATTGTTCAGACATATGCCGTTTGAGCACTTTTTTTAAATATCACAACTCGGACTATGGGTAACAGGATATATCTTCAATGTCCCACGTGATTCCCAGAACACAAGGTTTCACTGCGCAAATAAATATCTGTGAGTGAATTGTGTTTAACGTCGATTCGAGCCATATTTCAGTTATAGTGAGCGAGTTGGTTTTAACTCCGCTTTTAGCATTATTTCAGTTCAATGAGTAAGTGTGTGAAATGGGTTTAACGCAACTTTTACCAGTTTTGTAAGTGACAGTGAATACGTGAGTGTGTTAGGGTTAAACAGTATTTCAGTTACTTGACATAATATGGAATAAAAGCTAAACATGAGGCGGGTCGTTGACGTTTATCATTTTGATGAACCCAACAGAACCGATATGGTATAATAACCAACAAATATAATATCAGGGCTTATCTGGAATTCGAAATCTTAGAATACTGGCATGCCTAAGGGACGCAACTCTGCACAGCGAATTGCGTCCCCTGAAACAACAGGGCCTCTCTTGCCACCATATACTAACAGCGTATTTGATACACGTCAACCTCCATGAAGGAATGTGATACCTGAAAACAAGTTGCTCGCTGTTTAATTTTTGTTAGGTTATGACTGTGGCATAAACACACCGAATATTTGGAGATTATGCTTCTTGAATTAAATTAGAAGTTAAACTTCTTTAAAGTACAAATGTCAGATTGTTTGTGTTTATGGGTAGATTGTTTACCTTTTACTATCAGTATGTGTAGTCTTGCACAGTCGTATGTAAATTCATGTAATATGTTGTGCTGGGACAACCGACATGCGGTGATCCATAAGCGCAACTTATTTGCCACCTCTTTAAGTCTTTGAATAGATCCGAAGAACAAACCAATGTTGTTAACATCGAGTGCAAACATAGACTGGTCAAATCTGTATTCGGCGTTATACAAGAACTACTTTAGTGTTACCCGGAGCCGGGGGGAAGGGAGGGGCAGGGTGGGAAAGAGGGGGATCAAAGACAGCGTTGACGGACCGGCGACAGTTCTGTACAGAGTTAGGTGACGGTGCCTTCACCTTGATTGATTGATTGATGTGGGTCAGGGGCTGCGAAACTTATCCCCCCCATCTGGGTGTAGGGTTGCGGGTCGGGTGTTTACCAAAGCCATGGAGCAAGGAGCGGAGAGGTAAAACTGTCACTGGTAGAGTGACGAGAAACTCTACCCTGAATAAGACCAACGCATATCCTCGGTAATGGTACGACACACATAACCATGGTAACGGTACGGTACACACATAACCTTGGTACCGGTACGGTACACGCATAGCCTTGGTAACGGTACTGTACACGCTTAACCTCTGTAATGGTACGGTACAAGCATCAACTTGGTAACAGTAAGGCACACGCATCACCTCGGTACAGAAGACACATCACCTCAATAACGGTACGGCACACGCTTTACATCGGTAACAATGCGGTAGACCAATAATCTCGATAAGGGAACGATGATTTGATTTTATCGAAAACAAATTGCCGAAAATTCTTGAAAAAAATAATAATGCTTATGACTGCCTGCCAATCAATTCGGTCCCTAACGGTACGGGAGAGGAGATCCATGATCCATGATTTATTATATACCTATATTATCAATAATATTTCCTAATATGAGACCACCGTCCCAGGCGCGCAAATTCGATAGTGCTGCATTACAGTAATAAGCGGCGTCAAACCCACTCACTCACTCGCACAATTATATCACCCAACGTCCTCAAGTATCAAACCTTTAATTATTGTTAGAAACGGTGGCATAAAACGATCGTGTTTCAGAACAGACACACAAAAACTCGGCGATACACCATTTAACATTACACTGATAATTTGAACTGCAACTGTTCTTCATATGTTTGCGGTCCAGAAAATACTAATTACTGGCAACAAAAACATAATTTATTTGTTTATTTGTTTTACATGTTTTCATGTTTCAAATCTGATGCATCAGTGACAAAAAGGATTGTACCATATGTTCCCGTGTTTTTCTGGTAAAAAAATGACTTGCAGTCGTCTAGCCGTTTACGCGTGTTGAAACACCTTCGCATTGAATACCGTATTCATAACACTCAAAAAAGATATACCCATTTTTCACTCGACATCTACAAAAGTCGTGGATTGGGTTTCTGACACATTCAGTTGAGATTTTTTATGTGACTGGTATCCGACATCAGAAATAAATTAACAAATTAATGAAATCTTTTTTTTAAATATTGCCATGTACAGTTTTACAAATAACCGACATAATTTGTATTTTTCAATAAAATATTTTAAAACTTCCACAGGAATGTTTTTATAAGCTGTATCCTTGGTTACAATACCTTATCTGCTGGGTAGGAGTTTATGTAGAAAAGTATAGGTTAATATATAATAATACACTTCCTTGGTAACTGTAGAAATTTGTGACAACTTGTTTCTCAGAACTCAAGAAATATTCTCATGTTTAGAAATGTTTAAATAATATTCCTTTAGCTATATAATTGTTTATAGACAATACCTATTTTGTTTACTATTTTTCTAATATGCCATAGCCATATAAATATTTTTGCATAACATATACTTAGTATTCTACCACGTGAAGATCCGGGGTAGAATAGGTCTACCGCAACCTATGCTTACCGTATAAGGCGACTATGCTTGTCGTAAAAGGCGACTACGGGATCGGGTGGTCAGGCTCACTGACTTGATTGATTCATGTCATCGTATCCCAATTGCGTGGATCGATGCTCATGATGTCAATCACTGGATTGTCTGGTCCAGGCTCGATTATTTACAGACCGCCGTCATATAGCTGGACTATTGCTGAGTGCGGCGTTAAATAAGAAACAAACAAACAAGTATTAAAAAATATAATATACTTACCTCAGATTAATGACAGATTAAATCACTCAGTCCTGCGTATGTTGTACATTTAAAGTGATCAATGGATCTGCGCAATACAATTTAATCGCTAGGTGATTTGGTTTAACACGTGAAGACTAAGTACCAGATCGACATTTATCCGGAACAAAGGGTAGTGATCGAAGTGTGGTTACTGCGCATAGATTAGGTCACATAACGGTGAATGTGGGAATTACCTACCGCTGGACACAGATACAGTCGCGAGCTTGTGTTTGACTTGACACAGTGGAAAAGACGTTCAGTCTACACATTAATGCGACTTTGACAGTATTAGACCAGTATTAGACAAGTATTATCAATACTGTAAGTCTCTTAGATCACCGCCCTGCCGCCAGGGTTTACACAACGATTAACCGCCATATAACCCTGGTTGCCATTCAGGGCAACCAGCGTAGCCTGCAGCAGGTACAGGGTACAGGTGAGACAAGCACAGGTACACATGGCGGCCAACGTTGCCTGTAGCAGGTGCAGGGTATGGGTGAGACAAGAGCACAGGTACACATGGCGGCCAGAGTTGCCTGCAGCAGGCACAGGGTACAGGTGAGGCAAGCACGGGTACACATGGCGGCCAGTGGCGCCTGCAGCATGTACAGGATATAGGTAGGACAAGCACAGGTACACACGGCAGCCACCAAACTCTGCAGCAGGTCCAGGGTATAGGTAAGACAGCCAGATACACAAGGCAGACAACCGCGTCAGAAACAGCGCTACACAGACAAGTGCACGGGATTTATTTCAGGAAAGAAATGGATTTCATTTATTTTGATTCTACTTCAAGTAAATTACTTTTAGACATTTTTCTCTAACATTAATATGAAGTTTAATTCAAATTGCCTTTCTTCACAGATCCTTAATGAACACAGAATATTTTCGAATTTTGTTGTTTTTCTCAATAAAAAAATTAAAAATCACAATGAAGTCAAATAATATTTTTTTCGCAACATCATTGCCATGCCCAGCATGATGTAATTATCGGCGGAGTTGATCTCAGTCATTGGACGACAGCATCGACGATGATGTGCTGGAAGGTCATATCGAGGTGCATGTCGGGAAGGGTATTTCGAAATAGGGATTCGATCACGTATGTTTGTATAGGCAAAACAGTTTGGACTTTGAAAATATGTTCATTTCCTTGAGGCGACTTGAGTCCTGATTTGCATGGCCAAGTATTGTTCTCTCGAGTGGTACATGGTAATCAAGACACTGAGTGTGGGTCACTGGTACATGTTGGTTTAGGCTAGATTTCATGGTGCAAACCTACCCTGGTAGCGGGACGTGGGAACGCGCATCATGTGGCCAGTCGCTCCCCCTCGCGCACTGCACGAGCAAACCTGACAATAAGGGTCGTGGGTCCCCCGAAGCTCCATTCCTGCCTGAGCGACAAGCAACACCTCCGCTCGCTGTCTGTGAATACATTAGGAGGATTAAAGTCGTGTTTTGTGACTGCGATGAATCCCTTTCGGAGAGCCCTGCTGGTGTATTTCGCCCAACACTCGATTTTGTACCTCGATATTTACCCAGTTGTGAGGGTAATATCATATTTGTAGCCGGGTTCCCCCTCTGACACTGAGGGAGGCGGGATAAGCTCGCCGCCAAACGCTGCTTGTCAAGGAATGTCGCCGTATTCACTCCAGCAAAACAGAGCTCACACAGGAGACAAACTGGCGAGGTAATCCTTGCTAAATCATACAGACAAGCGACGATTGAAGAAAGCTAGGCTCACAGTAATATAGTTGGACACTCGGTTGTACACAGAAGACTGACAAGATAAAGCTGGTGGCTAATCCTCCCTCACTCCCCCTTATTGTCAGGTAGTAAAGCAGAAGTCTAACTCTTGTTCAGGGGGGCTTAAAGCAGCTTAGCAGGAGGGACACATGTAGCACTTGGCGTTACAACATTCCGTACACGGATTAGAGCCAAACACCAAATGCTGAAAAGTAGTTTGTAGAAGAACTGGTGGACGATAGAGTCTGTTGCCATGGCTGTAACAAGGAAAAGGGTACTGATGTCGGATACAGGCAGTGGACATTGCAGTTCAGACAGGAAGTTCAGACAGGGAAAGGGTACCGGTGTCAGATACAGGCAGTGGACATTGCAGTTCAGACAGGAAGTTCAGACAGGGAAAGGGTACCGGTGTCAGATACAGGCAGTGGACATTGCAGTTCAGACAGGGAAGGGGTACTAATGTCAGATACAGACAGTGGACATTGCATTTCAGACAGCGAATGGGTACTGGTGTCAGATACAGACAGTGGACATTGTAGTTCAGACAGAGAATGGGTACTGGTGTCAGATACAGACAGTGGACATTGCAGTTCAGACAGCAAATGGGTACTGGTGTCAGATACAGACAGTGGACATTGCATTTCAGACAGCGAATGGGTACTGGTGTCGGATACAGAGAGTGGACATTGCAGTTCAGACAGGGAAGGGGTACTGGTGTCAGATACAGACAACGGACATTGCAGTTCAGACAGGGAATGGGTACTGGTGTCAGATACAGACAGCAGACATTGCACTTCAGACAGGGAATGGGTACTGGTGTCAGATACAGTCAGGAGGCATTGCACTTCAGACAGGGAAGGGGCACTGGTGTCAGGTAAAGACAATGGACATTGCAGTTCAGACAGCGAATTGGTACTGGTGTTAGATACAAACAGTGGACATTGTAGTTCAGACAGGGAATTGGTACTGGTGTTAGATACAGACAGTGGGCATTGCAGTTCAGACAGGGGAGGGGTACTGGTGTCAGAAAGAGACAGTAGACATTGTAGTTCAGGCAGGAAAGGGTGTACTAGGGTCAATTACAGGCAGTGAACACAGCAGTTCAGACAGTGAAGGGTTTACTGGTGAATTGGTGGACGATAGAGTTTGTTGCCATGTCTGTAATAAGGAAAGGGATACTGGTGTCAGATACAGACAACGGACATTGCAGTTCAGACAGGGAATGGGTACTGGTGTCAGATACAGACAGCAGACATTGCAGTTCAGACAGGGAAGGGGTACTGGTGTCAGATACAGACAGTGGACATTGCAGTTCAGACAGGGAAGGGGTACTGGTGTCAGATACAGACAGTGGACATTGCAGTTCAGACAGGGAACGGGTGCTGGTGTCAGATACAGACGGCGGACATTGCAGTTCATATGCGTTTACCATATGTATGTAACAATCTAGAAATGGGTGGTTACTTGTGTTAAAGTATGTACAAATGCGGTTACTAAGTGTATGTTACAATCTGTACATATGCGGTTACTAAGTGTTTGTTACAATCTGCACATATGCGGTTACTAAGTGTTTGTTACTATCTATACATATGCGGTTACTATGTGTTTGTTACAATCTGCACATATGCGGTTACTAAGTGTTTGTTACTATCTGTACATATGCGGTTACTAAGTGTTTGTTACAATCTGTACATATGCGGTTACTAAGTGTTTGTTACTATCTGTACATATGCGGTTACTATGTGTTTGTTACTATCTGTACATATGCGGTTACTATGTGTTTGTTACTATCTGTACACATGCGGTTACTAAGTGTTGGTTACTATCTGTACATATGTGGTTACTTAGTGTATGTTACAATCTGCACATATGCAGTTACTAAGTGTTTGTTACTATCTGTACATATGCGGTTACTAAGTGTTTGTTACTATCTGTACATATGCGGTTACTATGTGTTTGTTACTATCTGTACACATGCGGTTACTAAGTGTTTGTTACAATCTGTACATATGCGGTTACTAAGTGTTTGTTACTATCTGTACATATGCGGTTACTATGTGTTTGTTACTATCTGTACACATGCGGTTACTAAGTGTATGTTACAATCTGCACATATGCGGTTACTAAGTGTTTGTTACTATCTGTACATATGCGGTTACTATGTGTTTGTTACTATCTGTACATATGCGGTTACTAAGTGTTTGTTACAATCTGTACATATGCGGTTACTAAGTGTTTGTTACTATCTGTACATATGCGGTTACTAAGTGTGTGTTACTATCTGTACATATGCGGTTACTAAGTGTTGTTACTATCTGTATATATGCTGTTACTAAGTGTTTGTTACTATCTGTACATATGCGGTTACTAAGTGTTTGTTACTATCTGTCAAATGCGGTTACTAAGTGTTTGTTACTATCTGTACATATGCTGTTACTAAGTGTTTGTTACTATCTGTACATATGCGGTTACTAAGTGTTTGTTACTATCTGTACATATGTGGCTACTATGTGTATGTAACAATCTGTACATATGCGGTTACTAAGTGTTTGTTACCATCTGTACATATGCGGTAACTAAGTGTTTGTTACAATCTGTACATATGCGGTTACATGTGTATGTTACAATCTGTACATATGCGGTTACATGTGTATGTTACAATCTGTACATATGCGGTTACTAAGTGTTTGTTACTATCTGTACATATGCGGTTACATGTGTATGTAACAATCTGTACATATGATGTTACAATCTGTACATATGCGGTTACTAAGTGTATGTTACTGTCTCTACATATCCGGTTACATGTGTATGTTACTATCTGTACATATGTGGCTACTATGTGTATGTTACAATCTGTACATATGTGGCTACTAGGTGTTTGTTACAATCTGCACATATGCGGTTACTAAGTGTTTGTTACTATCTGTACATATGCGGTTACTATGTGTTTGTTACAATCTGCACATATGCGGTTACTAAGTGTTTGTTACTATCTGTACATATGCGGTTACTAAGTGTTTGTTACAGTCTGTACATATGCGGTTACTAAGTGTTTGTTACTATCTGTACATATGCGGTTACTATGTGTTTGTTACTATCTGTACATATGCGGTTACTATGTGTTTGTTACTATCTGTACATATGTGGTTACTTAGTGTATGTTACAATCTGCACATATGCGGTTACTAAGTGTTTGTTACTATCTGTACATATGCGGTTACTAAGTGTTTGTTACTATCTGTACATATGCGGTTACTATGTGTTTGTTACTATCTGTACACATGCGGTTACTAAGTGTTTGTTACAATCTGTACATATGCGGTTACTAAGTGTTTGTTACAATCTGTACATATGCGGTTACTATGTGTTTGTTACTATCTGTACACATGCGGTTACTAAGTGTATGTTACAATCTGCACATATGCGGTTACTAAGTGTTTGTTACTATCTGTACATATGCGGTTACTATGTGTTTGTTACTATCTGTACATATGCGGTTACTAAGTGTTTGTTACTATCTGTACATATGTGGTTACTAAGTGTTTGTTACTATCTGTACATATGCGGTTGTTAAGTGTATGTTACAATCTGCACATATCTGGTTACTATGTGTATGTTTCTGTCTGTACATATGCGGTTACTAAGTGTGTGTTACTATCTGTACATATGCGGTTACTAAGTGTTGTTACTATCTGTATATATGCTGTTACTAAGTGTTTGTTACTATCTGTACATATGCGGTTACTAAGTGTTTGTTACTATCTGTCAAATGCGGTTACTAAGTGTTTGTTACTATCTGTACATATGCTGTTACTAAGTGTTTGTTACTATCTGTACATATGCGGTTACTAAGTGTTTGTTACTATCTGTACATATGTGGCTACTATGTGTATGTAACAATCTGTACATATGCGGTTACTAAGTGTTTGTTACCATCTGTACATATGCGGTAACTAAGTGTTTGTTACCATCTGTACATATGCGGTAACTAAGTGTTTGTTACAATCTGTACATATGCGGTTACATGTGTATGTTACAATCTGTACATATGCGGTTACTAAGTGTTTGTTACTATCTGTACATATGCGGTTACATGTGTATGTAACAATCTGTACATATGATGTTACAATCTGTACATATGCGGTTACTAAGTGTATGTTACTGTCTCTACATATCCGGTTACATGTGTATGTTACTATCTGTACATATGTGGCTACTATGTGTATGTTACAATCTGTACATATGTGGCTACTAGGTGTATGTTACAATCTGTACATATGTGGCTACTAAGTGTATGTTACTATCTGTACATATGTGGCTACTACGTGTATGCTACAGTCTGTACATATGTGGCTACTAGGTGTATGTTACAATCTGTACATATGTGGCTACTATGTGTATGTTACAATTTGTACATATGTGGCTACTATGTGTATGTTACAATCTGTACATATGTGGCTACTATGTGTATGTTACAATCTGTACATATGTGGCTACTATGTGTATGTTACTATCTGTACATATGTGGCTACTATGTGTATGTTACAATCTGTACATATGTGGCTACTATGTGTATGTTACAATCTGTACATATGTGGCTACTAGGTGTATGTTACAATCTGTACATATGTGGCTACTATGTGTATGTTACAATCTGTACATATGTGGCTACTATGTGTATGTTACAATCTGTACATATGTGGCTACTATGTGTATGCTACAGTCTGTACATATGTGGCTACTATGTGTATGTTACAATCTGTACATATGTGGCTACTATGTGTATGTTACAATCTGTACATATGTGGCTACTATGTGTATGCTACAGTCTGTACATATGTGGCTACTATGTGTATGTTACAATCTGTACATATGTGGCTACTATGTGTATGCTACAGTCTGTACATATGTGGCTACTATGTGGATCCTACAGTCTGTATGCATGTCGTTTATGTAAGTACCCAGTGTTCTCTGACCCTATATCCATGCCAAACACCCCGGTAATCCATAGCAATAGCTTCCTACTTAAAGAAACATTACTCCCGTTCCACCTGTTGTGGGAATCATTAGAATCACTGGAGTGAGCGGCGGGGAGATAGGGGTTAATCATTTTAATATGCCTCGGCGCAGGTCTTCATATGTTCACTGACATTAACCCACGGCCCATTAGGTGATAATTCTGTTGATTCAAGATACAGGTGTGTTATCTATGGAGTGTCAGCAGTGTAATCCCCATAATGCGGGCTGCCTTTGCTCCATACATTCAGGCACGGTGTCTCCGACGTCATGCTTTACTCGCTACATTACGTTAAGTCGTCACGCCTGACGTCCCCCGCCCGCCGTGACGCTGCCGTCATTGGAGCAGTCGCTGTCGACCCTCGATACCCGGCTATAAATGTTCCAGCGTCCAGCAGCATACAGAGACAAATACTGCCTCATAAATCCCTTATTAATCTGATATCTACCACGCACAATCCTCATTACCTGCCAATCCGTGCGCTGACATGCCCCATTGCAGCCAGGATCAGATCAAATGGTTATTTATCAGCGTACATTAGACTCCTATCATATTTCTAGCTGCAGAGGGAGTGGTGTATTGATCTCATGAAAACGGACGGCTCACGAGGGGATCGGTTGAGAAGAGGGGACACAGAAGTATAACAAGGTCACTTCCGGGAATATCAACTGCTGAAATGAGCGTAGCGATGCCTAGGCCGGACATAAACACATTTATTATATACTACTTAAAATAGGTTAAGGAACACACGATCTTTTTTCATTTGACTATAATTAATCTTTCATGCCATGGCAGATAAACTATAGTCATCTTTTGAGTAGTATTGTTTTTCAACGATAAAGTTTTCGAATAACATTAAATAATAAAGAGGCTAGCACGCTTGTCTGTTTTGAAATGGTAATTATGCTGTATTTGGAATAAACATTGTGCATTTAGCTCCCAAAGGCTTGCATAATACAATGTTTATTCCTAAAACAGGATAATTACCATCCTCACCCCACTTCTCTGATAACCTCTGTGTATCATTGAATGAAAAGGGACCCGTGAAGATTCCGGGGTAGAATAGGTCTTCAGCAACCCATGCTTGCCGTAAAAGGTGACTCTGCTTGTCGTTAAAAATGACTAACGGGATCGGGTGCTCTTGGTTTGATGCATGTCATCGATCCAAATCGCGTGGATCGATGCTCATGATATTAATCACTGGATTGTCTCCTCCAGACTCGATTATTTACAGACCGCCGTCATGTAGCTGGAATATTGCTGAGTGCGGCGTTAAACAACAAACCAACCAACCAACCATAGAGTGAAAAAGAACACGAACAACAACAACTGAATAAATGGAATGGGATACATTAACGAAAACATTAATAACTAGGTAAATAGAACGGGATGCACCAGGCCGATGCGGTTGCTAAGAGATTTTTATGAAAAATCGAAGTTTTCAAAGACGGGAAACCAATACCAATCACAACCAGTTTTAAAAATAACATCATAATATATTATCATTTAGGTTTCTTTAGCAAATTGTTATGGCCTTTGTACTTATTTAAGGCAAATATATTACCCCCATGTATTTTTGGTCGCGTAACATTGTAGCAACCCTAGCAACATTGCAATGACCAACTCGTTCCAAGGTTTGATGCTGGCGTCATGGAGAAATGAGTGAGTGAGTGAGTTGGGTTTAACGCCACTTATAACATTATTCCAGTTACATCACGGCGTGTCACCTTGTGATGCAGGTCTCAGCCATTTACCACTTCGGTGAAACCCACGAGCACGAGTATGGTGCTGACAAACCTCGAAACATAAACGAGGCGAACAGGGATTCGAACCCACAATCATAGGTTCCTGGCGTGCCCAAGGGATACAACTCTGTGCTGCGAATCGCGGCGCCTTAAACGACTTGGCCACCAGCCCGTGCCCCTTCATGGAAAATGCCTAGTTGGAAATAATGTACATGCACTTAGTGCATAAGTTGCTCAAAATAAGTACCGTCAATTGAAATAGATACATAAGAAAACAAGAACATTGCGTTTCTTTACAAGAAGATGCTAAAACCTTAATAAACCCGAAGAGCATTCGTACTGGATTCCAAATCGCCATAAAAGTGGACATTGCAGTGTCCATCAAAACCCTGTCATAAAAATAACTATAACCTTCAAAACAATCACGAAAAGAATGTCTTTAGCTCACAGAAAGTATTTGAGACAAGTTTTGTTCATTCTCAAAAACCCAAAGGATTTTCTTCAACTTCTGTAATCTCAGAAAAGAAGCTCATTTCTGTCAAAACGTTTGATTTTTCAATACGGTATACCTCTATCTCAGAACACAAACTTAGGGAGAAACTTCATTCTCGGATCCTTCTGGACATCCCATTCTTCCTCCCTGGCTGATCTGATTCTTAACGCACATAAATCGGAGTTTCTGTTCGGATTGGCAAGGGAATGTAGCCAAGAAGTTTAGCTTCAGGAATATCAGGGGCCTGATATCATTCAACCTCCTTCCACAGATTTACCCGTCTGAACTGGAGATGGAGCAGTACAGTGTTTCCTGTATCGTCTGTGTTTCGTGTTTGAATCTGTGCACGGAGCGTTACAATGGGGTATCTACGGGACTATGTGTTGCCAAGCTCTACTCCAGCAGCTCCAGCCTTTGGTGTCTAGAACCGATTTCACAAGTGTTTTTAGTTTTGTTGTTTTGCTGTTTTTGGTTTGTTTTTTGTTTGTTGTTTTTGTTTTGTTTTTTTTGTTTTGTGTGTGTTTTTTGGTTGTTATTGTTGTGTTGTTGTTGTTGTTTTTTGGGGGGGTTCGTTTTGATTTGTTGTTCATTTTTGCTTTTTTTTTTTGGAGGGGGGAGGGGGTAGGGGGTGGGTCGGGGTAGGACTCTCGAGCTTGCATCTTCTGTCAAACCTTCAAAGAGCGACATACGACGGGTGCCCAAAGGTTTCAAAAGAGTTGCAGCATCCAAGGCTGTCGGAGAGTTTCGTATTGGACATGTGACGGACATTTCCAAGTTTGACGCAGCTGAGGCCCAAGTGATATCCGATGCGGTTCCCTGTCCCTAAATTGTGCCGTATGTTCCCATGTGTTTTAGGTGAACAATTGACTTGCCTTTGTAAGTGTGACGGGTGCCAACCGCTGGGGCAGGATGCGCTCACTTCGACATCGTCACTAATTGTTCGAGACTTACAGGCCCGTGATTGTGATATTAGCCGTACAGTCGTACAGTGGAGTCTGCATTTACCATAGATCTCTTAGTATTATGCTTTTGGCATTTCCATTTATATTAAGCGCGACTTTGCATAAAGAAAGACCAGTGAAGATCCGGGGTAGAATATGTCTTCAGCAGCCCATGCTTGCCGTAAAAGGCGACTATGCTTGTCGTAAGAGGCGACTAACGGGATCGGGTGGTCAGGCTCGCTGACTTGGTTGATGCATGTCATCGTATCCCAATTGCGTGGATCGATGCCAATCACTGGATTGTCAGGTCTAAACTCGATTATTTACAGACCGCAGTCATATAGCTGGAATATTGCTGAGTGCTGCGTTAAACAACAAACCAAATAAACATAAAGAAAGAAAAAACGAATGAGAATAATTGAATAAGAAGAAATAATTAAAAGCTAGATAGATAGTTGAAATAAATAAATAATAGATGAGTGAGAGAGTGTATGGGTGTCAGTGAGTGATGGCCTCAGTGAATTAGTGCAATTAAATATATAAATAAATTTATATCAAGAAAGAAAGAATGTGAGAAATGAAATGTTTGAAGTAAACAAACAAATAAATGAATATTAATTGTCTATGCTTTTGAGTATTCAAACAGTTCAAGGTCGCTAATGTGCCGGTATTCAGTAACATACTCTGCAGAAGTTCTGCGAGCTTGATGTACCGCTGCCATCTCACCGCTCTGCGTGTGATGCTAATCAGCAGACGGAACCTGCCTTGAACCGATACGTCAATACCCTTATATAACCCACAGAAGGTGCCTACAGGTTAAACACGACCAAGTGTTTCCCATAGTCTTCTATAGAGCGTTATATATGTTTTAATTGACAAGGCCTTAAACGGCAATTACATGTTTGCACAGCCTGACTTAAAGCTGTAATAAAAAAATAAAAACTTAGCCGGATACTTTTCCTAGGAAAGGATGCTAAACACATCAACCCACTTCTGAACCAAATGTCACCAACTTGAAAATATCTGTGATCACATGAACAATAAGTTATCATGTTAAAAAAAGACAGTGGTGATATTGAGAAACATGGTCAGTTTGAATTACGTGATCGATGTACATTTTAAGTTCTACACAATATGATCCAATCACAGCTGCCAGATATATCACTGCACACTCAATATTGTGAAAGGGGCTTTCCGAACAACTGATTCTGATTTGGTGTAGTAGAACCTGTAGCGACAGTCTCCTTGATACACACTGACAATGTGTCTGTCCTTTAACCGCACACACACATATACCTTTTAACATGCATATGTTCCTTATATAACCACACACATGCGTACTTGCTACAACCACACACAAGTGTACCTCCTATAACCTATATGGCCGCACATATTTGTACTATATATAACCACGACACATATGTACCATATATAACCAAGACACATATGTACCATATATAACCAAGACACATATGTACCATATATAACCACACACATATCAATCTTAGATAACCACACACATTTGTACCACATATAACCACGACACATATGTACCATATATAACCACACACATATCAATCTTAAATAACCACACAGATATGTACACTATATAACCACACAGATATGTACCATATATAACCACACACATATGTACCATATATAACCACACACATATCAATCTTAGATAACCACACATATATGTACCATATATAACCACACACATATCAATCTTAAATAACCACACAGATATGTACCACATATAACCACACAGATATGTACCATATATAACCACACACATATGTACCATATATAACCACACACATATCAATCTTAGATAACCACACATATATGTACCATATATAACCACACACATATGTACCATATATAACCACACACATATCAATCTTAGATAACCACACATATATGTACCATATATAACCACACACATATCAATCTTAAATAACCACACAGATATGTACCACATATAACCACACACATTTGTACCATATATAACCACACACATATCAATCTTAGATAACCACACATATTTGTACCATATATAACCATACACGTATGTTCCTTATAAATTATAACCACGACACATATGTACCATAAATAACCACACACATATGTACCGTATATAACCACGACACGTACCATATATAACCACACATGTGTGTACCATATATAACCACACATGTATGTACCATATATAACCACACACGTGCATATCTTATATTACCACGCAGACACACATGTACGTGGTGTGAACCGAGCACGAGCTACACAGCCCTATACCCACGATGTAAGAAATAAATACATATATGTATCATATATATAGCTTCACATATGTACTCCAACCTACATGCTATGTCAGAAATCAAACAAATTCTTATGTATCATGTCAATTATTTTAAGTGTGTACATAAATCGACCACAAAATATACACGTTTCTTTAAAGTACGTCCGCGATGTATTAAATCACACACATACACATCTTTAATTACACATGTGTTCATAAATCTAGATATGGACACTATAGTACGTCCGCGATATATTTAATCAGAGTCATAGACATCATTAATTATACATGTGTACATGAATGTAAATAGGGACACTCTATAACTAAACACGCATGTCAATATGCACTTTTCACAAATGCATGTATGTGTATGCGCTAAAATACCACCCACGTGTGCACAGGTACTGCATGGAGACACGCATGTTTTGTCGGGCGTATTTTCAAAGTCAGCATAGATAGAACTGATCACGCTAACCATTAGCAGCGTCAACCTCTCCCTGACTCTCTCCCTCCCCCGAGAATCCTTTCGCGGAGTGGTCGCCATGCTGTTCATCTCGAAGCCTAAAAACCTTAAATGGATTCCCGCTTTTAGATATTCATCGAGAGAATGAGTTGTCTGTAGTATCAGTCTACCCGAAACCCGCCGGTGCCAACTAGGGGGATTAGTTGCTATGGTAACAGTTTTAAGCTTGAGAGCGAGCGAGAGAGGTAGAGTAATTCCTTATTTTCAGAATGTCTGGGTTCGACAGTGCAATGTGACAGTCGGGCCTGGGAGAGAAGAGATGAAATATTAATGTTACCGTCAACTGCATGGGGGGAGGGATGAGAGGGGAGGGGAAAGTCGCTTCTACAGCCCATCACACACACACAATGGGGTTGAGTAATTGTAAATGCGATCTAAATAAGGTCTTTAAAACATTATGCCCAAACTTGATGATATACAAGTATATATGGTCAAAACAATGGTTATGCGAAAACAGTATTTTACCTAAGTTACATATACGTATTTTAATATACATGTATATAATTATCAATTTGGTTTGATTCATCTATGTGCTCTCTGTTACCTGCTTGTGTTGAAAGAGTCAGGACTTATGGCAGATCAATGCGATCACTGAGGGTGTAGGGCGTGTCTGCATCCACCGTCACCGAAATCACGTGATATCACGCATACAAACACCGATTCGACTCAATATGTCTGGTAGTCTTACTGTAACGTACAAAAATATCTTCATCTACACATTAACAACAATTTTAAATACTACTATTTATACCTTTATCCGAAACATATTATTGCGTTATCTAATTTTACCACGAACTCGTAACTTGCTAGGACAGCGAATAGCTGTCAATCTGCCCGATCACTTATAACAAAACATACCGATAGATATAACGACCATTGTCTGATTTCCTCCTGTGTGTCTGGATTTATTCCATATGACTATTTAACGGAAGGGGTGACGCGCCAACTGTGATATAGTGATAAAATTAACTAATTAACTTAAAAATAGGAAAAGTTACATTTGAAGTCAGATTTATTTCATAATATCATAATCACATCTGATTCTTTCAGACTAGATAAAAAACGAATGATGAACACCTTTCAACAAGATAAATTTCATCTCGTAAAAATCTTAAAGCTTAATAATCCCACGATGGTCTTGCTTCCTCGGCCTCTCAAAATTCTGTTTTCCAATTTAATTAAATTTTAGCACATAGGTACAATTATGATGCATCTAAAAAAATTCTACTCCTCTCCTAAAGTTTAAAATTCATCAAAGAATGTACCTCATTTAAATGGGCTTATAAATTTCAACAAGGAAAAATATAGCTTTTCAAGATCAATTTATTTCTGTTGTATAGAAACACTCAGATGTGCTTGAAGGTAGTGAATAGCAACGCAGCGTCACATGCAGATTATCTTAATCCAACTAAATCGGATCACCATTTCCAGGTATTTGCTATTTTACACTAGTTACATTAGTCACATTTCAGTTGGTAGTATTTTCACTAAACACTTAATATTAGCGTAATTACAATTGATGAGAGCCGTTGTATTATATGTAGGCTGACGCTAAGATGATTGGCTCCGCGTCGTTGATGCCTGGAGATATTCCGGAATCCAACGTTCAACAAACAAGAGCTGTAACGCTCTTTAATTGACATGTCAAGCTTTATCATTTCCTAAAAATCCTTTAAAATTTTTGATCGAAGTGTTTGGAATTTTTTGCGGAGTAAATGTTTAAGAAGACAGGCGTACTGCGTTAAAGTGTCAAGTCTGATAGACTAAAATCGGCTTACCTCCGTGTAGCGAGTGTCCGTATATTCAATTACCCGTAGAATGATAACATCTTTCTTACAGCCTGCCTTCTTGGAGGGCTTAAGTTGTCTTTAACAACATTTAATAATCAATCTTGATAATTACGTGATTTTCGGAGAACGGAGAGATGTTGATGATGTTTCAGTCGTTTCAGAACAACATGCGGCCTGCTATTTCGTTCATATATTACAATTAATTAATATTTACATAACAAAATAGTACTACCTTTGCTGTGTGAATTTACAATATCATACATATGTAAAAAAAGCAAAAATACACTTTGAATTTTTTCTTCTAATTTTCATTTTCTTGATTTAACAAAGAAACGAAGAGAATAAATTTAATATATATTCTAATAGAATATTCAGGGCACATGATAACATTTGGATGTTAAACACGCATTTTTAATTTTATTTATTTTATTTATTTACGCGCGGTAGCAGCCACAGTGCCAGAATTCCGTCTCCCGCTCAACGTTCAGGGCAAAGATTTGGGTGATGTCATCGATACGCCGGAGAAAAGTGATCAATGTGCCCCCAATTTAATCCCCCGGCGTTATGCGTCCCCTCAGTCTCCCTGCGTTATCAGCCTCTACACCTTGTCCCCCCTCCTCCTCCCCCTCCCGGCGGAGATTACCCCACACTCGCCTAGCTCAGCTTCCAAGTTAATCTTCATGGTACTAATCAATAAGATTACGGAGTTTTTCCTTCGGTTATAGCCTTCAAATTTTATTCCCCTGTTTGAATGATACTTTATTGCAGATGTTTTTCGTTTTTTTCAGTTTCTGACGATTTTTTAAAGTTCGAGAATTAGCCCGAGAATGTTTATGTGTCAATGTGTTGTTTATTCCAATATTAAATTGTAAGCGCATTGTTATTTACTTTTCGGGTTATATTCCAGAAAGTACATAAAACAAGCCTTTGATTCCCACACAAACAATATAAAAGATGGAAACAGTTTCTGCCGAATCATGAAACTTAATCTTTTTTCGTTTCAGAACATGTGTGTCCTTTTGGTAAAATGACTATGAATGATCTATAGTTACATTTCGAAATGAGTATCGTTTTACAGGGTGGGAGAGAGGAGATTATGTGAGCGCGATACGGGTGTCAATATCCCGGTTAATATGCGTGGAAACATATCGCGTTTCTCAACTTCACAGGAAATATAATTCATTTAGAAAGACCACAAACGAAAATGTTGAACATATTTGGATTTAATAAAACAGTTGACACTCAAAACTCGTTTAGCATATGTTTACTATGTGTTTACTGTAAAGAAAATGAAATAAATATAATAATAAACAATTTTGAAATAATTTCTTTCTTGAATTCAAGCAATGGAGTTGTTTCGTATCTTCAAACTGTGAAACAACACAATTTGATTTTTCTATTTAATAAAATTCAAATAAAGTAGTGTCACGGTTTTGAACCTTATAAAGAAAAAAAATCATGTAAAATCAGAGTAAAACAACTTATAACGAGCGGAATTACTGCAAGGATATTCGACTAAAGCTTATCCCTACGGTCAATTGGCCGGGCTCAGTTTTAGCCGAACTAGCCCAGGTGTGAACTAGGGCCAAACACATGGAGCCACCAATCCCAGCGAATATATATTCCACGAGAACAATCACATACAATTCCATCACAGTAAACCATGGCTTTTCCATAAACACACAGGAGTGGTTGGATATCACATGTATCAGCGTTATAACGATGCCAGTCTAATGTCCTTGTCCAAAATACCAACATTGTTCTGTATATTAGCATGGTAAAAATAATTATTTAAAGATAGGATACTTCTATAGATCAACGGTACATGTATTTGTTTTGTTCTAACATATACGGATTGGGGTTTGTGATGGGTTCAAGCGGTGGGCAGGATACGCTCACCTTTTCGAGAACACCTCCTGCCTTGACTATTTGAGAGTGTTTCATAAACGCATGTTTATGATGTAGTCGGAATCGTATAAACGACTGCTTTTGGCAGAGATTTCTTATAGATATTAATGATTTTTGTCGCTTTATTTATATAAATATTAATTAACTGTAATTGTGTGCAGTAATGTGGTGCGTTAAAATCAAGGCGTCACTGCAATCTTTCGCTAATGCAACTGGCGCCGGAAGCGTTAAGAACCGATTCCCTATAATTTTCTATTCAGGAAGATTTCATTTTCACAGATATATGTGTACATCTTTTGCATTGAGTAGACTGCTTTGCACATGACGAAATGTGATATATGTCGGGATATATAGCGTCATATCTCTTTCACTGATATAGTCATACCCATGCAGTGAACACTACATAATGTGATCATCAAATATTAACATTGCCGAAACTGACATTGAAAGGATGCTTATACCCATATAGAATAAGAATTAATGTCTATTTCAAATGACTGAGCTTTCCTTTCCTTCCAGTCAGGGATAGTTAATGGGTACCTTTGTTATTTTCTGCGGCGGTATGATAAAACATATGAGAGGCATCGACATTCGACAGAGGGACAAGGAAATTCAGACATAAATATATCGGATCTTCAGAATTCATTCGGATAAATGAAACTTGATTAAGCATACAATATTGGGTGTTTAAGACCACGGGAAAGAATTTAATTTATTGAAACACAATTAGATCTCAGTGTCAACATCGCCGCGCTCATTACAACAGTGCCAGGAAAACTACCAACAACACCTCGGCAATATTTCGTTAAAAATTTAAACTGTTGTTTTCATAATACTTAAGAACGTATTATGAGACGGAGACAAGGATGTTCACTGCATACGTAATTGTAAACAAATATTCATTGCATACATAATTATTGATAATAGGGTATTAAAGAGCTTACATTATGCGAAATGGTAACGGTTGTGGCCAGACTTAGTTGAATTACCAGGATCTGCGAGCACATGAAACGAAGTAATCCATTTATGAAAACAACTTCAGAAAATGTCAGAAAGCGTATAAATACTTTGCCTTGAATCATATAGGCACCTATACACAGGTGCCCTGTACAATTCTTTTTTAAACAGGGAAATTGTATATTTTCCAAATACCATCTCCATTATGTGGTTAGCTAAGGACTCCGAGCAAACGTTAAATAACAAAATAATGTTTACTTAAGTTGCGCTTCTGAAAATCCGGTTATAGAATTCCATATTTCTAAAACATTCAAATGGCCGTGAGTTTATATTTCCGATAAACAATTTATTTTTTTTGCATAAAAAACAGGATTTCAAACTGAAAACACGATCCGTTCTTAACCATTGTAGATTCTGCCTCTGTTGAAGAAACCTGGAGTATTCCACAGAAATGCATTGAACTGGAGACTCAAGCTATTTAAATTTTTAAAAATATTTAAAAGCACAATACAAGTAAAATCATCCCCATTGTTGACTAGTGGTTGTATTGGTTGTTGGTGTAGTTGTAATATTGGTCGTGGATGTGTGTGTTGTCCGAGATGTCTGGAGAGCGGTGACGGACAGTTCAATACGTACACGAGATGTCCAGAGTCCGGGGTTCGGAGTCTGCAGGTGTCGGATGTCAGACCTACCTTCCTCATCACAGACACACAGACACTGACACCGTGTGTACAGACATACAATACAGACACCCGTCAGGGTGGGGCTCCGAGGGTCGCGGTGACTCCTGGGGAAGAGGGCAAGGAAACTACACGTCTTGCATGGGAATAGATGTAGATCAATATTGTACATGCACTAGCAATAATCATTGCCACTTCAAACAAGTCTACAAATTGTGGTTAAAAGGGTCATATTGATATTTACCCGGACGTTAAATAAATAAGTACACAAGTGTATAAGAAATGCGAGCTTCATGTTTTATCGGTAAAATGTGACCCTGCACAGTTGCCATCATTGATCTGTATAGTCTAACCTATATATCACAGTCCAACTTTTATTAGATTGTTGCCGTTGTTGACAGCTGGAGCATTGTCATGGGCAGACCGATGGCACAGCTTATGCATTGTTCAAAATACATGCATAGTTATTTTTCTTCTATTTCTTCCGTTTCCACGGTTACCGATGTACAGTACTCGGCGTCGTGCATCCGGCAGACTGGCACGGCCAGGTGCTTGGCCAGCTTCCGGCATCACGATGCCATGCCTATTGTCATCCGGACAATATCGAAACAATGTTTCGTTGCATATCTACCCCATTTGAAGATACCCGTGCCGTTAGTTACCCTGATGTACATCTCGAACCCTCAAGCCCCATGTCGTCAGGTTACCGCCTCCCCCTAAGCCCACCCCTTCCCTTCCCCACCCCCTCAGTTACCACGTGTCTGCACATCCCACCCACATACCGCCAGTTAACCTGATGTGCACATCAAAATACCCTGCCGTCAGGTAACGCGTGATTGTAATGAATATGGTAATTATCCGTTCCATAAGTCCACCCTCTTACACATGGTATAATCGTGGGAAACGTATATACACCTACATAAGTATATATTAAATATAGAGTCTATTAAAAAATGACAAGTAACCAGCTTATAGAATCTACAATTTCTACTGGTTCTCAGTATTCGTTTCAAGCTTGAGTCGGTGACTACATCGTTGACGTTTCCGTAGTATAGCGTCTTGCCCCTCAGATATGCGGGTCCCCCCTCTTGTATTGTGTGGGGGTACAAAACCCGAGCACAGGGTTATTGTCACGAGGAGGGTTGAGAGTGGCGGCGCATATCTTCCCCAGACACTCTACACATGGTGTACAACGGACACACGCACGCTAGCGAATTGGGATAAAATATGAAAATTAAGTCATATCGATAACAGATTCATGGCTTGTTATTGTGCCAGTACTTGATAGAATATCATTTGTACTTTGTCCGTAAGGAACACTCTTGAAACTAGTCCTCGTTAACAACACGGAGAAGAACTAAGGACAAATAGTTGCACGAGCAGGGAATCACCATGGCAACCAGAGGTGTGAGATCAAAGCAGGATATACGACGAGGTCATACAGTGACCGTATTTAAAGTCGTAGAATAATCCTCAATTGACAGATTGGATTCAGATTTGGTCCCTCTTCAATACATGGTTTTTAGCCATCAGGATACACCACTCTGTCCACGAAAACATCCCTGTGGTTCGCCGATTAAAGCATAAGTTATGTTGCGCTGTCGATGTACATGAAGCAATAGGGATCAGCATCTAGGCCAGATGTTGTATTCGTGAACACAGATGGGTGTTTCGGCTATTGATATATGATCCTATACAAATATTAACTTGAATAAAGCTCAGTTTACAACCTCAATCACTGGAAACAGTGAAAATGAAAACAAAATATATTTCTTTCATAAAACAACGATTTATTCACTAACTCAAAATTTCTTGAGTCACACTAAATATATTAAAAGTGCTTAATGGTCATCGCTTTGTTGCACCTTCTGGTGCCATAAATAGAGAGAAATGACAAAGAAAACAATTCAAGAGTACAGGTGTAAAGTAATACTACATTGCAGCTCAGGTCACGTGGCGATTATAATTTACAATTGATGGACAGGGCATTTCGTTGTCGCTACATAGTAGAATCGGGCGACGACGTCGCAAGCTCACGTGGTCGTCGAGATAGTGTCGTGATGGCGGGCGGGGTGACGTTGTGACCGTTTAATACTGGTGGAGTGTGCCCGGGCTCGTAGCTTGCCCCTGGGTGGAGCACAACTTTTTTCTCTGAGTATATACAGGCTTCTTACACAACAGCCCTCTCTGGCCGTCTTTGGGGGAGGAGGGCACATCGATGGACGACACCGGCAATAATGTAGTGCGCATATAAATAATGGTGTTCCCACCGGAGCGGGAACTTGCACGTTTCGCTGGGCATAGAGGTTGTAACGAAACACACAGACGGGTAGGATTCCTGACGTCACACGGATGACGTCACTGGTCACAAGACTGTGATTCACAACATCTGTGGTCGATTGTCTGATAGTGGCCATGTAACTGTGGACTTCACGGGAAGCACGATTGTACAACCGCGCTAGGATGCAACTCAACCTAGGTTGTTGCCATGCCAACGTGGCCACCAGACTAGCTTAGTTTCCAGTGACGGTAGTCCCGAAACCTCACTTGGTAAATGTTCACGAAGTGTCTCATTGCACGGCTCATAGGACCTGGAACTTGGGCCACGAGGATGTTGTGTCTTTGTAGTCCAAGCAGTCACCGTGGTTACCTCTTGAGAGCGTTTGTGCGGAGGGTAGTGTACCGTATGAGGCCATTTGGTTCCCGTGTGTGTTGGACATGCTGCCCATACCATTGGTCATCTGATTGGACATGACTGGGAGCTGCATCTGACTCAGGTAGTCCATATTGCCATAGTAGGACGAGTGACCGTAGCCCTGGGGGTTATAGGAATGTGCTTGACCGTTGCTCATGGGATAAGAACGTTGCATGCAACTGTTGTTTGACATCAATTCGTTCATAGGTGGCATGGATGCGGCTGGGTTCCAGATGGAGGTTGCGGCGTTGAGGGAGCTGCCGTTGGGGGGTGTGGTGCTGACGACTGGGGGTTTGTACGTGACTGGGGAGGGAGCCTGGGGTGGGGGTGTCTTCGGCTCCTTCTTGGGGGACTGTGACGTCTGGGGTGGGCTAGGCTGACCCCCCTGCTGTTGTTTGGTCTTCTGTTCCTGGGCCTTCTGTTGCTGCCTGCATTTGGCACGGCGGTTCTTGAACCAAACCTGCAAGATAAGGGAGAAGGTGAGAATTGGGGCAGGTCAAGCAGTCAAACATAACCAGGTTGATACAGGTGCAGTCAAACATCAGATTGATACAGGTGTTGAGAAAAACAATACTTCTCACGATGATTGCATAATTACAAACAAGATGCTCACGCGGCTGATGTTAATCTCTCATCGATAACAAAATACAAAGGTCGACCAAGTCATGGATTAGCGTGTTATCAAAGATAGAAGTAAGCATTTAGAACAAAACAATCATGTTTAACACGATACGTTTTTATCGCCTAAAGATATGCAAGAGTACCCAAGTGTGAGAGAAGTTTGGGGGAGGGGTGGGATGGTGACTGGAGAGGCCACTAGAGCCATGCAGGGGGAACAGGGGTGGTATAGCTGGAGGCAGAGGAATAAAAGGGTCGGGATTTCTAGTATCACTAAAGGAATATATAGTCTTTACAATAAAGTGTATTCGCCGTCCGCTGCCTTCATGGGTGTAAAGGATTAATGGTGTTGTGTACAGGGCAGCAATTAACACACGAGTAAGATGGCCAACTAGCAAGGTCCAGTTGGGGGCTGGTTGGCGTTGAAAGGAAGTCTTACAAAGGGTAGTTTTCAAGAGGGTGGACGGGACGGGTGAGGGGCCCCTCGGGGTCGGACCATTAGGAGGTGTTTACAGGGCCTAATTGACTTGTCCAAAGTAAGTGTACATACCACCCCCCGGGGCACACATACCGGGGCTGGCCCACTGGTCTTGCATCATACCCGTCAGGAGAGACAATGTCCACACCCAACACACTACACGGTCAAACAAAGGCTAACTCCAACAAACTGGTTCTTATACAATTAATTTTTACCCTTCAGCGGAGGGCATCATTGAATTTGTGCCTATCACAACAACCCCCCATTAATACGTCATTGATAATTGTGTTGTTCCTATGTAATCGAAAATATACAAAATATGCCGCCAGGTTTCTGGGTGCACAGTCTATGAAGAGAAAGAGGGGGTTTTCTGTACATCACCGTGGTTTTACAGCCACCAGTATAAGAGATAATAATGTGCGACAGATTAGCGCTAAATGATGTGTAATTGCCGCGTGAGAGAGACTGTGATCCCTGCCTATTACAGTAATGAAGTGTTGATGAGTGATTAGCGATATGGGACCCATAGCGGCAGAGTCCGGGGTGGGGCGGAGGGCGGTGAGAGGGTTCGGTTACCCTGGCTTCTGTACCAGATGGTCTTTACTGCACTACACAGATCCGACACAGACGGTTAAACCAGGAATTAACTTGTAACAGCCCTGTCAGATCCTATCGTTGCCTTGTTTGACTTCATTATGAAGACGTCAATAATATGAAAGAAATATTAAGCACTGGATTGTTTAATGCCTTGTGTATTGGTTATCACACTAACAGATACGGACAGTTAGTAGATTCGGTGTTTACGCGATTAGCGAGTTAAATGCCGGCTTACAGGTTTAATTATCATCAGATATTAGCAGTGTCCATGGTTGATGAAGTTGAGGGACAGTGTTGTGTATGCAGGAGTCGAGTGGGAAGGGTAAGGCATCGGATATATATATCTACCTGGACTCTAGATTCGGGTAGGTTGATCTTAAGGGCGACTTCCTCTCGCATGAAGATATCAGGGTAGCGTGTCTTCTGAAACAAGCCTTCTAGAACGTCCAACTGGGCGCGGGTGAAGGTGGTTCGCTCACGTCTCTGCTTCCTTGGATTACCGCCTTAAGAAAAAGAAAAAAAAACAGTGAACATACTGCAAAGATAAATCTCATACCAGGTCTGAACGTTTCATGAAGAATACCCCTTTAATCTTTCATTTCCCCTGATTGGAAATGTCAAACCCACGTAACGCCCTTTCTGTGATGCTCGTTACTTTCTGACACCTTACACAATGTATTGTGGGGCCTCCGTGAAGATGGCCCGGGTCCATAGAATCTATGCACGTCTACCTGCTCAATGATCTACATATTCCCCTGATGGTGATTAAATCATTCAACACCACCTTTTATTGTGTCATAAATCCTTGAAATTGCCATTTCGATTTCTATAGAAATCTGTTGGTTTTTAGGTTGTCCGCAACACATCTTAAAAAGCCGGAATCTTTGATGGAAATAAATGAGGCATGGAGTGAATGAGTGTAAAATTGCTTCCATTAAATCGAAATTTATCTGTTTGCTTTGCCAGTTGAATGCCGAGAGAGAAGCGGACAAGGGACAGTCGCGCTCGTGACTCGCAACTCAGATACATCCGGGCTTTTACGGTCGCATGCAATAATAGTTTTAATTACAGATACACAACAGGGCTAAATTGACAATTTCAGTATTTTGTTAATACTGGTCCGGAGACAGTGATATGGGGTGGGGGGGGGGGGGGGCGCGCTCCCCGTCCCCATCAAAGGCCCCCTTCAATCTGCCCAGTACACAATAGCACCCATCAACGCTGCCACTAGCTTCGCTTGCCCCCAGAGTACCGTCCACCCACCCTCAGCGAGTCTATCTCATAAAAATGCAATTTTCTTTTCAGTTAGGCTAGGCAGTTTTAAATGGAAGTCGTGACTGTCTGAATACCCGTGCTGGGGGCTGTGGGATCCCATGCAGGGCCCATGGACAACAACGTACTATTGACGCGAGTTTATTTTTCCTGCAAAACGTGTGAATTGGGAGAGCCCTACCCGTCTTTGAACGCCAGATGGGAACAGAGTAGTTAGTGGGTCTGTAATCCCCGGTACAGAAATAGAAATTTGGGAACAAGTAGTGTTTAGACCGGGAGAATTGAGGGAGAGAATAGGTTTACATGGGATTATGAAAACTGTCAACAGACCTGTGAAGAGGCCCTCGGAGTATGGACGCCATTACCCCGGATTACAACTCTCGTCAACAAAGTCCCGCAAATAAAATATGTCGTACTGTATTAATACTGGGTCAGTAAATCCAACGAGGAGTCGATATCAGGATTAACTCAATGCATGTCAATCAAACCTTAAGCCGATCTTTGACATTTATTTGTACATATTTCAACGAATTGTTGGAATAAACAGGTGTATGTAATCACATTAGACTAAAACCATGTTCTGTGATATAAAGTTTTAGGATATAAATACCGCGGCTCTCTTATAATAATGAGAAGGTTGAAGTCGATGTGAGGTCACAGATAGCATTGAGACAGTTTCCAACACGACTGTCCTTCATTCTCTGCCCTTTCAGGCGAAAGTCGACAATACGGCTTTACCTGCCGCCCAAACACAGGTATAAAAGGTATGAATGTCCCCCAGTAATAGACACCCTACACCCTACCGGGCCTTCTTTCAACCTATGTCTCAAACACTCTAACCCGCCACCGCTAGAATTGCTATATAATTACTTCTTTGACACCCAACCATACAACTAGCCTCGCCTCGCTTTAGAGTCCTAACGCCGCTTTTCTCACAGATCGTCTAATACATAGACGCGAACACTACATTTTTCAACTAGTAAATAGAGTTAACATTTGGATCATTTCTTCGAAATCATTCGTATAATTTGCAGAAAAATATATTTATTTATTATGAAAGGATATGGGATATAATCGGTAATAAATTTATATACTTTTGAATAATTTGAATTAGGATTGAAAAGCGAGGTGGGCTTTATGGGTGGTGGAAGTGAAAGAGATGGAGAAAAATTGTTTTCTTACCTTGGTAGCCCATTGCTGGATGGAGGAGGTCCACGTTAGGGGAAGTCAAGCTGATGCCGTTGACGGAGTAGGGGTTGCCGGCCTTGGACATGTGAGAGGATGACACGGGTGGGTAGGCCATGGAGGCCATCCTCAGGTCGTCCGTGGGCAGAGAATCCAGTGTGGGGATGAGACCACGGGACTCGGTGGTGGGGGTGAGGTAGCGATCGGACCACACTGCAAGAGAGACCGGACAGTCAGCGGCGATGGTCGGGGTGCAGGTTGAGGGGTATAAGTCTGTGGGAGGGAGAGGAGGCACCGTGAGAAAAATCACCAGGGTGAGGACAGAGTCCAAGAGAGAAAAAAATAAATGAATTGTTTGAAGTACGGGTAAACGCAGGCAGTTCGGGTATGGCTGTAAATGGATGTTAGCTCCGTGTTAAATGAGGGATTACATGCGTCGCCAGGTAGGGAGCCGATCTAATGAAGCCTAACTCGACAGTAATGAAGTGTAGCGGATTATCAACTGCCGTCTTAGCCGTGCCACCCAATGAAAACCCGCCTGCCAAACAGCTACATTTGGATACATTGTCTTACACATATCCCCCCCTACCCCGAGGCCGGGGAAAACACCCACCCAATGCCACCTGCACGGGGGAGGTCTATTGCAACATGCCCTAGTTACCAGCATACCTCCATTGCAACGTATTCAGGCTAATTTGCAACAATTCTATTTTTGACATGTAATTAAAAGTTAAAGAAATAAAATAAAGGAATGTTACTGATTGTGATAATGTCATAAGAATTAGCAGTATTAAAATTATGGGATTTTTATCAAGACAACAATTGAGCAACGCGACACTGCCATAACAACAATTTACACATTGCTGCACTGTGTCAATACGGTTCCATAACTCACACGATAACATGAGATAAGCAAGACGATGCAGAAACATCAGAGATAGATCCGATGTTTGTTTACATCGTTATCAGATACGCGGAAGAAGCACAAATAGTCCCACGAACGTGAACAGTATTGAGATTGTGAGACTTGTCTTGTTCCGCTACTCTGTCAGATGGGCCGGTAATTTACATCTCGCCTCGAGCTCTGAACACAACGTGCCACGTGCGGGCGTCCAATCACTGCCTCAACACTCTACAATTATCACATCTTCCATTATTTCCCCTAAATTATCATCAACGTTATCATCGTCTTGACTTTACACATCATGTGAAGCTCGTGCAGCACGTGCAGTCGGTCTGACACCGCGTCCGACCCGACCCACATATGCCCTGCCTTGTTAAGCGTTACATCGCGAAAGTCAATGTTGACAACACATATCAAGACTTATGAAAGAAAGTAAATTGTTGGATACTCATATGGATTTGGGAGAGCGGGTAGAAACTTTAGATCCCACCTGTGAACGTAACGGTGGTACCGGTGAAGGGAGGAGAGGGGGTGGATAGTAACATGGGTATGTCGGGTAAAATCAATTCAGTATCTACGCTATTCGTGCAGGTATTCGCTTGGTATTGACCAAGGCGACGTATTGGAGGGAAAAGACGTACCTGAGGGCAAGACAAAAACCTCGGTCCCCACCGTAACGCTGCCCTCGACATATGTGGACAAGAAGATCGAAGTTTCCAGCCAACTTAATCTATGTGCCTATACAACGTCTCCCGAGCCCCACCGACTCACAATAAATACTATGCAAATACGTAACGATTTATACGGAATATCAAACTGAGATCACATGTTGTTTCAAAATGCGCTGACATTCTCGACCGGGGCAAACCAGTATTGTCCTTCACAAGTCACTTCTTTTCAAAATTTGTACAAGTCAATTTAATTGTGGTTTGAACCCAGACCCAATTTCACAGATTGGAATTAAGCAGCATATGGCAATGTGGAGGGCGGGATGGGGTCGTGGTGTGCACGTGCATTTCCCGACCCCTACCAGCCTCTCTCTCTCCCTCTTCCCTCCAAAACAACGCCGGGTAATATTAGGGTATTTGAGTCGAGAGGGTCTAGGGGTGGGGAGTGTGGTCCCCTGGGGTGAGGAAAGTCTTATCATTAAAACAACTGACTGAAGACGACCCTGTCGAGTGCTTGTCCCCATGGCCTACACGTGTTGACAAAGCTGTCACCAGATGAGACATATAGCAACTTTTACACATAATTGGATTTTATCGAATATCTGACAGGCTACCGTAAACTCCATATCAAACTTGATCACAACTGAAAGAAAAATTCTTATCCACAACCAGGGGCTGCCTAAACATAAGGTGGTTAGCACAATCAGTTATAGTAAATATAGTTAATAAGCACCTCTTTGTGTAATAAACTGCCTGACTCGAACGAATTTTTCTGGCCTAATTTGTAGACTTGAAGTCTCAGCTGTGTATACTCGATTACCCGTGATCCAATAAGCTATTCATAGGGCTGTGTAATAATGTGTATACACACCATCGCAAGCCTGACAATAACAGGCCGGCTTCCCCCACAAGCCACGCGATGAGAGGGTCAGCGGTCACCCGTGGGACACTGGCTATTTCTTATATCACGGGTAGAACTCCCCTCATTCGTCCATCACTCTGATGACCCTACTCTCGGGCGAGCATGCGGAAAATTAGCACTAAATAGCGAGCAGCGGGGACAGCGGTTTTTCAATTATTAATACGGTTTAACGTAGCCTTGACGATGGATAGCAGCGGGGCGTAACATGACGTTCTTGGTGTCGACGATGTCGCTAGGAAGCTGTTAGACAATGCATGCTCACGGGGCTGTCTTTTGTTCGCCGTTAACGATGCAGCGAGTGCAATCTAGCTGATGAAATATATATAGTCCGATGTTACCGAGCTAAAAGAACTTCCGTCTAATTTGCTATTTCAAAGCTTGCTGTTTGCTTTAAGACGAAAAATACATCGGCAGAGAGCTATCTGTGTCCAGAAATGGTTACTTTCTGTTGAGATATTAATCTAACAAATGTATTTATAAAAAGCCCAGCTACACGTGAGACCCGCGCGTGCTATACCGATGTTCGGATCCGCTTCAATTTCATTTAGTGTAGCTTTGTTGTGAGGCTGGTGATTACTCCGGAGATGCCCTAGCTTCAATCACTGCATCCCAGTTCAATGTTGATGTATTAATCTGGTAAATGCTAGGACGAGCGGGGAGCTCCTTTGTTGCCCTACCCGAAGTTACCTGACGAGCATTGATTGCTACCAGACAAACTGCCACGGTAATTAGTCCCAGATCCAACAACCCCCAACACTACAGCGAGTCATTTCTCGTCGCTATTACAACTTAATCTAACCTCGCTTTACAAATTACTCCGTCTCTCAGTGCACATATGTGCGCCATAATTATCGGCAAATCACTCGAAACGGCTTCTAAAGAGCAGCGGGTGATTTGAGCGTAAATTGATGAATTATTGAGGTAAACAATGACATATTTAATCAGAAAGTCACGGCGATATGCATGGACGAGACGTCCCTATCGGCGTTAAACATTACATGCATTGAAGGTTTAGCTCTTCTAATACTCGTGTGTTTGTCTTTAATTGTTCATCCTAAATACACCATAATAAAACTACAGTTTCAGGTATGGGTGTGTGGAGAGGGTAGGATAGTAGATGGGTAAGTGTTACAATATACATACTCTTCATTTGGGCAGTACTTGAGGCCGGGTCGGCTGCAGGATAAGATTGGAAAGGAGCTGAAAAAGGGGGAGATAATTCCGTCAAAACATACATATACAAAACTTGGGAGTAAGTTTTGAAAACATGACATGGTAAAAAATGATATTTTCACGATTAAAACATTTTTAACACTTCTTTCGGTTATTTTATAAATAAACGAGAATAAATCCAGACGGTTCGTTAATTCATAATAATTTCAACCCTGTTTCAGTCCCGTGATTTAGATTGTAAGGTAATTATTTCAGAATATAATTGGATAATTTAGTTTACACATTATTGTAAAATTATTTTCTAAACTAAACGTTTTCACCATAATGTGTAAATGGATATGCCTGGCTATCTGACAATTCCTCTAACATTAAAAGGAGATTGTGCTATTTTTTAAGGTGAACGTGATGTGGATGTCTCGTCGACTATTTGGACTTCCCCGTGGAAGCCGGACCCACAAGGAAGAGGCACAGCCCGAATATTTGCTTTCATCTTAATTCGTCACCAATGTAATTAGGTCGACATTATGGCATCGTTATAATTCTCAGTGGTATTTACAACGAGTCAGTTCAGAAATAAACTACAAACAGTTGTTGATTCACTAAGAAAATTGGGTTACAAACATTAAAGATCTTTTCTAAATTATTGAAAATATTATTGAAATTAGAATCATTATTAAGTGACGTTTACATAAGAAAATATATTTTTAATTTTAACTATTAGTTCGACGCACAATAAAAATAGTATAAAACTGCAGTGTACACATCGAATCTTTGTTGTCCGTGTCAAGTATTCCTAGTCTCATAGAACGGCCATTTATGTACACTGTTTGTGGACAAACTGCAATAGCTTGGGTAAACATTTGACCATTTGGACAAACTTGTTACAACAAAACATTATTCTTAGACAAAATGAAATAGCAAATAAACAAAAACAGGTTTGAACTTACATATTCATGTATGTTTTTTTTTTTTAATATTTTGATATTGACGCATTTTACGGGAAGACGCACATTCCTTTGAGGTGGAAAAATTCAAAAATAGTATATGCCAACAAAAACATGCTCAGTATCGCGTGTTGCAAATTAACAACTTTATATTTTAACTTGTTTTTAACGAAACTGTGAATGACGATTTGTCTTTCACAGTTTGCTGTGCTGAGATTTCTGAAAAACAATTTCACTTAACAGGACATCACAGTAAATACAAATAATTAATACTTGTAAAAACATATACACCATTATTTTTCAAAAACCGATGAAGACATATCGAGCCCATTTTGATGCTATTTTTGAGAGGAAATATTTTGAATACAGATAGCGTGATAATATTTATTATTACGTTTGTACCATGTGCTGAAATTTCTGCCAGTTCTCACGCCCCTAAATTAAATAAACGTGGGTACAAGTAAAACTTGCCTGTATGTTGGTGTATATATCGGGTACCGAGAAGTGTGCAAAGGTATTCCTTGTGAACCACGTTCAGATAGGCACAGCAAACTACCCGTTACTTGGCGTTAGCGAGTCGGGGGGAATATGCGGGGGTACTGGGCGGTGTGGGATGGGACATTCCTATATAGGGGGACTTCTCCCGGCGATGAGTTGTTATCATTATTGGCCCACCGAAGAAACAATACCTGTGTTCCCAAACTCGCTTACCTGACTCAGTACAATAGCCTTAATTACGGCCCCTTTGTCTCAATAGAGCAATGTTTATACTCTGATTTGGAGCAATTTTCAAAACACAGTTGTCACTAATTAAACATTATTTCAGTTGTGAGCAAGGGTAAAATGCCAGTTTAAGTTAAAATTATTACAGATGAAATTGAAGGACAAATCATATTAATTTTACTGTGGGAAAACATTTTAAATCATTCAGAAAAGCACACGAACTGATATTTTACATTGCTAATATCCGTAACCATAATTTGTTATTATATTGACTGTTTATATCGATAATGTATGGGAGCTGTGTCATGGCGACCCAGGGTGGCGATAGGAACCGTTCGGGTGGGGCAGCGTTTCTAGTCCTATCCCTATGGGTAGGGGTTGTGGGGGTCGGGTAGGACAGCCCGGGGGTCGAATCTGGGACATGAGATCCGGGACAGGTACCCGAGAAACAGAACATACGGAATGTCACAACACACTCAACTTACCTTTATAGGTAGAAATATCAGTAGCCAGTTTGGATGTTTTCCTCACGATAGTATCCAAGTTTTGTCGACCTGTGAAAGGAAATCCAAGATACTATGTTAGTTTCAATCACATGGGCAGAGCCGCGAGGCGAGTGACTCGCTTGGAGACAACCTCACAAGTGCAGTTTAACAGGGATTTCGGGGCTTAAACTTATTAAAGTAATATGTTGGATCGCAACGTGTAAAGCATTAAGTGAAGAAATGCCATTCCTAAAAGACTCGTACTTACTTTGTGAATGTGGCTTAGCACCGTAAAACCCGCTTACGTCTGATAAATGCGAATACTCCTGATTGATCACACAGCATCTTATCGCCCAAATAAATAATAATAGCCACGCCTTCAATTCCCAACGAGCCGAATCAGCGCCCACCATCAATTACAGCTGGTCCGCCATTGGCTGACGGTGACGAGCGATCATGTGACTGACAGCGTGGTCACGCCCCCCGCGCTGACAGGGAGGACAACTCGTTGCAATGTGTTGAGGCCGAGAGACTTTGAAAGTTGCATCTATACATTGAATCTGTTCGTAATCTCCCTCGATTCGATTTAGCGCCATTGTAGAGAAGCCAGTCACACGTGTGTCTCAACCTCGTCGTTCTTCCGTTGTGCAAACACACAGACTTTTCTACCGGTATTAAATGAAATAAGATCAACTAAGATTTAAGTTGGTTAGAGGTTTATAATAAGAACTCAGTTTACGAACGAAATACAGTGTACGAGAAGGCCTCAGCTAGGATAGACGTGTATGTGGGAATATTCTATATTACTGTTACGAAAAGAAAATATCAGAATCCTTGGCGGTGTCATTAGAAAATTGAGGATGCTATGTGTTGTGAATGTGCTGTATAAAATTCCGACCTGCGTCACGGTTCCACAACGGTCGGGGCAAGGAGAGACCTCCACTATTCTATAGGGGCTATTTCACGTGCTACATGCCGATCACAAGCTATAGAAACACCCAACTTTGAGGATTGAATACATCATGAACAGCCGCCATTGATAACACAACAATGCCGAGTGAAGGCATTTGGATGACATTCGTATTGGAACATAGGACTTGAATAGCACCGACAATTTCTACCAGGGACTGAACCAGCGACTGGTCTCCCCTCATTCTGTTAGAGAAACTGCATTATAATATTTCAATCTAACGGTTACCACAGCATTCGGTCTTGCCAGAACCACCCATTCTCCACGGATGTAAACAAATCAACGTTCTCATACAGTTTCTCGTGGACAATCCTTTGCATACATGTCGCACATTTGGACGGGAATTACCGTTCCTTTATTAAATTATTTCGGTGTGCGGTACTCCAGTTATTTGACAATTACATCATTAGTTTTATCGGTTTTTAATCAGTTTTATTACGAATATTAATTAATAAATGTCCCCAGGCTGGATGACGCCATGGGGTGGATGAAGAGGATGGGTATATTTGATTGTCTTGCGCAACGAGCAAACAGATAACTAATTCATAGATCTACTTTGTGCAAAACAAATTCTTACGCACAAATATTATAAATTAGAGATTTCAATGGCCTAATGATGACAAAGCCGTTTATTTTGTGGGTTTACATAGTCAAGACAGTTCAGCAGAACCAGCATAATGAGATAATAGTTGTATAATTATTCCTTCTATGTAATTCATGATATAGGTGAAAAGAATAAACAGACTTTTAGCATAAATATTATTTTGCTGCCCGAAAGTAATAGCGAAAACAGTTAATATTAATATAAAACTAGAATAGTTCTCTCAATTATTATTTATTGTCATAATCCGTATCGTCACATTGTGGTATATTATATAACCATGAAGAATTCAAATGTATCTTAATTATTCGTGCCAAATCTGGTTGATCATGAATGTAATGCCTCATTTCGGCAATAAGGTTCATCACTGTATGAAAGGGTGTGTGTGAAATACTATAATATTTATTCAGATTTCATATTTGGAAATATATTTATGTAAAACAATAGAATTGATACAACGGGGATGTTTATTCCGAATGACATAACCTAACACACACTGAACAAAGTTAATTTTCTGTTTTTCATTTCGTAGAAAAACGTTTCACTAACATTTTTAAGTGTCAACAGTCACGCTCATTTGTGCCAAAGCATCCTTGTTTCGCTTGCCATATTTTCTGTTACATGTATTTTTATCAATCAATCTAACGGACAAACACTTGTGCTGGGGAAGTGTCGGCAGGTATTGTGTTGCGGTCACCTGTGTATACACATACAAGTAAAATACAGGTAAACTCACTCGCATCACCATCTACACGTGTAGCGCTGTTATTGTTTTAGTGTGTTGATGTTGCGGTCATCAGTGCCACATGTTGACATTAACAGGTAAGACACCTCTCCATCAGGTAAGTGTTGACGAAACAATGGCGAAACACCATCTCAATCAGCACCGTACAGGTGAGCATTGTCCCAGGTGAGAATTGCATGTCACACCTGATTGTTCTGTTTCAAGGCGCTGATTGAGACAGGGTTAGCGTAATGTGATTATGCTCAGATACGCTTTGACACCAAAATAATGACATTTAAGTCTATCAATACATGTATAACTTGATTTAAAACCTACAAGATAAATATTTTCTAAGACTCTAATACACTAATATATTTCAATAAAACATAGACATCAGCAAATATATACATAACATTGACATAGCTTAAATAATCGGTTAAGATAACTTATCCGAAAATAATAATATTAAAATTAATATTATGAACCAAACATAAATTAATATATTTCCTGTCTTGTTTGTATTATTTTATTTTCAAAGATGCCTTTAATTAGAAAAAAATCTAAAGGTTTATAAACAAAGGGTGAAATAAGGCTTCACCTCATTTGAATAATTTTTACATTTACTTTCTAACTGTATTTCTAAATAAACAGCATAAGATATAACAATTGAAGCAACTTAACTCACTTCATTAGTGCATTGAGTAAATACAGCTCACTTCATTAGCAACCCTAACGGTGAGAGCGGGGGGAGGGGGGGGGGGGAGCACTCTACTGTCACAACACTGATACTCAAACACAACAACCTCCGTAATTACATCCTTGTGTTGTTATGGGATTTATCGGCGTAAAAACACATTAGTGGTGCTTTTAGGAAATCACCACGTTTTGTACCGTGCGGCTTTGGTTTTCGCTGCCTTTGGAAATTTAATAGTTTCAATATGTGTAATTTATGAAACACTGCCCTTAACATTTTACAGTTTAGTCTCCTATTGTGACTCAGCTGTGATAATTATATGCCCATATACAATAACAGCGCTACGGCATAACGATCACACGCAATTATTACACTTATAGTAATGCTGTGTTTTCATACAGTAACAAAATTGTGGATATCCACGCTAAAAAAGACAGCCTTTGGGTGCTCTTTGTCCGTTGATGAAATCGGGATGCATCTTTATATGCTGAGTATTTTATTAGAACATGTCAAATTCAGATCAATAACATTTCTTTAAAATACATATTTCCTGGAGTAATCTTGAAACATCCAAGTGTTTTCGTTTTAGATATCAGAAATAAGTACCGTTCATATTACCAAGCAAGTCAACAATAATGTTACGAAATGATGTGTGATTAGCAGCGGATTATGGATGTTACGGGTCTGTGATCGGGCTAAATCTGTAGTACCCTACAATATACGCTGTAAACGAGACGATACAAATATTCTGATCCTCTAATTTATTCCCTGGCTATATAAATGTATGTCATGTATATATCCGATTTGTCATGCTGTTGCGTGACTACCAGTGTATAAATATGTATATTTCTATCACTCTGTGTAGGTAGAAATTCATCAGTGTAAAACAACTACACAAACATGTGCTGTATATATCCGTGAAATATACATGACATCGCGCGGTGTATATGTACAATATCAATATAGCGTACAGACAAGCACGTGCTCGGAAGTCTTTTGAAGATATCGATCGTATTTCTTGAGAGAAAATCTCGACCTCTACCGATCTGTTACACGATTAATCAATACCTCAGTTTTCCATTCATAACGTTATGTTTAGGTCAGCTTAAAATGGTCTTAAAGACAGAGCCGGAGCGCCTTGTAACTGTCTGGGTAGACGCATTAGAGTCTAAAAGTGGACTTGATTTGTAATGTTAAAAGTATTTCATAATTTTTTCCCCATGTACATTACCGTTACAGTGATTTTGTTAAATATGTAGGTATAAAATCCCACTGCTAATAAAAGTGGATGGTTATATTAATCATAAGTGATATATGTGTAGAGGTATAAATGTTTATACCTGTCGTATGTCTGTATCCTTTATTTAACTCAGCGTCAGAATTACAAGCATATGCGATCAATTGGTTCTATCGAACGTTTGGACGTTTCTCTGTCTCATCAGGTAATGCAAAATGGACTTAAATATGAAAGCATTTGAATGTTACCTTTTGATAGTGTTCTGAAAAAAAACACTCTTTTAAATTATTTTTTGAAATAATAAATACTGTATATAGTACGTATAAACAACATGTCGAAAATTGAGAGTTAATAAACTCGTCTATAGTTTTGTCACCAAATGGTCTCGAGACGGGCTAATTGTCCGTTATTCGATCCTAGGTTTCATTTCGTGAACCAAATTATGGTATAAAATACTGTAAAAAATAAAGTCGATCAAAGTATGTATGCCCTCTGCGTCAGTTGCATTTGGGGGCAGATATCAATGCAAGATAGAACCTGCATGTCAATTAAATCCCGTTCACTGCATTTTTAAACAGATTTTGTTTGATCATGCGTAAAAAAATCTGATTGGCATTAACTTCACAAACATATGTGACACACGACACATGATTTTATTATTTCATAGATGTATTAAATCATAATTTCGTTTAAAGAAAAATAAGCGGCGTCAATTCTTTCCCGCCCAGGCATTAAGGGACGGGAAGGCTCCCAAAACGTGTCAGGGGAGAGTTCAAGGAAAGCCTCACATACAACTAACTGTGTGATGTAACGGTCTGCTATAGCGTGTGATGTAGGTTAATCCTTCGGGGCCAGATGAACATAGAAGCGTGTATACCAGGAACGATATATACGTATGATATACGTATAATGCAGGAATGATAATAACAATCGTAATAGTAATAGTAGGTTATTAAAGTGAGGAAGAGAATGTGTATCACTTCTAAATGCCTTTCTAAGACTTTATTAAAGTGCCTTGGATCAATATACTACTCAAAAGAAGTTAGAGAACACCAGATATTTTCATATGACTAGAGTTAATCTATCATGTCTGTTGGTATTGCAACGCCATCTTCAAATGGTGGGTGTTGTTTAATTTGTTTAATATACATATCAATTCAGCCCAACTTTGTGCACACCGGGCCTAGCTGGATCTAAAATAGACTGTTAAAAGACCCACATATTTATAATATTAAAAAATTAACAATATTTGGAATAAATAAATTAAAGACCCTTGACATCGTATAACATCCGAGGATGTGTCCTTAGGATAAGATAAGGGATGAGGAAATCGACATGTTTTTCAAATTATTATATTTTTTAAGAGAGAATTTTTCCTATCTGGGCATATAACGTACACTGCATGACATCTGGGTATATACTGGTACAGAGTATCCCATCTGGGTATATACCACTACAGAGTATCCCATCTGGGTATATACTGGTACAGAGTATCCCCTCTGGGTATATACTGGTACAGAGTATCCCATCTGGGTATATACTGGTACAGAGTATCCCATCTGGGTATATACTGGTACAGAGTATCCCATCTGGGTATATACCGGTACAGAGTATCCCATCTGGGTATATACGGGTACAGTGTATCCCATCTGGGTATATACTAATACACTGTATCCCATCTGGGTATATACTGGTACAGAGTATCCCATCTGGGTATATATTAATGCACTGCATCCAATCTGGGTATATATCGGTACAGCGTATCCCACCTGGGTATATACCGGTACAGAGTATCCCATTTGGGTATATACTGGTACAGAGTATCCCATCTGGGTATATACTGGTACAGAGTATCCCATCTGGGTATATACTGGTACAGAGTATCCCATCTGGGTATATACCACTACAGAGTATCCCATCTGGGTATATACTGGTACAGAGTATCCCATCTGGGTATATACTGGTACAGAGTATCCCATCTGGGTATATACTGGTACAGAGTATCCCATCTGGGTATATACTGGTACAGTGTATACCATCTGTGTACATACTAATACATTGTATCCCATCTGAGTATATACAATACACTGCCTCCCATCTGAGTCGATACCGGTACAGCATATCCCATCTGCGTATATACTAATTTCTTGAATCCCATCTGGGTATATATACAAGTACTGCATCCCATCCCTGACATCGTATAGCATCCGAGGGATGTGTCCTTAGGATAAGATAATGGACGGGGAAATCGACATGTTTCTCAAATTATTTTATTTTTTTAAGAGAGTAGGTTTCCCCCTTTTTAAATGATGTTAGAGGACTACTGAGTGTCTGGTGGATGCTGACACACCCGGTAACTAGGGCTCCTGATACCCGAGCACCCTGTAGCAACACCCATGTTTATCTGTCGTTTTATGTACCCGAGCTTATATTTCCTGTTGCTCGCTGTAACGTCAGCTGGTAGTGTTTCCTTATCTGACACAATGAGTGTTTAATCCTGGTAAGAAACCTCTGTTAAATATGACAAGCGGTTTTGTTTGACCAATATGCAATACATGTAGTACTGATGGATGGTACAGCGACTGCATGCGCCCACCACACCATCCTGTCGCCGCATCCTACCCTAGTATCACCGCATCCACCCGGATATATTCAGTGTATCACACCCTGTTTGAAAAACACTATATGCCACCCGATATATACATTGCATACCAACCCGCATATATTGAATCCACCCTGCTATATACCGGTACATTGCATCCCATCTGGATATATACCGGTACATTGCATCCCATCTGGGTATATACCGGTACACTGCATCCCATTTGGGTATATAACGGTACAACGCCTGGTAGATAAACCTCCGGGCAAAAGAAAGTATACACCCATGTTTGGTGGTGCCAAAAATTGAAACGAACAAGAAATGTGTAAGGTTTTTTTTGACCGGCAGTTTACACCGCATAGAGGAGTAGCTCAAGTATCCTTTTTAGCGTACGCACTGTTTACTGCCCACATCCATGTTATTATACAAACACCAGGCACCGTGATTTATGCAATTGACTTTCCTCTTCATCGTCAAAGAAAATCCCACTAGATCGCACAGATTCAAATTTCAGATTTTATTACTATGCCACAGTGGGTGACTTATTCTGTTGTTTAAAGAGTTAGCCCAACAATAACTCCCTCAGAAGGCTGAAGCATAGTCTGTCATATATATCCAATACAGAACAAATATATCCAATACAGCCCATGCAAGTCTATTATATCTAGAATACTGCAGTATCTGAAAATAAAGAAAATCTCTGGGCCCCGCCTTTTTAATACATTTTATAACTATAATTTAACACCTATTTTCTTCTGTAAAATATGTTCGTTTCAGACCAGATGTTAGTCTCGCTTATGCACAGATTAAGCGATGCTCATGATGTCGATCACTGGATTGTCTGGTCCTGACTCGATTATTCTACATACCGCCGTCATATAGCTGGAATGTTGCTAGAGTAAAGTGTTAAACAACAAACAAACAAGCAAACTTAGCGTCCCATTACAAATGACAGTGCGCGCCAGACAGGGTCGCACTAACCTGACGATGTCTTGCATAAGTACCAAATACCAATGAGCACGGAAGCACCATATTACTGCAATGTCTTCCACATCGGAACCTGAAATACCGTTTATACTGCCTCTGGTATCCGCAGAAAGCCCTTCACAAAACACCACGTCGCCGCGAATAGCTGCAAAATTGCTGATGCGGCGTTAAGCAATATTCACTCACTCACTCACTCACAAAACACCATACTTTGTTAACAACCTCGTTGTGATGGAAAATATCACTCATTTTGTATGGCAATACGGATGTTTTGTAACATCTGTTTTTCCTCTCTTACGGATTAGAAAGCATGGGTAACACACACCTTAAACTCTAGACCCATGGAGCAGATATAGGGATGTTTGCCTTGCCAAATCATCATCATCATCGTCGTCGTCGTCGTCGTCATCATCACCAGCAGCAGCATCGTCGTCGTCGTCATTATCATAATCATCATCGTCGCCGTATTATCGTCTTCGTCGTCGTCGTCTCCATCATCGCCGTCATCGACATATCATCATTATTTTATTTTTTTGCTTATTCTTTTTATATTTATTTATTTATATTATTTGTTTATTGAATAAAATGGGATACGTGATAAACTCATGAGTTACTTTCAAAACTACAATATTTCTAACGGCGTACTAGTTTCTGATTTCGATGTCCTGTTATATTTTCATCACGGCCTTGGGACTGAATCATTAGGACTGTCAACCGATGATCTAATGGATTGAATTTCTAATATGTTTAATTACGTGCTGGGACTGTTGGTGTAGTGACTGTGGATTGATCTGTGTTGGAGTGTATTGGCAGTGTCGCTGAGCAGATCGATGGCATTACTTAATTGCCATACCTGGACCTACATTGCTGGGATACATTTTTAAACGTTTTTACCCCAATCTATATCTTTGACGAGCTTTTGACCCATCGTAAATTACGAACATGTGTAACTAGCGCCGTGTTGTTAATGAAACAGTACCGAGGACGTTTCCATTGACTTGCTACAGAGCAGATTCTTGTACCGGTGATGCTTCAAACCAGAGCTATGTAACACAAAAAGCTCTCGATCAAACTGACCGTTTTTGTTTCACCTGTTTGGCGTGCTGCAGGGGATTTTATCCGCCCGTGCGGGGCTGGAAATTACAGAGCGGCATGGGCGAGATCATACGGCAACGCCATACAAGGTGCGCGAACATACTCCATTAAATTAATTTAGACATCTGAGCAGTGAGCTGCGCCATTAGCAAGAAATTAAAAGGGCATTCTGTCTATTCTAATAAACTAGCATAAACTGACAGAAGTCATCAGGTAGGCCGCGAGCGTGCACATCTGGTCCGTGCAGGTAGGTGTCACAGAACGCCATGTTGCAGGTCGCTAAAGTTGGGGAGGGAGGGGGGAGGGAGGGGGAGGGGGATATACTGGTGGAAGCTGGTACTTTATGTTTATTGGATCATGAATAACCACAGGTTTATTCATACATGCCAAGTGGGTGTGCATGGCGGTTGTTTCTGTCAGTGTCACGTGGTTCCAGCTCGCAGGTTCATCCTTAGATGTTGCAGTATTTTACATACCGTCTATGTTCTCCTGACCTGCCAATACTGTTGTTTTGATACTGTAACAGTTATCAGCTACAACGACACGCGCTACAGGCTGTCATTTGCAGCTGTTCTTTGTAGCTTTTCTTTGTAATACCATACCCTGGCTACAACAGTTGAAAATGTATGCGTACAAATGCCCTTCAAGCTGCAGAACATCAGTAATCTACACGGGAATCTACACTTCAATTAATTATCTCATATTCCAGGGTCAACAAAAACGAAAAAAGTCGTTTTAAGACATTATATGCTAGAATGCAAATGGATTCAAAACGTACTGGGTCGATATTGTTGTTAGGTTAGCCTTCCGCTGGTTGCTATTGACAGAGTGATCGTTAACTAATTGTTGTTAATAATCTAATGAGCAGCTAAATACCGACCTTCTTTTGTGTCTTCATCGTGTAAATCTGACAAGATTGTTTAACTAGTCCGTTAATTAATTAGGTTGAAAGTATTAATTAACTCGCGGTTTTCACGTCGATGAGCAACGCAAGTCCTTAAACCGCGGTGTCTTCAGAGTGGAAAATGATACGTATTTACAGATGGGTCCTTAATTACGGCAGTTGTGTAGATCATTTTGGTGATGTATATGGTTAATTAATGCAGTTGATGTGAATAGAGTTAATCATTCATGCTTTGAAGAAATAATGTGTTTACCTAACCACACTGTTGTCATTCATGATCAATTAATGGAGTTCCATACGTCACACATATGATATTACTACCAAATGTATATACACACACAGAAACAAAGATAAAATACCCAAATGATTTCTATACGTAATTACAGATAATATACACTGTATTTCAACTGCACGGGATTATTTCAGCAGAGTGCGACTTCAATCAGGGTCATCAACTTCTTTGATAGGCATTTAGAAGTTGGAGTGCTAAGTAAGGATAAGAATTTATGGATGAACAACTTTTTTATTACAATTAAGAGCCACACTCTGTACATCACTTGCTTGATAACGGTGTTAGAACCTTCACCGAAACATCGCTCATAATTGTAATAAAGAAACTGTTCATCCATAAATTCTAATCCTTACTCAGAGTCATCAAGTCTACCATGCTCTATTTTCAAGTATAATAAAGGCTATAATATATGATTTCGCTATCGGTTACCTATCCAGTTTGGCGTTTATCGCTATATACTGGAAAATACACAAAATCTTAAAATATTAATCTGGATGTTTATATCACTCTGGACAATCATTGCTGAAACTGAGGATCGCTACAACGGCATTAGACACAGGAATAGCATTCGCTACAATATTAATGCTTATGTATAGCGTGCTATGTCGAGTACCCGTGCTCTTAATGAATACAAACAACTCTGTGATTGTATACGTCCTTCTGTCACTCGCCTACGTATTTGTCCTGCATCGCTAGCTGCATGGAATAGCATTTTCTTCAGCAGCACAACACAGATATGTCTGTATGTAGGATATACGTCATCTATATATATGGAGCAAAGTCCTGTGAATGTGTATAGAGTGAAACACTGTGAAACCCCGTGAATGTACATGGCGTAAAACCCCAGTGAATGTATATGGAGTAAACCCCAGTGAATGTATATTGAGTAAAACCCCGTGAATGTATATGGAGTAAACCCCAGTGAATGTATATTGAGTAAAACCCCGTGAATGTATATGGAGAGTAAAACCCTGTGCATGCATATAGAGTAAAATCCCGTGAATGTATATGGAGTAAAACCCTGTGAATGTATATTGAGTAAAACCCTGTGAATGTAGAGTAAAACCCTGTGAATGTATATGGAGTAAAACCCTGTGAATGTATATGGAATAAAACCATGTGAATGCATATAGAGTGAAACCCTGTGAATGTAGAGTGAAACCCCGTGAATGTATAGAGAGTGAAACTAAGGCTCCCATTCATTGCTAAACAACGAAGGAAAGTATTATTCATCTCCGCTTAAATGCTACAATCGTATTTTTTATTAAAAGAAACACGATTTTGTAATAAAAAGAAAGCAAAGTGATGGTGATGTATGGATGTTGCTGCCAACAGCGATGACGAGTGGTGAGACGCAGCGATCAAGCTCCCTGCTGGGGATGGAGGTATGGGCCATCGCGGCGGGTCCAGGGAATCGTATTGTTTGATTGTAGGTATAGTAGTCGGCAATATTTACACCATACCACTCCTTAAACCCACTTCTTTAACAACCAGTAATTACCCACAGCGACAATCAACAGAGGACAACGAGTATCGGCAAAACACAAACAGCTGCCGGAGCACCGTAAGCGGGGTTAACAACGGCCCCTAGGGTGCGAGGTGGGACCCTTGCTGGGACATGCTGGGGCCGATATGAAACTCCAACAATTTACTTACAAGAAGCTAATTACGCGTGCGCAGGAGATTCACGGGGAGACTATACGCGAGCACATTAGGACTTACAATAGGACAGTTAACTCCCCATCGGCTCTGGGCCCGCCGACTAAATCCCTTGGGTAGAGACCTAGCTGGGATCATTATGTAGATTAATGTAAGTACGTATATAGATATCGGCAACTCCAGAGGGATTAATTCACTAGTCCGGCACTGATCAACCCCGTAATCATATACAGCCAAAACACCAGTATACAAAATTAGAGAAATTGACTCCCGATTGTGTAAATAAATCCTCTGTTACACAATCCAAACACATTTATTTTCCGACAAGCACAAGCCTGTAGTTCTCATTGGAATACCGACATACTATACCTTCACTAATTTTCACAGGTGTTTTACTATATTTTTCATTATTTTCACGTGTAAAACATTTTTCCACTCATTTTTTACCCGCGCACCGAAAACCTACAGTGGAAGAATCTACATCGACACGTCACTAATACAATAAACAGAAGTTGAAAATGTTACATTTTGTTATTCATCTCCCAGCTTCTGGTATAGCAGTCAAACAGTTACAACTCATGGTTTCTTAGCCCTTTTCTGTCCCCCGATTGGCAATGTATATTCCTGTTTTCACTTCGATCAGCGTTTAGAAGTTGGTAGAACAACAGCTTTACGATAGCATAGCCGTTTACAAAATAACCTTGGCGCTACGACTTTCGTAAACCAACGTTATATAGGAGTTACGATCATCCTAGCGCTAAGATCGCTTTGTACAACGGCACCTTTGATTTAGAGTGTTATAGCCTAAAGACAAGTATTTCCTCATCGTAGAGAAATAATTAAGTTTCATACTTTCAAGATTCTTACTTTGGTTGACATGGGTATAATACCATGTCTACCTGGCACCGTCTTCATGGTGTACCTTCTCCGGGTGTAAATGTCCCTATCAATACAACTGAACGCGGAATTCTCCGTGTATTAACCAGGGTGCCTCTCAATATACGTTGACGCAACTCAGATTATTGGCCCAAACCAATTATGCAATGATATCAATATAATCATAATGTAATCATATGTCAATATGTTGTACCTTGATCTTCACCAGTGGACGACAGCTCTAACGGAATCTACAGCCCGGGCTCGTGAGACCGACTTAGCAAAAATGGTCGTCTTTTAATTCTATTTGTCACGTGTAAAAAACAGAATGTTACAATTTTAGGCAATAGCTGCTGAGACAATTCCTGGAATTGTATAATAGAGAACCCTATACGTGCAACACACGCATTTCTGGGGGTCAATGATGTAATACAACATTGGCACTACGACTGTCATAAGTCTCTGTGAAGAAATGGGAATTACGATCACCTTAGTTCTAAGACCGCTTTGTACAACGGCACCCAGGACTGTCCCACGCGAGTTTATGTCTTCAAACAATACTGTCTACTCCGCCACCCTCACCCCCACCCACCCTTGCATGCTGTGCCACGCCCAGTCAGTTCCTTCCATGCAACTAAGAAATATTATCTGCCTTAATGCAATCATAACGCAGTCAAATTCACAGATCTCAGTTGTTTGTCCATGGGTATTATTCGAATTGGAAAAAAACAAGTTCAGAAACAAATAAAGTCATGAAAAGCAAAGTTTATTGGTGATGACACAGCCTTGATCTTTTGCTCGCATTGCGTCTAAAGTTACAAATAACATGTGCTGCCTGTAGCTCTAACGTCATTCCCCCACACACCCCGTTGGTGGGAAAAGTCGTGCCACACCTTGGTGGAAAAACAACTCGCGATGTGTTACTATGTATGTTTACTGTATTTGTCTTTGTTGGGAGTTCTAAACGTTCGGACGACAGCACCCAGATGCTATGACGTTGTATTTGTGTGTTTGTCGTATCATTCCAGCTATATCATGCTAGCCTGTACATAACCGCGCCTGGACAAAGCGAACCAGTGATTGATATTATGAACAGCACTGTCGGGGTGCGATGACACGCATTCATCTATGTCACTGACCACCCGTTGTATAGTGCCTCTTACGACAAGCATAGTTTACTGGGTAAAAGTCAAGTATACGTTACTCGGCATACAAGCATAGGTGACTGGGCATATCAGCATAGTTTACTGGGTATACAAGCATAGGTGACTGGGCATATCAGCATAGTTTACTGGGTATACGTCAAGTATATGTTACTGTGCATACGTCAAGTATATGTTACTGGGCATACAACAAGCATAGGTGACTGGGCATATCAGAAAAGGTGACTCGGCATACCAGCATACGTTACTGGGGATACAAGCATAGGTGACTGGGCATACGACAAGCATCGGTTACTGTGCATACAAGCATAGGTGACTGGGCATATCAGCATAGTTTACTGGGTAAACGTCAAGTATATGTTACTGTGCATACAAGCATAGGTGACTGGGCATACGACAAGCATCGGTTACTGGGCATACAAGCATAGGTGACTGGGCATACGACAAGCATCGGTTACTGGGCATACACGCATCGGTTACTGGGCATACGACAATCATCGGTTACTGGGCATACAAGCATAGGTGACTGGGCATACAACAGGCATAGGTGACTGGTCATATCAGAAAAAGGTGACTCGGCATACCAGCATAGGTTACTGGGCATACAAGCATAGATGACTGCATCTTCTCGAGGCAAGATGTTAACTGACTTAAAAACCCTTAAAATGGCAAAGTTCTGCTAGTCAGTATGATACCTTAACTACTGGGCTATTTGGCAAGGACTATAGGACTAGTGCTAGTTTCTATAGTATGGGTATTTTGTACCATGGCCAACAAACAGAATACTGACTGTCACATCGACTTCAACACAGGTGCAGCATCCCTGGATATAAATCTCTTTATGACCCCAGGTGCTACGAATTAAATTGCACAAAGCTGTGCATTAATATGACTTTTAACCGTGAACATTAATTGATTGTGACATCAAACTTAAACTAGGGTTGTAGCTGCCTGCCCCAGACACCACTACCCGCCGTCCGTCACGTGACCGGTGTCCTATTCGACTTGAAGCGCCCTCGCCAGAAGCCTCTAACATATTAGCATTTAACATGAAACTTGAATTTATTAAATTGAAGTGCTGTGGTTATCGAGTGGCGAGCACGTGGACGCTCTGCTGTAGGAGGATATATCCATATGCATAGGGGGTGGCAGTTATTGCCTTCGAATGTGTCATGAATGACGACGAGGCACGAAACCCCTGTCACTTTAAGTACAAGACATTTCAATAAACGGATGAAGAAATTAACTTATAATTGACAAGATTTTTTCAAGTGCGGTGTATTCCTGACTAAACTCGTGTTACTTGCTTGGCATAATGTCAGGAGGTAATTGAGAAAATTCAAAAGGTTTTTAGCATTTGCATCACTTAACGTCACACTGTGCGTTGGTCTTATAAAAATGAATGAAAATCCCGAGATATCATTAAATACTTATATGTACATTAATATACATTAAACAAAATGGATCGCAGAATATCAATAAAATTTATATTAATTCAAACACGCCATTTGACGGACAGAGTGGCACTAAATTATTAATCTAAATTAAATATAATGCATTTATGCGATTTTTTTAACAGGAAAATGAACTTAATTATAGTGCCTTATAGTTTTCGTATGTTAAATAATTGGTGATGTTTAAACAGCCGTTCTACAATATGTATGTATATATACCATGTTTTAACTTTGTGAAGTAAAACCAATGTTCAAGAAGCTAGTTTGGAGAGAGTGTGTTTGAGTTTGTTTGTTTGTTGTTTAACGGCACACTCAGCAATATTCAAACTATTTGACTTCGGTCTGTAAATAATCAAATCTGGACCAGACAATCCAGTGATTGACAGCATGAGCATCGACCTACGGAATTGGGATACCATGCCAAGTCAGCGAACATGACTACCCGATCCCGTTAGGTGCCTCTTACGACAGGAATGGGTTGCTGAAGACCAATAATAACCCGGGTCTTCACGGGTAAGATAGTGAGTGAGACGAGTTGGATTGGGTGTGACGCCAGTGTCAGCATGCTTTCCCTTATAGGGGGGCACGGGTGGCCCAATCGACTTAGGCGCCGGAATTCGCTGTGCAGAGTTGCGTCCCTTGGGCACGCCAGAAACCTATGATTGTAGGTTCGAATCCCTTTTCGCCCCGATTATGTTTCTAGGTTTGTCATCACCATATCCGTGCTCGTGGGTTTTACCGAAGTGGTAAACGTCTGAGACCTGTATCACTTCCGGCTTGCCTCCTACATTAAGCTGACACGCCGTGATATAACTGGAATACTGTAAAAAGCGGCGTAAAACCAAACTCACTCACTCACTCATTATTTCCCTTATGTCACAGTGGTCCAGCGTACTGTTAGAGAAATACTCGGAGTGGCGTCCGTCGCTGACTCAACATGTCGGTGAAGTCACGGTATTGGTGTTGACACATAGTCGGGATAAATCTAGGAATCGAACCCGTGAGTGCAGATTCTGGCACGGTGGTGCATATCTGCAATTCGGTTCCTTAGACCAGAGTAGGTGTTGGTATATGGTTGGTCACTTTGAATATATAAGAATACCACTTATTTTTCCTTGATGTGCTTTTATATATGCCCTTACTTATAGACAGTACATGTGGTCGACAGCGGGACTCGTTAATCCATTCATGTAGATCACTATTTAGATGGTGAGACATCTGTCTTCCTTAACGAGCCATAGATAAAAGTCACGAATTGAAAGATTCTTTAATGATACGTAAACCAGTTTCACCACTTGAAACACATTTCCCCGATACCAGTACCTAGAAGTGTTGGCCTATGATAACGCCATACAGGTCTATGTGTTTCTGATAATACCATATGGGCCTGTGTTAGTCTCATGACGCCATATGCTTTGTTTGTTTATTGTTTAATGCCGCACACAGAAATATTCCAGCTAAATAACGGCGGTCTGTAAATAATCGTGTCTGGACCAGACAATCCAGTGATTGACATCATGAGCATCGATCCCGTTAGTCGCCTCTTACGACAAGTATAGTCGCCTTTTACGACAAGCATGGGTTGCTAAAGACCTATTCTACCTCGGATCTTTACGGGTGGGCCTGTGTTAGTCTGATAATGCCATATGTGCCAGTGTTAGTTTGATATCGCCATGCAGGTCTATGTTTGTCTGATGACGCCATGCAGTTCTATGTTATTCTGATAACGCCATGCAGGTCTATACTAGTTTGATAACGTCATATAGGTCTATGTTTATCACTTAAAAATGTTTCGGGATTTATATTTTTATTTCGTTCGCCGACTGTGAGTTTGCTTGAAGAACACATCTTCAACTACGTCTCTGACGCTGCATATATTATTTATTTAACATTTCCAACGTCTTTAACCCTCTATATATTATTTATTCAACACCCCCAATGTCTCTGAAGCTGCATATGTTATTCATTTAACTTCCTCAATTACGTCTCTAACGTTGCATATATTATTTATTAACATCAGCTACGTCTCTCACGCTGTATATATTATTTATTTAACACTCCTTATTTAACATCTCTGAAGCTCCATATATTATTTATTTGACATCCACAATTACGTCTATAACGTTGTATATATTATTTATTAAACATCAACTGCGTCTCTCACGTTGTATATATCATTTAATATTCCAAACGTCTCTGACATTGTATATATTATTTATTTAACACCCCCAACGTCTCTTAAGCTGCATATAGTATTTATTTGACATCCACAATTACGTCTCCCACGCTGTATATATTATTTAATATTCCAAACGTCTCTAACGTTGTTTATATTATTTATTTAACATTCCCACGTCTCTGACGTTGTATATATCATTTATTTAACATCAACTGCGTCTCTCACGTTGTGTATATTATTTAACATTCCAAACGTCTCTGACGTCGTATATATTATTTATTTAACATTCCAAACGTCTCTAACGTTGTTTATATTATTTATTTAACATTTCCACGTCTCTGACGTTGTATATATCATTTATTTAACATCAACTGCGTCTCTCACGTTGTGTATATTATTTAACATTCCAAACGTCTCTGACGACGTATATATTATTTTATTAACATTCCAAACGTCCCTAACGTTGTTTACATTATTTATTTAACATCAACTACGTCTCGGACGTCGTATATAATATAATATAATAATATAATACTACGTTTCTGAAGCTGTATATTTTATTCATTTAACATCCCCACAACTCTGAAGCTATATATATATATATATATATATATATATATATATATATATATATATATATTATACAACTACGTCTCTGACGCTGTCCTTCTTAATTAATATAACATCCTAGCGTCTCTGACGTTGTATACATGGATTTTATTTATTTGACATCAACATATCTCTAACGTTGTATACATGGATTATATTTATTTGACATCAACATATCTCTGACGTTGTATACATGGATTTTATTTATTTGACATCAACATCTCTGACGTTGTATACATGGATTTTATTTTTTTGACATCAACATATCTCTGACGTTGTATACATGGATTTTATTTATTTGACATCAACATCTCTGACGTTGTATACATGGATTTTATTTATTTGACATCAACATATCTCTGACGTTGTATACATGGATTTTATTTATTTGACATCAACATCTCTGACGTTGTATACATGGATTTTATTTATTTGACATCAACATATCTCTGACGTTGTATACATGGATTTTATTTATTTGACATCAACATCTCTGACGTTGTATACAAAATTTACTGAAAACCAACTACGTCTCTGACACTGTAGTGTAGTTGTTTAAGCAGATAAACGTCACAGGCTCACGACAAAGACTACTATCACACAAATTGTCCATAGGCTGCGGTGAAAAATATTTATGTCTGCGGCAGAAAGAAACATTCATTCTGTCATTTACTAATGGAGATATCTATCCGAACTTGATACAAGAATATTTGCAAGGACCTGCGCAACATTCACCTCGCCATCATCTCGGCGACTACTATGACATATCTCGTTACCCGGTGTCCCCAACAATGTCGAACGAAACAGACCGATTGGTTTGGCCTTGATACACTTGTATATGCCTTGTATATAAAATGTAAATTTAGAAAATGCGTAGTTTAATGTTTTCGACTCTTCCATTAAAAACCGCTATTTTAAAACGCAGTATATTTTATAATAGTTCACCCGAATATACATTCACACCAACCATTTGTGGATATTGGAAGAATGTTTGCCATTAGTAATTAAATACATTGGGAGAGGTGTAAGTGAACGCATATTATCTGTAACATTTTTAAGATATGGAAATGTAATAATAAATGTAATTAACAAATTATGTTAATATTTTCAATAAAGGTAACTATCGTGACAGATAGCATAGACAGAAAATTCCTTCCATTGGGTCCAATATCCCAAAGACGTCAGCGTGCACGCTAGTTAAACATGGAGCAGCATCAACTACACTGTGCCGTCGGTTGCCGTCATTTAGCTTGTAGAACGTACCCGCATCGGTGGAGATGAGCAAGATCAGAGCGCGCTCAAACATCAAACCCTGACGTTACATGTGATGGATGCTGTCCCGTGTACCTGGATAGTCGCCAGACAATGACGTACAGGGTTACACCACCAGCCACAACATGACCTAATCTAGAGCACCCGATGGCCATGAGCATGACCAACCATCGACACAGCCACACCTTTTGCGGGTGTACAATGTAACAATATCACGTCATTAAACAATCCTAATTTAACGAATATGCCCCCAAACTCCCTGCCCTCTACCCCTTCGTACCTGAAGTTCGGTGTACAGCCAGGTGCTTCGTCTCACTCCCATGTCGGCATGTTTGATGTCTACCTGCACAGGTAGAGAGTAACGTAGAACTGCGAAGGGGACACTATTGGATATATGATGAGATTGATGGACTTTATTCTTCCAACACAAGTTAGGATATTGTCTGCTCACGTGCGAGCACGATTTCTCGTCGGTAACGCGCTTAGCTCTATCAACGGTCAACAATTTGCCTAGAGTCGCTTCATATATGATCAGCATTCTTGTCGGTGCTGCCTGGGTAATGTCAACACATGGAACAAACAGCTTCATTGTCCGACTCCGCTCTTTGCATACGTGTGAAATATAGCTAAATAGCATTAAATATCATTGTCAATATTGGGAGAGCGAGCGCCATACCATTGACAGTGAGGTTTGGCGGGGGGAGCGTGTGGACCAGACCTAAACTCAGAGCAACGAGCAGAGCGAGGCTATCTAGTTTCACATCGCCAAATTGACGCCCTTCACCAAACGTGTCACATCGTCACCAAATGACAGACAATGCTATAAATTTCATAATTCATTTTTCTCAAGCACGCGTTTTTAATAAGACAGACAATGGCGGACTAATGGGTCAAATTTGCTATGCTCCTTCACAGCGCAGGCCGTTGTGATGAAATGAACGTGTTTGTAAGCCGAGGTGATATGAGGTCTGCTTGCTTTACTCTCACTGGCTTTGTGCTGGCAATTACCAGCTATTTCTACCGTCATAATAGGGACTTTAGTGCAATTATTACCATATTATGACTTATACGCAGTCTCCGCTCTCTCCCCTCTTCATATCTCACATTATGTCATTGAGATCCCAGATCAGTTTCCGGGGGCTCATCCGGCATGAACCTCGATCCCCACTGTCCCGGTTTCGTATTACCGTCGACTTAATCACCCATCCCCGAACAAGGGGCGTGGATTGACCCCCCCGCGCATCTACACTTTGATACCTGCAATATACGGCATTAAATACACTCGCAGGAAACGCCACTTCACCTGCAAAACTGTTTTATCACACTTATCGCAAGGAAACACTCTCTAACCCCCTGTGTTGATCGCTGTCGGGTACATACGGGTAGGAAAGGCCGATCGCAGCGTGATCGCCAGCGGTCCGTGGGATTTAATAGGAAATTATCATCACCGGAAATTATGGTAAAATAAACATGGGGAATATTATTGGGGCTTCGAAGATTTGTTTTTACTAAAGGGGATGAGGTCATGTATTGACTGCGATACAGTTAGCCATTATTATAGTTTAAGAAATAAGATTAATTATTGATTAATCACGCCGGTGATAATGTATACACTTAGTGAATTAGATTTGTGTTTGATATAACATAATCTCTGTAAACACTAGTTTGACAGATATTTACAAGATGGGCGTTAGATTGGTCGCACTTCCATGTTTAAACACGTTGGTAGGGCTTCGTAGTGTACCACGCTATCTGTATATCAGAGAAGCCAATGATCGAGGGTTGTGATTGGACAAGAACACCACGACTTTATAGTCAGGGGGTTTAGGCCTGCTTACAAAACTACGACCGCGGTAAGTTTGTCTTAAAATATTGGCGATAAGACTTTTGTAGCTTTACGATCTCTTGGAGAAGCCGAAATGTATAGTGCCCAGCGCTACGATTGTCGTAATGCCTATAGTTTAACATAGAATTACGACAGCCGTAGCGTAAATTTCTTCAAGAAACGTACAGGGGGCTATGCTAGAGCTAGGATTGTCATATGTCTGTGTTAAAGTACGATCACCTTAGCGCTAAGAACGCTTTGTGGAACGGGGCCCAGGACCATAAAACAAGTTCAACTTTACCATAAATGATTGTTTTAAAGTCTATGTTAAAGCATGGGGATTATGTTTGTTTTAGCCCTAACATAGCTTTGTGTCCCCTGACGTATCGTAGCTATGAGACCGACACACGTACTACTCGTATGTTTTAAGGTTCAGCTTCAAAACCCCATTATTGCATTGTTATTTTAAACAAAAAGATTTTTTTTAAATAAACATGACATGACCCGCCGAGGTTCAACACTAGTTAACGCGCTGCGAAGTGACGTCATCGGTCTCAGACTTGATACACGGCCGAGATCTGGGCCAACTTGCACAAAGCGATCTTAGCGCTAAGACTATGGTAAGCCTATGTTGAAGTATGGGAGTTTCGATCATCTTAGCGCTTAGATCGCTTTGTGCAAGTTGGCCCAGGTCACTGTGACGTCAGCACTTAGTTCAAATAGTTCTTGAACACTGCTCTGCACTGCCTACTCTAACCACTGACCAGAAATGTCGAGTTGGTCAACGGCGGCCATTTGGGCCTCAATACATCTTAACAACCAAGACAATGAGAACAAATACTTGTTGTCTTGCAATAAGACCGGTAGAATTGTAGAGTGAGTGAGTGAGTGAGTGATAAGGGTTCCATAGCTTTGTACACCAGTAGTGTACTAGCATTGTACAAAATTGTACCACCATTTTAGTATTATGCCAATACTTTAGCAATATTGCATTCGAGAACTTCACAAATAATAATTCATGGGAATCGAACTGGGTTGTCAGATCGTTTTATCTATGAATGGAAATGTGCTACACAGAGAGAATATATTTTTCCCATACATGCACATATATTTCAAGGATTATTTTCAGTTATTCCCACTGAGAAATGTATTTTGCGTATTGTCTAATGCAAACCTATTGTTCTACAGTTTTACTGTTGTCGAAGCGGCTCTAAGCAAGGCGACGTCATCCCAGTTTATTGTCCGGTGTAATAGAACATGGCGTCATTCATTGTTCACGGTGTAACAAATAATTAAGTGACGTCAAAATAATACCTTAATACAAACAACATTCTGGACGGTATTTTAAAACAACGATCGATGAGATAGGAAACAGCGTACTCGTAAATTAGAATTGCATATTATCCGTCCCTAGTTAGTTAATGCTGAAAAACCCTCGCCACATTCGGAACTTAAGCAATTAATTCCCCGGGGGCAGATAATCTGTAATTTGCCACATCTGACTATTAGACAGTGATACCGGGTAGATCCGACGGCAGGTAGAGCGATGACAGACGCGCAGTCTCGGTGTAGACACGGGTATTTATCGCACACAGGAAGGTGAGGGCAAGACGTATTCGGTGAAAGTGTCCCCCAATAGCTTCTATGATGGCAAACGTGATAGCTATAGGCTCTGATGAATAGGACTACGCGAGATCTTTAAGATTGTAAAGAACTCAAGATGACTATGACAGAGCAAACATGGGGAACAAGCCCCAAAGTCGGCCGAGGAATAATTGCCACTGAACTCCGAAAGGCTGCCATGGCGTGCGCATGCATCTCAAATATCAGAGATGTGTGATAAATTTTCCTAGAGGAGGGTACATCATTGCATCGCCAATAAAAGAGTTGACTGAGATATTTGTTGGATACTGAGGGAGCGCGATATCGCTGAAAGACTATAAAAGGAAGAACGGGAGAGGTGGCAATGGCCGAGCAGACGACACGGCCGCGCTTCCCGCCACTCGCACAGCTTATCGGCCTCAGCCACGCTCGCACACTACACAAAACTGCACGTAAATTTCAGAAGTAATCATGATTCTATCAGCCTGGAGATGGACGTTCAGGGACAATTTATAGGAAACCGGCGTATCTTGCTCCAACAGCTATTGGGGTACACTTGGCCGTCAGCGCGGGGCTGGAACAGGGCGGATAAAGGCGCCATTACCAGGGTAAATATTCCGACAGTAAATCTCAGTCAACCGATCTGGGGCTTTGTTAACGCGTCTGTTGACGTCGCCGGGTCGTCGTTGTGGAGGTTGTAACTGTTGACGTGTGTGACACGACTCTGATACTGAGGTACAGGTGGTGATGGTGGTCAGCCGACGCGGGACGAGATGTATACCAGCGTCACGCCAGCCTCATCAACAGCTCATCTGCCTGCTCTGTGCAAATGATGATGTAAGAGGTTGTTGAAGTTACCAAACTCAACATTTCCTCATCGGATGGGATTAGCCAGTGTACATGCAAGCTCTGCGATGTTGTGCAGATTTACAAAGAGAAGGCAGAAATTGCTACACTATATGCTGTATTGAAAATCCCGGCTCTGACAACAGGATTAACCAGTTAATGCAAACATTTAAAGCAGCCATTTATTCGTTCCTACTCGAATATCCTTGAACTGTTTAATCCACAACCGAATATTTCAATTAGTATTCTGCATCATGGTGTCACAGATACACGATGGGCGAGGTTGGGTGGCATATGGACGGGCCGATAGGCTGTATTGGGGGACCAGATGGACGGACCGATAGGCTGTATTGGGAGACCAGATGGACGGACCGATAGGCTGTATTGGGGGACCAGATGGACGGACTTATGGGCTGAAGGGTGTGTGTATCGGGGGATCAGATGTACGGACTGATGGGCTGAAGGGTGTGTGTATCGGGGGACCAGATGGACGGACTGAAGTGTGTGTGTATCGGGGGAGCAGATGGACGGACTGATGGGCTGAAGTGTGTGTGTATCGGGAGACCAGATGGACGGACTTATGGGCTGAAGGGTGTGTGTAACGGGGGACCAGATGGACGGACTGAAGGGTGTGTGTATCGGGGGAGCAGATGGACAGACTGATGGGCTGAAGGGCGTGTGTATCGGGAGACCAGATGGACGGACTGCTAGGCTGAAGGGTGTGTGTATCGGGAGACCAGATGGACGGACTGATGGGCTGAAGGGTGTGTGTATCGGGGGATCAGATGGGCGGACTGATGGGCTGAAGGGCGTGTGTATCGGGGGACTTGATGGAAGGACTGATGGGCTGAAGGGTGTGTGTATCGGGAGACCAGATGGACGGACTGATGGGCTGAAGGGCGTGTGTATCGGGAGAGACCAGATGGACGGACTGATGGGCTGAAGGGCGTGTGTATCGGGGGAGCAGATGGACGGACTGATGGGCTGAAGGGCGTGTGTATCGGGGGAGCAGATGTACGGACCCGGATGGGCTGAAGGGTATGTGTATCGGGGGACCAGATGGACAGACCGATGGGCTAGACGGTGTGTGTATCGGGGGACCAGATTTACGGATGAGTAAATGTATCGTTAGGCTGAATGGGGGACATGACGGGAGACGGATGAACCTAATGGTTGGGAAGACTACCCCCGGGTAAGATATGACCCATCCCCTGTTGAGCTACACGCGGTATCCCACCTCCGGGGAAATTTGTTTGTTTTGTTTTTTGTTTTACATCTCACTCAGCACTATTCAAACTATATGAGGGCGATCTGTAAATAATCGAGCCTGGACCAGATAATCCTGCGATTGACATCATGAGCATCGATCTACACAAATGGGATACGATGACATGCATCAACCAAGTCAGCGAGCCTGACCACCCGATCCTGTTAGTCGCCTCTTACAACAAGCATAGGATGAAGTATGCATTGGGCCCTGCATCACTGGCATTGATTTACACACGCCGTATCCCCACCTGCAGGTGCAATATGCAAGTTCTCCCACCCCCCGGTTAAAATATTCAAGTTACCCCACCCCTGCGGAGATCGTGACATGAGTGGTATGCTTGCCCACATTCTCTCCCTCTACAACATCGCCGTTGAGGGGGGTATCTTCACTATATATTCCCCGTCACGTGACAATGTTTGCACCGTCCCTCCCCCGCGGTGGTATATCGGGGCTGACCGCGTCCCCAGTTGCCCTGACAACGTCATACAGCAAACAGCAGCCAGTAATAGTTCAGTGTTGTTTTACTTCCTGGACTGGCTTCTCTCGCGGCCCAACACGGAAGCGGAGACACCTCGGACATGCGACATTCCACCAGGCTCTGCGCACACATGTAAGCTGGGCTTAGTAGTTCACACAATGTTATACATGGCAAGTCTTACGGGATATTTCCAACTCTACTTTCTTATTATCATCCATATCATCAACGTTATTTTCATCATTATTATTATCATTATCATCATCTCAAAATGAGCCATGCCAAACAAAAAGAAAATATCATCATTGATTCGCCATCATCATCATCATCAATCATCATCATCATTTTTAATATGTCTAGTGAGCCATTCAAAACAAAACTAATTTATCGTTATAATTGATTCGCCATCATCATCATCATCATCATCATCATTATCATCTCCTATTAAGTCATTCAGATCAAAACGAGGTCATTGTCATTTCTAATCATCATGATATTTACTTCTCGAAATACATTCCGAAAATACGCGATCATTTTCGTTATCATCATCGTCGTCACCATCATCGTCGTCGTCGTCGTCATCATCATCATCATCATCATCATCATTATCATCCATTCATTCCGGACAAAACGAGGTACTGACGTTATGCTAACTTGCTACAACGCAGCAGGGACTAGTGGTTATTTTCCGTACCCGTGTCTGGAATATTTGGAATACCCTATGCCCGAATTAAATAATTATTGAATTTTAACTCAAACGGAAGCGTATCTTTGTATGCGTGCTCGAGTGTATAAGAGCCAACTGCCTTGAAATCAATACACTTCAATTCAACTGTATACACTACCCACATAAGGCCTAACATGCCACTACGCGAATACTTATGTTTATGCCTATGTACACAGGGTCCTTGAACCAATTGGAACTGTAATACGATACGCCATATAAGCAGGAAGTTCTACCTTGAAGCAGGTGACACTGTCTCATGAAAACGTCAATAAAGTATACACGCAAATCTGTACAGAAGATGCCCAATGCACTAGCAAATACATAATGCAGCGAATTGCGGCGCCTTAGACGACTGAGCCACCCGTGCCCCCTCATAATGGAGTGGAGGTGAGGTGGCCGAGTGGGAAAGGCCTTTGGGCGTCATGATGAAGCTCTGTCGTAAAGAGGGAGGCGCGATTGAGTTGTGTTTAACGCCGTTTTTGATGTGTGTGTGTGTGGGGGGGGGGGGGGGGGGGGAGGCCAAAGTCACTCAAGTCGTAGACGTTCACCCCCAAGGGTCATAATCGGGGTTAACCCAGGATCAGAGAATCATTGTAAGCTGACATTTGTTCAGCAATATTCCAGCTGTATGACGGAGATCTGCACAAAGCCGAGTCTGGACCAGACAATTTAGTCATTGACACCATGAGCATCCATCAACGCAACTGGGATACGATGACATGCATCAACCAAGTCAGCGGGCCTGGAAACCCAATCACGTTAGTCGCTTCTTACGACAAGCATGGGTTGGTGAAGACAAATTCTACCCCGGATCTTCACGGGTCGCTGAGTGATGCGATTCTTCTGGCCCACTGAGAAGATCCGTTGGTATCCGCGAGGAGATCCTTTTGGGTCAACTGAGGAGAAAACTTTCGGCCAAAAGGTGAGATTCTTAGGACCCCGCGAGGAGATCCTTGGGTGCCTGTGAGAAGATCTGGCTGGTTCTGTAAGGAGAACCTACTGGGTGTAATAAGAAGTTGTTGCAGGGTTCAAGTTCCAAGTGAAAAGGGGAGAGGGCCATCTTCATTGACCGGGTATCGATGTGTGGTTCTTTGAGTGACGGGGTGCCAGTCTTGATCCATCACGCTGCCCCTTTCCCCCATCTCTTTGGCAGCTGTGTCAAGACGCACAGCCACATCCCCACTGAACGCTATCATCTAGCTCCTCCCGAACCTCTCAGCAACCCGCCATAGAATCAATTGGAGGCACACTGCGCGTCTTTTGCAGCTTGCGGACGATCAATAGCTCTGAGATTTGGCGGGAAAATCGATCTGGTTGTGTGTTGTGTTTCTAGCGGAAATTTGTGTGACACGATGTATTCAAGCGGACAGGCCTGGCGTGAGCACCGGAAGTCAAGACGGAACACGTATTGAACTATTAGAAACAATAAAAGCATACAAAGCCGAAGAATAAGCATTCTAGTTGATTTTACAAACCCTTTGCGTTTAGCGTTTACACGGAATTAGTAGACGCTGTCGATCTCATTGAAACGCTCGCGAGTTGGCAGAGGAAATGACGTCCTATTCAGACGTGCGTGACGGTGGCCGTCCTCATACACGTTTGCCGTTATACATCAGGGTTTCATTTCGATGCTATTCATTGGGATAAATGATGTCTTTTTTAACACACTTGTGCTCATCTGCAGAGAATAATGCTTATTATTTGTGCCGACGTAATTTCCCGTTACTTCTCGTGGTGGCGTTATTAAAGCTTTGTACGTTTCTCTTTGAAGAGTGGGTGACGTCGGGTGCAGGGACGCTGGATGACGCCGCCGAACACCGGGCGCATTCACACACACTGCGCATGCCCGTGAACGGCAACTTCCTGTGTGCGCGACGAAGGGGCGTACTTGGTTGACATGCGTATGGGTTCCAAATCCAAACACACATATCGAAAAAGAAACCTTTTAAGTGTAGTTGTATGGAAACTGGACTTACTTCACGTTTTACACTCAGATTTAAATCTGTTACGGACATATTTTTTCTTTGGTACTGTTTAGTCGGTGTTTGTAAGGGTGGTGCGTGTGGGGTGGGGGTGAGGGTGTCGGGGGGGATGGGGAGTCGGGGGTATAATCCGAACGGCCTGTATAACCAATGTTGACACCGATGCATGCTGGGGAGTATACAATCCAAGATAGGTTAACAGTCACATTACAATCTCATCCTACCGGGTACCCATTCATTGCGGGGTGAACAGTCAGTCAAATAAGGAACCAACAACAATATTATAAACAGCAAGTAATTACAATAGGAGTACATCTCTTCGGATTTCGCTGTCGAATACTAAAATATTAAAATTTCGTCCGTTTTTTAAAAATCTTTTTTTCTCACTACGAAATGATAGTCCGTTATCATAGCTATATAGCAGTGAACATTGGCTGGAAATTACGACCTGATAATAAGCTAAAAACACAATATGATAATTTTATGATCTGTGCCCGAATGGTTTACCCTGACCAGATTACAGTCACATGGTACAGGAGGTACAAGTGCGGTAACCACCTCACCTTTTTCGAATTAAACAAATTCATAGACAGTAAAGTACGGTTATAACGAACTCAAAGGGACTACTAATTTTAGTTCGTTATAACCGTAGTTCGTTATAAGCATTTATACAGCATAACTACAGCAAATAGTCGGGACCAGCAAAGTAAGTTCGTTATAGCCGTCAGTTCGTTATAAGCGTGTTCGTTATAACCGTAGTTTACTGTAGTTCGGCTAAAAAACCGAAATAAAAAAGCTGATATTCAAATAATATATATTAACGCCCTTATACATAATTATCAATACTCCCCGATACGGACTTAATTAAATTTGGTTTCTAATTGTTCGAAGTACTACTCTGGTTTGGGGTTGCTTTTGTACCACTGGTGAGTATGTGAGTGAATGTTTTGTACCATAGTCAGAACTATAATTCTCAGGCCTTCAAATAATCTAGTTTTGATCAAACAAACCAATGATCAATAGCATGAACCAATTTTAATTCTGTGGTTACGATGACCCATAGGACCAGGTCCAATAACAACAACCCAATCCCTTCTCAGGTGTTATTGCGATGTAAATGAGGCGCCGGAACCCACCATGAACTTACATCCCCACGGGGTAACGCCTACGGGGACACCTTGCATCCAGCTGGGTACCACGTGGGGTGCAGTGTAATGTGACCTATTTGAGATACGTTATCAACAACATGCGCAGCCTAAGTGGGCCTGATATATAACTGTAGCACCTGCAGATGGGCCCTTGAACACCCCTGCCACCCAGCACACCCACTCACATGCCTTCAGTTCACTTCACACCTGAAAAGAACACTGCTCTCAAAAGCCACCCTGCCTCATCCCACATTGAGGTGAATGTCGGAAACGGTCACATGAATACGGGTGGAGGTTACAGTGGTGTTGGGCTGGGGTGTTATCAGGATAAGGTTTAAGTAATTCGTCCTCAGATTCACGACATAATAGCCACATATACAACATGGAGGTGACAGGTGCGCGACATGGTGTGTTTGTGTGGCTGTGTGTGTGTGTGTGTGGGGGGGGGGGGGGGGGGGGGGGGGGCAGAGAAAATGATATATCTGGGTAGCTTGTACTCTTACGGTGAATAACTGGAGATATTTCTTCCAGGATGGGACTGAATTATAACCGCGCCATATCAATCATAGATGGAGACAGTCATAGTCCACTCGCCATAATATGGGGGCGGTTGGGTAGCTTGTGGTTAAAGCGTTCGCTCGTCACGCCGAACGTCAGGAGGTTCGATTCTACAAATGGGTGCAATGTGTGAAGCCCATTTCTGGTGTCCCCCGACGTGATATTGCAGAAATATTGCTAAAATCGGCGTAAAATCATACTAACTCCTATTTTATACTCACATCCGTCTCAAGCAATATAACACCTAATTTCTACATTTCACAAATAGTAAAATCTCATGGTGTAGTGCAATTTCGACAGTCTTCTTTCCGGTTTAAATCAAAGAACTCTATTTTCTCTGCTTGTAATTATTTCCGTCTACTGAAATGCAAACTACAAATATGACTGAGCAGGGTCGACATTTCCTTTTCTCTAGAATAAGTCTACCGATACATGCCTGTTCGGCTCCCTGCCCGAGCGGCGCTCCTCCTAAACATAGCCCTGCTATATATACACCGCTATATATACACGCAGCCATGTAGACATCGCCGTCAGTCGTGTTGTTACGGCTGCCGCAGTCGTCTTCCATCTGTATCAAGCCGTCTTCCTCCAACGAGGAAGTAGCATCCTAAGTTGCGGAGGGTTACACTATCTGGTCGATATGTGACACAGCCATGAAGACATGCTCTAAAGTCACTCACTAACAGACGTCAGCTCGAAAACGGAATTTTGTCACGTTCCGTCGCAATGGGTCAGCGCTGAAGTGTCATGGCGGCGTGACAGAGGCGAGAAGTCGAGCGATGATCTCGTGTTGTCAACGAGATTTGGTGGAAGCCGATACATGCATAAGTTCTGTGAAAGGCTCTGATTAATGTTCTGTCTGGCTGGCATGTTCCTCGACAGGTGATACAGCATGAATGCAATCAATATATTATGACATTTTCATATCTAGGTATTTGAGATGTTGTCGAAGTAATTCGCCAGCAGCCTGCAAAGTCTTCAGTACGTGCCTATTCTTCTTTAGCTGTGACTAGTCGAGAAAACACTTGCGTTGTAAGTTTTACCCCTTGAAAATACACATTATCTCGACCGCTATTGCACTTGTCGCAGTTGTTATCGCAAATGAAGTACAAACCATATTACCTTCAAAAGGATAATTCCTAACTAGTTTTGACTTTTTTTCAAAGCAAAGATAAATAAAACATCAATTGTGTTCAGGGTTCATTTGAGATTGGTCAACATAAAAGATAAAAATTCAAATATCAAAACCAGCATTTTTCCTCCGAATAGACAAACGGTTTATTTAAGTATTGTCCCATTGTATAAATAAGAATTCATATATATTTATTCCCCACAGAAAACAGCATTCTGATTTGTTTAAATATCGAAGACAAGTATCATTCGTGAACAAGAACAGAGATCTGTCCCGATCAAATTGTTTCGGAGAGCGTATATTAAGATGGCGTACAAATGCACGGTGATTGGGCCGTGATCTGTTGAACTACACGTTTGTGTTATAAGGAGGCCTCTCATCAATCTAGCAATGACTGACATTTTCCGTCACTTTACATTGTGTGGGCAACATTTACCTTGCCGTAACTATGGTTACCGTTCCGTATCCCAGTTTGTGCCAACACGCACCCTTCCCACTCTTAGCTTACCAACCCAGACATGTCCCATTCTCCCATCTATAACACAACAGTCCCATTTCCTCCATAATATGTCCCCATAACTATGCGTGCCACATCTTAGATCACATCCCAGCCTCCCTCCCTTGACGTGGGTGATGTCACAAGCCAAATCATCCCCACCCCCAGCAAACATTCCGCTACCCCTATCGCTCTCTAGAAGATCACGGCTCCACCCGAACCACCCTATTGCCAGCCCCTAGTCAACACGACTGATGTCACATCACACCCTGTCATCAGCCTTACAAATACACCCCTTCCGTCGTCACATCTCCACCCCTCCCACAACCACTACACGTCCCCCTCTGCGCCAAGGTGACGTCACATCCCCACCCCTCCTACATTCCCCTACCCCTGTCTGACACCCCAACGTCCCAGCCATGTTGTCGATTGTCATTCCTACCCGCCCATAACGGCTGCCGGTACGTCAGCACCACTCAATGAGTTTGTCCTACGTTTTTCACTGACCAAGGCGACACGAACGATGGATAGTTAGTTATGCGCCAGAAGGACGATGGATAGTTACTTCTTTAGTAGACGGAAGATTGTGGTTTGTTTGTTATTTGACGCCGCACTCAGCAGTATTCCAGCTATATGACGGCAGTCTGTAAATAATCGAGTCTGGACCAGACAATCCAGTGATTGACACCATGAGCATCGATCTACGCAATTGGGACATGATGACATGCTTCAAACAAGTCATTGAGCCTGCCGGAAGATGGGTAGTTAGTTCTATGGTAGACGGAAGAAGGATAGTAAGTTTTATGGTTAAAGGAAGATGAATAGTTCTGGGACAGCTTACGACGGATAGTTGCGTGCAAATCTAGACCAGACAATCCAGAGGTTGTTATAAAAGGTAATCAACGTGGCGTGTTCGTCACCTGGTTGTCTAGCTGACGTGCAGCCCCTAATGGTATCGTCGTTTTCTTTTGCAACTAGCAACTAGCTTCTTCTACAGGAACGACATCAACTAAATGGGACGCAGGACAACAGCTGACACGTCATTTTACACATCATAACATGGCAGTCAGGTCCTATGATATTGTTAATTAAGTTGACAGATGAGATCAGTAGCATATGTTTTGTATAGCTTTATCTCCTTATTTACTAAACTGACCTGATCATTTTCCAGCAATATACCAGCAAACCTTTACAAACGCACTTCCACACTAAATTTGACTCTTGTTTGTATAAATCAAACATAATGCCAACTGCTTCAAAAACCAAAATTATGTGCCAAGAGAAGCCGAACAACCTGAGGACAAATTTATGGAGATTGTGGCGTTGTGCCCCCTTACAAAAAGAAGTAAAAAGTGTCAAAATTAACCAAATTAAGACAATGTGATGATGCGGCAATGCGACATTTTGGCCATTTGTTGCATTGTCGCGCCATGAAGAATATTTTTTTTATTTTACCAAAGGGCAACAATGCGACAATGCGACAACGCGACAATATCTCTTCTAGGATTGCATCCAAATTACATTTTTTATGGTACAATTTATTTTCTTAAAAGATATCCAAAAATTTAAGCATACGCTCCAAAGCTGGGCGAGAAGACCATGCTGAAAAGGAAACGCCGTAACGAAATAAGAAGTTTGGCCTGATTATTCATTTTGTTCACCAGCGACTTGCTATGTATTTGGTGTCCTTCTTCTGTTCCGTTTATAAGAGGAATATCGCCAGCAGCCACTGATCCTGTTGTTGTCCACACTATGTCCTTAGATATATATAGCGTGTTTACTTCCTGTTTATTTCAATGTCTGTTACAATATGTTTCTTCAAAACAACAACACAAAAACATCACAATTATCAGTTTAAGGCAAACATTTTTTGTTATTCAGGGTGTCTGTGAACTATACACCTTATAAAAGTTGACTTACTGACAGAGTGACATGCTGCGTTGACGATACGACGATTCAAATAAATAACATACACAATATCCGAGGAATATTTACTTTCTGAATGTTATCAATGTAAAAGAAACCTCTAGTTTATACGTTTTTCGCTAAAAAGGCTTCAAGTTTTTAAAACGGTTTTTGTTACAATTAGATACTTTTGTGTTTTTGTTTCTTTGTGGTTTAACGCCACACTCAGCCATATTGCAGCTATGTGACGGCGCTCTGTAAATAATCGAGTCTGGACCAGACTATCCAGTGATCGAACTCATGATACACGCAATTTAGATATGATGGCATGCATCAACCAAGTCAGCGAACCTGACCACCCAATCCCTTTAGTCGCCTCTTACAACAAGCATAGTCGCCTTTCACGGCAGGCATGGGTTGCTGAAGACCTATTCTACCCGAATCTTCACGGGTGTAATAAGATGCTGCACAGGTTAATGACGAACGGTGGTTTGTGTGCTCCAAGTGTCATATACACAGGCTAAACAGGTGGTGCCATAATTTAGAGATGTTCACACTGTACAGCGTAAAGGGGGTTTAATCCCCCCGTTACACTATGAAACACTTTGATAAAAAAACCTTGTCAAAGTCCATTTTTACCAAGTTTATGATAGTGTAACATGCTGTCAACAGCTTTGACAAAGTGTTTGACGGACTTTGGTGGAATAGAAACCGATCCTATATTTCGTCAAACTTTGATCAAAGTTTCATGACGTTGATTTAGTTTAGCCAATCAGAATGCAAGTAACATTTACCGCTTTTCAACCAGAAGTGCATCGAGTTAAAATGAGACAACTATTTTGGACTGACGAGTTGTTGGAAGAATGAATTGATTTGGTTCAACAACGAGCAGCCATTCTTGGGACCAAATATGCCTTTGTCTTCCCCGACTCCTTTTTTTCAACATAGCAATACACAAAATACATATGGCAGCAGCAAAACATTCTTCGTCAGTAGCATCCATCTTGGCAAGATAATTCCCGCGAAAATTCTGACGGCCTGTCAAAAACTTTGATGAGCGTAAACACCCACCTTGGGCCAAGAAAACGTGGTCAAAGTTTTCTTTGACCAATTTTTTTATCAACGTTTTTGATAGTGTACCGGGGCTATATTGTCTGACAATTGAACACTGTGCCATTTTCTACCTGCATTGTGTGTTATCCTGGGCTTGTGTATGTTGTGTGCAGTTTCAGGAAGCAATTCTACAGCAGCAAATAGTTACACTAACCACTTCAATATACACCTGTTTACACGGAAACACTGCTATATACACCTGTCAACACGGAAACACTTCCATATACAATTGTCTACACTGAAACACTCCGATATACACCGGTTCTGTCGACTACACTTAAAGACTTAAATATACAACTATTACACCAAAATATTTCGATACACCACCACTTATACTGAAACACTTCGATATACAACCGTCTACACGTAAACACTTCCATATACAAATGTCGACAAGTAAATACTTCGATAGTAATTGTCTGCACTTAAACACCTCAACGTACAACTGTCTTCACTTTCACATTTCCATATACATTTGTCTACACTTAAACACTTCGATATACAAACGTCTTCACTAAAATACTTCTATATGCACTTGTCTGCACTTAAACACTTCCACTTGTAACTGTCTACGCTTAAAAATTTCCATATACACTTGTCTACACTTAACCATTTCGATATACAACTGTCTACACTTACAACATTTTCATATACAACTTTAACACTTAAACATTTTGACATAGAACCGCCTACTCTGACATATTTCGACATACAACCGTCTACAATTAAATATTTGATATACAAAAGTCTTCACTTAAATACTTCACTTGAATGCATTTAAGCACGTCGATCTACGACTGTCTACACTGAAACACTGAAATACTCGTCTACCATGAAATACAGCTATATACATCCGTCTACACTAAAATACACAATCATGGCACCGTATCTCCAGTGCACCAAGGCGTCCGGGCGTGAGTAGTGGTGCGACACGTGACGGGGACAGGTAGGGGTCCAGGATCAAGTGGTGTGTGATAACCGACAACAGCGCAACACCTCCACTCGACAGCATCATAAATCTACTGTACTGAGGTGGAAGTCAGTCCATTAACTGATACAATGCACTAGCTATCCGAGAGACTAGCTTTCTACCATGACGAGGAATAGCAACCATGATAAGGAAAAGTTACCATGACAACGACTAGTAACTATGTCGAATGGCTAGTTACAATGGCGAGGAACTAGCTTTCATGACGGCGAACAAATACCATGACAACGGCTAGTAACTATGTCGAATGGCTAGTAACAAGGATTCAATCATGAACTTCGAACAATTTCTAAGGATATGTGTACAATTACTGATATTTATTAATACAGATTTGTTAATTTGTCCATACTCTGGCAAATAATACGAATGGCGTCATAAGCTTTACAGTCAAACATGAAACCCGTGAAAGATCCGGGGTAGAATAGGTCTTAAACAGGTCTTAGACTATGCTTGTCGTAAGAGGTGACTAACGGGATCGGGTGGTCAGACTCGCTGACTTGGTTTGATGCATGTCATCGTATCACGAAACATGGATCGATGCTCGTGATGTCAGTTACTGGATTGTCTGGTCCAGACTCGATTATTTACAGACCGCCGTCATATAGCTGGAATATTGCTGAGATAAGGGACCTTAAATGTATGGGTGAAAAATCACAGTTTGACTTTTCAATATATTTTAAAACTACAACATCTTCGGAACACAAAAATCCATCCCCAACCTAAATATATCATTATCAAATAGATGCATGAAATAACATCCGGCGACCTCCACTGAAGTAAGTTGACGTCAAACGTTTTTATGACGTCATAGCACAATTGTATCCTAGCACCCATGACTGATTGATGTCACCAAGGAAACGCTGCTTATCACAATCCATGTTCTGTTCTTAAAAGTAGAAATAAACTGTTTAATATTACATCCCAACCGTACCAAACACATGCAAAACCATAGAACAAATGTTAAACAGATGTAGCCCAGATAACTCTTTCAGCCAGATCTAATTTCCTCATAAGTAAATACCACTGTTAAGGTAGCTAGCGTGACGACGGACTAGCTACAATACCAACTACAAGTAAGTATGGCGAAAGGCTAGTAAAATGGCTAGGAACTAGCTACCATGACGAGGCCCTTATCAATATGACAAGCGACAAGCCTAAAAGGCCATGGCGATCATGGCGATGTGTTCACGAACATGACGAGAGGCTAGTGGCCACGAACAGCATTAATTAACCTAAAACTGTGTTAACCAAAGATGTATGTTTGTTTATGAATGGAATATAAGGGGTGTGTGGAGTTGAGAATGCTCTGTCTGAATGCTTCCAGGACCAGGATATTGGGCGCCACAGGGTCTCTACAAGGTTTGTCTCGCGAGTTCCGAGACCCCTAGGGTTTGTTTGTTTGTTTGTTGTTTAACGCCGCACTCAGCAATATTCCAGTTTGATGTCGGTGGTCTGTAAATAATAGAGTCTGAACCAGACAACCAGTGATTGGCATCATGAGCAGCGATCTTCGCAAATAAGATACGATGACATGCATCGACCAAGTCAGTGAGCCTGGCCACCCGATCCCGTTAGTCGCCTCTTACGACAAGCAAGGGCTGCTGAAGACCTTTTCTAACCCGGATCTTCGCGTGTGTGGGACCCCAGTGGATGAGACCTCCACCTGATATACACTGCTGCCTATATCTCATCGTTTTCAAGGGGTCACTTGGAACCGATGCCTGGTCTACGACTTCCGTTCGGCAATTAAGCGATGTCATCATAGTCTTCATTCAATAGAACATGTCGGCGTAACGCACATTTGTTTCTTGACCGGATCGCTACCATACTGCCAGACACGTGCAGCGACATAAACGCTTAACTCCCGGATTAAACTCAAATCCTAACTTTCAGTCTATCTTGGCCAAAAGATGGATTAGATCCGTCTGCTTCTATTATGGTGGTATGTTGTGTGACGAGAGACAAACCCTGCTGAATGTATTGTGTTATTGAGTGCCAACCTGGCCTTGTGCATTGTGTTCTAGAGTGCCATCCCTGGCGATCGTATTCTGTGACATAATTTTAACCCTGAGTTGAAGAAAGTAAGGGGACACTCGATTTCCAGAGTCAGATTCATGACTCCTGATCATAAAGACGGGAACAATTGATGCAGACAGAAGCCAACCATTACCTGCCTATATAATGTGAGATATGTGTTGAGGGGGTCGGGTGTATGTGCTGGGTGACGGGGCCTCATTCTGTGGGTGAAGACATCACACGTCATCTCCTTGACAGACCCAGACACCGCCTCAATAGATGCAATTAATGTCATCCCTCTCTGTTCACATCTCTGATGCACGTTGCGCAATGCCGTTCCGCCGTGGACTCCGATAGCCGTGACAATCAATTTCACTCTCAATTGACTAGTTGAAATTACACCAATAGATTGTTATGGCCGATTTGATTACGTGAACATGTGACAAATACCGCTATTGAGCAGCGGCTTGTGTCTCCATGATCGCCTTGTTGGTAGAGTCTTGATTCTCGTACTGGCGATATGTGTTCTGTCTGATGATGTTAGGTACGGGGGATATTTGTTCTCTGTCTGATGTAAGGAACTGGAGATATTTGTTCCCTGTCTGGTGTTTGTTACGGGGGATATTTGTTCTCTGTCTGATGTTAGGAACTGGAGATATTTGTTCTGATGTTAGGTACTGGAGACATTTGTTCTCTGTCTGATGTTAGGAACTGGAGATATTTGTTCCCTGTCTGGTGTTTGTTACGGGGGATATTTGTTCTCTGTCTGATGTTAGGAACTGGAGATATTTGTTCTGATGTTAGGTACTGGAGACATTTGTTCTCTGTCTAATGTTAGGTACTGGAGATATTTGTTCTCTGTTTGGTGTTCGTTACGAGGGATATTTGTTCTCTGTCTGATGTTAGGTACTGGAGATATTTGTTCCCTGTCTGGTGTTTGTTACGGGGGATATTTGTTCTCTGTCTGATGTTAGGAACTGGAGATATTTGTTCTGATGTTAGGTATTAGAGACATTTGTTCTCTGTCTGATGTTAGGTACTGGAGATATTTGTTCCCTGTCTGGTGTTCGTTACGAGGGATATCTGTTCTCTGTCTGATGTTAGGTACAGGAGATATTTGTTCTCTGTCTGGTGTTGGTTACGAGGGATATTTGTTCTCTGTCTGATGTTTGGTACTGGAGATATTTGTTCTCTGTCTGGTGTTCGTTACGAGGGATATTTGTTCTCTGTCTGATGTTAGGTACTGGAGATATTTGTTCTCTGTCTGGTGTTGGTTACGAGGGATATTTGTTCTCTGTCTGATGTTTGGTACTGGAGATATTTGTTCTCTGTCTGGTGTTCGTTACGAGGGATATTTGTTCTCTGTCTGATGTTAGGTACTGGAGATATTTGTTCTCTGTCTGGTGTTGGTTACGAGGGATACATGTTCTCGGCATGCGGATACTTGTTCTCTGTCTGGATTGTCGGTATGGTTGTTCTATACTGAACTGAGTTAAGGGAAAATTTCTGACAAAGTGAGCATATCTTTCAAAGGTCTTCCCGACATTTTAGCCACGGGCAGGAGTGAAAGGGTACACCCACCCACCTGTTGACGACGGGCTCTGTTACCGACGTCTTCCCTACCCTAGAATCAAACATGCCCTCTTTGATAGGCCTGACAATTAACATGGTATTTCGGTTGTTGCTCAACTTCAACCCACATTCCTCGCACGTCCCTGATTGTGGAATGTGAGGCTGCAGTCAACTCAAATCTGTGACTGGTGGCTTTTTCGGGAAAAAGGGGGTCGGCACGTCAGATCCCAGCAGGGGTGCGGAGGCCCCGGGGGACAATCACGCACAGACGGACACTGACAATGTCCAGCAGTGACCAAATGACCACATGGGGTGGACCAGAAAGGAATCAGAAGCTTTGTGTTGGGGGTAAAAACCATCTCGCTGCTCCAGTGAATACGGTGATTACAGTTAAAGACCCTCCTCGTAACGTATATGACGAGACCGTCAATTATGTACTGGTGAGGAGCGGGGGCACCAGGCGTGACGACGTGGACAGCGGTGGCCGCCATCAGACTTCATACAACGACAGACACTTTCACCTCTTGCATAAGTAGCGATCTGTCAGTCAGCGGCAGGTTGACGATACAATCAAGTCTGGCGAGAGTAAGGCTGTAGGCGGGTGAACTGACAGTAGTTTGGTGGACAGGCAGGAGTCGGGTGGACAGACAGAACTCGGGTGGACCGTCTGCAGACGGGGTGACATGAGGGGGACACGCTTTGATTGAGATGTTGGGTCGGATGCCAGTTGTGATTAACGGGGAATGTTGAATAATTTTGATACATTAAGTTGGATGCCACTTGTGATTATGTTGAAAGATGTTTATACGTTGGTTGAGATGTGAAAGTTACTGGAATATACTGAAGGATAGGAAGGGATAACGGTTGTTGAAGTATATTGGCATGTTGAGTAGGACAAAGGTCGTTCAAGTATATTGGCATGTCGAGTAAGACAGGGGTTGTTCAACAACCCTTATCTTTCTCAACATGCAAATATACTTAGTTGAAGTGTTTTGGCATGTTGAGTAAGACAAGGGTTGTTGAAATATATTGACATGTCGAGTAAGACAAGGGTTGTTGAAATATATTAACATGTCGAGTAAGACAGGGGTTGTTCAAGTATATTGGCATGTCGAGTAAGACAAGGGTTGTTAAAGTATATTGACATGTCGAGTAAGACAAGGGTTGTTGAAATATATTGAAATGTCGAGTAAGACAAGGGTTGTTAAAGTATATTGGCAGGTCGAGTAAGACAAATGTTGTTCAGGTATACTGGCATGTCGAGTAAGACAAGGGTTGTTGAAATATATTGACATGTCGAGTAAGACAAGGGTTGTTGAAATATATTAACATGTCGAGTAAGACAGGGGTTGTTCAAGTATATTGGCATGTCGAGTAAGACAAGGGTTGTTAAAGTATATTGACATGTCGAGTAAGACAAGGGTTGTTGAAATATATTGAAATGTCGAGTAAGACAAGGGTTGTTAAAGTATATTGGCAGGTCGAGTAAGACAAATGTTGTTCAGGTATACTGGCATGTCGAGTAAGACAAGGGTTGTTGAAATATATTGACATGTCGAGTAAGACAAGGGTTGTTGAAATATATTAACATGTCGAGTAAGACAGGGGTTGTTCAAGTATATTGGCATGTCGAGTAAGACAAGGGTTGTTAAAGTATATTGACATGTCGAGTAAGGCAAGGGTTGTTGAAATATATTGAAATGTCGAGTAAGACAAGGGTTGTTAAAGTATATTGACATGTCGAGTAAGACAAGGGTTGTTGAAATATATTGAAATGTCGAGTAAGACAAGGGTTGTTAAAGTATATTGGCAGGTCGAGTAAGACAAATGTTGTTCAGGTATACTGGCATGTCGCGTAAGACCAAGGTTGTTGAAGTATATTAGCATGTCGAGTAAGACAAAGGTTGTTGAAGCATATTGACATGTCGAGTAAGACAAGGGTTGTTAAAGTATATTGACATGTCGAGTAAGACAAGGGTTGTTAAAGTATATTGACATGTCGAGCAAGACAGGGGTTGTTCAAGTATACTGGCATGTCGAGCAAGACAGGGGTTGTTCAAGTATACTGGCATGTCGAGTAAAACAGGGGTTGTTGAAGTGTATTGACATGTTGAGTAGGACAGGGGTTGTTCAAGTATATTTCCATGTTTGTTTGGGTTGTTCAAGTATATTGGCTTGTTGAGTAGGATATAGTTAGCTGAAGTAATTTCTCCTCAGGTGGTGCAAAAGAATGTTTCACTGGACATGCTGAATTTTCTGAAAAATATTGTGTTGTGAGTCTAAAGATATGAAAATCGTGTGCACACTGATTCACTGACCAGGGTGATGATGTAGCCCTGAGTATACGTTAGGCTGTGGATTTGGCGGGTTATAAATACGGACACTATTATTATTATTATTATTATTATTATTATTTCTATTATTATTATTATTATTATTTTTATTATTATACGGGCCAATGTACACAGTGAAGTTACTTTCTGATTCAGACAGAACTGCCGCTCACAGCTGCAAGACCGTTGATGCGGCGTTAAGCAATAATCCCTCACTCACTCAGACAGAACTAATCGGGAACGCTCAGACAATGTAGATGGCGTTTGCTGAATTCTGAGGACAATGACTTGGTAGAGTTTCATTACATTAAATTAAAAATCCATGTTGGTATTGTTTTAGTGTAAATTACAACGTTTAGGAACCCTTTAAAGTGAATTTAAAAAAAGGTGTCAATATTAAACCAACCAACCAACCATCAGCTGATGATTGTTTGATACTGTGTACAATCCGTCAACATGCAGCTCGGCGGGAGCTGGTTGAAGTCAATGTAGAACTAAATATTGTGAAAACTAATTAATGCAACAATGACTAACTTACCTGAAACAGGTGTGTTTGAGCGATTCCAGCAGGTAGCACCACAGTACGTACACCGAAGAGGGGTACACGATATGCAAGGGTACAGTATAGGTATATGACCTACAGGCACTATAGGTAGGATTACACTGGTGGAAGGTGCACTTTTGAAGGTAGCGAATCTGCTCAGAACCCGGATGTCGCCAACCACAGGTAAACTCCTCACGACATTGACAGTTTTTCACAAGGTTTATAGACTGCACACAATATTCGATAAGGACCCACAGGTGCAAGAGTAGAGTCGTTATAAACTACTTGATTATTGAAATGAAAGCTCAACCTGCTTCTGGTGTCGACTGTAGACCAACTGGAAGTTGACGACCGGGGAGAAGTCACGTCGGAAAGAAGACAAGTGCGTCCCGAGAAACTAGCGCTGTTTCAAACGTGCTGACAACTCAAAAACGCCAAACATGTGACGAATGTGTGCCATAGCGACACACAACACGAAAATAGGTACGATCGGCGATGTTTTTAGCTCTTTACTAATATCTGTTATGTTTTACGTCACAATGGCGGAATTCGAGTGGCCAGTTAGGGGAAAATAGAGGTGAGATTCAGGTCAGAGATGGCTGGTTGAAAATAGACACACGTAAATATGTCATCTGTTGAGCAAGGCGGACGGAGTCTCGTGACATCATCAACATTGTCGCAGTCTTCCCTCCCACCACGATACGGGGACGTATATAGTACAGAAGTGTTAATAATACCTCTCTCCCTCCCTACAAAAACCCCCCTCTTGATCGTGTATGTCGAACAGAGAGGCTTGGATACTAATGAGCTATTTGCGGAAGACATCTTGTTCGACACAAGTTTAGGAGGAATGTATAGATAGGAATAGTTGACAGGAATGAAATTGTTGTTGACATGTCGATAGTCCTCGGGTAAAGCAAAATACAAACAGAGGGGTCGGGGGAGTATTTACGTCGGACACTGTGTAACCGTGTAAGTCACAAGGGTGGACATTGTGGTCGAACGTCATCAAGTTTTTGTTGTCTAACGCACACTGACCAAAATTCCATTTGTATTTGGCGGTCTGTAAATACTCGAGTCTTGATCAGACAATCTAGTGATTGACATCATGAGCATCGACTTACATAATTGAGATACGCCCACCAAGTCAGCGCGCCTGACCACCTGATCCCGTTTGTCGCCTCTCACGACAAGCAAGGGTTTATGAAGATCAATTCCAACGCGGTTCCTAACGGGTGTACACGTTATCGAAAGTTCATCCTGTTTGTACACAAGTTATTACGTGAGCATATTGCCACCCATGCATGTACTGTTACATACGCTTGGATATATTTTTTAAATCAACGGAATAAACGTTTGCATCGTTTTTTAACCGCAATATTACTTGCGAAATAAATTGTTTTATTTGTTTTTAATTTTATTGTTTTATCCCCCTGGCAAGTAAACTTAATAATGTTGTACATTGTTGATATGACTCTCGTGGAATGTCCTTATGCTGAATCAAATCGGAAACGAAAGATAATAATAACTTGAAATTTCAACCGAAAGACTTCAGTACAAAATCTTCTGTATGACGCATCGTGACCATTCGATGTTAATTTTATTCGGATGTCACAGTCGTGCATGGGCACCCAAGGATGCTGGCAAGGTGTGTGATTAAAGGTGAAAATAATCAACCCTGAATATCGATCAATCCCGACAGCATCTGTTTGACATTACGTACTTGACAATTAACAGCAAATGCCTAACGATGTAAATTTATAGATATATATAGGTAGATTTATATATAGGTAAATATAGGTATATGTGTCACTGAAATAACACGTACCAGAACAACTTCCATCTGCTTCATGGAAACTAGGATTTTCCGACAACAACGTGTGAGGTCATTGATAAAAACGAAAATAACTTCACGCGAAATTCTATTTAAACATCAATTTTGTCAGTTGATGAGATATAGATTCCTTATACATTTTGTATAATGTCCATGGATTGTGGGGATGGTGGAGAGGTGAACATCCTCCCTTGACGAAACATTCTGGTTGTGAAAACATGGTTGTTGTTTCACTAAGTGCACGTCACTTTTCAAAATAACTGTAACTTCACCAGTTCGTAAATTCCGATTAAACATACATACTTGAATTGACATATTTAAGAAAACGAAAAAACAAAGATACTATAATTATAATTTTAGTATGGGAAAGGTCAACATAAAAAACGCATGCCTAATATTTTGCCTTTGAGTGAACAAAGACCATAGAAATCACTACATTCTACAGCTTTGAGAACGGCGGGTTAGCCTAGTGGTTAAAGCGTTCGCACGTCACGCCAAAGATCCGGGTTCGATTCCCCTTATGGGTACACAGTTTGAGGGCGATTTGTGGTGTTGATATCGCCGTGATATTGCTAAACGCGGTGTTAAACCGTACCAACTCATTCACTACAGCTTAGAAATGTCTTAATGATATTCAAACATCAGGTCAAAATATATGGTTAGTGCATGTTCATCCATATCGGACTAATTAACATAATCATGACTACAAATGGTTAGCATGGGGCACTAATTATTTATCCACGTAGATATTCAATCAAAACATTAAAGCTTTAATACAGAAAACGAACCCATACAGACATTTTAAACTAAAGATATCTGTTCGCGTACGTACAATTTTGTCCTATATGTCTAAAAAACCACAATAACAAAAAGAGTTTAAATTGTGATCAGCTTTCATACGTTCGTGTACACAATTAAATATACAAATATGAAGAATATATAGAACAAATTTTTATATATAGAACAAGGTGAGGTGAAATGGGGTTTAACGTCGCGTCCAGGATTATTGCACTTATATAGCGACGTGCATGCACGTGTATGTGTGTGTGGCTGCTTGTACTAGTCCGGACTGATGCCGATTTATAGTGCTAGCCCACTGAGATACCATGCCGCAGTTTAACACGAATACCCCACTCAGACACAGTATACTGACTCCGAGCCGACCAGTCCTTGTTTTAGCCCCTTAATGCCGAGCGCAAGACAGGGTAACAACAAGTATCATCTTTTAACGTCTTTTGGTATGACGCGGCCGGGAATCGATCCCGGACCTTCCGCTCTCTGGGCGGACGCTCTACCACTAGAATACGGATGCGGTCATATATAGAACAAATTGAAATCTAGAAAGTGTCGGAAATAAAAATAATTTTCATTCTGCCGAAACTGTGGAGATGGGGAACATTCGTCGTGTTTACACCAATAACAGGATATTCTTTACTAACTGCCGGGTAAAAGAAAGTATGCACCATTTTTGATGGTGGTTAAAATGGACCGACAAGAAATGGTTGTTTAATGTATTTTATACGGGCACATTGCTGTGTTGTGGACTTTTAAGGATGCAGTGTTTCAGCGACAGTAACGTTTTGGAAACGTTTGTTATTTTGGGGTCAAATCCAATTTTCAAGTGTATATTCTTTTGCCCGACAGGTTACAAACCCATCTTTTCACGTGAAGAGACAATTGGGGAGGGAGGTGGTGGTAAACGCCGCTTTCAGGGGGACATACTTCCACTCCTTTGAGTCACGGTGATTCACAGCCATATGACAATCATGTTCCGAGAACGTTATTTCCGGCTTGTTCGAAGTGCTTACCTTTTAACACTGTAAATACAATTGCTTTGTGAAACGCCATTTGTTCTTTAGTAGGACACATTAATAGTAACATTATAACATGCATTGGCGTACGGTTTTGTTTTTATTGAAATTATTGACATGTAATGAAAAATAAAATAATGTAATGTCATGTCATGTCATGTTGATTTAACATTTTAACGTAATAATTTGATGTTTCGTAATTTTGTGTGTGTTTTAATGTAAAATTTAAAATTCGACAAAAGAATCTTGCATATTATATTTCTTTCACTTTTTTTGCGAAATTTTAGGAATGACTGATCTTTAAAGCAATAACGTGGCCGAACGTGAATTTAAGACAGCGAACCAGGGGGCAAGTGACGCCGATCCCCCGTCGCCACAGGATGTCGTACATTCCTACGTGTGGGTTTTAACCAATATCACATTTTTGCAAATTTTAACAAATAATGCCTTTGAATCAAATAAAATGCCTTGTAAAAAGAATAAACCTATGTATAAATAAGTTACAAGAGAGATTGTTTTTAAAAGAAATGTACATGTCGGTGCTTTTCATTGGCATCGTCATCATCATCATCATCATGACATACACATATAAAAAAAGTTCGGTGTTGACGAATGACTTGTGTTCTACTTAAAAGAAGTTAAAGAACACCCGATTCTTTCATATTACTGGAGTAATCTGTCATGCCATGACTCAAAGGATGTCAAAGAACACCTGATATCTTTCATAACACTATCGTTAATTATGCCAGATTAACTACAGTAATATGAAAGGTGTTCGGTCGTTCTTTAACTTCTTTTGAGTAGTATATAAGATGTACAGCAAAAAAACGTCTTCCAGTTCGACAGTGATTTCCTGGTCTTAGATCCGAGCAACACACACAGCGTGTCTCTGTTCATGATAGACTCGCGTGAGACGAGGCCAGTCGTCATACCTATCGTCAACTGTCAGGCCCGCGCGTGACGAGGCGTGGCTATTTACCATCTTACAATTCTAGGATGAAATTAGTGAGAAGAGTGAAACTGATATTTGCTTGTTTTAATTTATTATGACAGGTCAATGATTATCGTATTAAGCTGATAGCAGAAATACGGCCTGGGACAAGGCAGGACTTGTCACTCGCTCCCGAATGATTAACTTCCGATCCTCATGCAGGAGGCAAGGGGAGTAGGTGGGGCGTTAAACCCCCTTCAATCAAGACAAACTTGTAGAGGCGAGAGAGGGGGAGCATGAGTTCAGGACTCGATCTGGTGCTGGCGTGTTGAGGCAACATTGAACGCCAAAGTCGGGATTTCAGCCGGATAATTAGCTGGCCAGGTAAATTGGGACTAAGGGCCACGCGCGTAATTAATAAGTTATTAGTTTGTTAAGCCGGCACAGAACATATTGCCCGAGTAATGACAAGATAGGGTAAAATCCTCTTTAAATCAAATTAATTTCCAATAGCGTGTTGAGGGGTCGAAGGCGGACACAGGAGCTAACGAAACAAAGAGGCTGCGAAGTCAGTGCCTGGCCCCCCGTGGGTAGAACCAGGGACGAGTGTCGGGGGGCAGGAGCGCACGTGCGATGTATAATCTACGATTAATCTACTCTGACTGTGCTGGGCTGGTCTCAGTTGTAGATGTCGGTGTTGGACCATGCTGTATTGTCCTTCCTGCTGTCGCAGTGACGACATCCTATCCTCCCCCTACACCGCCATGTCCTCAAAGTCTCACTGAGTTCTCGTTAAGTCACGTGACCTTTCCCGTCTCGTGCACCTCACGAGCTCCACGATGGCAGCGTCGTGTGCCGGCGTCAGCGTGTTGAGTCGCAGCAGCGAGGCAGCAGACGGGATATCGCAGGGTCGTCGAGCTTAAGATTTCACCAAGGAATGGCAGCAGCATTTTTCACAGCCGGAGTAAATGAAATATTAATTTGCCTGACCATCAATTTATCCATTCTGGGAGCGAGACACTGAATGCCGACATCCTCTGATAAAGTATCACATCATAGATGGCGGGCTTTCATGTTGTTGGCGGCAACTTGGCACGTTTGGATTCCAAATCATTGACTATGTGAATGATATTGGGTTTTTTTTCAAATCTATACATGAAAAAGATGGAACCTAGATATAAGACCTGTTTTTTTCATTTGAGCATAGTTAATCTGTCATGGCGTGACAAATTAACTATTAAAAACCGGGTGTTCTTTAACTTTCTTTGATTAGTATAATGCTTCTGCTTTTTGCTTTAGTGAGTGAGTATGGTTTTACGCCGCTTTTAGCAATAATCCAACAATATCACGGCGGTGGACACCAAAAATGGGCTACACACCTATGTCGGGAATCGAACTCGTGTCTTCGGCTTGACGAGCGAACGCTTTAATCACTAGGCTACCCCACCACCCCACGTGACTTGAATATACACTTGTCTAGACTTAAACACTTCCGACAGGTTCTTGTTTTGTCTCCGAATATCAAGGGTAACAAGAAGTACCAAATTCTAACAGGTTTTTGGGGGGTATGAAACGGCCTGACCTTCCGCTCTCAGCTGTCTACCCACTAGACCGTTTGAAAAGGAATGCAATTCGTATTAAACAGCTGATTTGTCGTTTCATCCGTTGGCATGTAAGACAATGAAAAATGCATGTTGTTTATCTTGCTAGCCTATGCTTCATTTATTACTCTGTGGGAATTTCGATCAAACCCCGTCCTCGGCGGTTCGATTCACGACCGCATCATACTAAAGCTGAGATGGGTATCCATCCACTTTAAACTGCGGTGTGGGATAGCACTATAAAACTACCATTAGTCCGGACAAGAACAAGCAACATACCCACCTACCAATCAGTACAGTCCATTATTTATCTATAATATCGCTGACTTAAAATATTTTTAATTCAAAGTCAAACAGGATAAAATCAACCTACTTTCTTTTACTCCTCTGTTTATAATTTCTATCACCCACTGGACCCGTGAAGATTCCGGGTTAGAATACCCATACTTGTCGTAAAAGGCGACTATACTTGTCGTAAAAGGCGACTAACGGGATCGGGTGGTCAGGCTCGCTGACTTGGTTAATACATGTCATCGATCCCAATTGCGTGGATCGATGCTCATGATGTCAATCACTGGATTGTCTGGTCCTGACTCGATTATTTTACAGACCGCCGTCATATAGCTGGAATGTTGCTGAGTGTGGCGTTAAACAACAAACAAACAAAGCTATCACCCACTGAGGGGCGTTGGGGTAGCCTTGTGGTTCAAGCGTTCGCTCGTCACACTGAAGACCCGGGGTCGATTCCCCACATGGGTACAATGTGTGAAGCCCATTTCTGATGTCCCCTGCCGTGATACTGCTGCTCAGTTGCGCACTGAAGTAACTATAAATCAAGCGTATGAATATAACGGTGTAGATTGAACCGGCCCAATTATCATATAGTGCCAAGTGCTTTGAAGCCGTGTTTGTTTGAAGAAACACCCAATCATCTAAACACCTGTCTTTACTTATTGGGGCGACAGGCGACAGTTTATTGAGCAAGATATATTACTGCATGGAGCTTATTAAAAGTAGTTCCTACAATGTGACCTCATTTGCATATTTATCGGATCGTGATACCGAGGTGTTTTTTTATTAGTTTATAGTCTCGAAAACACTGGCCATAATATATTACTTAAAAGAAGTCAAAGAACGTGAAAAAATAGGTGTTCAGTAACTTCTTTTGAGTAGTACATGATGACTGTGTACGTAGCTTTACTTACAGGTGTCCTTACCTGATTCCAACTTATATTACATCACCGTCAGTAGTACATGATGACTGCGTACGTAGCTTTACTTAGAGGTGTCCTTACCTGATTCCAACTTATATTACATCACCGTCAGTAGTACATGATGACTGCGTACGTAGCTTTACATAGAGGTGTCCTTACCTGATTCCAGCTTATATTACATCACCGTCAGTAGTATCGGGAATGGGGGTTCTACCACACTGCCACCTAGACCAGATTCATACCTCAATAATCACTTCAGTTCAGTTTTTATTTCTCTGAAAAACCTCCAACGGGTGTACAAGAGGGGATATATATATATATATATATATATATATATATATATATATATATATATATATATATATATATATATATATATATATATATGATATAAACAACATATAATATACAATGCGGATCAAGATGGTAGCAAGCCTAAAATATAAAAATAATAATAATAATATTAATAAATAAAATTAGACACCTTAACGTAATAATGTGTTCGAATGAATGTACGATGAATCTGGACAGATGTTTCAAAGTGGATATATTTTTAGGTGATAGCATATTACGCAATTTTCACATATTTGGCCAGGTATAACAATTCTGTAAAAACAATAACAATAATGTAAAAAGTCGTTGTCAGAGAAGCGCTTCACACCTAAAAAGATAGTGAAATTCGTCTCCAACAGCAGATGAATTGCATAGTTTGCAGACACGGTCTTCTCTCAGTAACTCTCTCCATCGGCCGGTTTCAATGGGCAAATGCAAATGCTACTACAGAGGTAATCTTTTATGCAACTTATGCGATGATCGTCATGATTGTATTAAAGAAAGATTAATAACAATTCATAATGGATAAATTTACTGTAGCCCGCGAGGATATTGGAAAGGCATAGGGGCAGTACAAAAAACTAGCCACTGCACCAAGGTATACTACAGTTAGTGAGTGAGAGGTTTAACGCCACTTGGAACAGTCTCTTAGTGATCACACAACGCGCCATCTCTGTGTAATCTAGGTCGTTGATATTTATCAATTTGATGAAACTCCGAGCACATCACGTTTGTTCAAAAATAACATGTAAAGATAAAAAATAGTTAATTTAATATTGACAACCATGAATCTAAATCGGCTTCATCTTAGTTTTCTGACCTCGCACAGTGAGGTGTCATATACGTACAGTGAGTCAGAGGGTGTAGTGCGTGAGAGGGTGTATGAGTGAGTGGGTAGGTGGGTGGATGATTGGGTGGGTGGGTGGATGATTGGGTGAGTGAGTGAGTGAGTGATGTGTAGCGCGGCTTTGAAGAGCATTTCAGTTACATCACGGCGTGTCCTCCTCATGCCGGATGAAGCTAGAAGTGAATTAAGTCGTAAATGTTATTCCTCTCGTTTACAGCAGATTCCGCTTGTCGCCAATTTGTCCACATTGCGAAGACAGATTATGTAATCTATACTTCATAAGGTGAGCTAAAGGAACAACAACAATACCAAGGTAAATTATACACATGTACAGACCATTGAGATTGTGATCTGCTAGAATTTCACATTATAGTTTTGCACTGTTACATTCTTTATTTTTGATACTATATAGAGAATAGTACACGAGCATGTGTGTCATACTGATTTTTCGAAACGAGTGTCAGAATTTTTGTATTTCCCGAGCGAGAGCGAGTGTTAATGCAAAGTGATATTTGTACTAGTGCACGTACGATTTTTATGAACTCGGTTATTCCAACCTTATGGGTAATACATTAAGATAACACTTCAGTGTTTGTCTTTTAAGCTTTAACCTGAAAGATCGTCGTGTTGTGATGTATTGGGACTCGGCCATATTCCAGCTACATGAAAATAATCGAGTCTGGACCAGACAAACCAGTGATTGACATCATGAGCATCGATCCACGAAATTGTGATACGATGACATGTATTAACCAAGTCAGCGAGCCTGACCACCCGATCCCGTTAGTCACCTTATACGACAAGCATGGGCTGCTGATGACCTATTCTACCCCGGATCTTCACGGGCCACGCTTGCAGGGGCGCAACTCGGCTAATTTTAAGTGTAAGCAAAAACCAATGTTTCGAAGGCACGAAACGGCCGGGTATGTATGTATAGGTGTTTCACCAACACATGTTCGACTTTCATTCAAAAAACATGTATGATGACAAATGAAATTTGTACATTATAACGAATCAATAATATTACTTTTATGTGTTTTTACATGTTTTCATTCGTAGTATATGATGGTTATTTATATTTTCTTATTTCATCGGGAGCCGACCTATCATTATAATGAAATAATTGTGAGAGCGCGGTTTACTTACGCCACGAACCATCTACCACTAAAATCCTAAAGTGCGTAAGGATTCCGATTTTCCTGTTAGACAATAAGTATCATGTTCAACGTGTAGCGTTTGAATTAATAATTTACTGTATAGCTGGTAAATTGAGAGTTACTTTTAAAAAGATCTGTGCTTTTTTAGGTTTTAAAAGAAATTATGCTTTTTTCTCAGGTGCTTTTCTGCTGCAATGGTAGTTTCGCCCATGGTTTGACGTCAACTTACTTCAGTGAAGATCGACATGTGCGGTGTCCTGTATCTCTGTAATAAATATGAATTGAAGTTTGTGCATGGATTGTAGTATTTTGATCCGAAGATACTGTAGTTTTAAAATATAATGAAAATTCAAAATATGTTTTTTCACCCATAAGGTCCCTTGCCTATATATTGTTCCATGTTCATTATTCAGCCTTGCTTGACAACGGTATAAAGATCTATATCGAAAAGCCGCCTTTACATTAAACTAAAGAAGTTGTTATCCATAAATTGTGTCTACTTTGTCATCCGTCAACTTCTATGAAATGCCAACAGGCTTCGGAATTTCGTTAATTTTCTGTACAATATTTCAAATATTCAGTTCCCGTTACCGTTGACGGGTCTACTTCAAACGAAGAACTACCAGTAGATCTATTCAAAGTTTGGAAGAGGGGTTGCACTTGTAAATCTATTTGATTTAGATGAATATTGAGAAGTGTGTGAAATGTGCAGAAACTGTACATGTAAATTGATTCTGTAGGTTTTCCGTTAACTTTACACGTGTTAATGTCGACTGACGTAAATCGTTCCCCCCTTGTATAGATCAGGTGTACCCTGGTTTTCCATCATTGAAAAAACAGCCATTTAGTGCACATATCCATAATATTCATTTGCATGTCTCCGACTTGAAATAATGTCCGACGAGCTGAGGCCCTAGTTCATAAATCAAAGACAATCGGCTTTTAAAGGCACCTGTGTTACCTGTCGGTGTCACCTTTGAAGTCGCCGTTGATTGTGCGTCCCACCTGGGCGAGTGAGATAGGGCTGATCGCTCCAGCATCGCTTATTATCGATTCTTGGTTTTTGTTACAACTGTGTCTTTTACCCTTAAATGCTTAATTTATGCATCGGCAGCCAAGATTCCGATCATTTAATATTTTCCAACATGGTTGAGAGATGGGGATTGTTTTGTGCAGCCTCGTCCGATGCCATATGGCGGTCAATGGCGCGACAAGGCTTACATTGCCAATAACCGGTAATCGGCTCCAGGCGGAAGCAGGCAACACCGACCTTGTCGACGCCATTGTTAGCGGCAACGTCGAACATGGGGGCAGGGATCGTATCATACTATTATGAGGAGTTTTTTTATATCGCTTATACCAAACAGCTTTCATAATGCGTCATTAATATGCATGGCCATCGTGCAGGAGATAGTACCATAGAATATAGCAGATAAATTGAAATAAAATGCTGAGCTTAAGATACTTCTCGATGAAGGTCGGAAGAAAAGGGTTGTACGTGTACGAATTTGAATGCGAAATCATTCATATTCTACAGGCGTGTTACCCCGATAAGGCACATTGAGGAATTTGACGTATTGTTTCCAAAGCCTTGTTTCCAAATTAATTCACATGGACAGTTTTAGTTTGGGATGAACTTACACAATATGCGATTTCTGGTGAACGATGGAGCTATTTTCCTTCTGTGCGCTCGCGTTCTAAAGCTGTTAAAAGCATTAAAAAAAACACTTTAAGTGTTGCTGTGTCGTAGTTTACTGTTTAAGTATAATTGTAGGAGAATTGTACAAGTTTACACAATGGGCATAAACTATTAAGGACAAAACCTTCCCCGAACACCGATTTAATATGCATTGCATTTTGGATATGTTTTATGTAACCCGATTCCTACAAGCAAGGTAGCATTCGTCCCTGTATACTGTATATACTCCTGGTGCTTACATATCTGACGCGCAACCTATCTCAGGTTCTATAAAGAATAGCAGTGGTATAATTGGATTGCAGGTCATTCTTTGAACACGACTTCATAATAGCTAGGTGTTCTTAGGGTATTTATTATGTTGCTGTAATTGTTTCACCATTTTTCCTTCTGTGTACATTACATGTGGAGAACATTTCCAAATTAGATGTATCAGTGACAAAAATGATGTCCATTGCAATTCTATATTTTGACTATCATATGTTCCCATGGTGTGTTTTTGCAATTGACTTGCCTTCGCATGTGTTACAAACGTACTATGGCAGTCTGTAAGTATTGAGTTATGTACCAGACAAACCAGCCGCCGTAAGCAGTGACACAGAATCATGAAGTCACAGCATGACCACCTGATCCCCATTTCAGTAGGTCCTTGTGGACCTCCTCATAGCATAGCCATAACTCCCCCGACTATAGCAGAAAGTCCTCATATATTATAGCTTTAACTCCTCATAGCATAGCCATAACTCCCCCGACTATAGCAGAAAGTCCTCATATATTATAGCTTTAACTCCTCATAGCATAGCCATAACTCCCCCGACTATAGCAGAAAGTCCTCATATATTATAGCTGTAACTCCTCATAGCATAGCCATAACTCCCCCGACTATAGCAGAAAGTCCTCATATATTATAGCTTAACTCCTCATAGCATCGCCACAACTCCCCCGACTATAACTCCTCATAGTTTAACTGTTTAACTGTAACTCCTCATAGCATAGCTGTAACTCCTCATAGTTTAACTGTTACTCCTTATAGAATAGCTGTGCTTCATCATAGTAACTCCTCACAGTACAGTGAGTGAATGAGTATGGTTCTATGCCACTTTTAGCAATATTCCAGCAATATCACATGGGGGACACAAGACATGGGCTGTACACATTGTACCCATGTCATGATTTAAACCGGTTTTCAGAGTGACGAATGAATGCTTTAACTACTAGGCTACCCCACCACCCCCTCATAGTACAACGGTGAGTAACCAAACAATGGAATATCAAGTGGACAACTTTATTCACAAGGCTCTCATACACACTCTCACAAAACTATAAAAATATGCCAAAGCAGACAGCAGACGGTGACTCTCAGACAAGCATATCATAAAGACACTGCATGACAACAAACTGATGACATCACAGTTTAGATACTGTATGACAAGACTGACTGAAGACATCACAGTCCAAACTGAAGATACTCAATTGCAAGACAGTCATAACATCAGTCAGAACAGTGAATATACTGAACAATAACAGACTGATGACATCCACTCAGACACAGTGACATTAATGTCACCATTAGTAACAATGTGGTCAATAAGCACCTTTTTTCTTCTCTAAGATATAATTTCACAAAATGCTCTAAATTGTATTCTTTACTAATAAGTTCTGTGAACATATAGTTTTATTTGGAATAACAGGTTACACTTAGTGAAGAAAGCATCTTTCTGAAATTATGACCGACTTGTAGAAAAAATTAGGTGAAAACATTACTTGTGACATTTAAAAATATGTTTTCTACCATGTTGTATTGAGGCTTTGTGAAGCACCAGTAGACAGTTCACTGTGTGCAGCAGCAGCAGCAGCAGATACAACAACAACATGACTGCTACATTGTGTACCACGGCACATCAACATCACACACTGCTGCTCTATTGTGGCAGTATAGTATGGTAGTACTGTTAAACATGTTACACATTTCAAACTTCAAGTTTACAATCAAGATAGAGTGATAGGTTTGAGGCAGTGCAAACACAACTGTATTTCTTCTTACGGATATGTTGACATCAGCTGTAATAAAACATTCTTCAAAATGAAGTCTCACATTTTCTTTTATGAGAAAAAATTTTGATATGAATGTTCTGTCACACCGGCTTAGACCATGAAGACAATGGAAATGCCTTAGCATTACATTCAAGTTTAAGGAGTCCTTTGTAAGATGGATAGTGAAAATATTACAATTTGAATATAGCAATTTCAGTGGCAGATTACACAATTTATCTCCACTTTTACAAATGATTAACTGAATATTGGAACATCTTAGTCTGTAACGATCACCTTCGGAGATGTAAGAGTTGGAGTCTCTGTGACACTGTCATTCTGTTTCACTCTGGCGTTGCTGGAATATGGTCAAACCAAACAAAAACACCACATCAGACAGATAGGAGAATAAATAAACATTTCTTTACTTACAAAATCTACAAACATGGAATAAAACACAAAATACAAACCTTTACGATATATTCACATTATATATACATGCACATAGCTAATGGCAATCTTAAAAATGTGTGATTGAATATGATGATGATGATTATGATGATGACGCAAAAGGAGACTATTAAATATTGTATGATGCCAATAGCAGTACAAGAATAAGGATACTTGTAAGCACAACATATAATATCAAAAGAGGGCTCAATATGCCAGAGATTGCACATTGTGGTATGTTTATTACAAAAACCATTGGAAACAAAATATAACCTTGACATGTACCTCCATCCTGGACTTCCTACTCCTTAGCTGTACAGGAATGATCCAACACAGAAACAAGTACTTTAGTATTAGTATGGTCAATCACTTGATTGTCTGGTTTGTTTACAAGCTGCTGTCTCACGGATGAGTACTGTTGTGCAGTGTCAGGCAACACACAAACATTTTTATGCCAATTGGGAGTGGCGGGTGCTAGCGGTAGAGCAGCACATGCATACCCTTTTAGTGAACACCTGGTGTCATCACTGGTTTGCAGTGATCTATTCACATCATTTTCACCACGATTTTGTCTTTTATGCCAAATGGAAACTGTTTCCAAGGATAATTGATACTGGTAATTCTCGAACATTGATGTTTTATATTTACATGATAGATCAAATTAAGAATGATAAAATAATAATTGAATTAATAGTTAAGGTTATTTAACAGAAACAGAAAAAAATATAACAACCTCATTAAACAAGAAATAAAAAACCCAAAACGAATCGTTTCAAACTGCTTGCAAGAAAACCAGACATTTCATGAAGCGCGATATGAAATATTCTGTGTAATTATATCATAGTAACCGGTCATAAAGATAGATTATAACTAGGAATAATCTCTGGGTCCGTAACAAGACTGTATGTCAAGTCCTGTTGAGTGAATGTTCTATGAGACTAGATAGGGGAAGTTATCCATAAACTTGTACGTTTTCTTGCTTCCTCAACAACTTCTAGCATGCCAATCAAACAGTTAGATGGAGGAAGTACTGCTGTGGTACAATATCTCCATTATTTAGAAGACTACATACTTCAGTCTTGTCAAAGGTTGTCAGGTAACTATTACTGAGACATGGGTAATAGCAGGAAATAATTTTGGCAACAGTCTTTAAAAATATGCAGGAAAACTAAAACTGCTTAATGTCATTTACTCAAAGCACTCAAAGAAGTGGACTTTGGGTACACACAAAACATGTACAGACTATGGACTTTGACAAAACAACTTCTATAACACATAACATCCTGATAAAGGGGATCAGGTTTCTGCCCTATGCATGTTATACTTTTGTTCTCTGATTCAAGCTCTCATTGGCTAGAATTCTATTGATACACCGTTTATGATATATGAACTCTATACTTCCAAGGCCAATGCGACAGCTGTGAAATCACATACTGTTTGAGATGTGATTACGTGCATTTTAGGTCAGCAAAACGTGCAGTGTTTGCACTCACAAATGTGCAGCTCAAAAATTCAGAAAAGATCCCAAACAATCACAAATACAATCAACTGAAATAAACTACACAAATAATCCAAATATCACGTTTTATGACTGAGGCGACAGATAAGGACTGCCACTCAGCATGGGACATGTACTGGAAGCCATGTGAACAATATATGGTGTGTTAACATGCAGGGTCATTCAACAATGTAACCTCACTGCCCCCATCTCATCAGACTATGAAACATGTACAAATGAAGCAATTGTACTGACATGTCTTGAACATAACAGAACCTTTGTGATAAATAACACCTCCAAAACAAGACACAGTTCCATAACATCACCACATTCCTTTCTCAGCATCGGTTGATGTTTTGGTTTGTAAAATCAGAAAAAAATTATAGCACTGAGACCAGTACTAATGCTGTTTTCTAAAAAGCAATGTGTTTGTCAGTAATGAAAAATAGCACCAACAGGCTTTGACAGGTATGTTTTTTTCTCAAAACATTTACCAACACTGAAGTATTGATTGGGCTTAAGAATATAACTATCAATTCCTGTATTTCACTTAGTTAAATAATAGTTTAAACACTCTTATTTCTAAAGGTACCATTCACAGAGAAATTATCCAGTTTAACAAATGTCCAGATTAATAAATGATAGAAACAAACTAGAGACATTTTCAACCAGAGCATCGCCTGGGAGGCAGCTTTCCAGAGAAACGAAGTTTCAGTGAGTTTTAGTATGTTTCAGAAAGAATATGAAAACTCTTGACCTTTTCAAGTCTTGATTTGCCTCACACGCCTGTTGTCCTAGTTTACATGATTATATTTGTTTGTTTAACCCCACACTCGGCAATATTCCAGATATATAAAGGCGGTCTGTAAAAAATCGAGTCTGGACCAGACAATCCACTGATTGACATCATGAGCATAGATCCACGCAATTGGGATACAATGACATGCATCAACCAAATCATCGAGACTGACCACCCGATCCCGTTTGTCGCCTCTTACGACAAGCATAGTTGCTTTTTACGACAAGCATGGGTTGACATGATAATACGGACTAAGTTCATGGAAGATACACACTGTTGGCAACACATGTACATAACTGCTGATGCAATCACTGTAGGCATTTACCTATGTAACATGAGAAACATACAACATAACTTGAGACCCATGTGGAGTAATTTCACCAATGATTGATGAGGATACAATAGTTTATAACTTCAGTAGTATTACATACAAAATATGGGTTCTTGAAACCTCATGATGTTTAGATGTCATAGAATACATGGAGAATGTTCTTCATTAACCACTATAGTTTCAATGTTATCAAAGATCATACAGTACATGGTCAGTGTTATTACAGAACATCATACAGTACATGGTCAGTGTTATCACAGAAGACATACAGTACATGGTCAGTGTTATCACAGAACACATACAGTACATGGTCAGTGTTATCACAGAACACATACAGTACATGGTCAGTGTTATCACAGAACACATACAGTACATGGTCAGTGTTATCACAGAACATCATACAGTACATGGTCAGTGTTATCACAGAACATCATACAGTACATGGTCAGTGTTATCACAGAACACATACAGTACATGGTCAGTGTTATCACAGAACACATACAGTACATGGTCAGTGTTATCACAGAACACATACAGTACATGGTCAGTGTTATCACAGAACACATACAGTACATGGTCAGTGTTATCACAGAACACATACAGTACATGGTCAGTGTTATCACAGAACACATACAGTACATGGTCAGTGTTATCACAGAACACATACAGTACATGGTCAGTGTTATCACAGAACATCATACAGTACATGGTCAGTGTTATCACAGAACACATACAGTACATGGTCAGTGTTATCACAGAACACATACAGTACATGGTCAGTGTTATCACAGAACACATACAGTACATGGTCAGTGTTATCACAGAACACATACAGTACATGGTCAGTGTTATCACAGAACACATACAGTACATGGTCAGTGTTATCACAGAACATCATACAGTACATGGTCAGTGTTATCACAGAACACATACAGTACATGGTCAGTGTTATCACAGAACACATACAGTACATGGTCAGTGTTATCACAGAACATCATACAGTACATGGTCAGTGTTATCACAGAACACATACAGTACATGGTCAGTGTTATCACAGAACACATACAGTACATGGTCAGTGTTATCACAGAACACATACAGTACATGGTCAGTGTTATCACAGAACATCATACAGTACATGGTCAGTGTTATCACAGAACACATACAGTACATGGTCAGTGTTATCACAGAACATCATACAGTACATGGTCAGTGTTATCACAGAACATCATACAGTACATGGTCAGTGTTATCACAGAACACATACAGTACATGGTCAGTGTTATCACAGAACATCATACAGTACATGGTCAGTGTTATCACAGAACACATACAGTACATGGTCAGTGTTATCACAGAACACATACAGTACATGGTCAGTGTTATCACAGAACATCATACAGTACATGGTCAGTGTTATCACAGAACACATACAGTACATGGTCAGTGTTATCACAGAACATCATACAGTACATGGTCAGTGTTATCACAGAACATCATACAGTACATGGTCAGTGTTATCACAGAACACATACAGTACATGGTCAGTGTTATCACAGAACATCATACAGTACATGGTCAGTGTTATCACAGAACATCATACAGTACATGGTCAGTGTTATCACAGAACACATACAGTACATGGTCAGTGTTATCACAGAACATCATACAGTACATGGTCAGTGTTATCACAGAACATCATACAGTACATGGTCAGTGTTATCACAGAACACATACAGTACATGGTCAGTGTTATCACAGAACATCATACAGTACATGGTCAGTGTTATCACAGAACACATACAGTACATGGTCAGTGTTATCACAGAACACATACAGTACACGGTCAGTGTTATCACAGAACACATACAGTACATGGACAGTGTTATCACAGAACACATACAGTACATGGTCAGTGTTATCACAGAAGACATACAGTACATGGTCAGTGTTATCACAGAACATCATACAGTACATGGTCAGTGTTATCACAGAACACATACAGTACATGGTCAGTGTTATCACAGAACACATACAGTACATGGTCAGTGTTATCACAGAACATCATACAGTACATGGTCAGTGTTATCACAGAACACATACAGTACATGGTCAGTGTTATCACAGAACACATACAGTACATGGACAGTGTTATCACAGAACACATACAGTACATGGTCAGTGTTATCACAGAACACATACAGTACATGGACAGTGTTATCACAGAACACATACAGTACATGGTCAGTGTTATCACAGAAGACATACAGTACATGGTCAGTGTTATCACAGAACACATACAGTACATGGTCAGTGTTATCACAGAACACATACAGTACATGGTCAGTGTTATCACAGAACACATACAGTACATGGTCAGTGTTATCACAGAACACATACAGTACATGGTCAGTGTTATCACAGAACATCATACAGTACATGGTCAGTGTTATCACAGAACATCATACAGTACATGGTCAGTGTTATCACAGAACATCATACAGTACATGGTCAGTGTTATCACAGAACATCATACAGTACATGGTCAGTGTTATCACAGAACACATACAGTACATGGTCAGTGTTATCACAGAACATCATACAGTACATGGTCAGTGTTATCACAGAACATCATACAGTACATGGTCAGTGTTATCACAGAACACATACAGTACATGGTCAGTGTTATCACAGAACATCATACAGTACATGGTCAGTGTTATCACAGAACACATACAGTACATGGTCAGTGTTATCACAGAAGACATACAGTACATGGTCAGTGTTATCACAGAACACATACAGTACATGGTCAGTGTTATCACAGAACACATACAGTACATGGTCAGTGTTATCACAGAACACATACAGTACATGGTCAGTGTTATCACAGAACACATACAGTACATGGTCAGTGTTATCACAGAACACATACAGTACATGGTCAGTGTTATCACAGAACACATACAGTACATGGTCAGTGTTATCACAGAACATCATACAGTACATGGTCAGTGTTATCACAGAACACATACAGTACATGGTCAGTGTTATCACAGAACACATACAGTACATGGACAGTGTTATCACAGAACACATACAGTACATGGTCAGTGTTATCACAGAACACATACAGTACATGGACAGTGTTATCACAGAACACATACAGTACATGGTCAGTGTTATCACAGAAGACATACAGTACATGGTCAGTGTTATCACAGAACACATACAGTACATGGTCAGTGTTATCACAGAACACATACAGTACATGGTCAGTGTTATCACAGAACACATACAGTACATGGTCAGTGTTATCACAGAACACATACAGTACATGGTCAGTGTTATCACAGAACATCATACAGTACATGGTCAGTGTTATCACAGAACACATACAGTACATGGTCAGTGTTATCACAGAACACATACAGTACATGGTCAGTGTTATCACAGAACACATACAGTACATGGTCAGTGTTATCACAGAACACATACAGTACATGGTCAGTGTTATCACAGAACACATACAGTACATGGTCAGTGTTATCACAGAACACATACAGTACATGGTCAGTGTTATCACAGAACACATACAGTACATGGTCAGTGTTATCACAGAACACATACAGTACATGGTCAGTGTTATCACAGAACACATACAGTACATGGTCAGTGTTATCACAGAACACATACAGTACATGGTCAGTGTTATCACAGAACATCATACAGTACATGGTCAGTGTTATCACAGAACACATACAGTACATGGTCAGTGTTATCACAGAACACATACAGTACATGGTCAGTGTTATCACAGAACACATACAGTACATGGTCAGTGTTATCACAGAACACATACAGTACATGGTCAGTGTTATCACAGAACACATACAGTACATGGTCAGTGTTATCACAGAACACATACAGTACATGGTCAGTGTTATCACAGAACACATACAGTACATGGTCAGTGTTATCACAGAACATCATACAGTACATGGTCAGTGTTATCACAGAACACATACAGTACATGGTCAGTGTTATCACAGAACACATACAGTACATGGTCAGTGTTATCACAGAACACATACAGTACATGGTCAGTGTTATCACAGAACACATACAGTACATGGTCAGTGTTATCACAGAACACATACAGTACATGGTCAGTGTTATCACAGAACATCATACAGTACATGGTCAGTGTTATCACAGAACATCATACAGTACATGGTCAGTGTTATCACAGAACATCATACAGTACATGGTCAGTGTTATCACAGAACACATACAGTACATGGTCAGTGTTATCACAGAACATCATACAGTACATGGTCAGTGTTATCACAGAACATCATACAGTACATGGTCAGTGTTATCACAGAACACATACAGTACATGGTCAGTGTTATCACAGAACATCATACAGTACATGGTCAGTGTTATCACAGAACACATACAGTACATGGCCAGTGTTATCACAGAACACATACAGTACATGGTCAGTGTTATCACAGAACATCATACAGTACATGGTCAAATTTACACCCTACCATACAAAATCTAAAGTTCATTGCTAAACAACCCATTCACAAAAGTTCAAATGTCATGATGTTCCAAGAATGTTCAATTGTTAATGCAAACAGTTCCTGTATTTGGCCCTCAGCTGCTTCTGTACTAGGAAATCACCTGGGTGAAACAGGTCTCTATTGAGACTGAAGATTTAATACAAAAGTGAGGGCTGGGCAGTAAACATTATTTGTGGGTAAGGAATTTGGTTGGTGTTGTGAAATAAAGAGATTGATGTTTAAGGTGCATGCAAAGTGAATTGTTTAATAGGCATTTCTTAGAAGTTGACCGATGACAAAGTAGACACAATTCATGGATAACAACTTCTTTATTTGACTGTAAAGGTGACTTACCGAATCTATACCAAACTGACAACGGTATAAGAATCTATATGAAAATGTCGCCATTACAGTCAAATAAAGAAGTCGTATCCCTAAATTCTGTCTACTTTGCATGCATTGTGACAAATGTTCATTGAAACAGTGGGGGCAAAATACAGACCCTTGTTTTACATGTACAAGATCATAAATTCCCATCTTTCATCTGGTTTCACTACAATTGTCCAGCTTCCTCCATGAAGCACCTGCTTCTGGTTGTTTTTTTCACTCTCTGACTCCTGGAACCATGGATGGTTGCGACCAGCAACACTGCTGGTCCATACAGATTGTAACATGGGATGGCAGCATACCTTTCAATCTTCACCACATAAATTTGTTGATGATGAATGATTTTAACCATTAACCATGAGTGAATACAAGACACAAGAAGATCCTCACAGCATTGATTCTCCGTCTTGGATATGCAAAATGTATCAACATCCCCATGCAACACACATATGATATTATGCAAGAGATGACAGTGTACAACAACACAAGTCAGGCTGTTACCCCTGGAGACGACAAAAAGAAAGAAGCAGGAGGCAGCATGTGGTTGGCTGGATCTTAGTGGGTCATGTTGGCATTACCTGAAGACAAACCTATGGCATCAGAGGCAGTTCTCCCTGTGTCCAGATTGAACCTCACTGTAGGTATCTCCCAGTGACCTTTACCACATGGACAGCGGCAAAACTGGAGGATGAGAGTTATGCAGCCATCACCTACATCCTAATGACCCAGGTCAAAGTTCAGTGACCAATAGACATCAAGGTCATCAGAGACCTTATAGCACTATGTTTGTCAAGGCCAAGCACTGACATGACTGTTACTGGCAATATTATGAAAGGTCTGTAGAGTCGACCCATCAATACACAAACTTCTATTTTACAGATCAAGGTGAATTGTATGATATTGACATAAAGAAAAACACTTTCATATTATCAGTGGCCCCATCTTCATCCTTCCTCCAAACACCAAACGCACCTCCTGATCACCACTCATTCTAGAAAGTCCCGAAGTCCTCCCCCAATATCCGTCTTTCCAACACACTGATCATCTCCCTTCTTGATCATCACACACTCAGTATCACAGCTTGACTCCTGGCAGCTCCGTGCCTACATATCACTGTATGGAGCAACTCTTCTCATCCTTCAATGGAATGCGACCCTCAGATATTTGTTTGTCCAGAAATTCATCTTCCTCAATCCTGAAAACAAACATACAACAAAATTCAAAGACTATATGTGCTATATCTTCTGATTAAGGTAAAAAGGGACCATCTTGACACATGTATGACATCAGATGTGGATCGACAACAGTGAAAGAATCATGATGAAACCGTTACATTACCAGTACATATATTGTGTTTGCTCTTTCAGAAGCTATGGAAATATTGATGGTTTGTTGTTTAACGCCGCACTCAGCAATATTCCAGCTATATGAGGGCAGTCTGTAAAATATCAAATCTGGACCAATCCAGTGATTGACATCATGAGCATTGATCTATGCAATTGGGATGTGATGACATGCACCAACCAAGTCAGCTAGTCTGACCAACCAAGTCAGCTAGTCTGACCACCCAATCCCATTAGTTGCCTTACGATAAGCATAGTCGCCTTTTACGGCAAGCATGGGTTGGTGAAGACCTATTTTCTAACCTTTTGATTATTGAAGTGATGGCGAAATCATAGAATTTAGAATAGACAACACGCAAAGTTTTTACATGTAATTTATATAACACACTTGCTTGACATACATATTTCTGTGCTATACGTTGGTCGATTCCTATAGAGAAGAGGAAAGCAATATGTGAAAGTAAAAAAAAGTACATCCTGAATGAGGTATTTTCCTCATGTTGTGATGTAAAAGTAGACACATATGTATCATAACAGTCCATTACAACTGATGGCAAAATGACCTTCAGCAAGAATATGGAAAAAGAATCGGCCTTGAAACAGCAGTCACTCTAAGATTTCCATTACAAGATCAAAGTTTCTGCTCTTATTCTGATGAAGTCTGTCTTGTAAGCATGTCTGACGATGAGATGTTGGTAGATTCTTCATTAGCAAAGTGAAAATGTCCAGGCACTGATGACATAACATGAGCTTCCTATTCCTTAAACATCTCGTCTGATGACTACCAGTCAAGTGTCTGCAACCTCATTTCCATGTCATGAATCCTTGGCTCAACAATTCATCAACCTTATCAAACTAAGTGATAAGAAATCTCATTTCAATTAGAACTGAAGTTTCAGATTCATGAAAGTGTAAAATTTCATCACAGGTAGCTAATTCCATAAAGCACACACTTGTTCCATGATATAGGGGCACCTGATGTGGATTGTGTTGCAGCCCGATGTGTCCTCTCTCGTATCACAACCAGGCTCCCAGCAGAGAATCAACTTACACATCCTCTTGTCGACTTGTGAAAAACAGGATTTCTCAGATTTGTTTTCATACATCAAAAGACGAAGAGACTACCAATATTTACTCCATTTTAGTAGTGAGTAGGTATATGGTGTCGAATCATCTCAAGACCTGTTCGTATCTGCCCTTGGAAAGTTGATCTGCCGAAGATGGAAACAGATACCCTCGTTTATGATTGCATGAATCTTGAAGCCTGTCCTCCACTCACCTCAATAATTAACAAACAAATAGATAATCGGACACCAGCGCCCTGTCTACCTATCATCCACTAGCCCTATTGTCAGATCCTTTCTAAGTTAACAGTTTGGAATTTAAAGCGGTGGATTTCCTGTAGGCTGCGGTGTTTACCTTGTGTATGATGTCTATGTGAGGACAGCGCGGCCGGGACGCTGGTGCCACACTGTCTCGCCACCATTCCTTCCTTCAGTTACACACTACCGACACAATTAGGGAACAATCGCACTGTGCCTTCAATCTACACACGTAAACTTGGCCGTCATTGCTCTTTTAAGTGGCACACGTATAGGATGTCCCCGAGCCAACATAGCGACGGCAAGAGTGAAAGTTGAGCCGCAGTTCTCCAACTCTGGACGTGCACTTCAGCCTGGCTCCACTAAACAGCAAACTGTGCTAATAAACACGTGTGATTGCCTTGCGACATGCTTGTTTACCCATTAGTACATATCCAATTTTGGTAGTATGAGACCTGATGAGAGCAAACACTGTCCCCCTAACTTTTGATATGGGTGTGCAGGGTGTGAAACTCTGTCACGGCTCCTTGAAAAGAGGCCCCAAGGGGGCGTGAAGAGGGGAATTTCTATAGCTTCCATCTTCAAACACAGCTACAACACTGTCCTGATACCCTGACATTCCCACACCACGGACATTCCATGGTCTCATCCTACTCAAACACTCCACCAGCCTCCTTCACTAATGGAGGGACAAAGTAACACTCAGACCTTTGCCGAAACCAAACATCTACTGAGCGTAACAATTGATTGTTTTCATTTGACTCGGCAAAGTGGCCCATTCAGCTTTATTCATGTTCTGTCAATGGACTTGACAAGATGAACATTTTGAGAATACTTTGCATGTCTGTTTCCATCCGCCACCAGATCGAGAACATTCCGCACTGTCCACAGTGATATCACTTTACATGTAACATTCCGTATATCTGTTGCACAGGTGCTTTCATTACCTTCAAAAGCATTTTGTCAAAAGACTTACATAAGAAGTTCTTGTTCTTCTTGAGTGTTTTTTTTAAGGTTCAAAAGCATCTACGTCCCTGAAAGATACATCTGTCGTTCATAAACATGATGCCCATGAAAGAGATTAATTCGTAATTATCAATTGACATTTCTATGTTGTAACGCCTTCATTTACCACACCAGTCTGAGCTATTTCTGTCTGCAGTACGACATGAAGTCATTCCGAACTGACTGGTAGTAATTACTGATCAGGGATTACTGTCAAAGATGTGGACTTTCCTGGTAAAGGTAGATCTATGTACTGGAGCCAGTGATCACGATGTAATGTGCTCCCGCACACAATTAGATTGATGTACATGATGTCTTAATCTCTAACCATCGGGCTATTAGATGAAACCTTTTATATAGTTTTTTAAAAAATATTTAGTTCATACCGCAATAAAATGAAAGAAAGGTTTTGCCAATAATATAAGTATTGCATACTTTTGACTAGCCCCCCCGAAAGGACTATGAAACAACAGTTTCATTTGCTTCCTCAGTGTGTGCCAGTTCCTTTTGTCCACAGTGTGCCAGTTCCTTTATGTCCACAGTGTGTGCCAGTTCCTTTTTGTCCACAACACGTGCCAGTTCCTTTTTGTCCACATGTGTGCCAGTTCCTTTTTGTCCACATGTGTGCCAGTTCCTTTTTGTCCACATGTGCCACTTCCTTTTTGTCCACATGTGCCAGTTCCTTTATGTCTGCAGTGTGTGCCAGTTCCTTTTTGTCCACAACATGTGCCAGTTCTTTTTGTCCACTACATGTGCCAGTTCCTTTCTGACCACAACATGTGCTAGTTCTTTTAGTCCACAACATGTGCCAGTTTCTTTTTGTCCAGTGTGTGCCAGTTTCTTTTTGTCCACAACATGTGCCAGTTTCTTTTTGTCCACAACATGTGCCAAACATGTGCCAGTTCCTTTTGTTCACAACATGTGCCAGTTCCTATTTGTCCACAGTGTGTGCCAGTTCCTTTTTGTCCACAACACGAGCCAGTTCTTTTTGTCCACTACATGTGCCAGTTCCTTTCTGACCACAACATGTGCCAGTTCTTTTAGTCCACAACATGTGCCAGTTTCTTTTTGTCCACAGTGTGTGCCAGTATCTTTTTATCCACAACATGTGCCAGTTTCTTTTTGTCTACAACATGCGCCAGTTCCTTTTTGTCCACAACATGCGCCAGTTTCTTTTTGTCCACATGTGCCAGTTCCTTTTTGTCCACAACATGTGCCAGTTTCTTTTTGTCCACAACATGTGCCAGTTCCTTTTTGTCCACAGTGTGTGCCAGTTCCTTTTTGTCCACAACATGCACCAGTTTCTTTTTGTCCACAACATGTGCCAAACATGTGCCAGTTTCCTTTAGTCCACAACATGTGCCAGTTCCTTTATGTCCATAGCGTGTGCCAGTTCCTTTTTGTCCATAACATGGGCTAGTTCCTTTTTGTCCACAACATGCGCCAGTTTCTTTTTGTCCACAACATGTGCCAGTTCCTTTTTGTCCACAACATGTGCCAGTTTCTTTTTTGCCACAACATGTGCCAGTTTCTTTTTGTCCACAACATGTGCCACTTCCTTTTTGGTAAGTGCCATCATCTAGATACTTGATCACATGATGAGTAAGAGTGTGAGTGGTGCTCATCTGAGATGTCATATATATTTCCATGGCCTTGATAATGTTAGGCTGTTGCTTGCAATGACAGAACAGGTTTGGGACAGACAAACTAACACTTGCAACCTTGAACCTCAACCATTTCTTGGAAGTTACAATGAAACACTGAATGATGAACAGGTCACTGTTTCTGGTATCCCCAGGACTTATCCACAGAAGAACTGTGTTGCCTGCATCTGCTTCTGACTGTTTAGGCATAATGATTGTTATACTTACACATGATTCTGACAGTTTAGGCTTTATGACTGTTATACTTACACATGATTCTGACTGTCTTGGTGTTATGACTGTTATACTTATATGTGATTCTGAGTGTCTTGGTGATACCTACAACTGCTCTGGAGTGTCTTGGTATTATGACTGTGATACTTATACATGTTTCTTGGTGTTATGACTGTGATACTTATACTTGATTCTTGGTGTTATGACTGTGATACTCAGAGCTCCAGATAAGCTTTTGGTGTGGGTATTTTACCCATGCATTTTAAAATCATTGGGTATCAGTAATTCTATCTGGGTATTCAAATTTCTGTTACTCACTAGTTTTTACACATGTGGGTATTTAAGTTAAATATTTAAAAACACTATTCATCTAGTTCCTGCAAACTGGTGTCGTGTGGGTTCGAGAGCTTTATAGGACTCAAAAATACCGCGATACTTCCACAAGAAAGTGTGATGGCAAATGATCATGATGTAAGTGTCATTGTGGCGTTTGGCAAGGTTGACGGAATGCCCGTTTATAATTTCAAAATAAGTTGCTGATTTGCGAATCGAATACGCAGGGTTACTTCACAATATTTTGATGATACGCACAAGTTTTAATTTTGTAGCGTATCTGCAATGTTCTTTGCGTATTTGATACGCTTGGATGTTATATGACTGCGTATTTCTGCATTTCTGATGCGTATTTCACGCAGATACTCAGCTTATCTGGAGCTCTGATACTTATACTTGATTCTTGGTATCACGACTGTGATACTTATACTTGATTCTTGGTGTTATGACTGTGATACTTCTACATGATTCTTGGTGTTATGACTGTGATACTTCTACATGATTCTTGGTGTTATGACTGTGATACTTATACTTGATTCTTGGTGTTATGACTGTGATACTTCTACATGATTCTTGGTGTTACGACTGTGATACTTATACTTGATTCTTGGTGTTACGACTGTGATACTTCTACATGATTCTTGGTGTTATGACTGTGATACTTCTACATGATTCTTGGTGTTACGACTGTGATACTTCTACATGATTCTGAGTGTAGGTACTATGACTGTGTCACTTACGCTCTCTCCTGAGTGTCAAGGTGCTGCACTAGCTCATCTCGCTTGTTGACCACAGACACAAGTTCCTCCAGCAATAGACGCTCACGACGCTTTTGGGCCTCTGTCTTTTGCCAGTCTGGAATACATTATGATAGACATGTTCTGATGATTGATTACAATTAAAAATTGATTGTCATATGAGAGCAATGATTCATTGTAACTGTCAATTCTTGAAAATAAAAATCACATTCAAATATAAAATATATTTCAACTGAGTGGCCTTTAATTACCTTTAAACCTAAAAATGATTAATTGAACAATCACATTGATATACAACCAATCAGTTATTTTTTTTAAAGAATTCATTTTTGGGGATGATGACTTAACGTTATGCAAAAAAAACAAAATATACATATATGACAACAAATTATAATATTCTCTTCATGAAAAAAAGTCCTTCACTAGATAAGCTGGAAGTTTGGAAAATCAATGTGTTGTGATCTAAAGTTTTCTTCTTGTTGCTTTGTAGGTTTTTGAAGCAGTGACCCCCCTCCCCACCCCAAAATCTGTCTCAAAAACAAAATACCAGGCGTGCCACTCAATATTAAATGGTTGGTCCCCGATCAATGACTGATCAGCTGGAATTAACCGATTTTTTTCAAAGAATGATGAGGAAATCTCAACACCACACTGTAACGAAATAACATGGTCAGATACCAAGGACACTGGGTTGACACAGATTGAACACAGGTTGTACATACTAGGACAAGTACAATAGTAATCAATAGTGAGATCTGGAAAAATAAAGTTCAAGGTTTCAGTCCTATTCTGATGAAGGTATTCTGTTGTATAATTGTCAAAGTGAATAATATCGCATGTGGGGTAAAAGCAACTAGAGCCACAATTATTTCTATGAACTCAGCGATAGAAACTAACATTTTTAGTCAAATATTCCTTATGTTAACAAAAGGCAAAACCCTTACAAATGGCAAAGTTCTACATCCACTGCTGCCAACACTACGAGCATGAGTGAGACACACACAAAAGAATACTAATCTCAGGATGCTATACAAACATAGTTCTACCTTGGGTCTTTAACAGGATATATTTCACTAAAAATATTCCACAGAACATATATAGACATCCTGAACAGGCTAAACCTGGAAACATGAATGGACATTCTTAACATTAGAACCCTTAATCTTAATATAAATATTGCCACATCTATATTTAAGACACAATATAAACTGAAGGGAGAACAGTCCTGAAGAGCAAAAAACTACTGTGCTTTATTCAACAGGAGTCATCATCTCGTGTGACACAAGGTTGACAGTTTAGCGATGCATATTTCCATGATATTACTACTAGTCGCAATTGACTGCCAAGTGTGACCAGGTTTATTTTCCAGTGCGTAGAGACACAAAGGGTTAACACTAGAGTTGCTTTTACTGTCACCTGCCAGAAAACAAATATATGCTGATGAAGCGCGCACACTGCTAGCTGCGATTTAGTGTAGCAATGCAAATACAACAGAATAAACTATCGGCATTGTTGACCAAACGGTGTGAAACAGTTAATGAAAGGTGTGCACAGGGCATTGTGGGCCACTTAGAAGGGGCTATTTCAAACATACGCAGTAAGCCAGCAACAATAGAACAGCATGGATTTGAGCGCTGACAAAAAATACCTGTCAATATTTGAACTTCACACGAAAGCGTATTTAGTTGCCAATTTGAGGAGTTGAGATTTTTCAAAATGGAGAGCATATGGGGAAGACTTGTTGGATGGCAGGAAGCATATGGCTGTTGAATATGCCATCAAATTTGACAAATTAGTGTTAATAAGGTGTTGATTACCGTGAGGTGTGACAGCTGTAACCTGGGATGATATGACAGCGGCCAGCCAGATCTTATCTTACACACTACGATACATGCCAGCACATCAGCCAGGCAAATTAACAGTTGTGGCTGTACACTGACATAACAGGCTGACTGTGCTGGGATACAGGGCAGGATCACACACGGATAATCTTTTATCAATAAATCAATATCAACACGCAGCAGAGGTTATCAAAGATGTAATGTGCGTATCATTCTTTAGTAACTGCAATTTAAACCACAAATTGATAATGACAATTATGATGTGAGAAAAGAAATAAAATTCCATTCCAAACCAAAACAAACAATAGCAACTTTTGTAGATACAACCAATAGACAGAATGAAGATAATATATTTATTGTAGAAAAATTATTAATTTTATTTGAACAATGTTAAATTCATTCTAAAACTAGAATGTGTAATTATTCATAAAAACTGATGTCTGTCAGTTGATTCTTTTTGATACATAAGTTCAAGTTGTAACTATATATGTGTTTGCGATTCTGAAAAAAAAATAATAGCAACGAAAAAAGTACTGGTACTGTTTAATGCATTAATGAAGAAGCATTACAGTTGATGCGATGTCGACTCTTTATACAAGATAAGACTAAGAACATGTAACAACAGTTTGTGTTGCGTAAGTATCAATCAGTAGCTTTATGCATGGTAGAAAGATTCTTAAGAAGTTCCAAATTGTTTCCAAGGAAACACAAGAAATAATAAAAATAAAAATTGAAAAATCTGGAAAAGTTTGAGTGAGGATGGTTTTAGGCCGCATTAAGCCATATTCCAGCAATATCACGGCAGACGGACACAAGAAATGGGTTTCACACATTGTACCCATGTGGGGAATCCATCCCGTGTTTTCGGCGTGACGAGCGAAAAACTATAACAACTAGGCTACCCCACCGCCCCAATGAAAACGTAATAGTTGAGCAAGTGGTCATTGCACATGCATACTTTCATGCAAAAATAGTTATTAGTTCGAGAGTTATGGCTCGAAAACAAAGTCCAGAGTTTGATACTTAGTCCATTTAACAGTTTCCATGGAACGTAATAAAATAATACTTATAAAAATATCAAAATAGCACAAGGAACCAACAAAGCTGATGAGTAATGCATATGGCAAGTTCTGTGGAAAAATGCTGAAAGGTTTAAAAAAACAAAACAACATTGCCCAAAACAAACCCTTCACTTGTTTGAGACTAAGTAAAAAACTTTTCAGGGAAACATAAGAAACTAAAATTTAGAAAAAATTCAAATTAGCCAAAGGCACCAGTTAAGCTGATAAGCAATGCATATGCCAAGTTTTGTCGAAAAACATTGAATAATGGCTCGGCATAGGATGGGAATGCTGATGCCGAAGGGCACCGAGAAAAAAACCAATGTGTCATAATGACAAGTTACTGTTTTAGACATTTGTAAAACATTCTCGTTATATAAAAAAGGCATTTCTTTGTGGATCATAAATAAATTGCATGAGAATGCAACATATGTATATAATAAATTAATCATTTAATAGTCCTTAATTTTATTTGAACAATATTAAATTCATTTATAAAGAACCATATTACTTCTTAAGAACATTTTTATAATAATTCTTGTGATACCAAAAAAATGGCAATACTTTGTGGATCATGAATAAATTGCATGAGGAGTCAACTATCATTACAGGGACCAAACTTTACTTTATGGATAAAGATGTTTTGTCCCCTCTGTCCGAAACAAAGGCCTGTGTGTGTGAAGGGTATCAAGACCCAAGACTTAATTTACTACTGTGTTGTCTTTGCCCATTTTTACTGTTATGTCTGTGTAACGGTGGTAGTGGCCACGCGTCAGTCACTGCGCCGACAACTTCGACATGTAACAGTATATTCCTTAAGCCAGGTGTTCCACCAGGGCCTTGCTGACAATCCAACTTCCCTTTCAAGTCCGCTGACGACTTAATTTTCTCATGTCCACTTTCACTGACACAAATCGACGGCGGACGCGCGCAGGGTGTCGGCTTCCGACTAAGCTCATCTCAAGCATAGAGGGCTGACCAATGTGGCTTGTGTCAAAAACAAAGCAACACATATCGCCTTCCAGCCACGACCCACTAAACACAAGGCCATTATTGTACAACAACAAGAAGGGGGGCCGTGTCACAAGATGTAACCCGATCTGCTTGGACAGTCCAGAGGAAACATGGGGACATATGGTCCTGGCTTCTTCCTATTCATCTCACTCACAAGCACTGTAACGTGCAGGTACAATCAGCCTGGCACACAGTTTGCACATCTTCAATCACACTTGAGGTAGGTGTCAGGCCTCCAGCTCAAGACCGGCATGTCAGACAGCTAGGGCCAGGAAGCAATCTCACTGATACTCTTCTATCCCGAGCAGATCTTCTGTAGCATATTCTTAAGTGATGTATACACAAACACTTTCAAACTCCATTGTAATACTTCTATTTATGATATTACAAAAAATACTTTAAAAAATTTTGTAGCAAAATAAGAACTAAAAACATGACATTTTCAGTTTATTTTGTCTATAAGTCAAGAGAGAGGGCATATTTGAAGTAATGAATACAACACAACACTATTTTATCTTCATGTCAAGAGAGTGGGGTGTGTTTTTTTTCAGTGTTCAAAGAAATCTCCAAAAGACAAGTGCTGCTTATGTTTTAAGTGACCATGCTAATATATCTTTCTCCACTTAGTAGGAGTGATTGGATTCAGGTTGATTATCAAGTTTTTCTTTCAGTTAGATAAAGGGATACACAAGATCCCTTTTTTCAGTGAGAAATATATTCCTCCCCTGTAATGCAAGCATCTAAATTTTCTTTATTTTGTTGTTAGCATCGCAATGTTTCATTCCTCTTGCTAAGGCAGGCACTTATTCTGTTTTAGCTGGAGGAATAATATTAAAAGATGGTACTTGTTGTTACCCTGCCTGGTCCTTGGCAATAAAGGGATATAATAAGGACTGGTCGGTTTGGAGTCAGTATTGTGTCTGAGTGGATAATCCATGTTAAACTGCTGCATGGTTTCTCAGTGGGCTAGCACCATAAAACCAGCATTAGTCTGGACTAAAAAATTCAAACACATGCACACACATGCATACACATCGATATAAGTGCAATAATCAGTTAAACGCTATTTAATGACCACCCAACTTGTCAGACAGTATGTCATCTACCTCTTGTTGAAAGGTTTGAATGTTTAACTGAAAAAGATGGCTTCCTAAACTCTCTTGCATTGATGTCCCTATGTTTGTCTGTGCATACACAGAGAGTGGAACACTAAAGTCATTGATGTTGCCACTAAATCATGAGCTGTAAATAGTTTATCCAGACCAACAAACACGTGGTTGACAGCATGAGCAACGACCCCCCAGGAATCCACACATGGCAACCACCTGATTCCTATTCCAGATGCTCTTATACCAAGCAAGGGGAACAGGGGCCCGTTCCACAAAGCGATCATAGCCCTAAGAAAATCTTAACTCCCACAGATTAACATAGACTTACGACAGTCTTAGTGCTAAGATTGCTTTGTGGAATGGGGGACCAGGGTATGATTTCTACCCATGGTAACTGTGTATGTAGGTACATACATGTGATGTGACATTGGATAGGATATTGAATACATTAGACATATTTGTGTTTACCTGTTTATAAGCATACACAGGTTTACCCGATGAGGGGGATAAATAATAATATCTGTCAATAGGCCCAGGCCAATTGGTCACAGCCAGTTCATGGGCAGATGTGGAGTAATGTTCACCTGTGTATAAGCCCAGCCAAGCATGCTAAGATAGGCCGTCGGGGCAGGGTGAGTGAGGTCATCGCTGAAGAGTGTTGATGTCTGCCACATAAACTCCCCTATCAAGATCCTTTTCATCAGTGGGATGCCGCCAGCTCAGATCAACCAATAACTATCTAAGCATTCTTCAAGAAATTACCTCAAGCATCAATCCCTTTTGAGCGCAGAGCTAAACGTCAGGTAGACGGAGGAGTAAGTCGACTTGGGCGAAGCGCTGTGGAATCCTCTTGGTCTCCTGCCACTCAACGCCATATGGCTGTGTTGTCTTCCTGTCAAACACAATCGCGTAATTGCTACCGTCTTGCCTAAATGTTTTGATGGTAGCTAGAGAAACAATTAGCAGGCTGAGCGTCTGTGACTGAAGACCGGCGTAATCCCTTTCAAGTTGCTGGCTGTGACAGCCCAGAAACAATGGGTAGATTCCTCATGCACCACCTCGGCCATGTCCCGCCACTGCTGCCTGTGTACCGCTATCCTGCACGCTCATCTTGTACCTGTCACGCGTGATAGATGCAGCTCTCCTGGCAAGGAGGTAGAGTCTTGCCTCATTCACTCTCGAGAGTGCGTATACAGTAAGCCCATATGTTCCTTTAATGACAATGGCTGATCTCCACTATTGCCTCTACATGATAGCAAGCACACAGAACATTTCAGACAGTCTTTTTTTAATGAAACACGAGAAACACTGTAAAGATTTATCACTTACTGATATGAATCATAATGAGTCAAATTTCCAATAAAATAAATTTGGTCTAGAATGTTATTGAATAATGCATTTGTTCCTCTAAATTCCATTAAAAAATATGATTAAACACTTGTCAATAAAATATTAAATATTTTCATTTCATATTCTCCATGATTGATGTTTCAACAATACCTCAAAGCATTGCATTTACAATGACAGAAATTCTGCTGCTGTCTCCTTGTTGAGATTTCATCAAGTCAAGGACAACAGTCTGATCACCCAACAAAGGAATGTATGGGTCTATTATCCACTGTCCGGAGTCTATCAGTATATGCATAGTAAACAGAAGTGTCACACTAGACTTTAACTAATAACTTAAAGCCCCAATCCAGTAAATTGTCTGTTAATGTGTAAAATGATACTTGATTAATGTGATAGCAATTTTTTGCTGTTGTTTAATACCGCACTCAGCAATATTCCAGCATTATGATGGCGGTCTGTAAATAATTGAATCTGGACCAGACAATCCAGTGATTGACATCACGAGCATCAATCTACACAATTTGGATATCATGACATGCATAAACCTAGTTGGTGAACATGAGCACCCGATCCTGTTAGTCGCCTCTTACGACAAGCATAGTCGCCTTTTACAGCAAGCATGGGTTGCTGAAGACCTATTCTACCCCGGATCTTCACGGGGAGAGACAAGCATGGGTTACTGCAGACCTAATTTAACCCGGATCTTCACTGGTCTGATAGTAAGTAGAAGGAATAGTGTCACAGCATCCTGCCAAAAACACTGGTTAACATTAACACACACACCTACACATACCTACACACACACACATATACTTCTGAGTCTACACCTGAATCCTGGAAGGTGTGACTCTTATGTTTCTCTAATGGGGCTGCATCTATGTATCGATCAATAACAAAACTTGTTATTCTGGATGTGTATATATATATGAAAATCTAGACCTGCAATTAATCAAATTAATTCTAAACATGATCTAGGCTGATCCAATACATGTTTAAAATTGAATGTCTTGCCTTCTAATCATGCATCTTCACCAGGGTATTCTTAACACATGTAAATGTTTCTATGGCAGTGATTTATGAATTCTGTATCAATTTTCATACATTTGTTTTGATAATGTATTGCAGGCCTCAAAGTTTAAATTTTTACCAAGTAGCCATGTGGCTACAAGTATTTTTTTCCAGGTAGCCAGTAGCCAATTGTATATTAGTGGAAACTGTACTTGAGTTTTGTTATTTGTGACTCGAACAATGATGCAATTTATGTTTCTAGATTATATAGGTATATCCTTGCTTAACCAATAAACTATCAACTAAAATAAAATACTAATTACATTAATATTTATGCATTTCGGTTTATTGTTGATGAATTATTTGTGAATACAATTAGTAACAGACATGTTTATATTTGTGTCTACATATGTGTAGCCATAGAATTAAGTCGCCACAAGATATTTTTCAAAGTGGTCATTTGGCTACCCCTGAATTTTAGACAGTAGACAAATTGAAATTTAGGTCGCATTGGCAACCGTTTTAGTCCTGTATTGACATAAAACTATTCATACACTAATATCGCTCGATATGCTCACATCCCTTCTTCATTTTACAAATTCATTCTTGTCATTAAAAAAAGAGAAAAGCTATTGAGACTTTCTAACACTGAAAACTGAAATATTCCTAATAGACCTCTCATCACAGGAGACAGATTTGTGGCAAGTCCTGACAATTCAGTTCAATGGTGACAGAAACCCGATAAAACTGTGGGGCTTCTTTAACTGCTTCCTTCTTCACCAAGATTTCAATACCGTTGCAGAAAACAATATGTTCCTTTATCAAGCTATAACAAGCTTTGTATTCACTGAAGTCATAACATACTTTCAACATGGAGTCAGACACCTATACACCTCTATAGTGACTGGTACAAAGACGAGCTGCTCACTGTCACCGCATGTTCTTCCTCATAGCCTCCTATAGGGTCAAATATTAAACCTGTCATGTCTCCATTATTATTGCTCACTTAAATGTCTCTTTACACATGTTTCTTGTTGCAATATTTTCCTCACAACGTGCAGTAACGAGTCTGCAATGGAAAATACTAAGGAAGTACTTAGTACTTCAGTGTCATGTTTCAACTGTCTAGCCAAAATAATTCAAAATCTGAAAATATTTATTACAACAATATGACAAAGAGATAATTTATGGATAACAATTTCTATATTTACTGTAAAGGCGACGTTTCGGTATAGATCTTATACCATTGTCAAGCAAGGAACCACAATATGTTTCAAAATAAAGATTTGCCTTCCTGGTCCTTACTAGTCTTCACAAGAAGACTTGTCATAACTAGGGGTGAAATAATACAGCAAGGTCATGATACAATATGTATCACGGTACATAGGTCATGATACGATTCATATTGTGATATTCATATCTACGTCAAATCGTGTGGAAACTTCTCATAAATATTTCAGAGCAAATTCAAAAGTAAAAGCTAGCTGTAGAGACATGTAGCAGCTATTTTCAGTAGTGAACTAGAACCTTAATTACAACACAATTATCGCGATATTTGACGGACAAAAAAGCTGTGTGTCATTAAACAAGTAAGTAATTTGATTTTAGGAAGTGTATCATCTTGTATCGCTGCAGAAAAAAAACGTATCATGTATCACAACGTGAAAATGAAAAGTCAAGATGCACCCATGCACTGATGTCAGTGATAGAAACTAACTGTTTTAGTCAACTTCTGGGAAGTCCTTATAATGACAACCTATAGCAAAACCCACAATAATGGCCAATTTCTACTAGCCCTTATGATACCTTAACTATTGGGCAGTTTGGCAAGGGCCATAGAACTAGTGCCAATTTCTAACGCTGGATGTATTATTCCAGCCCTATCATTTACCAGCTATTTCACATCTGACCCAACTTCATCTCCAGGCAAAATGTCATCCCACTAGACATTCATACTGGTTCTTCCCCTGACCTTGCCTGTGTGAATAGGCTGCAGTTATCCCTGTTCAACAACTCAAGTCCTTGAGTCATTGCAGGACATATAGCCAGTGTACATCTATCTGATAATAGGATTTACTACTATAATTGATACGCACACTACTAAAATAAACTGCCCCTTCTTTCCTTAAATGGTATTTGACTGTAAGCACTGGCTAAACTAAACAGTGTAGACTTAACACAGTAATGCTCTTACAGACCATGGGTCTCCATCAATTGTAGTGGGATAAGCGGATCACTGGACACTGCAGCTTACATTCAGATAACTGATCAGGTGGCGGAGGAGAGGAGTACATCGGGCCAGGACTGGACAGGCAGCTTATATACAGAAATCATGAGCTGGAGGAGAGGCGGTATATCTAGACAACTGGACAGGGCAGTTTATATACAGAAATCATGAGCTGGAGGCGGAGAGGGGGAATATCTAGACGGCTGGACAGGGCAGCTTATATACAGAAATCATGTGCTGGAGGAGGAGAGGGGATACATCGGGTCAGGACTGGACAGGTCAGCTTATATACAGAAATCATGAGCTGGAGGAGAGGGGGGTATATCTAGAAAGCTGGACAGGGCAGCTTATATATATATATACACAGAAATCATGTGCTGGAGAAGGAGAGAGGGGGAATATCTAGACGGCTGGACAGGGCAGCTTATATATACAGAAATCATGAGCTGGAGGAGAGGCGGTATATCAGGCCAGGACTGGACAGGGCAGCTTATATACAGAAATCATTAGCTGGAGGCGGAGAGGGGGAATATCTAGACGGCTGGACAGGGCAGCTTATATACAGAAATCCTGTGCTGGAGAAAGAGAGAGGGGAAATATCTAGACGGCTGGACAGGTCAGCTTATATACAGAAATCATGAGCTGGAGGAGAGGGGGGTATATCTAGAAAGCTGGACAGGGCAGCTTATATATATATATACACAGAAATCATGTGCTGGAGAAGGAGAGAGGGGGAATATCTAGACGGCTGGACAGGGCAGCTTATATATACAGAAATCATGAGCTGGAGGAGAGGCGGTATATCAGGCCAGGACTGGACAGGGCAGCTTATATACAGAAATCATTAGCTGGAGGCGGAGAGGGGGAATATCTAGACGGCTGGACAGGGCAGCTTTTATATACAGAAATCATGAGCTGGAGGAGAGGCGGTATATCAGGCCAGGACTGGACAGGGCAGCTTATATACAGAAATCATTAGCTGGAGGCGGAGAGGGGGAATATCTAGACGGCTGGACAGGGCAGCTTATATACAGAAATCATGAGCTGGACGAGGAGAGGGGGTACATCGGGTCAGAACTGGACAGGTCAGCTTATATACAGAAATCATGAGCTGGAAGAGAGGGGGTATGTCAGGCCAGGGCTGGAGAGGGCAGCTTATATACAGAAATCATGAGCAGGAGGAAAAGAAGCATGTCTAAACAGCTGGACAGGGCAGATTGTAAGCAGAAATCAGAAGATGATTATGTGGGGTGTATATCTGCATAAGGATGCCAGAGAGGGACACCACACAAAAGCCAGACAGAAGGTACATCACCACAGGGACCATGCAGTGGCGCCATGGTTTTACCCTACAACATCAAGTAAGATTGGTGGCTGAAACTGATGAGGCCAATAACATTGCCATGGACGTCCACATTTTTCACACACCTGCGTGTGAGAGGAGTGACTGGTCTGTGACATGGGACAAAGATAGCACATCCTGGTGAGGCACCTATAGGGAGAGGGTGCAGCCGGGAACTCCCCCACTTAACAAAGTCCAGATAATATGTCCCCCGAATAAAGGCAGAAGGCAAGAGTTAGCCACCTGGTCCTCGCTAATGAGCAGGTTCATGGATGAAAGATCCCCTGCTCTGTGTTGGTCATCCACTTCAGGAGGAGGCTGTCAATTGAGGTGTACAACGATATGAGGCAAGTCTGTGTTCAGTGTTACAGCATCCCCGTGCCATGACAGTAACCTGAACCGCCTGGTCTGGTCCTTGTAAGGATGTCAATAGGTCAGTGTTGCATATTCAGAGCCATACTGTACAGAACGGCCACCTGCTACAGACAGGTTGAGGGTGTTCTCATCACAAACACACCAACAACAGACTTAAGGAGCAGTGATGAAGTCATCTACACAAGGTGCAAACAAATGTTGTGGTACATACCACGCCTGTCTGAAATTTTTACCTTGGTTATGTAAACATTTTCACTAGGGCTCTTTATTGTCCAGTGAGAGTTCACATTTCTGCAAAGGCATTAGAATCTGAAGATCAGTTACAAGCAATCGTATTGCAAGTTGTGAAACTTTTGGGAATATGCTTACTTAGTTGTGTTTCATACTTTAGCATTATGTCTATACACCATGACTCACAATTAACTCATAAACCAGCATCTCTGCAGCTGAAGACCCTCCACAAACCAGCATCTCTACAGCTGAAGACCCTCCATAAACCAGCATCTCTACGGCTGAAGACCCTCCACAAACCATCATCTCTACAGCTGAAGACCCTCCATAAACCAGCATCTCTATAGCCCAAGACTCTCCAGAAACTAGCATCTCTACAGCTAAAGACCCTCAATAAACCAGCATCTCTACAGCTGAAACCCCCCCACAAACCAGCATCTCTATAGCTGTAGACCCTCCATAAACCAGCATCTCTACAGCTGAAGACCCTCCATAAACCAGCATCTCTACAGCTATAAACCCCCCACAAACCAGCATCTCTATAGCTGAAGACCCTTTGTAAACTAGCATCTCTATAGACCAAGACTCTCCAGAAACTAGCATCTCTATTGCCAAAGACTTTCTACTAACCACCATGTCATTTGCCCGGATGCAGTGATATGAAAAAAATGTGTAATCTGGCATGCTCTCCAAACCTTGCAGACCCTAACCATGCTGTAAAGACTGTGAACTGTATTTTGACTAAGGTAGAGTGTTCCTCTCAAGGCATACTGATATTCAATTTCCAAAATCACTGTCCATCCAAGTATGGTAATAGACATGCTGACATTTACAAACTCCTCACAAATTATGTTTTACAAAAATACCATTAAAGAAACATTTTTAATCCACCTCAAGTAATTGTCCCCCAAAAGACAACAAACCTCAGGGAAGGTTTGTCTTATCAAGAAACACTGATGTGCACAGCGCCCATCTGATAAGATTAGCATGAGAGTCCAACTGAAGAAGTGGCCCCGGACACTGACTGCCCACTCCAGTGATCTGACCATGCCTTCTACTGCCTCTAGCCAACACAAGCACTCCACATGTTGTTGTTTCAGTTGAGAAACACGGAAAATACAGGCCGGAAGAAAGGCGGGGAGAAGGTGAACAATTAGTTATCAATAGAAGGATTAAAACTCGATCATTGTGTGGGTGCTCGGTCAGCGCTCCTCACACAAATAGCTCCGAGTCTCCCAGGGGGTGGGGAGTAAACAGTCGTCAAGGGGTGGGGGACAGCTCCCAATCCCCCCAGGGCAGATCACCAGACTGGAATGAACCAAACAGTATTTTCATATCAAAGCAAACAAATGTCACGCAGTATGGCATGTGTAAACAGTCTAGGGAGTTACATTAATTGTGAGGGACTTCATTAAATGTTGCCAGCATACTTGGCTCCTCACTCATAGACATTCCTCCTGTCACTAATGGTTACCTCCACCTACGGCTCTCTTGGCTGTAACCTTACCCTTCCATTTCACAATATACAGGTACACATACCCGGAGAGACTAGGATATTCCACAGATATAAAATAATAAATACTGTATCAGGGTTTTACCTGGTGCAGAAATGTGCGTCCAGTACTCACAATTGCATACAATGGACGCACACAAAAACAATATTGCATCCCAATACGCACAATGATATTCATTATATATAACAAGTTCTGGACCAAAAATAGAAATAAAAAGGTCCTCCAATTAAAATAATTATATAGTCTTACAGTTCAGTATACTACACAATTTCATTACCCTTGAAATTAATAATCAGGGATCACTGGACTTCAGTTTTGGAGGTCAAAGTAAAACCATGCTGCATTCTTTGACTGCGATGGTACTGTGTAACATTAGTCAATAGTCTGAAGCCTGAATCGAGTTCAATCATGTAAGCTCAGCTAACTATACCGGTAATCAATATTTTAGCACTAAAATATACTGAAATTGGTGGCAATGGTTCTGGTTTGTAGACACCAAAGTTTTTGGCACAGACTGATGCTATGTGAGCAGTGCCTCTGCTGATAACCTCACTCACCTCATTGATCCTAATTCTGGGCTGACCTAATTCTTTTATTGACATAATAATCCAAAACAAGCACATATGATCAAAGGATTTTCTCTTAAGAAAACACATGTAAACAAATTAATTTGCTGACCAACAAACCCAATCTCTAATTGCTTCCCATCAGAATTACAAGTTTTATTTCTTAATCATAGCGTTTGTAGTTGTAGGAGTGGGTTCTGTGATGGGGGAGAAACAAACACAAAAAAAAAGCCTGAAGTAACATATTTCGTCTTGTGTCATATGTGGACACTTTTTGTAACAAAGCTCCATTTCCAGCCTGACCTTGAACCCGGACGCGACACACACAAATATGCATCCAGTATGCACTAATGTTGAGAATTGATGCAAAAAAAGCAAATACTAATATATTCATTGTACGTACAGAGTAGACTAACATCTAGTGTCTGAAATGAATATATCTTACACAAAAAACAGTCTTTAAATCATCTTAATAAGGTATACCTTATAACAAAAAGAAGCCCAGAGACAATATTCATTCTTAAATTCTCGTAACCTAGACTTGCCCACTATTATAGACTTTCATGGGCTAGATTGAATATATTTGTTGCAGGGTCTGTACAACAGATTACCTACAGCGCATCAAGAGCAGTTGTCGGACTCATTTCATCCATCAACCATGACTACTGTCCACATGATCATTGATTTATTCCAGGCTCTAAAGTAATTATCAAAACATTACAGGACCCTCATGTTGCCTGCTAGGACCCTCATGTTGCCTGCTAGGACCCTTAAAATTTAAATTATCATTGGGAGTCCCCTGGCAACCCCGCTTTCGTAAGTCTAGGTAAAAACCTGGTGACAAAAAAAGTCAGGTACTTCATGGCACAATCAACAAGAGCTGCTTCCTTTCAAGACACAATCAAGTCAAAATAATTGCTTTAAACCTCTTGACAAAATGTTTTTCGGGACATTAACATGATATAGTCACACTGACAACTACATGAGAATTTATTCAAAATGATTTCTACAACGTACAAAAATATTCATTGAAAACACATACAGGAAATTGTAATAAGAACCATTTTTTGTTTTGTTTTAAAATTGAAAAAAGAATGGTACACAAAAAGAGAGACAACAAAAAATTTATAATTATTTTTAATAAATATCTTTTTTGCCCATTTGTTCCCTTTTTCGGTTTTAATTAAAAACCCATCATTAGTGTCTGATCTTATTCCTCACCGAGATGATTAAATTGTCATTTAAACAACTGGACTATTATCAAACGTTCAAGAATTAGGACAGTGTCTTTCAGTAAGTTGGCAATCCTGTCGCCCAAGAAAGCCACACTAAGTCCCAGTAATTCCTTGTACTAATGTTTACATAAGTATTTAGCTCAACATTTTTCATTCCCATAAAATAGCTAACACAGTTTTGATTCTGCCTAAATATTAATTGCTGCAGAAATGGCCTACCTTCAATGACCATCATCGCCCGCAGCTCTCGATTCAGCAGCTCATAGCGCTGTTCCAAATCTTCTTCCTTTTCTCTGCAAAGAAGATTTAAGAAAAGCCACTTTATCGAGTGTGGAACAAATCCTACGGCCTGACTGGTTCTCACAGCTGCACTAAGGCTAGGCTAAAACTCAACAAATCTGATTTTATGGCATTACTATAATGGTCTTACACCTATCAAAGTAAGATACTTTCAAATTAATGCAGAATTAATTCTAAAACTGCCGGCGAGCTCCACATCCAGTATAAAAGAAAAGCCCATTGCCTACAAAGCCCAATGTTAGGTTGACATGGTCTACTTATGCTTGCTTTGCTGGAAAAGTCAACAAAATGCCTAAATATGTCTTTATCTCAAGCTAGAGCACAGATCATTCCACAGTTTCATTGCCAACTCCCCAAAGCCGTGTAAAGAGGATAACATGGCAGTAGGCTATAAAACATGCCTCATGTGGAAACTGCCATTCTAGCTCTGTCACTACTCACATACAGGAGTCACCCAACTTAACAATACATTGTTTTGGCAATTTCAGAAAAAAATAATGTTTCAACGAAGAACCTGCATGTGAGACGCATCATTTTCAAACGTTTGGAATATCGTACTCCATGATGGGGATGTGTTTTCTGGCTTGGATTATGGAGTTTGTGTGTTACATGAGAAAGTCTTACATGTGTGGCGGTCAGTTTAATGTGTTGGTGTATGTTATAGTGTGTTTCATTCAAGGACAGGATTATACAGTGTGTGGAATGTCTGTGACGTTTCAGTTTCCACCTGCAGGTATAGTACTGGAGACTCGTGTTTTCTCAAACAGATATGGTATTTCATTCCGTCTTCGATTTTTCTCCATTAATAAAACATTTTATTTCAATTACAGGCTTCAATTATTTAAATACTAGATTTTAAATGAATTTTGTGAAAAATTATTTTTAATCAAAATACTAATAAAACTATTTTCTATGATCCATTTTCATAAATATAATTCAAAAGCTAATAATAAAATAGGAAAAGATATCATGAGGATGATGATGTTTGTTTCTCTGATGTAGTTCATGTGTTCATATACAATAAACAATTGATTTCTTGTCAACTCCTTAATTTCTCAAAAATGATATAACAAGATAATGATTATTAATCAGAGTACAATAATTACAATGAATAGACAGTGGATATTTTTCCTTGAGCTTATTTCACATCTTGTTTCTTAGTTTTGTACACAAGTTGACAATGACTTGCACACCATGTCCACAATAAGGGAATTAACACAACCAAATCCTCACAACCAACAACCATCAACAAACCAAACATATCTCAATTACATGTACTCTCAGAGATAACGGTAATGTACTATTTAATAAATCAATTTAGTTTCTCCTAAATAAAATAAACATATGTCCAAACAATACAATACTCATTTCAAGTCTATTGCAGAGAAGAAACAATTGTGTCAGTACAGCGATATGGCTGGCATGGGGGAAAGAACATTAACAAATATTTAAAAAATAAATAATACAGGAACTTTATAATTAATAATAATTGATATGAACTAGGTGAGACAGTAGTATCATTTGCAATGCAGGTCAGAAGGGGAGTGACTGAGAGAGTGTAAGTTAATATTTTCATTATCCAATATGGAAGCTCTTGCTAGATGAAAGAAGGAAAAACAGTGCTATATGGTTCGCTCTGCAAGTGTACTGATAATAGGGGCACACTCATGCAGAGATGAGAGGTCAAATATTTCTTGTCAAAATAATGGGAGTAATGATAGGATAACTAAGAAATTCAGGAGAAAAGTGGTAACATAAAGAGTGGAAAGACTCAGCGTTAGTGAATGCATCCTGTGTTACTTAGCATCCCTGTACAACACATAAAAAACAAACTGTCATTCAAATCCTAAATACAGACTTCCCGCATTAACTTTTGTCACCAGATGTCTCTAACAGAAATAATACAGCTGAATTTTATTTATATTCTAAGATGTTCACACTAAAACATGTCCATGGAAACATGAACTCAGAACAGACCCAGATCCTATGAACTCGCACACAGCAAATCACTGACAAAACATATGGCATAAATACAAAGTAACCCACCTTAATTTTTTATTTTATTTGGTATAACAAACCACTTACAGAACATTAATCTGGAACCTATTTTAGAAAGGTAATTGGCAGTGTAACAGAGATGTAACTCAACATGAATATTTTGACAACTTTAAGCTGCAGCTTTTATTAACTCAACTTGTTCTCCGATTATTATCTATAGCTTGCCTAATAATTTTAATAATCAAGATTTTTTGTGAACTCCAACCCAAAAACACACAAAAAATGTTAAAAACAAATGAAGACCAAAGTAGCAAGTGCAGTTAATTCAAAGTTCAGTTGCATACTTGGTATCAATTTGAATTTATGTAAATATTAATTTCCATATTACAGATAAAACCTATCATAAATGTTCAGCTTAACTCGAAATTCACATTGAGACATGACATAGAAATACTATTTTCATAAATCAAATTAATTATCATGTCTTCATTTTGCAGTAAAATACCTCTTCCTGACAGGTTACCAAAATAATTATTGATTCTGAAAAGGTGTAATATTTAATCTGAACTATGGGAGAGAAATAATCTAAAACGTATGTACGCTGTCTTTGTCTTAAAGCATTGAGCCTTACAAAGTGAAAATTAATTTGTAAGAACATGTCAGTACAAAGTGCCAAAAAATTGATAGGGCTTATGTTCTTATGCCAGATCCAGTTTTCCGCTTGGCATGCGAGTTAGGAAAATTTCAAAGACTGTTTCATGTCAGATGTGTCGAAGACAAAACGCAATACATCAGAGAAAATCGGAGCTTAGCAGGAGTGCCAGGAGTGAGGGATTTAGCAATGCTTCCAGCAGGCAGCGGGGCGCTCGCCGCTCTCTCGGTCCTGCATGCCCCAGCCCTTGACGCCAAAAACCTTCCAGCAAATTACTCAATGAATTCACCATAAACAAGCTCTTAAGAGTATTAATATTTTCTTTGTCAAATTTCCTTAACGCATGTACAGATTAGGGGAGTGAGTGTAAGTGTGGTTTGTTAGGGACGAGCGGTTGCTAACTACCAAATCCCTTCGTAAGCGTCAGTATTCACTGCTTACCTCTCTGTGCACGGAGTTCCACCGTCCACCGATCTGCACATTGCAGATTACGCCTTTACGCCACGTGTTTTTATTGTTGTTTATAAGTCCAGCCCCAAGGCATACAAGGGACTTATGTAAGTCTGAGGGATTTATTTGGTCATACACGTACAAGAACCCAATTAGAAAGGTCAGCATTTCAACCATGTCATTTGGACATCTGTGCTCAGGGAAGGTCAAATCAGTAACAAACGCTTAAGCTATTGGCTGTACTGAACAGAATATGAATTCAATAATATTTAAAACTATTTTGTCCTGTCAGAAAAAAATGCTAAAATTGAGAAATGATTTTTTTTATTTCATATATATTTTTTATACAATAAGCCCAGCAAATTCTCATTCTTGTTTCCATACAAGCAACCCTAAAATTTTAAACAGCGAATAATGTTAATCTTTTTAACATGAATCTTTTTATTAGTTTGTTTGAAAAAATGCTGTTTCTTTTTCATTCTGTTGTTTCTATTTCAAGAGTTATTTATAGGAATTTAATCATGAATCAACACAGTTTCTATGAAAATAAATCCTTTTTACATATTAATAATATAGACTGCAAAATGTTTCTTGAAGATAGGATCCTAACTATATTTCCATATGCCAGTCAATAGGGAATATGGGCCTTTGTTAAGTCATATTTGTTATCATAAGAAGTCAATATCTTTCCATGACATCGGAACATATGATATACAGCATAAATCCCAACAGAGGCTTGTCTATCCTCCTCACAAAGTTCCGCATTTGGTGAACAATGCTGGCAATATTGAGAAAACAGACTAACTGGGGGTGGGGGGGCCATAATGAAGATACACAGACACTGAAAGTAACGATCCTTACAGCACATGGTGAGGTGACAAGACAAAAACATTGCTCACTTTTAGCCCTGAAATGAATCTGCGGTTTTTAATTATCTTGAGGTTGCACAGATAGTGAGAGTGAAAAGAAAAAATAATTGTCAAACAATGACGTTGGTGAGGTGTGGGAAAAGGCAGTGTGTGGACCTGACCCAATCTAGGCCCAGTTTGGGTGGGCATTATAGCCCTGTTTTCTCCACAATACGTTATGCATATGTTGGCTAGTGCCGATTGTTGCGGGTTGAAGCAGTCGATATAATCAATGTCTACCAACAATCTGGGTGTTAGGGAAGCCACAAAATTGATCATTTTCGCCCTGTGTGAATACGAAAAATTCATTTGAATGTTGGTGTGTATCTGAAATCTTGGTTACTATCTGTTGTGGGGAGTTGGAGAGGGATTAGCGGGGTTTGCGAACCCCGAAACGCGGAGACACACGGCTTAAGTAATTACTTTGCCCAGGCTAATGACACTGTCGTCACGATCAAATTTCTGCAATTGGCAAATCAAAAATAGTGTCAACAAAATGAACAATTGTATTTGTGGGAATTGGGGGATGTGGGATCGCTCATAATTAGAAAGATGGTTCCTCCTTTGAAGCAGTTTACAGTTTGTGTTTACAGTTGGTAAGATGACACGCCTTTTTGTTGAGCTATGGAAACACTGACACATCAAGCTACATCTTGCTGGAACTAAGTTAGCTGGATATACACAGCTGACAGGATACACAGCTTCTCACAGCTGACAGGATATACAGGGTCTCACAACTGACAGGATATACAGCTTCTCACAGCTGACAGGATACACAGCTTCTCACAGCTGACAGGATACACAGCTTCTCACAGCTGACAGGCTATACACCTTCTCACAGCTGACAGGATATACAGCTTCTCAAAGCTGACAGGATATACAGCTTCTCACAGCTGACAGGATATACAGCTTCTCACAACTGACAGGATATACACCTTCTCACAGCTGTCGGGATATAGAGCTTCTGACAGCTGACAGGATATACAGGGTCTAACAACTGACAGGATATACACCTTCTTACAGCTGACGGGATACACAGCTTCTCACAACTGACAGGATATACAGCTTCTCACAGATGACAGGATATACAGCTTCGAACAGCTGACAGGATATACAGCTTCTCACAGCTGACAGGATACACAGCTTCTCACAGCTGACAGGATATACAGCTTCTCACAGCTGACAGGATATACAGCTTCTCACAACTAACGGGATATACACCTTCTCACAGATGACAGGATACACAGCTTCTCTCAGCTGACAGGGTATACAGCTTCTCACAAATGACAGGATATACAGCTTCTCACAGCTGACAGGATATGCAGGGTCTTACTACTGACAGGATATACAGCTTCTCACAGCTGACGGGATATACAGCTTCTCACAGCTGACAGGATATACAGCTGACAGGGTATACAGCTTCTCACAGATGACAGGATATACACCTTCTCACAGCTGACGGGATATAGAGCTTCTGACAGCTGACAGGATATACAGGGTCTAACAACTGACAGGATATACAGCTTCTCACAACTGACAGGATATACAGCTTCTTACAGCTGACAGGGTATACAGCTGACAGGATACACAGCTTCTCACAGCTGACAGGATAGACACAGCAACACAACAAATAAAGAACTCCACAGCAAACTGTGTGTATTCACACACCTATCACACTAATTGTGCAAGAATGTAAGAGACAGCCTTATTAACAGAACTTTCGCTGATGAGAAATATTGACTGAAAACTATCATAGTGCATTGACCCAGGGCTCGATGACATCACTGACACAGGGATACAGATTGTACACTAAAACCTATGATGATGAGTCTTTGAACACTGCTTTTGTCATCACATTCATCATCAATCAGGCCTACTGCTGGTTTCAGACAAATGTCCAGAAATACCCACCACTGGTACTATTGCAGTGACTAAGGAAAATCCCTTATTTTTGACTTGGTCTTTATTTGGCGAAAGGTTTATGAGACCAATTTTCATTTTTGTAGCAATATTTGAGCGTGAAAATAAAAATGTGTGAGACTGATTGTATCAATACATCAATAAAAAAAATATATCTTCACAATCAGCATTAAACTATAATGTCCTTTTAATCATACACAATTCATATAAATCTCCAAAATATAGTTTACACTCTGCAATTGCCTTGATTTCAATCTCACATAAAACAGTTTGACTTTCCTGGCTGCTTATGAGTGAAGTCAACTCTTCCTCAATGTAAAAAAACAGGACAACATACTTACAGATATATAAATAAAAGTACAAAATAAAGTTTGTTCCATAGTTGAATACACTGACATATTGATGCCTGATAACCCTGTCCTTAGTCAGATCTCAGTACAGCCAGAAGACAACTTCTTCAGTGCAAAATGACATTGGAGCAGGATTTAATTTAAAGTAATTATCAAAACTTACAGTACATTACATACACCATTTCATTAATTCACATGGGGGTCCCATTGACTACAGTTTTGTAAATCAAGGTCCATGGGATGCCAAAAAATTAATTTCAGGGGTCCTTTAAAGTCATGATATGGTGTATCCCCGTATGTAATCTAGGTTTTGATAATTACTTCAATTACAGGACCTATATATCTTTTGTAAACAAATTGGTACAATGAATATTATTGTGTGTACCTCTGGGTGCTACATAGTCTTTCATTCTGCATCCACTTAAATGTGTGGGTAAATGGAGGAAAACTCATGCTATTTGAAAGCCAGTAGTTAAACTATGTTCTGATGGCCATTGCTTCAGCAATTCACAATGCATTTCTAGTAATTCTGGTATTCTGGTTTAGAAACAATAATATGCTTACAGTGATAGCATTATCAATACAAAAAATCAGATCCCGGTTTAAATTGAACAAATGTGACTTTATCCTGACATTGATTCATCGGAAATGTAGAAATATCTAGAGTCATACACTATAGCCAATTAGGTTCCACTGTAGCTATATTACAAGTGTCAAATTGTACCCGCCTATTTAGGCCTTCTTTTTTTCCAATTTCTCGGTCCACAGATTGTTTTGTTGTTAAAAACAATTAAAAGAATAGAATGCTCATGCTTTTCAGTTACTTCCCATAGTTCATCCCACACTTTTGTTCACTGACGAGGTGGGCAAATTTCCATTTTCATACTTCTAACAGTTTGCACCTTTTGTGAAATTTTGAGTGTGGATCTGAAACCATTTTATTAAAATAATCTTCCTAACCTGTAAATATAATGTTATTATCATAATGAGGAAATTATTCTCTGATATCAGATAACATTAGCTGCTTTGTCACATGTGAGCAAGAGTCATAAAAACACGACAGATCCTTCTGACATGGTGCAATACTTTGTGAAGAAATACAGAAAGGACAAAATGGAGGAAGGTACCACTTTACCATAAAGAGGACTTGTGTATTTTCATAATCGATACATAACGATGAATACAGAGCCATGCACAGAAAGGAAATGTTCATACATAGGCACACAAAGTGGACAGAATATTGAATTGTGATATAAGCTGACACTGACAACGCATTGAAATTTAGAAATTACCACTAAAATTGTGCTGACATTTTTATGGTTTTATCACCATTTCTTTGACATTTTGCACTTTTTGTTTCAAACCACCAAACAAAATGTCAAAGTACGATAGAGATTACATTGCCTCTCATATGCATGACAATCACCTCACATCATCATAATTAATGTTGGCCCAAATACCTAATGATTTTAGAAGGTATGGATTTCAGACAAATATGCTTTGCCGCCACCAATAATCATGCAATTTTGTGATATGAAGACTGCCATAGAGATTTGCAAATGCCATTTCAAAAAGAAATATTTTCACAAGATACATTTCTATAGCTCTCAAATTTTGCCATTCACAAATCCTGTCACACAGATGATTAAGTCTCAGTATGGGAAAAAGTGCAAGTTTGAAATAAATCTGCCTGAAGAAAGATTCCCATGGCCTGTAATATGCTTGATTAGTAGGGCTCATCTTCATACAAGCAAATCTGAAGGTTTTTTCTCTTCAATTACGCTACAATGTCCAGGGCGACGGTCAACATGGCCTCCGGTCACAGTTTGAGGAAGTGGCGAAAATGAATTATATGCCTAATCTCGATCAAATAGTGAGGGCTATTTGTTACATCGTGGAAGAGAAACATTTCTAATCAAGTGCTATTATATATAGATTTCTGTTTTGAACAAAGTAATAGAGAAACGCTGTGATTAGATGCGATACGTCTTGTCCCCACAAGGTATGCTGGTCGTCGTCTCCCTCCGCAACGACAAACCCATCTTCACTTCGTCTCAAAATACGTCAAATTAAGAGATTCTCTACAAAGAAGAAAATCTCTATTGATTCGATGGGCATGTTCAAAGAGGGCCCAATTTTGTTGGGATTTTGGATCTTATGTGCATCCCAGCTTACAAAATGAAACATTGAAGTAGACGGGGGAAAAACATGGTGGGAATGAAACAGAATCCCAATAACATAATTGTATCAATATTTGCACATGGTTTTATCAGCTGCTCACAAAAATCCAACCCACTAGCCATGGTAATCTTACGTTGGCTTATGACAATCATTCAACAATTTCTCGCTCTTTCTGCGGAATTGGAAATTTGTAATAGTAACATGTTAATAATGAGACATTTGGTGGACACAAAAGCATGTTTAGTCAGAGTAATGACAGTCAGTGGCGCCATGGCCCCCATCAGCTGTAGCCATACCACCCTCATCTCATGACAACCCTCCTGCAGATCACTGACAACTGGAGTGGAGAAATTTCTTACCAATACTGTTTATATGAAATCAAACTTATGTGCTTGAAATTTAAAAATCACATGAACAATGTGCAATTCAATGAATTAGTAAAGAAATGGTTTTCACTGTACATCTAAAAGCTACTTGAAAAAACATATTCATTTATTTCACTGCTTTTGTTTTGCATATATTAAATACGTCTTTGGTGGTGGGGGAAGGCTTATTTAAAAAATTAATTTTTAAAGTCTGCAAACCAAGGTCAGAATTTTCAATTTTGTCTTAAAACCAATCTAAAAAAAAGCGTTGGTGTCTGTTTATCTTCCTGATAACCATAAAAGTGTTTTTATGCCAAAATCAAGATTGTCTGGCAGAGTTTCTAGAAGGTGGGATATAGGTATTTGGCTTTCATGCTTTGTGTTTTTAATTTTATAGCTCACGGAAAAAGAATCATACTAATAACTGATCCAGAATGGGCAGAAATTCCAGTGTATTACAGCGACACACAGACATCTTGTTATTATGTTTATGTTTATCCAGCAAGGTTACATAGGCCATCTGCCCATGTCACAGCAGTTGTAGAGCAGCCATTATTGGAATTAAAATTTACATCAGCAGTTTTGTCCTTAATTGCATAGCAATTAATATACATAGCCAAATTTCTTATGATATTACATTTATCACTTGACATCAAGACATTGAATTCATGTAATGTGGGAAATACATAGTAGTTTCTTGAAATGTATTGTTCACGCAATTCGGCATACATGGTGAATACAAACAAGAAATGATACTCATCCTCAACGAAACCTGTTTTACAAACATTGCAAAACCTTTCATTTCGTGAACATTTGCATATCTGTCAGTTTCAATTTTTAGTTGGTGAGAACTACATCTTAACTTTGCTAAGGCTACACGAAACTTATGGATAGAATCTTAGATACCGTATTCGAAGTAATGATACACCACAGATATATTTTTCCAGAATTTAATTGCCCGTAATTAAGGGTGCATATACAACACGAGTGCGTATAATACACAAATAAATAAGTCTTGTTTACACTGATCAATTGGAAGGGTGCTAATTGGGATTGTTCACTAGCCAAATATATTAGCAAATATCGCCGTGGGTGCTTATTAGAGCGGGGTACTTATTACGTCGAATATGGTAATATTTGTTCCAGGTATATGATTGGGTAAAAGCAAGGTTTCTCAAATCAAAACAAGAATTCCTGTGTGTAGAAAGGAGGGCTCGGCCAATACTCCACAACACTGTTCGGAGCCGCTATCTGTTCGCCACTAACCCTAACAAGATCCAAGAGGCATGCGTAAATATGTGTTCCTTTATTAAGTACTTTTTCTTGAGATACATCTAGTTTTTATGACACTATTGGATGGCGAACATATTCTATAATCAATATTTTCCACTGAACATTACCAGTCTGTTGACTCTACGGACATTGTCCAAACATTAATAATGATAGTGCTAAGCCATGCTTGTTAGGGAGCGAATATAACTACAAGTACCAATTTACCTATCCAGTATACCACAAGATTGAAATGTAATTCAGAAATTCAGAAATTAGGATTTATGTTTTTCCCTAAATGTAGCTGTTTGCTTCTGAATACAGTAACATGTCTATATTTAATTTTGTTCTTAGAACATTTTGTTCTTAGAACACTTTGTTCTATTTTCAGTCTATGCACTGGCTAGTGACTACATACAATGCATATGATCGATTAGAATTAAAACAGTTAAGTTAATTTGTGTTTGATTTTTGAAGTTTTCATTTTAAAAATGTTCTTGTCCATCAATGATTGGGCAGTTGGAATAAAACAAATGAAGCTAGATTCATTTTATTTAAAAAGGTAAGTTTGGGCTTTGGTTGGTCACATCCCCAAACCAAAACATTTAAAAAACGATTTGCTAAAAGAAAAAAAAAAAAACTATGATTGTGAGACAAAAACATATTTAGCAGCGATTTTCCAGTTTATGTCAACCCTGTTACCGCATTTGTGCAAACAAAAATAGCAATGTCACTACTGGCCATAAAGTTTGAAGGACAAACAAAGAAAACATACTACTATCCACACAACACATACTACCCAACAGACAACACATACTACCATCCACACAACACCTATTAACCTGGTGAATATACCCTTTCAAGCCAACACTGAACAATTTCTCAGTGATAGATGTTCAACTGATTGAGAAATAATTTTTTCAGCACAGCCTATCAAACTTCTTTTTTGTTTTTCATAATATACCCTCATTACATAATCATGACAGATACCGTGAAGGTGACAAGGCACAGCTTTGTGAGGAGTTATGCATAGAAGCTTAGATGATCATCTCCATAAAGTTCTATCTTGAAAAGCCTTGAACTAATACTTGTATAAGAGGATTCACAGCCACACAATAGCTAAACTTGTTTTATTTCCTTAAAATAGTGCAGGAATTAAAAATAAATAGACAATTAAAATCTTATCTTAAAGAACTTAATCCAAACAATAATGAAACAGGTCTTGGTATCTATTGAGTTGGTGAAACAAGTTTTGTAACTCCTAAATAATGACTTCCCATCAACAAGGAAATTTCACACAGCTGTTATTCCAATGTCTTTGATTTTATTTGATTTTTGTCAAATTCATTAAATACAACTAAACTCTCCTATTATACTGTAAAGCCTCCCAACAAAGTTATCAGAGATAACATTCTCATACTTTCTAAGCTGTAACAAAAAAGATATTTGTAAGCTACATTAAAATCTGTTTCCACATTAATACAAAGAATAAAATACATAAAATACATATTACACAGCTGTTGGCTCTATAACATAGTGACACATCCTTCACAGTTTCTCACTGGACGTACATCTCAAGCCTTGAATAGACGCACCTGTCTGAAACCGCAGGTCCATGGGAGATAACTCTGTAACTACTTCTATACCACCTTGACTTAGTTACTGTTCCATACACACCACCGCTAGATACCTCCATAGAATAATGAGTTTCTAATCAAATTCATAAAAAACAGAGCCAAATGAATCCTTTGGCTTTGTTACTCCTCAACTTGAGTTGACAAATTGTGTTTGGAAAAACTCTTGAAAGGTCATAAACTCTCTAGGCTTTGTTGAAGTGGAAGGTGTTGAAATTTTATGGGTGCTTCACAAGATTTCACTAACATATTTACTTGAGGTGCAGGATAAGATATCAAGGCTTATTAGTTTATTTTCACCTGTACACCTGTAAAGGTGATGCAGCACAAGTAATGCTAGGAGCCAGTATATTAATTATGGTTGCACTTTCAGTAAAGAATGAGATATTGCATTATGGAGATTAGAAAAGAGGGTGAGTGAGTTCAAACTTAAAATTACTTGGGCAGTATTTCAGCTTATAGTGAACGAGATGAACAAAGACAGTGACCAGCTGTAGAATCTTTTTTAAGGAGGTGCAGTGATAATCACAGGGATTAAGGGCCACGCTGAGATGACAATGGTAAAAAAACTTCAATATTTTAGAAATGGAAGCTACTATCACACTGATACCTTCAGTTTAAATTACTGACAACTCCATGTGAATCACTGCCAGATCAAGGGTTTTACGTGACGCAAAAATGTGCATCCAGTACAGGTATGTCCTGAGGGACACACAATAACATTGATTGCATCAAATTCTTGACAAGAATTATAAAGTTCTTGCAAATAAAGTAATTATTAAATCTTACAGTACCGTACACTAACGCATTTCATTACTTTACAGAACCCTTATATTTTCAGGAAAGACCCTTGCAATTGGGGGTCCCAGTCCATCAGGGGGAAAAGAGTTGTGAAAACAGTTATATCCCAATAAACTATTGTCACTCTACCTGTAATGACAACAAAGAAATATCAGTTCTGAAGGTACCAAACACAAATATGTCGCAAAGTCTGGACACCTGTGTCAGAGAAACCCACAATCTGGACATTGCTGTTGTGAATGGGTTCTTAGTCAAAGGGAGATAACTCTGTCCCATGATTTGTAAACCTGTAAAGCTTTGTTTATGGAGATAATGTAACTAGTTACGGGTTAACAGGGTCAATTTTTCCATATGCTGTTACAAGTTATAAAAAACATAGATATCACTCAACCTCTGAGCCTGACCATTTAATTGATGAAAAGAAACATACAAGAACACAAAAGAAAACATATTCTGTATCATAGACCTGAGAGAATAAGTAAAGAAATTAAAATGATTTGGCACATCTAGATTTCTACCCGTGAGGATCTGGGTTAGAATAGATCTTCAGCAACCCATGCTTGCCGTAACAGGTGACTAACGGGATTGAGTGGTTAGACTCGCTGACTTGGTTGATGCATATCATTATATCCCAATTGTGTGGATCGATGCTCATGATGTCAATCAATGGATTATTTACAGACCGTCATCATGTGTAATATTGCTGAGTACGGCATAAAACAATAAACAAACAAACTTTGACAATCATCTAACCCTTAATATTTGCTGTGTGTCAAAATAATAAACCAAAAGGTTATATTCATCTTGAAATGTAATTAGCTTATTACCTTCAAACAATAAATCAAAAGTAGCAATAAGTTAATTTAACAAAAAAATGTTTTGTAATGCATGTATTTTGACACCACCATATTAAAAATAGTTATAAGGAAAATATTACCCATAGGGATAGAATGATTGTGTGTTAAAAACTTTCTAATACTTGAACATGTTTATTTTAGGGATACTCAATGTTGATTGGTCAACCCAAGCCATAATATACTACTCAAAAAAAAGTTAAGGATCACCTGATTTTTTCATATTACAATAGTTAATCTCTCATGCCATGACAGATTAACATTACCAATATGAAAGAATCTTGTGATCCTTAACTTCTTTTGAATGGTATATATCAAAGTGCTTCTTTGTTGAGAAAAATATGGTATGATGTAACCCATTATTAATGATGTAACCCATTATTAATGACGTCCCAAACTGATCACATGACTTCATCTGATCAGTAGGCTGCCTGCAGTGATGTTATTGGTAGGGTTGACATTTAATATGTTTTTCTTCATTTAGTCTCTTAAAACGTCACAGAGTAATATACAGATTAACCTACCCAAAACTTAAATTACTGATTATCTGTCCCTCATGAATGAATGCTTTTAAGACCTTCAGGATTAACACTACTCATTCACTCGGGACAGGTAATCCATAATTCCTTGTGACCCGTTGGTTTTTCTCTAAATGGACACTCGGCCACTCGGGGCAGCAATCTGACGCATGCTAAATATATGCTGTGGGACACTTGAACAATGTTATTTGGGGTAGTTTGTTATTACTCAATACAAACTAAATCAGGTCCTTCCACTTGAGGTAAGGAAAGTGTTCTACTTTGCCAAAACAGTTGATTACTAGCTGAGGGCAAAGACTAAGTTTGTTCACAGTATTTGTGCAACAATATTGTCAGGGCGAATGTGTGAGTACACTGGTTCTCAATATTTACTATTTAAAACGAAACACTGTTACTATTTACCAACATTAAATATACACATAAATGTAAATAAATGACAATTTCACTTGACATAACAGAAGAAAATGAAACCTGATACTAAATTTGTCACGAGAGCAAGAACTGTGTATGTACATCTATGGACATAAATGGATAGAGCAATAATGTATGTACTTGGTCTTTTTGAAACTAAAACCAATTTAGAATGCATAGCAAACTTTGTCCACCATTTAAGTAGCGTAAAGTGTGAATGTTTGGGTAATCCAACCAAAACATATGATATCAAACAAGGTCTCACTGCATAACACACATACAGGTTTAGTAACTCACCACATGGGTAATAAATGTTTTAATGCCACATTGAGCAATAATTAATTGTGTTTGAAACTGCAAAAGAAATCCAGTTACAAATAGATAGCTTGAAAGATGGTGACTCACTTGGCTAGCTGTATCTCACTCATTCCTTCACCAGCACTACCCGAGAAACCACAATCTGTGTAATATCATTTCAGACAAACAGATATTTTCTCCGACTCAACAAACTGCATTTGAGGGCATTCTCCAAAGTAAGCCGTTCTTTAAAATACCCCATAAATACAAAATGAAGATAACTAATATTCATGTCGCTATAACCAAAAGTTCTATTTTGTAACTTGTATGAATGCAATTGAACTCCTAAACAAAAAATTAATGTCATTTGAGAACAACATATGTTGTGGAAGCAATTCTGTCCTACAAGTGTGGGAAGAAGTCCTGTAGTCTACAGGGGGCGGGGCACCCTACAAGTGTGGGAAGAAGTCCAGTAGTCTACAGGGGGTGCAAAGCAAGAGAAGGACAACAGTTGGAACACTCACAGTATATTGAGTTGCATCTGCCTGCGGATGAGGGCGTTCTTCTTGTTAACCAGGAGAAACCAGTCCTGCATTAACCTCTCTTCCAGGGACTTGTTCTTCCCTGGAATACAACAAAAAAACAAATTTATCCAGTACCATACAACGCATAGTCTCAGATAATGTACCTAGCATTATACAACACACCTTGAATAATAACACACATCTCATAGCATCCAACACATTAAACATCAAACATATACATCTTATAAAATGAAACCCATCTAATGTCATAAATCATATATGATGTGTACATATTTGTTTAGAATAAGAGTGCAGCAAAAATGGAAATGCAGGAATATGCAGCTAGTAAAGTGCAGTACTCTCTAGCCTGCTGTCCCAACTCGGCCTACACTCATTCACTCCTCACACACAATCTCTGCTCCGTGTTGGTATGACTGGTATGACTCCAGGGTGGACTATCTCACCTTTCTCCATGACTTTGCGGAGTGACTTCTCCAGCTGGGCGGCCTGCTTGTCTATCTGGCGTTGTTCCCCCTCCAGTGCCTCCATCTCCGCCTTCACGTACTGGTTGGCGCTGCGCAGGTCCTGAAAAAATACCACGGTGGCCTCAACCTCTAACCTGAGTACACACATAACACAATGTTATATACAATTGTTTTCTTTATGCAAATCAGAGAATATGTTTATCTCTAAGACAGTTAACCATCAATTATTTGTATAAAAACACTCTGCCAATTGTCCAACAATGATACAAGGAAAAATTTTGCAAAATTTACGTGTTCTCAACAAAAGTTTGGTAACTCTTAGATAAAAATGTATATTATGCAATGTACAAGGGGTCAGTTGGCTTTTATACAAATAAATCTGTCTGTCTGTCTGTACTCATAAGTAGCTGACAATGTTTGACTCTTGGGTGCTAGTTCTAACACTTTTATCGATCATCTATGTAAATAACCCTCTCACGTGATCTCAATTTCTGATCTGAATCAGCAATATTTCTTGTCATGCATAAACAGAAATGATGTAAGTATTGTTTAGGTGTATCAGTTTTGGTGTATTATGATATGACCAGTATCTCACACCTTGTGGCCGGACATCTATATTGTTTACTCAGTTTTGGGGTATTATGATATGACCAGTATCTCACACCTTGTGTCCGGACATCTACATTGTTTACTCAGTTTTGGAGTATTATGATATGACCAGTATCTCACACCTTGTGTCCGGACATCTATATTGTTTACTCAGTTTTGGAGTATTATGATATGACCAGTATCTCACACCTTGTGTCCGGACATCTATATTGTTTACACAGTTTTGGAGTATTATGATATGACCAGTATCTCACACCTTGTGTCCGGACATCTATATTGTTTACTCAGTTTTGGTGTATTATGATATGACCAGTATCTCACACCTTGTGTCCGGACATCTATATTGTTTACTTGCCCACATGCTTGTCCCCCTCAAAGAAGACCCGTCTCAACAGACATACAGCACATTGGGCATGCAATAAATAAGGGAGATAACTATTGATAACTAAGAGTCAAAGAATATCTTCTCTTGCCCAGTTATGAAAATCAAAATATTCAAATGTGATGGTAATTTGAGACGATTGTTGACACGAAAAACGAGAGAAACACACACATATATCATATTCAACACAAAATTAATATCATGTGAGAATCAGATTTACTAAAATTCTATTAATGTACCATTTGTGGTTCTGTAAGTTGTTGAAAATTAGAACAAAAGGCTAGACGTCCTTTAAAATATTGAGAGATTGAGAGGGTCACTACACTGAACTAATGCTGAAAACGTGTAGGACCTCCTTAAATTTAAAGACGGGTATGGACATTGTATGTATGCGAGTGGAGCCATACCTCATCTGGTGTAAGATGCAAGTTGAGTTCCGATCCGTCTGAGTCACCCTCCTCTCCATCGCTTCCCAGGTTAGCATCGTACCCCACTCCTGCCACCAAACACACTGGTCAGTATATACAGAGAGTGTTGAAACAGAGACACGGACAAGGTTTTACACCATCACCAAAGCCAACCTTATATCTCCAGAGTAATATTAAGTGTCAGCATATTGGGCTAACAAAAATGATAGTCTTGGTTCTCAGGCACATCCATCATCATAAAGTCTGCCGTACGTTTAGTGCTATTTCCATTTAAAAAAAATAAATCCTTAAACATTCCGTTTCTCAAACACACGACCCCAGCAGTGAAAGGCTACAATACTTAAAATCAATGCAATGAATATAGCATGCAGTTACTTCCCTTTACATGCACACTGCTTTACTGCGTATCTCATGTTATGGTCATGGCGGCAATACGAGTTTGTGTGCTGTTCACACATTTTCTCCCCTATCTATGGGTAATTCAGTTTTAAGAATATCAAATGTCATGGCCAATATCACAACTGAAAAGAAACTTCACAAACAGTGACAGTGACCAAAGACTTTGTATCTCTAACGATTAATGTTCGGTTCAAGGAGAGTTAGTGGTGAGTTGACGTGATTTGCTGATCAGGTTATACACAATTTTGCTGAAACTAGCGTAAACAAAATTGAATGAAATCTTGGATAAAAGTTATATAATGGATTACAAACGTAAGTCCAGACACACAATGAACACTATTATAGCCAGATATTGTAATAACAGGACTAACTTGGATACTTCAGTACAGATTTGGTTACATACTAGTTTGCACTATATTTTCAAAAGCCATTGCCTGAGAACCAATTCTTAGATTTTTAAGTCTGGTGATTTTCCTTATAAAATATGTTTATAACCATTAACATCATCAGAAGATGGGGTACACAGTCACATAGTCAGATTTCAAATTTCAGAACTTCTTATCAGAAAAAAGGATATCAGGATATCTGCATTGACATAGACCACACGCTACAAAAGTAAATGCAGTAACATGCAGTATATGGGTTAGGCCATGATTATTACTGCAGATTTGAAGGATCTTTTTCCATAAATCGTTACAGCTTGTGCTGATGAGATAATCATTTTGTCTCTGGATCGTAGCGAAAGCATTGGTAGGTAAGGGGGGAGAGATAGGTTGGAGCTTCATTGGTATACAGCATCAGTAGGCAGGGGAGAGTAGCTTGAAGTTGATCCATGATGAAATGGGCAAGAAACGGAGTCGTTTTAGAACTGGAGTGATGTGGTCAAACTTTCTGGGTTTTGGTAATTATTCTCCCATCGTAATCTCAAGAGCCTATTCCACATAATTCATATTCATAAATGAATAATTCAGACACATTAACTCATTAAGTATGTACTCATATCATGAGAAATGCCTAACATTGTTATGACAGCATACATTGTGGAAATCTTCAATGCCTTTCTACTAGGTTCGCCTGATTATGTTTCTGGGTTTATCAGCACCATACCCTACTCATGCGTTCACAAAAGTGGTAAACATCTGAGACCTACATCACTTCAGGCTTTCCTTCCACATTGAGCTGACAAGTCGTGACGTAACTGGAATACTGTTCAAAGTGGTGCTAAACCCAACTCACTCGCTCACTCACTAAATAATTGGGTTTAGATGATGCCCAGGAACACACAGGAAGGAATTTTGTGACCAAATATATCTGATGGCTGTTTGAAGCCTACCCATCTTCACGTGGCAAATATACATAAGTAGAGAGAAATCTATACCTCAGAACTAGTTAATTGTAGTAGCGGTGAATACTATTACATGTGATGAAGGTACTTGGTAAACGTCAATCCACCAGAATACACCACTTCCCACAACAAAACACATGTAAACTAAAGTATTTACCTTGCTCTCCAGCAGAAACACGCTCCATTTCATTCTCACGATCAAAAGGGTTACTTCTCTGCAAAACATAGACAGGAAATCATGATAAAAAACATTTAAGTGAGCTAGGGCTATCAGTGACTATTTTCACTACCAGATATAGGGCTCTACATAATGTTTCAAACCACTGAGTATTACTTATGTTATCCTTCTCTTTTGGTATTGATAGTTTTCTTTGAGAATTCAATATATATATTACCCACCATGAGATAAAGGACCTTATGGGTGAAAAATTACATTTTGACTTTTCATTATATCTTAAAACTACAACATCTTCCGAACACAAAAATACAATTCACAAGCTTCAATTCATATTTATCCCAGACATACATGGCATCACACATGGCGATCTTCACTTAAGTAAGTTGACGCCAAACGTCTTTATGACATCATAGCACAATTGTATCCTAGCCATAAGGTCCCTTCTTTCCTGGTGGGTTACATATTTTGACTCTTCTGGGTCCAGTCTGTTGGGTCTTGTATAATCCTACTTCTAATTAGCATATGTGACCCACCGGGAGGAAAGGTACCTTATAGGGGCTAGGATACAGTTGTGCTGTGATGTCATAAAGAAAGACGGTCGACGTCAACTTACTTCAATAAAAATCACAGTGTGTGCGGATTGGACAAAAATGGTGATTTTTCACCCATAAAGTCCCATTTTTTATGGTAGGTCACGTATGTTCACGTGGTGCATGAGTTACATGTCACAAGATGCTGCACATATGTGCATTACTCACTGCAGAGTTCATGTATACATGACGCCTGCATTCAGTTATTACGGAAAGATGTGCAAAGCTATACCTGTACCAACTTGAAAAAGCTACATTGTGCAATTATGCAAAGTCTTGTTACATATTGGGTCAAATTTCTTTACGCAAATATGCAGCTTATCTGGAGCTCTGCAGATACTTGGGCTGAGCTTTCACATGTATAGATCCCTAAAGCAACAAGATATCCCAGCCCTACAGGCAGGGAGGTCCAGATCAGGTCTTGACCTCCCTCTCCCGACCTGATTGTTACCTGTTCCACTTCAGGTGTCCGCCTTCTCTCCCCGGCATCAGCAGAGCCATTGGTGGACAGACCAACAGACAGGTTGGGTTTGGCCAGAGTGATCTTCTTCAGCTTGACATCAGAGGATTTGCTGTCCTCATCCCCTGAGGCCGAGTGGCGGCGCTCTGCAACGGACATCATCAGCATCACCTTGTCATATGGGTTTGGAGTGTGTTTCTTATTATGTATGTGTGAGTGTTTTTGTGTATGTGTGTTTGTTTTTTCATGCTGCACGAAGCATTATACCAGCTATAAGACTTACGAAGATTCATTGAAACCAGGCTATATGACGATTGTATGCTGGCCAGTCTGCACGAATGGTTGCCAATGCTTTTAATGTCCATGTGAGAACCATCTACAGATTACAGCAACGATACCAGGTCACCAACAGCATACAGTCGTCATAAAGCCTGTTTTCTCTGATTCTTCATAAGTCTTGGCATGGCGCTTGTATTGATACACGAATGTTGGATCCACGTATGTGTGGTGCCATTTATCAGAAAAGGCAAAGGAAACGCAAGTGGATTTTGATTTTCATTGAAAGCATTTGGGACTTTGTACCATGGCCGTTTAATCTACGTTTTGACGACCCATTATATTCATCATTGTGTCACTTGTTAACATCATTGTGGCCGTTAACATTAAATTTGGATACAGACTAATGTCACACGAGATACCTCCAAAACAACATTGATATTTCAATGGGAAACTTTCATGAAGTAACATTTCTTTTGCGGTTCAGTATATAAAAGTCAAATCTCACAGTAACATTACATCATCATGATATCATCAGCAGACTGTTTTCATTTTTGACATTATCATACTGAATGATTTTTAAAACTTTTTCACAAAACAGTATCAACATTATAAACTGATTTATTTATTTTTTAAATTCATGATAAATAAGTTCAAACTTTCAGACAAAACATGTACTAGACTAGGGGCTTGGACGTGGTTTAATTCACAAACTGCAGAGGCCATCATACCACATACATATAAGTGTCAGACAGGTGTCCTGTGACAGACTGCCACACTGACCGTCGGGTACGCAGTGAGAGGAGCATACATGGTGGGTGACTGAGTACAGAGGTGAGGTGGGCACAGTCAGCAAGTACATATCAACTACACATCACAGGACATCACTGTCCTCAATCAAGGAGAAGCATCAAGAAGAAAGCTTCACAACATATTATTGGTTAATCAATCAAGCTTGACAATTCATCAGTGTTTGAAATTAAGCATATCCTCGGTTCTACTGTGTTAGAAACTGATATTTTCAGTCAACTAGTCCTTATAATGATAACATATAGCCAAACCCTTAAAAGTGGCAAATTTCTACCAGTCCTTATGATACCTTAACTATTGGGCAGTTTGGCAAGTACGGTACTATGGACTAGTGCCAATTTCTATCGCTGTCCTAGAGGTCTCCTGTAGTATTTGAAACAAGGGATCCCTAAATGTTGTGACTTTGACACTAGGGTTATGACAAGGACCACGCTACTTTCATGCTTAATTTCAAACACTGATCAAGAACAGTTAAGGGAGGAACATGAAGATGACCCTCCCAGTTCATGCATCAGACTCAGGCAAATTTGGGAGGACTTCAGGCCATACCACATTGTGCAAAATGTCGACACAAAAATAAAAATAACCTGTGACTTCTTGTTACATTTTAGGACAACCTGAACTCAGTTAGTAGAAAGTGTCAAATGCTCTTCATCCAATAAACTATCATGATGCAGCTCCTTCAGCTAATGAACCAAAATAATGAATTATATATATAATTCTTAATATTACAATAAATTGGGTGATCAAAGTCTCTGGCTTGTTTTAGAAGATGGAAGAACATGAAGACATGGAACTTTTACGGGTGACTATTTCTATATTGTTTGTAATGTTTCGGTTTCAGAATATGCCAGAAACATTGCTGCCAACAATAAAGGAGTTGTTGTCCATGAAGGGGGGTGACATTGTTTGTTATGTTTCCGTTTGCCTGAGTCTGGTGCAGCAGTAGCCTACAGCAGAGAAGGACGTAGCTACCTACCAATGTAGTGCACTTGGGGGGCAAGGCGGTACGCCTTGATGGAAACTGCCATGCACACAAAAAGAAAGTTCAGCCACATGTCATAGAACAAAGAAGCAAAACAATTAGTGCAATAAATTGGAAATGACTAGTACAGTGATCAAAAGAATGGTTTAAAATAAAAAAAATAAAAGAACTTTAGAAAAAAGATAAAGACTCAATGTTCACTAGCTCACCCGGACAATTGTGTAAATAAATACTAAACATTGGTTACTTGTGGTATTGATCTGTATTTTATGAATATAGATAAACCATTTTCTGAATATCTTTCTTTAATGAAACATTAGACTCATACCAGCGTTCCTTAAGAAAGGGGGCATGGAAGGCCTAGTCATTTATGGTGCTGCTATTCACTGTGGAGAGTTGTTATTCTTAGTTATGCCAGGATCCGATGGTCAGGGGGTTTCAATCCTTGACTTTACCCTATCCAGATCCCAGGTTTGTCAGCACAATACCCTTCAGATGGTTTTCACTGACCGGGTAAACATTTATGGCTTTTTCCCAAGAGTAAGTAAACACACCATGATATAACTGAAATATTGTTCAAAGCGGTGATAAAGCTCACTAACTTACTCTTAACAAATATGGCCAGTCTTGTAGTTTACTGGTAACTGAATAGCAAGACAGCAATTAAAAAAGTAGCTCAATAAAAGTCAGTTAATAATAGGAAATACAGCTTGTACAAAGTCAGTAAAATTAAACCATTGCTTGTCCTATATCTGAACAGTTTTCAACTTTACAAGAGTGTTTGAGGGATGGTGTTTTTTGTATATTCAACATAAATTATTTAGACCTGTGTCAGGTGAACAACACAGGGTGAACAAGCTTGTAATCCTCAGCAGTAGTGAACAACGTTACAAGTAACAGAAATAATAAAACACAGGATTCCTTTGTTAATATTTCTTTCAGTAGCTGACTGTGCACTAAGAATGGTGACAACACTGAACAGAGATTCATGCTGTACTATATATACAGATAACAACATCAACACCAACAACATCAGCATTTATAAGCACATACAAATATATATAACATAACTCAAAAGAAGTTAAAGAACACCTGATTTTTTCATATGACTGTAGTTAGTCTGCCATGGTCATGACAAATAAAAATAAGTCATATGAAAAATTCAGGTGTTCTTCAGGTTACTTCTTTTTGGAAGCTGATATATACAGCGAAACCCTGATCGTCCACAGAGTACCATTACCAAAGAAATCATCCATTATCTGATAAATTATCTGATTAACAATTCATGAGTAGTGTTCCTTTGAATGCATATAATACACACTGTCAACAGTATTTGTTTGGAGGCCAAGTTTATTTCATTTGTTGTTCTTGTTTTTCCGCTATCAGCAACATTCCAGCTAAATGACGGCAGCCTGTAAATAATTGATACTGGAAAAGGCACACAAGTGATTGATATCATGAGTAACAACCCATGTTGATGAGGATGATAGCATGTATAAACCATGTCAGAGAGCCTGACCCCGATCCATTAAGTGGCCTTGTACGACCCGTGTATGGACCACTTTTAACTCGATATCCCCAGGGGTCTGACTATCAGGGAATGGAAAAATCAAGATTTCTCTGTACACCTAACAACTGCAGCACAATGGTTCATAGCTTGCCTGAATTAAAAAGGCAAGCATATACACTATAACATGTTAACCGAGGCAAGGCAACAGCATGGTCACATGGACATGATCGGAGCCCCACATGGGGTCCCACACTGCAAGCTAGGCTCACCTGGTTCAGTTGTGGAGGTCTTCAGTACTTTTGTGGAGCTCTCTGGTTCACCTGACTTAGAATCTGTGCTACTCTGGCGGTCGAAGGACGGCTCAGGACTCCCAATACCAGCTCTGGCCTCTGCAATCAACTTCCTTGCCCGTTCTCGTAAGCGCTTCTGTCGATCCTCATCCTGCAGATGATGATGATGATCATCATTGGATGCTACTCTTGTTTCACATGCAAGTTAGATTTGATCCTTAAGAAACACAGTTACATTCATTGACTCCATAAAACATACATAGATGCTTAAATATGCAAGTGACAAGGCACATATTTGAAACACTAATAAAATCATGCCAAACATATTTGTTCTTTACGTACAGACAGTATATACATACTATCATATGAATCAATGACATATAGGCATACTGATGGTAGCAAATATATACCAGCATAAATGTTATTTTCGTAGCTATAAAGAATTGATACGAGAAATTTATATATGAAGAGGGGAAAATATATTGTGATGCTGGCAAAGGAAATGTGCAATGTGACGACTGTAAGTTTAGCCACCATACCGGTACTTGATGATCAATTTGAAAGGCTACAAGGCTTTGATGGATGCTCATCTACAGCCTAGAGAATCTGTAACCTACTGAAATTGAAGATACACTGGTACACCTGGTATCAATACCATAGCAAGTTCTTGTGGCGGAATATAAGTATTTTACATACGACCCATCATTCCCCACACCCTATTCGTCATCCTAATCATGATCTTGTCCAACATTGAAGTAGATCAACTCATGCCCCACCCTCCCCCTAGCCCAACTCAAGCCACATCCTCGCCTCTAGCCCAAGTCATGCCCCACCCTCCCCCTAGCCCAAGTCATGCCCCACCCTCCCCCTAGCCCAACTCATGCCCCACCCTCCCCCTAGCCCAAGTCATGCCCCACCCTCCCCCTAGCCCAACTCATACCCCACCCTCCCCCAAGCTCAAGTCATGCCCCCCTCCCCCTAGCCTAACTCATACCCCACCCTCCCCTTAGCCCAAGTCATGCCCCACCCTCTCCCTAGCCCAAGTCATGCCCCACCCTCCCCCTAGCCCAAGTCATGCCCCACCCTCCCCCTAGCCCAACTCATGCCCCTCCTCCCCCTAGCCCAACTCATACCCCACCCTCCCCCAAGCTCAAGTCATGCTCCACCCTCCCCCTAGCCCAACTCATGTTCCACCCTCCCCCTAGCTCAACTCATGCCCCACCCTCTCCCTAGCCCAAGTCATGCCCCACCCTCCCCCTAGCCCAAGTCATGCCCCATCCTCCCCCTAGCCCAACTCATGCCCCACCCTCCCCCAAGCTCAAGTCATGCCCCCCCACTCCCCCTAGCCCATGTCATGCCCCACCCTCCCCCAAGCTCAAGTCATGCCCCCCCCCCCCTCCCCCTAGCCCATGTCATGCCCTAACCTCCCCCTAGCCCAAGTCATGCCCCACCCTCCCCCTAGCCCACGTCATGCCCCCCCACTCCCCCTAGCCCATGTCATGCCCTAACCTCCCCCTAGCCCAAGTCATGCCCCACCCTCCCCCTAGCCCACGTCATGCCCCCCCACTCCCCCTAGCCCATGTCATGCCCCAACCTCCCCCTAGCCCAAGTCATGCCCCACCCTCCCCCAAGCTCAAGTCATGCCCCACCCTCCCCCTAGCCCAACTCATGCCCCCCCTCCCCCTAGCCCAACTCATGCCCCACCCTCCCCCTAGCCCAAGTCATGCCCCACCCTAGGCACCTTGGCATCCTCCTGCTCTGCCCCGGGAGCTGATTCAGTCGATACCGACTTCTTCAGGGTGGCCTCGCGCCTGGCCTGTTCCAGTAATTGTCTAGCACGCTCTTTGAGCTCCTCGTGTCGAGACTTGGGACGAGACTAACGGAAATGCAGGCAAAGGAAGGAAAGAAACCAGAAAACAAAATCAGAGCAAACAAAAGTTAGTACCTCTAAAATTAACTAAAGAAATTCAAATCATGGATTAAATCAAGACTGTAAAAGACAATGCAGACTCTGACAGACAAGTATAAAAAATATCTCCATCAATTCACTTTATTACATGACCAGTGTTATCTTTGGCATTGCCATGCCTTAATTTCTTAATAGCAAATTATGTGAACATTATAGCAAATAAATGCTGTGTTGTTTTTTTAAACATATCATAGAAATAAATTTGAAAGATCTTCCAATTAGTGTATTACAGGTCAAGTAAGATGTTCAGAATGTGACCAACTTTCAGAACAGCATATTTGTTCAACTTCTTTAACTTTTGCAGAAGTCTCACAATTGCAAACACACACACACTAATGCAAATGCAGAGAGTTGAAGTAAATATCAAAATTAAGTCTGTCAGAGTATAACATTGACATTTACCAGTCCACATATCATGTAAAAGTGACAGTAAAACACTATCTATATAGTTTAAACACTGCAAATGAATGTCAAAAAGGACCAAGTTGATAGTGGTCAATGCAAAAATGTGTGCTAGGCCAACTCAACAGTAGAAATAGTCTATAAAATGTCTATGAAATAAATCGTTATCCATAACATATTTAAGACAAATAATTGAGTGTTGGATCATGGCCTAGTCAGCTATATTACAGCTATATCACAGCAGCCTGTAGAGAGGCAACACCAAGGTGCTCTTGGGACAAAAAGCCCGGTCACACATTTTGAAACTGCAACTCAATTTTGTCAATCAGTACAACAATTTTAAGGCCATGTGGACCAATTCTCCTTTGTTTTGAATGGGTGAATGACTGGTATAAGGGGAGATAACTTGACACCTATGATAAGCTGAGTTTGTGACATGGATTTTACACAGCAAACACTTTAACCACTAGGCTACCCCACCACTCTGATAAGATCTGAAGTTGATGGTGATTTGTATGTAACCAGATTAAAGACTGTGCAAGCATTAAGAAACAGTGCTCCTTGCTTAGCTTGTTGGGATGTGTCTGGATGTGCCTGAATGTGAATATATGTGATGGCATAATGCAACAACAGCTTATAGAAAAGAAATCAGATAAAAAATACTTCATTCATATTTACTCATAACATATGAAAATTAAAACTTCAAAAAGAACATAGTGACCACAGAATTTGATGCATAACTGTACTAATGGTACATGCATACAAAATCAAATCTGATTAACTGAGACCCACGATGGTCCAAGACTGACAGGTGTTTATGTGGACAAACAGGGATTCATTCAGGAATATGGTCTTGATGCCTGTGGTAGGGTGATGATAATTATATTCGGAAATGTTACAAACCTATACACAAAATTCACTTCCAAGCATTATAGAAGATGATTAAATTTAGAGTTTTGCATTCTGTGTTTTAAAATATATCTTTTGCAGTTGAATGAAATGACATATATACCACTCAAAGAATGTTAAGGACCACCCGATTCTTTCATATTACGATAGTTACTTTGTCTTGACGGATTAAATATAGTAATATGAAAGAATCGGATGGTCCTTAAATTTGTTTGAGTAGCATAAATAATATTCTCATTGGAAATATCAAAATGAAAAGTGATGTTGCTGAAGATGACCGACAGCCTAAATAAATCCCTGTAAACATCCCTATTTTAAATACCAGTACTCTCAGGCTATCACTGAACCTTTAGGATGTATGTAAGAGACCAAGGAGTGTACACTGCAGGTCATATAGGTCATCTGTATGGGGAGAATACTCACATCGCTGGTGCAGACGGCAGGGCCGGGGGCACTGCTTGCCTCCTGTGTGGCAGTGAGGTCTGTCGGAGACTCAGGCAGGTTGCGTCTCTTTGCAACCTGAAACGGAACCACATTCACTACCATCATTTAATGTCTTTTGATATGACATAATCTAACCCCTGGACCTTCAGCTCTCTAGGCGGACGCTCTACAACCAGACCATGGTGGCAGTCTTTTCTGCTAGGGAATAAAGAAACAAAAACCTATCCTAAGCCAACATAATAAAAGGCATTCTTCAGGCAGGAAACAAGTTGCATTTCTTAGAAACCCCATATGTTGCCCATCAATGTACAATAAGATAAGATGCATCAGTGATCACATTCTCTAATGGACATGAACATTGTGAAACTCTTCTGGATATCAGTGTTCAGAAAGTCCGGTTCTATCATCAGCTACAGGATTGCTTTACAATCTTCTAAACATTTATCCATCTTTCCAATTTAACATTAGAGTCTTACTGGGGTGGCTTTCTATCTAACATTAAGACCTACCAGTGATGGTTTCCAATTTAACATTAAGACCTACTGGAGGAGGCTTCCTATTTAACATTAAAACCTACTAGTGGTGGTTTCCTATGTAACCCTAAGACCTATCGTGAGGGCTTCCTATCTAACATTAATTCCTACTAGTGATGGCTTCAATTTAACATTAAGACCATCTGGTGGTGGATTCCTATCTCACATTAAGACCTATCGCAAGGGTTTCCTATTAAACACTAAGATCTACCAGTGGGGCTTCCTGTTAAACATTAAGACCTACCCGTGGGGGCTGTTTCTCTGGTGCTGGACTTGACAGGACACTAACATCCACTGGGATCTTCTTCCTGACAACAGAGAGCACAAACATAAAAAATTAGCAAATACAATTTTTAACATTTTCCTGGTAGAAATAGTGAAGGCACATCGACCTGACCACCCAAAGTCAGACTCCAATCCTATACTACCAATCTCTCTCTCTGACAACCCTACCGACTCCATCCTCCGCCTGACTAATGCTGTATCTACCAGGCATGTGATTGAAGGATGACAAAAACAACTGAGAAGGCGTGGGTGGGAGCAGCAAGCCCCCAACCAGGTCCATAGTGGGGCCCTGCAGGGGAGATCATGGGGATCAAACAGACAGAATTCTGACTGGAAATATCACATGACTGATCTACTGAATCTTTCATCACACATGAATTCATATCAACCCTCTGCCTTTACTGCCCCTTCTTATCAAATTCTACTGTATGGCTACAGATCTCTCTCACGTCCCCACAACTTTCAGATCATGTATACTTTTATAACACCCTTTCCAACTCTCATAACCCCCAACCTCCCCTAATGCATCACTATTCCTGACCCCCTACTCTGAGTGCTACAAACAAACACACAAAACTTAGCCCATCCAACCTCACTCACCTCTCTGCTGGAACAGGGACTGACACTGGAACTGAGACAGGGACTGGCTCCGGTTCTGGCTCCGGCTCCGGCTCTGGCTCCGGCTCTGGCTCCCCACCATTCACTTCCTCCTCCTCAGCTTGCTCTGTTTCAACAAAGCTGCTGGAGAAGGGGTTGGATGGATCATCTTCATCCTCATCCTCATCATCTGAGTCGAAGGGATTGTACAGCTGCTTCCTTGTCATCAACATTGGTTTATCGGAATTGGATTTCCGGGGAGGACTAGGTGCCCGGCGCTTCCTCTGCTTTGGTGGACCTGGTGCACGCCGTTTCTTATAATGTTGCTTCTTGGCACTGGCAGGAGAGGCTGATGATTCCCTGGACAAATCCTTTGCTGGAGAAGCTGAGCTACGATCTGACTCAACACTTGCCGAGTCTCGTGAACTGTGGGAATTTCGTGAACTGTCATCCTTAAGTACAGAGTCTCTCTTTAGCTCCATGCTGGTACTCGATGTCCTGTTATCACTGCTCACAGCCTCTCGCCTCAGCTCCACGTCACCACCGTTAACTGTAACCGTTTCACTCTCCCGACTAGCCACATCAAAGTCCTTGATCTTGTCTGGAGACTGAGGGGTAAGGATTTTCTTTGGTGAATGTTTGCCATACATCTCCTCTGATATTCTCTGGTCAGTGACTTCATCATGTTCCCCACATGTGTAGGTGCTCTCGCTGGTACTCATGCCAATCTGCTGCACCTCTAGCGTCTGCCCCGTGAAGTACGCACGCAGCTGGTGCAGATATGTCATCACACACAGCTTGTCCGGCACCGCAAGTAGCACCATATCAGATGGCTCGATCACTTTGGGGATTCCAAGTTTGGCTGCTGAGTCAAATGCCTGAAATAATGGACATCCACTTAACAAACTGTCCAAAATATATATAGCCAGTGCTTAAGGGGAGTTGAGGTGACCATCATCTGAGAAAATGACTAGGACCCCTTTCCACAATGTGATTGTAGCCCTTCCACAGTCGTAAGTCCATGTTAAAATAAGAGAGTTATGATCACTTTACCGCTATGATTGCTTTATGGAACTTGGCCCAGGTTTAGACATATGGGGTGGGGACCCAAATTTCTCAGAAGTTCTCAGTTGCACTTTGTTCTTGCTTTCTCAGGGGTTATTAACCTTAAGTCTTCTGAATGACAGAATACAGGCATAATTTCAAGTGGCTGATCTCAAAGAAGATTTAATCATATGAAACAACCACAGATTATTACCTCAGAAATGTTTCTTCCAACCATGAAGACGTGTCTTAAACCAATTTAACTGTTGTATCACAATTTACTTACTATTTTGTTGTTTCCCTTTATATTATGCGGTGCTAAAGATGCAAAATCACTGAAAGTAGAAAATATTCTTCATGAGTAACATATACATTAATATGACTTAAACTACAAAATCATAAAGTGAAAATAAAACAAGCCGATTTTCAAGGAATATGAGATGTACTCACATGAGATCTGGTCTAAAGTGGTGGATTATTGCACAAAATGCCATCCCGTTCCGCCATGATGTCGTCAGGTTGGTGATCTTCACTCCACGGTAACCCTTGGTGACCTCCTGGCACCATGACAACAGGTCCTGCGACAGGTTGCCAGGGCTGGGGGACTCCAGCTGTAACACAGTGTCTCCCTGTACATCACTCATTCAACAAGACCAACTACTGCACTAGATGATCAAAGTGACAGGTAGGAGTGCAAGTACTTCATTCAACAAGACCAACTCCTGCACTATCTTCAACCCCATGAAGCTCCACAAAACAAACAGATCAAAATTACTTCCCTTATTTGTCAGAAACATGCAATCTTGAATTACTGGTGAAAATAGTACAAATAAAATATTCTTTAGAAATTCTTACACAAATTATGTTATTCAATGATTGCCTTTCACATATTTTTCATCATCAACAATCATATCATAAGGCTCATAGATTATTTTAATTCCAGAGTAAAATGAAGCCAATTACCAGACTGGTCTCCCCATCAGGTGTCTGTGAGAAAGTGCTGACATTGGCAGAAGATGTTTCGGAAAGAGACGACCTGGAACCAAGAAGTCACTGTAATCAGAAGCAATCTGTCTGTGAATATTCTTCCTGAAGCACCCAATTTGCTGTGCAGAGTTACATCCCTTGGGCATGCCAGAAACCTATGATCAAGGGTTCGAATCCCGGTTCTCCCTGATTATGTTTCAAGGTGTGTCAGCACCTTACCGGTGCTCGTGGGTTTCACCAAGTGGTATACATCTATAAGACCTGCATCACTTCGGGCTTTCCTCCAAAATTAAGCTGACATGACGAGATAAGCTGATAAGCGGAATACTGTTCAGAAGGCGATAAACCCAACTCACTCACTGCCTATATTCATCTGTTCGTGACTTTTGCTAGATGAATTACCATTGCTCCTATATCATCACTTCAGTAAAATGCATCGTACATACTTGTCAGATCCACTGCCTACGATCTGACAACACCTTACCTTGTGGAAACATCCAGGGTGGAGTTGAGTGATTCATCCAGTGGTGGAGGAGGAGTTATGGCCCTTGTTGGGGGCTTCTCTTCTTCTGGTGTAGAAGGTGGCGTGCCTTCATATATCGGCCGATCAGTAGGTGATAATGACTTGCTCATTTTCAGAGTCATAGCGGATTTCTTCTTTGTTCCATGTTTGCTGGCATCTTTGTGTGACAGCGAGGCAGGAAGAGTCCTGTATTTCTGCTGATCTCCGTGGCTGGCACCAGGCTGTTTGGATATACTAGCACTATCAAGTTTCTTGAAAATGTCCTCATCAGTTTCCTGATCAGTTTCTTTAGACTTTTCACCTGAGTCCTCAAATGGATTGGGAGCTTTTTTCTCCTTTTTGTCTTCAGTTTTCTTAAACACTGGTTCAACTAAAGAACAAGAAATTTAACACTCAATAAGAATGAAATTTGTCACACAGTAGACATTCATTAGGAGATAGGTAACAGCAACTGTTCAAAATGAATGGATATATTTTGGCATTAATAACTACGACAGAAAGTGCCACAGATTTTTCTATGTTCATTACAGTACTTCTGATTTAACCTTTGACCAACTACATAAAATATTGATACAGGATGCCATCCATTTTGACAACATCTTGACAGGGCCATTTGCTCAGTACCCCAATTTTCCACCTACAACTTAATATGCTATACAACTGAATGTAATAAAACCTTGCAGACACGGCACTTTAAATTTCACTTTCAACCACTGTTAGTTGCAGGGCACATTAGGCATGAGACTGCTGTTGACCACACACCATGTTACTATGACTACGGGTACACAGGAACCAGCAACAACACACTCTAGATGCATCTACATCAGTGTCAGTGAGTGAGTTAAGGAGTTTAACTCCACTGTTAGCAATACTTCAGCATTATGACACCAAGGACGGTTCCCACAATGCATGGGATGATAACAGGTGTATAACAACACTAACAACCTCCCAGTATAGTACAAGACACCTAACGGACATACATGGTCAGCAACACACCATAGTCAGATAGAATAGGGGGGATCAGACAAGTCAGCTGTGACCCAACTTGTCAGGGTGATGTGACATACCAAACATTGCCAAACTACTCAAAAGTTAAGGTGTCATAAGGACCAGTAGTCGACTAAAACTGTTTGTTCCTATTGCTGATATATCTAGACCTGCTCATAGGCCGATATTTGACCACAAATCTGCAGCAAATGTCAGTAATTCACGAATAAAGAATTTCCAAATTCATGCTTGTACATATACTGTATAGTTATAACTAACGAGATGGCTTTGTAGAGGTAACAGAGCCAAGAAAGAAGAAGAGGCTTTCATGTTAAGTTTTACATTATTGAATGTAATGCTAATATACAATGTTAAAAGGCCTCTGAATTAAAGAACATAAGAACTTTAAAAAATCGTAATTTGGAAGAAAATCCTGATTTTTTTCCCAATTCCCTACCAAGGGTACTTAGTTTGTAATCCAAGATTGATCCCTGATACAATCAGGCATTTGGTGTTGGTCTTTACCAATATACCAACTACGTCCTACACAACAGTCAGGGATCACCTGTTCCCTATGTCAGTGAACAACATTTGCTTCTGGGGACAGGGTCAGCAATGGCATCACTATTCGGGGGGTGAAATGAGGACTACGATGAAGAAATACCCCTAAACAATTTCATTTTTCTTTATAACAAAGTCATCCATGTTCATCCAGTATATAATATCTCCATTCTATTATGATAATGACCCTGGACCCATTCCCCTAGGGGTTCATTTAGAGTTCATTTCGAATGACATGATGCTAAAGATGGCTATCCAGAATAGTTACACTGTTCTTATATGACTGGACTGGCGATATCACCAGTACTCGACTCCACTTTTGCATGCAGTCTCTAATTCAAGTGAAACGTCTTGTAGCAAAAGGGTTTTCCTCCACTGCCCTTGTATTCAAAAAACATATTTTCAGCTTCAAAATCATTAATAATAATCTTTCGATTTGATCAAATACATTTTGTGCTCTCTCATCTGAGGCTGGTGTATTAAATGCAGACCTATGCTGAGCTTGTGTTTGGGAGAGACATTTTGATTGTTGATTTCAACCCAATGAGTGAGAGAAATTCTGTGTTAAGTTGCTGATAAGAGAGATGAAGCTGGTGACATCACTTTCAAAGCGAAGGTGGTGGCAAAAGGGTGCAGGGTATTTATCATAATGGAGGAGATATAATACTCTGGATAACCGAGGATGCAACAAAGTGTTCAGAATGTGGTATCCCTATCATCATCAGCCTTGGGCTGATCTAGTAACTGCCTGGACACAAGCACTTACAACAAGGATATAGACATATTAGTACTTGTGTGGCCTGAATAAGGACATGGCAGTGTAAGTGGGCACAGCCAGGATGTGACAACCATGCCATCAACAGTCAGAATACATCACTCAACAGAGAGTCCATGTGTGCAGCTTGTGGACAGTCATTGACAGTCGGTGACAGCAGTATCAGAGACAGAGTGGTCACAGCCACATCAAAACATCTACCACAACATGAGCATGGAGAGAAGGTTGAAAGCATACACAATCGTGGGTAGAGACACTTTATCAAGTAGTAAAAATACATCACCATGGGTGGACACAATTCGTCAAGTTGAATTGAATCAGGAAATAATATTCATGCATAGAAAGAATACAAAAAATCAAATCAAATTAAAATCTAGCAAGGAGACAGTATGAACTGAAACTGAGTTGAAACTGGTAGCATTGTTGTCAATACTGATCAAACAATGTAAAATAAGAGTGGATCTCAACTAATAATTTATTGGAAAAATTACATTTTTCTAAAATTTCTGTGTCATGTTTTTTTTTTATAGAAAAAAGTTCTACTCATTGTGTATATTATTTGAACAATGTATTATTACAATACTGACAACAGGCTGAAACACTATCAGTGGACATGACTAATGTCTAAGAATATCATGAAGTGAAATATCAGAATTTCGATCACTCTTGATCCTTGTTTACCTTGTCCAACCCATGTATACCTATGAACACTACACACAAACAAATTGTCTGGGAACATATTTTGCATCATCTTTCGCATCATCAACTATTTAGTACAGACATCGCCACTGAGAGTGTTCCAACACAGAAGAAGCAAACAGAAACAGCATGCCAACAATACCAAATGGGTTAAGCGAGTCGCCATTGCCCTCCGAGTCACATGCCCAGTCCTCGTCTGCGTCATCTTCAAACGGATTACCATGATGTGCCTCCAGATTATCTAGCTGGGAAGTGATATCTTTAATCTGGCTGCTCAAAGCTTTGTCGTCTCGCTTGTGATTGACTACACCAGGTTCCTCTTCCTCCTCCTCCAGATCGTCCAGATTGCCAATGTCGGCCTTCCCCATGCTCATGAGACTGGCTACGCTCTGCATGTCCTCATCTCTGAAACACAAGTCCCAGTCTCTGTACATGTGGCACTAACACAACATTCTTAGCCATAACTGATACCCTTGAGATTCGTGCTCAACTGGTGGTATGTACTGTTGTCAACAGCTTTAGAAACTAACAGTTTTAGACCACTAGTCCTTATAATGATAACATATAGCAAAACCCTTAAAAAGGGCAAATTTCTACTTATACTAATGATACCTTAACTATTGGGCAGTTTGGCAAGGACTAAAGGACTAGTGCCAATTTCTAACGCTGTTGTCAAGCTTAACAATACTAGCGCAAAAATGTATGTAAATATTGAAACCTCAACAGAATACAGAACTGACTGACACAACCTGACAATGTATGCGAAAAAGGCCAACTTGACCAACCAGCATGAACATCTTCATGTAGCCCACATCCATCAGCCTCAGCTCAAGTTGCCATGATGTCATCAAGGAACCGCTAACCATGTTAACCTGTCTGTCTTACCACTATGTAAGTAGATGCAAACAATGTCATACTAGATGTCTTATCAGGCCTAACACCTGGTTATTTCCACAACAGAAAATCTATATGTGCTGAATGATGTCTAGCCAGTGTTTGTCTCGCACACAGACACAGTCATCGTGGTCAGGCTGACAATCAGCATTCTTCTTCTCAATATCTCCAAGATTTATCAACTGTAGAGGGTCTACATGGTCAAAACAGATACTGTTACATTTTACAGTGTGAACAAAAGTCATTGAGGGTCGACATCGTTGGTATAGATACTGTTACATTTTACATTATGAAGCAAAGTCATTGGTTGGTATGGATACTGTTACATTTTACATTTTGATGAGAAATTGTTGAGGGTCTACATGGCCAGTATAGATACTGTTACATTTTCTATTATGATGAAAAGTCATTGAAGTCATTGAGGGTCTACATGGTTGGTAAACATACTGGTTACATTTAACATTACGATGGAAATTCAGTGAGGGTCTACATGGCCGGTATAGAAACTGTTATATTTTACATTATGAAGAAAAGTCATTGAGGGTCAGCATGGTTGGTATAGATTCTGTTACATTTTACATTATGATGAAAAGTCATTGAGGGTCTACATGGTCAGTATAGATACCGTATATCGCTGTGTATAAGGCGACCCCACGTATAAGACGACCCCCCTGTACACGCCTTAAAAATCAACCCAAAATCCTATACTCCGTGTATAAGGCGACCTAGAATGAAACACATCACAAGTCTGACTGATATACCAGTAGAAGATTTAACGTGCGCTTGCCGACTGTAGCGTATTTCGCACACGGACATCACAAGTTAGTTAGTTACTTTGGAGATTTAACATGCGCTTTCCGACTGATGCATATTTCGCACACATCACAAGTGCACACACAAACCTTATATATGCAATAAAAATATATTTATCTTGCGTTGTTCTTTTTCTACAATGATAGGTCGCGTGTGTAACTCCAGCACTCGTCGCCATTTTGTGTTTACACGGTACAACACCAAATTGGTGCCCGTAAAATAAAATTCATTTATGAAGTAATAACATATAAGAGACGATGATGAGCAATTAATCGCCAATTAACTTTGTTTTAACTAACTAGGCTTATGTTTGCTTCACATTCAGCGTGTTTATTCCACAATCACTTGTACACACCGTCTCCAACACTTGTTAATACAACTATAAAAACAGCGGGAATTGATTTCAGCTTCACCGGTTATCACATGTTAGGTCACATGTGCAATATGCAAATTACCAGTACTTCCGGCTCTCTACTCACGGATGTTGATTGTTTTACCGTGTCAGGTGGTTTGACAATCTGCATCGAGGCGAGGGTCATTTCAACTTTATTTGCAGAAATTATTAAACTTTATTCAAGGAAAAGAGATACAAATCATGTTTATGTATGGAAATAGTTATTGAAACAGTTATTTAGGACGAAATGCGAAGTTTTATTGTCAAATGCTTTTGCTGGCTATCGGACGCCGGTTGACATCGCCAGTGGAAAAAAATGTGAGTTCTTCGACTCCGTGTATAAGACGACCCCCCTTCTTAGCCCCCTCATTTTAGGTACGAAAAACTCGCCTTATACACAGCGATATACGGTACTGTTACATTTTACATTACGATGGAAAGTCAGTGAGGGTCTACATGGTTGGTATAGATACTGATACATTTTACATTATGAAGAAAAGTCATTTCACTGTTACATTTTACAATATGAAGAGAAACTGTTTACATTTTACATTATGAAGCAAAGTCATTGAAGGTCTACATGGTCGGTACAGATACTGTTACATTTTATATTTACAATGTAGTACACCAGTTTTTTGTGGTATTAAGAAACACATTCATTCGTTCAATCATCTTCATTTAAACCATTTCCAGATTATCCACTGTCATCTTACTTGCATATATTTATCCAAAGTTACGTCTAACAATCTCGCCTAGTGAGTTGTCTGCACGTTTTTTAAAGGCATCACTGAGATGTCCAGAAAGTTACATCACAAGTTTCTGGTCTGGTATAAGACAGCTCATATTCATTCTAAAAACTAATAGCCTGGAAATATATTTTCTTAGGTTGCACACATAATACTGTAACTGTTTATGCAAGTGTGCAGCTGATGTATATTTGAGTACGAAAAACAACTTCAACCTCAAACTTTATCTAATGTTGAAGTTTAGGGGTAATCACAACTCAGTAGTGAATGTCTACTTCCGCTTCCACTTCAGTTCACCAATTTGTCGTATACCAAAAACAATCAGCTCAATTACAACACGAGATGGTTTCACCTACAGAACAGACACAGTAAGCACTTCTGAAAAAACGCGAAAAATATATAACAGTTGACAAGAAAACCTATTTCATCCTCTTTATATTGTTTGTTTGTTAACAGTGTACTCAGCAATATTCAAGCTATATCACGGCAGTATGTAAATAATCGAGTCTGGACTAGACAATCTGGTGCTTGACGTCATGAGCATCAATCTACTTAATTGTGATACGATGACATGCATCAACCAAGTCAATGAGTCTGACCACCCGATCTCATTATTCGCCTCTTACAGCAAGCATGGGACATATTCTCTACCCAGATCTTCACAGGTATCATACTGTCTATAAAGTCATGGGGTACATTCCACTGACAGGATGTCAGGCTTACAATTTGATACACTAGCCAGCAGACAGCAAATACATTAACACTATCATTCAGATTGAGTTCTCTTTACATCTTTTTTGAAGAGCCAAAAGGTGAGTTATGCAACGATCTACACAATAGTAGAAGGGTACAGAGGCTAACTCACGTGGCCTTCCCCTCCCTGATGAAGCTGCACGAGATTGTGAGCTCCAGTGACGCCGACACTACTTTCTTAGTGGCAGGCTTCAGATTCACCTTGATGGTTTTCTGAGTGGGCACGTGACTGGCATACTCCCTCATGTTGATGTTGCCGCTAGCCAAGATCTTCCGGCGGCCTTTTGACTGCTGCAGACACACAACACAAGTCGGGTTACATTGGGTGATGGCTGGGGAAAACACCTCATAGAGTGGCTTCAGAATCATGTTTCAAAACTTCACATAGTTACATGAACATCATCTTCCCGAGGCAAGAGAGTTAACTGACTTTAAAAGTCCAGTTTCCACCCTTGCCGAACTAGGCTGGAATTCCTGGGCTCTATCGTAGCGCCACTAGTGGCTATTACGAATTATGTCCCTTCTGAGCCTCTCCTTTAGACCAATCAGATTCCACCTCTCGTATCACTTGCATTTGCTGGAAACAAAACAGTGGCGCCCTGTCAAGACGATCTGATCGATAATTAAGGTCTGTGTTGTGATAATACGGGTCTTACATCGCGCAATGCGTGAGCACCTTGATTAAAAACATGAAAAGATTTGGAAAATATCTGTTGACAACGAGTTGGCGGTGCACATGCTTTGCAAATCCTGCAATCGACCAAAATCTGCAGGACAGTTTACGAACCGGATTTTGATTTCGATGCACGATTTTGATTGGACTATGCATAGACTCGTTAGTCCAGCCAAAATGTAACTCCATAATACGAGCCTAGTTCGGCAAGGGTGGAAACTGGACTTTTTTAGTCAGTTAACTCCCTTGCCTTGGGAAGATGCATGAACATATGCATTCAAACCTATGTTTCATTTACAAAAATATTCTCTTGCTTGATGTCAAACGTATTGTTTTGGTCATGTCTAAAACATCAATATAAACATGATTGATATTATCATCACCCAGAAAGTATATTGTCTGGTACATCATGGTAAGATTTCTTTGGTTATGTTAAACAATCATTGCATGCCTCGACAGACAAAATGTCAGAAGCTCCTTTGAATTTATAATTAGGGGTCTAAGCAGCTAAATCACATGAAATGGGCTTACATCTTCTATCACAAATGTCCACTCTTTGTCTTCAAACTCAGCCTGGCGAGAGTCTCGGAATAACGTTACCATTATCTCTACATTTTCCGGTACAGTCCACGTGACCATTCCCTTGTAGGGGTTCTGCATGGTGGGGCTCCAGGTGTACAACTGAAACAGACAGACACAAGCTCATGTGACACAGATCTACAGGTGACCAGCCCCTTGTGGGGTTCTGTATGGTGGGGCTCCAGGTGTACAACTGAAACAGACAGACACAAGCTCATGTGACACAGATCTACAGGTGACCAGCCCCTTGTGGGGGTTCTGTATGGTGGGGCTCCAGGTGTACAACTGAAACAGACAGACACAAGCTCATGTGACACAGATCTACAGGAGACCAGCCCCTTGTGGGGTTCTGTATGGTGGGGCTCCAGGTGTACAACTGAAACAGACAGACACAAGCTCATGTGACACAGATCTACAGGTGACCAGCCCCTTGTGGGAGTTCTGCAAGGTGGGGCTCCAGGTGTACAACTGAAACAGACAGACACAAGCTCATGTGACACAGATCTACAGGTGACCAGCCCCTTGTGGGGGTTCTGCAAGGTGGGGCTCCAGGTGTACAACTGAAACAGACAGACACAAGCCCATGTGACACAGATCTACAGGTGACCAGACCCTTGTGGGGCTTCTGCATGGTGGGGCTCCAGGTGTACAACTGAAACAGACAGACACAAGCTCATGTGACACAGATCTACAGGTGACCATTCCCTTGTGGGGGTTCTGCATGGTGGTGCTCCAGGTGTACAACTGAAACAGACAGACACAAGCTCATGTGACACAGATCTACAGGTGACCAGCCCCTTGTGGGGGTTCTGTATGGTGGGGCTCCAGGTGTACAACTGAAACAGACAGACACAAGCTCATGTGACACAGATCTACAGGAGACCAGCCCCTTGTGGGGTTCTGTATGGTGGGGCTCCAGGTGTACAACTGAAACAGACAGACACAAGCTCATGTGACACAGATCTACAGGTGACCAGACCAGGGGTCCGGAAACCGTCATATGCGCCGGACATGTCCGATTGGGAATCTCAAATGTCCGGTCTAAAATATTGCTTACCGGACATTTAAATTTTTCTATCCGGACATTCTTAAATTTTGACCGGACATGATCAACAGTTAGGACTGAGCAATTTCTGTCTGCAGTTGTAACACAATGAAGATTATCTACACTGACAAGCTTTGTTTGTTTTGATTGCTGTAAATACATCGTACCTAGAATGATAGTCCAATCGGTCAATCACTGTAATAGGCAATAAACTGAGTTGACACTGATTAATCGAGGATTTATTACTGAGAACATCTTGTTGATTTGAGTAAAATGTGTTTACAACTGTACATAAATACCTTGCATCATCGATGTACCTCATTATCCTCACAATGCTACGATACGTAACCTCAGTCAAGAAGCGAAAGCGTGACGACAGCCAGTCGACCGATGCAGATCAGTCGAGCGGATCTGCCAAACCCTCAAAGTCTGAATGATCATTTTGTAAGTCGTGGCTAACGACTTTCACTTGGTTGACATACAACGAGGATTTGCAGATTTTATTGTTTTCAGTAGCTAGTCGTATACTGAATCTTGATTGACCGCCATTTTGCTTTCTCGGATGATCGATATCAAATTTTTTTTATGGTCAATAATTAAGTACAGATGAAAAAGTATTCAAATAACTACTGCTATCAACGATAGTTTAGGATTTATGATTATATTATCTGTCTTGTTTTTAAATAATCTTAAGTTTAAAAAAAACACTTTTCCCGTGAGGTCACGTGATAACCAAATATGGGATAATAGTCTCGATCCAAATGTTACAACGCGTACACTTGAGCAGACTCATGAATATTAATTAGACCGTTCACAACGTTGACAGATTGTTATTATAACAGAAACAAACGTATGTTTTCCATATATATCTAAAATGATATTATTTGTTTTTAATTGTCCGGTGAATTAAACAATTTGAATTGAAACAATTCATAATTCATCATATTATGAATACGTAACAACTTGTAATTTGTGTGTAAAAAAGTCGTACTAAAACACGCTGTTTGAAGGGGGCGTGGCATAAATGTAAATGTCCGATTGAGATTTAAAATTTTCCGGACCCCTGGACCAGACCCTTGTGGGGTTCTGTATGGTGGGGCTCCAGGTGTACAACTGAAACAGACAGACACAAGCCCATGTGACACAGATCTACAGGTGACCAGACCCTTGTGGGGCTTCTGCATGGTGGGGCTCCAGGTGTACAACTGAAACAAACAGACAGACACAAGCTCATGTGACACAGATCTACAGGTGACCAGCCCCTTGTGGGGGTTCTGTATGGTGGGGCTCCAGGTGTACAACTGAAACAGACAGACACAAGCTCATGTGACACAGATCTACAGGTGACCATTCCCTTGTAGGGGTTCTGCATGGTGGGGCTCCAGGTGTACAACTGAAACAGACAGACACAAGCTCATGTGACACAGATCTACAGGTGACCAGCCCCTTGTGGGGGTTCTGTATGGTGGGGCTCCAGGTGTACAACTGAAACAGACAGACACAAGCTCATGTGACACAGATCTACAGGAGACCAGCCCCTTGTGGGGTTCTGTATGGTGGGGCTCCAGGTGTACAACTGAAACAGACAGACACAAGCTCATGTGACACAGATCTACAGGTGACCAGACCCTTGTGGGGTTCTGTATGGTGGGGCTCCTGGTGTACAACTGAAACAGACAGACACAAGCCCATGTGACACAGATCTACAGGTGACCAGACCCTTGTGGGGCTTCTGCATGGTTGGGCTCCAGGTGTACAACTGAAACAAACAGACAGACACAAGCTCATGTGACACAGATCTACAGGTGACCAGCCCCTTGTGGGGGTTCTGCATGGTGGGGCTCCAGGTGTACAACTGAAACAAACAGACAGACACAAGCCCATGTGACACAGATCTACAGGTGACCAGCCCCTTGTAGGGGTTCTGCATGGTGGGGCTCCAGGTGCACAACTGAACAGACACACAAAAACACCTACATCAAATAATTTCCTCACGCTGCATGCTGGCTCAGTTGTTGAGAATTCAAGCAAAATGTTGACAAGTTAATAAAGCACCAGCTGACTATACCAGCTCTTCTTCAGTAATAATGACAGTGAGTATGGTTTTACGCCGCTTTTAGCAATATTCCAGCAACATCACGAATTAAGAGCGAATGTTTTAACCACTCAGGTACATCACCGTCCCTGAAGTTAATGAGAATGAGACAGCTGTCCTATGAAAGTGTGCATGAAGAATGGATGCAAATCTAAGAAACCATGAGAGCATCAAACAGAAAACAGTAAATACAAAAATTATAAGGGAGAGCAATACTTGTCACAAATATTTTTAACTATTAAGTTGTCATGTATCAGAATGCCAACATTCATGTATACTGAGAAAAGTATCATAAAGCTGAAGTGAGTTATCTCCCCCTAACTGAGATGCTAGAAACAATTTCTTGTATAATTACCTGTGAAGATTTGCGTCGGTTCCTGCGTGTCCAGATGACACAGAGCTTCTGGGGTTGCCTAGAATGAGAACAATCACTCAGTCAACCTTGTCTTTCCGTAATAGTTAAGACACAAAGTACTGCCAGCCGTATGACGGTGGTCTGCAAATAATCGAGTCTGGACCAGACAATCCAGTGATTGACATCATCAGCATTGATCCACGCAATTGGGATACGATGACATGCATCAACAAAGTCAGCTAGTCTGACCACCCGATCCTGTTAGTCGCCTCTTACGACAAGCATAGTCGCCTTTTATGGCAAGCATGGGTTGCTGGAGACCTATTACACCCCAGATCTTCACGGGTTCCTGAGCCAGAGGGAACATAAACTAACATGTAGGGAACATCAACCCATTTCCCCCCCCCGAGGGACCGGTGGACAAAAATTTAACTTACCACACAACTAATTATATTGCAGGAATGTCTTATGCAATCTTGCTCTGGTCGGAATAGGTAAGAGTACCACAGTTAGGCATTTATTCACTTTGTTGTGGCAGAAAACAAATTTTAATCCACCTAGATTTATTTCCTTCAGAAAATATCGTAAATATCTGGAGAATGGTGTGTTACATAATTAATTCCCAATAGAATATTGCGGTTGGTATGTTGCAAAATGTAATGCCAACAGATTGGCAATTCAAGCAGGGAACATAAGACATGTACCTTACATTCATGTGTTAGGTAAGATATGGATTACAACTTATTCTTTTTCACAGGACCCCTGATAAAGGGGCAAGAAGTAGCCGTGAAATGAAATGTAATAAAGAAGTTGTTATCCATAGTACTCCTTGTCATTTAAACATAGATTCAACATGAAAGGAGTTAAACTCACCATTTTTTGGTACATTCTACCATAAGTTCTTGGTACGAGGCTGTGAACTGAAACTTGGATGCGGACTTGCCGACCCGCTGCAGCCTCTTCCACACACTCATAGTGAGGCAGGTATCACTCCACTGTAGCCATCATGCAACAGTCTTGTAAATGGTGGCAGTCAATCTGGCGTACATCACTTTGTAACATTGTCAGGCAATCTGTAAATTGAAAATACACTTTTTATAATTACTTCCAACATTTCCAACAAGCAAGAAACGTGATAACTAATCAATTTGGAATTTCTTCTGATAATGTAAGGTCTACGGAAACATTTTCTTAGTTCTCACAAATTGTGTAACAATAATGTTGACAAGAGTCCGACTTAATCCAAATCAAAGACATCATAGTCTGCCTTCAGAGTGAATGAGCGAGATTGGTCGAAAAGTATTTCAGTTATATCATGGCTTGTCAGTACAGGTAGGGAGAAAATTTGAAGTGAAGCAAAGGTCTTCGATGTTTACCACTTTGGCAAAACACATAAGCATGGGTAAGGTTGACAAACCAAAATCATATTCAGGACGAATCTAGGATTCGAACCCACAATCATGTTTCTGTCATGCTTAAGGGACGCAACTCTGCACAGCAAGCTGCTGCATCATGCACGACTTGTTCCTCTGCTTACTGCTAATGTACAGTGATATTAATCAATTCTTGTAATGTCAAGTCCTGAACAAATATGAACGGTGCAGTTTCAGCAGCGGTAGTTAAAAAACTGATGACGAAACCATCAAAGGATGACACACCAGTATTTGCAGATGCCAAATGCATATCAATTACACAATCGTACATTATTAAGCAAGCCATGGCTTAATAAGGGCAAAATGACATTTTCAAAACTGCTGCCATGGTGGCCATCACCATCAGAATTCCAAGGTACAATGTTAATAATGGCCTATTGTTCATCATGTTCATATTAGGTACAAAACATTTCAGCTTCCTGAACCTAGTCTATTTGAGGAAATGAAGAGAACATTTAATTCAACATGTTAGCAGAATTTCTTATCCCCCTAAACACATACTAAATACAACGTCAACTTTTAAAATCTTTTCTATAGTTCCAACAAAACATAACAGCTACATAAAGACTCAGGCAACAGTGGTGTTGCCTTGCATGCACTTCTCATCTGCAGAAAATACAGGAGGTTTATTCAACAAACCAATACAACAAATAAGTAGATAGAGTCTAATGTGCCACTAGTCCTAAGCCTGAGTCTAGTAAATTTCTGTTCAGTTTAGAAAGCTCAGTTAATAGTAGTCCATAAAATAGCACTAAAATCAACTGAAAATGATGTTTAAAGCCTTGTTTGGGCTAGTAGACTCAAAAGATTCTGGCACAGACTGTAAATATTGCTTAATTCTTCATGGACAGTCATTGGCAGTTATTGACAGTACATAGCACAATATTGGATTAAGATTACTAACCATAGGCAACATCAAGGTAATCCACAACATCAAGACATCAAGACATCAACTCATACAACTCACTGGTATGTTCGTTATGTAAACTGACATCCTACCCCTGCCCTAATTAGCCAGCACCCCCAGGCAATGATACGCATTGATCAGTTATCGTTGGCGCTATGTAGGTTACACCTGGAACAAACGCATGTGGTGTGATGATGTGTGTGTGTGACAGGTGTCATTCATCACTGTCCTTCTGATGGAGACGTTCCTGTCACACAGGTATGTTCATAAAAGCTGACACATACAGCTAGTCTCTGAAATGAAAATGTTTTACAAAAAAAAAAAAAACAGTTGTTAAATTATCTTTATAAAATGTAATAAAAATGAGCTCAGAAAATCTATTCAATTTCAGAAACTAAAACTGCAGTAATCTAGACTTGCCAACTGTCAAAGATAAGCAACTGGGCTCCCCTGGATATATTTGTTTCAGGGTCTGCATAACAGACTAATTATGCTAATACAGGCCCTACATTTCTTATGGTTTGGTGTATCGATCTGAAAATTCAGAAAATATGTAAAATCAGAATGAAAAGGTTTTTTATCTACATCTGACGATAAAGATTACTTTGAACATAAAAATAACAATGAAATGCTGCAGTCAGATTTTAGAAATACAATATTTTTAGTTGACCCAAACAAGGCCAAGATATAAAAAAAATCATGTTAATCACCTTACCGATCGAAATCAAACTTTAAGATGATTACAAAAATCCTAAAGGATGCATTTTGAACATATATATTTTTTATACTTAGGACTAAATTTTCCACTATCTAAATCTAAAAACCAAAACAGAAAAAAAATCTAGCCTAATGTTACACTCTCAAGTTATTTAAGAAATAAACGACAAAAGTGAGTTATTTATTGTACACTGTTTGTAAACACTGCAGGGAGAATAAACCATGTGGGGCACAGCCCCGAGTGGTTTATTCTCCTTGAAATGTTTTAGTGTACAATCAACAATGACAATGAGTCGTTTATTTCTTATATGATATAATACAATTTATTTGCAGCCTAAAGAACAAAATATCAATCTTTCAAAATATTTCACTTTTTAAATAATGTTGACTCCCTGAATACAATCCCATCTCAGAAATGTAAGAAAAGTCTATTTTATGAACAGAGGGGTTAAGAAATGTCAGACCACAGTTGTATATGGGTGAGTGAGAGCAGGGTTAACCTATTGACTTGTTCTCCAAACAATTGCCCATACACTAAACATGATAAAAACAAGTATGAAATTTCCACTCACTCGTAGGAGAATTGTAACATTGATCAGGTAAGTTTGGGGTGTGTGTCCGAGTGCCTAACATTCTTCCTGTGAGTGATTCACTGAACTGAATACTATAAAAATCTGGAGTCCAAGCCCAGACCAGAGGATAATGGCAAGCTCCTCACAGCGATAGCCCGTTCGCTGAGCTCTCACTACTATCGCTGCCACCAGTCAAAACTCCCCACTGTGATAGGAGGTCCCAACCATGCTTGGAGTTGAACTCTCAACCGAATGACCGTTACGTTTACAAACAAATGACGACTGTCGTGATGTCGAAAACACTTACCCCTGCTAAATTACTGTCTTTGTTTGTCAATTTGAATTTCTATTTCATTAAAACTATCATGTTATTGATATAGTAAGAATGTAAGGGAGAAGTTGGCTGATTTTCCGTTAGTCTGCAATCTCGAAAGTAAATTCATCTGGAAAACATGGTCAGTCATAAACCTTTTCAAAATTCACTGTGATGGCATTCCCAAAGACATAAACAAAGTATGAACGTTACTACATTTGGGGTTAGAGGTCAAATTTCAAGATTCTTTTAATAGCCGCACCCACACTTGTGGCAGCAATGTTACTGAGAGTGCAACGAACGTGTCACGCGCTGGAAAGGAGCTTGGGATAATGGTAGCAAAGGGGCACAACCCTGCACAGCGAGTTGCAGACCACAGTGTCATATCTGCGGGCATCTGAATAGGATAAAATGACATTGTACAGGAATACAGCAGTTCACTATCAAGCATACATTATAGGTTGTAGCAGGATCATGAGGGGTAAATGGTTTTTTTTATGCATCCCACATTAGGTTATATACCATGAGCCAGAGACGAGTGGTATAAAACCTAAGAAGGGATGCCTAAAACCCCATTAGTAACAATGCATTTATCTTACTTTATCATTATGTAATCTGCTATTGTGAAAGAATTAAAACAAATCCAAAATTGATAGAAAACAGCTGTTCGATTGAGCTGAGGTTAAATTGTGCTATGTCACGTGCCTTTTATTGACACCGCCTTTAGCAATATTCCAGCAATATCACGGCGGGGGGACACCAGAAATGGGCTTCACACATTGTACCCATGTTGCGAATCTAACCCGGGTCTTCGGCGTGACGAACAAACGCTTTAACCACTGGGCTACCCGACTGCCCCTACTGACAAGGAAAAAGCATGTAGCGGGGAATAAGGTATATAATAAGGTGTATATCCTCCCTCTCAGACGTTTATTTCCCTCACAGGTAGGATACATAGTATTTTATCAAGATCACATGGACCAATATGATCTCATCATTCTGCAATTGAGGTATGATAAGGTCATTTATAAGCTCCTTAATAGTCTTGTGAAAAATGTAAGGACTAGTTGTCACAAAATTTTCTCCAAAATGTAGTAATGTTACCATGATAACATGAACACCTATTCTGAATGAGATGTGAAGTAGCTGGACTTGGCCCATATTGTTACCTCTGGCCATGGTTGATTCCACTTAGAGCAGATAAACCAAAGGTTGATGTTTACCACCAGGGTATGATCATGATGATGACACACTACATCAGCCTCCTTACAGCAAAGATTCACTTCTGTCACATGGCACCAATATGTATCAACCACTCAACTGAGGGACACCGGAGTAACACCTGAGCCAGACATTTTTCTCAATGACAAGAAGGCAGTATGTACCTATTCTGCTGGACTAACCTTTTGTCCTTTAAAATATATCCTTTTTATAACAGAAGCAACTCCATTTAAACTTAAAAGGAGCCCAAGTAAGATTGGAGAAGATGTGGAAAATATAGACTTTGTTCAATTAGGGTTATAGCTTTACAATAAGGGCCGGGCAGAAGGGAAATTAATATATGACTGAGACAGGCTATTATTCTGCCTAAATGTAGGGACACTTGAATGACAGTGATAGTGCAGACTGATTACATTGGATAAGTTGACACAACCTCACAAACTACTTTATGCATGGAAATTCAATGTTTAACAAGTATATTTCCACAATGTATTGGCACAAGGCCAACACAGCCCTGTTAGGTGGAAATATGAAAGCCAGTTGCATTGAGAATAACATCTGGGACAATGAAGAGTTCTACCTGAGTGGCTCTGTAGAACAGCAAATATATCAGCCAGGGCAATATATTGGTACCAGGGTCTGGAGATACAGTATCATGTGTACTTAAGGATTGACAGTGTATTTTTTTTGGTTCATTGAAGTATGAATCGAAAAACCTGATGTGCAAACTATGAATCGCGTAGCGGATTCTTACAAAAGTTTGCACATCAGTTTTTCGATTTATACCTCAATGAACCGAAAAAAATACACAGTCAAAGCTTATGATTAAATTCGACCACGTAAAACATGTTTTATCTACAATAGTTTAACCAAAAGCAGTTGTATATATCAAAACAGAAAAAAATAATGATATTAATAAACATTCCAGGTGTAGGAATACATATTGTGGCGTGACATGAATCAGGTGATCGTTTAATTTATGCACAAAACTTGACATGAATACACAATGACACGCAGAAAGTGTTATCCCAAATATAACATTAGTTATATAAAACTTGATATGCCTACACAGTCAAAGCCAATCAACGGAGAGTAGGATCAAAACAATGTTCATAGGCCGAACCGGAAGAAATATGACTTGGAGAAGGCGGCTGTTTCTAATGACATGGTCAGTTACTGCCAGATTCAAACATTAGTTCCCTGAAAACGGAAAACACAGTTGGAAAAATGTTAGTTAGAAATCAACCCTGAAGAAAGTTGTGGAACTGGGGCGAGCGGGAGAAAATACAGGCGAGCGAGCCTGCACGTTTGCTGTTTCATTCCTTCTTGGCCTTCGGTTTCAAAGGGTAGTTTGGACAATGAATATGCATGAATGTCTCTAAATGTCCTGTGCATGACAATACACATGAGCAGAAAGGAAATTCCCTCGACTGATATATTGGTTTATCATATAATGGGTAGGTTTCTCGGCAGGATAAAGCCAACGGATAAAAACGATATCCGTTGGGGTCATATGCGGATAGAGATGCAAATATCAAAGGTCAAGTAGGGACTACTTTCACTGTTTATAAACAAACATGGCGTCGCCCTCGTCATTTGACGATCAAGTCAGAATTAACCATCGGGAATCTGGATAAATACAGGGATAATTGCTATCATTATCAAAAGAACAGTCTAATATACTGAAAATCAGTGTCTAAGTGTGACGTAGCTAAGGCATTTTATAAGTTTTGGCAACTTTGGAGATATAAATTTCGAAACAATTTTGCGAGGGCAAGAGGCCTAGCCAAGTGGGATCAGTATCCATATCTGTGCTTGTAGACCTCTGCGGCTTGAAACCTTCTCCACAAATTAAAATAGTTGGATTTGGAACCAAATATGTTTGAATTGTTACCTTGTTTCGTTTTGTCGCTGTGTGTACATCTGACTACACTTCTCAACGTTATGACAGACCGACGGTCAACAACGTCTGACCGTGGCCGTGACGTCTCATAGACTAGGGTTAGATTAGCTTCCCTTTGACAAAGGGCAGTTACTCTAGCGGACAGACCGATGGATTGCCGCGAAAGGCAAATAAAAACAATAGTTGTTTTGCGTATATGTTGCTTCGCCACTGTATAAGAAACAGATTTCAGTTGGAACTATATTGGCTACTGTCACTGTCCGACTGACACATCACTTACCCTGTGACGTAATAAATATTAATGCGCGCATTCCAGGAAAACTCGCAATGTTTCGGTAATGTTTGTGAAAGAGGGAAAGTGATTTTGAAGCACAGAATTAAAGAATGACATTATATGATAAAGAGGTTATCACGCTTGTGTGTTTGGGGATGGTAAATATCCTGTATTAAGAATAAACACTATGTATTTAGCGAGCCTTGTTTATTCCTAATGCAGGATATTTACCATCCCCAAACACACTCGCGTGATAACCTCTATATTCCCCAACATTCCGCAGTAACAAAAGTAGTCCTTTTCAGTGGGCATGGCTTAAATTTTTTTTACATTCATTGGGAAATGAATGCAATAACAAGTGACCAATTCAGCTAATTAGAATGCAGGAATTACAATGAACACAACAAAAATTTAATTATAGAACCATAAAGCTACAGAGCAAAGCTAACTGAACTCTACGGAACATTGCAAAACAAATAGAAACAGCTTCAAACTTAGACTAACATACAGTCTATGAAATCTTTTAGCACTGAATACATTTCTCTCCTATTGCTGCAGGAGACATAGATACTGATTATGTCTGAAACACAACAGGTTGGGAGGCTGATGAAGACATAATAAAAGACACATGAATGGACTCACCAACAAACAGAATAATACAACCGGCGTGTTCATGCTGTTTTTTCAGTACTTAGCTAACATACCATGTTGCAGGAACTTCACACTGGTATAGATTTTTACCACATTGATTAAACCTGTGAGTTCTAACAGATTCAATACTATAATGAAGCCCAATCTGGGATTCAAACCTGCAAGTCCTGGTAGTAGTCACGGCATGTATTTCTGTCGTAAGCATTTTGGTTCCTTGAAAGAACGTCTCTTTAGAAAAAAAACCCACATGTCTACTACAAGACAACCTTAAAACAGAAAGTCCCATGTTTGTAGCTACAAGAAAGTTATGCACTTACAGTTTAATGACCTTGACCCTAGTTTCAACCAATCCAAGGCTTAACGATTTCTTGTCTAAAACACAGACAGAAGCTCTCACAAACTTGGGTTGGTACAGTACACAAGAAGCAAAATTGCTTTAAGAATTACCATTAAAGTGAACTTGATCGACAATAAACGTTGCTCTAAGTCTTGCCACTTCATTGTCACAACCTAAGGATGATATGTACCAAATTTCATCTTACTACACTAAACTTCCTGAGTTATTGTTATAGTAGTGATACATTTTTTAGTATATGGCCTTGAAAGGCCTTCAGTATCAGTTGGAAGTATTTCAAGAACATTCCAAAGATCCATCCAGCACATAAACCCAATCAGGTTTACCTATGAAAACTGACAGAGTGCTACAGAAAACTTTCATATGTCTACGATACACAAGGAATCGGCAACATAAACGGAATGAAACGAAAAACTAATAAACATCATAAAAGTATCATAAAACTGAGAGCACACTACTGAAAACCAGGGGTCCGGAAAATTTAAAATCCCAATCGGACATTTACATTTATGCCACGCCCCCTTCAAACAGCGTGTTTTAGTACGACTTTTTACACACAAATTACAAGTTGTTACGTATTCATAATATGATGAATTATGAATTGTTTCAATTTAAATTGTTTAATTCACCGGACAATTAATTACAAATAATATCATTTTAGATATATATGGAAAACATATGTTTGTTTCTGTTATAATAACGATCTGTCAACGTTGTGAACGGTCTAATTAATATTCATGAGTCTGCTCAAGTGTACGCGTTGTAACATTTGGATCGAGACTATTATCCCATATTTGGTTATCACGTGACCTCACGGGAAAAGGTTGTTTTTTTTAAACTAAAGATTATTTAAAAACAAGACAGATAATGTAATCATAAATCCTAAACTATCGTTGATAGCAGTAGTTATTTGAATACTTTTTCATCTGTACTTAATTATTGACCATAAAAAAACTTGATATCGATCGTCCGAGAAAGCAAAATGGCGGTCAATCAAGATTCAATACGACTAGCTACTGAAAACAATAAAATCTGCAAATCCTCGTTGTATGTCAACCAAGTGAAAGTCGTTAGCAACGACTTACAAAATGATCATTCAGACTTTGAGGGTTTGGCAGATCCGCTCGACTGATCTGCATCGGTCGACTGGCTGTCGTCACGCTTTCGCTTCTTGACTGAGGTTACGTATCATAGCATTGTGAGGATAATGAGGTACATCGATGATGCAAGGTATTTATGTACAGTTGTAAACACATTTTATTCAAATCAACAAGATGTTCTCAGTAATAAATCCTCGATTAATTAGTGTCAACTCAGTTTATTGCCTATTAGAGTGATTGACCGATTGGACTATCATTCTAGGTACGATGTATTTACAGCAATCAAAACAAACAAAGCTTGTCAGTGTAGATAATCTTCATTGTGTTACAACTGCAGACAGAAATTGCTCAGTCCTAACTGTTGATCATGTCCGGTCAAAATTTAAGAATGTCCGGACAGAAAAATTTAAATGTCCGGTAAGCAATATTTTAGACCGAACATTTGAGATTCCCAATCGGACATGTCCGGAGCATATGACGGTTTCCAGACCCCTGCTGAAAACATGGAAACAGCAGAACTAAACACATAGAACGCAGCCTTCCAACCTAGGCATGTGCAGAATAAAAAGCAAGTTGACAGTCATTTCTTGAAGATCAACAAGGGAGTATATTTACATATTGCAGCACTAATATAGAATATGCTAGAAGTGTACCATTATATTAGCCCTGTAAGATGTGTGACAAGTTGTGACAAATTGAATGAACTGATGTAATTGATGTAATGTATTCTCATTACCTAGATGTTTAAATTTAACAAACTTTGCACGATAATAATTAAATACTGAAGTTATGGTAAAGTAAACACTCAAAGGAGGAAGACACACAGTCAAACTGACTGAATACACAGACTTGTCAGAGTAGACACCAGCTAACCACGCTAACAACTGCTGAGATGCTCAGTTAACAATCCATCAGACAGACAATCTGACAGATAGTCCCACAGAGATGCTTATTTAAAGAGCAATCAGGAAGTAGACAGATCTGTGCTCAATGGGCTGGACTGAGACTTGAGTTAACCTCTGCTGTATTGTGTACACACTGGTGGAAGAGATGAATGTCCACTTTCGTGTATTCAGTCATCTTCTGGAAGCAAGAGAGTTAACTGACTTTAAAAGTCAAGTTTCCACCCTTGCCGAACAAGGCTAGAATTCCTGGGCTCGATCAAAGTGCCACAAGTGGCTATTACGAGTTATGTCCCTTCTATGCCTCTCCTATGGACCAATCAGATTCAACCTCCCGTATCACTTGCATTTGCGTCAAACAAAATGGCGGTGCCCAGTCATGACCATCTGATAGATAGTTGAAATGTATATTGTAATAAAATGGGTGTGGTGGTACACAATGTTGCTTTGCAAATCCTGCAAGCGACCAAAGTCTGTGTAGCAGAATAGAAACCTGATGCTGACTTCATTACATGATTTTGATTGGACTATGCATAGACTTGTTAATCCAGCCCAAAAATAACTCCATAATGCCAGCCAAGTTCGGCAAGGGTGGAAACTGGACTTTTATATATTCAATTGCTTCGGGAAGATGGCATATACTCTGAAAAGTAGACTCACATCTAGACCCTGAAATGAACATACATATTTTACAGATAAAAATATTTGTTAAATAATAGTTATGAAATATGGTTTAAGGAGCCCAGAGGCTCTCTTCATTTTCTAGTACTGCAGTAATCTAGACTTGCAAAATATTATAGACTTGTATGGACTGTATTGGATATATTTGTTTCAGGGTCTGTATGACAGACTATCCCAAAAACTGTGTGCCTCATAGTAAGAGAAGTTGACATCCATAGCTTCTCTCTCTAGTGTTGGGGATAGCAAAGCTTAATATTACTGGTATCATAAAAAATATAATTTAAGAAATTGAATACATCACATATTGATAATTACAAAGGATATCGAGAAATAAAACTCTGTCTGTACAATTTGTCTCTTCTCATTCATTGCACCATCTGCAGCTCACAGTCAAAATGTTAATATATGGAGCAGATACCTATTATACTCCGGACATACGCAGTAATTGTATTAGGGTGGCAGCCTTGTCAGTAATCATGTAATTAAGAGAAAATGGACGTACAAAGGTCACGGCTGTAGTGTGAAGGAACTGAACCTGTGATTAACATGTCGGGGCCCAGAGTGTGTACAACACTCATCATGTACACTGCCACAGACAGGATATATCTGTCTACAGAGTCTGAGAGGATCATCATTTAATTAAGAGCTCTTATCAACAGTAAACTTTTATGAAACTTTGGCTGGGACGATACACTAATTGTGCGATCCAATACGTATCACAATACCTTGCTCATGATCTGACACGTATCACGATACTTACATGTGCTCTTATCTGTGGTATGTAGCCATCTTCTTCACAGACACAAAGACCTGGCACAATGACGATTTATAGTTGGCAGTGTCAAATATGGTGCAATCGATGAAAATAGTTATGTTTTCACTATTATTTTTCACTACTAATTAGTGAACACACAATGACACTAATTAGTGTTTAGTGTAACAATTATTCAATCAAATATTTAAGGTAAGAATTTATATATTTTTACTATGTGCACAACTGTGATCAATGCTTGTATAGAGAAGTAAAAATTACAATCAATCGGACCTCTGTATCATAATACTACTAATGAAAACACATTCTGAGGATTTCCGATGAGAAATGTGAATGCTCATATGCCAGTATTCTGCTAGCCTGTCTTCATGCAATGTATCCTTTATATGCCAAGCAATCACATTTGACGGGAGTTATTTTCTGACTTGTGTATAGACATTTGCAGAACTAATCCTGAGCTTTCGGAGACAGTCAATACAAGCACAGGATCAGTGTTTACCTGGAAAAACAATCATTACTGCTAGAAAAATACTGAAATATGCCATTTTTAATATTAACAAAATAACAGAAGAAAACATCTGATGATACCTGGTACTGATAAATATTCACTCCCTTGGTATATTCTGAACTGCCAGGTAAGTGATGGCAGACCACAAATCAAGTAAATAGGTAAAAGACGTCTATTAGGTCTATGAATATGTATATTCAACATTTCTATTCTTCCATGAAAACCCCACTTGTCATGCTTATACCTGAGGTGTGTCTGTCATACAGACCCTGAAACAAATATATCCAATACAGCCCAAGCAAGTCTATAATATGTCAGCAAGTCTAGATGAATCTGAAAGTCTGAGAGAGTCTCTGGGCTCCATTTTATGATATTATTATAACCATAATTTTAACAATTGTTTATCTGTAAAATATTTTCATTTCAGAGACTAGATGTCAGTCTAACATGAAGCGTGTTACGTAAATTTCACAATGACAGGAACATTGTAATAAGAATAGTATTGAGTATTAAGTGTAAATATGTTTCATGCATGACTATTTGTCTTGGACTTTAACATAGGTATTAGATAGTGTCATTTATAAAAATATAAAACTTAACGCAAATCAACATAATCATGTGTTTGGAAACAGAACCCTTCAACACTCAGAGTTTCTTCTTGGGAGTTCCTCATCTTCAGCTGTACTAAACATCCCATACGACCACACCCTCTGTGACTGTACAGCTACACTCAGTAACAGGGAAACACTGAGTGACTCCACTGAAACTACCACTGACTCTTTGTACATGACATGTATCACCTGACAAACACAATAAACATACAGCCAAGACAAAACTCATGTCTGTCATGCTTGTCATGCTCGCCTGGCACAGGAAGGATAAACACAACATGTGACTGTAACAACGACTGACACAAATATCTGTTGTGTCATCCTGCGAACATGGGTGCACTTTGATGACCGACACAACCCAAAACAAAACATTCCATAAATGATCATCATGCAAATACATCTGTCTGTCTCTATTACGACACACAGAAGACATGGCCTTTTGATCTATATTTACCAAGTTTTAGACACTCAAGAACTTCTGCGTTGCTAAGGTTGTAATGGCAGACACTCCTGCGTACACAGCTGTGTGTTGTGAATGAAGGATGAACTCAGTCATGGTGTAACACAATCCCCATTTCTTGGAGTCGTCTTAACACACTATCTGGAATGATGCAGGGGGAATGCGAGTCAAGCAGCAGGTATCCTGAACATAGACCTCACATTGGCCTTACATGACCACATGGCTAACTGTTTTGATCTGCAGGCTTGATATGATTCACTTCAGTCAGCACACAGCTTGGTCTGATCTAGAGCTCTCTGAGTCAAGCAGTGTATCAATGAATGTTCCATGGCAGGGATAGACAGACACTAGTCAAGTGAAAATCAAGAGGGAATAGTTGTTTTATCCTTAAATCTAGTTACTTTATGTATACATTGTTTGATTGATTGTTTGTTGTTTAATGCAGCACTCAACAATATTCCAGCTATATGCATGATATGACTTGGGTATGACGAATGATATCTAAGTTCTAACCATGCACGCTTGGCAGCATCAATCATTATGTAGCTGCACAAAAAATACAATTATTTATCCATGGATCCTACGAACATCTCATAGGATACATGGGTGAATAATTTAAAAAAAATAATTGTACAGTATATCATGGTCTATTCCTGTGGTATAATAGTATTAATACAGTACATGTATAACTTATTAAGCTATGTGTGTGTACTCAGTGTATTTAATGTGGGCTATCTGGGTCTGGTGATAGTGTCTATATCGTGTATATATCATTGTGGGCTATAGTGTGTTATTAGTGTCTATACCATTATGGGCCATCTAGGCAAAGACAGAGTTTATATACACCATGGTGATCTATCTGGGTCACAGTGTGTTATATGTGTATATACCATGGAGGGCTATCTAGGTAAAGACAGAGTTTATATACACCATGGTGATCTATCTGGGTCACAGTGTGTTATACGTGTATATACCATGGAGGGCTATCTAGGTAAAGACAGAGTTTATATACACCATGGTGATCTATCTGGGTCACAGTGTGTTATACGTGTATATACCATGGAGGGCTATCTAGGTAAAGACAGAGTTTATATACACCATGGTGATCTATCTGGGTCATAGTATGTTATTATTAGTGAATGTACCATAGGCTATCTGGGTCATGGTGTGTATCAGTGTACATACCATGGTGGGCTATCGTAATCTAAGTCATAGTGTGTATCAGTGTATGTACCTTGGTGGGCTATCTGGGACATGGTGTGTATCAGTGTATGTACCAGGGTGGGCTATCTGGGTCATGGTGTGTATCAGTGTATGTACCATGGTGGGCTATCTGGGACATGGTGTGTATCAGTGTATGTACCAGGGTGGGCTATCTGGGTCATGGTGTGTATCAGTGAATGTACCATGGTGGGCTATCGTAATCTAAGTCATAGTGTGTATCAGTCTATGTACCTTGGTGGGCTATCTGGGACATGGTGTGTATCAGTGTATGTACCAGGGTGGGCTATCTGGGTCATGGTGTGTATCAGTGTATGTACCATGGTGGGCTATCGTAATCTAAGTCATAGTGTGTATCAGTGTATGTACCTTGGTGGGCTATCTGGGACATGGTGTGTATCAGTGTATGTACCAGGGTGGGCTATCTGGGTCATGGTGTGTATCAGTGTATGTACCTTGGTGGGCTATCTGGGTCATGGTGTGCATCAGTGTATATCAGTGTATGTACCAGGGTGGGCTATCTGGGTCATGGTGTGTATCAGTGTATGTACCTTGGTGGGCTATCTGGGTCATGGTGTGTATCAGTGTATGTACCTTGGTGGGCTATCTGGGACATGGCGTGTATCAGTGTATGTACCATGGTGGGCTGTCTAGGTCATGGTGTGTATCAGTGTATGTACCTTGGTGGGCTATCTGGGTCATGGTGTGCATCAGTCTATGTACCTTGGTGGGCTATCTGGGACATGGTGTGTATCAGTGTATGTACCTTGGTGGGCTATCTGGGACATGGTGTGTATCAGTGTATGTACCAGGGTGGGCTATCTGGGTCATGGTGTGCATCAGTGTATGTACCATGGTGGGCTATCTAGGTCATGGTGTGTATCAGTGTATGTACCTTGGTGGGCTATCTGGGTCCAGGAGTGTACCAGCATGATCAGTGTATGTACCTGTGGTTGGGAAACTGTGAATTCAAAACTATGAACACATGTAAAATGCATGCCAAGAAATGCTATACATACTGACTGTGTCACAGTGACCACGACTTGTCCATATCAGTTTTACACCATGGAATGTAGGAAGTGTAAAGTACAAATATAGTTGTCAGTGAAAACCTAATCTACAATAGACATCATCATTTTGATACAGGTGTATTTTATGAAGAAGGCCCAATCACTCATCACAGTATTAATAAAGTTGATACACATGATGGGCTGACCCATCCCATGCCAGCTCCACATCTTTGCGTAATGATAACCGCAGTCACTTCAACAAGACTGTAAACACTACATGGTGGTCCTCACAACATCAACAATACACTTCATCTCCGGAAGTGAACAATCATCAACAATGTTACATTCATAACACAAGTGGAAAAAGCCTGCAGTGAAATATGATCTGTTCAAATCCATCCCATGAACACGATGAATAGATGCTGGTCATAGCAACATGATCATAATGGGGGTTATATAACATTTCAAAATAACTGAAGTAGAGTACTTAATCTAGGCCATGTGTTGCACTTCAAGTCACTTCACATTTCAGGAAGATGAGCACTGGTTCATTCCGACAACATACAGTGTTTGCCACCAGTGTCTGAAATAACTGCCTGCCCGCCTACCCGTGGCTGGTAAATTCTCTGTTGGGATGCATGAAATTTTCCTCCACCTGCCCGACTGTCTGGCAGATAATTTTATGTCTATTTACGCATTAAATTTTGTCTTAACTTCTCGTAGATTCTCAAGTAAGTCTTTGCATTAATTCAACTGAATCAAGATGCAATTTGTCTAATATTTTTTTGGTGATATTTCAATATTAATAATGTTTACAATGCGGGCAGGTAACTTTGAAGATGGGCAGGCAACATTTATGCCATTTAACAACAAACAATAAAAACATGGCCCCACAGAGAACACCATTAACCCTATTGTATAGTACCTACACAGAAAATTTGATTTTTAACGTAACTGTGTGAAAATATTAAAGAGTTAATGTTTCAAACATTTCATTAACACGACAAAGTTGTGTGTGAACATGAAGGTCAGAACTAACATCCTATCTTACTAACCTCAACCACAATCGATCTAGTTCAGGGTTACATGGACAGCAAATGTGTCTGTCTACTGGTCCTGAAGGCTAACGAATAGTTAGTTACAACTTAATAGCCAAGGACACAAGTCCAGAAATACAACATAACCAACCAATAACACCATGCATAATGTCATGTACACTTACATTCAGTCCAAGTGAACTTCCTGATTTGTACATTCCATTATCTGGACGAGGACCACCTTAGTCTATCCAAAACAGTATCCACAAATCCAGCATCATAAGAGAAGGTGAATTAAGCTCCACTAATTCCACTGTGTGGGAATGATACAGTCACTGTAAACACCAAGTGTTGTACGTAGCAAGCCCGCTTGTTTGAACGTGGCCCAAGTGGCTGGTCCGGCCAGGGAAGTGATGTGGACTGGTCAACAGCGAAGTATGCACATGGCACGCCACCTATATACATCCATCAATCAATGCTAGATGTGTGTGTGTGTGTGTGTGTGTGTGTGTGTACAGGACTTCGATATGATGCTGTGTCACACTGACTCCCACCGAGCTACCTGGTCTGTTGTGGTCAGCCTGCCACCATCACATGAACCTCATGTCCCTGCACATCTCTTGGTTAATACTGCATCATGCACACCTACTTCTAGGAAAAGTACATATATCTCTGTTATTGATTATTTTTATCTAATTTTAACCACGGACCTATATACATGATATATATAGGTCTGTGTTTTAACCACATCTGTTCTAATTAACTCATAAGACATGTCCATGGTATTTACTGTACAACCACAGGGGTTATTCCAAAATTGATGACAACAACATTTGAAGAGAAATTTATTTAATATACATGCCTACAGATATACACGTTATACACTACATATATGACTGAAATGAAAATCAACAATTGAAATAGAGAGAACAAGCCTCGCCAGTGACACGAGTGGCATGGTTACATCAAGCCTAACATTAACTCGACTATGATACATACAAACACATACTGACTTACATCACTAGCCCCTGCACATCTACAGCTGCCGATCAGACATGCACTGTGACAGCCTCACAACTGTTGCCAGCCCATTTCCCTCAACAGTCTGCATAGAACTTGATCATATTGATTTACATTGTGTACAAGTATGTCACACAGAAATAAACATCAGCTGAGAATACCTTTCCCTGTACTGCCAATCATGTTGCCATAATGCTGATGGAGCAATTCCCCACGTCAAAAACAGGAAACTAGACACGTGAAAAATGTAATGGTTAACAAACCACAAAGACCCTTGACTTTGATTCATTTCAAACACTGAACCACATTTACAATCTGGCTCAGGTTTACATGCTTCAGATCAGATTAAGGTTCTTTTGGGTTGATGTTTTGATGATAACAGAAGTTCACTGCAAGAATAGAATTTGTGACAGTGCACTTTTATCAATGAATAGGCAGTATGGTATGTGATGTCCTACAGGGCTATAGGTAGGTATGAGGGATTGTCCGCCAGACTGCATACCGATCTACAAACCTTAAGTGTGGAGGGCACTGCTGAGTGACAAACCTGCTTCGCAGGTAATCTCTGATGAATCAACGAATGCCTTCACACTGAGCACTGACCTCAACAACACGCTCAATTAGCATCCAACTGGCATAAAAATGTGTGAATGACGAAATATGCGAAGTGTTCCCTAAACCAGCTCTTATCATGTTCTTTACATGTTCAACAAATAGGCGAGATGAAATGGGGTTTAATGCAGGGCTAACTGCTGGCCTACTGAGATGCCATGCCGCACTTTAACATGAGTACCCCAAACAGTATACTGACTCCAGTTGACCAGTCCTTGTTTTAGCTGAGTGCCAGACAGGGTAACAACTTTTAACGTCTTTTGGTTCGGGGCTCGAACACTGGACCTTCCACTCTCCGGGTAAATGCTACACCACTAGACCATGTAGACCACAGAGGCGTTCTGTTCAACAAATTATCTAAGCAGGAAAATACTGCAGCCGGATACAATGAACGTAATTGTTATACAAATAAACACATGTGTACATCGACTGGGAATTAAATCTCATCAGTTTATTTGTCACATTATTTGCATTAACCATGTTAAGATGCTTTGAGGGGGAAATGCTTCATGCTTTTTTGGGAGCCAAGGATTTTAACCTTCGGTGCATCCAGAGTAGCGGTACATCGAGGAGCGTTATGTCGAGGAATCACTGTATGTGACATGAGAAAACGCTGGATGCTACATCATTGTTAGAAACAAAATATTGTATTGCTGTTGGTCGCTTAGAAAATTGACAAAGTGTTTATACACACCAAGTTAAATTCATTTCAGAGATGGGTAGTGAACAAATGAACAAACTTAGTTCAAACATTGATGGAACTAAACCTTTTTCCATTATTGTTACTTCAAAATTATTCCCCTTCTACGCTTCTGTTTTCTCAAAAATAAATCTCTACTATACACACACAAAAATCATGTTAGAATCCAGTTTTAGTAGGGGCGACTTATAAATATAACTTACAGCTTGGTCCAGAGCAGGGCACTTAATACGTTGAATATGGTAGCCAGGTCAGAACTTGTGAACAGACCCAAGTGAGGGACCATCTTGTCCCTGAGACACAACCACCCACATCAAGTAATGAAAATTAATCCCTTTAAATGAAATCCTACCTCAGCATGCTCATTGAATTGTTTGTTTGTTTGTTGTTTTACATCGCACTCAGCAGTATTCCAACCATATGACGGCAGTCTGTAAATAATTGAGTCTAGACCAGACAATCCAGTGATTGACATCATGAGCATCGACCTATGCAATTGGAATATGATGACATGCATCAACCAAGTCAGCGAGCCTGTCCACCCGATCCTGTTAGTCGCCTTTGTTGAAACCCACAAGCATAGGTTTGAAGCTGACATACTAGAATCATAAACGGGGCAAGCCCAAGGGATGCAACTCTTCACAGCGAATTGCTGCAGCTTAGACAACTGGAGCACCAATGGCCCTCTACCTGTGAACCATTAAGGGTGTTAAAAAAACCTGTTCATGCGTTTCAATGCTTGGTCAAAGCAGATGCATGGTGACTGACTAAACCTCTGCCTTTGGTATGTTAATCTTTATGATGTTTATACAGGATAAGTTGAGACATTAGACCATTACACAGTTCTTCCAAAGCTAACAGATTTATTAAAGCAGGGTGAAACTTTGGAACTAACATGAAGCAATCTTTCCCATGTTAAAGGTATCATTTAGCATGGTTAGGCGAGTGGACATTTCTTAATTATCATTTTTGAAAGTTTGCCTGTCATGCCTATTGTAATCATTTGGGCGGAAGCTGGAAGACCAAGTCCATTTTGCCTGGTAAGTCTGTGCCTGGTAAGTCTACAATCCAAAGTAGTCTTTGGGGCATCCTTTCCAGTCAGTTAACACGTGAGCTATTATCAGTAAGTAATTTTACCAGATTAGGGCTTCAGACTTGTGACCTAAGCTACAGGCTGTATTTAGATGACAGTTCTCTGCAATTCTGTTTTCTATTCTTACCTCCAAATACCCTTTTCTTCCACAAAGATACATATATGAACACCCTTCCATCACATAGCCATTGAAAGTACTGTGTGGAATGTCTCCACAGCCTGCAGATCACACCCAGTCCCACTTACACACACGGAAATGTACACCAGTAACTTCCTCAGCTGCCTAACAGCATTAATGTTAATTGTTGTTACATCAAATATATATTCATAATTCAGTGCAAACAAAGTACAAAGAAACAGAGAAAATGATTGCATGCTTTCAGTTTCCATCCAAGGAACAGAGATCAGGTCACTGTAACCACTGCACTAACCATCTCCCTTGAGTAGCCTTATGAATCTCCCTTGAGAAGAGTCTTACGAATCTCCCTTGAGTAGTCTTATGACTTTCCCTTGAGTAGGGCCTTACAAATCTCCCTTGAGAAGAGTCTTGTGAATCTCCCTTGAGTACAGTCTCATGAATCTCCCTTGAGAAGAGTCTTATGAATCTCCCTTGTGTAGAGTCTCATGAATCTCCCTTGAGTAGAGTCTTATGAATCTCCCTTGAGTAGGGCCTTATAAATCTCCCTTGAGTAGGGCCTTATGAATCTTCCTTGAGTAGAGTCTTATGAATCTCCCTTGAGTAGAATCTTATGAATCTCCCTTGAGTAGAGTCTTATGAATCTCCCTTGAGTAGGGCCTCATGAGTCTCCCTTTAGTACAGCCTTATGAATCTCCCTTGAGTAGAGCCTTATGAATCTACCTTGAGAAGGGCCTTATGAATCTCCCTTGAAGAGAGCCTTATGAATCTCCCTTGAGTAGGGCCTTTTGAATCTCCCTTGAGTAGGGTCTCATGAATCTCCCTTTAGTACAGCCTCATGAATCTCCCTTGAGCAGAGGCTTATAAATCTCCCTTGGGTAGGGCCTTATGAGTCTCCCTTGAGTAGGGCCTCATGAATCTCCCTTTAGTACAGCCTTATGAATCTCCCTTGAGCAGGGCCTTATATAAATCTCCCTTGAGTAGGGCCTTATGAATCTCCCTTGAGTAGAGCCTTATGAATCTCCCTTGAGTAGAGCCTTATGAATCTCCCTTGAGTAGGGCCTCATGAATCTCCATTGCTGTGGAGCCCTTATCCTGGAGGGTCTGAAACATCACTCCAACTTTCAAATTAGTTGACAGTTCCCTGTACAATGGTTCATACACCTGTGGACTTGTAGAACATATAATAGCAAAAGTTAAATGTCATAAGAAGGCAGAATATTATTCTAAGTGTTCTGTTTCGACATAACAGTATACTACACCACTATACATGGTATAAGGTTATGTTTTAATACTCTTCAAATCAAATCTTGAGACACAACTAAAACATCATTTCTCATAAACAGAGGTTTGAAAAAACAATACTAAACATGCTTCACAATTTCTTTACTTGACCCCAAAAGCTTCTTATTTTTTTAGCTATTATTTTATATAAATATTTAACTAACCTGTAGGTAGACAAATGGTAGACTTTCCTATCAAATAAGGAAGACTTGGTCAGACCGTATCTCAATGTGAAAGTTCACTTCAGACCGAGGAGGATTGGTGTATTTCCTTCCCTGATCCATGCGTGTGTAGCATGTGTGTACTTTATAGCCTCTCTACCATAACAGTTATGTACCTTGTCATCATTAACATGATCAGCACACTAATGAACGTTTGATGTGGCACAAACTGTGGTTGTGTTTGTATGTGTTACTGTAGAATGTACATGTAATGTAGCTACATCTGTATCTAGGTTACAAGTATTGATAACAAAATACAAAAATCTTACTGCAATACCATATCAATGATGTGTTGGTGTTGGGTTTAATACTGTAGTATTTCAGTCATATCAGGGTGTGTCAGTTATATCGCAGTGTGTCAGTCATATCATGAAGTGTCATTGACGAAACCAAAGAACATGTTGCTTACAAACCAGTACGATCATAATCAGGGCAAATATGGGATTTGAAGCCATAAAGGCAACTCGGCATACTGAATTGCAGTGCCTTAGATGACTGGGCCACCAATGCCTCCATGACAAGAATCAAGCCATCAAAGGTAAGTGAATTAGTGAATGTTGCATATTGATGCATCAGCAGTGACCAGAGCTCCAGATAAGCTGCGTATCTGCGTGAAATACGCATCAGAAATGCAGAAATACAGAGTAAAATATAATCCAAGCGTATCAAATACGCAACGAACATTACAGATACGCTACAAAAATAAAACTTGTGCGTATCATCAAAATATTGTGAAGTAACCCTGCGTATTCCATTAGCAAATCAGCATCGGGCATTCCGTCAACCTTGCCAAACTCCACGATGACAGTTACATCATGATCATTGGCCATCACACTTTCTTGTGGAAGTGTCGAGGTATTTTTGAGTCCTATAGAGCTCTCGAACCCACACGACACCAGTTTGTAGGGACTAGATGAATAGTGTTTTAAAATATTTAACTTAAATACCCACATGTGTAAAAACTAGTGGGTAACAGAAATTTGAATACTACTCATACCCAATGATTTTAAAATGCATGGGTAAAATACCCACAACACCAAAAGCTTATCTGGAGCTCTGAGTGACAGATATTCAATTGTGGTAAGCCTAAAGTGAGTGAGTGAGTGTCTCAGACATCAGACATCAGACATCAGACATCTAAACAAAACAATACAACATCAAGATTCCCGCATGGCCAATATGTTTTTTAGTCCTTAGACTTGTGAAATTCTGGAAGGACAACTTGTTTTCTCCCCAAAACTAATTAAGTTGCATCAACCACATGTCTGGAAAGAGCTGAACAAGGCTGGAATTATGGAGTTACATTTTGTCTGGAGTAACAGTCTATGCATAGTCAAATAAAAATTGTGTAACGAAATCGTTATCAGGTTCATCAACTGCCATGCAGATATTGGATGTTTGCAGGATGTTAAAAACATGTGTACCTCCAACTTGGCGTGAACAATTATTTTCTAAATCTTTTCATGTTTTTAATCAAGGGACTCAAATGATTTGATGCACTCGACAAAGTCAGACCTGTTATTACAATACATATCTTGATTATTGATCAGATCGTCATGACTGGGCGCCGCTATTTTGTTTGAAGCAAATGTAAGTGATATGAGAGATGGAATCTGACTGGTCAGTAGGAGGGAAACAGAAGGGACATAACTAATAATAGCCACTGGTGGCGCTACGATCACACCCAGAAATTCCAGGGTTGAAACTGGGCTTTTACAGTCCGTTTACTCCTTTGCCTCAGGAAGAGGCGAATGAGGCTCAGTGAGCTGCTGACCATTTGGAACAACTCATGGTGTCTGCCTGACGTAGGCTTCTTCATGATTTGTTTGTTAGTTATCTAACGCTGCACTCAGCCATATTCCAGCTATATAACAGCTGTCTCTAAATAATCCAGTGATTGATATCACAAACATCCATCCTGTCAGTCACCTTTTACGGCAAGCAAGGGTTCCTGAAAACCTATTCTACCCCAGATCTTCACGGCTCTTACTTAATTCTGGTCGGTGGAATAAAAACCCACAGTTTTTCAAATTTTTTTCCACATTTCCGTTTAAAAAACAGTATGCCCTTAAAATGCAAAATGTACTACCATACACAGTTTTCATTCAACCATATTTTGTTCAATATCAATAACTGTTTTGAATATTCTGATCTATGGAATGACTGATATTTTGATTAATGGTAACAACTCACAATCATCTGACTTGTGATGATGTTTCAGAGGGTCCAATCACAACACGGCCATTACTGGGCTCAGGCTGCCATCACACATTTCACAGAGATTCCAGTTCCAAGGGAGATAACTTTCACAAACTCATGTCTGACTTAATTCTCAGCACTTCACAGGGATGCAACTTCACTGAAACATTTCCCAGCGCAAAAAAATCATAACCTATATTGGACAGCTCCTAAAATGCATGAAGTTCTACTAGCCCTTAGGATAGCTTTAACATTAGACGAAATGACTCAGGCTAGTGCCAAGTTGCATCCCTTTAACAGATCAAGTCAGACGCATGCAATCACTCACAATATATTGAGGACATTTGTCTTTTCTGTCAAGCAACATGTTTATGTTATCAAGTAACCTGCAAAGTTCATGAGTGGCACAGCCAAGAGTGAAAATGTCAACTTTGCAGGTCATGAGAAAAGAAAAATGTTACATATTACGTATTTTCTTGCAGGATTTTCACAATCTTGCTCTGAAAACCATAGTGTCATTGAGATAGCCTGAAAGCAGTTCCGCAATAAAGTATTATTTCACTCAAGTGAAAAAAAAGACATTTCATATTTGGGGATAAGTATTTTATCGCTAAATACAAAATAAAATGCTGAAATGATAAATTTGTAAACCTAATGATATCAAACGCTGTTATAGGTTACTCTTAAATCTCCAGTGACATCATGCTATTGTTTTCCAGTCAGGTTAATCTTATAAACAGGGATGTTATAATATCCCCGGGATTTTATTCAATATCATGAGAATTCTATTAATACACTTGTTTAGACTGTAACATATGAATGTTTCTCACTAGAAATTTATTTTGCATTTGAACACAATGTAATGAAATGTCAAATCAAACGAGAAATGTTTTCTTTATATCCCCAAGGATCGAACGCACAACCTTCGTATCTGTAGCCCAGTGAGTGTACCACTAGGCTACAGAGGCCCTGATAAATCACAATGCTTTTGAGAATGTCTTTTTCAAGTACCCCTACACCAGCACCAGATATTTTATGCCTGTTTCCTAAGGTTCATGGAAAGTATGTTTGAAACATATTAATGTTGATAAATGTTGTTTTAAGTCTCATTTTCGGTTAATAAGTTAGATAAAAAACTTACCCTCTGGTTTTTAACAGATATCAAACCCTCATCCTCAGGATAAAACCTCAGGGCTGATGACCCTCGGTTTTAATCCATGGATTCATTTTTTAAATCTCATAAAAACCCTCTTACTTCTTTTATCCTACACATAACTTTTGCTATGAAGCCTTTGACATACATTTAGAGAAGATAGACATGTATGTGACACTTTTTATGGATAGTAAGTTTTTATTCTTTGTGACGATGTTTCTGGGATACCTCTTGCCCCTTCATCAGTAGTCTGTCTTACAGACCCTGATACAAATATATATCAAATACAGCCCATGCAAGTCTATAATGTTTGGCAAGTCTAGATCACTGAAGTATCTGAAAATGAAGAGAGTCACTGGGCTCCTTTTTATTATATTTTTATTAAGATAACTGAACAACTGTTTTTTTATGTAAGATGTGTTCATTTCAGAGACTAGATGTTAGTCTACTTCATCAGGTGAATACTGAGTAAACATATTGAGTTAATTTATATTTATACATGCTGATACATGCTGTTTACACAAGGTATGATAATTTACAATGACAATATAATGATGAAATGAGTGGGGTTAACAGGAGAGAGGCCAATTAAGCACAATGAAGGTGTAGTGATGGATCTGGGTGTGATAACAAGGAGCCGACTATGGTAACCATATAACAATAAGGCAATCAAGATGTCCATTTGCGGTCAATGATAGTGTTAAAGCACAGTAGAGTACAGCGTTCCCATTTACCAGTAATTACCAGTTTTTTTACCAGTAAAATTAGGCTTGGACCAGTAATTCCTGCGACTGCCAGTCCCTGTAAACTGGCAAAGAAAGTACCTCATAAATCAGTATTGTTGAGCAAAACATCAGTGATATTCATATAACTTTTTCGAACAAAGTCAGCTTGTCTATTACCATCAGTGCTTCCCCTTGCGTATTTCTAGGAGTGCCAAGTGGTAACTAACAATATTTGTAGTTAAAAACATTATGTTTGTTTTCTAATAATATCCAAATCAAAAGCTATTCAAGCAGTTTCACAGAGCAAAGGTGGGTCACATTACAAAGAAAGTACAGTTATATTTATCAAGAGCACTGACAATGATTGATACTACATGTAATATGTGTGAAAATAATTGAGGCAACAATTCATTTTGACGACATCTGCTGGACATTAAATACATGTGATTGCTCTTTCAAAATGTTCAGTTTTTCACCTGCATGTCTGAGCGGCACGATTGTATCAAGTATTGCTTGAGTCTCGTATATGAATCATGACTAAAATAATGAATAAATAAATAAAGCCTTCCTGTTTCTGCCTTTTCCATGTTTACCATTATCTAATGAACTGAACAATGCAAAGGCATTAAATATTGTATTATTAGTGAGTGAGTTACGTTTTACGCTACTTTGAAAACGTGAAGTGATCCAGGTCTTAAAGACGTCTATCGTACAGAGCTACAGATAAGCTGTGTATTGGCATGAAATACCCCCCAAAAATATTCAAAACCCAGTTACTTTCAATTAACTGGCGTACAGAAACGCATGCATTAAATGAAAAACTCAAATGTATAAAAAGAGCATGCATAAATACACAATGAAGCTTTTTCAGCATGCATACAAAGTTAATTTCCGAAACACAATTACGAGACAATTTAATTTCCAAGTCAGGCCTACATATTTAGAACAGTTATATCCACCTTAAACATTATTTCATTTTTTTTCAATCTTAAAATGTTCACTCTTTTAGGGAAGAACCCAATAGAGTGATGAATAGATGAGTGAAAAAATATTGGTTACCCAATGAAAAATGTCATTGGTCATAACCCAATTTAAATAAAAAACCTAGAGTAAAAACTCAATTGATCAAAAGGTAATCTGGAGCTCTGATCGTAGGGTTCTGACAAAACTATCATCATAAATTAGGAAGAATCTTGGAATCTAATATTGTATGTTTAATGGTGCCAACTTTGGAAATTGTTTGGTATTCAGCTGGTGGTAAAAGGCAAACATAGTCCTGGATTACAGTCTTTGACACAAACTTTTGAATCTTTTGTTTACCATAATATTTCCTTGAGATTTGTGACTTAACATGCAGGCTACTATTTATGAAACATCTCTGAAATTACAAGACAAACATTTCACTTGTCCTGGGCTTTAAAAAATGAACAAGTGGCTAAAGTTGTAGACAGACATAGCAGTAAATGTTTGTTCCAATATGATTTGACGAAATGCCAATCATGACTATGATCAACACCCAAGCCTTGTAGTTCGATTGCCAGTATTAGTTTACCTTATAATTTTAAGTAATAATCACTCAGTAGGGAGTATTTCATGCTTACACGAATTAAGTCCAAAAGAGTTACACACACATTTGCCTTTCAGTTTTCAAACTTGTAAGTATGTGTTTTGACACCATAACGTATTATATGTGCAACTGTCACTGTGCAGCTGATAAATAACTCATATACTCTCTATATCAATTACAAGCAATGGTATAAATGACAGCTTCTTTTATTACAAAGTTGCAACCTTTTCTGTTTGGATACCAGCAACTTTAGTAAGCATATGAAGCATGAAACATAAAACTAAGTACTGGTCACCGGGTGAAAACTAGATGTGCAATTGGTTATTACATGGCTCAAACCTATCAATACCTATTTGGCAGCGTTAGAAATTGACACAATTCCTCTAGTACTTGCCAAAATGCCCAATAGTTAAGGTACTAGTAGAAATTTGCCATTTTTAAGGGTGTTTCTATATATTATCATAATAAGGTATAGTGGACTAAAAATGTTAGTTTCTACCGATGTTAGGTAATCACAGCGTTAGCCCTCTATCATTGAATATCTCCAAATCATTCACCAACAATCATCTGTAATAAGTACTGGCTTCTACTTATCATGTTATATTAATTTAATTGGAATCAGTTTCATGTTGTCAGAACCAGTCATTATCTGTAAGTTTTCACAACCTTGTAATGATGAGAATATATGTTGTCATCCATACAATTGATTTATTTACTATACCAGAGTCCTGCTATGCCATTCATGCCAATGAAAGAATACTATTTCTTGTATTTTCGTATACATGGTATGGGTTATAGCTAAAACGGCACCTCAGCAAAACGGCACCGATTGGCGAAAACAGCACCTCGCTTCAACATGCTCAAGCAAAAAATAAAATTTATGAAATTAAACTTACATGGTCGCTTGCAAACACCCATAATTGTGAAATGTTAAAACAAGTTTACATTAGAAATTAGCCTCTACTCCAACTATATTCCAACTTAGCCTATACGCAACTCAACTTATTGTGAAAACATAACATGCCTTGAAGTAAAATAAATGAAATTAAAGTAACATCGTCTCTTACAAACACCAATAATTGTGAAAAGTTCAAACAAGTTTACATTAGAAATGCTCGGTGGTACATGTGCCGATATTGTAAAGTGTGATGAAGATGAAAACTGTGAAGAACTGTATATATATGTGAATGTATACATGTGGTTATCTGTTAACAACTGGAAACAGGAATTACCGTATTCGACCCATTAAGCGCCCCTCCCCCAATAAGCGCCCCCCCAAAAAAAAACCAAAAAAAAACCCCAAAAAACAAACAACAACAACAACAAAAAACAAAAAAAATAAATTCATATAGTAATTATTTCGTTTTAAATGAAAATCGTCCGGGCACCGAGGTTTCCGGATATTTGAAGTCCATATAAGCGGGGCATGATTGTATTCTGTTTACTTTAGATATTTGTGACTTTGAAAATTATGCGCAGAGAAAAATTACACTGTACCCTTTCAGCGAAGTCCGGCAAACAAACGGGTGATGAGAAACTTCGTCAGTACAAATTCGAAATTTGAGATAAAAAAATCACCAGACATGTTGATTTACCGTTTAAATTGTATTTTTTGTTCTGCTAGGTATTGTTTTATATCCAGGGATTAAGATTACCTTGTGCATTTTCTCGTAAACTAAGACGGAAACAGCAATCAGTTGTACACACGTTTTCTTGGAATCTACCGGTGATTCGGTCAAGACATACCCAATGATATAACTTTACAGGATTTTAAATGCAAGGATCGGCAAAAGTTATATCTGAAACTATTTTTTTTTTATCAGGAATAATATATTCCAATATCTTGTTAATTTAGATGCAGCTTTTACTAAACATATTTAAAATAATAATAACCCTAAGCAAAGCAGCTGATCGTTATTGCCGGGTATTATTTTTCACATGGAACATGTCTGACCAGTCACCGTCAAGGCTCCCGTGCACGTGATCGAGAGAATTACGTGTTGACATAGAATCGTCGAACAAAAACAAATATGACTTTTAATGAATCAAAGTATGGCATTTATGATATATGTAACCATTCTCTGTCAACTTAAGTTCGTTTCAAGGCGTCAATAGCAGTAATCTGACCGTGGTTGCTGTTAATAACGGTGAGTTGTGCGATCTTCCGATCGCTTCACACACGATTTCGCCGATTTAATTAAAACAATATTAAAAGGAATGTTGAATAAAATTGATGAATTAAGTTACGAACATAAGTCCAGATATACAAAGAACACTTTTTATAGCCAGACAGTGTAATTACATGAATAATTTGCGAACTTCAGAATGGATTTGTTGACATGGTATTTCCGGTGTTACGTGCTCACAGTAATGTCTTTCCTTAGGGGAAAACACATCAAAAGTCATTAATTTGTGTATAATGCGAACCCCCTTCTACACAGCTGTGTTTTTTGGAAAAGAAAGTGCGCACTATTCTCAAGAAAATACGATAAGGCTTACTGATGAATTTACGCCAATTAGACTCTGAATTTGTCCCAATAAGCGCCCACCCCTTCTGTCTTTTTTTAAGCGCCCTGGGCGCTTAATGGGTCGAATACGGTAACATGTAAATACATCAAATAATATGTAACAAATAACATAAATCAAATATATTACTACATAAATCGTTGTTATCGTCATTAGAAATAGAGGTGCCGTTTTCGCCCGACACATAGTAGCCGTTTTTGCCAAATGCGGTACCGTTTTTGCCAGAGAAATCGGTGACGTTTTGCTGAGGTGCCGTTTTAGCCTGCACCCCATGTGACATGTATTTTGTTGGCTATGAAGAATGGTAACTAAACAAGTTGATGAATCACATGAGTAAACTGTGTCATTCACCTGTTCTCCTGAATCAAATTTGATTGAGCTTAAGCAATTCTATAAAGCAGTGGTGAAAACAGATCACAAATATTTATTTGGAACCATTTATCGGTCAGTGCCATCTTGTCACTCTGCAAAGTACCAACGTGTTGGTGTTCCTACACGAGCCTTCTGAAATGGCGTAAAAAGGACAAAATTTCCGTTTGTCAACACATGTCTTCTTATAACTGGTTAAATAGACGAAATATATATTCGTTGGCCACATTTTGACATGAGACACATGAATTTCTGTTATCATGTGGAGAATGTGCCTGTCATATCAGTATCCAAACTGGGCTTGTCAGATATATATTGAGAATACCGCAATGAAAAACATGCGACAAAGCAAACAGCAAGCACTCATACAGATATGCAATTAAACCTACCTCAGATAACTTCACACATGAAAACCTTACTTGTGTTGTCAAATAATACGGTATCACCACTGCTCTGGCTCTTGCCCTCTAGGCCCTAAAGAGAGCCGCCATTTTGTTATTTTTGTCACGTGATAAATCAAATTAAAAGCCAAATATTATATTAAATTCATAACATGCGTGCACTACAGTTAGTCGTGCAATTTCAACACACAATCATGACCATTGCAGAACTGATAAAAAATATCAGAAATATTTATGAAAATCGTCTGCTTTTCTTTTGAGGTCAGCAATGTACCATAGTCTGTTGGGCTCGACGGGGAAGTAAAAAGTAAAACTACCTTTTCGTCTAAAGTTACTTCAATATGTAACTTATTCATTTCAAATTATACAAACATACTTTTGTGTTTGAAGCGAATAGGAAATCAATCTCAATATTTTGCAGCAATGCGATTTTTAAATTAAAATATTGTTCGTGTTTGCCGTACATTTAAGACTAGGGTAGAGCCCAAATTGTGATAGCAGAAGACGCGAAAATGGCGACGACAAGACTAAAGGAAAAGGCTGCAAAAAGAAGTTTAAGGGACCGTCAAAAGAGCGGTATAACAATTTAAACATTTTAATCGAGTTACCATTTATACATTTGAGAGAAATTCGCACCGCATTAATGCTGTTGTTTACGACTTAAGACATATGGAGCAAGACGTCGGCTGCTACGGAGCCATGTTGTAAATTGTTACTTTGTTGTCATTTGTTTCATACAGTGATAACAATGTTTCAAATCTTAAACAACGTCGAGTACTGTGATATTGATACCAAATGACACATTGTTTATAGTATCAATTAGTTGCTCACAGGCGATGCGTTTAATAAAAGCTATAATGTTCGGAGACGACGAGCGGCGTGTTGTGACAGACGAATCCAAAATGGCGGATGAAAGAATTACAACTTTTCGGCGCGAAAGATTCAGCTTATTCTCCAATTACTGTGCTTAGAGCGCCACAACAGTTTCTACAATCCGTTCATTTCTTACATGCCAATACACCCAGATCTGCTGAGAAGCCAACCCTACACGTGCTGTGAAAATCAGTATCAGTCCTCCGCCAGGAATAGTCGTGTTTGTAGACTATCAAGTTCTTAGCCCTGCTGCCATGTATATACTATTCTGTTACTTATGTCAAATGGTTCATTCTTAAATTTATTTGTCAGAATTTGAAAATATTAACAATATGAACAGAAAGAATTCTCTTTTAATTTTGTAAAGGCATCATAAATGTTAAAGCTAGTAGGCCTACAGTGATCTCAGAGCAGACCTTTAACTTCAAAGAAAATAATTTACAATAGAACATTAGGTATGACAGTACGACAGTGTATCTCTCCTGAAACTGTCAAAAGCAAAATATAATCTACATTGATACTGAATTGTTAATGTTAAAGATTTTGGAAGGTATATATTCAAAACCGTTACTTACAACTTCACAGATCTACATTTCCTGAATGTAAAATAATAGATTACCATGCATTGGGAACTATTCCACAGAGAAAGTAATCACTGTTTTCATCACATTTATGACATGGTGTTTTATACTTAAATTCTTCTGGCACAAATGTAAATATTCTGGTGTGAAATGAATTGATACACCATTTAGTGAATTTGTGTTGTCTGCAAAATTATAGGTACAAAGAATAAATAAAAAACTGACAGTTCTAGAGCTAGAAAGTCATTGTTTGACAGTTGTTTTGATAGAGATAAATTGTAGACAAAGACAGTGGAACAACCATTAGATTAGATGCATGTTGTTAAGGGAGAGATAGCAACTTTAAGGTTTCTGAACATTTGTTCAAAATTACAACATATTTTTAAATGAGAAGCTTTTAATGCAAGTAAAGAATACTTGACAATAATGAAGGTATGTTCACATCAGTGGATAATATAAAATAATATCATCTCTGTTTTGAAAATTTTCAGCTGGACCACAGGTATCACAAAGAGGAACTCGGAGATCATCAAACAGATTACCAGCATCGACCAATGACAATGGTGATGTGGAGACAAGTGACAGTGAGGCAGAAGAACAGACCTCTTACATGTCACTGGATGTTTTGGCACAGGTGGCATCAGCAACATTGGAAAAAGAACCCAAGTTTAATGAGAAATCACTCACTCCTAAAAAGGTTGTCAATTTTTTCATTATATCATATTTATTGCATATTTACAATTTAATTTGGGTAAATATAAGTATGTCATTAGAAAAATACCAATAAGACAGTATCTACCTTTGCATTATAACACTTAGCGGTTTTATCAAATGGTACAATATGCTGGTATGTAACAGGGCTGTATTTTGTTATTGACATCTGAAACAGGAAAAGTGTATACCAATTCCCATATGCAGGTGTAATATTCATCTATTTCAGGGAAGTATAATGTATAACAGTCTAGTGAATTTGCAATATTTATTCCACAGCTGACCAAGCGTAGCATACAATCTCTGGAGGTTCTGAACCTTGACCAGATACAAGCACTTTCCGACAAGGCCTTGCTCAGCCTGTTCAGCGATATGACGTCTAATGAGATGACTCGTAACTACACATACACTTGCTATCTCATGCCAGACAAGTGCAAGGAGAAGTTCACTAGCTTTGGCAATGAGACACGTGCACGTATGAAGATGAGGACACACTTACTGAGTCACATTGAACAGCTGATTGATGATGCAAATGGTATGACTTTTGAGCAAGCTGTGTAAATACTTGCCCCAGTAGCATTTCCTGATTTCCAGTATCCCAATAATCTTGGACTTTTAAAGTTTCAGTAAGACTGGTAATAGTATCACAGGGTTAGAACTAAACTCCAAAGCTTTACTGGCCCAGCTAAAGATATAATGCCTTTATAGTGCTAAAACAATGGGGAAATTGGGAAATTTGTACTCACCCACAGGAATTTGTAATAGCCCAGGCTAGCAGGCTAGTTTTAATTTCTATCCCTGATATCATTTTATTTCCAGAAGATAGACCAAGGTCTTGTTTTATCAGTTGTGTTTTGGTGCGTACTTGAAAGTCCCATTTCTTTTCAGATCCAGATCTAACGGAGAAGTTTGTCTTCTCCGCTGTACCTGTCACTGTGAGAAAGAAAAAGTTAGCAGGTGGGAATGACCATTATGATAGATATATAGAATACTAAACGAGCTCATGTGTAATACCAATTTTATGAAACGAGAGAACATGGTGAATAGTTGTGGTATCTGACAAGCGAAAGCGACTCAGACACCACATCTATTCACGAGTTTAGTATTTTATTTATTACTTGCCTTTTATAACATTTTTAGAATTATACTGTTGAGTATGAATTGGCTGACACTTACACGATCCACGGCATAGTCCAATTGAGTTTAACAGAATAATACTTCAAACACATCAAAAGTTGAAACATATGAATTTAATACCATACAACGGTCCACCTTTAGAATTCACAAAATTATCGAAGGGCTAAGACTATCACATCTCGCATACTTTAACTAAGACTTACGACTGTCGTTGCGATCGCCTTGTGGAACGGGCCTTGCACCTCAAAGTTTACAATCACATCACAATACCCGATGACATAATTTGTGGAATTTTGTTGCAAGATCCATCCGTGAAACAATGCCATGTGACGTCAGCCTAGCAACACGGTTGCTGGGGTCATCGAGTTTGCATAAGCTTCTCTCAATGATCTATCAACTCCACAAGCAATGTCATGAATAAGCCAAGGGATGTTGAGAGCTTTCAATATTTGTTCGTGAAACGTGTTTCGAGAGTACATAAGCACACGTTTTGGTATTACACAATGTGTAATACAGCTGTATGTTTATTAAACGGGTGATGTCTTCACGGGCAAGTAATAAACAAAGTTATGTCAGGTAGAGATGAAATGATACAGCAAGGTCATGATACAATACATATTTTTACATCAAATTGCGTGGAAATGTCTTGACTATAAATATTTCAGAGCATGTTTTAAAGAGAAGCTAGCTGTAGACACATGTTCATAGCTGCTATTTTTAGTAGTGACCTTGGAACGCCAATTACAACACATTTTTCAATATTTGACAGACATAATTGCTGCGGGTCATTAAATGAGTAGGAAGTAATATCTTTCAGCAAGTGTTTTATCGATTCAGAAGATACACGTATCGTGTATCGTATTGTTGCATGAAAATGTAAGATGCATCAGTGCACTGCTTTCATTCCTAATGTCCTTCAGATTAAGAACCTCAAACGTTTGAATGTTAAATTAAAAGCATAGCAAGCATGGACATTAAGTTGGTATAGTTGCGGTATCTAGGTAGTATAACCACAAATAACCCCCATTATATATTTTGGAATATCAGGCCCATTATATCTTCAGATGTAATGAGTCACTCATCCTGTGAGTATAAGTATCAATCTGAAGCACTACTATAATTACTTTAATTCTTGCTGTGCTGAATTTGATACCGTAGTTCTTTCTGTAGAAGCTGCCAAAAAACGAAAAACTCCCACTCAGAACACCACATCATCAAGTCCTGGGAAAGCAAAGAAAAGCGCCAGTCCAATTGCCAAATTCACTGCACTAAAGCCTAGTAGAAAGACAGTGTCAGACCCTAAATGCAAGCCATCTAACAGTCCTGCTTCGAAGGCCAAGTCACATTCCAAAACTGACAATTTCAACAGAAATTCAGAAGAGGAGGAAGTGAAAGAGAATTCATTGAAACGTAAAAAAACCAATCGAGCCATCTCGCCAAACAAAAAGGACATGGCTAGACGGTATGCCCACAAGAAGTCAACATTGCAAACTGTTGGTGCTGACAGTGGCAATCAAAAAGACACAAAAAGTGGTGCTACAAAAGTGAAGAAGGAGAAATTGAAAGGTAAACATGGAAGCAGTGGAGAGAAGGGAGAAGGATCTGAGAACGAGAGTGATGATAACTTGCATGAAGAGACAGAGCGCCGTATTGAAGAAAATGAACAATTTATTATTGATTTGCTGAGTCGGACTCAGCCTCACCATGACCACTGTTACACCACCATATTTGGTAAGAAACGTGGCATCGAAACTATGCACTTTGATCTGGAGTCCTCGGGGGAGGAGGAGAATGGAGTGATAGATGTGTGTGACAATGGGTCTGAGGACAGTGAAAAGAGGAAGTCCACCAAACCCATCATGTTGCTACAGCTTCCTGCAGTTGCTGAACTCCCGATGGTGAGCATGGAGGAGGTGGTGAACGAGTCAGAAGGCAGCAACTCTGATGAGGATGATGAGGATGGTGAAGGACACAATGGGGAAAGTGAGTCTATCGTTACTCTTTGAGTGAGTGAGTGAGTTGGGCCTCAACATTGCTTTGAACAGTATTTCAGTTATTTCATGGCTTGTCAACTTAATTCAGTACAAATCTTAGATTCAAACCCATGACCCTGCCAAGGAATGCAACTCAGCATGTCTGTGCATTGTTGGAAGTAATTGTGTGAGTTGATTGCCAGTTACTGAGTTTATTCATATGTTTATATTTAAATGTTTGTTGTGTTCATTGATATTCCTGCATTCTGATTAGCTGAATTGGTCACGTGTTATTGCATTCATTTCCCAATGAATGTAAAAAGTTAAAAACGAGGCCCACTTAGGAGGACTACTTTCAATACTACGGAATTCATCACCACTCGCCCCTTTCCATAACCTGCAAGACTCGCCACTCGCCCCCCTATCGATGAATTTTAAGTGCGAAAATACGACAAACCAATCAAAATGCGCATATTATTTCAAGTTCTTCGTCAAAGAATGCCTCAGAAATAATTTTTGATTTTACCTAAAACACAGTTCAATGTATTCAATCATACTGTATAATTCCACATGTCCAGATGTGCTTTAAATTGCATCTTAAACATATATAATATATGGGAAAATATATGTGAACCATTACGCAAAGAGTTGGCAATTTTAGGTATGCCCGTTTGCGCTAAGATGGAACCCAGTCACAAAATGGTCACGAATGGTCGGGGAATCACAAAATTACATTCGAGGGAATTCCCTTTCTGCTTAAGAGTATCGATATTCATGCACAGGACATTTAATGAAATTCATGCATATTCATTGTCCTAACAAACCTTTGAGAACGGAGGCGGTGAAGGAATGAACAGCAAACGTGCAGGCTGGCTCGCCTGTTTTTTCCTGCTCTACTCGGTTCCACAACTTTCATGTCTTCGGGTTTCATTTCTAACTAGAGATCTAGCATTTTTCCTACTGTGTCTTCCCGTGCTCAGGGAACAAATGTTTCAATCCGGCGGTAACTGACCACGTCATTTGAAACAGCCGCCTTCTCCTAGACATATTTATTCTGGTTTGTTACAGTCTGACTGTTGCACTTCTTCTCGCCTCTTGCCTTGATTGACAGGTCTTATGGACATTGTTTTGTTCCTACTCTCTGTTAATTGGCTACTGACTTAGGCGTGTCAAGTTATGTGCATAAATTAAACAATCACCTGATTCATGTCGCGCCACAGTATGTATTCCTACACCTGTATGTTTATCAATATCTTCATTTTTGTCGGCTTTGATATATACACCTGTTTTTGGTTAAACTATTGTAGATAAAACATGTTTTCATGGTCGAAATTCATACAGTTTGCACATCGTTTTTTTTTCTATTCATACTTCAATGAACCGAAAAAAATACACAGTCAATCTTTAAGTGAATAATGACATGATGTTAGGTACAGTGTTTTGTGACTATGCTGATTAGGATGAATCGCTTTGTTGACCAGAGCCATACCCACCAATGCCAAAGTCAAACCTGGCAAAGAAGGGGCGTCTGATTGTGCCAGAGGAGAATGCCTTGTACAGTGACCACGAGGATGATATCATTAGTCCACGGAAGCGGAGGAAGATTGCTGCAGTGGAGAAGGGGGAACAAGCAGAGATCACACCAGAATGGGAACGGGTAAACTGAGAATTTAAAAAAAATCAGGGACAACATTGAGATTTTGAATCATGAGTGTTTGTCTTAGCTTTTATCATATGGACTTAGACCAGTGAGTCACAGTGAGTCACAAGTTTTTCTTCTTTTCAAGAGGATACTTCTGTAAAATATCACCATGCTGCTGTATTACTGAGATATTTACTTGATATTTGTTATAAGAATTTTGTTATATGTCTATTTCAGAGAATGGCTTTGAAATGTATTCGTGAGCTAAAGAATAGGAGGAAGGATGATAAAGTGCCCTTAATCTGTAAGATCTGCAAGGACAAGACATTTACAGCCAGTGCTACCCTTATGTATCACTACAGAAGCCATGCAGGTATGCACTCACTTTCATAGTCAATAAAAGAACTACTACATGCCCTTTATGCCTGGTGTGAAGTCAGGGGAAGTTGAAATATCTCTTTGTAGTAGTGACTGATGAGGGAGATAGCAAAAGTTGACAATCTGTCTCTATTTGGTGGAGGCATGAGTTGCATAAAATTCTGTTTGGTCTAGTAAGCTGATCAATCAAAATTTATAGAGGTCCAAAACACTTGCATGATGTTAAGAGCCACATTCAGGGTTGTTTAGGCAAATGGTTTTGATTGGCGTTTCTACAGCTATATGAGGGCACAGTTGGCACAGTTGGCTAAAGCACTGCAATTTGCATCCCTTGGGCATGCCAGAACCCTGTGATAATGATGATGGGTTTGAATCCCGGTTCGCCCCAAAATATGTTTCTAGGTTTGTCAATGCCATACCCATGCTCATGGGTTTCACCAAAGTGGAAAATGTCTATGACATGCATCACTTGTGGCTTTCCTCACACATGAAGATGACATGCTGTAACACAACTGGAATACTGTTCAAAGGAGCATTAAATGCTTAGAGGGACTTAGAGGGATTAGAGGGATTAATGAAAACAATATTGTATCCTGTAATTTGGTATTATTTACAAAATGTTTGGCACTTCTTCCTCCCTTAAATGTTAATATCACTGAATACTGACTAAGTTCTGTACCATAGTGCTCTGGTTTAATTCCCCAACATTCTTCGTTCCTGGTTTCATTGGTTTGGGGTTCACATTTTTGGCTACTGAGTATTAGTACCATATTACATTAAGTAATACGTTACCACTGTTATACCGAGGCTGTTGTCTCCCACAACTGCTCTTATAGCGAAATCTACCATAGAGATTCAATTACCTCATGCAGTACGTGCGTAGGCACCTGAGCTGCCATGTGACACCCTTCACTCTTGTCTCTTCGCTTGCCTCAGCAAGACGTTCAAAGACTGCTCGGAAGCTTTCCTGTTTCTTCATCCTTGTGATATTTATTACTGTTTATTAAAGCATATAAACTGTATCTATTGAGGGCGTTTGCTTTAACTACGCTCGAAAATATTTTTCCCGCCAAAAGGAAAAAATTTCCTGCCCTTTTCTCTATATACTTACGGGGTGTTTCGTCTGCACGTTGCGTCTTACATTCCCCTGTTATAGTATGTTTTTTTTTTTTTACATCACCTATTTCTCTCACGCTGAAATATGTGTATGTTTTATATTCGCATTACTCGTTTATTTTCTTGTGAAAATTTTCGTTGTGACTATTTGTGGCGCTTGTGTTTGTAATCATGTTTTGTTCTTTGTTTATAGCTAAAACAATATCTGACATGGACACTTCCCCGTGCTCCACCCCCTCCACTCACGCAACCATGTGTTGCACGGTGTGCCGCAAATTTCTATTGTCCCGGGATCCCCATGATCGTTGCCCGCGGTGCAGGGTTCCTTGCGGGGACTCCCGGTGCGACGGTCTGGGGCCTGAGGCGTTGGAGCGCTACAGGCTCTACGTGCAGTCTGTCTCCACCCCTGTGGTGGCCGGCTTGTCCGGTCGGGGTCCCCTTGCCGGTACCACTTCCACGTCTGCAGCGGATCCCCTGGTGGCCCTTAGACTGACCGCGGACTCCGTTACCGCATTGCTTTTGCAGCTCGTTGACTCCCAAGCTGGTGGCCTTATCCCAGGATAGGCCGCTGGCTGTTCTGTCCCGGCCTCTTCGATGGCCGGGGATTCGGACGCAGGGTCTTTCGGTGCGACGGGGGCTCCCATGGTCACCGGTCCTTCCCCCGAACCGTTGGCTCCGCTATCGGTTAAGGACCGCGTAGCCATGGTTTATGACCTCTTTGAGGACATGCCCAAGCCCCTGCCGGTACTGCAGGGAATCCACGGCTCCAAGGGTTCCGCCAAAGTCTACGAGGAGTCGTCTGACAAGGCTTTCCCCGCTTCAACCTTGTTCCGTGGTATTAAGCCTTCCCTGGGGAAAGCCTTTGCGGCGGCCTCCAGTCGGGGACTCCCGTTGCCTCTGCCGTCATGGAGAAAGGATTCATTCCCGGTGCATGACCTTGCCTTCCCCGAGGCCGGTCCCTCCGCGGAGGCCCACGTCGAGGGTTTTGGTGTTCGTGCCCCACCGGCTGCTACCTTGCAGCATTTGGACACCCTCGCTAGGCGCTCCATGCTGGCTATGTCGCACGGGGATACCTACTTGGCAGCAGCGGCCAGTCTGGTCGAAGGTTCTCCCACAGACCGAGACCAGCGCATTTACAACTGTTTAATCGGTTTAAATGCTTCGCTTGAGTACGTCGGCGGGGCTTCGGCCTTTCTTTCCCGCACGTGCCTCTTCCTCAGACGGCAAGTGTACCTTCCCGCCTCGGGGTTGGGCGCTGCTAACCAGGAGGTGCTCCTTTCGCAGCCTTGGTCTGCACAGACCCTGTTTAATAACAAGATCCCTGGTGTTCTGAAAGAACAACAGGCAGCTGTGTCCGCTGGATCTTGTTGGGTCCTTGCATTGACGCCTGGGTGCTGCTCCTAAACCGAGTGCCCCCCAAGATGCTGCGGCCGGTAAGTCCAAGGGGTCGGGTCCTTCTTCCTCTGGGAAGAAGCCCTGCCCCGAGGGTGCCGGTAAGGGCAATCTGCCGCCCTTTCGCGGGAAGAAGAGGCACTGGGGGAAGCCCAAACCGTCTAAGGACGGCAAGGGCTCCTCCAGGTGACTCTCAATGGAGGGGTTCCTATGCCGACAGCGTCAACGCAGTCAGTCACTGGAAGCATCGTCTGGTCGGCACCCGACTCATGCTGACGACCGACAACATGACAGTATCGTCTTATGTGAACAAACTGGGGGGAACCCACAGTCAGTCACTACTCGATCTCACGTTCGAGTTTGACGCTCTGGTGGACAGTATCCCGTGCCAGGTGCTCGCCCGTCACATCCACGGTGTGCGGAACGTACTGGCAGAGCTCTGTCGAGGCCTCGGGGTCCGAGCCCCACGGAGTGGATGCTCAACCCAGTAGTGTTTCAGTGGCTGTGCTAACGTCTGGGTCGCCCGATGGTCGACCTGTTCGCAACACAGTTCAACAATCAACTCCCGTTGTTTGTATCACCAGTCCCGGACCCGAGGGCCATCGATCACGATGCATTTGCGTTAGACTGGACGGGCATCGACGCTTATGCTTACCCACCGACAGCGTTAATACCACTCATTCTAAGCTGGCTCGGATGAGTTCGCTGTCGAATGTTACTGATCGCGCCCATGTGGCCGACCAGATCATTGTACCCCGACTTGCTAGCCCAGGCCACGCAGTCGCCACTTCCACTGCCTGTGAAACTGGATCTACTGATCCACCCTCACACCCGTCAACTTCATCCAAATGCAGGGAAGTTCAATCTGCACATTTGGATGTTGTCACCGAGCGACTGAGGAGAAAAGGTTTCTCTCGTCGGGCATCTCGGGCATACGTTAGTATGCATTATGATTCTACCCAGAAGGTGTAAAATGTACGTTGGGCTATTTGTCGCTAAGATTTAGAAATTTGGCCAAACGGAGAGAGAATTCACTGTAAGATCACTCAAGGAAATCTTACATCCTGCTGATACCGAGGACAGATCACTGTGTCCAGTTAGGGCCCTTAAGTATTATCTTAAGGCCTCGAATGAACGTAGACAAGGGCGCGACTGTCTGTTCATATCGTGTAACCCTAATCGGACTGCTGACATAACTCGCAACTCGATTGCGTTATGGCTTCGTTCTATCATCAATCTGGCGTACCGGTCACGGGGGGGTACCGGTTGCGGGGTCAAACCTGCACGAGATCCGTGTGCTAACATTTGCCCTACACTCTAATATCTCTGTTCACAGAATATTGAGAGGTTGTTACTGGCGTTCTGACTCGGTATTTGCCAATCATTACCTCAGAAAAGTTTCTGATGAAGACGTGGAGGGTGTTCACCGTCTTGGGCCGCTGATCGCAGCGCAAGCGGTCATCTAAGGTGTGTGCTTAGCGCATTTCCGAACTCCTCAGGCTTAGACCTTTGCACAGTGGACAATCTGGGTCGATTCCAATGTTCTCACCGCCGTGGGTAATAGGAGTGGGGGTCCCGCAAACCAGGGCTCTCACACCACAGGTGGGACGGCTTTTTGTGTGTTTTGTCCGTATTTGTATTTTGACAATTATTTATTTAATTGTCCGTCATGTGTTCCAGCCTTGTAATGCATGCTTACAAATACGGGAATTAGGTCACGTGCCTATCACATACTTTAAGTAGGCTTGCTTTGGGATATACGGTCCGGATGAAATTAATTTCCCTCTTCCCGACTGTTTAACCTGATCTAAGATTCAGCTCACACGGGAACTGTGTTCTCATCTGCTGCGGCAATGAAATACCTATCCAGTGAGGCCGTTTGGAGTCACTAATCGTTTGGCAAAGACGATTGAGCCTTACGGTATGCGCTTGACAGTGCTTTGGTATTCCTATAGGGTAACACCAAGCTGGGAGCATGCACATCGAGTGCTTCTGCCTTGTTTACTTCCGCTGGTCGGAAAAGGAACAGCGATCAGTCAGGTTTGGGTTGTAGCGCTCCCAACCGCCTACTGTGGTAATCAGCCTCAGTATAACAGTGGTAATGTATTACTTAATGTAATTTGTAGACTTTTCCTCTTCGAAATATTCTATAAGTAATACTTTACCACTTGGCTGATGCCCGCCCGACCGTCCCCTGAGCACTTGCTCTCGCAAGAGACAAGAGTGAAGGGTGTCACATGGCAGCTCAGGTGGCTACGTACGTGCTGCATGAGGTAATTGAATCTCTGTGGTAGATTTCGCTATAAGAGCAGTTGTGGGAGACAACAGCCTCGGTATAACAGTGGTAACGTATTACTTATAGAATATTCCGAATAGGAAAATTCTACAAATTTCCTTGATTAAATGCTGGGATAATGTTTAAATAGTGGGTAGTTTTTGTGCACGGAATTCTCCCTATTATTGAGGAAATATGGTATTCTAGTGTGTTTAAATCAGCGATTAAATTGTCACCCTTGCTGGTCTCTTAGAAATAGCTGACATTGACATGGGACTTCTTCACTGCTAACTCGTGCAGATATTTGGTGTACAGTAAACTACGTTGATGACGACCTGACGGATGTGACAAACTTTTTTGTCCCTGACCATTTGCTGTATATATATGCAGCATGTATGCTTATAATGAATGCCGGTTATAACGAACTAAACTTTGTGATCCCTTTGAGTTCGTTATAACCATAGTTTACTGTATTTCCCATAGTCTGTTCTGTCTGTTCCAGGAATCAAACCATTTGTGTGCCTTATCTGCAACACAACCTTCACCCGCCAACACAGCCTTAACTACCACATGCTCATCCACAACAACCAGAGTCGCTTCACGTGCAAGGACTGTGGTCGCAAGTTCAGACACCCCAGCCATTTCAAGGTCAGTAAACATTGTTTTCTTATAGATTTTAGGTCAGTAAAAAAGGATTTCACCAAAAAAAACTGTACACATGTCTGTACATGGACACTAGTCAATGCAGTGAATTAGGGATTGGTATCGGGATTTATCTAGACCTGCTCAGAGACCTATGTTTGGCCCCAAGTCTGCAACCAATGTCAGTAAAAAAAATCCAAAATGGACCTAAAAATGTCCCACTTCATGTTGTGACAGTTATTATGATGTGGTTTGGTAGAGGTAACTTGTGTTTAACTGCAATAAAGAGGATCCAAAAGACTTTTATGTTTAGTTGTATACTATTGCAATTAACCTAATCAAAATAACAGAAGTCCCAACTGTAACGATTTGTTTCCCCTTTGCCTGCCAAGGGCACTCAGTTTAAAATCCTTGATAAATCCCTGTGGCATCAACCTAGCAATAAGCCAGTTTGAAGATAAGTAAAGATATCCCGAAACTCTTTTATGGGTGCTTCATTTTGCTCTCAGTATTCATTGATTCATGTCCCTGCTTGACTTGGATTAATTTCCCAGTCAGATCAGCATAACCCTACCAATGTGCCTGTACTATTTCCAGGAACATTTGCGGAGACACACAGGTGAAACCCCCTTTGAATGCATGGACTGTCCTCTTAAGTTCAAAACACGCAACACATACAAGCGTCACCTTAAGACTCGGCATGGAAAGCTACTGACAGCCACAGGTATACGTATGCTGAGCAAAGAGGAGTTCCTCAAGGTACGGACCAAGCCCTACAAGAAGCTATCTGGAGATGATGATCAAGATGACAGCAACTCCAAGCAGGAAGGGTCCGAGTCTGGTTCTCTGTCCCCTTGTGAAGACTCTACAGACTTTCCTGATGTTGGAGATGAGACGTCTTTGTATGTTCCACTTGGCATCGTTGTCAACTCCTAGTTTTCAGGGAGGGTGGATGGGTTGATGACAGTTGGTGACAAGGATCAATGTGGTGCATTCATACATTCATACTGTTACAGTTGACAAATGGAATCAAAGACTAAGAGGAACTTCTGTGCCATCTGTTAGCCTTCCTTAAAAGGGCTTGTACTTTCCACACTGAAATGCACATGAAGAAGCAAGAGACAATTATTAGAGATCCTTCTTCCCCAAATATACCCTTCTTTTTTTTTAATCCAGCAAATAATCACTAAACAGTTACTTCTTGTGGGACTATAGAACATAGTGCTTTGTATGTCAGTAAAAGATTGGTCCTAGATATCCTTACAGTATAACAAAAAGGATTGGGCTAAAATAAATAATAGTCTTGGTTCTCATCATAAAGCCTGCTGCACCTTTCGCTTTTATTTCCATTAAAAAAAAAAAATCCTTAAATATTCTGAGTTACGCGCTCACAACCCTGGCTGTGAAATGCTACAATACTTATAAACAATGCTGTCCAATAAAGCATGCAGTTACTTCCCTTTACATGCACACTGCTTGGCTGCTCATCTGTTGTTGTGGTCATGCCATTTGCAAATTTAGTCAATGAAAACTCAAAATTTATGAAAAAACATCACTAGACATGATGATTTACAAATTCAATGGTATTTGTGTACTGTATGCCACAATGTTTCTTACGCAAAGATTAAGATTAAATGTGAATTTGTCTCATATGATAAGCCAAAAATAGCAATCAGCTGTTCACACATTTTCTCTCCTACCTATGGGTGATTTATGAAATACTTAATGTCATGGCCAATATCATAACTGAAAAGAAATATCAATACAGTGATAGGAAGAGTTTGTATCTCTAACGAGTAATGTTTGTTTCAAGGCGAGTTCATGGCGAGTTGATGTGATTTTCCAATCAGTTCATACTCGATTTCTCTGAAATTAATGTTTTCAAAATTGAATGAAATCTTATATAAAAGTAATATAATGGATTACAAATGAAAGTCCAGATACACAGTGAACACTTTTAAAGCCAGATAATGTAATAACAGGACTAACTTGCATACAAGTACGAACTTGTTTACATGCTTTTTTTCGGGTGTTGTGTGCTCATGGTAGCGTCCTCACATTGTGAAATAAAATCAGAGCTTAAGGAATACATTTATGTATGAAGGCCCCTTACAAGTTGATTGTAGACAACTGTTTATTTGGTTACATACTAGTTTGAACACCCTCCTCCCCAAATAAAACCACAAACATGCAGCCTGCCTGAACTATATTTCAAAAGCCATTGTCTGAGAACCAATTCTTTTATTTTTTAGGTCGTCAGTGTGTGTGAGAAATAAGTCATCTTGTTTAGTTATTCCTTGGAGCTGTTCTATCTCAGTTGCATAATCTGGTCTTTTCCTCACATCACATGGTTCCCAACTATAGCAGCTGTATGATATGGATGTCCAAATGATGTGTGAGTTACTTAATCTGTATGCTTCTGGACTAGATGAATTATTCCTGGTGGATTTATAATTGTAATTGTGACTGAGCAGCTCATCCATCCAAGACTCCATGTATTCCAAGACTTGTTATTCCCAGTGCTAATTCTGGTTTTGAACCAGTGAAAAGACATGATCACTATATAAAACTGTAATTTTACACTGGATCAATCTTCTCAATTTTGGGCAGTTGAATATGATGTCAAATTCTGTGAGAAATGAGCATCAAGTACATGTTGACCTCCAAGAGGAAAGGAATGCTGCAACAGTGTGTTCTGGTTCTGTGTTATGCAGTAGCATCAGTATTCTCGCCATGCTGACACTGTTGATAAACATGCATATGTTGACACCACAAGGTGGATAGATGTGGTTCTTGAGTGAGATCTGAAGTAGATCTGAAAATGTGAGATGGAGGATAAACGTGAACAAACCCAGCTTTGTGACCTGGACTGTTGGGGTTTGTCAATGGCAGTTTAGGTTAGGATTCATATTGCAATACAATAATCAGATGGTATATCAGAAATGGGTATTTTCGGGTACAGTGCTACATATAACTGATTTCATATTATTTTGATTCATTTTGTAACAAAGGAACATACATCCACAAAACATCAACTCCAAGCTGTGACCAGGAATCTGTTCCAAAGAGCAATGTTCATGATGCAACTGTCATAAGTCAGCCGTAGCCCTTAGATCGCTTTGTGTAACCTTGGTTATTAGTGTTTGTTTGTAACTTGACAGTGTTCTTCCACCATTGACATTAATGCTGTAATTATGGTGAAATTGTTCATAGCTAAAACCAATACTAATTCCTTCACTCTCATTTTGACATTTAGGGGCCACAAGTTGCCCAGTTTCTAGGTTTGTCAGCACCATACCCATGCTTGTGGGTTTGACCAAAGTGGTAAACATCTGAGACCTGCATCACTTCGTAGTTTCCTCCGGCATCAAGCTGTCATGCCGTGATATAACTGGAATACTGTTAAAAGCGGTGTTAAACCAAAGTTGCTCACTCATTGTAACATTTGGCTCAGGTATATTATTATTTCAGTACAAACTGGGGATACTTCAATCATTTTTGTTAAAAATATTCACATTAAATAACTTTCAAGCACATTGTCAACCGAGGTATGTGTCACACAGGTGTTTAGTTACAGGTTTTGAGCTTGGTAGGAGTTGATTTATATATAAGTGGCTGTCAGATTTGATGACATGGTTGATTGCAAGTCATCATGCCCCAAAGAGGACATTGCTCACATCAACCTTTTGGTTTGAATATTGCTACATTTGTGTAAAACAACAAACAAAATATATTTCATGGAAAATGTCAGCCCAAGCTGGTTAGTCCTGCAAACCAGATGTAACTGTCTTCCCAGCAATAGAATCTCTGGGGTGGTCTCACAGCCACACAGCACAGATAGTTGACCTGGAAGGTGGCATTCAAGGAAATTGATGCATTTGGTTGTGCATTTTGTAATTAGATTTTTGTATAATATTTATACTTTTTCAAATCTTATATTATTTCAGTTCATGGGTGTTATTACATATTTTCAGATAGTGCATAAGAGGGCAATAAATATCATTTGATATCCTATTACAAATAATTTGTCTGAAATGTTTTGCTAAGAATTAGCATATATTACATGCATGAGAGAACAACAAGGTTAAATTTGATCGGAACATTAATCCTGCTGTGATTGGAACTCAGGTGTGAACATATCTTCTCTACCGAAACGTGCAAAATGTAAAATTAAATGCTTAATATTGTTTGCTGAGCCTATATTGTCATCTCCTCTATAACTGTGTAGTTATTATGACCTGAGGTAATTGAAGAATTGTGCAAACAATCTTTGCTCATGTGTGTAAAACAAGTTGACCTTTCCAAAGCTAGAAAGATACGATTAACAATGTACTCAAGTTGGGTCCCAGTTGAGTTGTTATTATGGTCTCTTGACAACTAGAACTGATAACTAGAAGCAATTGAGAAGAAGTTTCAGATAACCTGTGTTGGCATGGTTGGAATAGTGCTTATTCTGAGTAAGTTCACACTCTGGTCCTGGAATAACAACTTGTTGCGAGTTGATTACATTATCATATGGCCTTCAGTGGAACAGATATTGGCAAATGTTGAGACATATATGTGTTATGTCATGGCAAGTATTTTGAATTGTTTGATAGGCATTACTTAGAATTTGATGGATGACGAGTAGTAGAAGTAGACAAAATTTATGGATAATAACTTCTTTAATACTGTAGAGGCGACGTTTCGGTATAGCTCCTTATACAATTGTCAAGCAAGACTGAATGAGGGACATTGTACAGAATACATATAGTAGGTGGAGGACAATGTTTCTCATTCAGTCTTGCCTGACAATGGTGTAAGGATCTTTTCCGAAACGTCGCCTTTACACTATTAAAGAAGTTGTTTTCCATAAATTGTCTCTACTTTGTCAAGTAATTTGAAACAAACAAAGAGATGTTTCATTTGCCTGTCACAAACAATAATGTACCTCTCCATAATCATGGGATATTTATGCAAATTAGCCAGCCTTCCTCATTTGTTGAAACAGTTTAGAATTCGCCAGTGTTGAGTAAATATAGTTTTGTAACATTTGTACACACATAGATGTATGTGAATCAAGTTTGATTGTTTATGTCTTGTAACATCTATGTTTATATCTTCAACTTGTGCAAGCTGTTCATAAAATTAATCAATCATTTTAAGTTTGAAATCAGATCAATGGTAAAAACTGTAAAACTTCTTTGCTAATCTGATGCATTGTAACCCAGTGGCCATGTATTTCCTATCACTGTAGTCTGATCAATCCCTCAATGCATACCCATCTATGATGGAACAGATCCATCCTCTAAATGGATGCCATTGTGGGTAGACATCAATAGCTGAGACTTACAAACGTCATATGCAGTTCTGATTGGCAGATCTGTCCTATTACGTCTCAAGGAAGACCAGACGTCATTTTATCTCACCGCGACCAAAAGGTTAATTTTAGTCTTTTAGGACATTTTGATGTTTATGTATCCCTTGAATCTAGTGATACCCTATTTCAAACATCTTTTCTGACAGCACAGAATGAAATACTGTGTACACTCCCTCCATTGGGTCATCCGAGTTGATCTTGGGTTTGAATCAGTTTGACCCTTTACCCTACCATTTAATAATGCACGTCATTTTAGTATGATATTCCGTGCATATGTGTGTGCATGCACGCACGAACGCACACACCCTCCACACACACACACACACACACACACACACACTTTAATATGTAGTACACAAAATGTTCTTAATAGTTGACAGGAAGGAGAACAGTTGTAAAAGGAACAAATCTTTGTAAGTGAAAAATCAAAAAATGTTTGTTTGGAAAATGACATTCATTGCACAAGAGTTTGTTTTTTCTATGAAGAGGTCAGGAACATAAACACCTAATTCTCTTTTGCATTATATGAGAAACTAATCGATCAATTGCTATATCAAATTAAAAAAATACTGCTTACCAAGCAATTGATAAATTTCCATATTATTGGAACCATGTTTGTTTCTTATGCCTTGTGACTCACTGTTTTCTGAGTGTTGGCAGTGATGATAGGTTGCTAGGTGAAGATATTACACTGGTTTGTCAGATCGGAATGTGGTACGCTGTTTTCATTCCCCTGCCATCATGAAATATGTGTTATCATTGCCTGTGATTAGTGAAATGGCAAGTATTTAACAGTCTTGAAGTGCTGATTGAACAAAGTTATGAAATTATATTTAATATGTCAGTAACAGTGTAAATTGTTTTTTTCAAGAGTATTTGTTATCACGTTATGACTGTTTTTTGTTTTGACTGACAACAAATGCTTCAATATGTGAACAGATGTTTTAAACACCTGTTGGAGTAGGGATTCTAATCACTGTTTTAGAAGATGTCACAGCAAGGCCAGTAGATATTTAATTGGTTTGAAAGCAGTTATGTGCGGGTGGAATAAGTGCCTATTTCCGGATGAGAATCATTTATAGTATTTGACCTTGCACCTTGGCACACAAATAGGATAGGTAATGAAGACAACTGTTGAATTAATCATGCTACCTGCCAAGACTACCTTTTCAAATTCATAGCAGTGCTTGTGACAATAGCTGGATGCAGGGTGCAAAGTGAGTCACTAACTCCACATGGACATGCAAGGTGTCTTTTTGTGTGTGCTGCAGTCATTTCCATTGGAGAGTGTTGCCACTGTTGTGCTACCTTTGTCAAGATACATAAATTTCAAGGAAGATACCAAAGTGTACTTTATGTAGAAGTGGCTAATGGACCAATCTCAAGATGGTGACATGGCGGATGAGGAAATATTTGGTATCCACTGTCAAACAGGAAAGATATGTCTGATAAAAGTGTCTTTGTTTTCTACAGTCAGGAAGTTAGCATGTTTTTCATTTTTATGGAATATATATATGCCTGTTAATAATTACCTCTTCTGAAAGAAGAATTTAGTTCAGATTCATTTTTTCACTAAAAGTTATTTCCATAGATAAATCTTTTGTATACTATCTCATTTTGTTGAATAGTAATTCAGAATTACTCTTGGGTCTGTATCCCTAACTGATGTACATAAGCCAATGGGCATGCAGTTTATCTCACCCTGAAGAGGTGGATATAGGTTGGGTTCTGTGGTGTTTGGGACATTGTGCGGGAGGAGAATGAGCCTGCCACCTGTATTCAACATTCACATGAACTGTATCTGTGATAATAATGACAGTTTACCTTGATCAATGTATGTGTCATGTTACCTTATAGCCTAAAATTTACTGGAATCCTATATCAGATTTCATTGGATGTAAATATTCTTTTTGATGATGTTTTGTAACATGCAATATTGTAGAGTATTTTTCTACAAATTATGTATCATTATTGAATCATGCAAATTATTGCATCCTGTTTATATATTTTTCCATCATACTGACCTTATGGTATTTGTTTTCATCACATTTTGTTAATTTGTAAATAACAAGAAAACCTGTTGGTAATAAACAGCTACAACTATGTTTCATTTGTGCCTATTTGAGTAAGTGATAAACCTATTTGGGATTTAACTTCAGATAGATCAGTTGATCTATAGATTTGAATGGATATTAGAATTAACATGCATTGAAAACATGTTTATGTCATAGCATAGCACATCATGAAAACACAGAGGTTTTGTCTCCATTCTACCAATCTGTAGTACAATCTTTGCCCTCCAATATGGTCCAGTGAATGGAGCATGCCTGGAGAGCGTTTGATTCCCTGACTCCTTCATATTGAAGGACGTTAAAAGAAGGTACTTGTTGTTAAACTGACTGGGATTTGTCATTGTGATAAAACAAGGGCCAGTCAGCTCTTATACAGTGTGTGTGTGTGTGTGTTTGTTAAACTGCGACATAGTGTCTTGGTGGGTCGTGGGTCTGGAATAATACATGCACAAAGCATGCACATTCCCGTGTAAGTGCAATAATCTTCAACAGAACATTAAACCCCATTTCACCTCACTTTTCCTAATACAATTTTGTTAACTGTGTGATTAAACAAGACATGTTAATACCATTTCTAGTAGAGCGGGGACGGGGAACTCTGGTGCTCGGTTCGGGTGGATACTGAGAAGGACCTGGGTACCCACAGAACTACCCTGACCCGTTGTTGGTCATGTGATATATGTTTAATGACAAAAATTATCTTGAACTATATGGTTACACTACAAGTCACTAATGTTCGCATTTCTTTCTGACTATGCACCCAGACTATTTAAACTCGTCCCCGCCCTAGTTTCTAAGACCTATGGGTGGAAGTTATACAGTATTGAATGTGAACAATAATAGATCAGCTGTTTGAACCTGATGCATGTTGATTTGAGACCTGCACGTTCAATCACTTTTGGTAGAAGGGTACAACCACTGATATTCTCCCTATTCTCAAGGCTGAAGACTACAGTACTACGCAAATGAAGTAGAACTTATTCCATTAAAGTCCAGTCAACCAATTAATTGGAGTTTTATGTCAATAATATCAAAGAAGGGAAGAATGCACTTCATAAATTTAGTCTTGGGGAAATCAAACAGGTCTTGGTATGGTTAAGATGCAATGTCCCTATGCATCTTTGAAACCAGGAGTCATCTGGCTCATGGGTACTGTGGAAAATGCTTGATTATGTTTGGTCAATCAGAAGTTTCAAATCACAATAACCAGCTCAGATTGAGACAGCTGATTTAAGTGCCACATGACCGCAGAAAATTACTTCTTTCTCTTTTATTGTCGGTATGCATTTTGAAATAATGATGTGTAGTCTTGTATGTTACAAAATTAAGAGTTGTTAGTTGTTAGTTTTCTGACACATACTTTGAATTTTATAGTAACAACTTGTTACTATAAAATTCAAAGTATGTGTCAGAAAACATTATTGGCAGAAAACATGATAGAAATGGAGTGTTTTGCAAGTTTTAGTGACAACAGAGCATGAAATTCTATATCTGACGTCCAAGCAGGTTTCTGCAGGTTTCACTTGAAAGTAGTACCTCTCACGAGATATGAGATGATAATATTTTTACCATGGCCCATGTTGTGCAAGTGAGAATTCCTCCCGGACCCCACACCAGTCACAATAAAACAATATGGTTAGGTGGGTAAGTGAACCCTGTGTTTATTTCTATAAGAAAGGAACATTATGTACAGGACACTGTAAAAATACTGCTATTTCAGTGTGCTACATTCAACCAGAAACAGAACTGTGAGGACAGGTGTTGCAATGTTACAGAGCACCTGTCTTGGTTCTGCTATACAATCTCTGGACAACTGAGGTGACGAACATTTTGAGTTACCAAACATTTTTTAAACAAAACCAAAACGGTGACATATCAGGAAAATGGACCTTAATTATCATGCATCCTATAGACTGACTGAATGTCCTAAAGCTGAAATTTACTCATTAAACTCAAGTTGATGCACAGAAAACTGTATTTGCTTTCACAAAACATAGCTTGAGTCGTAATCACAGAAGACATATGCTGAAATAGTGATATGCACATTATAAACAGGCAACAGTAATACTGTGTCAAGTGCCCTCAGACATACAACCTCATCTGTCAACACTTCCTAACAATCTAAATATGAACAGTGATCATAACTATTTATCAACCAGACTGATCAAAGTAGTATAACTCCCAATATCGACCAGCCAAGGCATGACATAATACTTAGTTGACATGGTAAATATCTACATTGCTTGTACATGAAGGATATATTTAGTTAATAGTAAGAACAAGATTTTCTGACAAACATGATTTCTTAGAAGTCCCTGTAACAAATACATTTATGAGAAAATGGTAAAAGTTGATCTCCGTAAAAACAACAATCAGACCAGACACATACATATTATAACTGGTGTATTCAAGAGACATCTCAAGTGACCACACCACACACTGAATCAATCAATACAGTCGGTTTACATCCAGTACAATTTAGAGGTGTGTGCACATTAAATATTCTGACCATAACAGTCATCTAAAGATTCATGACCCTTTCTTTGGCAATCCATAACTTGAAGGAATTAGGTTCCAGATAATTAATTTGGATATGTACCTAGGTAAGTCATACAAAATAAATATGTTTAGAGACATATTTCACAAAGGAAATAAGCAAATTAAGTTTGAACTTATTCTAATACTTACAGTCATAATAAGCAACATCTTCCTTCATATTTATATACAAACATGCCATTGATGAGTTGGTACTGGTACAAGTGAAATCAAGTGGTGGTTGTACATGATAGATGCAAAATGTATTAACTAAACGACTGAGGAAATTGACATCTATTTGAAATACATTCCAGACATATACTCCGACAGGTCCATGCTGCCTTCCAAACAAGCCCAAATTCTGTATTCATATGCTGCCATTTATGCAGGTCTGACTCATCTGCTGTAACAGTTTAAATTTTTTTAACAAATGAAATGTAATCTCTCAAGTCATCGTTAAGTCAACAGTGCCAACATTTTGACCTTATTTTCGATATTAAATAATTTCTTAATGTTCATCACTAGGGTGTTGAATATATGGTTTAAAAACAAACCACACTAAATATTGAGACTCTTGACACATCACCCAGCCTCAAACAATGCACTATTTGTAAACCTCTGGTATGAAAGATTTGCATTAAATGTTTTTTTGTTGTTGTAAAGTTATTATACATTAAATTTGTCTTCATGTGACCTGTATTTTATTGAGAACAAAACATGACCACAACTCACAGGGTAAAAATGGCAGATGGGAATACCCACTTGCACCTCTCTCCCATTTTCGCCTCTTTCCCACTTGCCCCTCTCCCAATTACATGGCTTTTCCATTTGCCCCTCTCTTCCACGTACCCTAGACCCAGGTGTGGATCACTGACCTACTGACGTACAGTTACTTGTGACTTAGGTTATTATTATCATAATAGTAATATGGTAATAATATTACCATTACACTAAGACCCGAACATTTAGTGCAGCCTGAATCAGTTCAACTGTTTGATGAAATAACATATTGATGAGAGCTATAATGTCAAACAATATTGTGGACTATCAGCACCAAACAATATTGATGAGTTATCGGTGTCAAACAATTCTGATGAGTTATCGGTGTCAAACAATTCTGATGAGAACTATCGGTGTCAAACAATTCTGATGAGAACTATCGGTGTCAAACACTATTGATAAATGAGGATTCATGGGCATCAAACATTCTTTTACCAGTACTGAATACCTGAGCAAATTGGCTTTATTTTATGTAACAACTTGCCATTTGATAACTTATTTTCATATATATAAAACTTTGAATAAAACCATAAATACTATGTACCACAGACAGAACAGCTTAATACCAACACATTGTAACTGTGACGTAATGCACAATAAATAATTAAGCTTGGATTTCAAAACATAACAGTACACAAAAAACAAACACACAAACAGCCATTGTCAAATAAACAAGGCGGGGCTGCTCACGCTGCACATATAACAAGCGGGAGAAGTCATCTGTCGTGTCCACTGGTTCTTGTCCTCACTTTGTTGGCACCCAGATTCAGAGTGCTCTCCCTTCCCTTTGCCTCTGCAGAAAATATCCCCTTTGGACTCTAACCAGTGGAATGACAGTCAAATATGAAAACACAAACATTTCAGTCAATGCTTAAAAGGCAAGTCTGCACAGAAGGACTTAACCAAAACAATTTTTATTGTTGAAGAAAAGACTTTCTTTTAACAATTTAAGTTTTATAGAGGGATGTTGTTTTATGGGCTTGCACCTATTTCCAGTTCAGATCCGGACAGGATGTTAATATTAAAACAGAGACATTAACTGCTAGACTAATATAAATATCATAAAATTTGCTAATAGCAAACTGAGAAAAATTGAGTCCTCACGTTAAATATTCTTTACTAAAATGAAAAAAAGTGTAGAAGTCATTTCCTTTTAAATTATGTTTGATAATCAACACCTTTTTTAAGCAAGTGATCATCACTTGCTTGATCAGTGTGTTAGAATCCACACTGAAACATCACCTCCACTGTAATATGAAGTTGTTTATCCATAAGAATTTGTCCTTGTTCAGCTAAATACAGTTTCTTTTCACCAACAGGCCATCATTCAGTTTATCTTTAAACATACTGTCAAACATGTAACTAGTTTGTAAAACGCTAATGATGTCATGATTGAAGGGAGATAAACCAAACTGACAGACCTTGTGACAGTCCGTGCGATAACAAAATACGTTCCAGAAAAATTGATCCTGAAGATGTTTATCTATGTTTCAGCTTCAAATATGAGTGAGTGAGTTGGGTTTAACGCCGCTTTGAACAGCATTCCAGTTAACATGGGAGTGAGTGAGAGAGTATGGTTTTACGCCGCTTTTAGCAATATTCCTCCAATATCATGGCAGGGGATACCAGAAATGGGCTTTACATATTGTACCCATGTGGGGAATCAAACATGGGGCTTCAGTGTGGCGAGCAAACACTTACACCAGGCTATTCGCACTGACCCAGTTATCGTGAGAGGAAAGCCTGAAGTGATCAAGATCTCAGACGTAGACCACATTGGTGAAATCCATGAGCACATGTATGATGCTGACAAACCTAGAAACAAAATCTGAGTGAACCGGGATTTGAATCGCAATCCTAGGTTTCTGGCGTGCCCAAGGGACACAACTCTGCTCAGCAAAATGTGATGCCTTAGACGACTCGCCAACCACTGTTCATATATGAATTAGGTTACCCAATTCAAATGTTAAGCCCTTTCTTGTGTTAACTTGCCCTTTCAACATTCGATCCTGATTTGGGGGAAATTATGCATGCTTTTTCACTCCACCTGATTAGCTTCTTCAAGAACAGAAAGTAGCATGCTATTGCTGCTCAAATACCTGAGCATTAGATTGCAATATTGGTCTATACTGGTCAGTGGACTGATAGATATCTATCAGAGATATGTCCAAATAAGATGCTCTGCCCTGTAAAACACACATGCCAATGTATATCAGATAGGGACAAAGGGACATATGGACATTCTACCATGACAAGTTACAATCCTGCATTGTGATTGGTCCATGAACAATAATGAAACACACATCACCACAAAATGAAGTATTTATTTGAAATCACTTCTTCTGCCACACCACCAGTAGTTGTCTCAAAGCCTCCTATGTCCTTCCTTTGTAACAAAATACTGTGTTCTGGTTCTTAGATTAATATTAGTATGAATAAAAATATTTATTAGCAACGAAAAATAAATGACCAATTACTGTCTTGTTAAAGATTGTGAAAGTCACGGGACTTGGCACAGTGCAAGTCTATCGTGTACAGTGACATGATATTCACCTTGTGACAATACATTGGCATGTTGTTCGACAGATGTCATGATGTCATACCACAAATATATTTCGAAAAGCATAGTGCAAGGTTTGTTTCATTTCCTCAAGAGTCAACAAGTTTAGTCAGGTGTGTAAATCATATGCAATTGATGATCTTTATGTTTCCTATGTTTCAAGCAAACTGTTGAAAAAGTATGTATCACATAAAGCCAAAACAAACCTGGGACGTGATGTGATTATCATAGATCTCTAAATTCTACACTGTAACCAAAGTCATCAGTTTGCCTTTGTCATGGTAGAATGGAGATAAGCTTACTGTGTTTCCAAAACATTTCTTACAAACTCTAATTTGAAAATCATGTCAACATATTTCAAATAAAATTTATAGGTGACAAATCAAATTTGACACCTGTAAACTAAAAGCACAGTAAGTTTATATCCTGTCTGTGCCCTAGACCAGACACTAGCAGCCCTGCTTCAGACACTCAGATCCATCGGGTGGTACATGTCGGCTCCGGTCAGTTGAAACTTTGACAGTGATATATACTACTCAAAAGAGGTTAAGGACCTTAAATTTATTCCGGCATGACAGATGAACTATAGAAATATGAAAGAATCGGGTGGTCCTTACCTTTTTCATGACAGATTTACAAAAGTAATTGGGTGGTCCTTAACTTCTTTTGAGTAGTATATGTAATTGTACAAACTAATGGATATGTCATTTTCTCTATCAGCTGTGAGATACGGACTTCAAATGCTATAACATCTGGCCTGTGCAGACTTCTCACAGAAAAGGTTTCTCAAAACCTGAAAACACAGCAACATTTGTGCATTTATCCATCGGTGTCCCATGAACGTGTGATATAACTTGGTGTACATAAATATATACATTCCATTGGTGGATATATATGCATTCCATTTGACCTTCACACAACAAACAGACAAACCAATCACATTTCACATTGCTTCTCAGTATAAACTGATGATAATAAAGAATCAAGTTTGAACACAAATGAATGCCAAAGTCCAGTAATACAAGAAGAGAGTGTCTGGGGAACGAGAGAGCTGAATATAGTCACAGTGTCCATGACGAACAGGTTGAATACTGACGTGCTGATATGGATGATATACATACAGACATTGATCGTAACACTCATATCTAACAGTACATAGTGCATAATGTTAGTATTGGTCAAATCAGGAGAACTATTCCTCTACTATCACAGTTGATACCAGCAGCAGCAGCAGCAGCAGCAGAATCCATCATTCAGCTGATCAGACCTATATAGGGATGATATCTCACACTCCTCCAAACATAGCAGCAGCAGAATCCATCAGTCAGCTGATCAGGCCTCAACAGGGACGATATCTCACTCCTTCATTCAAAGCAGCAGCAGCTCCCTGAATTCAAATAGAGTTATCTCCCCTTGCACACTGTGACACTGCTGCACACCGAGGGTTATTAACATATTGCCGTATGTACACCTATGTTAGATAGTGGTATGCTGGCCTTACAGTGCGACCTGTTGACAGGAAGTACATGTCTGTCCATGAGTATTCCAACAATGATGCACAAGTCCCACCCTTGTCTACAGCTACAAACGGAAGCCCGTCTCGGCATCACAACTCCCATGTTCTGTCTTTAAACAGGGGAAGGGCGAACATGTCCATGCTACTACCTATGTGTACTGGTTGGAATGTTCCGATATCACCTAACCGTCACTGCCACCATTCTCGATAGCACTTGATACAAAGACATTTACACGGACAAAAGACAGCGCGGAGAGGTGGGGGTTATTTAGGGAGCCCAACCCAAAGTCACATGATCTGCTGATGCTCCGTGGTTTGTGGACGGAATTGGGACTGCCAAAGTGCTGCATCACGCTCCGTGCAGACAAACAGCAGCCAGCACACAGATGCATCAGTGCCACACATCACACATTTCTCCAGGCTGTGTATATACAAGCACACGTCGACACACATGGTCACTTGGAAGCCTTCTTGCTGCCTGTTGCAAGACCGTTGGTTCCTGAGCCTGTGCGCGCCTTCACGATGAGTTTAGAGTCTGAAACAGGTGTGACAGACAAGTGAAACAAGATGCATCACAATATTACATTTCCTATGAGTCAAAATAAATTGTGTCATAAATTGAATCCTCTAAGTTTGTTTCCAAGTTGAATATTACTCAAATCCATCTGTGTCTGTCAATAATAGGCAAAGAAAGGGCCAGGACATGGTCTTTACCGGGCTGAGATAGGGCCAGAACATTGTACAGGGCTGAGATAGGGCCAGAACATTGTACAGGGCTGAGATAGGGCCAGAACATTGTACAGGGCTGAGATAGGGCCAGAACATTGTACAGGGCTGAGATAGGGCCAGAACATTGTACAGGGCTGAGATAGGGCCAGAACATTGTACAGGGCTGAGAGTTGGACAGAATATTGTCTTCACTGGGTTGGGAGAGGGCCAGAATATTGTCTTAATGGGGCTGAGAGAGGGACAGAGCATTGTACAGAGCTGAGAGAGGGACAGAACATTGTCTTTACAGGGCTGAGAGAGGGCAAGAACATTGTACAGGGCTGAGAGAGGGACAGAACATTGTCTTTACAGGGCTGAGAGAGGGCAAGAACATTGTACAGGGCTGAGAGAGGGACAGAACATTGTACAGGGCTGAGAGTTGGACAGAATATTGTCTTTACAGGGCTGAGAGAGAGCAAGAACATTGTACAGAGCTGAAAGAGGGCCAGGACATTGTCTTTACGGGGCTGAGAGAGGGCAAGAACATTGTACAGGGCTGAGAGAGGACAAGAACATTGTACAGGGCTGAGAGAGGGACAGAACATTGTCTTTACAGGGCTGAGAGAGGGACAGAACATTGTACAGGGCTGAGAGAGGGACAGAACATTGTCTTTACAGGGCTGAGAGTTGGACAGAACATTGTCTTTACAGGGCTGAGAGAGGGACAGAACATTGTCTTTACAGGGCTGAGAGAGGGACAGAACATTGTCTTTACAGGGCTGAGAGAGGGACAGAACATTGTACAGGGCTGAGAGATGGCAAGAACATTGTACAGAGCTGAGAAAGGGCAAGAACATTGTACAGGGCTGAGAGGGCCAGAACACATGGCTAGCTACTGACCACTAGCGGTGCTGCTGGCGCTGTTCAGTGATCCTCGCCTGGCTGTCACACTGGACACTGGCAGACTGCCCGTGGAACTCTTCCTGCAACAAAAACCAGTCAAGTCAGCCATACAATCCATGTTACATGTTACAGGTACCCTGTGTTGTAAATGCCACAACAAAAACATGTTACCCTCCAAACACATAGTCTCACTAAACAGATGCTGGACTAACCTGACTCCTGCACTGCTTGGAGCTGCTAGTGTCCCAGACCTCACTGATGTTGCTGCAGGCTTCATCATCTTGCTGCTACTGCTGCTGCTGCCACCAGTGGCTGAAACATCATTAAGATGTACTATAACTTTCTGCACAAAAAACTTCTCTCAAACATTCTAATGAAAATATAAAGGTGGTAAGTATGAAAGACTTAACAGATTAAGTTATAAAAGATCATTTAATTTTTACATTAATACAATATCTCATAGGATTTAAAACAACTTAAAACAACAAAAATAAGAATTTAATATACATAGGATAAACACAAAATTCTTCCAATGTTTCTGAAAGTGTAATTAATTCACACCAGTAAATGCCATTGTTCACATCTAGGGTGAAATATGAAAATAATTATATGTAGCAAAAAATACTAAGATAATATTTCCGAGCAAATCCAACAAGAAGCAACAGGGTGCAGGCTATCGTGGGAACAGAAGGCAGTATCTGACTGGTACAGTAGGAAGTTCTATAGTACATCGGTCTCGTTGAGAGACATAGCGGTCTCATGGAGAGACATAGCGGTCTCATGGAGAGACATAGCGGTCTCATGGAGAGACATAGAGAGCGGTTTGGGGCTCAAAACTGCTCTTATTTCAATCTCCTTAAAATCAGATCTTAGTCCTCGCTAAACAAAGATCTGAGGACATCCCATTACGGGTCAAGTCAGGACAACCTTGCTCGAACTTTGACCGACTTAATGGATTGACCAATCAGAAGGCATCTCTCTCGTGCTTTACGGCTTTAATTTCAAATTGGTGACTACGCTTCCAAACATATTTTGACAAATTCTCGATTAAAAATTTGAAACCTGAACAAAAGAACATTCTGGAATGGGTAATAGATGGTCTAGATTGTATGGATTCAGTCGCTAAACCCGTAACTATCGTTCGGAATACCCGTGTTAAAGTTTTCAAAGATGCATGATTAGAAATCACACTCTAGCTGTCACTGTCATGATTTGGTAAGCGATGCTCTGATTGGTCGGATGAAAGGTCATTCTGAATCCCCTACTGGGATGTCCCCAGATCTTTGTTTAGCGGTAGCGAGAACTAAGGTCTGATTTTAATGAGACTGGCTCTTAGTTATACCATGTGTGCGTCACAATACCAAGTCTCAAAATACAAACAAAATACACATACATTGACAGACACAGTTTGACACATAATTGTCTGGAGAAGGAGGTGCTAACCCCTGCATCCTACTGTGGGTCCACCAATGCAGGGAGTTCAGTTTATTAATGTGTGTGTAATACTGTAAGTGACAAGGTTTGTAGACATTACCGCTTGCATCAAGACCAGAAGAGTCAGTGGCACAATCTGTAGATCCTTGACTACCTACAGTGTTGTCGAGGACGGAGTGTCATTGATTGCCTACAGTATTGTAGAGGACACATGTATGATTGTATCTTTGTCTACAATGTTGCATTAGACAGTGTCTGTGCCTTCAGTATTGCAGAGAAGACAGTGTATCATTGACTTTGCCTATAATGTTGTTCAAGACACAATGTCACATCGTCATGATAGCCTGCCTATTGATGGAATAGATCAAAAGCAGATGCACCTGTGTAAGCATTGACTGGTGTAATGGGAGAAAATGACATGTCATAATTGCCATTCCCAGAGAGGTTGACTTGTTACAGCCTGTCAGTGTCTGTCAAAACTGTTGATCTTGACATCAATTGCCTTCATTTCACACACCCCCCAATCATCAAAAGAAATTTCACTTCTGTTCAAATCGGTATGCAAATAACTGAAATGAACAACACTGATTTTATGTGATCAAAAGGGTTAACAATCTGAATGAGTTGAGGTGAAATGGCGTTTAACATCGCATCCAAGAGTATTCCACTTATATAGCAACGTGCATGCACGTGCGTGTGTGTGAATGTGGCTGCTTGTACAATTTCGGACTGATGCCTATTTATAGTGCTAGCCCACTTAGATACCATGCCGCAGTTTAACATAAATACCCCACTCAGACACAGTATACCGACTCTGAGCCGACCAGTCCTTGTTTTAGCCCCTAAATGCCAAGTGCAAGACAGGGTAACAACAAGTACCATCTTTTGGTACGATTCGGCTGGGGATCGAAATCCGGCCCTTCCACTCTTCAGGCGGACACTCTACCGCTAGGCGGTCCAATCTGAATGAAGATTCAGCACATAAACATATAATAGTTGTTACTTTAATGTATTGCTTCATATGATCAATATACTCCTCACCTCAGCTTTGTTTAGACAGTGTTCCACCTCCAATAATGTTCAAATTGGTAAATTTAAGGATACATAAACAAGTGTGTGCATTATTTCTTCTGGGCAAGTCCTAGAGGACCTTCACTAGGGGACGAGGCAGACAAAATCCACCAAAGACCATGCAGAACCACAAAATTGAAAAATTGAAAAACAACAGATTCAGTTCAGCAGACACAATAACTGCAGCTTGAGGGCAGGTAGAAAACAACATTCTTTGTAAACCTTGGCACAGTTCCAAGACAGAAGACAAGGGAGGCAAGACAGAATATGGCATCATTGTAGTCTTAGACAAGCCTGGGTTACAGAGAGGAACATAATAATATGAAAGTATGTTTGCAAGTTCCACACTGAATGATTTCAAAGATTTCAGAATAAAACACTAACAGAATGACACAGAAGACACATATTCTCTATAAAGATGTGTCTATGAAGATGTGTGGAGTACTGAAAATACAACCAGGCAATAAAGAAGTACTTCGATAGTTGAAGACTCGACGCCAAGAAGAACATATGATCAGCCACAGAAACACAGGCAAGGGAGGTAACTGAATGAGGCGTAGCAATCAACAGAACATACAGCAAGCAATGGTAAATAAAATCGGAGCCACAGATCACACAGGACTACACGGAGCTAGGGAACCATGTGACCACTGACCTGACTGCACTGAGCAATACACCGGGATTTTACACACTAACTCCTTCTTGGGCGACCCGCCCAGTTTAGAATCTAGCAACAACAAAGTGCTAGGTTACATATATATCATTGTGAGGCAATCAAGAAATCCATGCAATAATAAAAGAACATGTATTATTTTGATCAATTTTCTGACAATCAGTTTCTGTCTGATTTTTTCTGTAGAGTGAGTTCATGCTGAAAGCGTTTCACCTCTGGAGGGCAGAAAACAGTGTTTTACTTATGGATTCTGTATGATTCCTCATATGAGAAACAAACTCAGCCCAAAAGGCTGTTGATAAAGTGTTGTTAGTGTGCATGACGACATGCTGAGATTTCCACCAATGTTTCCCAGGTAGTAATGCACCTTGGTGTGTCTGACTTATGTAAATCATGCAGAGACCCTGCCTTGGAGGCATCTGAGCTCCTCACCCTTGCTGACGCCACCAACACCTATGCCGCTGCCGCTGCCACTGCCGCCACTTGGGGCTACACGATTCATGCTGCTGCCGACAGGGAGCCCATCATTTTTGGGCTTCAGTGGAATGCGACTTGGCTGTAAATCTATATGATCAAAATAACATTATCATCTCGCCCTGGATACCACATGGTATATCTAAAACAGTACTCAAAGAGTGCAATTGTATCTTCTAAATTCTCGAAAATAATTTACATTTGAGAAAATCACTTCAAGAATAAACCATTAATGAAAGTTATCCATTCAGAAAAAGCATGCAGCAATAGTCTACTATCCCATGCAGATCATATTCACTGAAAGGAATCCACCAACAGAAAGACTCAAGCAATAACAAACACTGACACAGAAGATCCTGTCCGAAGATCCTCATACAATCATCCTGGAGCCCTGATGCAACAAGATACACTGTAGTCCAAACTCTTTCCTTATACACATGCAGAAAGATCCCAGCAAAGAATTTGCCCTTCAAGCATTAATGTACATACACCGATAATTTCCAGTTGAACATTCCATGAGCCATTCAAAGATTTGATTCCATAAGCTACAGAACAAAAGCAGGTTAGGGAACACAAGACAAGGGAAAAGATGGACGTGACAGTTCTGAGAACATGCTAAAAGTATCAGATAGAAGGATCCGTCAAGTTGGAACACATGTATCAACAAGCATTACAAGCTGCTCTGTCATAGATGCTGTGTTGTTAGGAGCAATGCCTTTGGGGATCTGGAGTATGGGTTGAGTATTTTAACATGTCCTTTGTCATTCACATTCCAGTTCATGTAGAAAGGCCTGTAGGGCTCTGTCATGCAGCTGGTTCAAGTTTCTTCAGAGATTCACCACAAGGTTTGTAGAGATCAATCAGATGGCTTGTAGAGATTAATTAGATGACTTGTAGAGATCAATCAGATGGCTTGGAGAGATCAATCAGTTTCATCAGATGGCTTATGGAGTTTGATCAATGGTTTGTAGAGATCAATCAGATGGCTTGTAGAGATTAATCACTTTCATCAGATGGCTTGTAGTGTTCAATCAGATGGTTTGTAGAGATCGATCAGATGCCCTTTAGATATCCATCAGTTTCATTAAAAGGCTTGTAGAGATCAATCAGAAGGCTTGGAGAAATCCATTAGTTTCATCAGATTGCTGGTACAGATCAATCAGAAGGCTTAGAGAAATCCATTAGTTTCATCAGATTGCTGGTAGGGATCAATCAGAAGGCTTGGAGAAATCCATTAGTTTCATCAGATTGCTGGTAGAGATCAATCAGAAGGCTTGGAGAAATCCATTAGTTTCATCAGATTGCTGGTACAGATCCATCAGAAGGCTTGGAGAAATCCATTAGTTTCATCAGATTGCTGGTAGGGATCAATCAGAAGGCTTGGAGAAATCCATTAGTTTCATCAGATTGCTGGTAGGGATCAATCAGAAGGCTTGGAGAAATCCATTAGTTTCATCAGATTGCTGGTAGAGATCCATCAGAAGGCTTGCAGAGATAGTTCACGTGGCTTGTGGAGATCCATCAAAAGCCTTATTGAGATCAACCAGAAGGCTGGTGGTGATCAATCAGATGCCTTGAAGAGATCAATCAGCTTCATCAGGCGGCCTATAGACTTCAGTCAGATTGCTGGTAGAGATCCATCAGAAGGCTTGTAGAGATCGTTCATGTGGCTTGTAGAGATCAATCACCTTTATCAGACAGCTTGTAGAGTTCAATCAGATTGCTGGTACAGATCCATCAGAAGGCTTGTAGAGACCCTCAGAGCTCCACCAGAAGGCTGGTACACAGCAGTTAGTCTGATCAGAAGGCTATTGCCACTTCATGCAGATCATGCACCAAGATATGTTAGTAATGATCTGTTGCCTCAGAGGGTCTGTTCGAGAACTGGCAGCCATTTCAAGCATGTCATGCAGCAAAGAATCCAAAAGAGTGGATTATTCACATTTGTCGGACAAAGCATGCAAAAAGAGGCGACCTCAGCTTACCTCGACGAGGGATTTGTGACAGTGATGGAATGGAAGTAGTAGATTTAGATTTGACCAGATGTGAGTTCCTCACAGTGGAGACACGACCCTTGACATCTTGAAACAATCAACACAAAGACAATCAACACTCAGCAGTATACAGGGTGGCTTGGTCAGCCGTGGTTCACTCTTGCCATTTTGCTGACTCAGCTCCTGGATCAGTGATTAATAGCACACACACATGGACCTGGCCACAGGGAGCTGCAGTTGCCTGCTCACAGCGAACTAAGTTGGAAACTGTGTGACAGGTTGTAACATATGAAACATTTCAACAAAAACCTTTATATAGGTATTATCTTGTGTTTGTTGTATAACGTGTAATACATCATTTCTTTGTTGTTTGACGCCGCACTAAGCAATATTCCAGCTATATGACAGCAGTCTGTAAATAGTCGAGTCTGGACCAGACAATCCAGTGATTGATATCATGAGCATTGATCCACGCAGTTGGGATATGATGACATTTAAAAAACAAGTCAGCAAGCCTGACCATCCGATCTTGTTAGTCGCCTCTTACGACAAGCATAGTCACCTTTTACGGCAAGAATGGGTTGTTGAAGACCAATTCTACCCTATAATCTTCACAGCTCAAATTATCTTGTGAGTTGGGTTTAACACTGCATTGAACAATATTCCAGTTATATCACGGCCTGTCAGCTTAATGTGATGAGGTCACAGACGTACACTGCTTTGGTGAAACCCACGAGCACGGTGCTGACAGACCTAGATACATAATCAGGGCACATTAGGATTCAAACCCATGACCACAGGTTTTTGGTGTGCACAAGGGATGCAACTCTGCACAGCAAATCACAGTGCTTTTAGACAACTCGGTCATCAATGCCCCCCCGATTTATCGTGTATTTGTGGACATATTCCAAAATATTCTATAGGAAAGTAAGGTAAACTTCAGAGCAGTAGGGTAGAAATAACGTGAAACACAAATACATGATTTTTGGAACACACACAAAACAAAACACATACATTTGTATTAGGGCTGGGATGGGTAACTCGGGTCGGGTAGGTACTGAGTAGGACCCAGATACCCACAGGACTACCCCGACCTGTGGTTAGTCATGTGATATATTGTTTAATGACAAGAAGTATCTAAAACTCTATGTCTAAACTACAAGCCACTTATGTTCGCAGTTCTTCCTGACTTTTATATGTTTGAATAAAACTAAAACTTCAGTCAACTTCAGTGTATATATACACCAGATTGTTTGATACATGTATCTCAACACATTTTACCAGAGCTACAGTCAAACTTTTCCCACTCGGACAGGTTGTACCTACCTCTTGAGACCTACAGCAGGTACCCGGGTAGGGTCGGGTAATAGGGGGTGGGTAACCGGGAAGTAAATTTGGACTCGTCCCAGCCCTAATTCGTATTTGTTCTTATTTCAGACAGTCAAGTCAAGATATGAATACTTTGTCTACTATGGACAAAATTCATAATAATGAGCACATGAGCATGACATGCTGTTAGAAGGTTCACTCCGATAGTGTTACTTCTACAAGGACATACGACCCCTGAGCTGTGCGTACTTCCTCTACAGTACTGCCCCAACACACTACTACCACACACTACCTCTACATCGATCACAACTCAAGGTACTAACATGCTTCAAACAGACATCATGCTGTATCTACTTGCTGTGAAAGAAAAGCAAATTATTGTTAGTAGGCAAACTGATACACAACTGAAACAACCAGTAGGATTAGGAGCTGTAGGTGAGAGTTACCTCCCCTTCTACACACTAAGCCAGCTTTGTTGGCTGATGGGCTGCCTATAGTGGCATGTAATACACCAACAGATATCGCTAGAATCACTATACACTTGTACTACATGGAAGAAGATCACACATGACATCCTGGCAAAATTCAGATACTGGTTATCAGGTGAATACTCTGTAGCAGGCACCTGATAAATACTTTCTCAATTTTGTTATGATTGGGGACCAGTTTGAAAAGTTTGAAGACGGATAGAAATCTTTAAGAATGGGTGTGTGTGTGTGTGCATAGTGTGAGTGTGTGTGCGTGTGTTCTTGTGTGTGTGTGCATAGTGTGTGTGCATGCGTGCGTGTGTATGTGTGTGTGCATAGCATGTGTGGATACTGGCTTAATGGCCCTGCAAACTTTCCATCTCACAAAATCAAACTTACCTGATTTCTCAATGTTTTACATAGTAACTTAACTAAACAAAACCTCTCCTACTATTACCACAAGATTGATATCGGTATCATGGCGAGTTGAGAGAAAAGGCAGTTAACTCATCCCACAAGCTCTTAGCACCACTGGTAATGTAAACTGTAATGCAATAAGATTTGCCAGGCATATGCTGTTGTCATTAAATAGACCTGGTCATTCCATGAGGTAGTTGGGGTTTTGCTGTGGCTGTGTATTTTTGAGAATTTCAAGGATTTCATCATTTTCAGGATTAGGTCAGGTTTTTTATATTTTTGTAATGATTAATTTTTATTTCATTTTTTTTTTGTGGGAGGGGAGAGAGAGTACTTAATACTAATACTACGTCTTTTAAAGTACATTGAACTTTGAAACTGGTCCCTTACTACACATTAGTAAGTACATATGTAGTGTCTGAGTTCCAATGGCCAGTATATCCCTATCATCACAATGACACATATTACCTGGCCACCCACCAACATCACCTGACACTCAGATGTGTCTACCTTAACGATGTCACCTCAAGCGTCTCTTTATTGCAACAGTGTATCTAAGCAGTATAAAGCCATGTGAAGTATTGCAATTGGACCACAACTTTGGAACTTGTCATTTCCTGACAAGAAGATTCTGAAAAAGTTGGGTGTTCTTTAACTTCTTTTGAGTAGTATGCATTATTTCGTAACTTACTGTATCCTGTGTATAACAGAGTTTATACAAACAGGGAAAGGCGATTTTAAAATGCAGGTTAATTCTGACAGGCCAATCTGAAGCAGTGCATGATGCTGTACTGCTGGCGCCATGCAGAGTAGGACTAACAGACAGAGACAGATAGCTGACAACCTCCAGTGCCTGGCACTGGTCTACTACTGTCTGCAGAGATCTACAGGGAGGGAGAGAGAGGCAAGATGGCGCACACGGGGAGCGCAGTTACCTTCTGAATGCAAATGGGGCGGGTATAGGAAGCCCGTACCTGGCACTGTAGGACAGAAATAACACACATCCAACTTTCACTTTCTCGTAACTACATGTTGTCATACTGGAGATAGTAGATATGATGGATTGACTGTGATAAAGAATTTTTTTATGTGTCACTGCAAACCAGTTCAGGACTGGTCATTTATTATCAGTGGGATTGGTCTCGGACTCTATCATACTGTACTTTACTGACCCCCCCCCCCCCCCCCCTTCATGCAGCGTTAGAAATTGGCAGTAGTCCTAAAGTCCTTACCAAACTGCCCAATAGTAAAGGTATCCAAAGGACTAGTAGAAATTGGCCCATTTAAGGGTTTTGCTATATGTTATCATTATAGGGACTAGTGGACAAAAACTGTTAGTTTCTAACCATGTCATGTCTTTGGCATTTCATTTTTTCACAACCCCTTGATCTGAACCAACCCACCTTCCCCATAATACATGACCAGTCCTTAACTGTTGTAATTTCCTTGAACAAGTCAGCGAGTTAAAGTATCCACTGCAAAGTTACTGTGAATGTCCCGCATGCTGTCTGGGAATTACTGAGACAGGAGAATCCATGTTGTTATCACAGTTATCAACAGGGTGACAGACATGAGTTAGTGACAGCCGAGATGAGGGAGTCCTTGTGAGTGGATGTACATGGGTATGTTAACATTGTTGGGGTGGTTTGTGATTGGTTATTAGTGAGAGGGGTCAGGGTTGGGGAGTGGGGACAGGGAAGGGGGTGGGGTGATGGTATACAGGCAGTAACAGGGTGGGGTTTGGACTGGAGATATGTGACATTGATGGTTGGTTGGTTGGTTTGTTGTTTTACACCGCACTCAGCAATATTCCAGCTATATGATGGCAGTCTGTAAATAATCGAGTCTGTACCAGACAATCCAGTGACTGATGTCATGAGCATCGATCCACACAATTGGGATCGATGACATGCATCAACCAAGTCAGCGAGCCTGACCATCCAATGCCTTTAGTCGCCTTTTACGGCAAGCATTGGTTGCTGAAGACCTATTCTACTTCGGATCTTCACGGGTCTGACATTGATGGAAGCGTGGGGATTGGGTACAGAATCAGATAGCAGGTTGGGGTATGGGTCTTGAATGGGTGAGGAAGGCTTCAGGTCCAGAATGAGGGTGGCTGGGAGGTGTTTGGGTCTGGAATGTTGGAGGAAGTGTGGGCTTTGGGTCCTGAATGAGGGTGGCAGTGTCGATTTTGGGCTCAGAATTGTGGTGGCAGGGTGATATTTGCGTTCAGAATGGGGTAGAATGGGGGTTTCCATCTGGAATGAGGGTGGCAGGGTGGGGTTTGGCTAAATGAGGCTTGGCATTGGATTGGATTGATATTGAAGGAGACGAGGTAGTGATTTGGGTGAATTAGAGATTCTCTTTAATCCTTCATTAATTCAGCACATAGAGAGAGGTAGAACTTCTGTTGAACTATGGAGTGAGAGACTGACCCTAGAGGTGTAAGAGGTGAAGACAGCACTAGTGAAGGAACTAGTGAAGGAACTATTACAGGACATTTACAGAAAGGCCTGATGGGGAACACAATAAAAAATCTATTTAAAACCAGGTTTTGTAGATGACTTTGATGAGTCAAGAGATCTAAATTTGGCCTAAAGTGTCAATCCTAGTTATTCTGAATAATCACACAGACTTAAATAGTCTACTGTTTTACAATCAGAGAATATCCGGTTACTCTAATTACATCAAAACTAAGATGGCTGCTAGCCCATCAAACCTTCCTTCATCAGTTGTGGGTGGGGAGGCAGGGGTGAGGCTGTGAGGGGGAGGAGGGTCCTACATGGACTACCGAGATACAGACATGGACCTAGCTCACCTTTAGAAGCATTCGTGGAAGTATTGGAAGAAGATGAGGTACTTGGTGATCGTTTGATTTCTTTGACATCTTTTGCTGTTTTACCACCTGGGTCACGTGCAAAACAAATGTTCGGTTAGAGCAGAGATGTAGCCAATACCATCAGTGGTGAAATAGTCTCACAATATACCTGGCCAGGAGGGCAAGCTGGCCTTGAAAGTTTCCAGCCAGTTTTTCAGTTCAAATTTCACTAGTTTAAATATGAGAAAGTTGATTTTTCCAGAAATGCGATTCTGCGAAGGTATAAATAAAGTGAACCAAAATTGAAAATCACGAGTCAAAATTTATGAAAGGGGCAACTCCGATCTTGCAACCTCGTTTTGTTACAGATATTAATTTGATTTTTGATGGTCGTATTGATGTACAGAAAAGGTAGAACTTTTTTATTTTGATCAACTAAGAGGTGTGCATAAAACAATCACAAGGGAGGGACATCTCAGAATCTATAGCCCAATTGAAATATTGCTAGAAACGTGCTAGCGGGCAGGTGGGTATTTCGCACACTGAATACCATGAGTGACGGCATCTGGATTGAACCTATCCTTAGATCTCAGCAATGATATGGATGCTACATGAAGGCAAAGGAAACAATCAACAACACTGTAATGCTGAGACACAATGAAAAGTCTCCAGAAAAAAAGATCCTATTGTCTGAACTTAAACTCATGCAAGGCTTTTCATCATCTCTACTGAATAGATAGAAGGAACATGCGTCCTCGATGCACATGACGGCGACCACATGCTCACCACATGTGATGCAGAAATCGGGAATAGCTAGGCAGGACATTTTGTCACAGTAAGCAGAGATACAGTAGTATGCCAAGCATCACCCGCCATGCATACTCACCTTTACCCTTGGGACCAGGTATTTTACTCGAACCATTATCTTTTTGTTTGGCAGCATTGCGCTTATCTCCCTTGGCTGCTTTGGCCTCTTCCTCCTTGCGTTCTTTTTCTTCCTATAAAGTGTGAATGAAAAAGACTGTGTGAATGTTGCATGTCACAGTAAGTAATATTAACTACAGCACAGCAAGGCCCAGCAATCTTCTTCAAGCAGGAGACACCATCTGGGTAATATGACACACAATCAGTTTTGGCCAAACTTCGGAAACTATTCTGCTGCCGAAATCCCCACAGATGACACAAAGCTCACATCCCATGGCATATGTCACCTGATTGCCCCTCCCCTGTGAACAGTGACCCCCTTATGAACAGTGACCCCCTTATGAACAGTGACCCACCTGTGAACAGTGATCCCTCCTTGCTAACAGTCATCCCTCCCTGTAAAACGGTGACCCCCCTGTGAACAGTGATCCCTCCCTGTGAACAGTGATGCCCCCCTGTGAACAGTGACCCCCACCCCCAACCCCCTACCCCCGTGAACACTGATCCCTCCCCCTCCAACTCACCTGCTCCAGCAGCAACTTCTCATGGTCCTCCTTCAGCTGGTCTTCAATGTCATCTTCAAAGTTTTTCCTCCGAGACAACTGAAAGAGAGATGTGACAATTTCAAATCACCTCTGTGTTATCACTGCTTTCACCATCTCTATGTGTATCACTGTGATGTTGTTCATGTTTCAAAATATATACCATCATTTCTTTATGTAACACTATCATATCACCGCAATGAGTCATGCTGTTTCATTATTTCTCTACATGGAACTGTTATAGTACCTAGATGTGTAACTCTGTTATACTGCCACTGGTTGTTCTATCCATAACGTAAAGTAAGGTGTCACCTACCAATGACTCCATCTGAACATGGATCCGGTCCAGCTCCTCCACTGCCTGAAACAACATCAATGACACCATCCATTACTAGACTATTTAAACACAGGTACCAACATAGCAGGTGTTGGAAAAAGAATCCAGCAAGAAATCACTTGCATCTTTGATTCTTGTTTGTCTATCTACTTAACTGGTTGCTGAACCCTATCCTTCATGGCTGTTGGACCCTTCCCTTCATGGCTGCTGGACCCTATCCTTCATGACTGCTGCACCCTACTACTCGGGGCTGCTGGACCCTACCCTTCATGGTTGCTGGGCCATGCCCTTCATGGCTGCTGGACCCTACTCTTCATGGCTGCTGAACCCTGCCCTTCATGGCTGCTGAACCCTGCCCTTCATGGCTGCTGGACCCTACCCTTCATGGCTGCTGGGCCCTGCCCTTCATGGCTACTGGACCCTACCCTTCATGGCTGCTGGACCCTATCCTTCATGACTGATGGACCCTACCCTTCAAGGTTGCTGGGCCCTGCCCTTCATGGCTGCTGGACCCTACCCTTCATGGTTGCTGGGCCCTGCCCTTCATGGCTGCTGGACCTACCCTTCATGGCTGTTGGACCCTATCCTTCATAACTGATGGACCCTACCCTTCAAGGTTGCTGGACCCTACCCTTCATGGCTGCTGGACCCTATCCTTCATGGCTGATGGACCTTACCACTCAAGGCTGCTGGACCCTACCCTTTATGGCTGCTGGATCCTATGTTTCATGGCTGCTGGACACTACCACTCAGGGCTGCTGGACTCTACCCTTCATGGCTGCTGGACCCTATCCTTCATGACTGATGGACCCTACCCTTCATGATTGCTGGACACTACCCTTCATGGTTGCTGGATCCTACCCTTCATGGTTGCTGGATCCTACCCTTCATGGTTGCTGGATCCTACCCTTCATGACTGCTGGACCCTACCCTTCATGACTGCTGGACCCTATCCTTCATGGCTGCTGGACCCTACCCTTCATGGTTGCTGGATCCTACCCTTCATGGTTGCTGGATCCTACCCTTCATGACTGCTGGACCCTACCCTTCGTGACTGCTGGACCCTACCCTTCATGACTGCTGGACCCTATCCTTCATGGCTGCTGGACCTTGCCCACCTGTTTAATGGCTGAGATAACATCTCTGTCCTTCTCATTGATGAGAATCCTCCTGACACTGGCCTCCAGCTGCTGCAGCAAGTTGCGATCGTAGGGTAGTTTGATCAGCTGCTTGAGCAACGGTAACACAGTACACAGGCGCAACCGGATGTTTGCCACAGGATCAGACGTTAGTTCCAATACATTTTCAAAGAAATGCTCCTTGAAAAATGCTTTTGAATACAGTTCCATCACAAAGCGGCAAATGTCAATGAACAGACTTCGATGATGACAGCTTCTCCCACGACAGAAATCTGGAAAGAGATTTTCTAATTATTTGGATCAACAAATCTTCACATTTCACATACAGTGATCATAAATAACTGAAAGAAGACTATTTGTAACACAAACAAGTTTAAAAACATCAAAGTTATTTATCTTCATGTCAAAGTTGCTGATCTCAGGTTCAGCTAAAAAGTGGATGAACAAGGACTGGTTGGCTCGGAGTAAGTATATTGTTTCTGAGTATGGTATCCAATACTATCCATGCCAAACTACAGCATGGTATTTCAGTGAGCACTATAAAACTGCATAAATCTGGACCTCACACACGCTACATAAGTGCAATAATCTTGAAAGGGAGGTTAAAACCCATTTGGTGTCACCTCACCATATCTCACTGACCTTCAATTATGTGAGCAATAAGCTCCTCTCTCTGGTCCTGTCTTTTCAGGTATCGCAGCAACACCAGCAACGTCCGTGCAGCTGCATGTCGCACAGGAATTGCTCTCTGGAACCAAACAATAGACTTTCCTTAATAAACTCCCAAAAGGATGTTCCATATTACACAGTGAAATAAAAATAGGTTGTGTGTCTTTGAACAGCTGCACATGATGCTCTTGTCAACATGCCCACTTTCAGTGGCACCTATCGTTCAGCTACAAGCAGGGAGAGAGCACTCACCGCTGTGAAGAGTTTCTGGAAGAGGACTGGAATGACTTTATTGCTGATTGCATCACTGGAGCAGCACTTGGGCAGACAGGCCAGACTGAACATCAGCTCCTCCTGGGCTCGCCAGTTGTTGGACGTGAAGATGACACTGTCTGCTACCAGGAGAGCGGGAACCACCTCGGACAGACTGTGCATCTGTAGTGGGGTGTAAAGCAGCATATATACTACTCCAAATAACACCAGATTCTTTCCTATTAGACAAGAAGAAATAATAGTCGTGGTTCTCAGGCACTGCCTGCATCCTCAGAAAGTTATGTTTTTATTTCCATTTTTTTTTTTGAATATAAAAAATCCAAATACCTAAACACAACATGATCCCATATGGCACGCAGTTACGTCCCTTCATATGCGAACTGCTTTACTGTGCATCTCATGTTATTGCAATAGCGGCAATAGGAGTGTGTATACTTGTTTATGTAGGGAGGACTTTTGTCAAAAGTCAATGCCTAAGAACCAATTCTTCTATTTCTTTTAAGCCTTTCTATAGTTGATATGTCATGCCCTGACATGGACATGACTCTAGATATACTGGGTATTCAGGGGGGTACTGGAGTATACCGGATGGATACTGGGGATACTGGAGATACTGGAGTATACACGATGGATACTGGTTGATACAGAGGGGTCCTGGAGTATACTGGGGTATACTGGATTGATACTGGGGACACTGGAGTATACACTATAGATACTGGTTGATACAGAGGGGGACTGGAGGATAAAACAGGTCCACTGCATGCCATGTTTGTTGTAAGAACACAGATAGAGCACATCTTGAGGAATGAGGATCAAGAGGACACAGGATAAACAGCACAGAGACATTGTGAAAAGAATTCATGAACTAAGGGTGCAGATACAATACTTAAGGAACAAAGTTCAAGATCATGAAAAATAAGTGCTACAATCAGAGTCATTATTGATTAAAATTATCTTTTGTAAGAGAATGCTTCAACAATTCTTCTTCGTAAAGAGTATATACAAGGTTGTTTTTACTGTATAAAGAAACGTACCTTGGCCTCAGTGATAGTTCCGCTGCCGCCTTTAGCCAGCACTTCTAGAGTCTCCGGCAGACGAGTGATCATCCCCTGCAGAACCTGTAGACAGACAGACGGAGGACTCCTTCTATAGTGTTATTGTGGACTCGACATCCCTTGTCAAACATGTTCTTGAGTAACTTCAAGGCAGCTTGGGTTGTATACTCCCCAGGGGGCTGAGAATAATTCTTGAGTGTACACTGATCCAGAGACCGGGGTAATAACAGCACTTTGAGCATGCCCCTGAGGGGTGTGGAAATATGTGCAATATAAATAGCCTATTATTATCATTATTATTATATTTATGATTATGATTATTATCATCATAACTTTAATTAATTCAATTAAATCACTGCATGTTTCTGAAACATGTCTTCATTGATATCAAGACCCGTCATTCAAGGCTACAACTTCATAGCAACTGACCTCGATAGAATCATCTTTGAGTAGGTTCATGAGGTCCCCTTGAATTAGATGCACAGCACTCCCGAGTTGTTTGGATACCTGAAACACAAACAACACAATTGTAAATTAATACCACGTAAGTTAGCATGGTCATGTCATCTTAACTGCAAGAGATCTGAGTGATGAATTTCATGTGCAAACATATGTGAGATCGAATTCCATGTCCGTGATTGGCAACTCCATGGTGATGACCTAAGGTCAAAATATGACAGACTACTTTCCTGATTGTATTTCATTGATAAGTTACTCCTGCTTCGGTGTCCAAACCTTATGGTTTTAGAGTGTTAATATATGTTCTTCGATCTAATGTAGTTTGCATCATATGTGGCAGAAACTTTTGTAGAGGGTCAGACTAGGTGTGAGAAGTCTGTTGGATCATGAGAAAAGATAAAATATGCATCAATTTGAGGGGGTGTAAGAAACAGATGCATCAATTTTCAGGTGTGTAAGAAACAGATTGCTGCACTCATGCCTCCTACATACCATATATGTTACAGCTTGCTTCATAACATATCTAGATAACTTGGCTTGTTAGTATGGTTTTCTAGGTAAATGGTATCTATGGTGTAGTAATCTCTATAATCCTACCTCATGGAATCCACTGGCCATGGTCCGCCTCACCAGGATGTGAGGATCCTTGCACAGACCACTGAAGGTGGAGAACAGCTCCGTCTTGAAAGAACGTGTCCCAACAAACAACACCATTGCCTGAAGTAAACATGACAATATGTTTCAATGTATGTTCACTAAACTTTATCATTTGAATTTATTAACAACTTCCATGGTTCAATACTGTCAGAGCTGTAGCAAAAATATCATCAGGCCTGGAGGTCCACAGGAAGGTCCACAGAGTGTTTGTTTGTTTGTTGTTTAACACCACACTCAGAAATATTCCAGCTATAAGCATGGATACACACAATTGGGATATGATGACATGCATCAACCAAGTCAGCGAGTCTGACCACCCGATCCCGTTAGTCGCCTCTTATTACAAGCACAGTCGCCTTTTATGGCAAGCATGGGTTGCTTGAATATTGATAAAAACATTTTCAGAAAGGGAGTGAGTGAAAATGTTTTTTCAATATTCCAGCAATATCATTGCTGGCACATTATGTGTAAACCTTACAGATGAAAATGTTTAAGGCACTACAATTCGTTGTGCAGAGTTGCTTCCCTTGGGCATGCACAAAGGCTATCATGGGTTCAAATCCCAGTTCGCCCCGATTATGTTTCTAGGTTTGTCAGCACCATACCCATGCCCCTAGGTTTCACCGAAGTGGTAAACGTCTGAGACCTGCATCACTTCGGGCTTTCCTCACACACAAAACTAACATACCATGACATAAATGGAATACTGTTCCATGCAAGCTAAACCCAGCTGACTCACATATGTAAGGAATTCAACCTAGATTTTCAGCATTATGAGCACTGCCTCTAGGCTACCCCATCTAGACATGGCATAATGTTGTTCTTGCACACAAAGGCCCTTCAGTTGCTTACATGTCAGTGAAGTAACTTAAAATTCTGTGTGTAAGGACATGGCATAACCTTCCATAGAATCAGGACTAGTGGCCAGCTACCACTAAGGAGGCACCAGACGATGACGTCCTGTACTCACGGGGAAGTTGTAGGCACAGTTCCTCCTGCACTCCAAAAACTGATCCTCTTCCGCAAACAGGTCAGGGATGGCCATTTGCTGCAACACACAAGTCTTGGAGATTAGGAGCAATAGAGTCCAATCATATTGTGTATTTTCAGTGTTAGAGTACATATACTTGTTCAACAAACTTGCTGCTTTTGTGGAAGACCAAAAAAATCATCCTGATATGACCAAAACCAAAACTACTTGAAACTACTGTAGGATTGACACAAGGAACAACATAAGTTACTGTTTCCTTGGTCAGGTATTTGTATCTAGTGTATGATATTTGTTCCCACCTTGGAGGGCGATTCCTTGTCCGAGTCCTTGGAACCCTTGTTTTTCTCTGACAGCCCGACCCGACACATCTTCCTGAAGTAGTCCACAAACCAGTGCTTCTGATCCTCCGATAGGTTGACTACAACACCAAGATGTAACACAGAATATCAACATTTGACTACAACACCAAGATGTAACACAGAATATCAACATTTGACTACAACACCAAGATGTAACACAGAATATCAACATTTGACTACAACACCAAGATGTAACACAGAATACAACATTTGACTACAACACCAAGATGTAACACAGAATATCAACATTTGACTACAACACCAAGATGTAACACAGAATATCAACATTTGACTACAACACCAAGATGTAACACAGAATATCAACATTTGACTACAACACCAAGATGTAACACAGAATATCAACATTTGACTACAACACCAAGATGTAACACAGAATACAACATTTGACTACAACACCAAGATGTAACACAGAATATCAACATTTGACTACAACACCAAGATGTAACACAGAATATCAACATTTGACTACAACACCAAGATGTAACACAGAATATCAACATTTGACTACAACACCAAGATGTAACACAGAATACAACATTTGACTACAACACCAAGATGTAACACAGAATATCAACATTTGACTACAACACCAAGATGTAACACAGAATATCAACATTTGACTACAACACAATACTGAGTGTCTACACATCATGCTGTGTGTCAGTTGGGTTTAACACCGCTTTGTACACTATTCAAGTCATGTCACGACATGCCAGCTTAACTTGGGAGGAGAACTTAAAGTGATGAAGGTGTCAGGGTACAGGCTACATACACGTCACATGGACAGGGTGAAGTGAGGTGAAATTGGGTTTAAGGTCACGTCCAAGGTTATTGCACTTATATGGCGACTTGCATGTAAGTGTGTGTGTGTTTGTGTGGCTGCTTGTATTAGTCCGGACTGATGCCGAATTATAGTGCAAGCTGACTGATAATACCATACCACAGTTTAACATGAATACCCCACTCAGACACAGTATACTGACTCCGAGCCGACCAGTCCTTGTTTTAGCCCCTTCATGCCGAGCACCAGACAGGGTATCAACAAGTACCATCTTTTAACATCTTTTGGTATGACGCGGCCGGGGATCGAACCCCGGACCTTCCTCTCCCCGGAAGAGCAGTGGAGGCTGGACCAAGTCTGGAGTAGTTTTGCATATCTCCTATCCATCAGTGCAGTCATAATAGAGTCCACCCTCATTTCACTCTCATTTTACAACCTGTGATTCCTGGTTAACTTTAACAATTATTTGCACCCCTTACAGGGGGTGGCTGAAAAGTTCTGTTCTGATGTATACAGCTTTAACAGTTTGTTGTATTAAGTACAATGCTTTCCATGCATACAGGCTGAACCAAATACACAACCACACAGCATATGTTTGCAGGCAGCAAAGTGACTACTTCATGATAATGATTGGTTGGTTTGTTGTTTAATGCCGCAATCAGCAATATTTCAGCTATATGATGGCGGTCTGTAAATAATCGAGTCCAGATATCCATCAAGGATCAGAACTTCTCAGCCAGCCTTCATAAACAAAAATAAGTTCTGTGTTTCTTTTCCTTAAACAAATTACTCAAGCAGTTACAGAAGCATACCTGACAAGCCATGGCAGAGTCGACCGAGTTGCCTAGCAACCACAGGAAGTGTGGAGTCTTCGGCCAGCATAGACTGTTGGCAGAACTTCGTCACCAGTGGAATGATTGTTGTGATACAGGTATCTGTTCGACATAATGGATATAATATTTAAAAAATAATCACAGATCTGCAGCAATGACAAGTTCTCACACATAAAACTTGACTAAATGAAGAGAAAGAGGCACATGATGAAGAATGAGCCATTATCAACTGAACAGTTTATTGAGAGGTAAAATTTAATTAAATGTGACATTTCCAGCTTTACATCTGCCCATGTCTAGAGTACAGTCCCCTTGTTGTTGTACGTACGTACCATCGTCTAACAGGCTGAGTATACTGACGACCGTCTCCAGTCCTGTGATGCGGACATAGCTCTCCTCGTCATTGGTCAACTCCACCAGCTCTGGGAGTATTGCACTTTTGGTGGCTTCAAGGCTGAAATGAGTGAATCGGAGCATGGAGGACACGCATATAGAGATGGTACATATACATGGTCCCTGGCAATACTGACAATACATGTGCCACTGTGCAAAGGCATGTAGATACCCAGTGATAGAGTGAATAAAGCTTAACACCCCATCGGTAAATATATATCTATTTGCAGCAATAAGTAGTACCTACCCAAGCTCAATAGTAACCGATCCTCCAACCCCTCAACAGTACCTACCCGAGCCCCTGAGTCAGAGTACCTACCCGAGCCCCTGAGTGACAGTACCTACCCGAGCCCCTGAGTGACAGTACCTACCCAAGCTCAATAGTAACCGATCCTGCAACACCTCAACAACACCAACCCGAGCCCCTGAGTGACAATACCCCTGAGTGATGGTACCTACCTGAGCCCCTGAGTGAGAGTACTGACCTGAGCCCCTGAGTGATGGTACCTACCCGAGGCCCTGAGTGAGAGTACCTACCTGAACCCTGAGTGACATTACCTACCCGAGCCCCTGAGTGACAGTACTGACCGGAGTCCCTGAGTGAGAGTACCTACCCGAGCCCCTGAGTGATGGTACCTACCCGAGCCCCTGAGTGATGGTACCTACCCGAGCCCCTGAGTGATGGTACCTACCCGAGCCCCTGAGTGAGAGTACCTACCCGAGCCCCTGAGTGACAGTACCTACCTGAGCCCCTGAGTAATGGTACCTACCCGAGCCCCTGAGTGATGGTACCTACCCGAGCCCCTGAGTGATGGTACCTACCCGAGCCCCTGAGTGATGGTACCTACCCGAGCCCGAGTGATGGTACCTACCTGAGCCCCTGAGTGATGGTACCTACCTGAGCCCCTGAGTGATGGTACCTACCCGAGCCCCTGAGTGAGAGTACCTACCCGAGCCCCTGAGTGAGAGTACCTACCCGAGCCCCTGAGTGAGAGTACCTACCTGAGCCCCTGAGTGATGGTACCTACCCGAGCCCCTGAGTGATGGTACCTACCCGAGCCCCTGAGTGATGGTACCTACCCGAGCCCCTGAGTGAGAGTACCTACCTGAGGCCCCTGAGTGAGAGTACCTACCTGAGCCCCTGAGTGATGGTACCTACCCGAGCCCCTGAGTGATGGTACCTACCCGAGCCCCTGAGTGATGGTACCTACCCGAGCCCCTGAGTGAGAGTACCTACCGGAGCCCCTGAGTGACAATACCTACCCGAGCCCCTGAGTGACAGTACCTACCCGAGCCCCTGAGTGAGAGTACCTACCTGAGCCCCTGAGTGAGAGTACCTACCTGAGCCCCTGAGTGATGGTACCTACCCGAGCCCCTGAGTGATGGTACCTACCCGAGCCCCTGAGTGAGAGTACCTACCTGAGCCCCTGAGTGACAATACCTACCCGAGCCCCTGAGTGACAGTACTGACCCGAGTCCCTGAGTGATGGTACCTACCCCAGGCCCCTGGCCACAGGGTCCAACTGCTGACACATACACCCACGCACTTCGTAGTCCACATCCTGACACAGAGACTGGACCACTGGCAGGATCTCCTTCTTGATGCTGGAAGCAGAGAGAAATGTCAGCTAGGACAGGTTGGAGATGGTCAGCTTGGACAGAGGATAAGGATAAGGTCAGTTTGGACAGAGGACAAGGATATGTTCAGCTTGGACAGAGGACAAGGATATGGTCAGCTTGGACAGAGGATAAGGTGAGGGTCAGCTTGGACAGAGGACAAGGATATGGTCAACTTGGACAGAGGACAAGGATATGGTCAGCTGGGACAGAGGGCAAGGATATGGTCAGCTTGGACAGAGGACAAGGATATGTTCAGCTTGGACAGAGGACAAGGATATGGTCAGCTTGGACAGAGGACAAGGATATGTTCAGCTTGGACAGAGGACAAGGATATGGTCAGCTTGGACAGAGGATAAGGTGAGGGTCAGCTTGGACAGAGGACAAGGATATGGTCAGCTTGGACAGAGGACAAGGATATGGTCAGCTGGGACAGAGGACAAGGATATGGTCAGCTTGGACAGAGGATAAGGTGAGGGTCAGCTTGGACAGAGGATAAGGTGAGGGTCAGCTTGGACAGAGGACAAGGATATGGTCAGCTTAGACAGAGGACAAGGATATGGTCAGCTTGGACAGAGGACAAGGATATGGTCAGCTTGGACAGAGGACAAGGATATGGTCAGCTTGGACAGAAGATAAGGTGAGGGTCAGCTTGGACAAATGACAAGGATAAGGTCAGTTGGGACATGGGATAAGGTGAGGGTCAGCTTGGACAGAGGATAAGGTGAGGGTCAGCTTGGACAGAGGACAAGGATATGGTCAGCTTGGACAGAGGACAAGGATATGGTCAGCTTAGACAGAGGACAAGGATATGGTCAGCTTGGACAGAGGACAAGGATATGGTCAGCTTGGACAGAGGACAAGGATATGGTCAGCTTGGACAGAAGATAAGGTGAGGGTCAGCTTGGACAAATGACAAGGATAAGGTCAGTTGGGACATGGGATAAGGTGAGGGTCAGCTTGGACAGAGGATAAGGTGAGGGTCAGCTTGGACAGAGGACAAGGATATGGTCAGCTTGGACAGAGGACAAGGATATGGTCAGCTGGGACAGAGGACAAGAATATGGTCAGCTGGGACAGAGGATAAGGTGAGGGTCAGCTTGGACAGAGGACAAGGATATGGTCAGCTTGGACTGAGGATAAGGATATGGTCAGCTGGGACAGAGGACAAGGATATGGTCAGCTGGGACAGAGGACAGGAAAATTCAGCTGAGACATCCGACATGGAGGTTCACCTTGGACAGAGGACAAGAAGATTGGAAGAGTGGATGGAGTAAACGATACAGGGAATGGAAGCAGCTTTTAGAAAAATGTAAAACCAAGATCACATGAGCCTTTACTTTACAACATAAGACAATATCTCCAGCACACAGAACCAACTGATCCATGGACACTTGCCATCGTACTGTCTGAAGTGTGGGTCAGTTTCACACCTCCAAGTGAGGTTTGTGTACATGATTCTGTCAAAGTTGTCAGGGCAACCACGCATCTCATATATGACAATAACAGCTCCCATAACCTAACCACCAGCTGCCATATTATTCTCCACATTTTCCTACCAGACATGATCCACCTGTACGTACATGAAGGGCTCAAATTTGGTTGCAATCTTGCCGAGTATCTTGCAGCAGGAGAGTCGCGCCTGGACAGCCTGGGACAGTTGACCTTTGGCCACCGCTATCGTCAAAACCTTTAAACAAGAAAGCTGAAGGTCAACCACTGAACACGGAGATGCATTCATCTGTACGCCAGAGAATCTGATGGTCATAACCCCTGTCAATACATATGATCAATTTAATGTTAGGTTCACATGTAGGTATTCCATATATTCATGAACTAATTTTAAAACAGCCTGATGGCCATTTAAACGGAAAAGTAAACACACAATCATGCATGTTGCACAAATAATGAAAACAGCATTAAGCTGACAGCTGGTTACTGAATTAAATCAACAGCACATCAAGTTAACATAAAGTATTGAAATACTTTTACCATGATTCACTGTCTACTTTTTGACAATTGAGAGTGGTTGTTCAAAATTCAGCAATGGGAAACCCCATAGGATATGCATTACAAGCAAACATATTTTCTTGTTGTCGGTCAGGGAACAAACAGACAACCTTTGTCTGTCTAAAAGTTATTGAACCAAGTTATTTTTCCTTCGGCCAAGCCCTCACTGTAATGCTATAGCCCTGAATGAAGCAAGTCTGGATTTTCTGAAAGACTAGCTTCTGAAACTCCATCTCACTGGGGCTCCTTTGTCAATTTAGATGCAGTTGCTTGTTTGCGTCAAAATCATATATTTTCAGAGAACAAGCATTAGTCTAAGGCTAACCAGTGCCCTTATTGATAAAGGGATATCTGAGTGAGTTGGGTTTAACGCCGCTTTTAACAGTATTCCAGTTATATCACGGCGTGTCAGCTTAATGTGGGAGGAAAGCCCAAGTGATGCAGGTCTCAGACGTTTACCACTTCAGTGAAACCCACGAGCACGGGTATGGTGCTGACAAACCTAGAAACATAACCGGGGCGAACCCACAATCATAGGTTTCTGGCGTGCCCAAGGAACGCAACTCTGCACAACAAATTGCGGCGCCTTAGACAACTGGGCCCCCAATGCCCCCCAAACCTTAAAGAGCATGGCAGGTGATACCCAGCTCTGTAATGTATAGAGGTAATTGGGTAATCAAAACCAAATGTAGTATGCAACCAAATGTTGTAGGCAGTAGGCAACCAAATGTTGTAGGAAGTAAAATTGACTGAGAGAAAATGTTGACATTTTGGACCCCTCCTCTTTAAAAATGCTGGATCTGCTTTGGGTACATGTGGAACCTTTCCCCTATGAGATGTGTCATTTTTTATAATGTAAACTAGTCAAAATATACGACAGAATATGGTCCATCTTTATCTTGCTGCCAGCATATGGCTGATCCTCCATTGTTAATGAAAGGTAACATCATGTGGTCGTTCTATTACAGCAATATCAATGTAAAGGTCTGAAAATATCACAAGTGTCTACAATATCAGACAATGGTGCCCTCAGGATTGCCAATGTTTGATGAAATCAGCTGACATTTACCCAAGACGATATCAAGCCATGTGGCCTGTATCTCAGCATGCCTTGCTGATCACCATGTTGCCCTTACCGATGGGGTGAGGCAGGTGTAGGGAGCAGGTTCATAAACTGGCACTAGTCCTGAGTCCGTGCCAGACTGCCCCATAGTTCAGGTATCATAAGGACTAGTAGAAATTTGTCATTGTTAGGGTTTAGCTGTATGTTATCATTATAAGGACTAGTGGACTAAACATGTTGGTTTCTACTGCTGCATGACTCTTTGATCACCCGATAAGAGAGTGCATGCCATAAGAGAGTACTTGCTCTTGTGTAACTCAAATAAAATTGTTCAAAAGTAACAATAATGTTATTGCGACTGGTGCCTTTGTTATATGGCTGCAATGATACACAGCGATGTGAACTTTTTAAATCATTTCCCTACAAAGTAAATAATCTATGAAGGAGACATATCTAGGGAGGCTAAATATCATCTATGGGAGGTACTAAATATCATCTGTGTGAGGCACTAAATATCATCTGTGTGAGGTACTAAATATCATCTCAGTGAGGTACTAAATATCATCTCTGTGAGGTACTAAATATCATCTGTGTGAGGTACTAAATATCATCTGTGTGAGGTACTAAATATCATCTCTGTGAGGTACTAAATATCATCTCTGTGAGGTACTAATATCATCTCTGTGAGGTACTAAATATCATCTGTGTGAGGCACTAAATATCATCTGTGTGAGGTACTAAATATCATCTCAGTGAGGTACTAAATATCATCTGTGTGAGGTACTAAATATCATCTGTGTGAGGTACTAAATATCATCTCTGTGAGGTACTTCATATCATCTCTGTGAGGCACTAAATATCATCTCTGTGAGGTACTAATATCATCTCTGTGAGGTACTAAATATCATCTCTGTGAGGTACTAATATCATCTCTGTGAGGTACTAATATCATCGATGGGGGGTACTAAATATAGTCTCTGTGAGATACTAAATATCATCTATGGGGGTACTAAATATCATCTCTGTGAGGTACTTAATATCATCTCTGTGAGGTACTAAATATCATCTCTGTGAGGTACTAAATATCATCTGTGTAAGGTACTAAATATCATCTCTGTGAGGTTCTAAATATCATCTCTGTGAGGTACTTAATATAATCTCTGTGAGGTACTAAATATCATCTCTGTGACATACTAAATATCATCTATGGGGGGTACTAAATATCATCTCTGTGAAGTACTAAATATCATCTCTGTGAGGTAGTAAAAATCATCTCTGTGAGGTAGTAAATATCATCTCTGTGAGATACTAAATATCATCTATGGGGCGTACTAAATATCATCTCTGTGAGGTACTAAATATCATCTATGGGGGGTACCAGGCCTCCAAGCAACAGGATTGTCCTTCAATGTACCACAGAAGAGGGAGCTGGCAGAAAGATGAAATACCAGAACTCACATCTGACTTGATGACATCTTTGGGCAGCAGGTCGATGACATCCAACAGCGTGTCCAACCAGGCGGCAGCAACATCTGCGACATCACAACACACATTACACACATCGTAACTGAAACCACTTGTAATCTTGTTCCTATTATTACTAGAAGGACACACATACAATTACCAAAAATGGTCACCGAAGCATCAGTCCACATTATTTGCTGGGCAAACAATAATGCAAATATTATTCTTTCAGACATGGATTTTTGTTTATCATTTTTATTTCTGTCAAAACTTAACACAATTCAAAGACTTTACACTGAAAAACCTGCAATTGGGATTAAAGGAACTGTTTGTAAACTTTGTATGGCAGGGATTTACCTGGGTTATTTGGGGGGACAAGGGCACTCAAAGCCTCTAATTGTTGTGGTCCCAGGTTAAAAAATGTGTGTCCACAAGAAATGTTAAACATTTAATACAGTACTAAACCACAAGTGATGTAAGTTTGTGCATGGGCTGTTAGTTAAAAATAGATTGGGGATTTCCCCAAATGAAATAAGTCTACAAGTACTAGCTCTAAAGCATTTTATGTATTGTCTTCAATGATTACACATGCAAATTTATTTTAAATGGTACCAAATAATGAGATAGCATTTATTACTCAACATGCTTATGAATTTCTGCTTCCCAGTGCCTAGACTCTGTACTTTTGTGTCCATTCTTAATTTCTGTATGTTTAAGATGCAGTTTTTTGCATCCGCTAAATCCCTGCTACATCAAATGGAAAACAAAAGAAGCTCTCCATGATAGTTAAAAAGTATGTGTATCAATGATATAGGAAGGGCATTCAGTGAAAGGGAATCCAACTCAGGTATTGTGCCTGACACATGGCTACCCTGCTACCTGGAGAGAATCAGGAGTAACAACACCCTGCACTTGTGAAATGCACATGACGCATCAAACTTGAAGGAAGAAATGATGAAGATGGTACAGAGTGTGGAACAAGCTCCCCGACATTGTAAAGAGTGTCCGGTGTGCTACACAAGTGTAGTATAGGAAGGTGTGGTCTGGTGGACGAGGATGCTGTACCTGGGTCCTTGCTGTCCACGCTGCCCAGGATGGTCTGGAGGAATGTAGAGGCGTAGTTGTGGATCGGGACCAGCTCCCGCTGCAGGATCTGCAGGAACGCAGAGGATGCCGCCAACTGCATCTCAGTCTGGGCCACATGAAGCACCTCCTGGAATTATACAATGAACAATTAGCATTAGGTGGTATATAGGTTGGATATACTCCAGTCAGTTGAATGAAAGTAGGACATATTCCAGTCACTTGTCTATATGTAGGAAATATTCCTGTCAGTTGTCTATATGTAGGATACATTCCAGTCACTTGTCTATATGTAGGATATACTCCAGTCAGTTGTATATATGTAGGATATATTCCTATCAGCAGTTGTATATATGTAGGATACATTCCAGTCACTTGTCTATATGTAGGATATATTCCAGTCAGTTGTATATATGTAGGATATATTCCAGTCACTTGTCTATAAGTAGGATAAACTCCTATCAGTTGTATATATGTAGGATATATTCCAGTCACTTGTCTATATGTAGGATATACTCCAGTCAGTTGTATATATGTAGGGTATATTCCAGTCACTTGTCTATAAGTAGGATAAACTCCTATCAGTTGTATATATGTAGGATATATTCCAGTCAGTTGTATATATGTAGGATATATTCCAGTCACTTGTCTATAAGTAGGATAAACTCCTATCAGTTGTATATATGTAGGATATATTCCAGTCACTTGTCTATATGTAGGATATACTCCAGTCAGTTGTATATATGTAGGGTATATTCCAGTCACTTGTCTATAAGTAGGATAAACTCCTATCAGTTGTATATATGTAGGATATATTCCAGTCACTTGTCTAACTGTATGTAGGATACATTCCAGTCACTTGTCTATATGTAGGGTATACTCCAGTCAGTGGTATATATGTAGGATACATTCCAGTCACTTGTCTATATGTGGGATATACTCCAGTCAGTGGTATATATGTAGGATACATTCCAGTCACTTGTCTATATGTAGGATAAACGCCTATCAATTGTATATATGTAGGATATATTCCAGTCACTTGTCTATATGTAGGATAAACTCGTATCAGTTGTATATATGTAGGATATATTCCTGTCAGTTGTATATATGTAGGATATATTCCTGTCAGTTGTATATATGTAGGATATATTCCAGTCACTTGTCTATATGTAGGATAAACTCCTATCAGTTGTATATATGTGGGATATATTCCAGTCACTTGTCTATATGTAGGATATACTCCAGTCAGTTGTATATATGTAGGATATATTCCAGTCACTTGTCTATATGTAGGATAAACTCCTGTCAGTTGTATATATGTACTATTGTAGGATATATTCCAGTCACTTGTCTTTATGTAGGATATACCAATCAGTTGTATATATGTGGGATATAATCAAGTAAGTTGTAAATATGTAGGCTATACTCCAGCCAGTTACATAAAGGTAGGATATACTTCAGTGCATTTTCGATATTGTGGCCATACTCAAGTTATATATATGCATATTTTAACAGGCATGGATTTATTCAGTGCATTACTGTTTTTTTAATCGATCTCCTTAATTTTATTTAAAAAATCTATTAACAGTGTTTACACAATTTCGGTGATGGTGAGTGTGCTGCATCATGCACATGAGGATGGTACTCCACCAGCGTGCCAGAACACACAGGCCTGGGAGTCAGTGCTCGCACTCCAACACACGCACACAGGGGCCCAGAGGTGTTACAACGGACGTAGAATGTGCTAGATGAAATATTTGGGTAGAATTGAAAATAACTCATGAAATATTATGACAATATCTGGTTACAGTCTGTGTATCAACATCCCCTCAACAAACACGATCTACACATGATTAGATTCTAGTGCTATTTCAAGAACGTGCAGGAAATCCAAATACCCTGCAAATAATATTTGGCTTTCTGAGGGTTGTGTTTCTACAACTGTAAAGGCAGAAGACCTGCCCCACCTGTTACAGCTACTGGCGTCATGGGATCCGTCACGGATCCGTGTTGTGTCTCACCTAAACCCTCCAGCCTCACAAACACACAGCTTCTTATAGGAAAAGAAACCTCTCTCTCCCTCTCTCATTTGCTTGAGAGACTAAACCAATTACTTCTAGAAAAAGTAGTTTTACTGATTCAGGTGTATGTTGTTAAATCATCATCAACAAGAATGTTAAAGAAAGAGGAATAATGAAACCAAGTAAGGTAGAACAGACTTAACACAAACATCATATCACATATCCCGGACCTGACTAACACCAGTGACATTCTATCCAGAAATAACCCAGAACTAGGAACAGTGTCAAGTCTTGGTATGAATTCTATATTTGATTCCGTATGTCATATTGTAGACCTAATTGAATCACTCCTGATTGATCCTATGTTGTGGTAGAGAGATAAGGTGTTTGCTGAAGCTGAGAATGGCAGGCAGCCAAACAGTTAGATGTTTCTAGGGCACCAAGACAGGATAATGCAGAACTCTTTCCCAATGTAGCTGCCAGTGTCTGTCAGTGTTAATCTTGCAGACTACAATCACCAGGTTACATGGCTTAAGGCATCAGTCACACCAGGTACAAGGCTATCGTCAATCAAACCAACCAGGTACAAGGCTACCGTCAATCACACCAACCATGTACAAGGCAACCATCACTCACACCAACCAGGTACAAGGCTATCATCACTTACACCAACCAGGTACATGGCTACAATTCATCACACCAACCAGGTACATGGCTACCGTCCTTCACACCAACCAGGTACAAGGTTACCATCACTCACACCAACCAGGTACAAGGTAACCATCACTCACACCAACCAGGTACAAGGTTACCATCACTCACACCAACAAGGTACAAGGTAACCATCACTCACACCAACCAGGTACAAGGTAACCATCACTCACACCAACCAGGTACAAGGTTACCATCACTCACACCAACAAGGTACAAGGTAACCATCACTCACACCAACCAGGTACAAGGTTACCATCACTCACACCAACCAGGTACAAGGTTACCATCACTCACACCAACCAGGTACAAGGTAACCATCACTCACACCAACAAGGTACAAGGTAACCATCACTCACACCAACAAGGTACAAGGTAACCATCACTCACACCAACAAGGTACAAGGTAACCATCACTCACACCAACCAGGTACAAGGTTACCATCACTCACACCAACCAGGTACAAGGTTACCATCACTCACACCAACCAGGTACAAGGTAACCATCACTCACACCAACCAGGTACAAGGTTGCAGTCAGTCACACCTACCAGGTACAAGGTCGCAGTCAGTCACACCAACCAGGTACAAGGTTGCAGTCAGTCACACCTACCAGGTACAAGGTTGCAGTCAGTCACACCAACCAGGTACAAGGTTGCAGTCAGTCACACCAACCAGGTACAAGGCCACCATCAGTCACACCAACCAGGTACAAGGTAACCATCACTCACACCAACCAGGTACAAGTCTACCGCCACTCACTCCAACCAGGTACAAGGTAATCATCAGTCACACCAACCAGGTACAAGTCTACCGCCACTCACACCAACCAGGTACAAGGCTACCATTCATCACACCAACCAGGTGCAAGGCTACCATCAGTCACGCCAACCAGGTACAAGGCTACCAATCTTCACACCAACCGGGTACAAGGCTACCATCCTACACATCAGCCAGGGACAAGGCTACCATTCATCACGCCAACCAAGTACAAGGCTACCATTCATCACGCCAACCAGGTACAAGGCTATCATCAGTCAAGTCAACCATGTACAAGGCTACCATCAGTCATGCCAACCAGGTACAAGGCTACCATCAGTCACACCAACCAGATACAAGGCTACCATCCTTCACACCAATCAGGTACAAGGCTACCATCACTCACACCAACCAGGTACAAGGCTACCATAATCTATATCCAGTAGCTTACCACCAGATCTACTGGGCTACCATCAGTCACACCTTGACCAGGTTCATACAAGGATCTACAGGGCTACCATCAATCATATCCATCAGGTTACGGCCAGGATCTAGCAGGATATTCTTTATCAAATACTTCACCAACCTCAAGATCAGAATTTACCAGGCTATTATCAAATATATCACCCAGACTAAAATCAGGGTTTACTACAGTCAAACACGGTTGTGTCGACGTTGGAGGGCCCTATGTAAATACGTCGAGTCATCTGAGGTTCAACACAACTAAAAATGATGAATAAAGAAAGAATATGCAGGGACCAAGCTTTTACTTCGAGACAACCGTAAGTTCAACACAACAGTGTTTCACTGTATATCACCTAGTTTGAGGCAAGGATTTACCAGGCTATGTCTCCCGGGGCCCTAGTCCACAAAACAATCTTAATGACAATACAATCGTTACCTTTCTTACTTTAACATAGACATTTGCAGATCTTAGCAATGACTGTGGAATGCGGACCTGCTTAAGGCCAGGAACCAGGGTTACCACACATAATTAACATCAGCCCACAAAGCTACTATTTGTTACATCATCCAGGACTTCATCAGCTACCTCAGCCAGATCTACTGTCCACTATTCATAGGCCAACTGACATACCATTCCACCAGCACACCCATGTGTTGACAAATCAAGCACCATTACTGCTAAACACCTTCAGTTCCTGATGCGGGGTGATTCTCTACTGAGGTGTTAAGCCATATAGAATGTTTGTTTTTTACGGAATGTGAGGGAAAGGAATCTGAGTGAGGAGATCTCCATGATGAGGTTCCAGATTCCCAGATAATCTGGCGCCACAATTTTCCCTGATCAGGACCAGACCTCTCCCACACAATCCCTCCCTCCCGCCGTGCCTGACCTCTCATCCACAGGTAAACAAGCTAAATGGTAGCTCCAGGTACTAACAGGTCTTGCAATGCTGTATTTATGCAATGCTTATACAATGAGTGAGTGTTTTTTATAAGCTGTTGCAGAGAAGCTTGCACCAAAAAGTGCAGTGTAAGACATCCCCACTATCTGAAGGCTAGCTAACATCCAGAAGGACTAGTCTACTGTTGTAGGATAATAAGGCCATAAATTTTGTATTTGTTGGATCATGGATCCGTCTTCATAACTTTCTTCATAATTGGGAAAAATAATAATCCAAATTTACTTCTATGTTTCCGCTGACACGTCATACATGCTAAATTATTTTGAGATGACTCAGTGTCTTAAAAAAATCATCTATAAAACTTATGATGCTCTATTTGACATAATCATTCCGCCAAATCATTCACTCAGTAAGTCGGCGTGAAATTCCTTGCACAATGAATCTAGAGTTATGTCCCTTGCCCTTGATACACAGATTTTGCTGAAATTAACTCCCTTTGTCTTCCAAAAAAATGGCAAAAAGCGAAGCGAAGCGATGGCACTAAAGATGGCAAATCGTTTCTTTTCTTCTCCTTCTTCCCTCCCTTCAGGTAATGTTTGTAAAAAAACATTCTATGATCCAGTTTGAAAAAGAAGTTGATGTCAGCTTCCCTCCTCTGACTTCTGACTTCAACAAAAAAAACATCTGTGCTCCAACAAATGAATGTCTATTGCTGACCACAATGTGTTCTCACATGTCCAAATTAATATTTTCCCTCAAAACACTTCCAACTAATACTTTCAAGACATTCTTAAGTATATTAAAACAGTAAGATAATTTAAAGGTATTTAAATGTCTGGTAAAATGATATCAGGGTTAGTTGAGTCCAAGTGGTCACTTATTACTCATCTGGGTGATGACAGCAGTTACACCACTGATGGACAACTCCTGCTGGCCTCCAGCATCACAGGCCAATGAGCGGACAGGCTACATCACTATCCTTCTAATGAAATAAAAACTGAATCTCTAAATTACTTACCGTTACCCTTCCAACTATCTTTTCTTGCCAGGTTTTAAAGAACGCCTCTACAGGAATGTTCCCATTATTACGGTCAATGTTTTCAGAGATCAATACAAATTCAATTGCTACAATTGTATTATCATTCACCCATGGGCTATTATACAAGCTGCATTTCACTCAAAAAGGTTTTGGTTTCACCTATTGGGAGACACTACATGCATAAACACAACAGAAAGACCATTTTCACAGCTTGCTATCCTACAGTGCCTAATGGCAACAAATGTATTTCTATTTAAAATACATGCTTTTATGGCAATGTGGTTTCATTTTAAAACTTTATATTAATTAATTAATTATATTAATGCAAAATTTTCCTCCACAAGATATTAGGTGTCAGTCAAGATAACGGCCTATGTTTATTCAACAAGTACACCATGTATGGTAATACACATCTCTGTTTGAGATGGTGTATCAGGTCCCTTCCTATGTATGTCCATGGTGAGTATTGCCCCCCTCTCCAGTAACCTACGTGATTGGCATAAGTTAACGTTATCACCCACCCACGCACCTATCGGGAGTGGCCTCCTGGACTGCGGGTGAAAGGCACAAGTTCCCACCCTACCCACACACCTAGCCACATCAAAGAGGGATGGCACCTTGGACTGTGGGTGAGGGTATAAGTTCCTACCCACGTAACAACTTCCATGAGGGGTAGCACCTTGGCCTGAGGGTGAGAGGCAGAAGCTCCCACCTTAAACACCTGTCATCCCCTTGAGTGGTGATGGGTACCCCCTTAGACTATGGGTTGGGTGAGAAGCATATATTCTCTCACACCTACCAACCTCTTTAAAGGGGTGGAACCTTGGACTCCATCTTCCAGAGGCAACAGAGGTAACTGACTGTTAAAGTCCAGTTTCCACTCTTGCCAAAATAGGCTGGATTTTTCTGGGTTTGATCGTAACGCCACTAGTGGCTATTATGAGTTCTATGTCCCTTTTACGTCCCTACTATTGACCAATCAGACTCCACCTCTGATATCACTTGTATTTGCTTCAAACAAAATGGTGGCGCCCTGTGAAGACGATCTGATCAATAAGCAAGGTCTATGTTGTAATAAAAAGGGTCTTACTTCGTTAAGTGCATCAAATCATGTAAGCACCCTGATCAAACACATAAAAAGATTTGGAAAATATCTGTTGATGCAAATCCTGCAATCGACCAAAATCTGCATGGCAGTTTACAAACCAGATGTCGATTTCATTACGCAAGTTTGATTGTACTATGCATAGACTCGTCAGTCCAGCCAAATCATAACTCCATAATTTTAGACTAGGTCGGCAAGGGTGAAAACTTGACTATCATAGTCAGTTAACTCCCTTGCCTCAGGAAGATGCTTGTTCTCCTAGATTCCCTCACTCTCCCCTACTTGCCATGCTGGGTGGCACCTCGATGTGATGTATGTACTGAGCAGTAAGGAATGTACCAGTTCACCGCTGACGGCAGTAATTGACTAAACAGGTGTTCAGCAGTGTAGCACAAATACTCCGACCAACACGGTGTTAGTCAGTCAGAAATACTTTTTTATTTGTTATCCTACTTGCTCTGTTTTGACAAATAAGTCTTGGTCTATTAGGGAGCGCAGCATGCAGACGTAACTGCTAACTTGAGACTGACTCAGCAGTGGCTCCATCTAGTGTCAGAGTTATCGGAGACACGGGGGGGATAACCAATCAGTGTTTTAAGTAATTCTTCCTGCCAGTAATAGAAACACTTAACACACGTGTGGCATGACGAGTCAGCAGATTCTCAGTCATGGTGACTAGAAATTGCAACAGCAATCATGGACCTTCTTTTTTAGGCTTTTATCATAAAAACTTTAATAGGATAACACACAAGGTTAGGTATATCCATCAGAGAATCGGATGAGGTACGCAAGTGTGTTTCTCTCCAAACTGAGGAGTATTAGTGCTGGTTGCCTGACAATCTGTTTTCTGGTTGAATGTCTCTTGTGACGCCACCTGTGCAGTAACCCAAGTACCCCTTCCTCCTCCTTCCTGGGTGCACTTGCAGTGATGCCACAGTCATCAGCTAAAATAATAGCCCTCCAACAGGACGTAAATCACACTCCTTCTCAGCAAGACTGATTTATTCTATGGTAGAGACATCCACAGAGCCCTTGAGAAAGCCCATGAACTGACTGATGTGGATCTGCCTAATGATATACACTGGCTTATGTCACTCTCTCCCATTGCAGGGAAGACGAGCCCTGTAACACATATCCCACACCAGCAGCTCCTCGTCACAAGCACATAGATGCTATCTTCCGATATCTTCAAGATATGCTTCTATACTTATTATTTCTCATTATGAGGTAATGTTATTTTCAGATAACGTTTTGGTGTAAAATTTCTCTGACAGGAAGTATTAATAAACAGTTCATGAGAATCTCTTGAGGTCTCAATTATTTTTCCATGCAGCAAATTCTTTATATTGGTTGTATAGGTGTATTTATGTTTGTGTGTCTGTATGAATGTTTGTGTGTCTGTGTGAATGTTTGTGTTGCTGAATGTGTGACAGTGTGAATGTGTGGCTGTATTTATGTTTGTGTGTCTGTATGAATGTTTGTGTAGCTGAATGTGTGACAGTGTAAATGTGTGGCTGTATTTATGTTTGTGTGTCTGTATGAATGTTTGTGTGGCTGAATGTGTGACAGTGTGAATGTGTGACTGTATTTATGTTTGTGTGTCTATATGAATGTTTGTGTGGCTGAATGTGTGACAGTGTGAATGTGTGGCTGTATTTATGTTTGTGTGTCTATATGAATGTTTGTGTGGCTGAATGTGTGACAGTGTGAATGTGTGGCTGTATTTATGTTTGTGTGTCTATATGAATGTTTGTGTAGCTGAATGTGTGACAGTGTGAATGTGTGGCTGTATTCATGTTTGTGTGTCTATATGAATGTTTGTGTAGCTGAATGTGTGACAGTGTGTGGCTGTATTTATGTTTGTGTGGCTGTGTTAATGTTTCTGTGGCTGAATGTTTATGTGGCATGTGAATGTATGTCTGTATGAATGTTTTTGTGGCTGAACATGTATTTGTATGTTTGTATGAATGTTTGTGTGGCTGCACATGTATTTGTATGTCTGTATGAATGTTTGTGAGGCTGCACATGTGTTTGTATGTCTGTATGAATGTTTGTGAGGCTGCACATGTGTTTGTATGTCTGTATGAATGTTTGTGTGGCTGCACATGTATTTGTATGTCTGTATGAATGTTTGTGTGGCTGCACATGTTTGTATGTCTGTATGAATGTTTGTGTGGCTGCACATGTATTTGTATGTCTGTATGAATGTTTGTGTGGCTGCACATGTATTTGTATGTCTGTATGAATGTTTGTGAGGCTGCACATGTGTTTGTATGTCTGTATAAATGTTTGTGTGGCTGCACATGTATTTGTATGTCTGTATGAATGTTTGTGTGGCTGCACATGTGTCTGCCATTTCTTTCATGCAGTGATTTATTTCAGATGTGAAACATGACTTTCCTGTTGGGATAATAAATGACTATCATTTTCTGCAAGACTAGGGGCAAGAACGTGAGCTGTCAGAGATAATGCAGTACAATGTATCATTGAAGCCCTGGTTTGACGTGAGTTGGATACAGGAGCGTCAGTGAAGGATCCCTTTGTTTGCCGGCATGATTTCAGGTGAGAGGTTTCCAGTTTTTGAACTTAAATCTACAAGGCTCTGGAGCTGATCTGGTGATATAACAGTACTAATAGACGGGTCAAACTGAAATATTCAGAATAATGTAATATTTAACACTGGTCTTGGTCCTAAGTAGCAAGTATATTTTTTAGGTCTTGTTCAGAAAAAGATAACTTCAGTTAAAGTTTGATGATCCGAAGCATGTTTAAAAATCTATACTCCATATGATGACAAGATGTCATACAAATATTGGAGACTATTTCAGGTCTTACAACCTTCTTTTCTCACTTTACAGGAACAAAAGCTTTGTTGTAACTCCAGTCAGTCACCTCTATGTGTCTCATAATGCCAACTGAATGTCAGCTGCATGTGCCTTATAATGCCTACTGAAATGTTAGCTCTTTGTGCCTTATACTGCCTACTGAATGTCAGCTGTATGTGCCTTATAATACCTACTGAATGTCAGCTGTATGTGCCTTATAAAGCCTACTGAATGTCAGCTGTATGTGTCTGATAATGCCTACTGAATGTCAACTGTAAGTGGCTATTAATACCTACTGAATGTCAGCTGTATGTGACTTTTAATGCCTACTGAATGCCTACTGAATGTCCGCTGCATGTGCCTTATAATGCTTACTGAATGTCAACTGTATGTGCCTATTAATACCTACTGAATATCAGTTGTATGTGCCTTTTAATGCCTAATGAATGTCAGCTGTATGTGCCTTATAATGCCTACTGAATGTCAGCTGTATGTGCCTTATAATGCCTACTGAATATCAGCTGTGTGTGCCTTATACTGCCTACTGCATGTCAGCTGCATGTGCCTTATAATGCCTACTGAAATGTTAGCTCTTTGTGCCTTATACTGCCTACTGACTGTCAGCTGCATGTGCCTTATAATGCCTACTGAAATGTCAGCTCTTTGTGCCTTATAATGCCAACAGAACAATGGAGTGCATTATGCCCATAATATTTCAGTTCCTTGGACATTCTGGCAATATATATAAACATGTTAGGAAATGTCTTCAAAATAGCTGACGTTATAGTCAAAGCGCATTCACAGAAATGTTAAAATAGCTATGGGCAGTTTTTAACAGAACAAGTCCTGATGAGTTGCAACTGTTAACGTTGAGTGACTGTTGGCAAGTCCATGCAGAGAGCATGCAGGCACACTGTATCCCAGGCACACTGTATCCAAGCCTCCACACCCGTGTTCCTCCTGACTCCTGTATCTGTTTGTTTAACTTAAGATAATTGAGATCCACTGCTGGTTATTATTGTTATCACATTTGTTGATGTGTGGGGTGACTGTGAGGGTCTGATGGCAGTGTAAACATGCCCCCTACATCGCCTACACTACATGATAGTCCATCTACAAGCATGTCAGACTTCAGGGCAATTTAAGATGGAAGAGGATATAGCCATCTATCTCCATCTCAGGATCCCACTTCATGGCGCTGAAGGTGTATATTGTTCCCCAAAGGTTGTACATTGTACTGATTGTTCCCTACATGTTGTACATTGTACTGATTGTTCCCTACATGCTGTATATTGTACTGATTGTTCCCTACATGTTGTATATTGTACTGATTGTTCCCTACATGTTGTACATTGTACTGATTGTTCCCTACATGTTGTACATTGTACTGATTGTTCCCTACATGTTGTACATTGTACTGATTGTTCCCTACATGTTGTACATTGTACTGATTGTTCCCTACATGTTGTACATTGTACTGATTGTTCCCTACATGTTGTACATTGTACTGATTGTTCCCTACATGTTGTACATTGTACTGATTGTTCCCTACATGTTGTAAATCATACTCATTGTTCCCCACACGTTGTACATTGTACTGATTGTTCCCCACATGTTGTACATTGTACTGATTGTTCCCTACATGTTGTACATCATACTGATTGTTCCCCACATGTTGTACATTGTACTGATTGTTCCCTACATGTTGTACATTGTACTGATTGTTCCCCACATGTTGTACATTGTACTGATTGTTCCCAAAATGTAGACTCTGCTGATTGTTGCTACCACGATTGCAGTTTGAATCATTATCACATACATTCTCTAATAAGGCCTCAAGCCCATGTGCAACTAATAGGAAATACATTTGAACATTGAGTCTGTCATTCCAAAAACTTTTCTTAAAAATCAACAGTTTCAACCTATTTAATATAAAGTATAAAGAATCTTTCCAAAATGTTTACATTGTAACTATAATGGGAAGGAACAGGCAAAGTGTGACCACTATGTATGATAGTTTACTGATAAACAGACAATGTCTGACCAATCAGACTAACGTTCAAATGTCTTATATCTGGAGGCAATGAGTGAGTCTCGCTGATCAACAGGTGAGAGTGCCTTCAGCTACTCATCATCTTTTGGTGATATGTCAGCCTGCACCAGCCGTTCCCCTCTATCTCCACACATCAACCTCCTGCCTCATCAGTCAGAACGGACTCTTGGGCAACACTGCACATGAGTCACAAAGATGGACCATCCCTTTGGTATGTGATCATCTTATCCCTCTGAGATGATATATGCATTAACAATGAGTAACTTCAGTTTAATAACCCTGCCAAAGGCCAGCTGACAGTGCAGGGCTCACCAGTGACTGTGATGCCAGGTTAATGCCTGGTGACTTTCTTCTTGTCCCAAGAAAACTCAAAGTGATGACATTAAAACACATTCAAAGTAAGCATGCACAGTGCCATTAAACCATTCCTTAAGTTCCCATTAGATAAAAAAGTCAGTGAGCATGAATTCATAGGAGCAATAATGGCTAAAAAAAATATATTGAATAACTAAATATGCAAAAACATCAAAACACCAATTTCTATACAATCAACATGCTAACGGCATAGCAAATTAAACTACAGCAGAGGAGGAAATAGGATATGGATAATTACGAAGTTGTGGAACTTATTGAAATATTGGTAAGAAACTTATCAGTCATGTTCCAATTGTTGATAACTAGCCTTTTTTCTTTCTTACACAAGCTAGTTTTGGACTTGGCATCATCAAGAACACATATCTGGCTAAAATGGATGAAAATGGCCGTTTTGTCAAAAGTAGACATATGCATATTTTTATAGACTAAATCCACATCCTAAAGCATGCTCAAAGCGCTACCTTATTACCCCAGTCAATGGATTAGTATGCACTTGATTTTCATTCTCAGCTCCCTTGGGAGTATACAACCCAAGCTGCTTGTGAGGCCCTAGAAGGTTAACATCTTACACTACCGGGTACCCATTCACTGCAGGGTGAAAGGAGGCATATTTCAAACGTCACTTGCCTAAGGAAACACCAAATGTGTTACATGTGCATCAGTGTGGGGCAGGGCTGAAGCCCTAGAAACCCTCAGGAGTTAAGGTGCCGAACATGGTCACCAGTGACAGAAACTAACAGTTTTAGTCCACTAGTCCTTATAATGATAACACACAGTAACACCCTTAAAAAATGGCAAATTTCTACAAGTCCTTATGATACCTTTACAATTGCTTGGACCGATGCTCATGATGTCAATCACTGGATTGTCTGGTCCACCCTCGATTATTTTACAGACCGCCGTCATATAGCTGGAATATTGCTGAGTGCGGCATTAAACAACAAACAAACAAACAACAAAAACTATTGGGCATTTTGGCATGGACTACAGGACTAGTGCCAATTTTTATCACTCAGGTCACCCATCCACCTTCCCTCCATGACCAATGTTGATTGACTTTGCCTGATTCATGAACTCTGTGCTGAACACTAAACTATGCACCAACCCAAACATATATAGTGTTCCTTCCATCCCACTCCAGCACCACATTACTGCATGTCAGCACACGTCCACACCTGCTTGTTAAAGATCAGACCACACAACCCATTCTGAAGTGAGCTGGAGGGACCACTAAACCCCAGCATGTCAAGCATCAGAAGAATCCCACTGCTCTAATAACCACCCCAAGTAACACACAGCCAAACACACACACACACCACTAATGCACTCAAGTAGCCACAAATATTCCCCCCCCCCCCCCCCCCCCCCGTAATATTTTTGTTATATTCAACTCTGTCAGAGTCAGAGTAAACTTGGCCCTCAAGCACCCTGCACAGATTGAAAGATGTTGCTATTTCCAGTAACACTGTCAGGAAAACATGGAGCATAAGAAGAGCGAGTAGAGATTTGCATTTGCACAGAGCTTGACTGCACAGTGTAATACCTTCCCAGACCAGCAACAAACATACACTGATCATGCAGCTCAAGTGGTAAAACATCGCACTGAAATAGCAGTTATCCTCTTAGCGTTCAACCCAGTAACCGCACGTAATATATGTGGTATTTTGATATATTAGTGCCACAATTAATAAAGCCTAATCGACAAAAAGCTGAAAATGTAAATTTTTAAGGACATATCAGGCTCAGCGCCTGCATCCTGCCTGCATGTCAGTAATTTGATCTTTAGTGAACATTTTAACTGGTAAAAAGACTGACGGTTGATACACATGTTTACAACTTAAAATTTTAATGTCAAGCTTATGTGGCTTTTTTTATATGGCTTTTCCATTGGATGAGGGGCTGGTCACATGACTGTGAAACTGACTTTCATTTTGACACATTTTGACGTTCATATGTTTTTCATGAGACTGTATCCTTGAAGTGGCGTAAATACTGACAGACTACTTCCTGATTCCTGGGAAAAGACTGGAAATTCTCCAGCACAATAGACACAGAGGAATAGTTTCTGATCATTTAGACACTTTAAATTGTACTCAGTGTTTAGCATACATTGGGAAAATTCAGAGAGTTTTACTACATGCCCATTCACGAATATCCTTGCTACGACCCAACCTAGTGAACAAAACAGAAGAAATGCAAATCCAAATTATCTCCTCGATCTGTGTCTGGACGGACAGTGACAGTCTACAGCAATCTATGAATTTAACTGTGTCTAGTTGACACATCTTGATAATCACCTTTCAATGATCAGCCCATTGATCAATGATGACTAACACTTGCAATCACCAAAGGTCCAATAACAACTTTGGAAATCTCTCCCATCACATTTATCGTGACGGCCATTTGGACATCCTTTTCTTGATTAAAGCATTGCGATGTGCTGTCACTGTGAACGACTTACTGATGTTGTTCTTATCAGATCTTTCTCACCTAATGATGATATTATTTGAATATATTTGCTGTAACCAAACGACAAAAGATGTTACCATGGTTACTGTAGATCAATTTGAGCATACATGTGTAAGCCCATGACACCTCTGCTTTTGAGGAACTACTTTATTTCGTGAATAGTTCTTTGCTGTATGGCTGTCAGTGTAAACATGACACATGCATGAATTGTGTACACTATCTTCAAGGTATAAAATAATGATTTAAAAAAGTATTGATATTCACTTTGTGTGAGTTCATTGGAGTATAAACCTTCATAGAGTGAGGGCCAAACTGAATGAATGTCGCAAACTCTGTCATTCAAACTGTTGGGCCGTCACCTTTGAAGGTTCAAACTCCACTGAACCCACACAAAATGAATGTTAATTCCTAAGTTAATGTGTACATGTAGTCATGCTAGGTTTATCTGTCCTCTACCATTTCTTCTCGTCCTGGAGATGGTGCCCCTCTTCTGAAGTATTGTGCTTATTGTTTGTTTTTTGTTTAACGGAGCACTCAGAAATATTCCAGTAATATGACGTCAGTCTGTAAATAATCAAGTCTGGACCAGACAATCCAGTGATTGATATCATGAGCATCAATCCACACAATACGATGACATGCATCAACCAAGTCAGCAAGCCTGACCACCGATCCCATTAGTCGCCTCTTACGAGAAGGATGGGTTGCCTATTCTAACCCAGATCTTCACGGGTCCTCTGCTGAAGTATCAATGCTGACTTAACAGACAGTGAGAGGTAAAACATATTGATGCGCATACTTCTGATATTTCCCCAGTGTGCACATATAAATTTTCAGTTATCCTAAAATTTGATTGGCAGATTGTGACACCTGACCTTTATGAGACTACATTGGCAATATTCACATTTTGATCACAAGAACACTGTTTTTTGCTTATGCTGAAAGTGCAACCAACAAAAGGAAGACAAACTGAAGCACTTACAATTTGTAATTTTATCATCAAATGCTTAAGCCCTTAAGCGCTTAAGCAGAAAAGCAATGTCCTATTTTAAATATGAATACGGAGGTGATTATGTATTTTCTCCAAGACAGTGTGCCAGTTCCCATGGGTCAGAATAACTAAGCATTTGGGATGCAGCTACACAGTCGGACTATTTCCCCTCGACTGACTTAACACAAATTACAAAAAACAAATCTAAGTTACAAACGAAATTCCTCCCTGAGCTGTTCTAAAGAGCACCCTGAGCAACATGTGCTGAGTGACATCACTGTTTCTTATACTGCCAGCTCGCGCCCAACTTCAAGTTTCCAAGCCATTATACGTTCATGTCCATGATCTTTAAACCATAAACCACAGAACGCAAGGCTGCATGTTACCTTTATGATAAAATACATCACATAGTCCTTGAGACATCATCCTTTTCAGTTAGCATCATCCAAAGCCGAGCAGCGAGAAAGACAGCAAGGTTGTCAGTGTCAAACATTATTTGCCTGATTTCATCTGGTCGAAATAAGACGACTAAATGTGCCATAGGCATCCATTGGATCATCCGATATACTGTCAATGAAACATTTCCGACAATATATATATGTGTGTACTGGCAAGTTTTGCTATTGTTTGTTGGAAAAATGTAACCTTGACCTTTCTCTTATTGACTATATATAGACAAACAGAAAAGCTGTTTTGTTCAATCCTTGTCAAATTACATCTGTGGTAATAAATAGAATATTACAATCGCTTATATTTAATATCAAATTTAATGTCCCTCATAAAAAATCGGGCAAACTGAAAATTATTTCACTCGGGACATAAACTTGATATTAAACTGCGGCGAGCACAATATCCCATAAATTCTCATTCCAAATGGCCATATTTTGGGATTCAATTTAAAGAATTATTTTTAAAAACACTGTATCATGGTATCCTGGCATCAACGTTTCCATAAACAATGCTCTTCCTATATATTTCTGTTTGTAAATTTGCAGTCCCTCAAAACCCAAAACCTGTTAACACAAGGAAAATGGCTGCTCGTTGTTGAACCAAATCAATTATTCTTCTAACATCTTTGGATATGAGTTAGTGGATGTCACACAGTTGGTGCATGGCTTATGTCGTAATATGTTGCATCACCAAATGTAGTTATCAATAGTTACCTTTTTCATTAAACTTATGAAATCTTATATATTGCAACTTCATAGGAATATAAATATAAATATTTATATTGAAAATTTCCCTTCTTTTTCTTTGGTTAACCTCACTTGTGAATAGCTATCCAGACAATCTTGTGGTTTGAACAGAGTCAAAGTCAAACCCATTGCCATGGAAATAGAAATAGAAAAATTCTAAAAATCACAAAATAGCAAAAGACACCAATTGACAACCTGGTCTCTGTGTGTGTAAAGTTTCATGAAAGAGTATATAGTTTTAAGAGATATGTTTCTGGACATAGACAAGCACACCACAATGAACAGAGACCTTATCAAACTTGTTGCCGTGGAAACAGGATTTCTTTTTCTTCAAAAAATCCCCAAATAGCAAAAGGTACCAGTTGACAACCTGGTCTTTGTGTTTGTAAACTTTCATGAAAGAATACCTATAATAATACAGACAAAATATGATTACAGACAGACAGACAATCTGATTATATATCCCCCCAGATAACATACAGGGGGTAACGAGGATGGGGTTAGTACCCCCAACGAAGAAGGGGGTCACACCATCAGGGTGGTGGCCTCAGAATAAGGGGCTCCCTCAGTAACAATTACCCCAATATAACATATTAATATTATTACATCACATATGAATCTCATCACACAAGACATAGATAGGATAAAAGTCGGGAAACATAATCAGGGCTATTCATTATATCATCATCCTCATTATTACTACTATAACAATAATTATTGTAATGTACGCCAACTATCAAACTGACTGTCTAATTAAATTCCAGCGTTAGAAATTGGCACCAGTCCTGTAGTCCCTGCCAAACTGTCCAATAGTATCATAAGGATTAGTACAAATTTGCTAATTTTAAAGTGTTTTGCTATGATATCATCATAAGAACTAGTGGATAAAAAATGTTAGCTTCTACTGCTGAATCCTAATTGGATACCATGTAATATCAAAAGACTCTGGTTTAATACAGTTTCACTTCATTTTACACAACTGTCTTCAAATTGAGCCTTGTTTCTTCAATAGATACAGTGACGAAGACGATACCAAATTATCCCATAGAGTTACATGGGAACCAATAAGGTAGTCTCAGCCACTGCTTCTACTTTAGGCCTGACTTGATGTGCAATGACTTGGAAACACTATCAGAGATTAAAGATGCAGTTCACTACACAAGCCAGATAGTTCTGTCTGGATGCCAAGGCTGTGTACAGCTGGGGACAGGCAGACATGGAGAAGTGCGAGGGTCTGCTCATAAAACAAATTTTACAGACCATCTAGTCAGGTCATGCCTTGGTGGCAGTAGATATACACAGAGCAGACAAAAGGAGATAGACTTGCACAAGTCTCTAAGGCAATAATTATGACCTTAAATCATTATTTCTAGATTATATAAATAATAAGAACAAATTGTCCCGAAAAGAGATTTGAATCCTTACAAATTGTCCACATATCTAGACTTGCCATTAGGAGGATAGAATTACAACACATCCATGGACTTTTCAATCAGTACAGACTTGGATCAAGGCTAAGAAGGAGACAGAGCTGAGAGGATCTGTTCGTAATGCAAATTTCACAGACCATAGCCAAGGGGATACTTGGATCAGAATCAAATCACTCCCATGAAAAAACCATGGTATTCTCCCCGGCAGTTTGCAATATGCCAGAGCCTCCAAGCGCTGCTGGCTGTGTTATGAGAGTAGAAACCACTTGTTAGAGAGAGCAGCAGCCACAGCAGGTATACACCTGAGTTCTGGCATCCACAGATGGGACCAGTTTAGCACAGTGATCCCGGGATCCACACACGATTGGTCTATTGTGATGATGGTGGATGTGTATTGAGGAGACCTGGCAAGTACACGCCAGTTAATCACATTCTCCCATCCATCTGCCACATCTTGTCACTTCAGGAGCAGATGGAGTAATCTATTGGACAACAACTAACAGAAATAGAAAGAATTGTTTGGAATGTATGTTTTGTTGCTGGGGTGGAGTTGGGCCAGGCTTAGCTAAGTAGGGCACCATCTACAGCAGATAATGTGTATGGTCTTAACAAGATGTTGGTGTATATACAGGGCAAATACAGATATCATCTGGGGATAAACGCTTCCAGCATTCCACAATGGACATGAATTCAGGAATTTGGATACTCGGGGCAGGAAAACATCATTTCCAAAAGAATTCTGATACAGTAAATATGGAACCTGTTGACTGAACCTAATGCCAATCATTGATTGATTGTTGTTTATCACCACTGACATCAATATTCCAACTTTTTATGTCAGTCCGTAAATACTGGAGTCTGGACCAGACAACCCAGAGATTGACACCATGAGCATCAATCTACGCAACTGGGATGTGATGCCACCCATCAACCAAGTGACCAAGCCTAACCACTCGTTAGTCAGCTCTTACGACTCGCATGAGTTACAGAAGACCAATTCTAACTGGTCACATTATCAGTTGGTGACATTTGATAATCAGCAAGAGTCAAATAAAATTTTGTTTGATTGAGAAAACATGGCTCATAACAGCCCAGACATAACAATAAATTGGAATCAAACTGATAAAGGGGGCGGTCGGGTAGCCTGGTGGTTAAAGCGTTCGCTCATCACGCCAAAGACCCGGGTTCGATTCCCGACATGGGTACAATGTGTGAAGCCCATTTCTGGTGTCCCACGCCGTGATATTGCTGGAATATTGCTAAAAGCGGCGTAAAACCAAACTCACTCAAACTGACAAAGAGACACTTGTGGGCAAGTGTGCTGTTTCCATTCCTGGTTCTTACAGGTCCCCAGTAGCCTGGCTTGTTTGTTTGTTGTTTAAAGCTGCACTCAGCAATATTCCAGCTATATGACGGCAATCTGTAAATAATCGAGTCTTGACCAGACAATCCAGTCATTGACAACATGAGCATCAATCCACGCAATTGGGATCGAAGACATGCTTCAACCAAGTCTGACCACCCGATCCCGTTAGTCGCTTCTTACGACAAGCATAGTTGCCTTTTATGGCAAGCATGGATTGCTGAAGACCTATTCTAGCCCGGATCTTCACGGGCCGCCTGTGCTTGTTGATGAGGTGAGGAAATGGAGTAGGAAGGACAACTTGGACAATTGATTCATTGCATGTCATCATGCCTCCACATTGAGAAGCGTTGCACATTATATTAATCACTGGTTTGTCTGGTCCAAACATGATATTTTTTACAGGCTGATGTCACATAGTTGCAATATGGCTGTGGGTGGCCTCAACAGCAAATAAACATTGTGGGGCAAAAACATTTGGAGGGCAGACTGCATTACAGGCAATTGACTACTAGTACTATACCTGATATCAACTTTCATGACTTAGTCACAAATGAAAGGGTTTTATCCAACCTATTGGCCGTGATAATGGATTCAGATCAGATATCCTCCATGTCACGCACATAGTTGCTGTCATCGGACAGTCACCAGAGCCAACGTGTTTCAGTATATCAAGGTGGGTCAGCTTGAAGCTTGTCATCTGTGCCGTGTTTTCCACTCTGATGTTTGTTTGTCTGTACATAATCTAGTCTGGACAAGACAATCCTGTGGTAGACACCATGATCATGATCCAGCGTTAGAAATTGGAACTAGTCCTGTTGTCCTTGCCAAACCAATGGTAAAGGTATCATAAGGACTAGTAGAAATTTGCCCTTTTTAAGGGTTTTGCTAAATGTTATCATCATAAGGACTAGTGGCCGAAAACTGTTAGTTTCTAACCCTATCATCGATCTACTAGATTGGGACACGATGACTTGCATCAACTAAGTCGGTGAGACTGACCACCCGATTCTGTTACTTACCTCTTACTACAAGCATTGGTTGCTGAAATCCGTGGCTGTATGAAAGTGTGTGTGTCTGTATGAATGTGTGTGTGTCTGTAGAACGTTCGTGTGGCTGCATATGTGTTTGCCATTTCTTTCATGATTTATTTCAGATACATTTTATGATGCAAGACATGACTCTTCTGTTGGGATACAATATGACGATCATTCACTGATTGCTAATCCATGAACTCACCCGCACTTTGGGCACCACTCTTCGCATACAGTCAGCATGGTTGTCCTGCAGCAGGTCGGGCAGGTTGGTGATCACGCTGATACGCTGAACCTCTTGGCCAGAGCTGGAATACAGGAGCACATGGTCAAGTCATCCCATTTACACAGACAAAGGATCACACACAGACTGAAGAACAACACATGAACACACACTAGGCCATCGTCACCTCACTGTCAGTCAGATGACTACTACAGTCGTGCCCCGCTTATACGGACTTCAGATATCCGGAAACCTCGGTTCCCGGACGATTTTCATTCAAAACGAAATAATGACTATATAAATTTACCCGTATATCCGGAAATTCAGTTTCCGGAACCGGACGGTCATTTTCATACACAAAACACTGAAATGCACACAAAATTGTCTCACTTATCCGGACAATACACTTCCGCTGGTGGTAATTCTTCCGCTGATGGTAATCCTTTGACTCGTGAGAAGTCAATTAACAAAGTGACACTGAGTTACGTTTGAGACGAGCTTGTTTATTGTACATGTAATCCCCAAGCACAAGTTCGTGGCTTGTATAGAGACCTTGATTACCTATTACGAGAACACAGGCGATCTGGACAATTTGGATTTATTGTTTAAAATTCAAACCTCAAAATGTGGTAAAGTTCAAACTTCCATGACAGACTTCCAGTAAGAAGCTCGTTTCAGTTATACGGAAATTTGTTTATACGGACGAATTGTGAAGTGACGCAAGTGTCCGTTTAAACGAGGCACGACTGTATACATACAGACATCACGACAGGGTCACCAGACTGTCAACAGGACAACACCACGAACCTGATTGAAGCACTGTTGCATGGGTCTATCTAACTGCTTGCCCATTGGCCCATGGCCAGTTAAAATTACTAAGGGCTTGCTGAAACGTAAAGTAGATGAACTTGTGGCTTGTCAAAATTTCACCCCTGTTTAAGTTCATTTTTTTTCGGCCTCCACCATTTGGTTGTAGGCCAATTAGTTGGGAGAAGGGTCAGTAACTTTTAAAAGGAGCAAGCCCTGCTGGCAACATACAGATTTGTTGATAAATCTACCCCTGCTGTTGGGCAATGACTTGAAGCAAATGCACATGCCAAGATGTAGTCATCAGTCACGCTCTATATGCAGTGCCTATGTAAGGTTAGCATTTTACAAACTAAAGTCCCTGATATTCCTCTGTCAGTCATCCTCTAAAATGTGTCTAAAGAAGTTAGCTTTGGAGATGCAAAATGCAATTAACTGCACAAAATCTCAATCAAAAACTGAAAATGACAAATTTCCAAGACCACTATGTGATTGAAATGACAATCAGAAATATGAAACATTTTTCATGTGAGACAGAGCTAATTTCATTATTCCCTGCCAACTGTCATAGTGTTCCATAACAAAAACCTACAAGAGCAATATGAGTGACTTGTTATAGCAACCGGATGTCATAATGGCAGTGATTCATCAGCTCATCCCCGTCATCCTGCCACACAGGTTCCTGCTGCAGGTGTTGTCACCTTATCTCATTGTAGCCTTTCACACATACACATCTGACTTAAGCCTTTTCTATATTTTGTCAACTTTACTTGATACCATATAGAAAAGAGTTTATCAAAGAAAAAGTAAAAAAAAACAGTTAATTTTTCCACTTTTCATCAAGTAACAGTACTGTTGTTGTTTGTTTCTTGCATAACCCCACACTCAGCAAAATTCCAGCTATATGATGGCGGTCTGTACATAAACAAATTTGGACCAGACAATCCAGTGATTGATATCATGGGTATATCAATCTATGCAATTGGGATATGATGACATGCATCAACCAAGTCAGCCAGCCTGACCACCCGATCCCATTAGTAATCTTTTTAAGACAAGCATAGTTGCCTCTTAGACAAGCATAGTCGCCTTTTCAGCAAGCATGGGTTGCTGAGAGCCTATTCCACACCGGATCTTCACAGGTACCAGTAAGTACCAGTACTGATACCAGGAGAACACCTTGCCTACTTGTCTAATCAACTATCCCCAAATACAACTCTACTTTTAGGAACTAGCTTCTAAAGAAGATAATTGCTATCCACATAACAGTCATAGGAATAAGTAGTAATACAAAATTAGTCTTCCAAGTATTCAGTTAAAAAATACCCTTGTTCATTACTTGGTCAGGCCTAAAGAATATCTTGTGTAACTAAACATCCCACACCATCAACACAGAGTACCGACATAGCACCGAATTCCCTTTGTAGAATAGATTCCAGAACTTACTTCCTCAACACAGTCCAATCAGACAACCAAACGCAAACACCTATACACCATCAACTATGAATAATGAGTCAGCATGCAAGACTTGTGGAAAATAATAATGTGATGGAAATAATTATTTCTTCTGACAAAAGTGATTTATCCAAGTTCTCGGTGGCGGAAGTCATTACATCAGCATCACTTGGCCATAAACCTGACAGGTAGACTAATACGAAGACAATCTGGTGTCCATCCATCACTGCATCCCTGGCTCTCCGAGTTACGATTGCATCTTGTGTCACAGAGACTGTTAAATTAAACACATCTGATGAGACAACTCATAGCATAATGACCAAGATGGACAAATCGAACATAAATTTAGAAGCTATTTTAATATTGCTGGCTATATTATAAACCTCAATGAGTGGTATGATGTATGGTATTTCCTATTTTGTTTGTTTTTTGTTTTTGTCTTAGCTGCATTCATCAATAATCTTGCTAAATGATGGCTGCCTTTAAATAATTGATCCTGAATGAGACTATCCAGAGATAGATATCGTGAACAAAATCCACGCTGACATGCAATCAACCATGTCACTGAGTTTGACCACCAGTTCCATTTTGTTGCCTCCTACCAGTATTGGTAGCTGAAGACCAATTTTAACCCACATTGCAAGAGTGACCAATTTTGGATAAAAAAAACAAGTATGTCATTTTTTGGAATTTAGGGTATTAGACTATTGCATAAAGATTGAAAAATACATTACATCTCAATTTGTCTTGAATTGACATTCTAAAGAACACAAATCCAAGTAACTTAGCAACCCTTTCCAATCATATTAGATGTAAAACTGACTTCATTAGAATGTAAAATTTATTGTTTCACATAATTCGTTCTTCAGAATGTGACAATGACATTGTCATCAGAAGCTTCAGAAATGAAGAAACTGCAAAAGTTGGTGGAAAACAATCAACGAAAATGACATTGTGTGTTAGGTGTGCTCATGTGAAATGCCGAGGACATGAAGCTGAGCAGCAGGAAGCCACAACACTTAAGTGGCGCACACATGTCCAACAGGTCAAAGAACTTTAACTTTCAAAATGGAAAGTGATCCAAAGCCTGGACTTATTGAATTATCTTTGATCTTCCACTTATTGATGTGTTCAAAGATTACCAGCCTCAATAACCACATCATTTTCAATCCGAATGTGAAGAGACTTAAAGAGCTGCCTAACAAAGTCTAATGAAGGAGCTGCCAGAGCACTGCTGGACTGATGTACTACTTCCCGATGAGCAGCACACTCCAGCACAAGCCAGCAGGTCCTGGGGGACCAGAGGAACAAGCATGTACATCCCTTATGTTACCGCTGATAAGATGGGTTTAGTCACAGCCCTCAGGACCAATACATGCAAGTCTGCAAGACGGTGTAGTGAAACACAACTGCTGCAGGCGTAATATTATTTCACCAGACTCAAGCATCTCAAAGAATGGAACCTGGTGGAACATCCAACCCAGGTCTTCCTATGACTGGCATATGAATGACCAGGGACCCTAGATAATGTATATCCACTTTTGATGATTTCACAGTCAGTATCAGCAGACCAACATGTCTCTCTTGTAAAAGATGCCTTAAAGGTTTAGTTATAATGGTGTCAGTATTGCAGAACAACATCTCTTTCATATAAAAGATAACTTTGTAGGATCAGTTATTATGGCGTCAGTATTGCAGAACAACATCTCTTTCATATAAAAGATGACTTTGTAGGATCAGTTATTATGGCGTCAGTATTGCAGAACAACATCTCTTTCATATATAAGATAACTTTGTAGAATCAGTTATAATGGTGTCAGTATAGCAGGCAAATATGTCTCTCATGTAAACAGTACCTAAGTATGTTCAGTCATAATGGCATCAGTATAGCAGAACAACATCTCTCTCAAGTAAACGGTACCTAAGTATGTTCAGTCATAATGGCATCAGTATAGCAGAACAACATCTCTCTCATGTAAACGGTAACTAAGTATGTTCAGTCATAATGGCATCAGTATAGCAGACCAACATCTCTCTCATGTAAACACCAATAATGAATGTATCATAGAGTTCAGTCAGAATGGCACCAGCAATGCTTACTATATACTCTCAAGTATTAACACAGTTCATGCAATCATGCAGACAGCAGGCTTTCATATCTAGAGCTTACAGCAATAACCAGGGGTCATTCCATTAGACAAAGGCCAGTTTACAAGACCCAGCCTCTGTTACAGACGTAGGGTACAGCAGACCCATACATCTCTCATATACCACGTCAACATATCCGGTATTTACACAAGTAGCCAAGATGCAGGCAAGCAGATGAGGAAATTTCTCCACTCACACTCCTACCAGAAACTCTATTGATTGTGTTAGCCTACTGCACAAGTGGCTAGTTCCTGAAAGGGTTTTAAACAGTTGGCTTGATTCTGGACGATTCTCTTGACGCTGGAATTAAATCAATAACCTTGGCCTGAAAAGTGCATTTAAATTATGAGGTATGGTTGCTACTGAGCGAGTAATATTGTGGCCAAGAAATGATTCCGACTTCAGATAACAGGCTTCATTCTGATCGGATTGCCTTGACGACATGGTGTTGGACACACCTAAAGCAAGCAGTACACACACAGAGAAACTAGACATTACTGATAATAAATATAGCCTTGTCACTTTTGTCGATATTACATCAGATACGGGTTCATCCAGACAAAGGGGCAACACACATGCCAGATAGAATCGTAGAATGTTCGAAGTGATTTGGTTGTACAGTATCTGTGATATGATAAGATATAACTTTATTATCCCAATGGAAATTGGCTTTGCATCTCATAAAAAAAAACACATCATCATCCCCCATACATCAATATAGACACATGAAACATGACCTACACAAAAAATACTGACTTGACACAAGTCAAGTTTAAAAAAAGTCATATTTACTTCCCTTATCCAAACTCACAAATAAAGTTTTTGTTTGTTTGTTTGTTGTTTAACACTGCACTCAGCGATATTCCAGCTATATGACGGTGGTCTGTAAATAATTGAGTCTGGACCAGACAATCCAGTCATTGACATCATGAGCATCGATCCATGCAATTGGGATACAATTACATGCATCAACCAAGTCAGCCGATCACCCGATCCTGTTTGTCGCCTCTTACGACAAGCATAGTCGCTTTTTATGGCAAGCATGGGTTGCTGAAAATCTATCCCTACTCTGGATCTTCAAGGGTCACAAGTAAAGTAATACATGTTGCAGTCTGTGACTTCAGTCACTATTCCGTAGTTTAGTACGCTTTGCTATTAAAAGTCCATACATTAACACTAAGATCTGCTGAAAAGGATGTCAAATGCCAGGTCCGGACTCAAAGTTTTTGACACAGACAGATGTTTTAGAAGAGCATGAAGGTAGTGAGTGAGTATGGTTTTACGCCGCTTTAGCAATATCCTAACACCTTGTACCCATTTTACACCTTCAGCATGTCGATTGAACGCTTTAACCACTTGGCTACCCCACCCCCCCGACCAGGAAGGTAAAGATGAGATCATAGAAAACTGGCAATACCATGACGACTGACTGTTGACACAACAGATCAACACACACACAATCCATGGATTATGTTATTTATCGGCATCTTTCTGATGCAGTTCAACATTTTGAAGTAAAGCCATTATTTTTTATATGTCGGAGCTTAGAGATTATTTATTCAAACGTCAGGAGATGGAGGCATGAGAAACACCAAGCTTCATCAACCTTTGCCATGGAAACATTTTGAGTTAAATGTCTGCTTTTTTCAGAATACTATATAAATTTTGCCAAAGTCAAGGAATCACAAGCTCCTCGGGCGACACTTTTTTTATTTCTTGGTTTACGGATTTCAAACTCATTTAAAAAGTGAGGTAGGCCAATTTAAAAAAAAAAAAAAAAAAAAAAAAAGGCTTCAGAGAGTTGTTTTTTTACTTGAATTTTGTCCTAAAAAGTAAGGCAGGTATTAAAAAAAACTGTTCTGGAGTAACAAAAGTAAAACAAGTCAATTTTTCAAGAACATTTTATTATAGGAAATTATCTGCTTGTTAAACATCTTTGCTACTACATGTTTGGCTATACACTATTTGAAAGGTCTAATGTTTTTAAATATGAAAATTATGTGTATTACATTTAAATAATTAATTAACAACTTATTTAAGTTTGTTTTAAATTAAAATAATGTAAGCTAAAACATTCATAACGTCCAGATTAAGGACCAATGAAGCGAGAATTTCACCATTTTCGGCAAATATAAGAATTCATAAAATCCACTTACTATTTCTTTTTTATTTTCTTTTGTTTACGTAGTCGGAACTTTATTTTAAAAAGAATTACAAATAATATCTGTCATCACCCATTTCCTGATGATAGTGGCTGTTCGCTCACTTACATGAGGAAATACCTCTGTTTTCGAAGCTTCGTATGAATAACATGTACGTCGAGGGCTGCCATGCCAGTATATCACATTAATTTTTTTTTATTGTTTCACCAACATAATCTGCTACAAGGTGACCTAAGCCAGCCAATCAAATTACAGCAATGGTACTCTCCTCGTGTATGATAATTTTCAGACTTTGACAAAAAGTTTGGGTTAAATCATGTTATTCTGAACATTTTAAGCATGAAATTGTGATCTATATTAAAAATATGGAACCTTATGGATGTATTGTGCAAGGTTATGAGCTGTGACAAAGATTTCTTATGCATATATTTCGGCATTAAAGACATCGTGTCCGAGTGGAGAAATCGTGGTGACGAAAGCCAAGATGTAATTTGACATACATTACACACGATCGGACGAAAAGATGGAAATAATAACTCAGATGTCAGTTTGGCAACTTTTAGATATATTTTTGTTGATTTTATTACTTTGTATAATATATTTAAAGATTGCTTGAAGTGTCTTTATTTTGCTGTTCGATGAGGACCTGTTGTTCATGTTGTTGAAGTGTGTCCGAAAAATTTTTTTTCAATAACATTGCAGGAAATAGTAAATAATTTTATCTATTGATGAAAAAGGATAAAATCAAATGGACTACGTATTTCAGGCATTACGAAGTGTGATTGATTTAATAAATGAATGATATGACAGGTAGGTTAATAAAATTATAAACTATTTACATGTGACTTGGCCAGTCTACCCTGTGGTGTCTGGTGACACATGGCTTATTGGCCGGTGTACCGGCCAACAGTGTTGAAAGCGATAAACTGGTCACCACTGCGCTTTGCGTTGACAAGCTTTGATGGTATAAAAGAAGGATCCCAGCGAGAAATATCAGAGTGACTTCCCTTTGCTCTACACTTGGGAAGCAAATTATTTTGTTTGTTTGAAGTTTTTATGCATTTTTTTAAAGTGAAGATCAGAAGTAATAAAAAAAGGAGTAATTTGTATATTTTTGTTTTTTCATCATTTGGACTTTGAAAGAGCGGCGCATCCGTAAACCAAGTAATAAAAGAAAACTGTCGCCTCACAGTGATAGCATATGTGCAGACCTGTCTCTACTATACAGAAGGTTATGAAGGTGTAAGACACTGGAGGAGCTTGTAATATAAAGGACAAGGGGCACAACTCTGGACATATTATGCATGAAATCAACTTCAACCCATTAAGAATAATTGAGGATGATATAAGTAATTTTCCCCCATATTTGAAGAAAATAGGCTCAGCGATCCTTGATAAAAAATATATATATAAAAAACCCATTAGTCTAACCATTACAAAATTTCTGTTTTTTAATTCACTCATTCTCACATCTTTAAAATTCCAAATATTATTTTCTTAAAGACTTTGATTTCACTGGAATTTCAAATAATGCGTTTCCAATTTTCAACATGTGAAGAACTGGGCACTCATTATTTGAGTTTGGCTTCACACAGCAACAATCAATCTGTGTTTTCCCATCTTTCTCTGTCAGCTGGCTTAGTTGCTCTGTAGTCAGAAGAGTCAATGTCAGCCCCACGGACATAGTCGGACAGATGGTTTCCCACTCCTGCCCCACTAGGGGTTAATTACAAGCTATTAACTCTAACCATGTTTGGGACATAAGTAGCCCTCATCAAGTGCTTGCTGATTCAGTAAAGTCCAGTTCATATTGACCTATTTGTGGACAGGAATGAAAAGCAGGCTGCCACAGCAGCTAACAAAGCCAAGGGACTCGTTCCGTTCCGTCAACTCATTGTACAGATTAGCAGTTGGAGGGAGAAAGTGATGGAGAGACCGCTTCAGCAACAGACCTGAAGTACCCATCTCGGCCTGAGCGAACTGGCCCAGTTGAGTGTTTTAATTAACACCATTTGGGACATGGAGTAATTCTTAAAATCTTGACTCCAGGAAGCAATTCTCATTTCAGGATATGATTAAGCATCTGTTGATATAAAGTAGCTTTAATTAATTTTCAGAAGATATTTCCCTTCTCGACATTCATGACAACAGAAGAAAAATTCCATAATCAATTTTGGAATATTCAGATGTGCCATTAAAGAGTTCCGAAATATTAGATGCTCAGCAAGCGAGTCTCAAAATTAATGACTTGCTGTTACACCACTATCAGAAATTTTCTGCATAATTGCTCTGGCTGTGACGTTGTGTGATGGGGTCAGCTTGGTGCCCATGGACCGATCAATATCCTCGATACTATTAGGAGGCTCAAGGGATGCACACTGGCTTTTTTTTTAAAAATGAGAATACGATACAATTTTACCCTTCCTGATAGTAAGTCATTTGAGTGATTCTCATCTGACAACCTTCTCTATAATGAATGCCTGATCCGGAATGGTTTTTAGTTGGCAGGTCACTCCTTCCGGACAACAGTTTTATGAAGCCCCTAACACACTCCAACATACCCCGGCCTCCCCTTCATCTCACTAATCTCTGGGACTATTACCTCACTGACAAATTGTTCATTACAGATAAACCTTATCAAGTTGACTCCACCATTTGTGCCCCAGTGTAATTGGCTGTTTTATCTTTAGTGCCTAGTGGAACATGCGGCACTGTGGCCTGACAGCGGGAGACTCAGACTTGCCTCACTGGCTCCTCATCACTATATCTTTGGTGTACTGAGAGACTCTCTACAAACTGATTTCCAAGCAGACTTGCACAAGTCTCTATGGCGATAATTAAAGTTTAAATCATAATTTTAGATTATGTAAAAAATAAGAACACGTTGTCCCTATAAGAGACAAGAGCCCTCAGTGCTGCCCACACATCTAGACTTGCCTAGCAGGAGGATAGAATTACTACACATCCATGGACTTTTCATTCAGTACAGCCTTGGAGCAAGGCTACAAGCAGCTCACCAAGGTACTTTGCTTCTCTTCACTTCACATGGGACACTCGTATGAACATTTCTGATGCTTGTACAATGCTTGTACCAAAAGGGAAATTTTGTCCAAAAAGTATTCAAATTCGAATAAGTCTATAAAAATAACACACTGATGTTACTATCTTGCTGACAAAGTTTGTGTTTCTATGTGTGTTTTGTTCCAAATTCAAGTTCCATCAAATCTACATGTGCCATTATGTTTATCTCTCAGTCATGTGCCTCAGAGTATGGTGAAGCTGTTTTGTGCATTTTCTATCACGCCTTTGTTCATTCTGCCTTTTCATGAAAATATCATCCCCAACTTGATGAATTTATCACATTCCCATGATGAAAGTTACAGATATTCTTGCAACCTTGTTACAAGAGATCTGAACTGTGAACGTTTGTGAATCCAACATTATACATTGTTATCCATTATCCTGACTCTGTGTGCACAGACATCATGTATATATAGTGTAGGATGACATTTTGTGCAAAACAATTCTGTAAGCAGAAATGTCCCATGTTGCTTTCTTCAGTAGACTTAGTACTATAATTGTTAGAGTGTGCTAGACGAAATTATATAGGCTAACAGCGGTAGAAACTAACAGTTTTTGTCCACTCGTCCTTACAATGACAACATATAACAAAAAAAAACCAAAATGGCAAATTTCTACTAGTCCTCATGATACCTTAACTATTGGGCAGTTTGGCAAGGACTAAAGGACTAGTGCCAATTTCTAATATTGGGCTAATTAGTTTGTTCAAAAACGGCTATAAGAAAACATTGCCTGGGGAATATAGGTGTGGACTGTGCATTATATACTCACTGAGAACACTCCTCCTCATCCTCATCCATCCCCCTGTATCACAGCCCTCCGAGTACAATCCAACACTTCCGTCATCATCTAACTACACACAAACTCTTTTCCCACTCCTACCAAGTCCTGTGTCTGTCTACAGGACTTACATCTGGCCAGGGCTGCCTGTCACATACCTCTCCCCTCAGGCTCGCCTGACACACAGACCCCCAGTCTGAGAGGGTGCGGGACCTGTACGGGCTGGAACAATGCAACGGAGGCGGTATCCCCCTCCCGTGCGCTCCCCCCTCCTCACCACACACGGTTTCAGTGTATACGCATGTGTTATACAATTCCTCATCACCGCTACACCTCCTGTACACAGCAGTGCTGACACAATAACACCAATGCTTTTAAAACCAGTCAAACTTTAAACTCAACAAATGCCAAAGGCATCACTATAAATAAACATGTCTCCATAACCTGGAAATGAATGTGAGGCAAAGTTTGATAAAAGTGATGATCATAAAACCCTGATTACATTCCTCCCGTGCAACAGACATATAATACCTTGTGGGCCATTACTGAACATGTTGAACATAACTCAAATTTCTCAAACAAATTGGGGGCACGGGTGGCCCATTCGTCTAAGGCGCTGCAGTTCGTTGTGCAGAGTTACTTCCCTTGGGTACGCCAAAAGCCTATAATCGTAAGCTTGAATCCCGGTTCGCCCTGATTATGTTTCTAGGTTTGTCAGCACTGACCCGTGCTCATGGATTTCACCAATGTGGTAAATGTCTGAGACCTACATCACTTCGGGTTTTATGCCATATTAATCTGCCATGTGGTGATATAACTGGAATACCGTTTAAAGAATCATTTAAACCCAACTCACTCACTCACTCTCTCTGACTTGGTTGATGCATGTCATCGTATCCCAAACGTGTGGATCGATGCTCATGATGTCACTCACTGGATTGTCTGGTCCAGACTTGATATTTACAGACCACTGGAATATTGCTGAGTGTGACTTTAAACAACAAACAAACAAATAGAACCATATACATACCAGGGCCTCGTTTCACATTTATAGCGATCACAGTGCTAAGGTGATTGTAACCCTCATACTTCAGCATAGGCTTATGACTGTTGTTGCCCAAAGATCGCTTCGAGGAACGAGGCAGTGCCCTTTAAGCATGAAACTTAAGGGGGTCCTTTTACTAACCCAATCATTAAGAATGGATGATGTCGATGATCCAAGGTTAAAATACTACAGCAACAAATCTCATTGGCCCTTGTTTCTAACAGTCTACCATGAATAAAGCACATTTCTGTCAGGACACAACTGCATGGCAATACAGAAAAGAGGTTTGTAAATACCACAAGCAATGGAGTTTGGGCAAGATAACCTTGTGACCTGCAGGAACTACATGACCAACACAGCCATGTGATATTTCCGTCTCAAGCCGGAATTCCGGCTTTTGTGAGAATCTAATCCTGCGGCATGACTGTGGAAAATATATTTTTAAACAATATTTTTTTCTTAATCCTTGGCAAGTCCAGGTCAAACTACACCATATCTAAAAAGTTTTGTTGATTCTTTTGGGAAAAAATATATGATAAAATTTCTTGAAGAAATGCTTTCATAGACTAAGTGTTAGTCTAGTGATGGTCATGATGATGACAGTGACAGGCAATCGTGGTGATGATGACAGTGTCAGGCAATTGTGATGATGACAGTGTCAGGCAATCGTGGTGATGATGACAGTGTCAGGCAATTGTGATGATGACAGTGTCAGGCAATCGTGATGATGACAGTGACAGGCAATTGTGATGATGACACTGTCAGGCAATCGTGATGATGACAGTGACAGGCATTTGAGATGATGACAGTGTCAGGCAATTGTGATGATGACAGTGTCAGGCAATTGTGACGATGACAGTGATAGGCAATTGTGATGATGACAGTGACAGGCAATCCAAAGAAGGCTAATGAACATGATGATTCTAAAACTGACAAGTGTTACTAGTATCTAAGCAAAAATGTTTCTCAGTCACAATGCGTCAATCACAATTATATTGTCCCTTGAATCACTGATATCACTGGATATCTTCCTCCCTCTTTCCCTGTTTATCAATGATCGTACTCTGGCATATAACCAAATACCTCATGCAAGATGAATACACCATCACGTGAGACTTAATAGTCCCATTGTGTCTGTCAACCTGGGCAATGTTTCAGAAACCTGTTATACAACATTATTGTGGTGGAAGACAGGCTCTTTCACTGCAGTGCTATTCAACACTATATACATGTATAATATATCAGTGTGTACTATCCCCATGAACACATCAGAGACGCCAGTGAGGTGCACTGAGGAATATAGATGATGGTGGCCCCACTAGAAAGCCATTGCAGCACTACTGGATCATTGATGACTCCCTTCTCACAGTCAGAACAAACAAACAAACACTCCTTAGACTGAATGAGAGCCATTACAAGGCACTAGAAGCCTGGGGGACACAGTCTGTTGCCATCACTGAATCAACTCGGGACTGGAGTCACATACCACATCTACAATAGATATACAGACAATCTGTACAGTCAATAGACTAACATATAGTCTCTGAAATGAACATATCGTACAGAAAAAAAACAGTTGTTCAGTTATCTTAATTAAAATATAATAAAAAAGGAGCCCAGTGATTCTCTTTATTTTCATTTCCTGATACTGCAGTAATCTAGACTTGCCAAACATTATAGACTTGCATGGGCTGTAGTTGATATATTTGTATCAGGGTCTGTAAGACAGACTATACAGTCAAGGACATTGCCTCAAAGCAGACAATCTGCAGTTTCATTAACATTGCTTCAAAACAGAGAATTTGGAGTCACACAAGCATTGCTTCAAAGCAGGCAATATGCAGTCTCACTGACATTGCTTCAAAGCAGACAATCTGCAGTCTCACTGACATTGCTTCAGAGCAGATGATCTGCAGTCTCACTGACATTGCTTCAGAGCAAACAATATGCAGTCTCACTGACATTGCTTTACAGCAGACAATCTGCAGTCTAACTAACATTGCTTTACAGCAGACAATCTGCAGTCTAACTAACATTGCTTTACAGCAGACAATCTGCAGTTTCACTGACATTGCTTTACAGCAGACAATCTGCAGTCTCACTGACATTGCTTTACAGCAGACAATCTGCAGTCTCACTGACATTGCTTTACAGCAGACAATCTGCAGTCTCACTGACATTGCTTTACAGCAGACAATCTGCAGTCTCACTGACATTGCTTTACAGCAGACAGTCTGCAGTCTCACTGACATTGCTTTACAGCAGACAATCTGCAGTCTCACTGACATTGCTTTACAGCAGACAATCTGCAGTTTCACTGACATTGCTTTACAGCAGACAATCTGCAGTCTCACTGACATTGCTTTACAGCAGACAATCTGCAGTATAACTAACATTGCTCTAAAGCAGACAATATGCAGCCTAACTGACAATGTTACAAAATACACACTCTGCAGTTTCACAGACTTTGCTTCAAAGCAGACATATTGCAGACTCACAAGCATTGCTTCAAGTTAGACAATCTGCAGCCTCTCACAGACATTGCTTCAACATAAACAATCTGCAGTCTCATGGATATGGATTAAAGATGTGGGTGAAAGGTGACATAAAAGTATGCAAATCCAGCCATTCCTGGATAAAATTGTTGTCTAATTAATGTGAAAAAGTAAATTTATGATTATTGTTATACACACATTCAGCAATATTCCAGTCATATCAAAGGTGAAGTCAATAAATGAAATTCACAGTGCTAAGAAAAGGTCTACAGATTTGAGAAACTCATTTGAAGGCTAGGAAATCCCTCCTAACATTTTACAAACGTTGACAATATTTGAAGACAATCAATATTTAGGTGATTTCATATTCCTGTCTGTCATGAAGGCAATAAAGATACAGCTGCATGGCAGATGACCTTATTTCTAGTCCCTGTACAATTCAACACAATATTACCATTATCAGAAACACAGAAGAAACATTTTGTGTTAAAGCAATATTCAAAATTAAAATTCTCCGGCAACTTTTTCTGAATGAATATCCCAAAGAATATCACATGCAAAGTTTGCCCAGTTTATTCTATGGCCACACACCGCCAAAAATTCAGGGAGTGCGTAGGGTTTTACACCTCAATTAGCATTATTCAAGGGGATACCCAGTGGTAGATTGAACAACAAATTTGTATGTAGCCAGCAGGGCTTGATCCTTTTAAAAATTACTGGCCCTTCTACAAACTAACTGGCCTACACTTAAATGGTAGAGGCCGAGAAATGGCCGAAACCTGGGGTCACTTAGCCACCTTAAGCAGGGCTCAGAAATTTTTAGAACTCCTCACCCCTGAAACGCATTTTAGATGAAACCATGGCTTCCATTTGCTTTATTTCATGGCGAATTATGAGCAAATAAAGTAGTTGTTGTACACAACATTGCAAAATGGTGGCTGATTGTCATTCTGCCAAGATGATCCAATCAAAAAAAGTATTTGTCACAATGTGACGAAATGTCCCTCGCCTGTATATACACCATAGTACCAAATATGAAGACAATCCAGCGATTAGTTCTTGAGATATTGCAGCAACACTGTTTTCTAACTCCAAAAGCAGATTTGCCTGCTGTGACCTTGAAAATGGGGTCAAGGTCACCAAAACCGACTGGTGTCTGCGGAGTCTGTATATAAACCATAGTTCCAAATATGAAGACAATCCAGCGATTAGTTCTTGAGATATCGCGGCAACACCGTTTTCCAACTCCAAAAGCAGATTTGCCTGCTGTGACCTTGAAAATGGGGTCAAGGTCACCAAAACCAACTGGTGTCTGCGGTGTCTGTATATGCACCATAGTTCCAAATATGAAGACAATCCAGTGTTCAGTTCTTGAGATATCGCGGCAACAAACAGGTGGGACGTACGTAAGGACAGTCGTGAATACTATATCCCCCGCTCCGCGCTTTCGCGCGGCGGGGGACAATAAAACATACACGGAGAAGGGGTGAAATTTTTCAGACTCCTGGGAGTTTCTAGGGTTTCGGTCCTGACCCACAGAACATGTGGTGTTCAGAGTATTTTAGTTTCACCCAGCACACAGTAGGATGTGACTGTTAACCTTCTAATGCCTCACATAGATCATGGGTTGTAAATTCAGCACGGAGCTGAATGAATATCGAGTGCACCCTTATCTATTGACTGGGGTGATAATGCACTTTGTGCAAGCATTAGGATGTGTATTTGGCGCATTATTATTATTATTATTATTATTATTATTATTATTATTATTATCATTATTATTTACAGATTAAAATTAAAAAATGTAGGAAAGAGGGTTTGGGTGAGCCCGGCACAGTCAGGCTGGTTAGGCTCAGGGCCCTTGGCCCCTCTACACGCAGCCCAGGCAGCGAATGGGAATTCTCTGAGGAAGCGCTGACTAGTCAAACCCACCCAGAACATTTCGGAGAATGTGAAGACTCCCCAACTCTACAGCCTTCTGCATTACCCAGATTGTCAAAAGGGTTGTATTCCTGGTAGAACACCCGTGTACTCTCCCAATGTCAGTCAACAGATTGGGAGGTACCAAACCTAAGGCACCGGGAACAATGCGGAGTCGGACAACTTGGTACTTGGGATGCAAGCATATTTGCCATGATTTTCCTGAATCTTGTCAATCACATTAGTGCCAAACGGGACAGAAAATTCAATGATATAAATGATTTCATTGGATTTATCAAAAACGACAAGATCAGGTTTGGTGGCCTGGATATATCGGAGGCTGCATACCAGCCTATTCCAAAGAATTTTATATTTATCATTTTCCATGACCCCCTCTACATATTCCGTGTCATACCATGCGTATTATTATTGTTGTTGTTATTATTATTATCATCTAGTTGATGGGAGTTTGTTTTTACAAAGGTTCTCTGTATACTATTGGAATTGCAAATCCTGTGGTATATCCCCATTACCATGTTCATTCTGTGCAGACAAGGGCATCCCAATGGAACATCAAACAAACAAAAAAGATCACAGCGTACAGTTATTTTTAGAATACCTGCTAATTCCCCAACCTCAAGTTCTGCTAGTAGCATCTTCAAAACAAACATTACATCACTGTGTGTACCTTGCACTCCTTATAAATCCCGGCCCACTAGAAACTGTGTAGAAGCTTCACGAAGCGGCGGCATGGCAGAGAAAGACATCTTTAGATGAAGTTGCCTCTTTCAATTAAAACAAGATAAGGGTATCCAACACAAGCACCAGACTTATCACAGATTTACTGACAAAACACAACTGATGTCAAATAGAAGCACACCAATACATGAAATAAACGATGCCTTGAAACAGCTGCGTCAGTGAATGCATAATTCCCTAAGTACACAGTTTAAACTGCTGTTGCTGCGATTAAACTGAAAGCAGAGCATTTGATCAGCAATACAGGAGAGTGTGACTGCAGGAATAGTTTACGTGTGTAGTGAGAATAAACAAGCAGGTAAGCCGAGCCACGTACATGCAGCAGGAGACGGCCAACTACCCAGCATCATCACAGCTGAGATGAAGCTGCTGAGGAGAATCACTCACATCACAAAAACAAGCACACTAATTACTGTAGTGCTTCCAGGTCCCAGTTTGGAGTCCTGCAAGCGACAGGTAGGCACAGTATACATGAGGAGACCTTACCCAGCTACTGCAAGCGACAGGTAGGCACAGTATTCATGAGGAGACCTTACCCAGCTACTGCAAGTCACTGGGGTAGACACAGTATTCATGAGGAGACCCTCGCCAGCTCCTGCAAGTGACAGGTAGACACAGTATCCCGAGCAGACCTTAGCCAGCTACTGCAAGTAACATCGGTAGACACAGTATTCACAAGGAGACCCTCGCCAGCTACAGCAAGTGACAGGTAGACACAGTACTCACAAGGAGACCCGAGCCAGCTACTGCAAGTGACAGGTAGACACAGTACTCACAAGGAGACCCTAGCTAGCTACTGTAAGTGACAGGTAGACACAGTACTCACAAGGAGACCCTCGCCAGCTACTGCAAGTAACATCGGTAGACACAGTACTCACAAGGAGACCCTCGCCAGCTACAGCAAGTGACAGGTAGACACAGTACTCACAAGGAGGCCCTAGCCAGCTACAGCAAGTGACAGGTAGACACAGTACTCACAAGGAGACCCTCGCCAGCTACTGTAAGTGACAGGTAGACACAGTACTCACAAGGAGACCCTTGCCAGCTACAGCAAGTGACAGGTAGACACAGTACTCACAAGGAGACCCGAGCCAGCTACTGCAAGTGACAGGTAGACACAGTACTCACAAGGAGACCCTAGCTAGCTACTGTAAGTGACAGGTAGACACAGTACTCACAAGGAGACCCTCGCCAGCTACTGCAAGTAACATCGGTAGACACAGTACTCACAAGGAGACCCTCGCCAGCTACAGCAAGTGACAGGTAGACACAGTACTCACAAGGAGGCCCTAGCTAGCTACTGTAAGTGACATCGGTAGACACAATATTCACAAGGAGACCCTAGCAAGCTACTGTAAGTGACAGGTCGACACAGTATCCTGAGCAGACCCTAGCTAGCTACTGTAAGTGACATTGGTAGACACAGTATTCACCAGGAGACCCTAGCCAGCTACTGTAAGTAACAGGGGTAGACACAGTATTCGCCGGGAAACCCTTCTTAGCTACTGGCCAGGGTTCAGACACATAAAGAGCCCCTGGTAAGCTGCTCTACTTATTGGCGTAGTCTCTGTTGCCTCCAATCCACCAGTGTCAAATAGATTTAAAGCAGCAATAGATCTTCCACCTTTATGGATTTATACCCTGTTCACAACACTTGGCTTTCAGACATTCCAAGTTTAGAGTAAGGAAGCTGTCTCTTTGAGAGATGCACTTCCAATGGCAGAAGGAGGGTTACGCTTCAGTTCACTTAATTGGTCTCATGACTGCCCCACCAAGTTCTTAGCAGAATGTGGTTAATATTAAAGAAAAACATGTGGAGAATTCATGGCTGTTGTAATTCCAGAGTTTATTAGCTGGCTGTTATGGCTGTCAGCTTCTCAGTGACGAGGGAGGCAGGTGGAATGAGCCGATGGTATTTATCAGAAGAATAATTTCACCTCTCCCCTTGCATTAACAGGCCAACAAATTAATTATGAGCGAATTCTTTGACTTGTCATACGGCATGAATAGCATTAATCTTTGATACGTAGCTTTGATAACGATTTCTCAAACATTTCATTCATTATCTGATGAATTCAGAAAAAGCCTGTCAGTTGGAACGGAAGCCATTACCGTTGCCATTGTAAAATGAGGATATGTATGCCATCCATACTCTTTGACATGCAAGATTTATTATCATTTCAGAGACAGTGCTGTAGTGTGGTATATGATCAGCATGACATCAGACATATTCCAACTGTGGTCATAGAACCTCAAAGGAAGGAACATATGTCCTTTGGACTAGCATTTAGTCCCAGAAATAAAGTTATCCTGTCCAGAACAATGTTAAATTTGAGGCAATCTAGACTTGCAAGATCATTCTAGACTTGAGTTGGATTCATTTCATAATGTATTCTCTAGGGTCTCGGAGACAGTAAACAGGTCCTGGGCCCACTAGCACAAAGCGATCTTAGCGCTAAGATGATCTTAACTCCCATACTTTAACATAGGCTTACAATAGTCTTAGCGCTAAGATTGTTTTGTTCAAGTGGGCCCTTGTACAATATAGAAGGTAAAATATCTCCACTGAAGCATGAGATAGGACACAATTTGCTGGGTAAATAAAAAAATACAACAAAAAAAATGCAGCAATTTTTATTTAAAATTTCATTTGCATTCAGTTGTTTGGATTGGTCAGTTATGTTGGAAAAAATAATGCTTATAATGTTTAATGGCCGTTTATGATTGGGAGATGTTTTTAAATCTTTGTATCACAGCAGTATAAATAGTTTAATTTGAGATGAAAAAATCCATAATGCTGGCTGTCCTACAATGTCCTTGGCTATAACATACCAGCTGCTACAAGTGTAACACTGCTTACATCATTGGTATGGTTTATATTGCTCTTAGTATCAACTTGTAGAGTAGGACATCACACATGAACATGTAACATGCTTCACTACTCTGTAGCGTTTCAGAAACCTGTTACACGTATACAGTGCTGAAACACGGGATCATTTATTGCAGCGCTATCTAACACGATATTCATGTATAATAAATCAGTGAGAACACCTTCAACAACCTGTACACAATTCCCCTGAACGGCGCCAGAGGAAACCTGCATAAAAACATAACCATTTCCATTGATAGGACATCTGCACAAGAAAGACTAGAAAGTGCTGCCTTAAAAATTACATCAATATTTTCAAACATTTAATCTTGAAATGGACATTAATGGCCAATTTTCTCTTATTTTCATTCTGTGTGTGTCTGAATATGGTTGTGATTCATAACTGAAATTTCATGTTGCAGAACGCTATAAAAAATCTTAAGGCAAAGAACCTTCTTGATACATACTTCACAAACCGTCCTCTCACAACCACTCAAAGAGCGGGTAAATTGGTAATTTACAGGCACATCAACATTGGTGTCTTACTAGCACATCTACAGTGGGTAAATCGGTCATTTACAGGCACATCACCAGTGGGTAAATTGGTCATTTACAGGCACATGAACGCTGTGTAAATTGGTCATTTACAAGCACACCAAGGGCAGGAAATTTGCAATAACAGAGCACATTAACACTTGGTAAGTTCAGCCGTGAAGATTTGGGTTTGAATAGGTCTTCAGCAACCCATGTTTGCCGTAAAAGGTGACTATGCTTGATGTAGGAGGCAAATAACGGGATCGGGAGGTCAGGCTTGCTGCCTTGATTGCTGCATGTCAATTTGACAAATTAGGTGGATCGAATCTCATGATGTCAATCACTGGATGGTCTGGTCCAGACTCGATTATTTACAGACTGCCATCATATAGCTGGAATATCGCTGAGTGCGTTGTTAAACAACAAACAAATAGACAAACAAACAGTTGGTAAACTGTTATTTTACAACTTTTCTGACAATGGGCAGCTGTTCATATTAGAACACACTACAGTTGGTAAAGTGATCATTACAAGCACATCAACAGAATCATGGCAGTTTAACATTACATGATGTATTTATATGCAGCCAAAACAACCTTCGAAATGTCACCATTGTTATGTCAGTGCTATTATTAGAGTGGGCAATATGAGACTGGGGCTGATCTGGGGAAGCCAGACTCATAATAAACTGACATTTCAGACTAGCCAGGCCCACGAGGAAATATAACAATTATCTTCAGCCGCAGCATTTGAAGATATGTTGTAGTTTGTATAGGACACTGAACAATCTATATAATTTCAAAAATAGGTGCTTCAACGCCCATTAGGTGAAGGGCAACTGGGAGATATCAAAGTCTCACAGGCAACTCTTAACACCATTAACTGAAACATTAATATTATCCTTCATTGGAAAACATGTTAGTGTTGTAACTATTGTAGGAGAACAAGGGCGGCAAGGCAGATCTAGTGGCCATGCTATAAACAGGATATTCCCTCTGCTGCCATTGTGATACTGCTACTCAGGTGGCGCGTTCCGTGATCAGCATTACTGACCGGCAACAATCTCTGCCTACACAGTTATAACAGAGCGCCTCGCCACACCACACAACACCCTGTTCAGACGACCACATCCCTAGACATTGAGCAAACCAGCCACGGTCTTAATGCAATCAACACATGCCAGCTTTGAAATATTGGTCTTGTGGAATTTTTCGAAATTATTGATTTTTATGTGAAGGCTGATTTGCTGCCATTATTTGAGCAGTTTATATGTACTAGACATGGTTCTAAGTTAGGCGATTACGTAGGTCCACGTGGCTAGGGGGTCCAGTTGAACATGCTTGAGATGGAAACAGACGGAGGTTGGCTGGTACAGAAAAAGACAGATGTTGATAATCCACTCTTTGATAACCACATTCTCATAGCATTGCCTCTAACCATTAAGGCCGAACAATTGCAGTGACATCAGAATGTCAACTGGTACGAGTCAAACAATCCACTTCCCTATTCTCAAACACAGGTACTTATTATTACCCTATCAGCAATTTCAATCAAGATTTCCATCTGTTGGTGGTGATTTAACCAGAATATGATGTTCCACATGATAGGAGGTCTTCAGGTCCTTGAGATTCCTTCTGTAGTAACAGAATCAATGACCCCTTAAATGTTTTACTATTAACAGTTGGGTTATTAGGATTTTCATGCTTAATTTTGAAGTATGCGAAGTGGGCTTTAACGTCTTATCTGCATGTGGCTGCTTGTACTAGTCGAGACTAATGCTGATTTTATAGTGCTAGCCCACTGATTTACCATGCCGTAGTTTAACCTGAATACCCCACTCAGATACTTTATACCGACCAGCCCTTGTTTCATCAACTCAAAAGAGCTTGGTTTATAAGAATTACTATCCTTTTTTCTTCTTATGGTATGACACAGTCCAGGATTAAACCTACAAAACTTCCCCTGTCAGGGCAGACACTCTATTCACTAGAGTGAGTGAGTGAGTGAGGTTTTACGCCACTTTTAGAAATATTCCAGCAAAATCACAGCGGGGGACACCACAAATGGGCTTCACACATTGTACCCATGTCGGGAATCGAACCTGGGTCTTCGCCGTGATGCGCGAACACTTTAGCCTTGAGGCTATCCGACCGGCCCCTATCCGCAAGACCATGGTGGTGCTTGATTTTGAACACTGGACGCAACATCTACTGTGCAGTCCTGATCTGACAAGACCAACAGAGGGCACTGAAGACATCACTCAGGCCAGACGGCGGCAGTCTTATTACTCTGTATTGAGATGACGAGAGCCATGAGTGAGTGGCTGCATACAGCTCAGTTATCAGCCTGTGGTTATGAATCAGAGGACAAACACTATCAGCTGAATCAACTCCGAAGCCATATGATTTCTCCCAGGGTCAGGACAATAACTGCAATCATCAACACTAATTACTTGCTGTTGGAGGAGCTGGCTTATCGACAGCCATATGGCCAGCGGTGCGCAAGTGCGCATGCATGTGCATGCATGATTGTGCATGTGCTGTGTTGAACGAGCGTGTGCCGGACACCTGGGTATATATACAGTCACATCCTGGGTAGAAGGAGGAAGTGACAGGCAAGTTTTCATTGATTGCTTCAGGAAGTGCAGTCCTGACAACTCCCTAACCTTGACAAGGGACTCAAGTTACACTCCTTACAATTTGATACACTGTGTGTGGCTCTGTATTATTTCATGATAAGAATGTTGCCAAATCTCAGCCCTTCAGTTCACAGCTATTCTTTACAGAAAGTCTATCTAAACAAACCTCTTGGATCAACTTAAATTTCTTGTGCTTTTCATAAAAAATTCAGAACTGTTAGTGGTAGGTAGGGAGAGAGCAACCACAGGACCATGTAACTTAGAATAATAACAAACAAAGCGCTTTCCACCCTTTGCTAGTTTTTTGCAAGTTTGTTTAATATTATTATTAGTTACATGGTCCTGTGCCCTGATATATTCCCATTTACATGTTAGACATGGCCGCTAGTCAATTAGTCAGAAACTAGTGAAAATCCGGAGTGTCTAGCTGTTTTCTTCTCTTTATAAATATTTGTGACCAACCATGAGATAAGGGACCTTATGGGTGAAAAGTCACATTTTTACGTCTCATTATACTTAAAAACTACAATATGTTAGGAAAACAAAAATACAATTCACAAGCTTCGATTCATATTTATTACAATGATATATGGCATCAAACATTTGGACTCATTTTCCGACTTTAAACTGTTGATGTAATAATTGCAGTTTTTAGACATAATGTCTGATTAATTGAAAGCAGACATGTATGCTGAAGAATTTTGAAATAATGTTTTTATTACATACAAATTAACAAGAGAAAAATAATGTATTTTGTACAGTCTGCACACATGGCGATTTTAACTGAAGTAAGTAGACATCGAATGTCTTTATGCAACACAGCACAATCATATCCTAGAACCCATAAGGTCACTTTTCTCCGAGTACCGGGTAGGTCACATTTTATGTCACTCTGAGGGTACGGATGTTGTTTTAGCTTACACAGCTTACTGTCTGTCCTACATATGGTATAAATACATTTGGCACTACTTTATATTATGAACACTATAAAATAGACAGGGCAGTTATGTACAACTATGAATATTACTTTCACAATGGAAGGGCAACGGTTTCTGTCCACTGTAAAGTTGAATATCTCATACAAAAACAATAAAGTAAATCTTATATAAAGTATACTAAAGTATACTATGAAATATTAGTAATTACTGCTCAGGGTGCTGATGTACAAAGCGATCTTAGCGTTAAGGTGATCGTAACCCATACCTTAGCATAGACTTACGGCAGTTGTAGCGCTGAGGTTGTTTTGTACAACAGCACCCAGCACAATAATTTAGAGCAAACCTTTTATTAAACACGTAAATAGTTTCGTGTTTATGGCTGCCTCTTCATAGTAAAAGAGAATTCAGGATGACATAAGCAGGATATTTATTTCCAAATTTATATTTACATAAGCCACTTTCTTGAAACGACCTGTTGGATGTAGCTAGTTGGATACGATCAATGGCATCTGCCCCTGCCTACAATAATTCAGCCTTCCTGGTTTTATGTTCTTATCCTAAATAACAGTCAGCATTTTCAGTACAAGGTTCTCCTGCTGCTGGTTCTCTCAAACTCATCATATTCCTTGGTAGGCATGACACAGCCATGTTCCTTCGGAGAGGTATGACATCACTGGACCTTGGGTACACAGGACACAGCCCTGTTCCCTAGGTAGGAGTGACACTGCCCTATACCCTAGGTAGGAGTGACACTGCCCTGTACCCTAGGTAGGAGTGACACTGCCCTGTTCCCTAGGTAGGAGTGACACAGCCCTGTACCCTAGGTAGGAGTGACACTGCCCTGTTCCCTAGGTAGGAGTGACACTGCCCTATACCCTAGGTAGGAGTGACACTGCCCTGTACCCTAGGTAGCAGTGACACTGCCCTGTTCCCTAGGTAGGAGTGACACAGCCCTCTACCCTGGGTAGGAGTGACTGCCCTCTACCCTGGGTAGGAGTGACACTGCCCTATACCCTAGGTAGGAGTGACACTGCCCTGTACCCTAGGCAGGAGCGACACGGCCCTATACCCTAGGTAGGAGCGACACTGCCCTATACCCTAAGAAGGAGTGACACTGCCCTGTTCCCTAGGTAGGAGTGACACTGCCCTATACCCTAGGTAGGAGTGACACTGCCCTGTATCCTGGGTAGGAGCGACACAGCCCTGTATCCTGGGTAGGAGCGACACAGCCCTGTACCCTGGGTAGGCATGACATTCCTGTACCCTAGGTAGGAGTGACACAGCCGTGTATCCTGTGTAGGAGTGGCACAGCCCTGTACCCTAGGTAGGAGTGACACTGCCCTCTATCCTGGGTAGGAGTGGCACAGCCCTGTATCCTGGGTAGGAGCGACACTGCCCTGTACCCTGGGTAGGCATGACACTCCTGTACCCTAGGTAGGAGTGACACAGCCCTGTATCCTGTGTAGGAGTGGCACAGCCCTGTACCCTCGGTAGGAGCGACACAGCCCTGTACCCTGGGTAGGCATGACACCCCTGTACCCTAGGTAGGAGTGACACAGCCCTGTACCCTCGGTAGGAGTTACACAGCCCTGTATCCTGGGTAGGAGTGGCACAGCCCTGTACCCTAGGTAGGAGTGACACTGCCCTATTCCCTTGGTAGGCATGACACCCCTGTACCCTGGGAAGGAGTGACACAGCCCTGTACCCTAGGTAGGAGTGACACTGCCCTGTATCCTGGGTAGGAGTGACAAAGCCCTGTATCCTGGGTAGGAGTGGCACAGCCCTGTACCCTCGGTAGGAGTGACACAGCCCTGTACCCTCGGTAGGAGTGACACAGCCCTGTATCCTGGGTAGGAGTGGCACAGCCCTGTACCCTAGGTAGGAGTGACACTGCCCTATTCCCTTGGTAGGCATGACACCCCTGTACCCTGGGTAGGAGTGACAGCCCTGTACCCTAGGTAGGAGTGACACAGCCCTGTACCCTGGGTAGGAGTGGCACAGCTCTGTACCCTAGGTAGGAGTGACACTGCCCTATACCCTTGGTAGGCATGACACCCCTGTACCCTGGGTAGGACTGACACAGCCCTGTACCTTAGGTAGGAGTGACACTGCCCTATACCCTGGGTAGGCATGACACCTGTACCCTGGGTAGGAGTGGTATAGCCCTCTATCCTGGGTAGGAGTGGCACAGCCCTGTACCCTGGGTAGGCATGACACCCGTACCCTGGGTAGGCATGACATCATCCCCTTCCCGACACCATAGTCTTCACATCCCCCCCACCCACCCCATGTAGTCATCACATCATCCCCTTCCCGACACATAGTCTTCACATCCCCCCACCCCCACCCCATGTAGTCATCACATCATCCCCTTCCTGACACCATAGTCTTCACATCCCCCCCACCCACCCCATGTAGTCATCACATCATCCCCTTCCCGACACATAGTCTTCACATCCCCCCATCCACCCCATGTAGTCATCACATCATCCCCTTCCCGACACCATAGTCTTCACATCCCCCACCCCCACCCCCCATGTAGTCATCACAATACCCCCTTCCCCGACCCTCTATAGTCATCACATCACCCCCTTCCCCCACTCCCAATAGCCCACACATCACCCCCTGCCCCCACCCCATATAGTCATCACATCACCCTTTCCCCACCCCATATAGTCATCACATCACCCCCTGCCCCCACCCCATATAGTCATCACATCACCCTTTCCCCACCCCATATAGTCATCAACATCAACCCCTTCCCCCATCCCCATCACATCACCCCGACCCATATTATCAGCACCATCCCCGAGGACAGCACATGTGCCTCCTCCCACACAGTCTGTGTTCCATGCTTTCTATCACAGTGTCACTGTGACCTGTCTCCTCAGACAACTATGGTGGCGACCCAGCCTTGTCGTACTTCCCTTGCAGCAATATCAATAATATCATCCTTAATGATACACCATGCTCCCACTACTATTCTTTACTCTCATGTTCCTCTCATGCAAAAGGTCAAGGATAACACTGTCACCCATATCGCATAAGGGGGTCCCTTTTTTCCGAATTATTTGTATTGACAACTGCCTCCTTCCCCACTTGCATCGTATGTCATGTAAATGTTCTCTCTGCTATTGTAGTCCCAGATACCTACACCGTTAGTCACATCTTCTTGAAACCTCATCTTTACAATACGAACATGAAAACAAATTCTTCCTAAATTTAAAGAGCTACCCAATATCTTTTAATACCCCTATATACAGCCTACTGACTCACTTATTAATACCTTTAAACAAACCATGTAGGAGACTACCTTATTTTACAATTATCTCATTACATTTAAGCTCCAAGAACCATTCATGACAGTGAGACTTACTTTTCCTGTATAACAACTGGTGTGTCCGGTCTCGGCAGGGCCTCTAGTACAGGGTAGGGTTCATCCTGGTAGTGAACTCTCACCCGAGGATCTGATGCTTCTCGGACCGGGTAGAGTCCGTCCTGGTAATGTACTATTCCATGGGAATCGGGTGCATCGGATACCCGGTAGGATTCGTCCTGATATTGTACCATTCCATGTGATTCGGGTGCATCTAAGACCGGGTAGGGTTCGTCTTGGTATTGAACTGTACTATGAGAGTCGGGTGCCTCTAGCACAGGGAAGGGTTCATCCTGGTAATGCACTATTCCATGGGTATCCGACTTGGTGGGAAACACCTCCCACTCCTCCATACCATGTGGCCAGCCGGCCCCCGTGCCAGGACTCCGGCCAGCCAGTCACTGAGGGTGAGTTTGGGGGTCAGGCACAGACGGGCGGGGCAGCTTATCCTGTACCCATGACAAACACTTCACAAGGAGTAGATCCACACACAGTCTCTCTCACCTCTCTTGCAGTGCTAGCAACTACCTCTCACTCTCTCTCACTCACTTGAGTTTGTAATTATCCTACTGCTCTCTCACAACATGTGCTTCTGTTAAGGCTGCTGATTGGCTGCTGCCTCACAGTGGCAACACGGAAACTGAGATATTGTGTTTCCGTGGGAACTGAGTGAATCACTTGGAGAAGGTGTCCCTTGCCATCTCCCTGTGTGTTGTCCCTGGAGGCCGGAATGCCACTACACAGATGTCCGCTTGCCCCTCTCTCTATCTCCCCCAGCCTCCCTATCCCCAGCCAATTACCCCAGGCTTCTCCGCCAGGCCAACTGCCCCATACCATCATCTGGGAGCTCACACAAAGAAAATTAGCATTGCAATTCGGACCACTATTAATGGCACCAGTAATTTGATAATGTAAAAAACATGGAAAAAATATTCATGACTGGCATTCTTTCAATCAACAAACAACTGTGAATGGAGATCATTCTAATTTCCTGCTGGAAGCTGGCATCCCCCTTGTGGTGTAATGTTAGGGGGAGACTGAGACTGAGGAGAGCATGGCAATGGACAGCCCTGCCACACTATCCTAATCACTCCAACAACACAGGAGACAATCAACACGTAAAAGTCGGTTTAGGGAATTCATCCCTGAAATCCTAACCCAATAACTGTGACAATGACTTGCCTTGTAAATGGCATCAATATGAGTGTCTTGATGAAATACTATGACACTGATATTATTAAGATTTTGAATCCGGTTTAAAAATTGACAAGCTTTCTCTTCTCAGTCTCTAGATACAAAGCCTTATCTAAGAACTAGTAGTGTGATTGCACTGAGTCATTCACAATTATGCTGCATACAAGTCCCCCGATACAACTGATCCATACACAAATAATGTCCTCCAATAATGGTGAGCCATAAACAAGGAACAGCTACACCCGGATCAATATATGTTGCAGCATCAGGACACACTGTGATAAAGTTGAAAAGAAATCCTCATCCTGTACTAGATCAAATTTACTCTTGCAGGAGAACCTGTTTCCTGTGTGAGTAGATTAACACGTTCTGGGTACTTCCCACTGCAGCATATGGATGCAGGCTCACTACGGAGTGATAATACTTGAATGAAAGTGCATATATAGACATAGTGAGGGGTAACACTGAAACAGTGTTTTAAATTAAGCATGACAGTCAATGGCTCTGTACATATCTTTACATAGACTATGCAGAATGAGTATACAGACGGCCAAATATCCAGTATCTTTACAGGGACTCCATGTACAATGTGTATACAGTTGACCCACTATCGAGTATCTTTACATAGACTATGTACAATGTGTATACAGATGACCCACTATTCAGTATCTTTACATAGACTATGTACAATGTGTATACAGAAGACCCACTATTCAGGATCTTTACATAGACTCCATGTACAATGTGTATACAGATGACCCACTATCCAGTATCTTTACAGGGGCTCTATGTACAATGTGTATACAGATGACCAACTATCCAGTATCTTTACATAGACTCCATGTACAATGTGTATACAGAAGACCCACTATTCAGGATCTTTACATAGACTCCATGTACAATGTGTATACAGATGACCCACTATCCAGTATCTTTACATAGACTCTATGTACAATGTGTATACAGATGACCCACTATTCAGTATCTTTACATAGACTATGTACATTGTGTATACAGAAGACCCACTATTCAGGATCTTTACATAGACTATGTACAATGTGTATACAGATGACCCACTATCCAGTATCTTTACATAGACTCCATGTACAATGTGTATACAGAAGACCCACTATCCAGTATCTTTACATAGAGTATGTACAATGTGTATACAGATGACCCACTATCCAGTATCTTTACATAGACTATGTACAATGTGTATACAGAAGACCCACTATCCAGTATCTTTACATAGACTCCATGTACAATGTGTATACAGAAGACCCACTATTCAGGATCTTTACATAGACTCCATGTACAATGTGTACACAGATGACCCACTATCCAGTATCTTTACATAGACTCTATGTACAATGTGTATACAGATGACCCACTATCCAGGATCTTTACACAGACTCTATGTACAATGTGTATACAGATGACCCACTATCCAGTATCTTTACATAGACTCTATGTACAATGTGTATACAGATGACCCACTATCCAGTATCTTTACAGACTATGTACAATGTGTATACAGATGACCAACTATCCAGTATCTTTACATAGACTCCGTGTACAATGTGTATACAGAAGACCCACTATCCAGTATCTTTACATAGACTCTATGTACAATGTGTATACAGATGACCCTCTATCCAGTATCTTTACATAGACTCCATGTACAATGTGTATACAGATGACCCACTATCCAGTATCTTTACATAGACTATGTACAATGTGTATACAGATGACCAACTATCCAAATCTTTACATAGGCTCTATGTACAATGTGTATACAGAAGACCCACGTTCCAGTATCTTTACATAGACTCTATGTACAATGTGTATACAGATGACCAACTATCCAAATCTTTACATAGACTCTATGTACAATGTGTATACAGAAGACCCACTTTCCAGTGATAATATTTGGGTACTGAGTTGTGGATGTAACTGTGTGTGATGATCTGTAAACAATATTTATTTCAATATGGATAATCTGTTTACCTGATGATATATACACAGGGATGATCTGCATGAACGGAATATCAGCTATACATGAATAATTAGGATTCAAGACCAAGACATCATTGCGCCTGGCAAATCAGCACCCCCTGTAATTCCACATTACAAACATAAAACAGGGATAGAAATCTTTCAATGTTGCCACCCCAGAATGGTGGAAAAAACTAGCCTGAGCAAAAGACTATCAGCTAAAAACTCTAACATCAGTTTCACGATACAGTGTGTGCTGACTAGCTCTTTGAGCATGAACAGTGTGTATGGATGCTTGTACTAATCAATCATCGTCATCTTCATCATCATTGTCGCCATCATCATTGTCATCATAGTCGTCATCGTCATCATCGTCATCCCATCATCATCATCGTCGTCGCCATCATCATTGTCATTGTCATAATTGTCGTCATCATCATCATTGTCATCATCATCATCGTCGTCGTCGTTGTCGTCATCATCATTATTATGTTTTCATGTAAGATCTGTACACAAGAGTTACAGCACTGATCCCTGCTGGACAGACAGAAGGCTAATGATAAAAACTGTGTGAGCTGTTGATCAGCCCAAACAAATGGAACCGCAATGTAATCCCGTAACTGGTTACAGTTGTAAAGAAACAATAGATGATCACTGACGATGCTAATCTCATTTGGGAGACGCTTAATGTTCACTTACTGAATCAATGGTGCAGTGTTGATAGGCTTCCAGGCTGTGTGTGCCTGCGACGGGGACATTAAGAGATCCACAATGCAGTAATTACACTGATGTTATCATGACTGTTCATCCAAAATGACGTCAGTGTGTATCAACATGATCAAGGAATAGGCTTACCCTGAGGTTTCACAACAAATGATACAGTGCTATTAAATCTGCATAGGATGCTTATGAAAAAATGTGAAATTTATTTACTTAGAACAAATCATTCATGTTGACTATTCAGAGCATACAGGCAGGATGTTCATCCACTTTTTAGAATATTCCACAAATAACAGGGTTGGGGAGACCCAAGAAAAGGCTTCACATACTCGAACAGGAATAGTTACCATTCATCATATGGAACAAGTCCACAGCTCATTTTGGATGAGTGCCTTCTGTGAAATAACTAGATTTGGAAAAAAAAAAAACAGTGTCTCAAAATTTTCACAAGTCTCGGACCAACAGACTAGTGGCCATGTTTATCCCTGTTGGAATCTAACCCAGTTCAGGAACACAAAACAATTAGCTCAAACCATCAGACCATTTAGGAGAAGAACTCTGAAAGTTTTGTTTTCTTGCAATATCATTTCAAATTGCTCAAGATATATTTCAACCTTGATGCTTTGAGAAAAAGGCAACAATGGTCATGATCATTTTACAAACTTCTTGAGAAGAATATGAAAATGCATAAAGCTTAAGGTCAGATGATAAGTATAATAATTATATTTTAACCAATCACTGATAATAATCTGTCACAAAGCAGCACATATTTTGCATTTTTTAAAGAAAAATAAAAGTACCTCTTTATTTGCAATTCATAAAAGCTTTTATCATATTCATAAATTTGTTGCAAATTATATCTAAATGTGTTCATGTATATAATTATATTTCGTTAGTGGTCAAACCAAAATATAACATGAAATTACCCTTTTCTCTATAATCAATGACAAGCACTTTATAATTTCTACCAAGTTATCGATCGGCTGTTATCAACGCTCGTTACACTAACACCTTTTATGTGTGCTTCATCATGTCAACTGTCATAACCATTGTCACGGTGACAATGTCATCAATGGAGTGGCATGAACGGGCACACATCAAAACATCCAAATTATCTAGTCAATGCTCCTTTTCTTTTCACATGACTTCAGCATAAGCCACAGAAGCACGTTCTTCCCTGGATATGGAGTCAAGACGGCTACGCTACGAGGCAGCTGCTGGCTGGTGTTTTTAGAACATTTGGACTCAATAAGCAATTGGTCCAACATTAGTGAGTATCAATTACCAGGACATGCATGTGTCAATGAAATAATAACTTGAATCGACTTGAGGATGGCCAATCATGAAAGACTGTAAAAAGCATCACCCTGATCCATTTTTTAAAGGAAAAAGGAGGGCATTTCATATGAAGTCACAATATTAGGTGCCAAAGCTATTGAGAGCTACCAACACACTCAGAAGTTAATCCAATGATCAATACAGACAGGAATGTTACACTTTTTCTGATGGCCTTGAGACTGAAGAATCACTATGACCAACTGGGGTCGCTTCCTTTTCATAAGCCTTACCTGTTTGAGTGGAGGCCGAAGTAATAGCCAAATTTGGATAAGTCGGAAAGATAAGATAAGATAATATTTTTCGCAGAACGCATTCCATTACGGAACAGATGCAATCTTTAAAATGACAAAACATTCTGATTCATACATACATACATATATATACTGACACAGGGATAATATGAGGGTGGGGCCTTGTGCTTTTAGCCCCTAAATTTGAAAAAAGGCCCACATAATCAAATACAATGGGGCATTTCAATATTGTGCTTTATGGCCCAAGTAAAAAAGTTCCTAGAGTGAACCCTGCAGACAGACAGACAGACAAACAGACAGACAGACACACACACACACAGAGACAGACAGACAGACTGACAGACACAGACACTGACAGACACAGACAGACAGACAGACAGACAGACTGACAGAAACAGACTGACAGAAACAGACAGACAGACAGACAGACAGAGGTATTTATTGCATAAAATTATAGATATGGAAACAAATGCAACTGATCATGCTAATGGCTTCATTATTTAAGAGGATGTAGTGAAATAATTTGTTTTCATGATTGTGGACATCTACTTTTTGTGTGGATAATTTTCCAAAGAGTATATTTTTTTCTTGAGTTTTTGGTACCATGAAGTAGGTGGCGTTTTTCATCATCAATGGTTGAACAAGTACAGCATAACTTCTGATGTAGTGGTAGGGGTCACTTTGTATGTCTTTCATGTTCTTAATCTAATATATGGTCACTTAATCTTAGTTTAGAAAAGTGCACTTGATATTTTCTTATTTTACAGTGACTGAGATAGGGTTCTAATTTGTTTTATGTGCCTTTAGTTGCATCAGCACCTTGAAGAGGTTCCTTGACTCAGTATCTTTATTTACATCTGTGCTGTAATCAGATACTGTTATCTTAATTATAATCAGATACCATTATCTTAATTATAATCATATACTTTTATCTTGTAAAATCATCATATGTATGGAAGGGGGTTTATCGCCTGTATTTTCATATTCATCATGTTTTCATTCATTTATGTTATGTACATTTGCCATGTTCCTATCACTGCACCGAACCGTGAAGATCCGGGGTAGAATAGGTCTTCATCAACCCTGCTTGTCATAACTGGCAACTATGCTTGTCGTAAGAGACGACTAACGGGATCGGGTGGTCAGACTTGCTGACTTGGTTGATGCATGTCATTGTATCCCAATTGCGTAGATCAATGCTCATGATATCAATCACTGGATTGTCTGGTCCAGACTCGATTATTTACAGCCATCATATAGCTGGAATATTGCTCAGTGCGGTGTTAAACAACAAACTATCACTACGCCATGTAAATGTTCTATTTTTGTACCATGTCTGAAATGCGCGTTTTTGAATAAATGTTTGATTCTTTCTCATTTACCAGTGTTACTTGTGCCAAGGAAGCCTGCCTGGGATTTCATCAGTAGACTGACATGCTGTAGTCATGTGTCATGGTCATGGTCATGGAGAGCTTACCCACTTCCATCATGTAGCTACCAGAGACCAAAATGCAAAACCGGTTAGTAGGCTCATAAATATTGAAATTACAGGATAAAATCTCTGCTCAATCCTGCTGTAGGAATTGGTAAATGTCAGGGTTTGTTCCCTGTTGGCCTGCATTTAGTACTTCCTCTTTGGCTTGAGTTAGGACTTGGGTGAAAGGGACAAGCACCAAGTCTGTATCTGTGATAGTTATCTGCGTGTTTATTGGATTTCCTTATCTGTGTGTAAATCTTTGTCCCCCAATTACCAGTTCCACATCTGACACCTGAAGTCAATTGAGTGGAGCATGTTTAGCCTGCATGTGTGTCAGAGGCATTCAACATGTTCAAAGGGCCATTGCCAGGGGATGTAGTCCAGACCTGCTGTAGTCTGTAGAGGTGGCCGGCCCCTCAAGCAGATAGCACTGCGGGAGGGAGGGGACTGGGAGGGAGATGGGGAGGGGAGGGGAAGGAGGAGTGGGGGGTTGGAAGCAGTGTTTCCAAACACGAAACTGACATTCTAGTTCAACCGATTCTCTACTCCAACTCATGACCATCTAGAGTGTGAGTGAGTTGGGTTTAACACCGCTTTGAACAGTATTCCAGTTATATCACAGTGAGTCAGCTTAATATGAGAGGAAAGCCTTAAGTGACACAGGTCTTAGATGTTTTCAACTTTGGTGAAACCCATGAGCACAGGTATGGTGTTGACGAACCTAGAAACATAATTGGGGCAAACCAGGATTTGAACCCACAATTATAGGTTTCTGGCATGACCAAGGAACACAACTCTGCACAGCGAATTGCGGCGACTTAGACGACTGGCCCATCCGTGCCCCTTACCATCCAGAAGGCCATATTTTAAAGATAGATACTGTTGTTGACATAAAGGCAACATGAAAAGAATAGATGTTCGTCAAATTGAACTAAAGAGGTTAATCCTTGTACAAGCCGACCGTCTCCTAGATGTACTGCTAGGATCCTAGACACAGTTCTTCTTAGCATAAGTAGCATCAACACTAGTGTGGTGCCCCCAAAATAGTAATTTACAAATATAGATACAAATTATGTAATAAGCATACAAAGTTATACCTCTTTTATAGTCATCTTCGCTCTGTGATTACATTGTATAATGGAGCCATGGTTATTACCATTATTAACTATGAATCCCAGTATCCTCTGAAATGTTATTTTTCACTGGTAGTTGTGATTGATCCTGCAGTATCACAGATGACCAGGGGCACATTCAAGCAGATATGTACCAAACACAGAAGCAATCATCATTCAGTTCAATAACCTCTTTGTACACATGGCAGGCTCGTCTTCACGAATTCCGCCACCCCCCACAACCTTCCCCCTCCCCCTCCTACCCTAGTCCTATTCACCAGATGCCTTGAGCACAATGCACACATACAGAACTGGGTTTTTCAGACTTCAAGCACATGGCAAATGTTTTTAAAGGTTCTTGTTTCCATAGCAACAGTTATAAACATTCACAGGACAGGAACCAATTGTAAAGCAATGTCATTTTGTTCAGAAACATGAACAGTCAATACTACTGAAAAACTAAAACGCCAGTCATCTTAACAATACTGTAGACTCCAAATTAGCAATGCGTCTCTGTGCATGGCTAAGAATAAACACATCACACATGTGATATGAGATCCTCAACATGGTGCAATGCTATACTATAACTAACTTCAAGTGTAACAAAATCTACCCTACTGGACAAATACTGCACTGGACTCTGTAAAACAGTTTTCATATTAATTCTTTGAAAGGTATTTAGAAGTGATACACATGACGAAGAGAATTTATGGATGTCAGCTTCTTTATTATGTTGAACACAATGTTAGGAGTATATAGTTATCCCTCATCAGATGAATAAATGCTATGAGGCAGAGAAGATATATCTACCTGTCAGGACAACAAAAGTGGGTAGAGAAAAGGGTGGAAGGGAATTCAACAGATACAGATACTAGTCCATTGCTAATCTCTAGTATCTGTTGGCTTCCCTTGTTTTGTTTCAACCTTTATGTTATTGCTTTTGGCGTTCTTACAGGTACATATATATATGTTCCCTGCCTCATAGCATATATTCACCTGATGAAGGAGTAAGTATATTAGCTGTAGAAAGTATATAGTTTTAGTCCACTAATCCTTATAATGATAACTTATAGCAAAACCGTTAAAAACGGTAACTTTATACCAGTACTTACGATACCTTAGCTACTGGGCAGTTTGCAAGGACTATAGGACTAGTGCCAATTTCTAATGCTGTTTATACTCCAAAGCATGGTGTTCATATTACAACAAATCTGGAGGCTTAATGTAAAAAGCGAATTTTCTCAAAATTCCACCACATGAACCCTTCATTACGAAACTCCATGGGTTGTTGTTGCCCAAATAGGAAATAGAATATGTGACTTTAGACTAGAACTGTGTATGTCAGTTGGAGTAGACAGGATCCATGGACATACTGTCCGACTACCAACACTTTCTGTACACTGTAGTCCTTTTAAAAAACACTATGAGGGATATGACAGTTGCAGCACGAGCAGTTAAAAGGTATCTTATCATGCTTAGCATCCTTAAAATGTGCTGTCACAGCATATGAATCTAGGAGCCCTCTAAATCATTATCTATCAGGATTAGGAATAGGACCCCTGGACATGCCTGCTTAAATTATTTTGAGACCCTTGAAGATCCGGGTAAGAATAGGTCTTCAGAAACCCATGCTTGCCATAAAAGGTGACCAAACTTGTAAGGGGCAACTAACGGGAATGGGTGGCCAGGCTCGCTGACTTGGTTGATGCATGTCATTGTATCCCAAATGCGTGGATCGATGCTCACTAAGTCAATTACTGGATTGTCTGGTCCAGACTGCCGTCGTATAGCTCAAATATTGCTGAGTGAGGCATTAAACAAACAAACAAACAAAACCTAGATAGACACAATTTTTATGGACAACAACTTCTTTAATACTGTGAAAAGCGATGTTTCGGTATAGATCCTTATACCGTTGTCTTGCTTGACAACGGTATAAGGATCTATACCAAAACGTCGCTTTTCACAGTATTTAAGAAGTTGTTATCCATAAAAATTGTGTCTATCTTGTCATCCGTCAACTTCAAAGTAATGCCTATCAAACAATTTAAACAAAACCTAATTTTGAAACACATGGTTAAAGCATATTAGTAGCAACAAACACAGCTACAATTTGCAGACAGCTAGGGCCTTGATTCAACAACTATCAGTACAGGGAAGTAACTTCAGCTACATGCAACCCGGGGAATTAGTTTTGACTGGAATGGAATTTCGTCAACAATGCAAGCTCAATTTACATGAGACATCGTGCAGACAGGGGCCTTCAATACGCAGCAAATGTCAAAACTTCATGGCAGGACATGCATAAAGAATATTATTTTCACATCATGTATTGAGCATTACGAGGACAGACGGCTACACATGAGCAACATTTTAGCAGGTCTGATTATGTTTAGTGGTAGCCATGTGTACATGTTACAACTACTAGCCTAGCCTAGCTCCAAGTCTGTATTGAATGATACGGCCACGGTTGTATAGTAATTCTATCCTTTTGTTCAGCAAGTCTAGATAAGCTACAGTACAAGGAAGCCAGTCTTTTATAGGGACAACTTGTTCTTATTACTTATATAATGTAGGAATTATGATTTAAACTGATAATCATTTTCTTAGACATGTAAGAGACTTGTGCAAGTCTGCTACTAGCCTATCACAGCACTTACTAGCCCGGTGTTTTAGGAAAGTGTTGGAAGTGTAAGCTAATCGTATAACCGTTTGTTATTTCAGATATGTTCTGTGTTGTCTCAAAATAACAAATTCTGAGCTTATGAACCAGAAATTTCTTTTAATAAGTATTTTAGGATCGGCTGCACACATGAAGGTAACATGCTACTTTAGAGTTGTACTATATATTCTCAAGTTTTAACTCCAGTGACATCTACACCAGTGTTCATGGTGTTTGTGCTAGAACATGTACAGACACAATGGTATTTGTCAAACCCTAGGTTACATCAAGCAATGCATTATTTTCACCCTGACAAGCACATTGTTAATTCAACAAACTGCCAAGGCTTCAGACAAGTCTCAACACCGGGGGCTAAAAAATTCCCATTTGCCTGATGCCCAAGGCAAGTGAATTTGCTATATGGGCAAGCAAACTTGCTGTCACTATTTACTTTTGATGCTATCTGGCTATTTAGAGTGTTGAGTGTAGCTATCTAGCTTGATTTTCTATTAATTCATTAATTATTTTCAAAATTTCATTAGATATTATTTACATTGGGCGAATTCGCAAGTGGAACTGATCAGCAGATTGCACCAATTGCAGCTTACTGTTATTTTGAGAAACCCTGATCAGGTTACTGCCATTGGTGCCTTGTTGTGAGAGAATGGATACATTAACATCATCAATGACATTATTTGATTCTTAAAGAGTCAGTTCTCTTAATCTCTGCATATATAATACTGCCTAGTATACATGAAAACAGAAATTGTATGTCATCATTCATTTTTCATTGAATATGTCATTTGTGAAAGATTGTCCTCCATTATGAAAATTGTAATGACATCAAATTAACTCTTCCCGCAAATCCCAACAATATTCTGACAATCATGACAAATGGACCAAAATGTCAAAGAGTTCAACCCATAAGCAGCCAATATGAAATGGGCTATCAGTTGCAAGGGTTCATCATGTCCTCCATGCTTTTCACTTCAAAGTGTTAGGCAACTAGAAATTCAATCAGAGCAAGTTGTTTTATCTTATTTATCTGTCTTTGTGTAAGTGGATTTTCAAAAAATAGATTGAATCCCAGAACACAGAGCATCCCTGGTATGCAAGCTTCAGTAGGGCATACTGACAAACAAGAAGATACCCTTGCAGGCAAAAGACTTGTTAATGCCATGAAATAATGAGGTGATGCAAGGCGAGGCAACCGAGGCGAGTATGCTAACAGTATGCTGACTCTGAGCAGAACAGTCCTTATTTAAACCCCTTAATGCCAAGCACCTGAGGCAGGGTAACAACAAGTACCATCTTTTGACATCTTTTAGGTATGACGCAGCCGGAGATCAAACACCTGGCCTTCCGTTCTCTGGACAAATGCTCTATCCACTATACCATGCATTAGAAACTTAATATTGTTAATCCACTTGTCCTTATAACGATTACATATAGTAAACCCTTTATAAATGTCAAATTTCTACTGGTCATAAGGATACCTAAACTATTGGGTGGTTTGGCAAGGACTACAGGACTAACGGCTACTTTTATTGCTGTCGTGGAGACAGACTCTTACATTGTTCTGGACAATGCTTGGAAGGTACATGGAACACAGTAAGCATATTGAACAGGTAAACTCAGCTGAGGTTCAGGTTATTTAATCAACCCTATGCTGACAGGAGAGAGCACAGGGCAGAAGTGGTCATTCTTTTCCCTATGTGTGTCAGGAGATGAAAAGCTGTGTATCGTGGTCTATAGGGTCTGGTGGTCTATAGGGTCTGGTGGTCTATAGGGTCTGGTGGTCTAAAGGGTCTGGTGGTCACAGTGTGTGTCTGAATGTGTGTCTACAGCTATGCTCAGAAGTGTGTAACACTGGAGGTTGCAGGAGTTGTCTCCCCTACTTCAATGGTATACAATAATATTTTTCAGAAAACAGCAGTGCAGAGGAGGTATATCATTGTGAAGCAACTATTATTTAAAATGTTTTATCTTCAGTGATGTTTGAATTATGTATGTTCACAACTGCTCCATCTCTGAAACAAATTATTTCTTTGAGTATGGTTTTAATATGAGAGCACCCCCTACCTCCCAGCTTTGTCAGGCACCAAAGGTGCTTTTAACAGCAACATAGTAGCCTGTATGTTGTGACGACAGATTCATTTTTATTTGCTCGCTTTACAGATCCACCAAAACTAAAAGTCAAAAGTTCAGAAAAAAAGTCGAATCAGAATGACAAGGTAGTGTTTTTTTCACCACTGACAGTAAGGATGTCTTTGGCAAGAAAAACAGTCCAAGGGATTCTACTGTGACTAAAACAAAAAATTTTCCAAGAAAAAATCGTCCTAATTTCTTTTTTTATCACCTTACTGATCCCAATCAAACTTTAAGATAGTGAAAAAATATGCTTTACAATGCATTTTATGTTTTATTTTATTTTTCAGTATATAAGTAATGGCTCTTGTCTCCCTACAATAAATGTCAACGCTTGTAGCGGACAATGACAGGGTTGGAACATTTCTAGGTTGTCATTATCAAGCATGTTCAGGAAATGACATTTTTTTAAATGCTGTCAGAAGTTGACCTTTTTTGAGTGTCAAGGTTGTGTGGGATATGCTTAAGCTGGGTTTTTTCTAAAAGAAGAAAAAAATGTTTAATCCTCAATAACTTAGTGACTTAAAGCTTGAGAAGCAATATTACTGTCAACCTCATTATTGTTGAAACGATATATAATATGAGTAATTCATTTTGGCATGTTGCATAGCTCACAAGTGATAAAAATGTCTTATTCTACACAAATCCTAGTGAATGAGTGTGCACATGTACTAAAATTTTCATCACAAGTATCACAGCCATATTATGACAGTCCATAAAAAAAAATCAACTTAGGACAAATATCAGTGAACCAGCTCATCCTCACCTAATGGAATACTTGAAAATGTTACACAGATCTACTCCATGTTGGCTCAAAATAGTTACAATAAATCAAACACCCGTTGTAGGATATGCAACACAGCTAGTATAGGAGTATACATTGGGGACAGTTAAATACACATATATTTGGGGACTATGCAGACAGACCAACAGATGTATATCTCTTGTGGAATCTCTGTGATGTTGTCAGCATTCTCTCCTATCAGCACCATGGGAAAGAGCACACAAATATAGGACCTCACTTGGGTATTACACACACAGCAATTGGCTTCATAATCCTCTTACGATGACTCCCTTGACAACAGGTCCTGATATACCTTGTCCAGATTGTTGATCAAGCAGTGACCAGTGGGGACAGCCTGGTGACCCACAAGCTGCTTACGGGAATAGTGTTGCAGTAAAAACAAAAACTCTTTTAGCAATGCAGCTGTGTTCTCATATCAGGGACATGGACAATAGACTTCTACATCATGCACATTTTTCACGACATGCTTCAATTATGTTACTGCTGAAATGTTTCTAAAAGAACTATTCTGTTCATCCTGATTGCTTAGATGGTAACACTTTCAGTTTTATGTGTCTTCACAAGAACTCCCCTGCCATCCGTGTGTCTGTATCGAGAGTAGTCCTACTATCACCCGAACTGAAATGTCTCAGATAGTCAATCCTTGATCCCATCCATGTGTCTGTATCAAGAGATTCCCTACAGATCACCCTAATTGAAATGACTCAGATAGTCAATCCTTAATCATGTTAATACCCCCTATCTGTCTGTATCGAGTAGTCCTACTATCACCCAAACTGAAACGGCTCAGATAGTCAATCCTTGATCCCATCCATGTGTCTGTATTGAGAGTATTCCTACTATCACCCGAACTGCAATGACTCAGATAGTCAATCCTTGATCCCATCCATGTGTCTGTATCAATAATATTCCTACTATCACCCAAAGTGCAACGACTCAGATAGTCAATCCTTGATCCCATCCATGTGTCTGTATCAATAATATTCCTACTATCACCCAAATTGCAAAGACTCAGATAGTCAAACCTTGATCCCATCCATGTGTCTGTATCAATAATATTCCTACTATCACCCAAACTGCAAAGACTCAGATAGTCAAACCTTGATCCCATCCATGTGTCTGTATCAAGAGTAGTCCTACTATCACCCAAACTGCAAAGACTCAGATAGTCAGTCCTTGATCCCATCCATGTGTCTGTATCAATAATATTCCTACTATCACCCAAACTGCAACAACTCAGACAGTCAATCCTTGATCCCCTCATGTGTCTGTGTCAAGAGTTTCTCTACTATCAACCAAACCACAACAACTCCGACAGTCAATCCTTGATCCCATCCATGTGTCTGTATCAAGAGTATTCCTACTATCACTCGAACTGCAATGACTCAGTCAATCCTTGATCCCTCTCATGTGTCTGTATTGAGAGTATTCCTACTATCACCTGAACTGCAATGACTCCGACAGTCAATCCTTGATCCCATCCATGTGTCTGTATCAAGAGTATTCCTACTATCACTCGAACTGCAATGACTCAGTCAATCCTTGATCCCTCTCATGTGTCTGTATTGAGAGTATTCCTACTATCTCTCGAACTGCAATGACTCAGTCAATCCTTGATCCCCTCGTGTGTCTGTGTCAAGAGTATTCCTACTATCACCCGAACTGCAATGACTCAGACAGTCAATCCTTGATCTCCTCCATGTGTCTGTGTCCAGGTTCAGAAAGGTCCTCCTGCATAAACAGGTATGTCAACCCTCCAAATCCACTTAATATTATCACACACAAGTCAACACTGACAATAAATTTTTGTCTGACAGGCAATATCGGCCATAGATTTTTGTGTCCACAGCGGGAATTGGTGATATACAAGCAGAGTGACAGTCTGTCAACACATCCCTCCACCACAGTGTATATACACAGGCAAGTCAAGCTACACCCACACCACATGGCAGCTTCACCAACAGTGTATATATAGGAGGGCAAGGCAAGTCAACGACACACAATACCACACAACAAAATCTTAATTCACACCAATCTTTGAAAAAAAAAGGTTTATGGGGAGAAAGTGACTGATTGATCACAAAAAGAAAACTGCTAGCTAAAAGTAATTACAATCACAGTATAAAAAGTGAGAAAAAAATATTGTAGTACAAAGGTTCAGTCAATTCGGCAGCGACCTTAACACTTCAGTTTTATTGACATTCTCAGGCACATGACAAACACATCTTCTACCCCATACTTCAGCAAGTTGTGTTCAAATTAAATATTTAGCCACTGATAAAAGTAGTGAGCCGCACAATTTTTTCAGAATGTAGATCCATTTAACTTTAAATTGTACTCTTATCATGACCTTTAAATCCAACAAGCAAATTGCTTGAAATTAATTACAAAATAAACTGTGTACAGTCAAGCTACATATATATATTAGTGGTCACAATACTTATTCTTACAGCTCGCGTTCACAATATAATCAACATAATTGCCTCATTCATGTTTGTAATTGAACAAACAACAAAGGGCAACTATCCATTATTATTCACATGATTCTATTAAATTAATGTTCATGTCTTCACTTAATGAAATTCCAAAGAGATGACACAACTGTTAACAGGTTATTTGGAATACAACCCTTCTGGTATGTTACAAATAGAAGAGTAACGTTATGTATCCGGTTACTATGGGTGTGATACGATTCGTATTGAATACAGTAATTATATTTCTTAAGCTTATATTCTTTCTTTTTGCAGGTGAATCCCAGCCCTGAATCATTTGTTCATAAATTCCAGACAATCAACATGGGCACAGCAAGGCAGAAACATACTGGCTGGAGAGCACTGTGAATGTTACGCCTTTCATAGCCAACCAGGAAACACTAAAGATTCTGTGTCAGTTGGTTGTTGAACAGTTTTGTTTCGCACTATAAATCTGTTATTATTGTGTTTTTACACCAATATAACTTTTCATATAATGTATAATGTATGATGTAATGCCAAAACGTTATACCACTAGTGACCAAATGTTTCTCAGGTTAACAGAAAACTGTTGCTATCCTTCTAACGATGTAACTGACAGATTCCTTCTCAGAATGTAATCATAATAGACTCAGTGGCCAAAAAAAAGCTCTTAAATTGAGTGAGTGAGTGAGTGAGTGAGTGAGTTTAACACCAATTATTCAGTATTCCAGATATATCATGGCTTGTCAGCTTAATGTGGGAGGAAAGCGCAAAGAGATGCATGTCTCACTTTGGTGAAACACACAGGTATGGTCCTGGCAAGCCTACAAACATAAGGTGATCTGGCATTCAAACTCACATTCATAGGTTTCTGGCATGCCAAAGGGACACAACTCCCCAAAGCCAATTATTATGCCTTTGACAAATGGGCCACCCATGACCCCTAAGGTGAAGTAAACTCCAAAGCTTTTAGGACTTTAGCTACTCCAGGTTTGAAAAGGGTCCCTGTGCTTGTTGTAAGATTAAAAGCTGAAAAATGAAGATCTGGTGGTGGCAGTGTGTGGCCATGCTTGCTTGTCATCCTGACCAGGTGGAATGGATAAGTGCTCATGCTGTCAATCACTGGTTGGCTTGGCCAAGACTCGATCATATACAGGTTTGAAATGAAGACATTGTTGGAATAGTGCAGACAGCAGTCTTAGAACACTCACACACTTGACTCACTTTCCATATGGGCACCTTTAACATGATTAATACATGTCTCAAGGATATTCAACATTAGCCTTGCATGTTATGTGTAGGAATGTAATTTCATTAACCAACAATCAACTGACGAAGATACCGCAAATTATTTGTTTATGTTATAATGTCTCCAACTGGTGTTGCATGTAAGTCATAATGTAGTCAAAGAAATACAAAATGACTTTAAAAATGACGGCTAAACTTAAATTCTGACAAGAAACAAAAACAGTTACTTGGAAATGCTGAGCTTAGAAGTAGCTACATTAAAGCAATTTCTGAAGTCACAATAAAGCCTTACAGTATTTGACAGCAGCAGTTACTACACAGTTACACGTGTGTGATCTCACTGCCTACAGTAGCTATATCCAGTAAGTTGTCCAGCACTCTGCCTGTTTTCTGAGACACGTTTGTTGTGATTTACTTGCCAGGCAGTGATTGGGACGACCAATCAATGATGATAATCATTAGTTGTCAGCCATTACTGGAGACAGTGTGATGTTCGCACACCATGACAGTTGCAGCCATGGTGGCCTAGCAACAGCAACACTCCAACAACACTGATGCCTCCTCCTCCCTGACACATTCATGAGAAAGGAGTGGCAGCCAGACTAGGAGCTGTAGCTAGAGGCAGTCAAGGCGATGACTACAACGCCTACAGCTACAGGCAGCCCAGGTGATGACTACAGCACCCATAGCAATAGTCAGCCCAGGTGATGACTACAACATCCATAGCAATAGTCAGCTCAGGTGATGACTACAACATCCATAGCAATAGTCAGCCCAGGTGATGACTAGAACATCTTTAGCAATAGTCAGCCCAGGTGATGACTACAACATCCATAGCAACTGTCAGCCCAGGTGATGACAACATCTATAGCAATAGTCAGCCAAGGCGATGACTACAACATCCATAGCAATAGTCAGCCCAGGTGATGACTACAACATCCATAGCAATAGTCAGCCCAGGTGATAGCTACAACATCCATAGCAACAGTCAGCCCAGGTGATGACAACAACATATATAGCAATAGTCGGCCCAGGTGATGACTACAACATCCATAACAATAGTCAGCCCAGGTGATAACTACAACATCCATAGTAACAGTCAGCCCAGGTGATGACTACAACATCCATAGCAACAGTCAGCCAAGGTGATGACTACAACATCCATAGCAATAGTCAGCCAAGGTGATAACTAAAACATCCATAGCAATAGTCAGTCCAGGTGATGACTACAACATCCATAGCAATAGTCAGCCCAGGTGATGACTACAACATCCATAGCAACAGTCAGCCCAGGTGATGACAACAACATCTATTGCAATAGTCAGCCCAGGTGATGACTACAACATCCATAGCAATAGTCAGTCCAGGTGATGACTACAACATCCATAGCAATAGTCAGTTCAGGTGATGACTACAACATCCATAGCAATAGTCAGTCCAGGTGATGACTACAACATCCATAGCAATAGTCAGTCCAGGTGATGACTACAACATCCATAGCAATAGTCAGCCCAGGTGATGACTACAACATCCATAGCAATAGTCAGCCCAGGTGATGACTAGCACATCCATAGCAATAGTCAGCCCAGGTGATGACTAGCCATCAATAGCAATAGTCAGCCCAGGTTATGACTACAACCCTCCATAGCAACTGTCAGCCGAAGGTGATGCCTACAACATCCATAGCAACAGTCAGCCCAGGTGATGACTAGAACATCTATAGCAATAATCAGTCCAGGTGATGACTACCACATCCTTAGCAATAGTCAGTCCAGGTGATGACTACAACATCCATAGCAATAGTCAGCCCAGGTGATGACTACCACATCCTTAGCAATAGTCAGTCCATGTGATGACTACAGTACACATAGCAATAGTCAGCCCAGGTGATGACTAAACATCCATAGCAATAGTCAGTCCATGTGATGACTACAGTACACATAGCAATAGTCAGCCCAGGTGATGACTACAACATCCATAGCAATAGTCAGCCCAGGTGATGACTAGAACATCCATAGCAACTGTCAGCCCAGGTGATGACTAGCACATCCATAGCAATAGTCAGCCCAGGTGATGACTACAACATCCATAGCAATAGTCAGTTCAGGTCCTTAGATACTTGCAGTTCAGTCAAGCCCAGGTCAACAGACACTGGAACAAGTGTTGTGGTTTGATAAAGAACAGTGATGTGTCATCATTGTGGCTATCAAGAGGGTTTTGCAAACATATGCTTTCAAGAAGAGATCAGGTAATAATAAAAAGTTCTCAAGATGATAACATACCTCACCATGATCCCAGTATGATCGGATATATCCTAGTATGTAACATGGAAAACCACACACAGTAATCAAGAAATAACTTTTACTTTTGTGTGCACAGATATTTGTTACAAAACTTGAAAAGCTCTAAATCACAATCTAGCCATGTGTACAATGCAGAGTCAAGCTGATGGCATCATTATACAGGTGGTACTTCCATCACCTCGCTGAGCAGGCTGAATATCATGTCTGGTAAATCCCTCAATCTACAATGATCTAAGGTGTTTTTGGGGGGGTGTTTTGGTGTTTTTTTATTAAGCTTCTTTTATTAAGATCACAGACAATACTGAAATTAAATGAATTTGCTCAATGGATGATACATGATGTATTCAGTCTTCTTCTTCAATGAAACTTGTCAAGCTCTCATTATGAAACCTGAGAATGTCTAATGTCAAAAAAAATTCATATTTCAAAGGATGGTAAAATCTCTCATTAGATGCATCAAGCCGGGACCAGACAACTTCTATAGTCAGTGTTTGATGAATGAGGTCATGTGGTGGTTAAGTTGTTCTAGTACAATGATCTAAGGTTGATAAGATCATGAAAACATCCTAATTGTTTCAAACAAACTCACTGAATCCAGTCTATCCCATTTATACCAACAAAACAACATCAAATTATTATCTCAAATTGGTACTGACTTTGTTAACTGATCTCCAGTCAGCAATCAAGTTATTTTACATGCATTTTACCAAATTGACCAAAAACATTCACAAAACAAGAAATAATAACACAATCTAACAATTCTAAGCTTTCAAAAGTTTCTCCATACATTATTTCCCAGAGAAATGATACAGAAAGGGCAACCTTGATGTTACATAACACAACACACTGAGTAGCAACTCTGACACACGATACGAGCAATAACGAGCCTTACAGTGGTGTGTGGCTGAACGCAATATATGTAATGGGTAGTGGTAATAGATCTGTGCACCAGCCAAGGACAGACAGGGAGGTCGGCTCCTATAGAGCTCTCTCTACAAACATTCCTCATGAAATTCAGTCACCGACTTGACGTCTTTCATATTGTGTAATACAAAGGTTAATGCAAGTAAATGGCAATAAAAGCTTTTCAGCAAGCTATGTCAATAACTGCTGATCACTGACATAGATCTTGTTATTTTACCAATAGGTGAAATGACTGTTTGACATATCACTGAATAATATTGGATGTCACCCAAAAGTCAATTTTAATGGAGTCTCATAATTGGGTACAGCTTGTTATCACCAACATTCTCAATTAACATGAACAATAAAAGCATTAATGCAAATTATTACAATTGATAAGAAGGGTAGGAAAAGGTTAGGATTTCATATCAAGCCTTTGTTTTAAGCAGAAACTTTTAACCAATCAATGTTGGTTGTGATACCATATCAATTAATGTTTTGTGTGTTGTTTGGAAAATTCATAGGTCAAAGTGATTGTTGGTATCATCATTTCAAACTAAAAGAAAAACATTATTCATTTACCATGCTTACTGAAAATGGTCAATTGTTCGACTTATTTGTGTTTTTTTTTAAGAATGGCTAAACTGTAAAAGCAGTATCAAATGTTCTCCAAAACACATAACTGACACAATTAACATGTTTAATGTCATTCGTACAATTATAATGCATCAACCATAATTGACACCTAAATTTCATGATGTCATCAGTATAATTAACATGACTCAACCATGATTGACATGATTGATGCATAAACTTTATATAGTCATCAACATGATCAATACAATTATCATGGTTCAAATACGATTAACACTTAGATTTGATAATGTCATAAGAACAATTATCATGGATCAACCATGATTGATGCTTACATTTGATGATATTACCAGTACCGTTATCATGACTCAACCATGATTGATGCATAAACTTTATATAGTCATCAACATGAGCAATACAATTATCATGGTTCAAATACGATTAACACTTAGATTTGATAATGTCATAAGAACAATTATCATGGATCAACCATGATTGATGCTTAAATTTAATGTTATCACATCACAGAAGTTGAATATATCAACTCAGGTCCTGAGGTAAAATCGGCCGCCTGTCTCCAAAAACAGTAGACCATCCAGGGAAAGAAAGGAGGCATGCAGGATTGTCGAATGGACCATATTATGATTCACAGTATTATCTATATTTTCTATCCCAGACATTCATTAAAAGAACATCACGAAACATCTTGTTCCTGGTCTCATTATCACTACTATCAGCACAACTGAACAGTCTGCCTCTTAGCTATGTTACAGCCATGTTTCCACCCTCAATTTATTCATAAAAGTCTAAAAATTCAACATCAGATATCACACCTTTCATCCTTCAGTGTTGAATTGTTCAATGTTGACCATTTTGGTCTAGTGTGTTTTACCCTTGTATTTTGGTCTTATATATATTCAACCCATGTGGCTTTACTTGTGTTATTCAGGTGGCCTTATGGGTTTAATTATTTTCTGTCCACACACAACCACATGTCACAGCTCTATGAAAACAGTCTTTTAACCAAGTTTCTGCTGTGTCTTGTGTCATAAATATTTACTTATCAAAGCAACAGAATTTCTGCAAATGGCAGAAAGCAGTTCATGCTCTGAACTAATCTTTTTTGTAAAACAACAACTGTAAATATATATCTTGAAGTAGTACAATCCTATACATACTCAGCTTTAAAATGAATGGTCAACACTTAGACAATAACAAAAGGAAATAGACCAGTGTGAAGAAACACAATATTAATTGAAATAATTATAAAATAATCAAGTCCACAGGCCCTTGTCTTAACTCTAATGTTAAAATTAAAAGATTGAAGGTGTCTCTAGATATAAGTACCAGAGGATAAGACCTCAAGGACTTCTGTTAATTTGGAACATTGCAACATGAATAGTCACATTCAGATGGTAAGTAGCCAGTCAGTTTTTACCATATGATAATATAAAGTAGGGCTGGGCTGGGTAACTTGGGTACTTGGGTCGGGTGGGTCCTGAGTAGGACCCGGTTACCCACGGGACTACCCGGACCTTGGTTAGTTATGTGATATATTGTTAAATGACAAAAACTCACTATGGCTCAGTGGTGTCACTACAAGTCGCTAATTTTCGCATTTCTTGCACACATTCCTTTTGACTTATATATGTTTGAGTAAAGATAAAGCTTGAATCAACTTCAGTGAACGCATGGTCTGATTGTTTGATACATGTATCTGAATAGTTTTGGCCAGTGCTGTGGTAAAACAATTACCAATCAGACATTTCATTCCCAACTCTTGAGACCCCGGTGGGTATCCGGGTAGGGTCGGGTAATAGGGTGTCGGGTACCCGGGTAGTAAATTTGGACTCGTCCCAGCCCTAATAGAAAGTCACCAATCCACATAAAACAGTTAATTATACTGGAAACCCTTCCAATGTCAAACTGTACAAATGATATATTCACGCTTGTTACACAATTTAAACAATTCGAGAATTGTCAGCAATATATAGTTGTGAAGACCAACATCATGTGGAATTAAGCCTTGTACACATGAACTGATGTAGCCGATATTGATTTGACATGCTACAAACTGTTAACATAAATAACAATTATATATTTTACTTCATCTGTCGCCCCTGTTGTGTATTTTTGTATATAAGACAGTAATTATTTCAGCTATCTTGATAATGAGTCACTGCTAAACAACATATGTTCTGCTGGCAAGTGTCATATAGGCCTATATCCTTTGTGTAAAAATGTAGGCCTAGTTCATAGATATAGGCCAAATAATCTCGGAGCCGTTCATCTACACGCACGATAAATAAACAATAAATAAATGCGTATTGGAATATCAAGTGCTGAAAATCTAATAGCATGTCAAATGTCCATGTGTATTATTGTCCAGTGAACTTACCTGAGCAGGTACACAGCTCTTTCAATGTCATTCAAATGGGGGTCGACCGTGAGCTTTTCAAGCTCTTCAGAGCTCTGAAATACAGAACACCGATATCAATGATAATTATGCGATATTGCGTTATAGCACATAACCCCTCAAAACAACTGACACAGATGTTTAATAAAAAAACCGTTTATGGTGTACGCACCTTTAGCGCCTTAGTGATCGGTCGACCATCCAATTGCAGTTCTTGCAAATCTTCGGCCAGCGACGTTGTTGTCGCGTCCATTCTAATTTTTCAAAATGTCACCTTGTAATTGTAAGCATTTCCTTCCGTTTCTATCCTTTTAGTTCCAGTTTTGGGTATTTTTAACCATTTAATGTCGTTTTACACACGAGAAACATTGTGAGTTAGTGGTGCATGGAGAAAGCTTCTCTTGACAACACAACTGGCCTCCATGTTGCTCGGCTAAACGAGATCTCGCAAACTCTCGTAGTGGTATGCGAGAATCGATGACAGCAAGTGCCCGCTTTACCTCAAAGAGTAGGGTATGTGTACTCTAAGAACTTATCAACAATCATTTATGTCCCATTTGTTTACGAACGGTGTGTTTTTCAAATAAATAATCAAATTATGATAAAACCCAGGTTAGCAAGACCTGTAGTTAAAGAAATTATTGAGATACACGTTGCATGTTTCTCTAATTGAATAAATGCGTTGTTGTAATGATTACAAAATTATTCATGAAGTGTAAAGCCTATTTGAAATTGAATCAATTCATTGTTTCCTTTGACCAACCCAAATGTATTCTGGAAAACGCATCTGCGTCATTCCGGCATAGATGACACTAACCAATTACCAATTCATTAATTAGTGTCTATACACACGTATGTGTAAATATCTTTCCAGCGATCTTTCTGAGACGTAGCGCATACATAACAATGATCAAGTCACTCATGTATGATGTGCAAGCAACAATTTCGAATCCTGTTTTCTTCATGCAGAATTTGAGTTTCTGGCATAAAGAGCTCCACCCGCGCACGCAAGGCTTGAGAGATAAATGGGTAAATATATATACGCACACAAAGGTGACAGCTGCACGGTGAATGGGCTCCTTGTATAGCTGCACAAGATTCACCGTCACACAGACAGAAATAGACACTCTTCGCTTATAATTTGTCTATGGAGAGCCCCTAGTATATAACTATATTTATACGGACGCTTTTTGCCCAACGTTTCATGGAGGATATTTAGGATAACTCGGCCGTTATTAATATGTGTTGGTATGTTCTGCTTTGCTATATGCTTTATTTATAGACGCTCTTAGCAAAACGTTCTATAAGTATTTAAGCAGCTTGGCAATATGTTCTGTGAATAAACCTCATGGTTTATATCTACTTATATTGCAAGGGGCGTTTAGGTAACCTGTTGGTAAAAGTGTTTGCTCGTCTCGTCAAAGACCCGAGTTCGATTCCCCATAGTTTGCGTCGGTTTATTGGAAGTTTTATTGCCAAAGAGAAACTTTTAATACACGTAATTTAATAGATATTATTAGAATTACGGGCGGAAGCTACATGCCTACCTTAATGATGGCTACTGATCAAATTATAGAGCCCCCCGCTCTATATAACGTACACTATTATGTTTGAAAATACCCTCTCAATAGAACCCCCAACAAAAGGGAGTTAGAAGCCTAATTTATTTTGGGTCCATTGCATTAGTGGTTGATGGTTGGTAAGAACACATATGAGAAAGGATCTGGCAGTTTCAGATACATGAAATGTAAATAAACATTCTCAACAAAACACTCAACTGTACTCATTCACACGCATCCTGTCATTCAGAGCTGTCCCCAACAGTTCCCTTGGCATATAACCACAACCATTCTGGCATACTGGTGGCGGATATTTACCTTATGTAATCGGAAGATGAGCGTGCCGTCACACACGTCGTCGAGGAGCTCATCAAAACCAAGTGAGAACATATCAGTCAGATCCTGCCTTGGGTCCCTACATCATCCACAGGTACCCAGTAAGGAGCCGGTAAGGGCAGACCTGGCATCGCTGACCACAGGACATGTGTTGGTTGATATGCGCACTCTGCCTCGCTTCACTCCGTACGTACGTGACAGGAGCTATTGGCCATACACTGGTCGAGTAATTTCCGTCAATCGAGTGTTTGCTTTACTGAACATGTACCACGTCTTTCAACAATTACAATCACGGAGTGGATTGATTGCCGTGTATTTCACCTTCAGAGACACTGTTTACAAAAAAAAAAGAATACTATAAAATCTGTTAAAGATTCACGCTGCATAAGTACACACGCGATATTTACTTTAAATACACACTGCGTCTTTTATCTTCACCACGAACCTGCTCCTATTACTTTCAATGAATGAATTACATACTCATTTTAACATCAGCACGACTTGCAATAGACTAAAGCCTTCCGGCATGGTTACATTCGCTATCCTAATATGACAACTGTTATGCGCTGTTGATCCAATGTAAGCGAGAGACACGGTGGCCCAATCGTCCAACGCTTTAAATCGCTGTGGAGAGTTGCGTCACTTTGGCGTGCCTGAAACCTGTGGTCGTGGGTTTGAATCCCGATTCTTCGTGATAATGTTTCTCGGTTTGTCAGCACCATACCCGTGGTTTCGCCAAGGTGGTAAATGTCAAGGACTTGCGTCACATTGGGCTTTCTACCCACATCTATTGCTGGCACATCGTGATACCGGATGATATTCCGGATGAGGGCCTGGGGTTTTCTATGGGGACTGGATATTTTTTTCAGCTACAACTGCAAAAACAGATACTATTTAAATTAAAACTATGAGTCGAAATATGTGTAAAAAAACCTCCAAATATCTGGGAACAATGTATTTTGTGCCAGGCAATTTCTTTTTGTTCAACAGTCAAAACCACAGCCTCCCCGCTGAATAAAAACATATCGCCTCCTAACTGAAATATTGTTCAAAGCGTCTTTAAACGTAATTCATTCACAATACGTATTATGACATTAATAGTCGTTGCGTTCCATGCTATCATGGTATAAGAGTTATTGGAGGCATTAAAACACAACCCTAATCTTATGCCCCGTTCACATGCACAACATTTACTAACGTAAGTAATTTTGAACATGTGCATGTAACTATACATACGTGCGTATATGTAAATTTACAATGCGTTCACATGAAAAGCATCAGATGTGTAAATAAAGTATGTAAATTGTGTAAGGCACACATATTCGTCAGTCTGTTCACGACTTTCAACACAAAATAGGTTGTTTTCCAATCAAAGTTGAATGAGAGTTACTTCACCGGAAATCTTCGCGTGAAGCAACATGTGTTTGATTAAATTTGTACACAAAGTTTTGACTCCTTGTAACCAAAGGACAACACCGCCCGCTCAACTTTGTATATACGCTTAAAAGTTGGCACTGTTGACAATTTGTTTGGTGATGGCAAAAGAACAGCTATTAATTAGATCACCCTCTTACGTTGATGATGACATGATGCAAATTTGCTCCTGGTGTAAATATACACATATGTGTAAACGCGTTCACATGACAAGTATACTCACGTATGTATTTCTACACACGTATGTATTTCTACACACGTATGCACATATACACACATATGTATAGAGACGCATGTGAACGGGGTAGTAGTTCGCTGTAGTTATAAAGGGTCGTGGGGGCGGTCGGGCAGCCTTGTAGTTACAGCGTTCGACTCAGTTTCGATTCCGACATGGGTACAATGTGTGAAGCCCATTTATGGTGTCCCCTGCCGTGATTTTGCTGGAATATTGCTAAAAGCGGCGCAAAACCAAACTCACTCGCTATAAAGGGTCGCTGTTCACACCAAGAACATGGGCACATCTATTTATTTTTTTATATTTTTTTTTTTTGACATCATTTATTCATGTTTATTGTCCACGATTTGGGCACATTTATTAAATCATAACTCCATGGACACGTGCACACCAGTCACAAACATCAGCGACGTCAGTTCATCAATGTTTATTATGTTCCTATACAAATGTCTGTACTGAACATTGTGCCCAACCATATGCTAATGGTATAAATTGATACAAGTTTTTCCGAAGCTCGTGTTCATCCCGTTAGGATCATTTATAATTCGTGTGGTTGAAGACAATTCAAGAGAGTTAAAACAAAATCTATACAAATAGTGCAATAGTGATCCTACGTGCCATATACACAACGGCGTCCATGCAGACATATTTTATGACGTATTGTGCACGTGGACCTCACAGTCAATCATTGTTGACCCACGTGGAGATTCTTAGGTAGAATATGTCCTCTGTACGAAACTCTCATGGACCTATATGCTGCATGTAGTTGGTTGGTTGGTTTGTTTGACGCCGCACTCAGCGATATTCCAGCAACATGACGGCGGTCTGTAAATAATCGAGTCTGGACCAGACAATCCAGTGATTGATATCATAAGCATCGATCCACGGAATTGGGATACGATGACATGCATAAACCACCAAGCCGCATAGCATAGAACTAAATATACATGATCCACCCAAAACTACTTAGAATCTCTGGCGGAAGAGACACGCGCATGCGCTTGTTTTGGTAGATCTAAAATTGCGCGCATGCTCACATACTCACTCTTTCAAAACTTGCAGTGAAGTTATGAAATACCGATCAATGTAGTTCCGGGTGTACGCGAGTCAAGTTGACGGGTTGAGTGCGTGCTTGCGTATGTGTACGTGAGTAAGTGTATTGCAGAGCAGTCAACAATGTCACGTCACCGTCATTTTTAAGCACGCTATGTCATCTTACCTCCATGTATGACACGCATGAAGGTAAATTGCCACTTGACCCTAAAGTATTCACATCGGTCTGAATCTTAGTAGAACTGGGGCGGCCGGGTAGCCTAGTGGTTAAAAGCGTTCGCACGTCACGCCGAGGACCCGGGTTCGATTCCCGACATGGGTACAATGTGTGAAGCCCATTTCTGGTTAACCCGCCGTGATATTGCTGGAATATTGCTTAAAGCGGCGTAAAACCATACTCACTCAGTAGAACACCTGTGCAGAATATTACACAGAATAGTTTCAGCTACATGGCACAGTTACATGCACTCTGTCAACGCAACGCACAAAGTCAGTTGGAAGTGTACAGTTTACATCTGTCAGTTCCATATGCTAGTTGCTAGGCAACGTTGACTTCAAGTGATGCTGACAAGTTCACTATATATACTAGCTGTGTCGACAGGATTCACGTATCTGTTTATGCAAATGTACAGCTGGAACAAAGTCACGAATCACGATTACTAAAGTAATGAATATTCCTCTACATTTAAACATCTGTAAGTATTGGTCCACCGCATCCCGAGCTTATCGTGAGAGCCGAATCAAGATCCGGTTAGCCTCTGTTGTCTGGATGTCTGTCCGTTGGTCATCAGGCTCCGATGGTAGGGAGTGTTCCTCGTGCTTCCAGTACCGTCTTTACCCGGTCCAGACATGATTATCTACAGGTTACTTGATTATTACAGCTGAAATATTGATGACTGTATCGTTTGAAAAATAAAAATGCACTCATTCACTGTTATTTGAAGGAAGTGACCAGTCCCAGTGCGGTGTTACGATTGTCATCAGCGCCCAGTAATAACGATTTTACTAACGCTTCAATCAACCTTTGACCCACCACATATCCCGTTTAGTCGAGTATAGCTTTGTTTTGTTTGTTTGTTTGTTTGTTTATTTGTTGTTTAACGCCGCAGTCAGCAATATTCCAGCTGTTTTAATCGGCGGTCTGTAAATAATCGAGGCTGGACGAAACAATCCAGTGATTGACATCATGAGCATCGATCCACGCTATTGGGATACGATGACATGCATCAAACACGTCAGCCAGCCTGGCCACCCGATCCCGTTAGTCGCCTCTTATGACAAGCATAGTCGCCTCTTTTTGCAAGCTTGGGTTGATGAAGATCTATTCTATCCCGGATCTTCTCCGGGGTACTTGGGACTGAGTTAATGGGTATGGTTTTACGCTGTTGGGAATCGAACCCAGACCTCCGACGTGACAAGCAAACGCTTTAACACTAGGCTACCCGCCGCCCCCTGTACAGTGTCAAAGTAATAAGATAATCATTTTCTTTAGGCTAATAAGTGAGGTGAAATTGGGCTTAACGTCGTGTCCAAGATTATTGCACTTATAGCGACGTGCATGCACGTGTGTGTGGCTGCTTGTACTAGTCCGGACTGATGCCGATTTATAGTGCTAGCCCACTGAGATACCATGCCGCAGTTTAACAGAATACCCCACTCAGACTCCGAGCCGACCAGTCGTTGTTTTAGCCCTTTTATGCCGAGCGCCAGACAGGTTAACAAAAAGTACCATTGTTTAACGTCTATTGGTATGGCGCGCCCGGGGATCGAACTCCGGAGCATCCACTCTCCGGGCGGACGCTCTACCACTAGACCACGGAGGCGGTCCAAACAATAATGAAGATGACGGATTCACCTTTTTACACAGCCATGAATGTGAAGCAGCTTTTGTTCCCGTACGTCATTCCTTTTAATCCAATATGACCGCCTCCGTGGTCTAGTGTAGAGCGACCGCCCGGAGAGCGAAAGGTCCGGGTGCGATCCCCGGCCGCGTCATACTAAAAGTCGTCAAAATATAGTACTTGATATTGCCCTGTCTGGCGCTCGGCATTAAGGCGATAAAACAAGGACTGGTCGGCTCGGAGTCAGTATTCAATAACTGGATAGATGCTCATGATATCAATCACAGGATTGTCTGACTTCATTATTTACAGACCGCCGTCATATAACTGGAATATTGCTGAGTGCGGCGTTAAACAACAACCAACCAACCATTCCTTTCAAGACTTTCCGTTGCTTACTCAAGATTTATGAACATTGCTACGTTAGATGATCTCGCCTTTGAAGATATCTAGCGAAAACAGCTACTTGAATTATAAAAGGTCGATAAACATACAAGTACACTGATGAATCAGCTGTTGACATTCAGAGATGAGTTTTACGGGATCGTAAAACTACCCTTGTTCACGGTCAAGTGACCATAGCGCTCCCCCGCTTTAATTTCCGACAGCCCTCGGCAAAGTCCTGCAATCGTTTTTCTTGTTCCTCTACGTTAATTTTTTTTATCACTTCATTTCTTTTGGGGGATACATGGATATTTGCCAGTCCTAGGTCTTCGTTCAACGGTGTCATTGCATGCTGGGGGGGGGGGGGGGGGGGGGGGGGGACGGGTGGCCCAGTCGTCTAAGGCGCCGCGACTCGCTGTGCAGAGTTGCGTCCCTTGGGCACGCCAGAAACCTATGATTGTGGGTTCGAGTCCCGGTTGTCAGAGAGTGGAATTTCCCCCCCTAGCCCAATTTCCCCCGGAAAACTGGCTATATAGCCATACTTCCCACGGAAAGCACACTATATGGCCATACTTCCCATCCGGAAAATACGCTATATAGCCAATTTTCAGCTTTGGAGTCAGATTTCCCCCATAATTAAATATAGGCTATTACCTAGATGTACAGTTGGTTGATGGAGTAATTTACAAGAGAAACCATGATTAAAATCTTGTGTTTTTCTGCGTCATACATTCTTAATTTTAATAAATAGAGGATAGTTCATTTCGACAGTGAGATATGGCGGATCTGTCACTCGACAGATCAGATCAGCCATTTGTCACTGACGAAATGAAATGTTTATTTATTATATATTTATTCAGTAGGGTATGTGTTGTTTTTTATTTTTTTATTTTGTTGTGTATTTGAGGTGTATCTGTGTGTATGTTTGTATGCATGGAGTGTTATGTAAGGTTGCATGGAGAGTACTCTGTATGAGTGCAGATATGTGTGTTGGTCTGAAATTGTATTGTTCGTAAGGAGTGTATGTATACTCTTTTCACTTCAAATATTATCCAAATTCCCCTCGGGGTAATAAAGCATTATTCTAAATAACACTAACGGGGTTCGAACCTGGGACCTCTTGCTCTTCAGCATGATAAAGGCGACAGTGAAATTTTCAGCACCATTAAAACCATAACATTGGTGAACAGAAGAACTATGTAAAAAGAATTTTATTCATTTTACTGAATACTAATGGAGTTGGTCTATTGCGCCAGAAACACAGGACAAAACTTTGTCCAGAAATTCTAAAATATAACTGTCTTCCACTGTTTTGCGGTTTGTTGATTCCAACACACCATTAATCACTGCATTGTAGAAAATGACTAACGTGAAGTATTTACTAGTATCCAGCAACAGTTCATAAATAAGTTCTCTGGCATGAATAACAAGTGGCAAGTCGGAATCGTCAATGTTTTCAACACTAAACTTGTTATACAGGATTCCTAAAAGTTTGTTTTCAATTGAGACACGTTTAACTCCAATTTCTCTGTCAAATATGGCATGCAAGATGTTCGCTTTTGCCATTGCTGTTTGATCAATGTTTGTTAAATGGTTATGTTTTTTAATACTGCATTGAAAAATCTGAGGGACATAGGGGAAATTCTGCTATATAGCTATACTTCCCCCTGACTCTAAAGCGGAAATATGGCTATGTAGTAATTTTTCCCCGGGGGAAATTTAGCTATAGAGCCCTTTTTCCGAGGGGAAATTAGGCTATATTGCCCCTTTTCCTGGGGGGAATTTAGGCTAGGGGGGAAATCCCACTCTCTGACACCGGCTCGCCCCGATTATGTTTCTAGGTATGTCAGCACCATACCCGTGCTCGTGGGTTTCATCGAAGTGGGTAAACGTCTGAGACCTGCATCACTTCGGGCTTTCCTCCCACATTAAGCTGACACGCCGTGATATAACTGGAATACTGTTAAAGCGGCGTTAAACCCAACTCACTCACTCATTTGCATGCTGTGTGACCCTCATATTTTGTTCTCTTGTGATTTAATGGCACGCTCTTACCATGTATTAACTTGATGTATGTTAACTCTTATATGTTTGCTGCCTTATTTATGTATTGAACTTGTTTTTGATATATCAATTGTACGCTGTAGCGCAAAGCACACGCCCTGGACTGCTGTATTCCCAGGCTGTCCAGGAAAGATTGGCCTCTCCGAGGTCCGCGCGCAGTATATATAAACTTCACCAGGATCTTGTCTTTACCCCCAGGCTTTGTTAGATCGTTTAAGGGTCGGCACGCCACTGGGTGGTCCTTGGAGACTCTGGTTTCGTTAGTAATTGTTTTATGGGGCACTTTTGAATTAGTACTGACTCTGGTTGTATTGAGCTGAATTTGTCATCTAGGTTTTAGTTTTTCTAGAACTCCATAGATTAACCAACCTTCCGTGATTGTCTAGCTTTTAGGGAATTTGAGTATGTCCTTGTCCAGTCAAGGTGGCTGTGTCTTTAGTCCATTAGACTTGTTGTATATTCAGACGCTCTTGTCTTTTGTCCAAGATAGGCCCTGTGTGTTTATTTCCCTTTATTTAACCTAGCTGACGTTATTCACACATTAGAGTGTTGAGTTAATTAACTCAGGTGTTAATTTGATCGCAGCCATCTTAATTAATTGGCTGTCTGACCGCCTCCGTGGTCTTGTGGTAGAGAGCGGAAGGTCCGGGGTTCGATCATCTGCCACGTCATACCAAAAGACGTTAAAAGTGGTACTTTTTGTTACCTGTCTGGCGCTCGGCATTAAGGGGCTAAAACAAGGACTGGTCAGCTCGGAGTCACTATAAACCCGGCATCAGTCCTGACTAGTACATGTACGTACGCACGCACGGGCGCACACAAACACACACACATGCACACATATGCATGCACGTCGCTAATATAAGTAAAATAGTCTTCGACGCGACGTTAAACCCTATTTCACCTCACCTTAATTGGCTGTCTACGTATCTTGTCAATATCTTGTCAAAGTGTTGTTTCAGATGTAGCTACTCTCAATGTATTACTGTAATACAGTTGCTTAGCTGAGCCGCGTGTGTATTTGCGCTGATTTAAGTAATCAGTGATCTTTCTCAGTGCAGACTGGATTTCTTTGATCCTTTATAGTGTGATCTATTGATACAATCAGCTGTTAGTAATACACCTGTAAACCTATTAGCACGTTTTTGTTTTAACTTTATTCTTGTTTAATGACACCCCTGATCATTGGACACAGGTCAGTCAACAGTCATAGGTGTTCATGTAATCAGAGAAATGTTCCACACGTGTCATCGACAAGGTCATCGCGAGGGGCCCACGGTTGAAAGGCCAGGGTAGTGACGCAGCCTTTTATTGGGTGAACTACGTCAAAGAACAGCATATGAAGGAAGAGAAACAAGCCCTCAACTATATACACACAGCACAAAACACAAAACCATTTTCTTTTCTGTATTTCCGTTTTAGTTTTTGACATTTTCATATTAGTTTTTATATTCCAATCACTCCAATATAAACCTAAGAAAACACATATAATGCATGGGGTAAAAACATCGTGAGATAATATATTATATATCTCCTGGATGCAGTTATAATGGGTGCCCTATGCAGCAACACTGGATACTTGATACTTATACCTGTAAGGTGTGTGTAAGGAAGGGGGGGGGGGGGGGGGTCGGCAGTCGTCTAAGGCGACGCGATTCGCTGTGCAGAGACCTGCATCACTTCGGGCTTTCATCCCACATTGAATACAGTTAATAGCGGCGTTAAACCCAACTCACTCACTCACTCACTCACTCACTCACTGTAAGGTTTGATTGAACTAACCCGGACAGGGAATTCTCCAAGAACGTTGTAATTCAGATATTGTGCGCCAGCAATTCGATATTTTTTAATATTTTAAACTAGGTGCCAAGTTGTTACAAATTTCTTCTTGGTAGGACAGACCGGTTTGTCCTGAAGCAAAGATTTAAAGTTATGATTTTGACACTTACTTGAATTCTTATATTTTTTACTTAATCAAACCTGCTAGAAAACATTTTGAATAAATAAAACATATTCAGATTCACCAAAACATGCGTAAAGTAAATATGGTATTAAATAAAATAAATTAAGTATTAAAACAAATATAAGTTTTAAAACCTAAAACAACTTACCACTCATTAAGAGTGTAACGTCCACGAAGTAGATGAATTTCCCTCTAATGTTGGATGATGGTGGAGCCGATGCGAGGGAAATCTTTGTCGACGTTCATATCAGTTTCTAGATCTAACTCTCTATACAGAGACTTTACAGCGACACTGAGACCGGCTGCAGACAAGGACTCTTCCAATGGACGCCAGTCCCACAGGGCTTGAACTTGGAGAACTGAAGAATATGGGCATTAGGAGTTTACAAACCTGTCCATTTGAACCAGTGAGCTGAAGGACTAGCAAGACAGTGGAGAGGGTAATCTAGTACTTATCAGTTGGTAGAAAACAATCTTCATGTTACCTTACATTAAAATACTAGCTTCTGATTGGTTAAGGAGCGGGCAATTATATTCCTTGACCCCCCCCCCCCCCCCCCCCCCCCCCCCCCCCCCCCCCCCATGTAGCCCGCTTAAATACCTTGCTGAAATCAATCATAACACACCTTAGGTAACTTACTCGCATAAGTATTGTTTAATGAAATGAACCGATGTGTATCCGAATGCATTGGGTAAAGGGAAATAACTCTTCGTTTGCGTCGTCTGCTAGCTTTCAAAAATGGCTGAAAAAATCGTATGACTTGATGAAACTTCGGACATCTATTCCGGTCCGTATGAATGAATGTTGGTGAGATTAATTGTTCTCCAACGATCCCTCGGGGCACATGGTGTGATGTACCCTGTGTGTGAGCCTATGTACCCCGAGCCGTCAGATACATAGGCTCACAAACAAGGTACACCACACCATATAGCCATCGAGATCTGTTGACAACCGATAATATCATGCATATGGAAGAAAGTGAAACGACACGCATTGGTGACATGTTTGTTCCAGTGAACTGGGGCAGTCGGGTAGCCTAGTGGTTAAAACGTTCGCTCGTCACGCCGAAGACCCGTGTTCGATTCCCGAAGTGGGTACAATGTGTGAAGCCCATTTCTGGTGTCCCCGTGATATTGCTGGAATATTGCTAAAACCGGCGTCAAACCATACTCACTCACTTACTTTTATGACAAAGGTTAGTATGTAGGAAAATAAAAAACGTGTGTTATAGTCTTCTTAGAGTGAGTGAGTGAGTGAGTACGCTTTTACGCCGCTTTTAGCAATATTCTAGCAATATCACGGGGAAATTGGCTTCACACATTGTACCCAGGTCGGAAATCGAACACAGGTCTTCGGCGTGACGAGCGAACGCTTTAAACCACTAGGCTACCCGACAGCCCCTTCATGTTTAGTACAAATTGTAAATCAGTTGTGTAAAAAACTGAGAGAAGGTGTTCGAGTGAGTGAGTGAGTATGGTTTTACGCCGCTTTGAGCAATATCACTGCGTGGGACACCAGAAATAGGCTTCACAGATTGAACCCATGTCGGAAATCGAACCCAGGTCTTCGGCGTGACGAGCGAAAGCTATAATCACTAGGCTACCCGACCGCCCCAGAACTTGTATCCAACCCCATTCTAGGTTTTGTGAATAAAATATGTTAAAACCAAACCAATCAAATCGTTGTCATTGGCCTGTCTTGTGAAATAACAAAGCATGTCTATAATCCTTGAAACGAAGGATCTTAAATACAGCACTGTCTCATTATATACAGAAAAAAGATCACTAGAAATATAGATGGTAGTTGCAACGATGTCCAGTAGGAAGGGCTGTTCCTCGTTATCCGTGTTCTCACACGATGCGTAGAGGAACATGGTGGCACAAAACAAAAGACACCATCAAAACACCATGTCTCTGTCTGGGATATTTGCAATGTATACGTATCTTAAGAGACACAGCACTGTGTGATGAAAATAAATGCCCACTTATATACATGACAGGCGCCGGAGCCACGTGGCAGGTGTAGGGTCTTTCTTTACATAACGTGAACATTCCCAACTAAGTATTGTGTAAATGATGAAAACTGCTGCTGAGCAAATCATCGTCAAAAAATCACAGAGAAGAACCAACATGAGGTGTGTAATATGTTGCTGCTTCAAGGGAATGCTTTTAGGAGATCACAATATAACACAGGGGTGTCAGGTGGTCTTCACTATGCTCATAATCCCTGATTCCCTGCCAAGCCCATCTCGTTGGCTTGACCACTGTCGATGCTGGGTAGGTTGGTTGGTTGGTTTGTTGTTTAACGCCGCACTCAGCAATATTCCAGCTATATGACGGCGGTCTGTAAATAATCGAATCTGAACCAGACAATCCAGTGATTAATATTATGAACATCGATCGACGCAATTGGGAACGATGACATACATCAACCTAGTCAGCGAGCCTGACCACCCGATCCCGTTAGTCGCCTTTTACGACAAGCATAGTCACCTTTTACGGCAAGTATGGGTTGCTGAAGACCTATTCTGCGCCGGCCGTCGATGCTGGGTGAATATAATGTTTTAATGACTTTTGTCACCACTGTATTTTTGTATTTGATACTGATCACTGCCATCACATTATATACTGTCATTGAATATTGTACTACCGCTCTATTGTGTACTGCCATTGTAATTGTCGTGCATTAATATGTATTGTTTTGTAAACATGGTGAATTTTGTGATACATTTGTTAACTGTATGCCATTTGTTTGTTTGTTTGTTGGTTTTACATTTCTTCAAGTGTTTTACACTTTACAAGTTCTTTTACGTACAGGTTTCTGGTTTAACATATTGTTTCAATTTGGGAATCGACACTTAACAGAGTTGAGAGTGAGTTGGATTTAACGCCGCTTTTAAGAGTATTCCAGTTATATCACGGCGTGTCAGCTTAATGTGGTAGGAAAGCCCGAAGTGATGCAGGTCTCAGAATCGCGACTGGGCCACCCATGCCCCATAGACTTAATGAAATAAAATGCAGTGATAAATATAATGTAAGCAATAGGACTACACATGTCTATAAACGCAATGGTGTGCGAGATACGAGTGCACTGTGTTTCCAAACCACGTAGTATGGTTGGTTGGTTGGTTTGTTGTTTTACGCCGCACTCAGCAATATTCCAGCTATATGACGGCGGTCTGTTAATAATCGAGTCTGGAGCAGACAATCCAGTGATTAATATCACGAGCATCGATCAACGCTATTGGGATACGATGACATGCATCAACCAAGTTAGCGAGCCTGACCACCCGATCCCGTTAGTCGCCTTTTACGACAAGCATAGTCGCCTTTTACGGCAAGCATGGGTTGTTGAAGACCAATGCTACCCCGGATTCTTCACGGGTCCCACGCTGTATGGACTTTGGTTGTTTGTGCTGGTGTAGTAGAGGCACAACCAGCCTCCCAGAAACTGTCCCATTACGAAAGTTCTCAAAGGAACAAGTCGAAATGAAGACATACAGTAAACTACGATTATAACGAACCCAAAGGGATCACTAATTTCACTTCGTTATAACCGTAGTTCGTTATAAGCATATACAGCATATATACAACCAATGTCCGGGATAAAAAAATTAATTCGTTATATCCGTCCTTTCGTTATAAGCGTGTTCGTTATCAACGTAGTTTACTGTATTCACAACAATCATAGGTAATGATATGGAGAACATACAGCAGAATATAGATAACATTTATAACAGACATAAACAGTTTTAACGTATTTGGTAACTATAACATGAATAGAGTAATTATGTTTCATGAGACATACGAATTTTTCAATACATGGGTTCGTACAAAAGAATATTGGCAGTATATTTTCTGTTTGATGTGAGGGGGGCACGGGTGGCCCAGTCGTTTAAAGCGCCGCGATTCGTTGTGCAGAGTTGCGTCCCTTGGGCACGCCAGACACCTATCATTGTGGGTTCGAATCCCGGTTCGCCTCGATTATGTTTCTAGGTTTGTCAGCACCATACCCGTGCTCGTGGGTTTCACCGAAGTGGTAAACATCTTAGACCTGCATCACTTCGGGCTTTCCTCCCACATTAAGCTGACACGCCCTGATATAACTGGAATACTGTTAAAAAGGGGCGTGAAACCAAAATCACCCACCCACCCCATCTTTGATGTGAGACTGATGGACAGACCAGTATGAAATGAATCTCATCCGCAACATCATGATAAGAAAAAGTGCAAATATTATTTTCTCTCTTGATATTTTGTCAACTCCTTGTTTCTTTAATGGATCGGATAGTCTTCATGCTTGGTTGACAACGTGGTGTCATGCCCCAACAATGGGGATCATTGATCATAAAACTGATGTCGGATGCTACTGGTAGACCAGGGCCCACTTGCACAAAACGATCTTAGCGCTAAGACTATTGTAATCCTATGCTAAAGTATGGGAGCTACGATCATCTTAGCGCTAAGATCGCTTTGTGCAAGTGGGCCACGGACATGCTTATCCTTTTGGCCCTTTGACGTCTTGGATAATTGCGACATAAACTTATTTTTGGAGACACAAATACCCATCGGCTAATTGTTGCATTATATTCTCTCACATATATACATAATCATATAGTCCATGTCAATAGGAGTCCACCTTATCATTGCCTATGAAGTGAAGTCATTATGGAGGGGGTATTGTTATTGGAGGGTGGGGGAGCAAGTGCAGGCAAAGACCTATCACTATCTATTAGCAGGACATTAATGCTGTGGCATTGCAATAAGTTTAAACTGGTCAGTACGGCGAGGTGTGGCATTTCACACTCATAATATAGCAATATGTAGTCAGTATACCTTGGATGTCCGAGCGTTTTCTTCTCCCGTACACTGTGACCACTATTCCGTGTTGTGGGATGCACTCTGTGGATATAGAAATTACTGGTCCCATAAGGTGTACGGTCCGAGTTTGTTTGTTGGTGATGAATAATGGCAAAAGGCACCAATTCTCCATGAGATGACCGCCTCCGTGGTCTAGTGGTAGGGCTTCGTAGGGCTAGTCGGGGTTCAGCCGCGTCATTCCAAAAGACGTTAAAAGATGGTACTTGTTGTTACCCTGTCTGGCGCTCGGAATTGAGGGGCTTAAACAAGGACTTGTCAGTATACTATGTCGCTATATGCACGTCGCTATATAAGAGCAATAATCTTGGAGGCCTTTTATTGCTGAGTGCGGTGTTAAACAACAAACAAAGAAAACTTCCCTCCCACATCAAGCTGACATGCCAGGATATAATTGAAATACTGTTCAAAGCGGCGTTAAACACAAATCAGGTTTTGATGTATAAATGTATGATTATATTCAGTGGAAATAAATGATCTTTATAAAAAAATAATCTTGGAGGCGAAGTAAACCCAATTGCACCTCACCTCACAACCAAGACTGATATATTTGCAAAAAGGTTTTGTAAGAATAGTGAATGTTTCTTTGTGTCCGGTTCCTGAAAAGAAACGAACGATCAGTAGAAGATGATGAGAGCTATATCACCCGCATGCCAATGCCTTGACAATGAACGTTCACTTTACATTCAGCATAGTTGTATATCTTCCTACAAACTGTGCATCACCTGCATCTTTTTGTGCAAGACCATCATTGCCAGTTTCGGCGAAGAATACAAAAGGAAAAGGTGCATATACATTTTCGTATTTTCACATGCATTAACAATGACGACATTATACAAATGATAGATAACGTTTGACATGCTTTTTACATTTACATCAAATGTAATATACATGCAAATGCATCTCAAATGCTCACTAGATCCGGCTTGTAGGATTGTAGGATAGGTAATATCAGGGGTATGTTTTATCAGTTCATGATTACTCTCTCTCTCTCTCTCTCTCTCTCTCTCTCATTTCATTCTACTATTTGCAATTAACTTCTATGTAAATAAAACCGAAAAAAATAAAAATCTCCTCTAATGTCTCTCTCTCTCTGTGTTTCTTTTCACCCTCTTTCTCTCTCTCTGTCTCTCTCATTTCATTCTACTATTTGCAATTAGATTCTACTATTTGCAATGTCATTTCCATAATCATAATACATCTCTTCTAAAAGCAGAGTCCATTGCACGAGGCCGACAATACAATAACCGTAGCTTAAATGTTGTAACCTTGATCAAACAGCTTTTGAGTAGAGTCGTACAAGTGGGAAATGTTTATCTTTTTTCCTGGTTATCTAAATAGTTGTTCCACTTCATTGATGGAAGGCTACTTATGACTTACCTATGAGAGAGACATGCAAGACCTTATGGACACATTGAGAGAAGGAGTTATCGAGACGATTTCTGGATCATCGGGTCGATGTAGCTTGCTGAAATAATTCCAATGAATAAAACAGGCGGGTTATGCTACCGAAGTGAAAGAACATCGATTGCAAGATACTTGCAACAAACCACAAACCATACCACATATTGAAGAAGTATTCGATTTTGTAGATGTATATATGTTTGCTTCATATAATATAAATAACGTTCAGCAAAAAAATCCAAATGTACAATTTTATTTCGAGTGCTTTTGAATAAGTATGACAAAAGACATCACATATGAAAAGCGTTGTCACAGCAGTGTTCTGACATATAGATTTATTAAGATAGAAAGAGTATGGTGATGAAATTTCATTTCAGGAAATGTGTCACAGAAAGGGATCACTATTTAAGGGAATATTTTGTATAAAAAGTGATCACTATTTAAGGGAATATGTATAAAAAGTGATAATTATTTATGGAAATATGAAAAAAGTGATACTGATTTCAGGGAATGTGTACACAAGGTAATCACTATTTCACGGCGTTTATTGTATAAAAGGGATCACTATTATAAAGAAATGTAATGAAAAGTGATCACTATTACAGGGAATATGTAAAAAAAAGACCACATTTTCAGGGAATATGTGTAATATAAGTCCATAAGTATGTATGTCCCTTTATGAATCAGGCACGATCCATAATGCAATCAACTGTTCAAGAGTTACTTCCCGTGAACCACCAAGCCCCCTAGGTGAGTCAGTTCGGAAATGGTTGCTGTTACTATGTTGCTAGGTAACATCTGGTGTTCATTGTGGCCATTATGAAAACTCATCATAGTGTGACTACCTTCAGTATTTCGTAGTTCTGTTTGTGAATATGGAACACTTTGAGAGACAAGAGAAAATGGAACGTAACGCGGACCGTATCAGACCCCTCAGATGAACGAAGAGCGGTAAAATATATCCAAACTGCTCCTGGCAATAATCAACTGGTTCATGTTCATCATCATATTGTTTAACGCCGCATCCAGCAATATTCCAGCTATGTGACGGCGGTCTGTAAATAATCGAATCTGGACCAGACAGTCCAGTGATTGACATCATGAGCATCGATTCACGCAATTGGGATACGATGACATTCGTCAACCAAGTCCGCGAGCCTGACCACCCGATCCCGTTAGTCGCCTCTTACGACATGCATAGTCATCTTTTACGGCAAGCATGGGTTGCTGAAGACTTATTCTAACCTGCATCTTCGCTGGTTCAATGGTTCAATATTTTAAGTCGAATATACTATTTCACAAAAGAGTTTAGATTCCTAGCGTTCTTGTTTTACCTTCAACTGTGTATATTGTGAGATGATATATGACCGTGTGTTATTCTGAGATGTTTTGGGGCACGGATGGCCCAGTCGTCTGAAGCGCCGCAATTTTATGTGCAGAGTTACGTCCCTTGGACCGCCAGAAACCTATGATCGTGTTCGAATACCGTTTCGCCCCGATTTCGCTTCTAGGTTCGTCAGCACCATACCCGTGCTCTTGGGTTTCACCAAAGTAGTAAACGTCTGAGACCTGCATCACTTTGGGCTTTCCTCCCACATTAAGCTGACATGCCGTGATATAACTGGAATATGGTGAGCGGCGTTAAACCCAACACACTCACTGACACATTCACCAACTCGCTGACTGACTGACTGACTGACTCTCTCACTCGGCACATCAACTCACTCACTCACCCACACACCCACACGCCTCCGTGGTCTAGTGGTAGAGCGTCCGCCCGAAGAGCGGATGGTCCGGGGTTCGATCCCCGGCCGCGTCATACCAAAAGACGTTAAAAATGGTACCCTGTCTGGCGCTCGACATTAAGGGGTTAAAACAAGGACTGGTCGGCCCGGAGTCTGCTGTGTCTGAGTGGGGTATTCATGTTAAACTGCGGCATGGTATCTCAGTGGGCTAGCACTATAAATCGGCATCAGTCCGGACAAGTACAAGCAGCCACACACACACACACGTGCATGCACGTCGCTATATAAGTGCAGTGATCTTGCAAACCGCATTTCACCTTACCTCACCTCACCCACCCACTACCTGTTGATGCATGGTGACTGGCAGTGCTGTGTCGCGTGGTGGTACAAAATGACGACGCTAGGGATCAGCCAATTACAACCTCTTGCACTGGCTCACCTCGCAGACAATACTCTGTCACAAAGATGGGGTTGAGTGTCTACCCTGAGAGGCGACATTGATGTCATCCGTTTAAATGTGTGCCCTGCTTGACATGCACAGAATGCAGTCGCATTGACCTCCGCAATACAAATGAACCTGGGTTGCATGCTTCATGCAGGTTGGACAATGGAGGGCCTGGCCCGACACTGTGTGTGGTATCTCCTCAATCTGACATGTTGCATTCCTATACAGAACAAATGTAATTTGAGCTGAATTTCTAGCTCTCTCCTTCAGCCCCCACCCCTACACCTACCACCACCTCTCTCCTTGTGTTCCCATTCACCCTCGCCTCGTCACCACATTTCCGCATTCCCGATGCCCTACATGCCTAAAATAATTCCTAACTATTTCCTTCTGGGGGAAGTGAATGAGTGAATCTTCTTTATTAATACTGTGATTGTGTAAAGCCATCATCTCTCTATATATATGCAGGGGAAGAGTTTTACATTGCTGGAGATCCAATAGAAAGAACTCCCAAGTTTAACCAGGTTAGTGAAGAATGCATACTGTTGACATGCCGTCAAATTCCGTAATTTTGATTTCCATAGTTTTGATTCAATCAAATTATCTCCTTAGGTGAAATCTGTTTTAATTGATACGCAGGGTAGATAATTATTTTCATCTTTAAGTTTAGGGGAGGTGAAAATAAGGTTATTGATCACTGGTATGTGAATGTTCGCTACATTCGCATTTAATTTGAAAGTTTGGAGATTATTTGGATATAACTCTAGCGGAAGGGAATGGGCAGAATCCTTGATTCCAGACGTACAACCCGGTGTGATATGATAAGTCTGACTCGACACAGCTGACATTTGTCTGGAAGTAACTGACCATTTGACTCACCTGACCAAAAGGCTTACCTGATCACTCGATTCATCTGGCCACATAGCTCATCTGACCATTTGACTCACCTGACCAAATGGCATGCCTGATCACTCTATTCATCTGGCCACATAGCTCATCTGATCATTTGACTCAAATGACCACCTGAATTATCTGACCACTGGACACATCAGGCCACATAGCTTACCTGTCCATTGGACTTACCTGGCCATTTAATGCAGGTGGTCATTTGACTCATGGCTACTTCGCAAATCTGAACGCCAAACCAGCTGACTCGGCTCATCAATTGATTCATGTCCGCGGTAGCTTTACTCTTGCCCTTGGTCCCTTACACTCAGGTTCGGTGGAGTAGTCTAGTGGTTTAAGCGTTCGCTCGTCACGCCGAAGACCCGGGTTCGATTCTCGCATGGGTACAATGAGTGAAGCCCATTTCTGGTGTCCCCCGCCGTGATATTGCTGAAATATTGCTAAAAGCGGCGTAAAATCTAACTCTCACCCACTCTCTCTTACAATCAAACTGTAATTGACATAAAGCATATCGGATGACACTTGGCGTGGTGCTGTCATTTGCAATGTGAAACATGAATATCTGACTCTTTTTAGCCGGTCGAATTTATTTGTAATATAGCCTACTAGTTTTACGATTATTTTCAAGTTAACTTGCCTCACAGGTTATTGCAAATGTGCTATTCTATTCTTAGCTTACGTATATCAGTTACAAACAGTAATGTAAGTCAGTAGGTGTTCGTTCCTTCAAATCTTCGCTGTTTACTGAGCGCACATGAAGCGGTATATATCTAGTCGTTTGATCAAGGTATTATATGGTTATCTTAGAGTGTTTAACACGTGGTTTCTAACTATACACGCAGCTTATGTGATGTATGTAAGGGAGGATGTCTAAACTGTGAATTCTTAATCAAAACGGAACTAATAAAACGCATCTAAAAACACTATAATCTACCAAATCAAAATCACATAAACAAACAAACAAACATCCACCATACCCAGCTCCCTTAGTTCTCCCCTCCAACCCCATCGGCATCTATTCCAAATCTCAAAATTCCCCAATTCTATATAAGCATCCCCTAAAGCCCCCTCTTGGGTTGCACACACCACTTTCGCCTCTTTCGGAAACACATTAAATGGCCTGACCGGGCCCGTGTGCGAAATACGCATCAGTCGGAAAGCGCACGTTAAATCTCCAAAGTAGGTAAGTAAGTAAGTAAGTAAGTAAGTAAGTAAGTAAGTAAGTAAGTAAGTAAGTAAGTAAGTAAGTAAGTAAGTAAGTAAGTAAGTAAGTAAGTAAGTAAGTAAGTAAGTAAGTAAGTAAGTAAGTAAGTGTGAATCAAGAGGTCTTTGATAGGCATTTAGAAGTTGGGAGTACATGACTACATGACACACTTTATGGATAGCATCTTCTTTTATTCTTTGTCACGATATTTCAGAGCTACTTCGTGCTCCATCATCAGGTGTATGCTTAGTAAGTGCATAAAGTTAATATATGATAACAATATAATGGCAAAGCATATAACATAGGATTAATGTACAAAGATAGCAATATAATGACGAAGCCATTGAGTGAGTGGGTGAGTGAGTATGGGTTTACGCCGCTTTTAGCAATATTCTAGCAATATCACGTCCGGGACATCAGAAATGGGCTTCATACATTGTACCCATGTCGCGAATGGAACCCGGGTCTTCGCCTTGACGAGCGAACGCTTTAACCACTAGGCTCCCCGACCGCCCTAAGAAGCCATTGGGATTAGTAGGAGAGGATTAATCAAGTACACTGAAGGTGAAGTGATGACTAGGATCTGGCTATTGCGACACAAGCAATAACGCGATCCAGTTGTCCATTGTGGTTGATGATGTGATTATAGCACAGTGGAGTACACACTTGGTAGGTAGATATCTTGGTCTCATGCAGTCATCTTCTTTCTCCGGATTTCCATGCTATCTTAAAGTTTCCTCTTTTTCCAATGACTGATGTTGGTATGGAGAATCTTGGTTTGTGGCAAGGAAATATGGTGGTCAGAATTTTGTATGAGGTGTTCCGAAAGGTCAGGTTCTATGTCAGATTTTTCAACAGAGGTCTTGTGTTCACGGGGCGTGAAGTCTCTCTAATGTATTTGTGTCCAAAGTTGCATGATATCTCATACACACATCCCCTGGGGTTTGGGGTTGACTGGGTAGGACCTTTACCGTTGGTGTGTAACATGTTTTTCAGCGTCATGTCGGAACAGAAGGTCACGTCTATGTGGGCTGTTTCGGTTAGCAGTCTGCTGATATGGTGACTGGTGGGGGCTTGGTATGGGATGCTGACGAGGATGGGTGATGGGGCTGGGTTGGACTTGGAAACGGGATCTTTTTGCTGGGTTTCCTGGGTTTTCCCTACTAGATGCTTGGGATATCATTTGAGGGCTATGAAAGTGTGTTTAAAATGCTGAATTTCTGTCCGGATTGCGGATAGCCCTGGCTTGTCGGTCAGGGTGAGACTGTCCGGATGGCCCTGGCTTGTCGGTCAGGGTGAGAGTGTCCGGGTGGCCCTGGCTTGTCGGTCAGGGTGAGAGTGTCCGGATGGCCCTGGCTTGTCGGTCAGGGTGAGAGTGTGCGGGTGGCCCTGGCTTGTCGGTCAGGGTGAGAGTGTCCTTATGGCCCTGGCTTGTCGGTCAGGGTGAGAGTGTCCGGATGGCCCTGTCTTGTCGGTCAGGGTGAGAGTGTCCGGGTGGCCCTGGCTTGTCGGTCAGGGTGAGAGTGTCCGGATGGCCCTGGCTTGTCGGTCAGGGTGAGAGTGTCCGGAGGGCCCTGGCTTGTCGGTCAGGGTGAGAGTGTCCGGATGGCACTGGCTTGTCGGTCAGGGTGAGAGTGTCCGGATGGCCCTGGCTTGTCGGTCAGGGTGAGAGTGTCCGGATGGCCCTGTCTTGTCGGTCAGGGTGAGAGTGTCCGGATGGCCCTGGCTTGTCGGTCAGGGTGAGAGTGTCCGGATGGCCCTGGCTTGTCGGTCAGGGTGAGAGTGTCCGGATGACCCTGGCTTGTCGGTAAGGGTGAGAGTGTCCGGATGGCCCTGGCTTGTCGGGTGAGGGTGGCAGTTATGGCTTGTTTGATCTGAGGATGGTGGTTTGACATGTAGTGAATGTTCTGGTCTGTGTGAATGAGTTTTCTGTAGACGGCAGTGTAGATGTTGTCATGACTGTTGACGAGTTGTACAGCTTTGTACATTAATCCTATCCCATCGGCCTCGTCATTATATTGTTACCCTTGTACATTAATCCTATCCCATCGACCTCGTCATTATATTGTTACCTTTGCCTATTAATCCTATCCCATCGGCCTCGTCATTATATTGTTACCTTTGTACATTAATCCTATCCCATCGGCCTCGTCATTATATTGTTACCTTTGCCTATTAATCCTATCCCATCGGCCTCGTCATTATATTGTTCCCTTTGCACATTAATCCTATCCCACCGGCTTCGTCATTATATTGTTACCTTTGTACATTAATCCTATCCCATCGGCCTCGTCATTATATTGTTACCTTTGCCTATTAATCCTATCCCATCGGCCTCGTCATTATATTGTTCCCTTTGCACATTAATCCTATCCCACCGGCTTCGTCATTATATTGTTACCTTTGTACATTAATCCTATCCCATCGGCCTCGTCATTATATTGTTCCCTTTGCACATTAATCCTATCCCACCGGCTTCGTCATTATATTGTTACCTTTACACATTAATCCTATCCCATCGGCCTCGTCATTATATTGTTACCTATGTACATTAATCCTATCCCATCGGCCTCGTCATTATATTGTTACCTTTGCATATTAATCCTATCCCATCGGCTTCATCATGAAATTGTTACCTTTGCACATTAATCCTATGTCATTAGATTAGTCATTATATTGTTACCTTTGTACATTAATCCTATGTCATTGGATTAGTCATTATATTGTTATCTATGCTCATTCATCCCAGATGTTTTTAGACGCTTTGAAATCTTCTCTGAAATTTGACACATATTTTTATATTTAGTAACAATTAAGTAAAGACGTTCAACAAACATAAATTTGCTTTTGATGAATAGAAATGTCATTGCAGAACAGAAAATTATTTTTTCAAGTTTCATATATCCATAAAGACATTGATTACGTATATTTTCTGAGTTCATGTCTTCGGAACCTAGTTGCAGACAGATACAAGTCCTGGTGTGAGATATGTGTAGGTAGATCCTAGAAACATCAGCTGATAAAATCGTCCGCCCTGACTTTCAGTAATCCTGCCTGGAGATAGTCTCGGCCGACACCCTGACACACCCAGACGCACAACTGTATATAAGACACCTGGCTATCCCACTGGACATCACTACAAGCACTGTCGATATACAGGTAAGTTGTTCAAGTGAGTAAGAAATTAACGAATAATGTTGATTTAATGTAAAATGCCTTCCATGGTTGATGGTTTATGGAACCGACCATTTCATGTCAGACCCCAGATGTAGGTCTATACACATACCCAGATGTAGGTCTATACACATACCCAGATGTAGGTCTATACACATACCCAGATGTAGGTCTATACACATACCCAGATGTAGGTCTATGCGGGGAGGGGATTTGTGTGGAGTTGTGTGTAATCTGACGTTTTTAATTCTTGTTCTCCTACCCGTGCCTGTGAAAAAAAGGATTGTAATTGAGTATGGGACGGCAACACCTGCTGTTTGGTTGCTCCTTGGGTTTGTATTGCTCTAGTGATCATGAAACACCGAATCTGATCTTTTCAATGGCTGGCCTGGTGTGTAATCATACTCTGCTGGCAATGTACGAGTTCACATTTCGATGTTCCGTGAAAAGCTGAGATACCACTTCCAAAACAGAAAAAAGGAATTTGAAAGGAGACTTTTTGTTAACTTACATCATTGTTACTGAACATTTCACAATGTCAGCACAATGATAAGAAAATCATGTTTCCATAGGTTTGCTGTCGCACTTGCATCACAACTGATTGAATGTCTGAATGTCTTTTCGTGTGAGTTAGTACAGATTATTTTCAAACTTCAAGAGATGTATTACAACTTTTGACATTTCACATACGACGTGAAATTTGATATCCAGTCATTACAGCTTCACTTTAATATTTGGGTTTCATGGAGTTGGCTAGCGGCTACCGAGGCACTATATCGTATGTTGTACCACACATCATGTACATTCAGCCTGCTCATAAGTCAGGCTTCTTGTCGTCTTGTATTACTTCTAAAACATGATGGAACACCTGTCAAGTGTCGTGTTTTAAGTAACTTTTCGCGTTTGTTCGCAAAATGCTTCAATTTATAGTAATGACCAGACAGTATTAACTATATACCTGCAACATGATGCCATTAATGGCTAAAGAAAAGCAAATTTGACGTGATCAGTGAATTCGTTGTGAGATAGCACCAAGAACACAATGTTGTATAAATATGTTATCTTTGAAACGTTTTTACCCCACGAATTTATGAAGAACCCATGTCATCACTTATTACAAGTGAGTGAGTGAGTTGGGTTTAACGCCGCTTTTAACGGTATTCCATTCGTATTATTTACGACCAATGGAATCTATTTCGGTAGATAAGACTGAATACATCTCGTTTTATGTTTAGAAAGTACCATGTACAATAAAACTGATACTGTTACTACAAACATTTTTGCTATAGGGCAGAGCATGCTTACCCTTTTCGTAACACCTGGTGTCATCACTGATTTTCAGTGATCTATTATTCATGTAACGTTCACCACTATTTTGTCTTTTACGCTCGGTGGAATCTATTTTGACGGATAATCGAGACTGATTATTCTCTGGCATTGACGTTATATATATATTGGATTGCAAGCTCCAAATTAAAACTGGCAGTGTTGAACTATTTAGCTCGAACTGAAATGGTGCAATACATAAGCAGACAATACAACGAGACAGGTATGAAACACCATCCTATGTTTGATACGAGGTTACAGATGAAGAAGGTGATGGGAGTTTGGCATCATGCGATACATTATTCAGGATGATTATCCAATAAAACTAAATAGGTGTAAAACATTGCTGAAAGCTTTTTACTGACGATCAATATAGGAAGCACACCTCATTAAACAGACACTGTGTCATTACCACTTATTGGCCAATGTGTTAAACGTCATCGGTACTCTAGTCGTTGATGGGAAATATACACATACACTTGTCAACTTTTGATAGGGATTGGGAGTATCAAGGTGGGATTGAATGAGAATGATTGCTTGGCTATATTGTCAACTTAGAATCTGACGGTAACATTTGACTTAGCATTTGTACAATTTTTTTCCTTGTACCATACGTTGCCTTGTTATTTTCTGGTGAACAATTGACTTGCCTTTGCGTGTATTTGCGACGTGAACAACTGGTATCATCACTATTTGATTGTGATTCATAAACATGATCATGATATAGTGGGAATCGTACAATCGAGATTTCTAATGAATATGGAAACGGTTTTGTCGCTGTTATTGTCTGTGGCATATTACAAATGGTTGTTTTGCAGTTCTATATTTACAAACAAGGTTCACAATCATCAAAATGATTCTACAGTAAATAGTTAAACCAGGCACCGTTTTAACTGTTACGAGTAGCCTCCCTGAAACATATGTTTCATTAATGGCAAACAAATTGATGTTGTATTTTACACTTGTTGTATTTTACACTTGTTGTATATTTACAAGTATGAATATGACTGAAAGATCTGAAAAAATTAGGAACTGAATTTCTCTTACTTGAAGGGAATTTGACAGAGTGATAGAAATGTTAAAATGTCTGTCTCTATACACCCAGGAGCCTCTCTGTCCGTTGTATAAGTCAATCAATCTCTGTCCATATCCTATCCGGTTCACCCTGTCTGTAAATCTATCAAAGCCAATTATACTTTTGTATTGAAATATTTATATTGACACAGAATGATAAGATTCATGTTCAAATTAGGCCCGCAGTTTGTAGATATCACCTTTCAAGTACCTCTTCCGTCCCTATCCCCAACCCTTCCCCGACGACCGCCCCCCCCCCTCCCCCATCCCCCCCACACACCACCCAACCTTCACCAATCCCCACAGACACCTCCGGACACACACCTCCACCAATCCCCTGGGACACCTCCCCTCATCCCACTGTCTCCATGTTTACCTCCGATTCTGATATCTAGTTGATAACGTATGCCGGAGTAAAGTTTACACTGTATCCGATTTCACATAAAAAGTTGCTCTGTCTTTGTATCGTCACTTAAGATGCAAGATATCATCTACGCAATACGCCATTGCATTCAATATACGAATGTAGGCTATATGCCAAGTCATGTCCACTTTGAGACCATCCTAGCGTGTATACACTCATCATCATCATCATCATCATCATCCCTCTTGGGGTCGGCCGGTGGGTAAGGTTTAAAAACAACTGCTTGACAATCCCAATCACTCTCACACAGGAAGCATGTATATGAAATTCATTAACTAATCATTCACCACTACATCCTGTGCGACCCGTGAAGATCCGGGGTAGAATAGGTCTTCAGCAACCCATGCTTGCCGTAAAAGGCGACTATGCTTGTCGTAAGAAGCGAATAACGGGATCGGGTTGTCTGGCTCGCTGACTAGGTTGATACATGTCATCGTATCTCAAATACTTGGGTCGATGCTCATGATGTCAATCACTGGATTGTCTTGTCCAGACTCGATTATTTACAGACCGGTGTCATATAGCTGGAATATTGCTGAGTGCGGCGTTAAACAACAAACAAACAAACAAACAAACATCCTGTGCAGCTTCTGAACAAGCCTGCACATCTCTATCATATACCAAATGTACACTGTAACCCAATACTAGATGGTATCTGTATCTTTAAAACCAGCGATATTTATCTTCCTCAGTTGATCCAATCACGAACATCATCTAAATCGTTGTCTGCTTTACAAATTTGCTGAAGCAGACTTAAGGCAGTTACAAAAGCGGTATGGTCATCGTATTTCAACGTTACGCAATCTGGTTGATCTATTTTTTTTAGCATCATGATAATGCTCAGTGACATATATTGTTTAAAAAATGTAGGGCTGGGAGTATGAGCTTGAGGGTGAGCATTCTGTCTTGTAGACGTGAAATCACGAGTTTGTAAGAGTAATTTGTGTTTTTGCATGAGAATGTGATCACTGATATCTGCTTCGAGCTCTGAAGGATACCGTATTTCATGTGGTAAATGTTCTGTCCCTTGTACAACACTGTACGTTCAGGAGATATGTACCATGTCATCACATACAATACATGGCATCAGTACAATAAATATACAAATAAGGGTGTACTGTATCTGTACAATAAAAGTATATGATAATTTAACAATAAATGTTTTGTTTCTTTGTTGTTTAACGCCGTACTCAGCATTATTCCAGCTAAATGACGGCGGTCTGTAAATAATCGAGCCTGGACCAAACAATACAGTGATTGACACCCGAGGTAAAAAAAGCGAGTCTGAACCAGACAATCCAGAGATTGATATCATGAGCATCGATCTAGGCAATTGGGATACGATGACACACATCAACCAAGTCATCGAGTCTGACCACCCGATCTCGTTAGTCGTCTCTTACGATAAGCATAGTCGCTTCTTCCGACAAGCATGGGTTGCTGAAGGCCTGTTCTAACCCGGATGTTCACGTGTATCTGGTAAAGGCGTACAATGCGATTGGACACTAAGGGTGTACGCTACATGTACGGCTGTACACTGAGGGAATATTATAAGTCACACAGATAACAGATGATACACCAGTGTGTGCTCCCTGTCTTGGGTTCAATATAGCAAAGCACCTGGTGTTGGATGTTGTGAACAGATAGCCGCTGACAGTCAAATATGGTACTGGATGAAGCATTCCTACAATGTCCATGTAGGGTCATAATCGTCATGGAGCAACGTGAACGCGCAAACATCACGCACGTTGGTCCCAAGGAACGTACTACATCCCAAAGCGTTGTCTTAGCACATTTTGCAAGCTTCAATTATCTGATCTTAATATTTCAATCCGATCAAGCAGTCTGGGAAACTGAGGCCACTCTCCTCTGCTGTAAGTCGGTATTGCGCACACCAGACTGATAATTGGAATGTAAGACTAAAATACATACAGATAACACATGCTGTATCAGCGAATCCCACACTTAAAGCTCCTGTGAGCACATTGCGGACTTCAACGCCCTTTTGTAGGTAATCCTCTACTGTTGATACTATGAAGTCAAATCTGCCATATCTAAACGTGAGATTATGTTGGTCTTAAGGAGATACCATGGATAACAGACATCATTTGAAGAAATCGGGAAACCATTATCAGTTACAGGCACACACTCGAACACAAACATTTATATTTGACTAGGATTAGAAGCTGTAACGTTTCTAACTATGGACTGTAAAACCATGTTTGTTTGTTGTTTAAAACACCGCACTCAGCAATATTCCAGCTATATGACGACAGGCGGTAAGAAAATGCGAGTCTGGATCAGACAATCCAGAGATTGATATCATGAGCATCGATCTTAGCAATTGGGATACGATGACATGCATCAACCAAGTCAGCGAGTCTGACCACCCGATCCCGTTAGTCTCCACTTTCAGGGTTGTCACATATGACCAAGATTATTATTAAACATAATTTATTGTCCAAAAAGACAAAGGGATTGGGCACAAGTGCAGAACTTATTACCGCCTTCTCCCTAACAAAAAAAGCGACCACTACATTTTATATATTGAACAAAATAAGGCTGGGATCATAAATATGTTGCAGGATATTTGTACAATGATATAAGCTAAAATTTCCCTATTGAATAAGTCTGTCAGATGTTTTCGGCTTGCAATACTTATAATGAGATAAGCAGAAGCTGATCTTTAAAAGTAATTGTGTGTTATGTATAAAGCGCTTTAAAACCCTTCAAGTTCATTCAAGTCTCGTAGAAAACAATGAACGGCGCTGTTAGTTTGTTTGATAAATGCTGAATAAATCAGGTTTGATGTGCTGATCTTTGTGGATGAGAAGTAATCGTTTGAGAGACTGAAGTGTAAGGTAGTGTGCATATGCCACATGTCGCACTCTGACATGAGTGCTTGTTGGAAGCCATTAGGAAAGGGTCAGGCAAGGGCGGAGAGCAACTTCACTTGATATGAAAACGTGGAGAAAATCTTTGTCCTGGAACTTGTTAACTAAAACCCTTTATTGTCTATGTTTACCGTACTGGTCCATCAGAAATGCTTTGACGTAGTTTTCTAATGGTCAAGCCTTGAAAAAAGATTGCATGTTTGTATAACTCTAAAGCAGTGTCAAGTGTCTGAAGCAGATAAGCCGATCTTTAAGAATAATAATAATAATAATAATAATAATAATAATAATAATAATGATAATAATAATAGTAGTAGTAGTAGTAGTGAGATGATGATGATGATGATGATGATGATGATGATGAATAAATAAATATATACTAAGACACCAGTTGGACTGTGCTGTGGTAAGGACAAAGGAATTCAAAAGCCATTAATCAGAAAGAGCTTTACGTTAAAGCAGGGTGGTAAAAAGCAGGGGTGAGTTTGAAGCGCAACGTGAACATCGTCACGTCGTTTGGCGTGTAGGCAACGCGAGTCACACTCCAGGAAGTTGCTGGGTGACTGCAATCAGCCATACCTTGACGCTGGAATCAATACTTTACGAGGCCGGCACTCCGCCTTCATAGTCACAACCCATCCCTCCACGCTGCCTCCCTCCACGCTGTCGGTATAAACACACACCGAGTGTGAATGTCTTGTGTTGGGCAGCGCAGGAGTAGGCGGTGGTTGTTTCAAATACCCCGGGAACAGCGTTGTTGTTGTTGTTGCTTGTGTCACATGGGGGCAGAGTCACAGAGAAGAAGACAGTTTGTTGGGTAGTTCGGCTGGTGCAGGGAGTGCTTTGGGATAAATCACATTTCTGGTCACGATATATGAACTATATCTAAGAAGTTATCCAACACAGTTCAACTTTTCTCGTGCGATAAAGGTAAGGATAAGCTTTTGTTTATTTTAACTTTAGGGTCGATTCTCAAATTACAATATGTTATTTTCTCATTTCTCCAGGAAAATCTTATAGCATGTTAAACTAATCATACGCAATATGACTAATCAGAAGTAATAAAAGCATAATTTAATTAACATAATTTAAAATATTTTTCATAAATTATTTTACCGCGTTTCTTTGTAACTGGTATCGGTCTTGTGATCTTAAAAAATAGCAGTAAAGTATAATACAATGTATGATAACATGGGAAATATGAATGTTTGTTTATTAAATGTTATATTCTTTAGTTTATAGTCAATTTTTTTTTTTTTTTATACACATTATAAGTAGCAAATGCTTGATCCGCAATGTTGATATGTTATTTGTATACGTGCTTTCTTGCTAAGCAGTCGAAAGGATAATACTTTCTGAACAGATTGGGACTGCGTATTAATGTAACATTCTATCACTCAAGCGGGCCTATAAAAGATTTATTATATACGTTCTGGTGTACATGAAAACACCTAATATTAGATTTATAAAACACATCTAGTTTGAAGTTGGATCTCTGGTATGACCTTCGTTTATGTTCATATAGAACAGCAGCGGTAGGGTGGCCTAGAAGGTAAAGCGTTCGTTCGTTACAATTCCGCGCATGCGTACAGTGGTGAGTGAGTTGGGTTTAACGCCGCTTTTAACAATATTCCAGTCATATCGCGGCGTGTCAGCTTCATGCGTGAGGAAAGCCCGAAGTGATGCAGGTCGTAGACGTTTACCACTTCGGTGAAACCCACGAGCATGGGTATGGTGCTGACAAACCTAGAAACATAATCGGGGCGAAACCCGAACCCACAATCATAGGTTTCTGGCGTGCCCAAGGGAAGCAACTCACACAGCGAATTGTGGTGCCTTAGACGACTGCGCAGCGATTAGGAGACTGAGGGAAAGCTAAATATATTTAGTAATATGAACGATTCCACACCACTTGCATATTAGTCATTCCTGAATGTTGAATATTTTTGTTACAAGTATCAATTTTAGGGTAGTAGGAAAATATATTCTTTTTTTTATTTGCAAGAGCTGTCGCTGCGTTGTTTTCAGGATTTAGAAGTAAAGAATTTAATAATTAACCGAATTCGTATGATGTATAATATTGATAGCAATGAAGATAAACTCCATTTCATATGTATCTTTTAGAAAAAAAGTATATGCCAAATGGGATGTTTCATAAAATATATATTTTCAAGTTCATAAATTATTGACTTCTAATGATGTATCAATTTTGTTAAAGAATCTGAAATGTAAATCTCTTTTTGGGGGGCTCTAGTGGAGAGGTAAAATATTGAACTACTTTTCTAGTCCCAGGCCGCCTGTAGATCCGGGTGAGTCAGATATTGTAATTTGTATCCGGGTGGGTCAGATATTGTAATTTGTATACGGGTGGGTCAGATATTGTAGTTTGTATCCGGGTGGGTCAGATATTGTAGTTTGTATCCGGGTGGGTCAGATATTGTAGTTTGTATCCGGGTGGGTCAGATATTGTAGTTTGTATCCGGGTGGATACAGGTAAGATCTTGGACCGCCGGTACATGCTTGGTCTCATCGCGTCTGTTTATCGTGTTGTTGGATCATGTACTGCCATTCTGATCTCTGAGCGCCAGTGGTTGGGACGGGTAGGATCTTCTTCTGTATGGCGTTGTCTCTGCAAGTGAAGGTCAAGTCATCTTGCAGTACATATCTGACAACCCGTGAAGATCCGGGTCAGAACAGGTCTTCAGCAACCCATGCTTATCAAAAGATCGGGATTGGATTGTCAAGCTCGCTGACTTGGTTGATGCATATCATTGTATCCGAATTGCGTAGATCGATGCTCATAATGTCAATCACTGAATTGTCTGGTCCAGAAGCGATTATTTACAGAACGCCGTCGTAAAGCTGAAATATTACAAAAGAGACATATCTAACAAACAAACATGGTGGTAGTAGGGTCGGAATAAGACTTTCTACACTCCGACTCAGGGCAGCAGTGGGTGGGGGGTCGGAAATCTGATTACTACTTGTTATGGGAATGTAAGAAGGTCAACCATCGCATTAACACACTGGTCTCCATTGTTTGGGGATGTCATTTCATTAGCTTGGCTTTATGGATGGACCGTTATTACGGCCATCAAATGTCAAGTTTTCCTTCAAGTGTTTCTGGTCTCAACAGTGACCAATGAAACCTCCCCATTAGAAGATGATTAGTCCATCGAGATAGTTGGTTTGCTCTTTCAAAAGTGAGACAACGTATAAACTCACGTTTTATGTTTCGACTGAAATTAGATATGGCTGTCGTAGAGATGCTACCAGCAATATAACAAAAAAGCGTTTTTTATACCTAAATAAAAGCGACAAAACGTTTTCCATATTCATAAGAAATCTCCGCTGAAAGCAAAGTCGACAGTACGATACCACATTTACCATACGCGGGTGATTGTGAATAGCTTTTAAATAGTGTTTGATACCAGTTGTTGGCCAAGACTACCATCAGCCTGTACCTGTTCGTTAATCTCGGTTGGCATGTTGTCTCATGAATTCTTCCCCATTCGTTCATTCCAACACAATAAACCCAAATACATATATCAACAATTGCTAATGTAGGACATTCTGTCCCATCCAACGCTAATACTTCAACACGGATGTCTTTTTTGGTCATTAGGAAATAATTTAAGTACTCAGTTCTGACATCTGCGTTCGTGTATATGTATGTTTAAGAGCTCTCTGAAGTAACATGCCGGGATGTCGGTACTTACTGATCGTGCAAAACCAGTACATGATTGGACAGCTTTCAACTTCTTCAGACGGATCATTAGAACGTTAAGATCCTTTTCCGCAGATCAGAACAGGCTTTCGGCGATGTTTTAACATTTTTATGGCACACAGAATCTGAAATTAGCTGAAACATCGTAGTCATTACTGATGTGTTTTTGATAAATGATACTATCCAGAAGGTATATCATCAGTCCATTTACAGAGTGGCATTAATCACTCAGCATCCACTGTCTCTAACTAAACCATAAGAGCTAGAAGTATCTTGATACTATTATTGTCTTTATAGAAAATGCTTTCTTTTTTAATCTATTTACTTGATTTACTGATCCCAAAACAAATCAAGAACTCAGGAGAAAATAATTCAATTTATACTTTTCATAATTGATGTCAGTTCCTTTGACTTGTCATTCATAAAAGCATGTTTTTATGTCATTCTACCAACCATGAATTAAAGGGATGACTCGAAGACATTTTTAATTTAATGGGATATTTTATTCACCAATTTTATCATTCTGTATACCCAGTGACTGATTGGGTGAGCCCCTTTTAGCAATATTCCAGCAATATCACGGCGGGGGACACCGGAAATGGGATTCATACATTGTACCCTTGTCAGGAATCGAACCCGGGCTTTCGGCGTGGCGAGCGACCGCTTTAGCCACTCGACCGCCCCGTATACATAAGTGAGATATGTATAAGTGAGATCAAACTGCCATATATACTGAATAGATGTTTGTAATTATTCTACTGACAATTGAGAATGTCTGTTATGGGAAGGTTAGGCAGCTGTCAGTGTCTTTGTGCATCAACATTAATCACAGCTATTTCCCCACTTTTCATTAAAATGCTTTTAGAATATCAATTTAATCAAACATTTATTTGTCTTCTGTTCACACCAGCTACGATGATCTGTCATTTAGAACACGAACATTATTATATTTGCTTTGAAAGGGAATGTTTGATAATCATTTTTGTAAAACCTTCAGCAAACTGAAACCAATATCTCTCAAAAGGTCTTATCAAAATAGTGATGACAATTTCTCATGATTTGATTTCGGATTCCGTCTAGTTGGTATTGTTGCTCATGGCAGAGGGCGTACTGTGCACATATCAAGAACATCTGTTGTTGGCGAAGTGAGGGAGTAAGTTGTTTGAACAATATTTCAGTGATATCAACCCAAAAAAATTACAGGCCATTGATCCTATCAGCTTGGTGAGACCCACGCATAATTTGCTGCATAACAAATGGAAATAAGACCATATCTCTTTTATTATTTCTCTCACCATGCTCAAATTCTAAATATTTGCACCACCAAGTTTAAAAAGCCCAGAATACACTCGTTCAATAGTATGTTTAGTATATTTATATTTCCTTTCAACAAGAGAAATACTTGGCTTTATAACGGATCTCCAGCCATTCAAAAACGAATGGCCATTAGGGGTCATGATTTATCACATGTTTTATCAAATCTGTTAGTGCTATCGAAAATCCAGCGTGGTAAAAATCTCGACCATCGATATTTTAATTCTTAGTTATGAATTGCACTGGTCCATGACCAGTTTTTTTAATATATTCTGCCGCTGCTCATTGTAAACTCAGCAAAAGCAAAATAGAAATGCCAAAGAGCTGGACATTAATTCTACAATTTAAGCTGTGGTTATCAAAACCATACAGCCATTTGAGTAAACATGTCAAGGAACTAGACACAAATTTTATGTGGAACTGGATATGTGGCAAAAGTTTAGTATTAGTAACGAGAGACCGTTGCCGTGGGATGAGCAAAAACGATTAGGTGTCCACTTTTGAAATATTCAATACTCGTAAACACTTTTGATACTAAACATGTTTCCAGTTTTACTACATCTAGATTTTGAACACTTGTTCCAGATGTCAGGTTTGTTGGTTCTGTTGGCGCCTAGGGCAACACCGGGGTGCCTCTACACGTGCAGCTGTTAATGGTTCTGTTGGCCCCAAGAGTAGGGCTGGTAGTAAAAGTAGAAATGTGTTTAGTATCTAAAGTGATTACGAGTATTGAATATTTAAAAAGTACTGACAATAGTTATCTAAGACGTTGCATTTCTTCAGTGATTTCAGTGGCTTAGCCATGCATCTGCCCGTTATTCACACTGATTTTGATCTTTCTCTTGTGGTTTGATCAAAGGAACCCATTATACCCGTAGCTGTTAATGGTTCTGTTGGCCTCTAGTGTAGGGCTGGGTTGCCATTACATTTATATATGTTGGGGGTTTTGTTGCCGAGTAAAGAAGGGCAAAACTGCCATCCACACTTGTCCTGTATATATTGTTGTGTAGCTGTTTACTCCTGGAGCGTGGTCGAAATTCACCATGAAGCTGTTGCTGATCGCATCCATTTGAGTGAGGCGGGTGGGTTTAACGCCGCTTTGAACAGTATTTCAGTTATATCACGGCATGTCAGCAGCTGAATGTGGGAGAAAAGCCCGAAGGGATGCAGGTCTCAGATGTTTACCACTTTGGTGAAGCCCATAAGCACGAGTATGGTGCTGACAAACCTAGAAATATAATCGGGCCGAACCAGGTTTCGAACCCACGATCATAGGCTTAAACTCTGCACAGCGAATTGCGGCGCCTGAGCGACATGACCGCCCGTAGCCCCGGCTTCCTTTCGAACGATGTCATTACTGATAGCGGTGTCATGCTAGGTTAATGAATGCCAGGCGTGGGACAAGATGGTCCGGAAACATTAAGAAGATATTGTTCTAAACCAGCAATAAAATAAACGAAAGATAAAAATGAAGCCGAGAAGAAATTTGTGATTTAGATAATAAGAGGTCCTTGAAATTAGGGTCAGCCTCCAGCAGTAGTAGCAGAGAGTTGCTGTGAGTAGAATAGCCTTTGTATTATTTTGATCGTTTAAAATATTACTTTAAGTTATGTTACGACCGAGCACAAAAACAGTCCTTGTCTTTACCTAAAGGGAGAGGTATTGCGTTGAAAGTACACCTTTTGATCTCTTGCAAATGGTTAAAAATTGAAAAAAGTGAATGTGTTTGAAGGATTGGTGTGTGTGTGTTTGTGTTTATTATTACTAGTTTAGTGCATAAAACAATGTTATATTTAGTTTTTAAAAGTGGTTTAGGAGGATGGTTGTTGAGATTGTTGGTGGTTTCCCACACACCCCTGGGTTCGTCTATCGATTGCTGTGTGAGGCGTCAGGGGTGGAAAGGTAGTTTAGTGATGAAAGCATTTGAATGTTATTTAATCAAACTTGTAATTCTTTAATTTTCAAACCAGCTACGACGATCATTTACAACATGATCCATTTTATTGTGTTTGTTTTGCCAGTGTATGTTTGATACCATCAGCAAAATGAAGTCAATAACATTCACGTGGTCTTCTGAAAATTGTTGCGACAATCTAAAGATCTACATTGGATTCTTCAGATAGCATAATGTGTGAAGCCAGTTGTTATGTCCCTCCACCCCACACTCTTCAGCTGTTGCTAAAAACAGCACAAAACTTCACATCTCGTTAATGCTTCTCCATTAAACAAGAAACAATTTGCCGGAAGTAACTAAACAGTTTCAACAGGAAGCTTTTGCAACAGCTAAATGTCACGATTATAGTTATCATTGCAAACTATAAACTAAGGCTAACACTCTTTGAGGTAAACATAATTTAACGGTGATGGAGATTTGAGTTAATGAATTGAACACGACAGGAGGAATCTAGTTTCCATTATGGATGAACGTGTCACAGGGTTTTATCGTCAGCCTGGCCCAAATTCTGCTAAATGACAGCGTTATCAGATTAGTGCGACGCTAGAGGCAAGTTAAGAGATAGTTAGAATACAGGTCTTTGTAAAGCAATTCTTATGGAATTAATTCCTTTTGACATGTAAATGCATTAAAAAAACACGTGTTTTTAATTTGCAAGGACACACTACCCATCAGAAGAGATGATACCAACAAAGACTTTATACTTGTCTACATATATGGTCAGTTACTAGACAAGGCTCGCTAAATGAAATGGGTTTTACTTATACAGGATATTTTACCATCCCTAAACACACTAGCGTGATAGATGGGTCAACAAATACTTAACAAACAGGAAACGCAGCACATAATCTAACTCGACTATGAGACTATGGTTATTTAAAGAAGAAAAGGGCGATCGGTAGGCTAGTGGTTAAAGCGTTAGCTCGTCACGCAGAAGACCAGGGTTCGATTCCCCATATGGGTACAATGTGTACATCCCATATTTAGTGTCCCCGGACGTGATATTGCTAGAATATTGCTAAAAGGGGCATAAAATAATACTCACTCTTGTAGAGAAACAAGGAACTCAGAAATGTATAAAGGTCAATTGCGTGAGTGAGTATAACATTATTTTACGGTATGTCAACTAGTGAAGGTCATAGACGATATACGCTTTTGTTACGAGGTGCTGACAAACACAATAAGAGAAAACAGAGATTGGAACCCAGGATCATAGGTTTAATTGTGGTACCTGGGTTGGACGTGCCCCCTCAGTTATTAGAATTATAACTACTGAAAGACAAACGTCATTGTGCCATCGGTGAAAATATATTCCTGTCATACATTGAATATCACGTTGATAGGATAATCATGTTTGAAAGTACGATAAGGGGAAACGGTGCACACGAAGAGCACTTCTGTGATTGCAAACGAGTCATGTCACACGTCGGAAGTTGTGTCTTCCACCTTGGGAATTGATGCAGGCCAATTCCGCTTCAATGAGACTGGAGAATGGTTGGGTAAGGTTGTTGGAGGACTTGGAAGATGTTGCAAACATCATTCATTTGATCGCAGTTCGATTGGTGACAGATTTGGGATCTTGCAGGCCAGGATAACACATTGGCATTGATTCAGTTTCTATTGCACAACTCAAGCAACATGTGGTATGGCGAGATCGTGATGCAATGATACTTAAGGGCCGATCTGTTGCAAAAACGGTACAACTTCCGTTTGTAATATATCATCCCGGCAACTCGCAGCATCCAATTTTCCATCAAGTACAATTGGAGTTCTTCCGGTAGCCGTCATTCTCTCAAGATCATAACGCCACCACGTCCAAAGCGATCGCCTTCAAGAACACATGGCGTGACATAACGTTTACCTCTACGCCCGTAGTCACGTGCCCTGCAAGTGGAGTCATCAGTAAAGCGGACCACTGCAAGTGCTGACAGCACCATTGGAGACGTCGAAGTTGACATCGTTCTGGCGTCAAGATTGTCCGTCTGGCTGGACGCCTCGCGCTGATAACCGTAGATGCATAGTGAGATTGGCCTCTGCTCCCAGGATGGTGCGGGCTGTTAGAGTTGCTGTCGAGGATACGTCGTTTGAATCCACACCTCATGGCGAGGGCTTTCACGCGTTGACGGCCACTACGGGAGCGGCCTCTGATGTGGTTGTTATGTTGATAACGTTGTCATCGATGTCACATGGCGTTCCTATCGACATTGAATTGACGTGCGATGTAACGGAAGGCGCGGCGCAATGAAAACAATCAAACGTGCTTTTTTTCTAAACTCTGCACTTCCCAAGACTGCTTCGAGTATATAGAATATAGAATATAGAATTGGATATTTGTCCTTTTATATATAACATTAGAATTTCCTTCCAATAATCTTCATTTCTTGCACGAGAACTTCAGCAACCCATGCTTGACGTAAAAGGCAACCATGCTTGTCGTAAGAGGCGACTAACGGGATCGGGTGGTCAGGCTCGCTGATGCATGTCATCGTACCCCAATTGCGTGGATCGATGCTCATGATGTCAATCACTGGATTGTCGGGTCCAGACTCGATTATTTACAGACCGCCGTCATATAGCTGGAATATTGCTGAGTGCGGCGTAAAACAAGAACCCAAACAACATTTCTTATACGAAACATGCAGTACAATCCACATTTGCTGGGTTGCTTTTTCATAAATATGTTCAAGGTTTACATTCTAAAAATCATGTAAAGGTTTAAGTTTTACTTTTGCGTATATTTTGTAAGGATTCAGGATTATATTTTCAAAATAGTTGTGTTGAGAACATGTTATTTCTTCTTGAAAGTAATTAAATAACGTGAAACCAATAAACTAAACAGGCACACTTTTGTTTGTGCTTAGTTCCTGACTGTTCTCCATCTCTCATGTCTGTCCAGTAGGCTGATCCCTTGAATCATTGATAGTGAGTGGTACGGCAGTAATGTTAATAATTATCTGAGGCCATGGTAACATCAGTTTTATAGTTGTCAATTTAGAATTATGATCGTGTATTGTGTTGAAGGAATACAGTGATATGTCTTCATTAACTTCAGTTTGGATACGGGGCGGTATCTGGGTGGTTAAAGCGTTCGCTCGTCACGCCGAAAGCCCGTTTTCGATTCCTCACATGGGTGCAATGTGTGAAGCCCATTTCTAGTGTCCTCCGCCGTGATATTACTGCAATATTGATAAAAGTGGCATAAAACCATACTCACTCAGGTTGGACAAGAATGATGTAATGTAATAATCTTTACAGGCAAATAACATGCTGAATTTATATTTAGAGGTTGCCATTATTGAGTCATTTCAAAAAAATAGGATGGGATAAAATCAGATATTACAAAGAAATTGCATTTGAAGCTTTCCTGTTACCATTATTGAACATCGAGAACATTGCAACATCACACTGGCCAGCTTTGGTGGACTGGGACGGGGATTGATGACCGCTGTGCACTGAACACAACAACATTGTAGTATCATGGTGGGTTAGTTTGATAGAACACGGACGTTAAATGTTCCATCGTATAAAGACAGCAGTGTCATTTACTGTTTATAAACTGTTGTTGGCAACTGTACTGTTATGAATCTCTTGATAGTCAGTCACCGCTATTTCAGGATGGTGAAGTTAGTTGGCATTGTCCCTGGTCACCCATGGGATTCTGGCAGATACTGCTCATTGTTGAAGGCCAGCCTTGACGGTTTAAGCGTGGATTGTTTACAGATGCCAATACTCCCCAGGGTATCATTATTCTCCTTCAGGGCTGTCATTGATTTACCTTGATTCTTTTGATTATCAGAAGGGAATGCTTGATGCGTCTGGAGATTGACTCTGTCGTCATCCAACCACTCCTCTGACATCCAGATACCATCATGCGGAGATTTGGTTCTAAAACTTTGCACGATTTAGTCCTAAAACTGCCCAGAACACTGCCAGTTTCAAGTTGCCGGCAGAGCACTATCCAGTGTATTGCCACAATGATATTACTATAAATGGTAATTGCATCTGGGATATGTCTGTATTGTGATTGCTAGTATTTGGTGACATGATACACCAGACAGCAATTCACAGGCATTCAGTAATGAAATCATTAAAACCTACATTTACCATGTCAACAGAGCATCAATGTTTTGTTTAAAGGCTATTATTATATGCCCTTTCATGTATAACAGCTTAACACCAATCATCAATCTCATTTTGGAGGGTAAAGAGTTTTAATCATGGAACAATCCCATTACTCCAGTGTTGAAACTTGAAGCTGGAGAGATGCGTATGTGATTGGTGCGGCCAGATTCAACCTGGTGATCTTCGCCAATGGGTTGCAGATGACAGAGCAGATGGTCGACAGGGGGTGGCTTGCTACAAAACACTTAGTTATTATGTACAATTGTCAGCAACAGATGCTACCTGAGGGTCATCAATCATACCGATGGAACTAGAAAAAATACTTATGGCCAGAGATGACAATACAATCCAACGCAAACATCAATCTGGTGAACACGTAATGCTATACAACTATTTATATCTATTGATTTTTGTATATTGTATAATGGTTTCTCTCTCTTCTCCGAATGTGTAAGGATTTTTGGTTTAACAAGTGTTAACGAAATATAATGATATACAAACTGTATCAATCGGATTATCAGATAATCTAGAAATTGGAAGACAAAGAGAGATGTAAACTCAACATGGTTTCTTATCTTTTCGGTTTTCTGATCTTTTCAGTTTTCTGATTCATTTGGCCTCCATGTGGGATATCTTACTTCCACGAAAACGCACCGAAATTAATCATTATCAATTATAAGTATCAATTTTCATGACCCAGCACAAAGTTCTATATTAGCATATAAATGTAATAATTTGTGACCCTCCCTATTTTTTCTGTTGAAGCTCTAGTTCGGAGTAGGATGTCAGTGTCTCTATTCATTGAGTATAGTTAAGTGACAAGGCAGTTTTCACAAATGATTGTCAAACAGTAACACATTTACACTCCCTAACATCGTGCCCAGGATAAAAAAGGAAATAAATTTTGTCGACCACACTTTAGACTCAAATAAAACCACTGTGTGAAACCGAAAATTTGGTAACAGAATTCCCGAGGATAGTAATTCTGTTTCTGTGGATCCTTTCAGCCCTCTTGAAGCGTAATCCCGAGTGAGTCTATTTTAGGGACATTTACAACAAGAATAACTCAGACGCTTTGGGCCTAAAATGTGTCCTGTTTTTAAAGACAGTTAAGTCATTCCCACAATCAATTCATTAAAGAAGCCTGATTGAAGGGAGTCTGTGTGTCATGGCAGCTGGATGCAGTTAATGATGAGGCATGAGATGCGAGGATGCTGGGTTTGAACAATACTCGACTGGCCAAATACATCCTTACCACTTTATAACATTCTATTTCACAAAGTAAAGCACTTAAGCCTTCATCTTTTGTGTGCTATAAATATAAAACTACATGAGACGTGATGGTCAGGTTGCATGTGGATTGTATGGGGATACGAGTACCTTTCTGGTTTGGAGTTTTAAAAAAGCCTTTCCCTTATTATATGGTTTTTTTGCTGAATGCAGAGTCCGTTGTTCGACTCCAACTATGTCAGAAGCATGCGTTTATGAATCACTATCATACAGTGATGATACAAGGCGTAAGGCCCGGGTAACATTCTCCACCAGTGGCACCTGTCACAAACACACGCAAAGCCAAGTCAATTGTTCAGCTGATTTGTTTGTTTGTTGTTTAACGCCACACTCAGCAATATTCGAGCCATTTGACAGCAGTCTGTAAATAATCGAGTCTGGATCAGACAATCCAGTGATTTACATCATGCTCATTGATCTATGCATTTGGGATTCGTTGACATGCATCAACCAAGTCACCGAGCCTGACTACCTGATCCTGTTAGTCGCCTCTTATGACAAGCATGGGTTGCTGAAGACCAGTTCTACGGAACACACACGGGGATGTATGTAATATTGGATATTATCTTTGTCAAACATGAAAATGTTCTTCATAAGTCTACTATAATTTATTTCTCTGAGGCCTTGAGTGTTTTAACCGTTATCAAATAATTTTGGAGGAAGAGTCGGAGAACTCTCTTTGAAATCATCGTAGAAAAAGCTCGATTGTACCCTAAAAGTTGTGAAATGTAGACACGAAAGGCTGCTGGAATATTGCTCAACATAAAGGGAAATTTGAATTTTGTAAACTTGAAGTCAACGCTCTTGTCACACAGTCTTAAGTAAGTCATCAGTAAACCCAATCGTAGATAACAAATATCAATGACCTTAGCCTATCTCTCATCTTCTGTGCTGAACTTCTGGCTACGGAGGTGAAATCTAAAACGGAATCTTGTACGGAATCGTGTCTAAATGAAATTTGAGAAAACTGTTTGTCGTCTAACTACGCGTAATGTTTTCTTCGTGATTTTATATTTCAATATGACAAAAACATTTCATACTGATAAATGTGAACAAACTTGAACTGCATCCCACATATACTAAAACACCCAACTATCTTGAATATTTTGTTCTGGTCTGAGATTCTATACCTTCAAGTAGATCTTTTGGCTGTTTCAAGATCCACATGTGATTAACTCAAATTGTCTCATATATTCTCTGGCAGTATTTACTTAGGCCTTGCTTGATTGTTGTCACAAGTATTGTCAGTAGTTTTTAGGAGGATTTGGTAGTACATTTGCAGGGCCCAACATGAGATCTCTCTGTATATGGATTCTTGTGAAGCTTAGGAATCCAATATATAGCTAGAATGGATCTATTCTACGATGTTTTAGAAATGTCACGAATACAAAGATATTATCCATGATTGTCACATATTTTGATCTAGCTTTGTAGGTTGGATTAGTAGCAATCCCTTCAACGCCAAGTTCTTTGCATAGACAGTTCACATAATTTGTTTACAAATGACAATCATGGTTGACGTTTTGTCAGTTGGAACCATGACAAATTTTCTCACAGCAAGATTTGTAACTGAATTTTAGAAGAACAGGGGTCATTTGTAATCATAGAAATTCCGACGGAGTTTGTGAAACCTTCCATTAATTAAATGAATTTATCCATGGGGAAAGACATTTCACTGTTTCTTTCGCTTGTTTTGCCCTCTGTTTGGTTGAACATCCGTGATTAATTTGAAATTAAAGTCCAAATTGATTTCACACTGTTCACAGAATGTTAAGTCACTAACATTATACATGCTATCGTTTTATTCCTACACATTTCAACACAGCCTGCCTGTAAAACGTAGTTGTTGATGAATGTGTTCCTTGGTGGGTGGACGAACGAGCATGCTATTACTTTTTCTACCATTACCGCATGGAAACATCTTGTTAAAGTACCAATTGACTGCTTGACCAGGATTTGTATTTCCTGATGATGATGTTAAACAGTTATGACCAATCACGTTATTTGTTTGTTGTTAAACGCCGTGCTCAGCAATATTCCTGCTACATGACGGCGGTATGCAAATAATCAAGTTTGGACCGGACAATCCTGTGATTGACATCATGAGCATTGATCTACGCAATTGAAATACGATGACATGCACCAAGTCAGCGACCCTGACCATCCGTTAGTCGCTTCTTACGGGAAGCATGGGTTGATAAATATCAATTCTAAACCGGATTCACGGGGTCAAATTAAAGAATTACACTTTGGTGTCCGAGGATATCAACCCACATATTGAAATGAACACGTTACGTAGCGACTTTATTTGAGCGACGAAGTGAGGCAATTCAAACAACACGCTGCTGTCTGCTATTCCTATTTCAAAGATCTATTTTTGGGGGGCATGGTTTCGTCCGCCTACTGAATTCAGCCAGTGTATCAGTTTCACACAGGGCAGCAATTAACTGAATATTACCGTCACTGCAACCGAGCTAATTTTACTGAAGAAATTAAGAAGAAACACAGGAATAGGGATAATATAAATCTGACATTTATCACTTTCTAAAGTAATCATGTCTGTTACCATAAATCTATTATCAAATATCTTTTGCTTTCAGAAACATCAAACATAAGATCAGCATCTAATCTTCAGAATCGGAATACATTGTAGCTTGGCGACGATCTACCTGCTCACTGGTTCTTTGATCCAGCATCCAATTCTGCAGAGGTCATAGTGGTATTAAAGACTTATTGTTCTCTGGAGGGGTGGTATTTCCTGGGTCGAGAAGATTGAAGTTGGGTCTGGATTAGCCGAACTTATTGTGGACTGATTTGAGGCCTGCGTTGACTGACAACAATGAATCCATGGACAGCATGTTTGGTGGTGGTGGTCGCTGTGCTGTCTCTGTTGTCTCACATTCAGGCCAGACATGCATGGGAGAACCCAGGCTGCTTCAAAATGGGTAAGTGGATGGATGTGTCATGTATACTCGGAGTGAATGCAGACTCTAAGTATAGCCGTTGTACTTGAGATAGGGATGAGTGTGTGTGTCCGATGTCTACTAGAGTGGTTGATGTAGGTAGTGGATGTATTGTAGATTCATGCAGACTCTAAGTATAGCTGGTTTACTTGAGATAGGGATGGGTGGGTGTGTCCGATATCTACTAGAGTGGTTGATGTAGGTAGTGGATGTGTTGTAGATTCATGCAGACTCTAAGTATAGCTGGTTTACTTGAGATAGGGATGGGTGGGTGTGTCCGATATCTACTAGAGTGGTTGATGTAGGTAGTGGATGTATTGTAGATTCATGCAGACTCTAAGTATAGCCGGTGTACTTGAGACAGTGAGTGAGTTTGATTTTACGCCGCTTTTAGAAATATTCCAGCAATATCACGGCGGGGGGCACCAGAAATGGGCTTCACACATTGTACCCATGTCGGGAATCTAAAAAATTATTTAATTTTTTTTTTTTAAAAATATGTCTGGAATCTACTGGAGACAGGGATGGGTGGGTGTGTCAGAGTATACTCTGGGTGGTTGATGGGGTGGGTGTACTGTAGACGCATATAGACTGTAACTATTGCCGGTGTACTGGTGAGTGGCTGGTTGTGTCAGATGGTCCACCGTTACTATCTTCTCGCACGTAGCAATGTTGATAACGACCATTCCATTCTATATTATTTACAGGTCATACGAGGACAGTTCATATTCCTGGATGCGTGGCTTTTCAAGTGCCGACAAATGCCTGTCGAGGCTTCTGCACCTCATACGCCATCCCGTCACCCTCCCATACTCTCAACACGAACCCCAATTATCTCATCACGTCACGCGCGGAGTGCTGCAGCATTGTGGACACACATGATGTAAGTATAGCTACGTCAGCTGAGACCCGTGAAGATCCGGGTTAGAATAGGTCTTCAGCAACCAGTGCTTGTCGTAAAAGGCGTCTATGCTTGTCGTAAGAGGCGACTAAGATGATCGGGTGGTCAGGCTTGATGACTTTGTTGATGCATGTCCTCGTATCCCAATTGCATGCATCGATGCTCATGATGTCAATCACTGAAATATCTGGACCAGACTCGATAATTTACAGACCGCCGTCATATAGCTGGAATATTGATGACTGCGGCGTTAAACAACAGACAAACAAACCAACAAACCTCAGCTGAAGACACAACCACTTCAATGTAAAGCTGTGCGCTTGATCTGTCACAGAGGAACCCGTTTCATTTGGACACCTCTTATCTGTATCCTTAGTTTGACTCAAGTTATCAACATTCAAGCCGTAAGATATCAAACGTCAACGCCAGAGAACACCCAGTCTCGATTATCCACAGGAACAGATTCCATTGGGCGTAAAAGGCAACATTACGGTGAAAATTATATGGATAGACGTGATAAAAATCAGTGATGACATCAGGTGTAAACATGTTCTGCCCTACAGGTATTTCAGCTGAAAACAACCATTTCGGCAAAAGAGAGTATGCAGATTATTGTTTTATGTAATTGAAAATTGAAAGCACTGTTGTTAAATTTGATTATGCCTATTCAACCATCATTTCTGCAGCAGTTTGTAAAAAGTCATCCGTGGCGGTGTAATTTTGCGTAAAAACAAATTGGTTCAATGAAAACTGGGACAAGAAATGAATTTGCAACCACATGGCTCCTACCATGTTTGAAATGTTGTAAATCTTTGCCGAAAAAGGAAATTTATTAATTTTCAAAGATAAGTCGTCTAAGATACCTATCAACACATGTGTGTTATGCGATTATTTATTTTAATTTAAAAAAGTTTTAAGTCGAATTTAATATTGTTTTAAAAAGATGTGGAATTATTCTTTGAGTACTGACTAAGAGTCGGTACAGTTCTTTTTTTACTTAATATTTCTTTAATATAATATTACTTCTAAATCAATTGTGAGATATAGTTTCTTTCGCTCCTCAGTTTAATAGCATCAAATGAAAATTAATTTCGAAAGTGTGATATTTAAATCAGTTTGCATGCGATGAGTTTACTGCCAATTGTGTGATACTCGTACAACTGAAATATGCGGATATGAATTTATGACTACTTTAATATCTAAACCTGGCATGAATGAAACTAAAATTGCAAATTATACCAAGCTTATCTCCCCGTCAAAGGACGATTTAAAACGTTCAATTGTTGAGAGGTTGTTAAAGTCATGATAAGTCCTTACATTTTAATAGTTGGAGTTTGAGATATCAGTGGATCTCAAGCAATGCACTGTTGTTTGGGAAATTCACTAATGTAATGGTTAAACAAACATGATCATGAAACCGGATAGTTTAATGCAATATGATTCTGGTTCTCATGTAGGTGCCTTACACATTGGATCCACACCCACGCTGCTACGGCATATAACATTACTCGTTAGAACATTCGCAAGTAGCTCACCCTTTAGATATATTTCCCGGTCATTTATTTGAAATTCCCGTTAATAAATATTCACCTTATTACTACACAAGGGTACTCCTGGGCTGAGTGTTGTTCCCGGATATAGTCTGGTTGCCATTGTTGTATGGTGTTATCATGTAGAGGTAATCTTGATAATCTCCTGAAATGAAGTAAGACGAGTTCTATGGATGAACAACTTCTTTATTACAATTAGTGCGACGTTTCGGTGTAGATCCTAACACCTTTATCAAGCAAGTGGGGGGTTGAAAGGTTGAAGTTTTCACCCACCTCTCGCCCAAACCATGATACATTCATAGCCAATGTTGAGAAAGGGCTTCAACAACAAGCACCAGGGGGAAAAGTGGACTATTTGAGACTTCAGATCGCAAACATTTTAAACACTTGCTTGATAAAGGTGTTAGGATCTACACCGAAACGTCGCACTAATTGTAATAAAGAAGTTGTTCATCCATAGAACTCGTCTTACTTCACCACACCAACTTCTAAATGCCACTCAAAGAAATCTCCTGAAAGCTGGATTTGTATGGGTGTATTATATCCCTTGCTCACTACGCGCATTCAAGACATCAATCACTGCTGCGATGACACATGCCTCGTGTCGCTGGCGTTACCATGCGCATCTCGACATGACCTAACAAGGTGGGTCCGCTACATCACTCTTACACTAGGCAGCATCCGTTTGTTTGTGGAATCTTCATGCTCATGTGTTTGATTTGGTTGTTTCAAACAGATTTAGACGGTTTGTTATTTGCAGCGCTATACTGCTATAGTATGTTTGGGAGGTGGTTCCTTACATCAGAGAGCGTGACGAATGTGTGCTAATCTCTCCTCATATGTTGAGGAGCGACATCTGCAGCTATGTGTTATTACTTGCCAACTTGTTCATCATATGGTATTAAAGAGATTACTAGTGATTCCCTTCAGCAAGATTAGTTTACAGTTTTGTTAATTTATTTCTTGGCTAGATTAAGTCTGTTTTTGTCATGTAGAGTTCCGTTAATCTCCGAAGTGTTTGTGTACCGGTTTGTCGTCCTTTATTCATTTTCTTATTTAACATTCAAAGGACGTACACATGTCTCCCCTCCAAGGTGCTTTTTGCGAACACCTGGGATCATGACATATTTTCAATGATTCATTTATAATTTGCATCGTTATATTGCCTTTTACGCCCAGTGGAATTGGCTGATTACTTTCTGGCATTGACGTTTTATTTTTAATCAGCTGTCTTTGTGAAAACACGAAAGGAAATAAAACGATATGACAATTGAGAACCATTAATTTGACACTGACTGATTGTCAACCATGGCAGCCCAAATTGGTTTTCTTAAGCATTATTGCGTTCAATCTGTTAAACAGCTTTTTAACTTTCAAAAACAGATAAATGTCATTTTAGAAAAAAAGGAATGGTTACATTGGTGACACATCAGACCAGGAGAAATGGTGACTTCCATGAAATATCTCTCAGATAAGAATGGTTACATTAATGGCATCTCTTTGAAAGAGGAATGATGACACTGTGAACTCCCAATGAAATATGGTGAAGAATCGTGGCATTGAACAGTTGGAAACGCACTCAAACTCACTCATGGTGAAATAGTTCCGCTGGTGAGACAATTGTAAGGAAGAGTGACAATAGCGACATTTCACTCAATTCATGGTGACATCTACATATTTGTACAAAACAGTGACAATGACAGACAATTAATGACATTCAAGTAATTAAAGAATGGTGACGGTGATGACATTTCAATCAATAGCCTAAAGGAATGACAATGACACATCGTGGTGAGAAAGTGTATCAATGATTACTATAAAATAATGAGGTATGGTGAACATGATGACCTTTTTGTAAAGAATGATGACAATGATGTCAGTTTACTCATGTAAGGAATGGTGACAATGATGACAGTTTACTCATGTAAGGAATGGTGACAATGATGACAGTTTATTCATGTAAGGAATGGTGACAATGATGACAGTTTACTCATGTAAGGAATGGTGACAGTGATGACAGTTTACTCATGTGAGAAATGGTGACAATGATGACATTTTAATCATGTAAGGAATGGTGACAGTGATGACAGTTTACTCATGTAAGGAATGGTGACAATGATGACATTTTAATCATGTAAGGAATGGTGACAGTGATGACAGTTTACGCATGTAAGGAATGGTGACAATGATGACAGTTTACTCATATGAGGAATGGTGACAATGATGACAGTTTACTCACTTAAGAAATGGTGACAATGATGACAGTTTACTCATGTAGGGAATGGTGACAGTGATGACAGTTTACTCATGTAAGGAATGGTGACAGTGATGACAGTTTACTCACTTAAGAAATGGTGACAGTGATGACAGTTTACTCATGTAAGGAATGGTGACAATGATGACAGTTTACACATGTAAGGAATGGTGACAATGATGACAGTTTTCTCACTTAAGAATAGGTGATAGTGATGACAGTTTATTCACTTAAGAAATGGTGACATTGATGACAGTTTACTCATGTGAGGAATGGTGACAATGATGACAGTTTACTCATGTGAGGAATGGTGACAATGATGACAGTTTACTTATTGAAGGAATGATGACAATAATGACATCTTAAAGACGACATTTCAGTTAATAACGAATTGTTACAACAATTTCACACATTATGTTTCAGGTGAAGATGCGTGTGCGCTGCATGGATGGGTTCCGGGAGGTTGTATTCAAGTCTGCTCGTACCTGCGCTTGCTCCATCTGCCGGAGAAGCTAACCCACCAGCAACAGGACCACAACTACCACAACACATGATGGGGTCAATCTCAACAACAACAACAACAACAACAACACACACACACGCACATGAGTAGGAGACATTGATGGGATGTAAGCTCGTTACCTATTCAGTTGGCACAGAACAGAATGCACCATGAGAGGGGCCAGACCCTGGCCAGAAACATGTTACAGGGGTCAATGAAACATTCCACTTTGCTGTAATCATCATTGTTTCAGAGGTACACCGTGAAGTAGGTTCGGGTTCTGCGAAAACAGGTGTATCCTACAGATGTACATGTCATGTACTTCTATATTGTAATACCCATGACACTTTTCCTTACGGTAGATAAAGTACACGTGTTTAAGTATGTAGTTTAAGTTGTGTTCTTCTGTACTGACACATAATATTTTTTTTACATGAAGACATATATTTCTCTTGGGGTTTAGGTGAAATATTGCTTTCTTTAAATGTTATTAACTTTTTCTTTTGCAAAAACTTTATTTTACTTCATAAGAGGAGTATGAGTCATACAATAGTCGACAATTATGTGACATTTGTGGCGTGGAGACAGTTCCATTGAGAGCATGGAGGGAGATATATCTCAGTTGTCTGACATCATTGAAGATGCTACGCCCAAACTTTACCTCCCAAAGAAACCATCCGACGACTTCAGCTATCATGTTTCTCGCGTGACATCAGAAACGTTCAATGACAAAGAAAAGTAAAATTTCTATCAGAAAGATTTTTTACTATCTCATTTTTTTGAAAGAATTAACGTGTTAGTTGAGACAAAACAGATTAGGTTCCCGTCAATCACCTCAGCTATTTGATATGCAGTCAAAGTAAATTTCATAGTTTTGTTTTAAGGTTCATGTTCATATACATTCTGTTCAAATATAAACATAATTGCCAGACCAAAGATGTTAAAATAAATATTTGTTCACGTTGAATTATTAATGAAGAGAAGTGCATTAATGTTTAAAGAAGGGGTCAATTACTTGAAAATGATTTATATTAATTGTTCATCATGGACTATTTTGAAGATGTTTTAGATGTTTAGTGAATATATTGGTAATCGTTGCATGTTGTCGAACTGACATTTTCGTATTGTGTTTAAATGTACGTTCGTACCCCAGTCAGTCGTGTTTCAAAGCGAGTGTTTATAGGTGAGGCTTGCTTTCTATCCCAGTCAATAGTGTTACAAGGTGAGGCTTGCTTTCTATTCCAGTCAATAGTATTCCAATGTGAGGCTTGCTTTCTATCACAGTCAATAGTATTTCAAAAGTATTTCAAGGCGAGGCTTGCTTTCTATCCTAGTCAATAGTGTTTCAAGGTGAAGGTTGCTTTCTATCCCAGTCAATAGCATTTCAAGGTGAGGCTTGGTTTCTATCATAGTCAGTAGTGTTTTAAGATGAGGCTTGCTTTCTATCCCAGTCAATAGCATTTCAAGGCGAGGCTTGGTTTCTGTCAAAGTCAGTAGCGTTTTAAGGTGAGGCTAGGATCCCATCCCAATCTGTAGTGTTTCAGTTTGAGGTTATATTCATTTGTGACTGAGTAGTTATAAAGCTTTAGTAAGGTTCGTAAGGAAAATACTTCTACATGCTATGAACTTGTGTTTGTTCGGTGGGCAATGAGATTGACAACATCCTGTAACTTTCTGTGTTTTCAGTGTGCTCTGCTATCCCTGTTTCGCTTGGTTTTCATGGCCCTCATCATTGGCAGGTTACAAACATTGTTCATTAGCTCTCTCTGCTGTCTGGTGTTACCCGATTGCTGGTGTGCTTAATCCTGTGATCCCAATCATACTCTGGTCAGCATGTGCTCATGCATATTATTCCAGTCCTATTGATTCCAATTGAGTAAGCATGAGATATATGGATGAACAATTTCTTTATTACAATTACAATCCATATATCTTATCCTTACTATTGCTTCTAAATACCTATCAAAGAAGTGATTCTAATTTGTCCACACATTCTTATCATTTCCAGTTTGTCAGAACATTTTTATGCTTATATTGATAGGTGCAGATAGAATACTCTTAATACGTCAACATGAGATGGGGGTTACTTGCCTGTTCGACAACGCGATCTTCGTGTTACAAACGTATATGCTTTAACATAGACGTATGATAGTTGAGGCTTTCAGGTCTATATTTCTGGAACAAAGCAGCTAAAAAATAAAACCTGATACATTAGTCAAGAACAATGTCCTGTTTACATATCTCCAAACAGAGTTCCCCAACTATATGTCAAACAGAATGTGCAGTTCCTTGTCTTTTCATTCGCTAATTTATCTTTTCTCACGTTTGCTGTTGGTTTGATGACTGAGAGTAGAGGCGATGCTGTGCAAATGTAAAACATGTATTAATGTTTTGATGGATTTCCCAAGACTAGAGGCTGGACAAAGAAATCATTAAACTATCCTAAATCTTTTTTCACAGATGCTTATGACAGTTGTATAAGTGGGAGATGATTTTGCTATATTTATATAAGGAAATCTATTTTTTGGTAACACGAGTATGATTAATTACTTGTGTGAGCCGTGGTTCATCACATGTCAGAGAGTGCCCAAAATAAATCTATAACATTCCTATCATCAGAAGCAGTATTGTGTCATCAAAACATCTTGTTCAAGAAATAAGTTGTCAGCTTTTCATAGATTACATGTGAGTTATTTTCTTAAGATAGAAATGATGGATAAAGAGCATACAGAATCAATAACATCCTTTTAAAAATAAATTCTAAATGTAAATTAGTTATGAAAAATAGGTCATGCATTTTTTTGTGATTGACATAAAGCATGTAGCGACACCGTTATTGGTCACGTTCGTGGATTAAACCAATGGCATTGATTTAGTCCAGACACAAAGGTGGTAGGTAGTTAATGACAAGGGCTCGGGCAAGGCTACATGTTGCTGGGTGATGGCAGTTAGTTCGTGTCAGTGCATGGTGTACGGTGACATTGTTTGAAACACCTACAAAGAGTTAAAAAATCTTGTCAGTGACTTGTCACTTTTCTAAAAAGTAAAACTTTGAATAGAGACTCATAATGCGGTCCTGCTAGCCTCAGTTATGCCTGTGATATAATGATATTGTTGAAGAAGAAAAGATTCTTGGTCTTAAATCCCTTGCAATGTACTCTGGAATTGTGTAGTAAATGATTTAATGCAAATCAATACCAAATGAGTTGATGGTACTCCTGCTTCGATAATGCCTTCTACTTGTCCAGATACCATGTCAGTGTGAATAAGAGGTTACACTAAAGTTATAAACAACGTGTGTCGTGACTTTGGGCTTTCTCCTACATTTAACTGAGATGTCATTACAATACTGAAATACTGTTTCAAGCAGAAGCCTGAATCACTCACTCACTTATGATGGCACTGCTTGTGTTGTGCGTTGGTGTAAATTGCCGATGCTACTAATTAATGCAGTTGCTGCTGAAAGTATTGATGCTGCTGTGACTGTGGTCATCAGTGGGATTAAAAGGTGAAGTCAAGATATGAAAGATCACAATACATTGTTCTGGAGTAAAACCGTCTGAATGCATTTCAGTTTCTTTCATATGATATTTGAACATAAAATTTGTCAAATGCTGATACTATCTCTTAAGTAAAAACAAACACATGGTCTTACTGAATAATGGACTGTATACAATAAAATCAAAATGTTTATAAGTTCCATTGTATAGACAATGTAGATATCAGATGATTTAAATAATGTATGAAATAATACAAATCAATGACATTTTGCGCATCAGTAAGCTCTTTCAGCCATCGTATCCTTCTAGCTAATTTCACTGCCATAGTGTTTGGTGACTTGTTGTCTGATAGATGTGCACTTATCGTGCACAACATTCCTTTGATCACCTGAACAACAGCCACATCTTAAGCCACACCAGCCATGGAACGAGACCACTTGCATCATGCATGGCTTTATGCAGCTTATACAACTAAGACGTGGAACTCTAAATAACTTAAGATAACTCTAAATAACTACCAACAAAACAGACACTTCAACTGATTTGTGTTCTATTTTGGGGCCACGAAGGTTCTGACCGAATGAAATTGTAAACACATCGCAGTACACCACTAATTAGATTGGTGCTTGATTGACATGTGGATAAATTGTTGGATTCGTCTTCTGCTTCACACCCGCCGCGATGGAGCAAGTGAAGTCCAATTTGTCAGACCACGTGTACTGGTTCCAGCAGTGATAATTGTAAGCGAGGACAACAACGGGTGTCGAAGCTAAGGAGGTTGTAGACAGCAGCCTGGGTGACTTGACACGTTTTATATTGAAATGTAAGAATTAGGCAGGTTTTGTTCAGTAGGGGGTCGCGGATAGCTGTTACCGTGAGCCAGGACATTGACACCTGACTGTGAAGTCATTCACTCCTTTAATTTCTTTCAACGCATTCTTTTCTGTTTTTACATTTTTTTCACATTAAACCCTTGCTTGAAATTATCACAAGCAAACGATATCTCATTGTAAGGCAGTAACCTCATGCTCTGAAACAAAACCTACATTTGTAAACTTTGAATTTCTTGGTATATATGATTCCTTGTCCTGCAAGAATAGGTTTAATTGTAGCTGTGTGTTGAAAGTGAGCTTTGATTGTAACGACTGCGTGAAAAGTAAACTTGATATGTTGTAATACCTCACTATTTTGAATCTAAATTGAAAGAATTATTTTGTTCAAATAATATCTATTTCTTGACATTTGTTTCCTTGGTATACCTGTGAGTACTTGGTGCATGGTCATTGGCGATTAGAGCTTTGAATGGATCTCCTTATTAGGAAGTATATGTTGTTTAACAACTTGTCCAGGTGGCCCCATAATTATAATTGACCTGTCTCGCTATTTATTGTCAACAAATCTATATATGAAAATAGATATGATATATATCTATATATTTACCTGTGTGGTAGTATACACCACATTTATTTATTGCAAATCATAGATATTTCTATTTATATGTGTGTATATTGTGAAGAGGTGCAATATTTTGAAGTGAAAAGAAATTATTTTTCTAACCCCTAGTGCGTATTCCATATAATGTGATCAGTGTTTCATATCCAATGAAACACACATTGGTTTCTTAAATTGTAACTATGGGTAAAAAGTATTTATGTTTCAAGTCTATTACGTCCCCTTCAGTATAAGATGTTTACAGCTTTTTAATCATTTCCAGAAGATTGAGATGTAACGAGGTGATGAAATGTGCTGCTTTGCTTTAGTTCTGATATCCACACCTAATGTTGGGGTCCATTGAGAATTATTTTGAATAAAATATTGTCACAAGGCAACAGGACTCTTGGCTTTTCTTTTACGCTTGTGTTCCTACCGTTGTAATACATCATTGGAAGTATGTTCTTCCCCTTCTGGGCGAGAGGGTTAACTGCCGGAGTACATCATTTTCTGGTTGAGATGGTTGGAGTACCATCTGCTTGGCTGGGGGGGTTTACTGCTAGAGTACCCATCTGCCCGGCTGGGAGGGTTAACTGCTAGAATACCCATCTGCATGGCTGAGAAAGTTGACTGTTGGAGTACCCATCTGCCTGGCTGAGAGAGTTTACTGCTAGAGTACCTATCTCCTAGGTGAGAGGGTTAACTGATGGAGTATCCATGTGCCTGGCTAAGAGGTTAAACTGCTAGAGTACCCATCTGCATGTCTGAGAGGTTTAACTGCTAGAGTACCTATCTTCTAGGTGAGAGGGTTAACTGCTGGAGTACCCATGTGCCTGGCTGAGAAAGTTGACTGTTGGAGTACCCATCTGCCTGGCTGAGAGGGTTAACTGTTGTAGTACCCATCTGCCTGGCTGAGAGAGTTAACTGCTGGAGTACCCACCTGCCTGGCTGAGAAAGTTGACTGTTGGAGTATCCATCTGCCTGGCTCAGAGGGTTAACTGTTGGAGTACCCATCTGCCTGGCTGAGAGGGTTAACTGCTAGAGTACCCATCTGCCTGGCTCAGAGGGTTAACTGTTGGAGTACCCATCTGCCTGGCTGAGAGGGTTAACTGCTGGAGTACCCATCTGCCTGAAGGAGTGGGTTAACTGCTAGAATACCCATCTCCTTGACTGAGAGGGTTAACTGCTGGAGTACCAATCTGCCTGACTGAGAGGGTTAACTGGTGGAGTACCCATCTGCCTGGCTGAGAGGGTTAACTGTTGTAGTACCCATCTGCCTGGCTGAGATGGTTAACTGCTGGAGTACCCATCTGCCTGGCTGAGATGGTTAACTGCTGGAGTACCCTTCTGCCTGGAGGAGTGGGTTAACTGCTGGAGTATCCATCTGCCAAGCTGAGAGAGTTAACTGCTAGAGTACCCATCTGCCTGACTGAGAGGGTTAACTGCTAGAGTACCCATCTCCTAGGTGAGAGGGTTTAGTCATAGAGTACCCATCTGCCTGCCTGAGAGGGTTAACTGTTGGAGTACCCATCTGCCTGACTGAGAGGTTTAACTGTAGGAGTACCCATCTGCCTGACTGAGAGGGTTAACTGTTGGAGTACCCATCTGCCTGACTGAGAGGGTTAACTGTTGGAGTACCCATATGCCTGACTGAGAGGGTTAACTGTTGGAGTACCCATATGCCTGACTGAGAGGGTTAACTGTTGGAGTGCCCATCTGCGTGGGTGAGAGAGAGTAAACTGCTGGAGTACCCATCTGCCTGACTGAGAGGGTTAACTGCTAGAGTACCCATCTGCCTGGCAGAGAGAGAGAGAGAGAGAGAGAGAGAGAGAGAGAGAGAGAGAGAGAGAGAGAGAGAGAGAGAGAGTTAACTGCTGGAGTACCCATCTGCCTGACTGAGAGGGTTAACTGCTAGAGTACCCATCTACCTGGCTGAGAAAGTTGACTGTTGGAGTGCCCATCTGCCTGGCTGAGAGGGTTAAGTCATAGAGTACCCACCTGCCTGGCTGAGAGGGTTAACTGCTAGAGTACCCATCTGCCTGGAGGAGTGGGTTAACTGCTGGAGTATCCATCTGCCAAGCGGAGAGAGTTAACTGCTGGAGTACCCACCTGCCTGGCTGAGAGGGTTAACTGCTGGAGTACCCACCTGCCTGGCTGAGAGGGTTAACTGCTGGAGTACCCATCTGCGTGGGTGAGAGAGAGTAAACTGCTGGAGTACCCATCTGCCTGACTGAGAGGGTTAACTGCTAGAGTACCCATCTGCCTGGCAGAGAGAGAGAGAGAGAGAGAGAGAGAGAGAGAGAGAGAGAGAGAGAGAGAGAGAGAGAGAGAGAGAGAGTTAACTGCTGGAGTACCCATCTGCCTGACTGAGAGGGTTAACTGCTAGAGTACCCATCTACCTGGCTGAGAAAGTTGACTGTTGGAGTGCCCATCTGCCTGGCTGAGAGGGTTAACTGTTGGAGTATCCATCTGCCTGGCTGAGTGGGTCAACTGTTGGAGTGCCCATCTCCTAGGTGAGAGGGTTAAGTCATAGAGTACCCATCCGCCTGGCTGAAAGGGTTAACTTTTGGAGTATCCATCTGCCTGGCTGAGAGGGTTTACTGCGTGAGTACCCATCTGCCTGGCTGAGAGGGTTAACTGCTAGAGTACATATCTGCCTGGAGGAGTGGTTTAACTGCTAGAATACCCATCTGCCTGGCAGAGAGAGAGAGTTAACTGCTGGAGTACCCATCTGCCTGACTAAGAGGGTTAACTGGTGGAGTACCCATCTGCCTGACTGAGAGTGTTAACTGCTAGAATACCCATCTGCCTGGCTGAGAGTGTTAACTGCTAGAATACCCATCTGCCTGGCTGAAAGAGAGTTAACTGCTGGAGTACCTATCTGCCTGACTGAGAGTGTTAACTGCTAGAATACCCATCTGCCTGGCTGAAAGAGAGTTAACTGGTGGAGTACCCATCTGCCTGACTGAGAGTGTTAACTGCTAGAGTACCCATCTGCCTGGCTGAAAGAGAGTTAACTGGTGGAGTACCTATCTGCCTGGCTGAGAGTGTTAAGTGCTAGAATACTCATCTGCCTGGCTGAAAGAGAGTTAACTGGTGGAGTACCCATCTGCCTGACTGAGAGTGTTAACTGCTAGAATACCCATCTGCCTGGCTGAGAGTGTTAAGTGCTAGAATACCCATCTGCCTGGCTGAAAGAGAGTTAACTGGTGGAGTACCCATCTGCCTGACTGAGAGTGTTAACTGCTAGAATACCCATCTGCCTGGCTGAGAGTGTTAAGTGCTAGAATACCCATCTGCCTGGCTGAGAGTGTTAACTGCTAGAATACCCATCTGCCTGGCTGAAAGAGAGTTAACTGGTGGAGTACCCATCTGCCTGACTGAGAGTGTTAACTGCTAGAATACCCATCTGCCTGACTGAGAGAGTTCACTACTGGAGTACTTATCAGCAACTATGGTTGACACGTAGGCGTGCTTGAAGCAGTTTATCACGGAGGGTCGATTAGCTGTACAGGTGAAAGTCTTAATGGGAAATAATTCACTGAAAGAACACACTGAATGATGTCACAATTTGTATGTATATATTGATATTTATCGGCAATTTATGAAACCGATCCGCTTTCAGATTCAGTTTGTACTGTACATATTTGGACACCTGAACATTTTTCTTCGTACTTATTTAGTCAAGCGAATTTAATAAATGATCCGTTTATAATAAGAGGTTAATTCAACCATGCCTGCTTCAGTTTTACAACTAGAGAGTCAACTCGCAATGCATAACATCAAACGAATATCTAATACAATGTTGCGAACCATCTTTGTATGTCCTGTAGATGTATTCTCTCCTTCAGATGGCCTTTACCACAATGGCATCGAATTCAGTCCATAACTATTTAAAAAACAAATATGAAATAATTTTGTTAGGAAATCACAAAAATGGCACGAGCTTGAAAATAAATGCTATATATAACTATAATTATTGAGCAGTTGCTGTATGGCGCAAAAACTTTCAGACATCAAACATTTTTCTGCTAATAAAATTTCTTAGTCCTGGGTCCACTTGCACAAAGCGATCTTAGCACTAAGATGATCTTAACTCCCATACTTTAACATAGGCTTACGATAGTCGTAGTGCTAAGATCGCTTTGTGCAAGTGGACCCAGGGGCCCTGAAGTCTTCCGTAGCATCTTACATTTTAAGAAGCGAATGTTGCCGATAAGCTCCGTGCGTAAATAATTACATTTAAAACGCTCGATAAAATATTGTTTCATTCTGTGTAGCAGACCACCGGTATGTAAAAACATGTGAACAACACTCTTGGTGTTTGTTGTAAATTATAAAAGAAATTGGACATCTGAAGTTACACATGGCAAGAGCAGTTGGTGATAAATGTAAATAGCTTTTTGAAAAAAATCTAGATCGACGGAAATTATCCCATGAGCAAAATTGGCATTCGTTTCTCTCAAATTTCTCAAACACGTTTGGCTACACAACTTTCTCACATCTTTATGTCGTTGAATCTTATATCAACATTATATATATATTTTAACACAGACGGGCACTTGCTCGACGTATATCGCATATATATTTGGGAACACAGGAACGATAAAAAGTGTGTAAGAAAGCAAATGTTGCAGGTGAAAACATTTTACGTATTTGTAATATCTATAATTTATTGAGATGTGTGTATATTCCAGCCATTTGGTATTTTAAGACACAATTACAATCTTTTTAATGTCAACCGACCGCCTCCTGTGGTCTGTTGGTAGAGCGTCCGCCCTGAGAGCGGAACTTTGGGGTTCGATCCTATGCCGCGTCATACCAAAAGACGTTAAAAGGTGATATTTGGTGTTATTACCCACGTGGTGAAGATACAGGTGGTAAGATACTAAATCCGTACGTCACACGTGTGTCGTTGACCTTGTTTTATTCGTTTTGATTGGATGACCGTGACCTCTGTCACACCGGGACTACTTTTTTCATTCATAGAAAAGCGCGAGACGTCATTCATTTTGCAACTACAAGGAAGAACTGAAGAAATTAATGAGAACGGGAGATATTACAAACACTTTATTAAACCATGCAAAATAGTTACACGCATCAAGCTTCTACAGACATCATATAATCGAGCTATATCCATTTACAATGTACGACCACCGATCAATAGAGCGAGGGTCCCCATGAGCGTGACCCACCCGACCGCTGTCTCAACTTTCAATTTGATTTAACGTAAAAGGATAAGCGTGGTGAAATGAAGTCTGTATAAACTATCTGGACAGATATCCAGACTTACTTGGGATGATCCGGTTGTGCCATCAGTGAACAATAACATTCCCTATCTCTAGCGTAAAACGCTGTGAGTAGATCACGGTTGTCTTTTCTTATTCCGGTGGTGACCTTGCCCTTCGATCGTTCGAAGCTGTCACTGACATGCAAGCAGACTTGAGTTTGTTGATTTTTACGTCTTCAGTATAGGGTGGTTCAGTTAACATGAATGTCTTTGGCGAACACTTCGATTTCCCTCTTCCAAAATGGTACGAACATGATATAAATTCAGCTGATAAGATCAAGGAAACCGAACCATTTTGATTGCACATACGGGACACCGACAGTGCAAGTGACCGACTGTTAGATCTAGTCCGATATTCAAAGCGCGGCGCTAATGTGATTTTTCAAATTTTCTTATAGGTGTCTTTCGTACTTACAACATGGCGCTTGAATTACCATAAGTTGAAGAATTTCTTCCAAAAGGATCTTGAGCATCGGTGCTGTTTTGTTTGCAAACACAACCGCAGGCGCATGTTGTTAATGCGGATACACAGAAATGTCAACAATGCCTATATTTGGGCATATATCAATATATCATGATATTCATGACATCACTAATGGCTCTGCTACTGAAGCTGTTAGCAATACTTTTTTACACTGAAGACACTGCATGCTAATTACTGTCTACAAACAAGTTTGAAGAATGATGTTGGATGATGAATAAAATCTCACCCTCGAGTCGAGTCAAATATATCAACACTCGTTGATGAAAGTGGCAAAAATCTTCGGCAAGCCTTGGAATTTTTCCACTTTTATCAATTCGTGTTGATATATTTGATATCAAAAGACAAACAGGTGAGATTCTCTATTTCACCTCACCCCACTTCATGTCACTGATACTATAATCAAGCAATGAATACTATAATCATAGGGCAATCTATTAGGGCAATCTCTATCATAATGCAATATTTGTCTTCGAAACGGGGTATAAGCAATCTAGCTGCCCCTTAAAAATGCACGTGCAGCTTGACTTGCTCGTGGCGGGGTATGAGAGATATATTCCTCCGCTGAGAAATTTATTTCCCTCCAAGGCGGGATACATAATATTTTATCAAGATCACGAGGACCAATCAAATATCATCATTCTGAAATGGAGGTATGATAAACAGATTTCTCCAAGTCCCTCAGTAATCAAGTATTAATTATCCCTGAACTGGTCCCTTTAAAAGAACTAGTTATCTGAATCTGTCTAGTTCGCTTGCATCTGCAGGTGTGCAGGTGTGACAGGTACAATGTAGAAACTGTTCATGAACCTTCACACACCCTACTGACACCATAATGTATTGATATCAGTAACACTAAGGTGGCCCAGGTGGCCCAGACGTCTAAGGAGCTGACATTCTCTGTATAATTCGCCCTTACAAAAATAAAAATCATGTTTGAAGCGACGCTTTTAAGAATCTGCACTCACTGATCACGCTGTAAAGGAATGTTTGCGCTTGCAATGCAATACCGATCATAAAAACATGAAAATTTACCAGTTAGAATTGGAGACATGTTTACATCCTACGTTACTATATCTCCTACCAGGGTGTATTCTGACAGATGTCGCCCCTAATCGGCAGGAGCATGTTTGTGAATAATCTGCTAAAATCAAACGATTTCTTCCATACGTCCCTGACGTCAAGGACATGTGTAATAGTACTTCTCTCCATAGCAGTACGCCCACGACTGGCGCAGCTTCGTGACAATGACACAGACCCAATCCCTCTCAGCAATGTACACTTGTCCCCGCCTGTCACGGTGTACACAGCTGGCTTGCCCGTCACGGTGTTCACAGGTCCCCTGCCTGTCACGGCGTACACTTGTCCCCTACATGCAACGGTATACACAAGTCTCCCTCCTGCCATGGTGTACACAGGTTCCCTGCCTTTAACGGTGTAAACAAGTCTCCCCCCTCCCCCTGTCACAGTGTAGACGGATTCCGTGCCTGTCACTGTGTAAATATGTCTCCGGCATGTCACGGTGTATGTCCCCGCCTGTCTTGCTGTACACTTGTCCCCCACATGTCACGGTATGCACAAGTCCCCCGTTTGTCACGGTGTACACAGGTCCCCAACCTGTCGTCCCTCGCTTGTCCCTTGCATGTCTTGGTGTACACTTGTCCCCCGGCTGTCACGGTGAACTCTTGCAACCCCCCCACGCGACGGTGTACACTTATAACCTGTCACGGTGTACACAGGTCCCTCACCTGTCACAGTGTACATTTATCCCCCACCTGTCACGGTGTACACAGGTCCCCCGCCTGTCACAGTGTACACTTCTCCCCCACCTGTCACGGTGTACACAGGTCCCCTGCCTGTCACAGTGTACACTTCTCCCCCACCTGTCACGGTGTACACAGGTCCCCTGCCTGTCACAGTGTACACTTCTCCCCCACCTGTCACGGTGTACACACGTCCCCCGCCTGTCACGGTGTACACAGGTCCCCCGCCTGTCACGGTGTACACAGGTCCCCTGCCTGTCATGGTGCACACAGGTCCCCTGCCTGTCACGATGTACACAGGTCCCCCGCCTGTCACGGTGTACACGGGTCCCCTGCCTGTCATGGTATACACAGGACCCCCGCCTGTCACGGTGTACACTTGTCCCTCACCTGTCACGGTGTACACAGGTCCCCCGCCTGTCACGGTGTACACACGTCCCCCGCCTGTCACGGTGTACACAGGTCCCCCGCCTGTCATGGTGTACACTCGTCCCCCGCCTGTCATGGTGTACACAGGTCCCTCACCTGTCACAGCGTACACAGGTCCCTCACCTGTCACAGCGTACACAGGTCCCTCACCTGTCACAGTGTACACAGGTCCCTCACCTGTCACGGTGTACAAAGGTCCCCTGCCTGTCACGGTGTACACAGGTCCCCCGCCTGTCATGGTGTACACAGGTCCCCCGCCTGTCATGGTGTACACAGGTCCCCTGCCTGTCATGGTGTACACAGGTCCCCCGCCTGTCATGGTGTACACAGGTCCCCCGCCTGTCACGTTGTACACAGGTCCCCCGCCTGTCACGGTGTACACAGGTCCCCCGCTTGTCCCTCACATGTCACGGTGTACACAAGTACCCCGCCTGCTATCATGTACACATTTAATAAGCAGTTTTCCGCCTGTCATGCTTTATACGGGTCTCTAACTGTTACGCTTATGCAGGTCATATTCTGATATGGCAGTGTAAATTATTGTTAAACAATGATTGTTACTGTATTACATTGTTTCTGCTGGAATAAGCGTTCATTGCATTGCATTTGGACTATGATTAGTCCTCAGGAATGTAGAAGTATTTAATGTAATCAGTGGCATTTAGATGCTCGAAATATCTTTAAGCCTGCAATGGTTTTGGCAGGTCTCCATGCAGTCGCATGCTAAAGAACGTCTCCATACCTCATGCTATTAGCATGTCCCAACCTGTCATGCTATAAGCAGGTCCCCACCTGTCATGATATAAGCAGGTCTCAAACTGTCATGCTATAAGAACGTCTCCATCTGTCATGCTATAATCAGGTCTCCACCTGTCATGCTATAAGCAGGTCCCCACCTGTCATGCTATAAGCAGGTCCCCACCTGTCATGCTATAAGCAGGTCTCAAACTGTCATGCTATAAGCAGGTCCCCACCTGTCATGCTATGAGCAGGTCTCCATCTGTCATGCTATAAGCAGGTCTCCACCTGTCATGCTATAAGCAGGTCTCCACCTGTCATGCTATAAGCAGGTCCCCACCTGTCATGCTATAAGCAGGTCCCCACCTGTCATGCTATAAGCAGATCTCAAACTGTCATGCTATAAGCAGGTCCCCACCTGTCATGCTATAAGCAGATCTCAAACTGTCATGCTATAAGCAGGTCTCCACCTGTCATGATATAAGCAGGTCTCAAACTGTCATGCTATAAGAACGTCTCCATCTGTCATGCTATAAGCAGGTCTCCACCTGTCATGCTATAAGCAGGTCCCCACCTGTCATGCTATAAGCAGGTCCCCACCTGTCAAGCTATAAGCAGGTCTCAAACTGTCATGCTATAAGCAGGTCCCCACCTGTCATGCTATAAGCAGGTCTCCATCTGTCATGCTATAAGCAGGTCTCCACCTGTCATGCTATAAGCAGGTCTCCACCTGTCATGCTATAAGCAGGTCCCCACCTGTCATGCTATAAGCAGGTCCCCACCTGTCATGCTATAAGCAGATCTCAAACTGTCATGCTATAAGCAGGTCCCCACCTGTCATGCTATAAGCAGATCTCCACCTGTCATGCTATAAGCAGGTCTCCACCTGTCATGCTATAAGCAGGTCTCCATCTGTCGTGCTATAAGCAGGTATCCATCTGTCGTGCTATTAGCAGGTCTCCGTGTGTCATGCTATTAGCAGGTCTCCGTGTGTCATGCTATTAGCAGGTCTCCGTGTGACATGCTTTATATCCACCTATCGTTCTGTAGGCAAATCTCTTTCTGTTGGCTATGGACAATTCTCCGCCTGTCGTACAATGAGTGTCTCCATGTCTTACAGGGTACTTACAGGTAGAACGATTGGAGTGGCAGCCTTTTGAATAAATGTTGAAATAGAACCTGAGGCTGTTATGTAGGCGGATCAATTGCATTGGTTTGCTTTGCATATTTAAGCAGGTCTCCATCTGTCACGCTATAAACAGGTCTCCATCTGTCATGCTATAAGCAGGTCTCCACCTGTCATGCTATAAGCAGGTCTCCACCTGTCATGCTATAAGCAGGTCTCAAACTGTCATGCTATAAGCAGGTCTCCATCTGTCATGCTATAAGCAGGTCTCAACCTGTCATGCTATAAGCAGGTCCCCACCTGTCATGCTATAAGCAGGTCTCCATCTGTCGTGCTATAAGCAGGTATCCATCTGTCGTGCTATTAGCAGGTCTCCGTGTGTCATGCTATTAGCAGGTCTCCGTGTGACATGCTTTATATCCACCTATCATTCTGAAGGCAAATCTCTTCCTGTTGGCTATGGACAATTCTCCGCCTGTCGTACAATGAGTGTCTCCATGTCTTACAGGGTACTTACAGGTAGAACGATTGGAGTGGCAGCCTTTTGAATAAATGTTGAAATAGAACCTGAGGCTGTTATGTAGGCGGATCAATTGCATTGGTTTGCTTTGCATATTTTTACAAATCGATGCACATTGTTTTGTGAAGAAAAGTCAATACTCTAGTCTCAAATACCACAAAGCGCCTCAAGGGTAGATATGTTTTCATCAATGCATGAAGCGGATAGACGTATTGTTTGAATAGTTGTAGCCGAATGAAATTGTATATTTCACCTCGGCAAAACAACGGGAATATTCTATTTACGAACAACGACAAGAAATTGATATTGAGATCGTTTGTCTTAACATTCTCGCATCTCAGCATTTCAGCTTTTGTTGTATGCTGTGCTGGACCGTAGACTATTCTTACATCTGTTAATAACATCTCTCCACTGATATGGATAGTCACACTGTAGCCACGCCGGGTGTTTCTTACATATATACATTAAGTTTGTTTTTCGTGATATTATATTGACTCTGATGTGTGACATTTAGAGACACCTTTGTTGGGTCACCTGAGGATTCAACATTGCACATGATGATGATGATGATGATGATGATCAATGATGATGATGATGATGATCAATGATGATGATGATGATGATGATGATGATCAATGATGATGATGATGATGATGATGATGATGATGATGATGATGATGATGAATGATGATGATGATGTTTTAGGGAGCGCTTCTGCAAAACCCGATTTCGCAAGCATGACACATGGAGACCTGCTTATAGCATGACTGCACTCTGGTGAGATATAAACGCAAGAGTCGGCCCAGTGACAAGTAGATGGGCAGCGATTACTGGAAGCCTACGATGGCCACTAATCCCGTTGTGACCACAATCGGAAACTGAAAAGTGGCTGACCATGGCTGATTGACTGCCCGGGCCTTTGGTGTCACCAGCAGGAAGTACAGACACCATTCCTTCAGATAAGCTCTGTAATTAAGGTGTTACTATCGTGTTGTCATGGCAACTATAATACCGAGGTTAGCTAAATATGTGACACACAAGAGGGGAGCTTCTGCCTTTGTTTGTTATGTAAACACGGGTCTGTTTTTCATGATCCCTCAAGTAATATTATAATACCAGGTATTTTGTACTTTAAAGACTTAGTCAGTTACACCATTCAAGACATACGGCTTTGGTCACGTATAACACATGAACTCCACCATTTAGTGAGCGACGTCTCTGCTTTAGACAAGGGTTTAGGACATTTCTCGAGTCGGACAATGCCCTACACGCACATTTCCCCACACCTTGTATTGAATTTTATATATTATATTAATGGGATATATAGCTAGTTAGATAGATAGATAGATAGATAGATAGATAGATAGATAGATAGATAGATAGATAGATAGATAGATAGATAGATAGATAGATAGATAGATAGATAGATGATAGATAGATAGATAGATATTTGTATCTATCGGTATGCCAATGATTTCTTGTTGTATCCAGTATACATTTGAAAAGAGGCGACTTATGGGATCGGGTGGTCAGGATCGCTGACTTGATTGATGCATGTCATTGTATCCCAATTGTGTAGATCAATGCTCATGATGAAATTGGATTGTCTGGTCCAAACTTGATTATTTACAGACCGCCGTCATATAGCTGGAATATTGCTGAGTGCGGCGTTAAACAACAAACAAACAAAACATTTGAAAAAAGGAACAATGCACGATGGTCCGGTGCCAATTTCAAGTCTCGGTCTAGATGTTGTAATTAATGCCATGTGTAAATTAAGACCTTGTACTATAGACGTATTTAAAATGTACTTGAACAAGCAGAAATAAAACCAAAGCCACCTGGTATTCATTGAGGGTTGATAGGGAAAGGGATGCGACACATTCCCACTGCCCCACTACAGCCCATGAGAGACCTAGTGTTGACGACCGCCTCCGTGGTGTAGTGGGGAGCGGAAGGTCCGGGGTTCGAACCCCGTCCGCATTGTACCAAAAGACTTTAAAATATGGTACTTGCTGTTGCCCTGCCTTGCGTTCTGTATGAAAAAGGACCGGTCGGCTCGTAGTCTGTATACTGTGTCTGATGTATTCTGGGTATTCATGTTAAACTTCGGAATGGTATCTCAGTGGGTTAGCACTATAAAATCGGCATTAGTCCGGACTAGTACAAGCAGGCACACTCACCTCACCTCACCTCACCTCACCTCACCTCACCTCACCTCACCTCACCTCACCTCACCTGTGGAACGGGGCGCCGGTCATTAATGACAGCTATCTTATTTTCCAAGGTTCATGATCATTTGTCAAAAAACAGTTTGTGAAATGCTGGACTACCTCATAGAAAACATCTAAATGACATTTGGGCATTCAGCCAACATGCAGCCATCCCCATGGGCACCACTGTGCTCGCCTTCTGACTGAACTGTTTCTTTTCGCATACACATGTGTGTGTGTGTGTGTGTGTGTGGCAGATCATCAACCCAGCAGTAGACGCATAGATCACCAACGGCATCACATTATCCACTCCATGCAGCCCTACGCGGATCGACAAGTATCATGATACAAGATTTAATGAAAGTTCTGTACTAATGTCTGTTCAGAAGCGGGTGTTATTGAGTCTAAGGCCGATGTCTCCTTGTTTCCTATCTCGGTGTGTCCTTGTTTCCACTATTGATGTGTCCATATTTTCCCTGCCGATGTCTCCTTGTTTCCAATGTCGGTGTTTCCTTGTTTTCCCGTGTTGGTGTGTCCATATTTCCAATGTCGATGTCCTTGTTTCCCATGTCGGCGTCTTCTCGTTTACAGTGTTGGCGTCTCCTTGTTTCCTATATCGATGTATCATTGGTTTCCATGTCAGTGTCTCCTTGTTTCCCATGTCAGTGACTTGTTTCCAGTGTTGGCGTTTCCTTGTTTCCTATATCGATGCCTCATTGTTTCCCATGTCAGTGACTTGTTTCCAGTGTTAGCGTCTCCTTGTTCCTAATGTGTCCTTTGTTCCAATGGCGAGGTCTTCTTGTTTCGAGTGTTGGTGTCTCCTTGTTTCCCATATCGATGCATCCTTGTTTGTCACGTCGATGTATTCTTGTTTCCCATGTCGATATATCCTTGTTTCCCTTGTCGGTGTCTTCTTGTTTCGGTGTCTTCTTGTTTAAAGTGTTGGCGTCTCCTTGTTTCCTATATCGATGTCTCCTTGTTTCCCATGTCAGTGACCTGTTTCCAGTGTTGGCGTTTCCTTGTTTCCTATATCGATGTCTCATTGGTTTCCATGTCAGTGTCTCCCTGTTTCCCATGTCAGTGTCTCCTTGTTTCCCATGTCGGTGACCTGTTTCCAGTGTTGGCGTTTCCTTGTTTCCTATATCGATGTCTCATTGGTTTCCATGTCAGTGTCTCCTTGTTTCCCATGTCAGTGACTTGTTTCCAGTGTTGGCGTTTCCTTGTTTCCTATATCGATGAATCATTGTTTCCCATTTCAGTGTCTCCTTGTTTCCCATGTCAGTGACTTGTTTCCAGTGTTGTCGTTTCCTTGTTTCCTATATCGATGTATCTCTGTTTCCCATGTCAGTGTCTCATTGTTTCCAGTGTTGGCGTCTCCTTGTTCCTAATGTGTCCTTTGTTCCAATGGTGAGGTCTTCTTGTTTCGAGTGTTGGTGTCTCCTTGTTTCCCATATCGATGCATCCTTGTTTGTCACGTCGATGTATTCTTGTTTCCCATGTCCATATATCCTTGTTTCCCTTGTCGGTGTCTTCTTGTTTCGGTGTCTTCTTGTTTCCAGTGTTGGCGTCTCCTTGTTTCCTATATCGATGTCTCCTTGTTTCCCATGTCAGTGTCTCCTTGTTTCCCACGTCGGTGTCTCCTTGTTTCCCATGTCAGTGTCTCCTTGTTTCCCATGTAGGTGACCTGTTTCCAGTGTTGGCGTTTCCTTGTTTCCTATATCGATGTATCTCTGTTTCCCATGTCAGTGTCTCATTGTTTCCAGTGTTGGTGTCTCCTTGTTTCACATATCGATGTATCTTTGTTTCTCATGTCGGTGTCTTCTTGTTTCCAGTGTTGGTGTCTCCTTGTTTCACATATCGATGTATCTTTGTTTCTCTCGTCGATGTATCCTAGTTTCCCATGTCGGCGTCTTCCTGTTTCGGTGTCTTCTTGTTTCGAGTTTTGGTGTCTTCTTGTTTACCATGTCATGGTGTCCATATTTCCTATGTTGATGTGTCCTTGTTTATAATGTTGGCGTCTCCCCGATTTCCATGTCGACGTGTCCCTGTTTCCGATGTGTTTCCTTCTCTGCGATGTTGGTGTGGCATTGTTTCCCATGTTTGGGTGGATTATGCCTTTCTTGATGTGCTGCTACTTTTATCTGAACGACCTGCGACATTATCTGGACATGATCACAATCAAAACCTTCCCAGATAGGATTCCCGACGTGAAGCCTGAGACGGCAGTTCCAGAGAGCCAAGACACGGAGTGGTCACCTACCGGTGTCAGACAGGCCACCATACACCAGCGGAACTCTGCTATTGGCGCTTGTTTGTAAACTGAATAATATTGCTGGAGAGTTAAATAAGTCTGGGAAGGTTTATTATTAAGAATATTTGAGCAGTATGTTAACAGACTGAGAGTAGGGAAACAACATATTGTTACACCTTCATAAAGATTCTTTAAATTTAATTGGTTAGCAGGTGACGAAACCTCAATGCTGACCTCACAATACAGACTTACTTCTTTTCTTGATTACACTGAAATCCTCTCTGAAATTCAAACTGGATTCCGGAAGGGATATTCCACGATTGACTATATCTTCAATCTGTACAGTCTTATTCATATTTTGAAAACATAAAAGAAAACGTTATTCTGTGCTTTTATTGATTTAGAAAAGCCTTTACTGTTAAAAGCGGCGTTAAACCCAACTCACTCACTCACTCACTAAGACACGTCTTGAAGATCAGTACTTCCAACATTGGCACTCTGATATGAAGGCATCCTCAAAATCTAGATTCCATAAACCTATCAAATACGTACTAGTTAAAACAGAATTCTATCTATATAATTAACCCCAAAATATCACATGCCCCTATTACATTTTAGAATGTTTTGTAACAGGCTACCAGTTGAAAAGGGTCGCTGGACAAAAACGCCACTAGAAGGACATGTCCATTCTATACATGCAATGACATTTCTGATAAGCATCATTATGTCTTATTTTGTGGAAAGTTTGTTTCCTGTGGCTCAAAATATATCTATTTGTATTATACAAGAAATTCTTCAATGTTTAAACAGGTGAAATTGTTTAAATGTAAAGATAAACTTACCATGAAGAATTTTCTGTAAATATAATATAAATGGTTTTAAGTGATTATTGTTTATAATGCCGACATGTATGTGTATATATTGATCTAACTGCTAACCCTCAACATGCTATTTCTTGTAGCCTTGAATGAAATATAGTTCAGTTCAGTTCAGTTCAATCACGTGACTGACACTTATTCTTGAATATTGACTTCGTCTTCAACACGGTGTCTGCGATTGGCAATACACGGTGCAACGATCTTTCTTCTTAGACACTAAATTAAACACTTTGTAAATGAATTTCGGTAACAAAACAATTGATTGGGTGTTACGGGTCATCATGCGTAAAAAAGGACCCGAGGACCCGACCCTTGAGGTAGTCTCATCGGACCGAGGACCTGACCCTTGAGGTGGTCTCATCGGACCGAGGACCGCAGGTTCCATGATAAAGAAAACAAATACAGCGACAAACACATTGACGTTATGTTGTTGAAAAAATAGTTTAATATGATGTATGTTTCTTTTCAAAGTAACAGCAGGAAAGTTTAAATTTGAAAATCTCCTTATCTGTTACCCGAGCGCTTCCTGGTCACGTGGTATATGCTCATATCTGACACACGTATTTATATGAAACGACATTTGGTGTCGTCATATTTTGGACACGTTTCACTTGATAAGTTGATTGCATTGATTTTTTTTTACATGGAGAATACGCGACAAAGCGCCATCACGATACACTTTAATATAATTCATTAGGGCTCAGTCACACATTCAGGATTTTTACTGCCGTCCTTGATCGGACTATTCCCGATTAAAATTTGTCAAAAGTCTGATCAAGAATCTGTGATTCGTGGCGGGAAATTCACAAATATTTACAAACATTTATTTAATCACGACAACAACCAGATATCGTTCAGGAAGCGTCCCGATTCTCCCGTTCTCAACCCGAATCTGATCCGATTTATATCTTCTGCGTGGTAAAAAACGATCGAATCTGTCTCACCAGCGTTCCGATTCTCCCGAATGCGATCCGGCAGAGATCAGCCAGTGACCGGACAGTGAATCGACAAAGACGATTCGCATTCCGCAAGATCTGGACGCAATCTGGACTCAATCGACAAAAAACGGCAATGAACAATTTCTCCAAATTATGCCCGTTCATAACGACAGCGTCCCCATCCACAGGACATCGTCCAGAAAACACAGGACATTGTTCCGATTCTGATCCGATACAACAGAATATATCACGATATAGTCACGACTGTAATCCGACCAGACAAAATCGGCTGAGTTTCCCGAATGTTACAGGACGCACCATACTGTCGGGAGTGCTTGGCCGACCTCTCTGGACCTTTCCCGATCCGTAGCTAGGACTCTGTTACGAACGTATACGACTGCGTTCAGACAATGATAGGACATTCCAGATCACCGAGGACAGTAATCCGACTTTTTCACTTTTCGTGTCGTAGCGCTGTCTGATTTCAAACGAGAGCCATAATCGGCACTGTGTGAACACAGCCTTAGCAACACTTGACAGCTCAGACAACAGTGGCATACAATCAGTCTGGTCAGACATTGTAAAATCTCCACATAAATCCTTCACGTTCTTAGTCTAGCCTATTTTTCCCCCCGAATCGCTATGGTGGAAAGACGTTTGATAGTTGGTTTCGAATTCAACACAAGGAGACAAGTATGGCACACATTGAAAGGATTGGTCCACACAAAGAAACAAGTGTGTGTCACCAAAGATCTATCATGTCCAGAAATACAAATGGGCATAAACGCAAGGGTCCGGATACGCACGGAGAGGCACATGGTGCTGCGGACCAATCACAGTCTACCACGGAACTCGCTCAGGGCGATTCATAGCAAGGCGACCATCGGGTACTGATGTGCACTGGTACCCCACATGGCCCTGTCAACTCTCGGATCCGCAGGGACAGTCAAACACATGGTTCTTGGGAATTAGTATCTCGGTTATGCCCAGATCATCTCCAGCAGATGTCTTTCTAAATGTTGTTGGTTGCATCACAAGGACAAGAAAAATCCTTTAATGCATTGATTAATACCATTTAACTGTTGGTGTACGAATTTCAAGATGTGTCACTTAACTGTTTAACGCCATGATCTTTCTAATGTTGACCGAAAGTCAACGCTAGGTGGATAATTTTGGAAAATTGTGTGGATAGAATATATCTTTGCTGCTGTTGTACGAAGGGCAAAGGTAGATGGATAATGAAAAGTTAAATGTCCAATGTAGGTCCAGACGTGGTACGTAGTGCAGCGGAGGGAGACATTGTCTCTCTGTAATGAGGCTAATATTTAACGGATAGGATGAGATACATCCTTACAATTTGGAGAAGTGAGGTAAAATGAGAAGCAAAGGCAGTCGTCCTATCAGACGCACTAAGTGCACTTCAAGCCATCAGCGGTAGAAACTCAAACAAAGTCAATAATATTCCGTACGAATATCCAAAACTATCGGACCAAGGGCAACAGGTGGCGCTGTGTTGGATCCCCTCCTACATAGATATTCATGGAAATGAAAAGGCAGACACACTGGCGAAGCTAGCTCTAGACAAAGCGGAGACTAGAGTAAACAAGAGATAAAAATCAAAATCAAAGCCTCTATAGCCCAGCAAGCCCAGTGGGACGCAAGTAAGATCGGCAGATGGCTATACAAAATTCAACCCAAGATCCAACAAAAGCCAACTCATACTCAAATGAAAGGAAAGTTGAAATTGCCATATCACGCCTCAGATTCGGCCACACAAAGCACTATGACAAGATTTGCTCATCTTGCAATCAGGATGAATTCATTGCTCACTTGTTAATGGAATGTCAAGACCACACCCCAGCCCGGGCTCGTTTAAAGCAAGAATTGCAGTTAGATCCGCTATCTGTCATAGATCTCCTAAAGCCAGGAGATGCAATAGCAAAGGCCAAACTAACTCTATTTCTGAGTGATCGGCACAGCTACTTGAACGTACATAAACAGAGCAGCCAAAGATAATACCCAAATACCAAACTCACAATAGATGCGCATACCCTACCCTACTCACACACATGAGTCCCAAAGAGGGTCAGGTCAGGGGAAATGGCTGAGGCAGAAGGCGACCTCTAAAACACTTAATGCAACAACAACTCTGTACATCATTTGCTTGATAACGGTGTTAGAACCTTCCCCGAAACGTCGCTCCTACTTGTAATAAAGAAGTTGTTCATCCATATATTTAATCCTTACTCATAATATATTCTTCCTGCTGCGGCGGAAGGTCAAATCCAGATGAATAATTAAACTTGTTGTTTAGCGAAAATTGTGTGCATACAATCAGTCCTCCACGGCTTAAGGCCAAGGAAATAATGTCATTTATTCTTATTTAGCGAACGCGTAGATCTAGTGGATAAAGTCTTCTGTTGTTGAACGAATGCAAATTCGGTAAGGTTCTCTCCGTGGTCAGATGTCTAATTGTAACCATTACTCCCTGTCACATCGCATTTGAACAACACACGAGTCCCTTGGGGCGAGATAAGCCCTACATTAGTTCCCTTATACGAATAGTGTTGTTTGGAAACTTTTAATCCGCGAATGGTTGAAGTAAGCAGTTTATGTAGGGTGACCCTTCTGTGGCAGTGAAGGCTGTCAGCGGGATTGTCATGTGGCGCGCATGTCTCGGGGGAGGAAGTGGGGAGGGGGTGGTTAGGGAAGTCGTTTAGATGATAAAAGTGCTGTGACAGGTCTGACACGGTGTCAGCAACTACACTCCTAGACCTCATCTGCTGTCACGGCAGCATCAGCTACGTCTGTGATGTGTTATTACAGAGGGGTGGGGTGGGGTGGGGTGGGGTGGGGTGGGGTGGGGTGTTGCTTGGGGGCGCATATATGCATTAGTCTATCGTCACGATTGACAGCCAGGCGTGTTGGGGAGATGCTATCTACCAATTCCATTGACTCACAGAATATCTTATCATTCTAACAGAATGGATATGCTGTGTGAAAGTGGCTATTACTTTATGATGTCCGGGTGATATAAATCGATGCTCATGATGTCAATGACTCGATTATTTACAGACCGCCGTTTTATACTGAAATATTGCTGAGAGCGGCATTAAACATCAAACAAACACGAAACTTACTTTTCCACCTTGTAGAACATATTGGCATATATACACGATTAGCTCGAATTTGGCTCGATAAAGAAAGATCGGATTGACAGCCACGGCGAAACGTGACACGGATACATGGCTAATTGATTTTTTGTGGATTTGGATCAAGCTAATCGCGTAGGAAAGACGTTAAGTTTGTATTTGTCAGCTTTAGACAGAACAAAACTTCATTATACTCGGATCGCTGTCAGCGATATTCGTGTGGGTGTGTCCGACTGTGGTAATTCCACATAACAAACACTGTCAGTCTTTAGAACAGTTTATATAGTTCATAAGGTTGGCGTGCACATTTGCTGGATCACTGGAATGATCGCCATGCTGTTACAAAAGAGATCATTCATTGTATATGAATGCTCGATGTACATAAGGGAGCGAGATCTATTACACTCCTCCCACCTAGTTTTGTTTTAGCCATTCAAAACTAAGCATAACTCAAAAGCAATAAACATTTGAACATTATGCATTGAAAATTAACCTTTTCAAATGCTGAATAAATGTAAACTATTCATGGCATTATCCTGAACATTTTAAATGTTGACAAAATACAGTATACTGATAAACATATCAAAATAACATTATTCCCTATCATAAGATAAACAATCTTATCTATTTGGGAAGATCATTAACTTCAATAAAAGAACACATTTCAAAACTTCAAATCATTACACATGTACTTAGTAATGAAAACACAATTTCACTGAAAATGACTAGCTTTGTCAAATTTAAAGTCTTTTCATTTGTCAGTTTAAAGTTGATTGATTACTCCGTTTAAAGTCATTATTCACTGTTCACTTGAAATCTTCAAGTTCAACCTGTCTGGAGCCTTCATTACTCTACTTGAACGACGTACAGTTTCACTTGGGTGTACTGTAGATTTGGATTCTGTCATCACAGGATCTCTAAATGGTTTACCACATGCTTTTGAATGTGAACTGTGAATCTGCTACCACACATGATTGAGCCTGAAGCATGACATTTTCATGCGTTTCTACAACTTTGGGCTCATCTCCTACACCTTGAGCTGGTGGCTCAAAATTAATGAACACAGGTGCTTTAACTGCTTTTGGCATATAAACACTATCTGCTATAATAATTGCAGATTCGCTTTCTGCTTTTGCAGATTCACTTTAAATCTGCTCACTTGTGGGATGAAGCCGCACATGATCTATGTGTCGTCTCAGAACAACACCATTCACAAGACGAACCCCAACTGACACTGGGCCCATTCTCTCTGACACTATTCCTTGTAACCACTTTTCACCTGAACGAAAGTTTAGTACAAAAAACTGGATCATCAACCTGGATTGTGGATCTCTAGCAGACGTGTCATGTGTGGATTTAAGCTTCATTTGTTTCTGACGAACCTTGTCACCTAGATCTGGATGGAGTAAATCTAGATGAGATCTTTGACGTCGACCTAACAAAAGTTCAGCTGGTGAAAAACCAGTTGTAGTTTGAGGTCTGAGTCGATACTTGAATAAGAAACTGGAAAGTCTCGTTTCTAAACTTCCTCCTTTTATGCGTTTCATACCATTCTTGAAAGTCAGTACGGCACGCTCGGCCATCCCATTTGATGCAGGGTGGTACAGCGCTACACATGTATGCCATTGCGTTTCATGAACAAGGTGAATTCCTCACTTGTAAAACAAGTGCCATCATCTGTCACCCCTGAGCCGCTACAATGGCTTGCACTTTTACATTCAAAGGATGCAGTACTTCTGCATCTATTTTGTATCCCAAATACTCTACAGATTTGGCCATAAACTTACATTTCTGCCCATTGAGTCGTAACCCTGCTTTACCCAGTCTGGATAAAACAGTCTGAATGTTCTCCAGGCGTTGACGTTCAGTCTCTCCACTGATCAGTATGTCATCAAGGTAAACACACACGAACGGAATTTCTCCCAGCAAACACTCCATAGTGCGCTGAAAGATGACTGGCGCCGCTGAAATCCCGAACTGAAGTCGAAGATACTTGTAGAGTCCCTCGTGGGTGTTTATGGTTGTTAACTTTTGTGATTCTTCATCCAGAGTTAACTGTTGGTAAGCATGACTGAGATAAAGTTTTGTGTAAGTCTTTCCATCAGATAATGATGCGAACAAATCCTCAGCACGAGGGAGAGGATATACATCAGGCTGAGCTACCTTGTTGACTGTTAGTTTATAATGACAGCAGATTCTTTGCCATTTGATTTGATTATCGGAACGATAGGTGCCGCCCACTCGGAATGCTGTACAGGCTTGATGATACCTTGTTTCTCTAGCCGATTCAACTCTGTCTCCACTTCCTCTCGGAGAGCATACGCTACATTTCTGTGTTTATAGAATCTAGGTGTATTTGTCGATATCTGGATTTTCACTGTGTGACCTTTAAACTCACCAATGTCTTCTTGAAAAAACATCTGCATGTGATCTCAAAATGTCAGGATTCTTCCCCAATCTAACTTGATAAATTGTAACCAGTGTTCACCTAGAAGGTTCTCACTATCTCCTTTCACTACCACAAGAGATAATGTTTCTTCTTGATTACCATAACATACATGAACATCACTCCTACCCATGCCTTCAATCTCCTCTTTAGAGTACGAGCGAAGAATTTCATTCATTTCACACAGTTGTGGTCTCTCATGAGGTCTCCATTACGAGTTGAATGTTCGTTCACTGATCACTGAGGTTGCAGTACTCGTGTCAGTCTCCATAGATAACTGTATCCCATTTACAGTCATATCAATCATGTAAGGTTCAACTCTTCGCCTCACATGTTGTTACGTACGCTTATTATGAGTGTCCATCTTGAATAGTTCATATTCTACATCTTCCTTGGCAGTAGAACTCAATTGATGTGTCTCAGCCTCTGCCTCTATGTCTGAAACCGCGACCACGTGAATGTGAGGTGAGGTGAGGTGAGGTGAGGTGAAATGGGGTTTAACGTCGCGTCCAAGATTATTGCACTTATATAGCGACGTGCATGCACGTGTATGTGTGTGTGTGGCTGCTTGTACTAGTCCGGACCGATGCCGATTTGTAGTGCTAGCACTCTGAGATACCATGCCGCAGTTTAACATGAATACCCCACTCAGACACAGTATACTGACTCCGAGCTGACCAGACCTTGTTTTAGCCCCTGAATGCCGAGCACCAGACAGGGTAACAACAAGTACCATCTTTTAACGTCTTTTGGTATGACGCGGCTTGGAATCGAACCCCGGACCTTCCGCTCTCCGGGCGGACGCTCTACCATTAGACCACGTATGGGGTCACGTGAATGTGAAGAATGTCGATACTGAGATGATGAGCTATGACACACACGCACAATATGTCCCAGTTTACCACAGCTGTTGCAAACAGTATTTCTGTAAAAAACAAATCTGCCATTGTGATGTTTGCCTCCACATCGGTCACATGTCATAGATTCCACTTTGCGTACAGCAGTCTTGTTTGCTTGGGGGTTTGTTTAATCTCTATTGTGTTTAACTTCATTTGACACCATCTCTATGCCAAGACACAATGAATATGCTTAGCTATGATCCAAAGTTTTCTCAGTTAAGAGGCGTTTCTGCATTGCTTCATCATTAATTCCAAAAACTAAACAATCCTCAGCTGCACCTCCCAATCGGTATACTCACAGGTTGATGCAAGTCTCTTTAATTCAGAAACATAATCTGAAACACTTTCATTAGGCTGTCTATTTCTGATATTGAATCCTCTTCTTTCCACCATGACATTCGGTTTCGGGTGTTTGTGTAATTGAATCAATTTGACCAAAGCAGAAAATGAATGGTCCCCTGGCTTCCCGGGAGACGGCAGATTTTACAAAAGGTTGAAAGCTTTAGCACCTACATTGCTAATTGGGATTGCACACTTCCTACTTCCATCAGTTATTTCGTTAGCTTCGAAATAAAACTCGAGTCTCTCGATATATTCACCTCAATCATCTTTATCTAAGTCATATTCATCTACCTTCCCGAACGCCGCCATGTTGATTCACTGATGAAAACACTCACGACGCCGACTACCCCTTAAGAGCTGATACGGGAATAACTCACAGCAGAGAGCTTTCATACGTCCATTAAAGTTTTCCTCGTCGCCAATATATGTGGTAACTCCACATAACAAACACTAGAACAGTTTATATAGTTCATAAGGTTGGCGTGCACATTTGCAGGATCACCGGAATGATCGCCATGCTGTTACAAAAGAGAGCATACATTGTATATGAATGTTCGACTTACGTTAGGGAGCGAGATCTATTACACCGACTTGAGGTCGAGATTCCAAGAACGGTGCTGTTTGACTTTTAACTTTTCTTACAGATGTTCTACGTTCATGCGCTTGTGTTACCATGAGTTCAAGAAATTTTTAAATAAAGGTCTTGAGCGCTCCTGTTGTCATGTTTGCACACAACAGCAAGGACATTTTTTTCACACGTACGCTTAGAAACGCTTACAATGCCTATGTTTGGGCATATATCAATATTCATGCGCAGCCAGATTTGCAACCGGTTTCGGTTTGGTAAGTTTAACTAACGAAAGTTGTTTACCTCCACTTAAATACTTATTTAATGATGGTAATAAATATTATACAACCCACTCTCATTGGATACCTTTCCAACTGACCCGTGAAGATCCGGGGTAGAATAGGCCTTCAGCAACCCAGGCTTGCCGTAAAAGTCGACAATGCTTGTCGTAAGAGGCGACTAACAGGATCGGGTTGTCAGGCTCGCTGACTTCGTTGATGCATGACATCGATCCCAATTGCGTTGTTCGATGCTCATGATGTCAATCACTGGATTGTCTGGTCCAGATTCGATTATTTACCTACCGCCGTCATAGGGCTGGAATATTGCTGAACAACCAACCAACCTTTCTAACAAAACTCGTGAACTGTCTATGGTATTGACCTTGCTTTGTCTTGGTCAGATACCATAGATAATCCACGAGTTTCGTGGAATTGGTATCTAATGACTGGCTTGTTCTTCACCTGTACATCCTTTACGTCAGTTTCTGGTGTTATTTTTCATAGCACAGCCCAAGAACCTGCCCTCAAGGACCAGCGAGGGACAATCAGACTAATATGGATGCTGTAGTTTGATTCAGAAACTCAGACCTTGAAGCAGAAAATGATAACCGTAGGCCCATCTAGACCCATCTTCACAGGACGTGATCTTGGAGTGCGACGACAGCTGCCGTTGGCATAAACACTTGGTGGTCGCTGCCTTGCAGATCGACCATTGAGAAATTATGAACTTTTTCATGTTTTGTTATAGGTATAATTGGCTATTTTCGGGGGGGGGGGGGGGGGGGCGGTATTTTTATTCACGTTTAATGATTGTGCTGTGCTCCACACAATGCAGTTCGTGTAGCAGCCTCTGTGGTTTGGACTAGGAAGGCAAGTTGAACTGTAGTACATGAAAAAAGGTTTTCATCCAATTTACTCCTCTATTAAGCGTTCAGATTTTGTTGTCATTGGATGTCAAATCCAAGTGTTTATTTAACGAAATCCGGCATTTATACAATAGAATTCGTGACATGTGGGCTGATGTTATTAGAGAAAATGTTGAAAGCGGATTGTCGTGGGAGTTTGCTCAGCGCAATGAGGGACTATGCGCGCGTGTGTGTGTGTGTGTGTGTGTAGGGGTGGGGGGTGGGGGGGGGGGGGGGGGGTTGCGGAGTGAGGGGCTGTGTGCGCCTGCGCTCGTGTGTGTGTGAGTTTGTGGAATGAGGGCTCCTGGGATGGGTACAATAGGAATAGAAGTAAGAATAACAGAATAACATATGTATGTTTGTGTGTATCGGACCCGTGACGTTCCAGGCTAGAGTAGGTCTTCAGCAACCGATGCTTGTCGTAAGAGGCGACTTAGGGGATCAGGTGGTCAGTCTCGCGGGTTGATTGATGCCTGTCATCGTATCCCAATTGCGTGGATCGATGTTAATGAAATCAATCACTGGATTGTCCCGTCCAGACTCGATTATTTACAGACCGCCGTCACATAGCATCAACCACGTCATTAAACCTGACCACCCGATCGCGTTAGTCGCCTCTTACGACAAGCATAGTCGCCTCTTACGACAAACATAGTCGCCTCTTACGACAAGCATTACCAATTCTTACCCGGATATTTCGGGGTGTCTCAGTTATCTTCGTGATAACAACTCAACGACTTTTGGAATCTGTTGCTTTGGACCTTCGAGACTGGCTATTCTCTGGCGTTGACGTTTTACACTAACTGAAATAAATACATGTACCTAACAACATCTGATATACAGAAGCAAGTCGTCTGTAGTCCCGGATGATAGTGAACCGACCACACACCCACCTGGGGGCTTGATGGACCTATAGCTCTCCATATTAATAGACTTGACCACACCGCCATCATCACTGGACATACCCTTGGGAAAAGCGGGAAATCAAATTACATTTTCTTAATCAAATCTTAACATTCTACCATCATTGGCTATTCAACCTGTTAGTAGGTTAATCCAAAAAGGAAATGAACCTGCGATGTATTTTTTATGGGGTAATCTGAATGTTTATAAATAGTCGATAGTTGATAGGTATAGTTGACTACTGTATCAAGAGACATCGGCTATCTAAGTGGATATTAGTTCGACTACAGGTAATTTGCTGTGGTCTTCCTGCAACGTGTTGTATCACAATAGACTGAAATGAGCTGGCATTAAGTACGAGCTTCTTCCTCAGGCTCCGGTTTACAGGATGGATGAAGCGGCGTCTTGTTGTCGCTTCGGTTAGAGTAAGTGAGAGGATGGGTTTAGGGTGCAGGGTCGTTTAAAAGGTAACAAGAGTTTGCCACTAACGTGGATATATCACCCGCCCCTGTTGCAGAATTTATGACATAATTAAATCTTAACAAACCCTAACCTTTTTTAACCGAGGTGGAACTTGTCATGGAAATTGTAAAAAAAGAAGAGTTTGGAACCTACGTCCATCTTGTTGCCATGGAAACGTAAACAATAAAAAAATAATTAAAATCTAAATAGCAAAAGGCACCATTTTAGCATGTACTTGACAGACCTGCATAGTTTCATGAAAAAATATTGAACGGTTTCTGAGTTATGCTCCGGAAACGAACGTGACGGACGGAAGGACAGAGCCCGTTTCTTTATCCCCCGCCCCCGGATAATAACTAGTGGGAGTGATGTTTGGGTGGTCGGGTGGAGAGGAGACGATATGTAATGATGGAGGACCGACAGAACTGACGAACATCTACCTTGATGTGGAGGTTAGGGTTGAATGGGGTTTAAGATCGCATTCTGACTCCGAGCCGACAAGTCCTTGTTTTAGCCCCTTAATTCCGACCGCCATGCAGGTATCACTTTCTAACGTCTTTTGGTATGGCGCTACTGGGGATCGGACCCCGGAGCTTCCGCTCTCCGGGCGGACGCTCTTCCACTAGACCACAGAGGCGGTCACACTGATGTGGACAAGTATGGGTCTTGTGGTGGTTGGAAGTAAGAATTGGTGGATGGGTAATACCGTGATCCTATAGGGAGGGAGGCAGTACAGATGAGGCGGATTTATAGTAGGGGCATGAATGTGACGTGTTGGGGGAATGGTTGTGAGAGTCTATTAGAAGAGATGAGAATGGATTGCGGCAATGAAAGAGAAGACGCTGGAGTGAATATGGGGGTCAGGTTGAAGCTTTGGAGTGGACGATGGGTTGTTGGGAAGCGGATGATGGGGTGTGGGGAGGCGGATGATGGGATGTGGGGAGGCGGACGATGGGATGTGGGGAGGCGGATGATGGGATTTGGGGAGGCGGGTGACGGGATGTGGGGAGGCGGATGATGGGATGTGGGGAGGCAGATGATGGGATGTGGGAAGGCGGATGATGGGATGTGGGGAGGCGGATGATGGGATGTGGGGAGGCGGATGACGGGATGTGGGGATGCGGACGATGGGATGTGGGGAGGCGGATGACGGGATGTGGGGATGCGGACGATTGGATGTGGGGAGGCGGACGATTGGATGTGGGGAGGCGGACGATGGGGTGTGGGGAGGCGGACGATTGGATGTGGGGAGGCGGACGATTGGATGTGGGGAGGCGGACGATGGGGTGTGGGGAGGCAGGTGATGGGATGTCGGGAAGCGGACGATGGGGTGTGGGGAGGCAGGTGATGGGATGTCGGGAAGCGGATGATGGGGTGTGGGGAGGCGGGTGATCGGATGTCGGGAGGCGGATGTTGGGATGTGGGGAGGCGGATGATGGGATGTGGGGAGGCGGACGATTGGATGTGGGGAGGCGGATGATGGGATGTGGGAAGGCGGATGATGGGATGTGGGAAGGCGGATGATGGGATGTGGGGAGGCGGACGATGGGATGTGGGGAGGCAGATGATGGGATGTGGGGAGGCAGATGATGGGATGTGGGGAGGCGGATGATGGGGTGTGGGGAGGCGGACGATGGGATGTGGGGAGGCAGATGATGGGATGTGGGGAGGCGGACGATGGGGTGTGGGGAGGCAGATGATGGGATGTGGGGAGGCGGATGATGGGATGTGGGGAGGCGGATGACGGGATGTGGGGAGGCGGACGATCGGGTGTGGGGAGGCGGACAATTGGATGTGGGGAGGCGGACGATGGGGTGTGGGGAGGCGGACGATTGGATGTGGGGAGGCGGACGATTGGATGTGGGGAGGCGGACGATGGGGTGTGGGGAGGCGGACGATTGGATGTGGGGATGCGGACGATTGGATGTGGGGAGGCGGACGATGGGGTGTGGGGAGGCAGGTGATGGGATGTCGGGAAGCGGACGATGGGGTGTGGGGAGGCAGGTGATGGGATGTCGGGAAGCGGATGATGGGGTGTGGGGAGGCGGGTGATCGGATGTCGGGAGGCGGATGTTGGGATGTGGGGAGGCGGATGATGGGATGTGGGGAGGCGGACGATTGGATGTGGGGAGGCGGATGATGGGATGTGGGAAGGCGGATGATGGGATGTGGGAAGGCGGATGATGGGATGTGGGGAGGCGGACGATGGGATGTGGGGAGGCAGATGATGGGATGTGGGGAGGCAGATGATGGGATGTGGGGAGGCGGATGATGGGGTGTGGGGAGGCGGACGATGGGATGTGGGGAGGCAGATGATGGGATGTGGGGAGGCGGACGATGGGGTGTGGGGAGGCAGATGATGGGATGTGGGGAGGCGGATGATGGGATGTGGGGAGGCGGATGATGGGGTTTAGGGAGGCAGATGATGGGATGTGGGAAGGCGGATGACGGGATGTGGGGAGGCAGATGATGGGATGTGGGGAGGCGGACGATTGGATGTGGGGAGGCGGATGATGGGATGTGGGGAGGCAGATGATGGGATGTGGGAAGGCGGATGACGGGATGGGGAGGCGGACGATTGGATGTGGGGAGGCGGATGATGGGATGTGGGAAGGCGGATGACGGGATGTGGGGAGGCGGACGATCGGGTGTGGGGAGGCGGACAATTGGATGTGGGGAGGCGGACGATGGGGTGTGGGGAGGCGGACGATTGGATGTGGGGAGGCGGACGATTGGATATGGGGAGGCGGACGATGGGGTGTGGGGAGGCAGGTGATGGGATGTCGGGAAGCGGATGATGGGGTGTGGGGAGGCGGGTGATGGGATGTCGGGAGGCGGATGTTGGGGTGTGGGGAGGCGGATGATGGGATGTGGGGAGGCGGACGATGGGATGTGGGGAGGCGGATGATGGGATGTGGGGAGGCGGATGATGGGGTGTGGGGAGGCGGACGATGGGATGTGGGGAGGCAGACGATGGGGTGTGGGGAGGCGGATGATGGGGTGTGGGGAGGCGGACGATGGGGTGTGGGGAGGCAGATGATGGGGAGGTTGGGGAGAAGGAAGATGGGGAGGAGGAAGATAAGGAGGCGGGTGAAGAGGAGGATGAGGAGGATAAGGATGATGATGAGGAAGATGAAGAGAAGGAAGATGAGGAGGATAAGGAGAATGACGATGATAAGGAGGCTGAGGGGGGTGACGAGAAGGAAGGTGAGGAGGATAACTAGAAGGCAGGTGAGGAGGCGAGAAGGAAAATGAGGAAGGAGAAGGGAGATGAGGAGTAGGATGAGGAGAAGGAAGATAAGGAGGATGAGGGAGATGAGAAGGAAGATGAGGTTTCAAGCATGTCACCTGAGTCAAACTCAATAACATAACGCCAACGCTAGAATATAATCACCCCTGGCCATCCGCCGAAACAAGTTCAAGTGGGTGCAACAGGCAAAACAGCAGTGAAAACACACGAATGGACCACCAGTAATCAGTGATGGCACCAGGTGTTCGCGAAAAGGGTAAGCATGTCTTGCTTTACCTGTATCTCCCACCACACACACAAGTTGAATATAAATGTAAGTGCTATTTCTCGCATGACGCCAACCAACCATCTCACAACCAAACATGAATGTATATAGCCGCCATCGGATCGACATAAACTTCCCAGTCATCAAATAACACAAGCCAAAAAATGACCAAAATATCATCTAGGTGGCAGAGATGATGTAGCAACCGGCAGTCAACTGATAATTTTCGAAAAAAATGAAAACTAATCAGTTTCACTGATACTTTGTCTCCAGTAGTTCAATAGTCCTTGACTGTGGTCAGAAACAAGCTGATAATGCTTTGAATAGGATAACTTATCGTATCTGCGATTGCAGCTTTTATCTTTAGTGAAGCACTGTTGGGGTATTTGACAAACAATTCTCCACTGCTGAAAAATAAGGGAGCGTTTAAACAATAGGATGACGTAACAGATGAGTTTTAATCTTTTGTATTGGATTCCCATAGGCAAGCTCCATAAAATACATGCAAAGAGAGATATATTTCAAATGTACCACCAAATCCCTGTGTCAAAGACATAACCAAATTCCTTTAAACAATCAAGGAAGGACTTCACGAACTCCTGGTGTCATCTGTAATTTTCAGTGATCTAATCGTATAATTTTTATCGCGTTTTTACTTTTGCTCCCAAAGGAATTTATTTCAGCAGATAATTGAGACTGATTATTCTCTGGCTTTGGCGTTTTATGTATGAATTAATACCATGTGGATTCTCAAAAAAGGATTTGTTTGAATTTTGGCAACAAAGTTAAATTCTGTCAAATCATTTGGAGTTTTTTTCCACGCTATGCACAACACTATTTCACACGAGTGAAGGGAAAACTTAATTCCTTGATCCATTGGGCATTTGTAACAAGACATGGTGATGATGGCTATACATGTACTTACAACTCAATTTTCAAAGGTTTGGCACAGTATGTAAATAATTATAACAAATTGAATTTATTGAGAAAGCAATACGTGAACAGCTGGTTTTCCAAAAAGATACCATGTGAAAGTTTTGGGAAGGAACAGTTATGGAAACAAAAGGCATTCGAATGTAATACATTCTTCTTTCTTTTACATATTATCGTCTCATAAATCGCCACTCTTACCAGTGAGAAACCTATCTATTTGAGGCCGCGAAAGAGATCCCCCAAGAACTTTATGTAAATTTTGATGTTTATCTCATAAATTGAATGTTCAGAAGACATTAGCAGTAATACTAGAACAGAATAATTGTTTAGTATAAACTTCTTCTTTTTCTTCTTCTTCGTCTCCTTCTCTTTCAGAGTGACAACCGACCAATCCAAAGAATGTGTGACTTCATCTTTCCAACAGTCAACTTTGCCCTTATGGCGAGTAATATTCCAGCAGCCCCAAATTTGAGTGTCTCCATTTCACAAACGTTTCAGTGACAATCGAACATTCTCTTTCAATAAAGATTTCAAAAGGCGGCGATATCTTCAGCAACCCATGCTTGCCGTAAAAGGCAACTATACTTGGCGTAAGAGGCGACTAATGTGGTCAGGTTCGCTGTCTTGGATGAAGCCTGACATCGATCCCAATTGCATGGATCGATGCTCATGATGTCAATCACTGGATCGTCTGATCAAGACTCGATTATTTACAGACCGCCGTCAAATAGCTGGATTATTGCTGAGTGCGGCGTAAAACAACAAACCAATCCAAAACATCAAAAGGCGGCTCTTGCTCATGTCTGATTAGGGTGATCGAATTCCTGGCCTTTGTAAAGCTTCCAAAAAGTCTCAGGATCAACATGTGGAGGACATCTTCAAGTTTGACGCATCAGTGACAATAATTATGTCCGATGCAATTCCCTATTTTAACTTGTGTCATATGTTCCCGGGTTTTTTAAGGTGAAAACTTGACTTGTATTGCATGTGTTTGCGACGGGTGTCACCGGGGGGCTGAATACCCTTACTTTTTGCTGACACTTGGTATTAGATATCCATAGTGTTTCATAAACACATGTTTGTGATGTAGTCAGACTCGTATAATGGCTTTTAGGGTATTTCCACTTTTATTTGCAGGTTCCAATGGTTTTCGGCATTGTGTGAAATAAAAGATATATTGTTTCTGTTCAACAATCAACTTATATCGGTCTACCGACTAGGGTTCATTTATATATGCCACTTGCTGATGTAAACACTTTGTTAATTGTCAGGCTTGAAGTCCCATGATGAACATATGCCAGAAGTCTTTGTACTGACACACTGCTGTCGAAAGGATCACACAGGAGAGCATCATCAAGTTTCAGATTTGGTTTAATCCCTATTCGTGTTGAAACGGGCGTTATGGTGAATCCTTTAACGTGAGAGAGTCTGTCTATTTTGTAAAAATGTTTTTGAGGAAGAATGTCATATCGTATGAACCTGTCCGTTATTTGCCCGAGAAAGACTCCTGTTATTCAACAAAAGTGATAAATATAATTTTTAAAATGAAATCATTTGCAAAAATTACCTTATATATTATCCAACCTCGATGTGTGCCTTCTTACTGCCCAAACCTGCCATTTAAATCTTCTATATATGGCCGTTAATAACTTGTTAGTATATATGTATAACTTTTGACAAGTTTGTTTGTTGTTTAACGCCACATTCAGCAATATTCCAGCTATGTGACGGCGGTCTGTAAATAATAGAGTCTGGACCAGACAATCAAGTGATCATGAGCATTGATCTGTGCAATTGGGATATGAAGACATTTATCAAGCAAGTCTGCAAGCAAATCCCGTTAGTCGCCTCATACGACACGCAGTGTCGCCTCTGATGGCAAGCATGGGTATTTTACACAGTTGCTGAATACCTATTCCATACACAGATCTTCACGTGTCTGGAACATCAATAATGTTTTGTAGGAGAATGCATGTCGATAGTCAACAACAGGCCGACAATTCAATGAAAGCTGTCGTGAATCGCAAACATACCAAGACAGCAACCGAATACGTGGGCGATTGAAATACTAAGACACATAACAGGCATACTGAGAGATTGTTAAAAGTTGATTCTTGTATGAACAAGGCTTTCTATTATCCATGAGTAATACCAGCTCGTCAAATGCAGGAAAACTGATGAACATTGATGATATTATTCATTTGGACAAAATATATACGGAGGTCTGTTTACTAGTACAAAACACACGCACATCGTGCATTGTTGTCGCTATAACAACATCATGCATATTTTATCCATTTCGCCTCCGGTAGAAGCTATCTCACCTGCAGCGATCGTTACGATGGCATGTTGCCGTCAGCGGACGTACCCAACAAAGCCGAGACAACCGAGAGATGGTTTCCAATAGTCAACTTTCCCTTAATGTCAATCCCAGCCTTTTGTGTCAAGATTTGACATTGTTTGAGGTACAATCGAACATGCTATTTCTAAGAAAATGTCAAAGAGCGTCAAACGACTCTTGCTCAAGGGTTTTTTAGTCGGGGTCACATATGTCAAGGTCATGGTAGGCGTTCAAGGGTTTATGGTAGGTATGTGGAGGACATTTTTAAGTTGGACGCAGCAGTGGCCAAAGTGATGTCCGAAACAATTCCCCTATATCCCTTGTTTATTTAGGTGGATCATTGGCTTGCCTTTGCGTGGTTCGATGCCCATGATGTTAATCACTGGATTGCCACGCCCAGACACGATTATTTACAAACCGCCGTCATATAGTTGGAATATTGCTGAGTGCGGCGTTAAAAAAACAAACCAACAAACCAATACAAGTGACCGTGTTTGATTGCGCTGCTAGTATCGTTCTTTGTACAATCTTCGTACATATGTAGGTATACTGTGGCGGTATTATTACAGCTACACCAGGCGGGTTGTAGTCAGTTGTCATGAGCTACAACACAGCAGCTTTCAGTCTGCACCAGCCACACCGTGGTGGGTTGTAGTCATGTTGTCCGGTGTCACACAGCCACATCATGGTGGGTTGTAGTCATGTTGTCCGGTGTCACACAGCCACACCATGGTGGGTTGTAGTCATGTTGTCCGGTGTCACACAGCCACACCATGGTGGGTTGTAGTCATGTCGTCCGCTGTCACACAGCCACACCGTGGTGGGTTGTAGTCATGTCGTCCGCTGACACACAGCCACACCTTGGTCGGTTGTAGTCATGTCGTCCGCTGACACACAGCCACACCTTGGTCGGTTGTAGTCATGTCGTCCGCTGTCACACAGCCACATCATGGTGGGTTGTAGTCATGTCGTCCGCTGTCACACAGCCACACCATAGTGGGTTGTAGTCATGCTGTCCGCTGTCACACAGCCACATCATGGTGGGTTGTATTCATGCTGTCCGCTGTCACACAGCCACATCATGGTGGGTTGTATTCATGCTGTCCGCTGTCACACAGCCACACCATGGTGGGTTGTAGTCATGCTGTCCGCTGACACACAGCCACACCATAGTGGGTTGTAGTCATGCTGTCCGCTGTCACACAGCCACACCATGGTGGGTTGTAGTCATGTCGTCCTCTGTCACACAGCCACACCATGGTGGGTTGTAGTCAGCTATCTTAGAGGCACATCGTGACGGCTTGTCACAGCTCATCTACGTGTCATAGAAGGCTCTTCTATACCGACCATTGAACTTGTCAGAAAATGTTAAGCTGCCTGTGTCTGGCGTATTCATCTATGCTCTCCAGTTTCTAGTGTTATATTGTCTGTTTAAGGCAGACTACATTTAACACACTTCTCCGCGGGATCGAGAGGGTGAAATGACTTCACCCACCTGATTCCACTTCCGCAGTGAGCATACAAAGCGATTCCTTCTCTTCTATTACCAATTTGTTCCAAGAGTTAACTTCTAAACCCGAATCGCCTGAAGTCATTAAAATCTGTCTGGATGCTCAGATGGGGCAAGACGTATCAGCTAGTCACACGGATAACGAAGTTACCCTCACTGCAGCACTGCCGGTTGACTGTCGCTGCCAGAAGCAGTGTTATCCCAGTCTCCTCCGTGAAGGCATACATCGGCACTCATCTGCACTCCATTTAAACACTCCAGGGATACTGACTGTGAATGCATGCATGTAGTACCTTGTTGAATGGGTGCCTTTAGGGACTGGTACTTTATCATAGGGGCATTATCATAGACAGGTTGGTATTAGGACTGTGTCATAAATTTGCTGACACCCCCAGATTTATGTATCGTGTGGTCGCATGGGACAGGTTATATGTCATGGTCCTGTATGATAGACTGTAGTATGTTGTTTCTTGTGGCAGGCTGCTGATGTAGTCTGGAGAGAGTCTATAGGGTGTGGACTTATATGACAGGTTGCAGGATGTTGTCGCATGTTTGTTTATTTGCAGTTTAACGCCGCACTCAGCAATATTCCAGCTATATGACGACGGTCTGTAAATAATCGAGTCTTGACCAGACAATCCAGAGACTGACATCATGAACATCGATCCACGCAATCGGGATACGATCACATGCATCAACCAAGACAGCGAGCCTGACCAACCGATCCCGTTAGTCGCCTCTTACGACAAGCATAATCGGCCTTTACGGCAAGCATGGGTTGCTGAAGACCTATTCTACCCCGGATCTTCACGGGTCTGTAGTCGCATGTTAGAGGTTGTAGGCAGTGGTCCTGTATAGCAGACTGTCGGGTGTGGACCTATATGAGTGAGTCGCATGTGCATTATTTCAGCCATATAGCGAGTGAACCTATGTACATAATCTTGGGTCGATGTGACAGATTGAGGATGTGGTTCTATTTGTGACATACAGGTCCCGTACGCATGATGCAGCAGACTCATTATGGTGCCATGTAGCAATCCTCAGGACGTGGCCCAATGCTGAAATGGCAACCTGACTGTCACGGTAACCGCACTACAGACGAGCCACACTGGCTGATAAACCCACGGAATCTACAATACTATTTATTGTTTATTACTTCTAATCAGCACCTCACGCTGAATAGACAAATGAGATAATGTTAAGCGTCTGGATCAATTCTCGAATTAGAATAATACCTTGCACGAGATGAAATTCCCTGATTGGTACTCCACCATTGCCGCTATACAACACTGGCTTAAGCATGACTTACATAGACAGAGGCACGGCCTGTGAGAAGGTCAATACTGCAGCAGGGAAACTAGGTGTAAAGGATTTATACAAAGATTTAATTTTTTTTCCAGAAGTCGAGTGAGGTTAATGAAGCGGAGGGTTTCCTCGACATGTCTACTGAAGCCGTATTGACGTGATTCCACGAGAAGACCCTCAGGCTGACCACAAGCCAATTCGCATCACTTGCACCTTGGGCACGTGCATAGAGAGGGGACACTCTCGCTGACCACAACACTTCATTACTCTGCCCATACGACAGTACACCCACCGCTCATTAGCTTCCGGGGCGAGTAATGAAGATTGGGGTCATATCAATTCATTTGCCGGAACACAATCGTCCATATATTTAGTGCAGAAAACGGAATGCTGTGGAAGGTTGAGGCATGTGACTGATTTGTGACTTTCCTGTTCGTTGCATACTACTAAATGTCTGATACGTATATTCGGATAACTGGATGGGGACCGAAATGTGACCAATTGGAAATGTCATCCCATCAACTGGCACATTTCCAGCATCATTGAAAAATAAACAAGAACATATTTCCATCTGTTATCCTTATTTTTCTAGCAGTGGGCGGCTGGGTAGCCTAGTGGTTATACGTTCTCTCTTCACACAGAAGGTCCAGGTTCGATTCCCCATGGGTACAATGTGTGAAGCCCATTTGTGGTGTCCGCCATGATATTGCTGAAATATTGCTAAAAGCGGCGTAAAACAATACTCACTCACTCACTGACTCACTCAATTTCAACAGAATGGGCTACATCGTATCAATACCAAAAGTAAGGAAGTGCATTTATGGATCTCAACTTCCTTATTATGAGGAACAAAACGGATGAAGGAGTAAGCATATACTCAGAAACGTTGTGTTCCTCATAATAAATAAGTTGACATTTATTAATTCTCTTTCCTATGTGTATTACTTCTAAAAGCCATTCAAAGACTTGAAATGTTATGTAGAATATCAGGTACAATGTAAATGTGTAGTCGTCATAGGATAGGTCACATATATCTTTAAAGTTTTCTTGCTCTAATGTACAACACTATTATTCACGTCACTGATATGTCGCCCGGGTACTTTGTGTAATACAGTATGATGGTAAAGCAGTTTTGTTGTCTGTAACTGCACCCAACATTTTTCTCCCGGAAAGAAGGGTTTCCGGGCTAACGTGATTCACAGAGTATATCAATCAACATGTGATCGTTGCAAACCTACTGCAGGTATGGAAAGAGATGGCACACGACACCCATCGGTAAATGACTGTTTAATCGACCATTTATGTGGTAACAATGGTTAATTTTATTTTAATAATAACGTCTAAAGACTAAATGTCACAACGACAGGATTAAATAATTGCTGAAATTAAAGATTAAGCATGGTATCTGATAACTTGCTGAAAAGTTATATTGACTTGTTTGATGTGGTTGTTTGGTTTGGTTTGGTTTGTTATGTTACGAACTCAGCAATATTGCAGCTATATGGAATATTGCTGAGTGCGGTAGTTGTGTGCGGTGTTGGCATGAATTGAACGTGATATCGTGAAATCGAAAACAAAATTTAATGTTCAGTAATTTGTATTCTGAAAACGTGTTTGCTTTTAATCTAATCATTTTTTCATTTCAAATATTATTTTATACTTAAAGAAAAGATATTTAAAGATAATGCGACACTATCGATTTTTTTCTCTTAAGCATTCATTCTCCTCTATAAGAAAATTTACTAGACATATTCTGAAACCATGTTTGTTTAAAAACTGATCCGTTAAAAACTATTTCATCCTGAAATTGATATGATTACATTTACACAAGTTGTCAATATTGTTATCCTTGACCAAACATTAGGTAGAACATATATAACTGGTTTGCATTGTGAAAAAACCTTCAGAGGAGCCATTATGAGTTTACTTCAGGCAATTTATAGTTGTATAAAACTTTATAATGACTTTTCTTTAATGGCAATTCATTCCACAACTGTTTATGGAAAGTCAACTACAAAAGACATATTTGAATCGAGACATTAAAACTGGCCCCCACACTACTGTGTTGCAAAAGTATATTTCATAAGTGTTTTTCTTTACAAATATGGGCCGAAAAATGTTTTCCAATAATCGAGGTTAAATGACATTGACGAGTTGGCATGCTTTAAGACAAACTTGGCTATCGCGCTGTCATCAAGTTTCTCCAACTGTATCAAGTATTTCCATTCATCTATCTATGTAGACATGGTGGCAAATGTAGGTTGAGAGGTGGGCAGCAGATTTGGGGAAGAGCCTCGAAGAAGATCCAAGATAAAGATATCTTCACTTGCCACCACTGAGGAAAACGTTGATAAAATACATGATATGGTTATGAATGATTGACGACACGTCACATATCACAAGGTCAATTCAGTAGGCATCTCTCATGAAAGAGTACCAGTTAAGATCATTCTGAGGAATAACCTGGACATGACAGGTTTCAGCACACGGGATTCCAAGACTTCTGATTTCTAATGGATCCAGATTCATCTCCAATTAGAATTTATGTTGCTTTGAAACATGTCCAGCTGATTTTGTTGTGCTTTTTGTAACCATGGTTATGTCATCGGTTCGTCACTTTCAGTTAGAGACTAAACAACAGTCAAAGCAGTGGAGACATGTATCGCCTCCTCTACCGAAGAAGGCAAAGTTTGTGATGGCTTCTGATTTCTGGGATTCCAAAGGAACTCTACTGGTGGACAACCTCCCAAAAGTCCAAACCAGTAATAGCCAATGGTATGCTAATCTCCTCAGGCAACTGGATGAGGATATCAAGGCAAAATGTCTTTGAAAACTCACTAAAGGTGTGTTGTTCTACCAGAACGATGTGCCTATGCACAAGTCTATGGTTGCAAGGGTTGCAATGCATGGTTGTTGCTTTGAACTCGTTGAACATCCTTCCCGCACTTGAAGACAGACGGTTTGGCAAGTTTTATTCAAATAATGAAGACTTCTTTTCTGCTGTGTAGGACATAGACATAACCAAGAGAAGGCCTTCTAGTGGGATCCAGGCACTCCAGAATCGTTGGCAGAAGAGTGTGAGCCTCGAAGATACTGTTGAAAAATAATCAGCAACCGTCAACACAGTCAATCACAGCTAGGCTCAGAACTTTTCAGCCACACCTCCTAACATAAGCAGTATGAGATCGAAAGTCCGTGTATTGCCCGCGTATGTTTAAACTGTATCAGCGCTTACTATATCATGTGGTTGGGGAAAACGCTTCTCGTGTTTGAACTACCGCAGCAACATACATCTACATGCGTCCATAGTAAACGGGTGAATCTTCATCAAATTAGCAATAAAAAAACCCTTGAAATATACTTGGCGTGTCGCAAAATACATCGCGTGAAATATTGTTTATGCAATTCAGATAATAAAGAGAACACATTAGAACGCCATTGTACCTTTTTGAAGATGGAGTAATAAGTTGTATATAATGGAGCACCTTGTGCGTCGATCCCAATACAATTCACATTACACATTTTATTTTTGATGATGGTGCAACTCTTCTTTCACAACGTGATACACAACGCAGTATATCTGAAGGACATTTACCTCGCACGATAAGCTTATACAACCAGTCCTCGTGTAGCCTTATTCAACTTACGCCATCATATTGTGTTTTCCATATCATAGACGATACATTTGTGTAATGGCCGTTCCAAACTGATCAAAGTACAACTGCCCTCTTACTGGACTCGAGGGAGAAGGACGTGGTATTTTCAGAACGTTTTTGTTGTAAAACAGCCATTATTGATTTTGGTAAACTGATGATTACTAAATGCTGGTCCATCATCTGTTATACATACGACACAATAAGCCACTAAGAGGTATTCGCGACGCCTTTTATAGCACTGACAATTAATCAAGTGGCACCCAATTCGGACCAACTTGCGTCAACTTCCCAGCGTCGCTATGTTCATTCTTTTCAATAAGACCGCAAGTAACACTTGAACATCTGTTTTGTGGTAGCCCTGTCGACCAGATGCTAATTAACGTTGAAATAACTTGCCTTGACATCTATTGTAGAAATGTTGGTGACATCAGGCTACACAAAATAAACAATAAGTGAGAAGAAAGCGAAAGCGGCAAACAGAAATTGTCTTTTTTTAGAACATGTCGATTGACCTCAACTGAAAGAGGCAATAACAACAGTTGTAAGCGGGGGAGTTGGGTGATTTTGAGGGGGCGGGATAGATGACGTTGTGGACTTTTGCGGAGATTGTGTACACTAGATATGACGGAGTTAACACCACCATGTACAAGGCGGTATTGCTAAATCTCATTATGGAGATTGCTGTCAAACCAGAGTGCGAATGAGACATATATGCTACCGAGCCTAAACAAGACGTGTGTACTCTTAATGAAACTTTGCTGAAAGAACGGTTAAGACACCTATTACATAATGGAAGCGTTTATTTGGAAAGCGAAAAAGACATTATGGAATATAATGAAGCGTCACTCCAGAACAAGATGATCCGTCATTTCCCGACGTATATGTCATAACCAAAAGCTTCTTCAGAATGTTGGGGGCACGGGTGGCCCAGTCGTCTAAGGCGCCGCGATTCGCTGTGCAAAGTTGCAGTCCCTTAGGCACACCACAAACCGATGATTGTGGGTTCGATTGGTTTGGTTGGTTGGTTTAACGCCGCACTCGCACTCGGCAGATAAGTCGTGAGTGCTTTCACATCAGCAATATGTTACCGAAAGATGAATCTGCATAGGTTTGTTTGTTTGTTGTTCAACGCCGCACTCAGCTATATTCCAGCTATATGACGGCGGTCTGTAAATAATCAAGTCTGGACCAGACAATCCAGTGATTAGTATCATGCGCATCGTTCTACGCAATTGGGATCGATGACATGTATCAACCAAGTCAGCGAGCCTGACCACCCGATCCCCGTTAGTCACCTTTTACGACAAGCATAGTCACCTTTTACGGCAAGCATTTGTGGGTTCGAATCCCGGTTCGCCCCGATTATGTTTCTAGGTTTTTCAGCACCATAACCGTGCTCGTAGGTTTTCACCGAAGTGATAAACGTCTGAGACCTGCATAATTTCGGGCTCTCCTGCCACATTAAGCGGACATGCCTTGATATAACTGCTATACTGTCAAAAGCGGCGTTAAACTCAGTCGCTCTTCAGAATGATAACAAGACGCGCTTATCACATGCCATGAACAAAGCATATTATGAAGATTACGAATTGCGATATGATATACAAGTATATCCGCGCGTGACTAAAATGTGTATGTGAGAAACAGTGTTCCCGCGGTGAAAACGGACGTTTATACCACAGAGAGTGACGTCAGAGTACGAACATCATATAAAAATTAAACCACGTTTGCTCTACCGTGTCACTGGATTATCTGGTCCATCTCTGGTTTGTCTGGACAAGACTCGGTTGTTTACAGACCGACGTCGTATGACAGGAATACTGCTGTGCGGCGATAGGTAACGAACACTTACTTACATTTTTATGCCCATTGTGTGAGTGGCGGGTACTACCGGAAGGGAAGGGCATGCTTACCCTTTTCTTGAACACCTGGTGTCATCACTGATTTTCCGTGATCCATTCTTAGAATTTTCTCCGCTGTATCTCCGGATAATCGATACTGTTTTGAGTACACTGATGTGTGTGAATGAGAAGTGTATACTGACAGGTGTAAATGAGAAGTGTATACTGACGGTTGTGAATGAGAAGTGTATACTGACAGGTGTGAATGAGAAGTGTATACTGACAGATGTGAATGAGAAGTGTATACTGACGGGTGTGAATGAGAAGTGTATACTGACAGATGTGAATGAGAAGTGTATACTGACAGATGTGAATGAGAAGTGTATACTGACAGATGTGAATGAGAAGTGTACACTGACAGATGTGAATGAGAAGTGTATACTGACAGGTGTGAATGAGAAGTGTATGCTGACAGGTGTGAATAAGAAGTGTATACTGACAGGTGTGAATGAGAAGTGTATACTGACGGGTGTGAATGAGAAGTGTATACTGACAGGTGTGAATAAGAAGTGTATACTGACAGGTGTGAATAAGAAGTGTATACTGACGGGTGTGAATGAGAAGTGTATACTGACAGGTGTGAATGAGAATTGTATGCTGACAGGTGTGAATGAGAAGTGTATACTGACAGGTGTGTATGAGAAGTGTATACTGACGGGTGTGAATGAGAAGTGTATACATAACCTCAGCGTTACTGACGGAGGTGAATCACTGCTGCAGATTTGAAATGTAGGCAACAGTCTTCGTTTGGAGTACAGTTGGTGTCCCCGTATTCATGGTTTGTCGCCATAAATCGATCAGTCAGTTTTCATTTGTTGAGAAGGCCACAACCCTATTGTACATGTATGCAAAGTAGTTGAGGGTACATTTATGCAATATACATTAATAACTGATAACTGTTAAATTATATTAAGTCGTGGACCCGTGAAGATCCGGGGTAGAATAGGTCTTCAGCAACCTATGCTTGCCGTAAATGGCGACTATGCTTGTCGTCAGAGGCGACTAACGGGTCGGGTGGTCAGGTTCTCTCGCCCAATTGCGTGGATCGTTGCTCATGATGTCAATCACTGGAATGTCTGATCCAGACTCGATTATTTACAGACCGCCGTCATATAGCTGGAACATTGCTGAGTGCGGCGTTAAACAACAAACAAACAAACGAAGAGTAAGTATATGCGTCCTAAGATTCATAGCATGGAAAATGAATTTCAATTTTTTAATTGTGACATTATTTTTAGTCTCCACTTGTGAGTAGAATTTATACAAGTAACGTTCCTTGAAAGAAAGATCATTAATGAATTGGTTTTTTTTATTTCGAATAAAATGAACAAACAAGTAAAAAGTGATATTCATCTTTGATATTGTTACAACCACAACTCCTTCGATCCTATTGCTATTCAGCGAGTCTAATTACCCGATCCCGTTAGTCGCCCCTGTTTGTCATAAGAGGCGACTAACGGGATCAGGTGGTCAAACTCGCTGACTTGATTGATGCATGTCATCGTATCCCAATTGCATGGATCGATGCTCGTGATATCAATCACTGGACTGCCTAGTCCAGACTCGATTATTTACAGATCGCCGTCACATAGCTGGAATATAGCTGAGTGCGGCTTGAACAACAAACAAACAAACCAATGCAGATTCATCTTTCGGTAACATATTGCTGATGTGAAAACACTCACGACTAATCTGCCTCACGTAATGACAAAGTCAGTCATGCTATTGCATAATGAAAGCTTTAATGACGCCTTCTGCTGACAATAATGTAGCAACTATTATTTGTTGATGTCTAGACCTTTAGTGTCGCCAGTGATTAATTATTGCCTGTACCGTCTCTCTCATCAACGAGGTAGCTGAATATGAACAAAAGCATGGCCCGCCACAGGCTTAATTCCTCCGGTATTGGTGTAACGAGGAGATTACCGGTCTAATATTCTCAAAGGGGCTGAAATGTATACGGCGTGTGTCATTGTCATGAGTTATAGTAGAGCTTTCTATCCATATCCTTTTTGTATCAAGCATGCATGAAATTGGAAAAGTTTTTCGGTCATCGATTAATGATAATCTGAATAGCTCTTAACATAATGACTACAGAATCTTGATAATAAAGAAGAGAATTCATGGATGTCAACTTCTTTATTATGAGGAACACAACGTTTCGTAATATATACTTACACCTTCATCAGAATCACGGTCAAGCATGTCCTGCTAGCTTGGCTGTGTTGATTTTTCCATCACAAGGGGTAAATATTTCAAATCATCATCAATTAAGGATATTTTTAATACTATCAAATCCCATGTAATTATAGTTTTTTAAAGGAAATTGAACTTATCAATGACTTCTAAATAGTGTAGATAGCTATATTTTATGTTTTTAATGTATAAATTGTAACTTAGATGCATCCTCAAAGGGGGTTGATGGAGCATAAAATTATTGTCTCACTGAAAGGATATGTAAGACCACATCATTCAAAGTACCTTTATTCATGCCACGTTTTAAACGCAGTATATTTGTTTATTTTAAATAATGACTTCATTGCGTACCATCATCAGCAGCTGATCATGAGGGGTTGGTGTAAATCGTGCTGGGGAACCGTGGAGGTAGCAGAAGTATTGGAAGTCCCCACGGTAAGGTGGCCTACCTTTGGTTGCTTGTGATCTATATCCCATTTATATTGTATTGTTGATTGAAATTGTATTCTTTTAAACGTTCTTAACTAATTTTAAAATTGAAACTGTGATACTCTAGTTATTCTACTGTCCTTTGCTGACAGGTTGTTTATACCATATAAATCTATGTAATATGGCTCAGTTCTCGTCACGATATGGCTGAAATATTGCCGATGTGACGTTAAAGTTTAATTCACTCACCACTCGTGAATAACCCGTGAAGACTCGGGTTGGAATAGGTCTTCAACAACCCACGCTTGCCGTAAAAGGCGACTAAGGGGATTGGGAGGTCAGGCTCTCTGACTTGGTTGAAGTATGTCATCGACCACAATTGCATGGATCAATACTCATGATGTTAATCACTGGATTGTCTGGTCCAGGCTCGATCATTTACAGACTGCCGTCATATGGCTGGAATATTGCTGAGTGCGGCGTAAAACAACAAATCAAATCATCAGGTGAATTAAATGTTATGGAGCAGAGAACGTATATATGCATCTGAAAGAACAACAAAAGTAATAAGATAACAAAGATTGAAACTTAACAATGGAAGCCAACAGTTAATTACCGCCTGTAGGTGATAGCGATGGACAACTGGATGCCGGGACTTAAATTATCACTGATTGGCAACAGAAAATGATCAACTGGGAAACGTCAGGCCGGGGGAATTTTCACTTGGAATTGGTAATGGACAAATGGACAAGTGGAGGCCAGCTGGATAATTAGCTCAGTTTCAGGTTTTTTAACAGTAAGGACACTGGGCGGACAGGTTCCCTGGTCGCGGTTCATGGCTGGTTGGTGTCTCCTGGCTTCTTGTAGTTTTATTTGTCGCCAGTTGTTGTTGTTAGACAGACATTTTGTGGCTTCCCACATGATGTGGGACATCATGGTCTTTGTTCTCTCAGGATGTGTTCGGTAACGACAATAGCGGATTTCAGTTCTAGTTTGTTGACAGAGGTCCACCTTTGTTACCTTATTACTTTTGTTGTTCTCATGGGTACATATATAGTGTATGTTCTCTGCTTCATAGCATTTATTCGTGTGACGAAGGTGTGAGTATATATTCCGAAACGTCGTGTTCCTCATAATAAAGAAATTCACATCCATAAATTCTCCTCCTTATGTATATCGCTTCTAAATGCTATAATTCAAAGACTACATATGTTAATAGTGTTTGGGTATATTGTCTTGATAATATGTCATGGATATGAATTGACTTATCGGAGACATAATTTATCGGAAATGAAACTATTTTTCGCGCGCTCTTATTTCACTGATACACGTGAACGTTAAGAGCATTTGATACATGTAGGGTTAGTTGATAATCTTTAGCCATACTTCATATTAAATATATTAACATATATATTACCACAATATCTTAAGTTTGTTCGTTTGTTGTTTAACGCCATACTCAGCAATATTACAGCTGCTATGACGTGGGTCTGTAATTCAGTGATTGACATCAAGAGCATCGATCCACGCAATTTTGATGTGATGACATGCAACAACCAAGTCAATGAGCCTGACCACCCGATCCCGTTAGTCGCCTTTTACGAAAAGCATGGGTTGCTGAAGACCCATTCTACCCCGGATCTTCACGGGTCTAGTGAAATGGAATGCCAGTAATTGAAGATACAGAGAATCTATTACACTGCTTTTAAATATTATGACTGTAGAATATTTTCGAACAATGCAAAGACAAACATTCTTTTTCTCCAACTTTGTATTTACATTTGTCAGTATTCTCAGACTATTCACAATACTCAGACCACGGAGCATCACACAGGCATTTATTAATAATGCGCTTGAAAACTAAAAAAGTAAAATGGCAAAACCTATACAGGCAACATTTTCACATAAGAAATTAGACGGCCTTCATTAATAAGGTTTTAACAAGTCATTATTGGAGTACCATTTTCTATTGATGGTCCGAAAGTTCATCACAAAGAATCGATCCCAGTGGGATTCTTAGTTTGCCAGCATCCGATACCCCTGCTCATGAATTCTACAGCATCGTTGAACCACTTCGGTACAGTGCATACTGTTTGAATAACCAACGAGCTACGTATACGAGGAATAACGGATTACATGGGTGGTGCCAATGAATGGTGTTAATCCCGAGCCTTTGGCAAGGGACTTACATCATATATTCACGAAGGACAAAGAATCTGTTCCGACTTTTGAGTAGGTTATTTTGTATTTGTGACCAATCATGATATAAAGGACCTTATTGGTGAAAAATAACATTTGACTTCTCATAATATTTCAAAACTACATTATCTTAGGAACACAAAAATACAATCCAAAAACTTTAAGTCATACTTCTTACATAGATACATGACGTCAAACATTTGGACTCATTTTCTGCAAACTTCAATGATCAGACCAATAACAGTTTCTGTAATAATTGCAGTTTTTAGATACAATGTCTGATTGATAGAAAGTAGATATGTGTGCGGAAACGTTTTGAAATAATGTTTTTATTACGTTATGAACTAACGAGAGAAAAAATGTTTGTAGTCCGCACACATGGACATTTTTACGGAAGTTTTGTTTGTTTTTAACGCCGCACCAAGCAATATTCCAGCGATGGGACGGCGGTCTGTAAATAATCAAGTCTGGACAGACAGTCCAGTGATTAGTATCATGAGCATCGATCCACGCAATTAGGATACGATGACATGCATCAACCAAGTCACAGAGCCAGACCATCGATCCCGTTAGTCGTCTCTTACGACAAGCATAGTTGCATTTTACGGCAAGAATGGGTTGCTGAAGACCCATTCTTACCCCGATCTTCACGGGTCAGAGAGAAAATGAAAACGAATGGTAGGAAACGAAACCTTACAGTTAAATGTCACCGAAGGCAGCTTTTTGTTAAGATGACGTAATGTAATCAAGTTTTGACGTCATGAGCAATGGATGACCTCATATCTGATTTTACTCAACAATATAGCACCATGACGTCATTTGGCTACAATTGACCGATCAGCATTTAAAATCGCTTAAATGCATTTGTGGAAATATATAGAGAATCTCACCAAACTGTCTTTTGATATCAAATATATCTACACGAGTCGATAAAAGCTTAAAACTCCCAGGCTTGCCGACGAGATTCAAACTTTTATCGACGAGTTGTGATATATTTGATATCAAAAGACAGTTTGGTGAGATTCTCTATATATTTCGTATTCATCATCCAACATCATTAATATTCTTCCAGCTTATTCAGTTTGTAGACAGTAATAAGCAGTGGGTTAAGTGTATAAGGAACTGCGAAAAAACTTCAGTAGCAGAACCATTAGTGATGTCATTTGTAACAATGACGTCACAATGGTCTGCAAAGCATTGTCATGCAATTTCATTGCAGTTGATATCGCTTGATCTCACCCAAGCGATATCTCCCGTGGGAACCAGTTTTGGATGATAAATGAAAGTTATTACACATGATATTTCTTCAATCATGGGTAACATTATCGAGTCCCTGTTCTTTAGGGGCAGCGTAGTCGGATCTACCATGCCCCAAGAGGGAGTTATGGAATCAGTGTTTGATGCCACTGTTATGTGAGTATGTCAGGAATGTTGGCTTTAGGGAAACCCAAAGTGACACAGGTCGTAAATGCTAACCACCTTGGTAAAACCAGTGATCAACGCTGCCAGGCAAAAGAAAGGTGCTGAGGTGAAATGGGATTTAACTTTGCGTTCAAGATTAGTGCACTTATATCGCGTAGTGTACTGACTTCGAGCTGACCAGTCCTGCTTTTTAGCCCCTTAATGCCGAGCGTCAGGCAGGGTAAAAAATACCATCTTTTAACGTCTTTTGATATGACGCCGCCAGGGATCGAAACTGCGACTTTCCGCTCTGCGGGCTGCCGCTCTGTCCACTAGACCACGGAGGCGGTCCTGCAAAAGAAAGTATAAACTGACAATTGGATTTGACCAAAAACTTACAAAGGTTATAAAAAACATTAATAGGCTGAAAGCAATAGCCGAAACACTGCAAACTTAACTGTGATACCCGTATCAAATACTTCACCGTCGATTAACCGCCTCTTGTTTGTTTAATTTTTAGCCATCAGCAAACATAGGCGTATTCTTCCTATTTCCCAGTTTATTGCTATTTATTAAGGGACAATCATTATCCAAGCGTGTAAAATTATTTCACGTACGTTAGATAAGTTTTTTAAATCACAAACCGTCCCCCCCCCCCCCCCCCCCCCCCCCTCACCCAACTTTTTCACTTTTGAGGAATATCACATTCTTTGAAATAAAACAAGATTGATTGATTGATTGTTTAATCCCGCACTCTGCAATATTCCAGCTACATGACGGCGGTCTGCAAATAATCGAGTCTGGACCAGACAATCCAGTGATTGACATAATAAGCCACGATCCACTCAATTGGAACCCAATCCATTTAGTCGCCTCTTACGACAAGCAAAGGTTGCTGGGGAACAATATTCTTACCCGGAATCCTCAGGGTCAGGAACTGGGCACCCTGTAATTCTCTTTTCCGCCTTTTTCACTAACTGTCTGATCAAATGTACATGTTTACACATGTCAACCTAATTCTACTATTGACATTTTATTTACTTTTTCTACTTCCTCTGCTCTCTATGATCAGCCCAAAGCGATGGATCAAAGAGATGTACTCCCAAATCCCATTAAAGATTCATTTTGCACTATATGACAGCCTCGGCCATTTCATGCCGATTGATTTTATGAAGACATATGCCCGAGGACAATAGCGACCACTGAGAGGTCTTTACATGGAAGTTCATATCCATGTCCAACTTGGGGTATGAGCGACGGGAGATGATAGAATGTAGCTCGTGTGACGTCAATATTTCACATCCTGGACACGGATATTACATCCTTCCTGCTATTAGTTAAGTCAGTTCATTCATCGACAAGGATTTAGCAGATATTAATAGAGGTTGGAGTTAATTCAAAACGTCAACGCCTGAAAATGATCAGCTTCTACCGAAACAGGTTCTATAAGTCGTAAATGGCAAATATGTAACGAAAATTATGTGATGGGACTGAACATTTTGTAATATAATTACATTTCCTAATCGCTTTCATGGAAACACTTTGAAGTTGACAATGACCTGTGACTTTAACGTATTTACAGCTGTGTTCAACTAATTCATTTTCTGTTCATGCCTGCTTTATTGAATGTCTTGTTTCGTCTGTTTTGCTGTGACGACCAGTGTTTCTGACTAGAGTCAGCAACAGAACAGAAAGCGATTACTTATATATCGTCTAGTTTTCACGTTAAGAATAAACATGAAATGACACCAGTTTAGCAAGGAACCTAGTAGTACCAAGGCAGACTTGGTAAGAAAAAGTGCTATTGATATTGCGAGTTATTATCGTTGGACATATTTTGTTCGCTTTTATTAACAGCATGTAGTAGGTCGTGACGTCTCCGTGCCGGAAGCTAGGAGCCACTGGTCTGTAGCAGCGCCTTCGTAATTTAATACAAATGTGACATTAACAACTCCGTTAAGTGCGACTCAATCTTTGCTATGGGCGGAGCTTTTGAAGTGACATGAGTACACCAAGTAGACATCTGATTATCGGTGATTTTACCACGACACTGAAGAATGCTTGATTCTGATTGGTCCAAATAAAATCAATGTCATTTATTTAATTCATTTAGCTACCTCAGTATTATCCAGCTTTTTCTTGTGAATACATCTATTAATAGCCTCTGTATCGATGCATATAACAATGGTTACATTTATCCATTGGAACTGTAAAGGTTAATTGCGGAACATTTTCAGCTCTTCTTTGCTTGCCGTGATGGAGTTTGCATACTATTTTTCAACATTATCCTCTCAGGTCCTCACACTTCTGCCAACGAAGCTGGAGTGCCTGGACAACTCTGATGAAGAAGGCTTCCTTCCGGTAGTGTAAAACGTCCTCCGTGGCACAAATGACGTTATCATTATTTACATAAAAATAATAGTTGCTTCTTCAAGTTGGTAGAAATATCAGGTCAATACGGAGGATGTTCAATGATTATGAGATCAAAGCCACAGTCATAAATTGTAACCAGGGCGACCACAGATTTTTGCACAGGTGCACTTTAGTAAGTTTTCCAAGCCTTGATAATGTCTCACTCGCAAATCAGCATAACATTGGCCATTAATGGTCTAACCATTCAGGAAGTAGTCCACCAGTAGGATTCCTTTGGTTTCCAAGAAAACCGAAGCCACCCCATGAAGCCCGCTGATGCGACTTTGCCTTTTTCGGGGGAGGAGACCTTATGTTTCCACTGCTTTGACTGCTATTTTGTCTCTGCCTGATAATGGTGAACCCAAAACTCAGACATTTTATATAACCAACTAGAACTGCTTCACAACCACGTACATTTTCACGGGAGATGACGAATCTGAAGCGTTTCTGATCCGGTGTCAGAATATTCACTCCTCAAAATGTTCTGAACTCTCTCACGAGAGAGATGCCTATGTATTGGCCGCCATGTGATACGTGGTTAGTCGTCGATCATTTTTAATCATATCATATTTTATATCAGCATGGTTCTTAGTGGTTCCATTTAATGTCTTCCTGATCTTTGATCATATTCGAGTCTCTCTCTTCCCCCTTAAGCAGTGGCAAAGGAAGGAATATCATCCTCGTATCCACACAGAATACCATTGGAGTTGGTCCTTTCAGTTGGAGGCGCTTAGCAATTAAGACCATTACCATCTTCAGAGAATACTGTTGTCACTTTGATGCCTGCTGTTGTGTATCCGGTTCAAATGCATGCAGTCTGTAACCATGAAAAGTGTTGTACTTAATTTATTCAATTTGTTAAGGGTGTATCATACAGTCTTCGTACCTACTCAGAATATTGCCTCTCGCACGTGTCCATATATTGACTGGAATTGACTTGAACAGTAACCCCCGTTGAAATCCTTCGATAAAATAAAAAAAATTGTGGATGCTCCAGTGGAGGGCATATTTTAAGTCGAAGTACTTAATATGATGATGCTCTCCATTTTACCTGGTGCAGCGCAACACATTCACCGTTCATTTAATTCAAAAGTAACATATCGTTTTCATCAGCATGCACTGTCGTGTCACTGGATTTTGTGGTTCTTGTTGTCTGGATGTCTTGTTTGTTTTCAGGCCGCCGACGCATGGTAGAAATGCTGCTGTGCGGCGTCAGGCAATAAAATACTTACTTTTTATACAAACTGTGTGAATGGTGCGTGCTCCAGTAGGGCCGGACATGATTACCCTTTTCGTGAACACCTGGTGTCATCACTGATTTTCAGTGGTCCATCATTTCACAGCTATTTTTCCCTTTGCGCCAAATGGAATCTGTTTCGGAGGATAATCTAGACTGGTTATTCTCTTAAATTGACAATTTAAATTGACACCTGCAGACTTTATCTTTATTTCCACGCTTTGCATCTATCCGTTAGCGTCGGGACTTTATAACCTTGACATGGTGGTACTTCATATTTCATTGCAATCCTGTTGGACACTCTTTCATATGTCTTCTCAAATGTCGGTAATATCGGAGTTAAGCCATAGAATCGAATTTGAGCAGGCCGAATTATATCATATGTACAGAATTCGTGTCCACGATTTATATCACAATGCATAAACATGGTCTCAAATCCCTATTCAAAATGGTTTGGGACGCCGAAATATAGCTGTAGTATCGATGTTAAGTGAGTGAGTGAGTGTGTTGGGTTTAAGCAATATTCAAGCAATATCACGGCGGGGGATACGAGAAATGGGCTCACATATGGTACCCATGTGGGCATTCGAACAGGGTTTTCGGCGTGAGGTACGAACGCTTCAACCACTAGGCTACCCCCACCGTCCCGTATCGATGTTGATGACAGGGTGCTGTTCTATCCGCGTGGATGGCTGGAGATACTTGATACAGTTGGAGATACTTGATGATAGCGCGGTAGTCAGCTGTGTCCAATTATATCACCAGAGAATACCTCTTTGTTATTTTGATGCCTGCAGAATTATGCTGCCTGGTTGTGTATTTGGTTCAAATGCAGTATGTAAGCATGGAAACTATTGAACGTAATACATGAAAACCATTCAGGTGTTAGTGTTTCCCCGACGATCGATTTCCTGCTGATTGCTTGGAAATGTGTGCTGATGATGTATAAACAGAAGTAGAATTTCCAGAATTGCTTTAAATTACACAAAAAGAATCCAATTTCGTGTCCACTGCCAGAAGCACTGATTGCTGTCTCGGCTACGTATAAAAGCTATTTTTATGCAAAAAACCCCGCGTCATCTCAGATACTTTTTCGAAATTACATGTTTTGTTTTGTTTGCTGATTAACGCCCCAATCAGAAAATTCCAGTTATATGTCGGTGGTCTGTAAATAATCGAGTCTGGACCGAACTGGTGAGTGATGGACACGTGGAGCATCTACACAATTGGGAGCCTGACCACCCGTTCCCGTTAGTCGCCTCTTACGACAAGCATGGGTTGCTAAAGGTCAATTCTAATCCGGATCTTGCATCAGTCGCATCTTGCGACCAGCTACATGTATGTGATGCTGGCAACACATTCAATCCCTGGTCCCCAGGGGCAATGGCATTTGTACATATCCACAATTGTAATGAGGTGTTGTGAATTAAAGATTCAATGTGCGTTTGTTTGAACTGTATTGTAAATAATAAATCCTTGTGATCGGCAATGATTGCAACGTTTTCTTAAACTACACATGGGTCCACAGGGTCGTGAATTTATTGAACAATATAGAACTTCGTGACTGACAAGGGTATTTACACGTATTGTAAAAGGAGGCCAAAACACTAATTTCCATAATCATTGGAAATCTTTTAAAAACAGAATTCCCATTAGATCATAAGCATGACGTTATTTTAATGAAGTCAAAAAAAGGGAATTACATCGGACATGGTTTTGTCATTGGTGCGTCAAATTTGGAAATGTCAATGATTCAACTTTTTGAAAAATTTACTGAGGACCGGAAATGCTGTATATAATGGCGACAAAACCTTTTTTCCATATTCATAAGAAAACGATGAATCACTATCAAATGGGTATGACACCAGGTGTTCTCGAAAATGTGAGCACCTTCAACAAACACATGCAAAGGCAAGGCAATTGTTCACCAGAAAAATCACAGGAACATATGGTACAAGTTAGCGCATTTATTGCATTGGACAACATTTTCGTCACTAAAATTTTAAGTTTTAGAAGAAATGTCATCAACATGTCTTCCATAAAATGTTTTGAAAGCTCTATGAAATCTTCGTAGAATGAGTATGCTCGATTGTACCTCACAAGTTGAGAAATGTGGATACCAAAGGTTAAGCTGCGGAAATATAGGTCGACGTGAAGGGAAAAGTGACTGTTGAAAACTGAATTCATCACGCTTGTCATACAGGCTTTTGGAAAGATTTTTGTCACTCTGAATCTTTACACACATATCTGAGTATGAAATGGATAATGTGGTTTCACTGGTTTCCGTTATTTCTTCTTCACTTGGATAAATATGTGGAAGGGAATTGATCACAATTGATCGATAATCGATACACCAAATTCACTTGGTTGAATCGTATATACTAAAATCTATATCTATACTTTCAGCAACAATTGCGCCATGAATCAAGAACTGACGTTTAGCGGCAAGTTAGTCCGGTGGGATAGAGGTGTACAAAGATGAACAATAAAATGTTTCGATATAGTGTACGCTGGATCTATTCTGATATTGAAACTCAGAATCCACATGGTATTAATTCCACTTCTGTAAATATACTACAAAAAGAAAAGAAACGGATAACCCGTATTTGCTGAGAAAATGTTGTATATTCAAACATGAATAACTTGATAGGAAATGAACTTGAGTACATGAAATGTTACATCCGTTTAGGAGAGATCAATGTCTATACAATGATGTCCATAACTTGAGGTAAGGCATTCACAATATTCCTGAAACGTGAATGGAGTATCAATATCTGTTGTTCCCACCACGTGCACGAATAAACAGTTCTCACACGCCTTGTCATGGACTGGATGAGACGCTGGGGAATCCTCCGCCACTCATCCTGCAGAAATGCAGCTAGTGCCTGGAGAGTTTGGGGTTGATGTTGACGCTGACGGAGACGGCGATCAAGTTCATTCCACAGGTGCTCTATTGGGTTAAGATCCGTGGAACGGGGCGAGAAAGGTCATTGTGACACGTGCCGTGTGGGGCCGGGGGTTGTCCTGCTGGAAAATCTCACGTTGGACGTCAATGGCTGGCAGAGGGTGTGGTAGCAGGATGGTGTCTCTGTAGCGTACAGCCGTCAGGTTTCCCTGGACGTGGACAAGATCGGTACGATCAGTGTAGGATATTGCCGCCCGCATCCTCACACTCCCTCCACCAAATCTGTCCACTTGACGCACGCAGTTAGAGGCATAACGTTCATGAACACGTCTGTAGATCCGGTTCCTACCATCACGTCTCTGCAACAGGAATCTGGACTCATTGCTAAACCAAATGCGTCGCCAGTTGCGAAGGTTCCAGGCAGTCACGTTGTTACACCAACGGAGACGATGAGCACGATGGTGACGACGTAGAACGTTCCCGACGTAGGGTCTCCTGGCTTTCAGTCCACGTTCTTTCAGCCTGTTCGGTACAGTCTGGCCTGATATCCTCCTAAGTCCTGGAACCCTGGCTGCAGTGCTCTCACCCGTAGCAGTACGGTCACGCAAATGAAGGACCCGAATGTAGCGATCCTGGGCTCGTGTGGTGACTCTAGGTCTTCCCGTACGGGGACGGTCATTTGTTGTGCCTGTTTGGTTGTAGGGAGCTGCAAGCTGTGATATTGTGCTTTGGCTAACATTCAGACGTCGGGCAACAGAAGAATGGGACTCTCCAGCCTGCAGTCTTCCAATGGCGATGTTCCTTGTGGCAGCGTCAAGACATGGCATGTTCATTTGGCTTGGAAACACCTTCTGAACGAATGCCTATTTCCGAAAGCAAGCTTGCTTTTTTTGCCAAACACTGCATGCTTTTCCTGCCCAATTTCAACGTGCAAGATGCCACTTGTTGCGTTGTGGCGATGCATTTCTTACTCATTCTAAAAAAATCACATAAAAGTCAATATTTTCAAGCAAAATCAATTTCTTGCAAACGGAACTGTGTCAATTGATGCTCTTACCAATATTGATATTATTTTCGTTTTGACATATCAGTAACACCTATGCGTTTTTTGTTTTTTTTTGGATAGTAACGAAACTCTTTCCTTGATTTCATTAAGGCTTAACTTTTAAACAGTGATTCAGTGGTACATATGCTGGATCAGAGTCATCCCAACATGAAAAGAGAGAAACAGTTTTCATAACACACGCATGTTTTGTCTGACAAAATATATCCCGATTCCTTGTGATAAGCTCTGTAAAAATTCTGAGGACTTGATAATTTCCTTTGAAGGGCATCTATTGTAGCTGTAATATCAGCCATCAAAATACAACTGTTGTGTCTTTATAAACCATTATGTTTTATTAAGATATTGAATAAATGCCAGACGAGAACTTTTCAGAATTTATTTTCGGCTTCACAACATGAAACATTGATTTAATTATTAGCACATCTAACCAGCACGACGCCACTCTTACAAGGAGCCCCTGATTGTCACGTATGTGGATGGCCTATTCAGATATTCGACCACTGGTAATCTGTTTTGATTAGAAATATAAAGTTAATCTTAACTGACGGTGACAAGAAATATGAGATCTATCCAATTTCCCATGGATAATTGATAAAGGAACATCAAAGGAGACATTTTGGGGGAAGTGGAACTGTGACCAGTAAGTGTTGTTGGTCTATTTTTGCATTTTGTCTTCAAAATATTCCCTGTGATCCCATATGGTAGTTGAGATATGTTCACATTTACATGCCATTGCTAGGTTTAAAAGGCGACCAAATTGGGCATTCGTTTGTCATGGGTTGCGTCCCTGTGTCGGCAAAGGAAGGGCGTCTAGAGGTCGAGGACGCCCGAGCCGGCAAAAGTGTTCCTAAGACAACACAAAATTTTGACCTTACTTAAGACGGTCGGTAGGATGGGCCCGGTCCTATCAATCGGCTGGTCATGCCAAGCCCCGTCATTATTGTGTTGCGAAATTTGGTTAAAACGTTGAAATGATTTGTTTTAGTCTTGGCCAAATGATATTTTACTTAAATTTCAAATGTTTAGTTTCAATTTGTAAGTTGTCTATTAGAGTCGTATGCTCAAAAGCCAGTGGATTCTATTGTTCTGCTTGAGGATAACATTCCTGTATCCCCATGATAACAGTTTGCTGGAAAACCGCTTACATATGGCATCGCCCCTTTTGGCGCTATGTAGTAAGTAGGTAACCATGTGTAAAAAAGATCCTAAAAAAACAAACGGCAACTATCAGAATCGGATTGATCTGATGACGATATAGTGACCGGGTTATTGTATTCCGAAGGGGATTCTTGGTTAGCTGTTCTTCTCACAGGACCCTTAGTTTCAGCATGGGTACAATTCGAGACAATGATCACAGTCTAGCTGAAGAAAACTATTGACGAAATTGTATCTAAACTTAAGAGTCAAAGTGTCATTGAAGCCAAAAGAAGAACGTGTCTTTCCCCCCAGGGGCGGTCGGGTACCCTTGTGGCTAAAGCGTTCGCTCATCACATTGGTGTCCTCCGCCGTGATATTGCTGGAATATTGCTAAAAGCGGCGTAAAACCACACTCACTCACTTTTTCTATCCAACACTTATCCTTTGACTTTTGATACAACGGTTCTTCCATGTTTCTCCATGCCTGTGGACCTCTACATCCCACGACCTACTCGCTGTTTCAAATGTCAGAAATTTGGACATGGGCAGAATTCATGCAGATGTCAGGCTACTTGCTTCAGATGTGGTGCAATTGACTATGAAGGAAATACCTGCACTCAACCTTTGAGAAGCCCCAACTGTCAAAGTGATCATATGTGATCTTCAACTGTCTGCAGCGAATTCAAGTTTCAGTCAATTGTACAAACGTTTTAAAGTGAACAAAAAACCCGCTTCAAAGATGCCGGGACACAAACTTAGTCACATTAGCAAACACAACAGTATATTCTTATGCTTCTGTAGTAAAAGCAGTTAAAACGGGTCTAACAGCCTCAATTCACTGTCAGACAGATCTGTCATGGACAGTAGGAGACCCCCAAAGCAAATTTCTCAAATAGAAATTAACAAAGTTTCAGCTCCAACGTAAAAGGAAAAAAAACAAAACTATAGCAATAAATAATGCTGAAATTCCGAAAAAGAAAAATCAGTCTGACCGAGTGTCAAAGGCACTCAAAGATACTGTGCATCTCTTCAAAAGGTATCGGTTGCTCGAGGATAAGGAAACGGAAGTGTCCCCTCACATGAGCACTGGTGGTCGTACAAGTGGTCACTGGCCTCAAAAGAAAGACAGGCGTCGATCCCCTGTTACTCCGCCTTAATGACTAACACAAATTACTTAATTTAATGGAATTGCAGGTCTCCAGAGTGAATTACACTTGTTAATACAAGATTATAAGCCGTCAGCAATCTGTCTCTCTAAGTGACGTATCTTAAACATACGGACACATTTGACCTAAGACAGTACAACTGTCATCATCTGTTTTCTACTGCGCGTGATAAGGCGGGTGGAGGCTCTACTATCTTAGTCAGGCACAGTGGTGTTCATCTAAATACTAATCTCCAAGCTGTTGCTATCCACCTTACATTGAACATTGCATTAACTTTGTGCTCCTTATATATCTTTATTCGACAGTCTCATCTTCAGAATATGTATGATCAGCTTCCTAAGCCCAACATGATCATGGGCGATTTAAATGAGCATACCCCACTGTGCAAATACAAACAATAAGGGGAAAGTCATTGAAGGTTTCATTTCTGATAATAATTGTTATATAATGATGATTCAAGCACCCTTTTACACCCTGCCACCATCTGTCTCTCACAGATTCAAACGTTTACAATGAGTTTGAATGGTCTGTGCATGCTGACATTTGACCACTTCTGTACTGTGCTAAAATCTATGATACCGGGTTAAACCCTCCATCAAGGTGGAATTTTAAAAAGGCCAATTTAACCTTATATGACATACTATGTGCTGAAAACATAAAACCTGACGAATGTACCAGATCACATCCAGTTGTTTTCCGGTCAACTGAACAATATTGCTAACCAAACAATTCCTAAGTCCTCTGCAAATCCTCATATTCGCGAACCATGGTTTACTAACGACTGTAAACAAACAAGAACAAAATTTCACAAACATCTTATTGTTCACAACTTACATAATGTTCAAGTTACTAGTACCAAAACAAAATAAGCATCAGTCTTTGGGGAAGTTAATAACGTATAAATCTGAAATTGCAGATAAACTTGGCAAAACGCTTGCCAAAAATAACATAATTCCATACCAGAACTTGGCCGGGATCAAACTGATCGCTCAAGTTATCGCCCTATATTTTTAACCTGTTGTGTTTGTAAAACCGTGGGAGGAATAGTAGATAATAGATTAGCATGGTATTTGGAAACCAACAATCTTATTACTAATATTCAATGTGTTTTTCCGGAAAATAGAAGTACTCTTTAGTATGATTAGAATCCTTTGTTAAATATGTTATGGTAAGCAAACAACGCCTAGTATCAATTTTCTTTGATCTCGAGCAAGCCTATGATTCTACCCGAAAGGATCCACATGTTTTTGGTTTGAGGGGTCGTTTACCTCATTTTATATCACAGTTTTTAACAGACAGGCAAAGTCAAGTCCGAGTGGGTTCAACACAGTCTGACCATTTTTTTCAGGATTAGGGTGTCCCACAAGGCAGTGTTTTGTCTGTCGCTTTACTTAGTATAAAAATATATGGTCTTTCAAAGGTTTTAAGTGATTCGGTAGATGGATCACTTATCGTGGATAATCTTAATGTTTCTTGTTGTGGTAAAAACATGCATACCATAAAGAAGCAATTACAAATCTGTCTCAATAAAATTGTACAGGTCCTTGATCCTTTCAAAACTTAATTACGGCTCCATCGTCTATGGTGGAGCATGTAAAAGTAATTTACAAAAACTAGATACTATGCATCACTGAGGCCTAAGGCTTTGCCTTGGAGCGTTTAGATCAATGGTCTAAAACTGTCCTAACAATGCGTCACTCAGTTACATTCTAATCAGTCAAATCCAGCTTATAATTGCGATAATAATTATATTTACGAAGATATTTACCACTTGTTCCACCAGTTCTGAATCAAATCTGCCATTTATGCTTCTAATATTAAACTTAAAATATTAAAATGCTAAAGCCAGTGGTCGACCTTACATGAACTAACTTAAGAAATCAGAAACAAATCAACTACTTTATCAACAAGAATACAATCAATTAAAAAACTCCTTTGGCACTCACAATTCTATACTTACGGATGGATCCAAAGATAATGGCGCAATTGATAGTGCCAATATCATTGTATCCAGAACAATATCTTCAAGAATACCAGATAACAGATCATTTATTTCACAGCAGAAGCGAATGCCATTTTAACAGCTCTAAAATACATCACTAACCAATCTAGATATAAATAGTTCATAATATTTTCAGATTCTTTTTCGTGTATTCGGGCTATTAAATTATGTCATGTACACATCCTCTTTTACTTGAAACTTTCGAATTATTTAATAATTTTGCTACTGGCCTATATGATATCGTCGTTTGTTTGTTACCAAGGAAAAAAGCAGAGCTCAACAAATCTGACACCATTTCTTCTCCCATACAGTTATTGTAAACCTGTAATTAGATGTAAAATCTAATGTAAAAGAAGTGGGACGCCCAAGTAGGTATAAATAAATAACATGCATTTAAACCTACAATCGGTTAGACCGTCTTGAGTTGTCAGTCCAGATTTGAGGAGGTCATTCTAAGATAATGTCGTATTGGCCACTCTCGCTGTACACATGGATATTTATTGAAAGGTGATGATCCTCCATTTTGTTTCATCCATGAAGTATTTTTTAAATCTAAATTGTCATTAAATTCTGGTTATTTTTCAAAGAAATCTGACAGTTACATAAATTTTGGTTGATACGTTATTTATAAACTAAAGAACTGTTCATAAGTGGCAGAATAAACGTGAAAACTGCGGCTGTGTCCTTGAAGGTGGATGAAGTAAGAGCATGTCATTCAAAGCAGATTTAATTTATTCCTACCACGTTTTTCATCGTAGAAAATGTTTCTTTTTAAAGTTTGGCTACGTTTACCAATAATCGCAAACACCCGAAGGAAGGACGGACATCCTGCTGGGGTCAATGCAGGTAGCTAAAGTACTGTAAGTCCCCATGGTCCTCAGTATAGCCAGTTTTATATTGTTTTAAAAAATAATAGTTATTTTTACATGCTCTCAAACGAGTTTTAAATAAATCTGTGAGATTCTGGTCAATGCACTGTCTTTCGACGACAGGGTTGTATGCAGTCTAAACACATTTGTTATTATAGTATCATTTTGTCTCGTCACGATATGGCTGAAGTATTGCACATTCACACTCACTCACATTCTACACACAACATAAAGACACTCTTTGCACCTATTCGTTCTCTGAAGGTACACACACGCACACGTGCACGAACGAACGCCCGCACGCACGCACACACACACAACTCTTCGTCTTGCCAACACATCTCCGTCGCCTCTACTCCAGCCTATGGACGTTGGATGTTTTGGTCTTTTCAAGGGAATTTACAACGGCCTCAGACATAAATTCAGCAGGGAACATGTAAGGTCTGGAATTAACAGATATTCAACATGCGAAGCTGCATGCAAAGCCTACTGTGCTACCCTCACACAAATTAATCTCCAGTCTGCGGTCAAGAAATGCAGCATGTACCCATTTAACAGTGATGTAGATAAACAGAGCACATTTCTCCCATCAATTATTTTCAAGACAAGTGCTAAGACGTCCACTACATCTTCCACAACAACAATTTCGACGACGTCGACGACAGTACCATCCACCAGGTGTACCAGGTTCTTTAGAAACTCTGACAATAGACCCTAACCCCACAAAGAAAAGAAAGGTCCTGAGTTCGGTTGTTGGAGGAAAAGCAATAACGGAGGACATTATCTTGGCCAAAATAGTGACACATAAAGAAAACCAAAATATCAAATCAACAGAAAGTCTACTAGACTTCTACTGTTTGAAGAAATACCACGCCCACTTCCGGACGCCGGGTACATCTGGTGTCACTAACGCGGCAGTTCTTGATTGCAAATTCGACTGATCCAGATACAGGAGAATCGCAGCGTGATGAGAGTGAACTTTGCTGCAAGTGCAAAAAGTGGCAACGAGGAGAAGGACGACAATGTACATCGCTCATATTTGTGAAATTGGCACAAAGCACACGCCCCATGTGTTCACACGGGACTCATCCGATCTATTGCACCAGTCGAAATGCAGAGTTTTGGTGTCCCTGCCACGACGAGTACTAGTAATATGCATTATAATTGTGTAAATATTTTGTAAGTTTGTATCCTATTATTCAAATTTTGACACTTTTTTTATTTGGAGTTGTCACAATGGTCACGGAAACCTTAAAACTTATTGTAAGTAGTAGATGACGAAATACACACTGACAAGATGAGTTTTGAGAAAAGATGAGAAAACAGTGAACATGACAATAATGAGGACAAATGAGAATGATCTTTCAGAAAGACGAGCCAAACGTTAACAATTTTGCAAGTTCCCTGGAAAAATATAACAATGTAACTGCTGGAAAACGGAGTAGAAATTACTTGACTTGTATAGTCGGAATCATACTCATGAATCGCTCATATGGAAAACGAAGTAGAAATTACATGACTTATATCGTCGGAATCGGACTCATGATCAAGTCAGAATCGTACAATATTTTATCGACTGTGTTTTCGGTCGAGATTTCTCATGAATGTGTAAAGGGCTTTGTCACTTTTACTTATATGTATGGTAACCGCCATTAACACTCGTGAATCGAATTCGTGTTCCTGTTTTCTCGTCAACATTAGTAATATGCATTTAAAAAGACTTTCGTTTCCTTTTTACCATACACTGGACCATTTAGAAATGGAATAGGTCAGTGTGCAAAAATCATTTTTGAGTTGATTTTGCACCATTATTTTACGCAAATTGTGTGGGTGGTGGACCCTTTTCGTGAATACCTGGTGTCATCATATTTTCCGTCATCCATTTATATACTTAGTAACTTTCACCACAATTTTGCCTTGGATTCGTTTTGGCGGATAATCGAGACTGGCTATTCTCTGGCGTTAACGCCATATATTTAGATGCATGGTAGCACCATTATTTCATCTGTCTTTGGTTTGTATTGGAACCGGCAGTGTTTAGTGTGTCAGATAAAGGCATGCATCTGAAGCCAGACCAATCGTAAGTTCATTCACGTTATTGGCGAAGAACGGAAAGTGCCGCTCTGCGGTCTGTCATCTTTGAGAAGTTGATGTCTTCAGAGGTATCGATTCGGATTGGTTTTGTGTTTTTTCTCTGAAAGAAACATCAGATCCCTTTCAGACTGGTCTTCTGTGAATGATACTTGCAAAGCGTTATAGAATATTACAACTGTCACAGACTGAACCTTTGTCAATCTCTCTGGCGATAAGGTTGCTGTTTCCTGATGATGGATGCTATGATAAGAACCCGATGTAGGTACAGATGAAACCTGCACTTAAATAGCGCGTGTGTGTGCGTCGGGGTATGTGTGTCGCTTATAGTAGCCCTGACTAATGCTGGCTTTATTGTGCTAGCCTACTGAGATACCATTCCGCAGTTTAACATAGAAAGTCACACTATATTGGCTCTGTTCCCACCAGTCCTTGTTTTATCCCCTTATTGCCGAGCGCCAGACACGGTAAACTCGAACATTAGATAAAGGAACAATTAGAAGTCATCACTCCATGAAAATGTCGATGACATTACCTTGAGGAAAAATTCACACTTGGTTGTCTGCAGTCTGATTTAGGAAACGTTAATGAAGACAACATAAATGTCAACTTGAGATAAGGAAGGGTTCAAATAAAATACATCGCGATAATTTACGTACACCGATATGAATCGTTATTTTGACAAATGCATGTTGAACATTCTTGACAAGAAGGGTATTGCTTTAATATTGAACAAAAAGACATTCAGGAGATCCATGCATGTATTTTAGCCTTAAGCTTCGTACTCTGATGTACTCGCGCAAAGTGAAGATCAATCTCAAACATACAATACACTTTGTGTACTTTTTTATACTTTACTTTGGTACACAGTTAAGTACGTTGTAACACATGCCCTAGATCATGTTTTGGTACATTAGCATGTGGTGTTGTTGATAAATTGGAAAAAAAATACCACTAAACAGAGACGATAATGGCACAACAGAACATTGTATTTACATTATTCTTGGCTATAGTCTGTTACAAAAATAATATTTTCTTGGCGATAGTTTTTCACAAAAGATCACACTCGTGGTGATACATTTTAGTTTTTTGTGTTCAAATTTAGAGTTGTTTTTATGTTCATCACATTTGACTCAATTCATTGTGCGAATTAAGAGGTAGCCAAAAAAGTTACGTCTTATGATCAAGCCCCGACATGGACACAATGTTTGAAGTTCCCGGCTATGATCTCTTGAAAATTGTTGAAAGGGGTGTAAAACAATATTGACTCACTCGATCACATGTAACCAGGAAGCATGAATAAATACACTCCACTATTGGCACCCGTCTCTACTTACAGAAGAAACTGTAGAAAGATAAAGGCAACGTTTTTTTTAAGAGCTGTAGGGACTATGATGCTAAGTAATTCCTCAGCTTATCCCAAGAGCAGAGTTAAGCCACATTTTCCATACCTCCCCTGAACACCAAATATTTTGATACGGGCTTGTTCTCCACGGAATGTACAAGTACGATGGTTTAATGGATTTTTCGTTCATTAGAGATCTATCCCTGGCTCAATAAAAACATTCGGAACAAAAGCAATAATATTAAACAAAAATGCAACACTGCCTGGAGCTTTCACATCAGAGAGGAGTGTCATATGAGGAGAATGGCAAACACACAATTCTGTTTTTTCATGTTCTTCATTTCCTTCACAGCCATCAATGCATGTACGGGAAGCTTGTCTTAAAAATGACAACCAGATTGAGATCACAGTACATCCACTTGTTTTCTTGTCCGCGTATGGAAAAAACACTCGGAGACACACTGGTGCAGATGACTCCCGTGTTTGTGGATCAACACCATGTAGACACATAACGACCGGTGTAGAATGGGTCTTCAACAACCCATGCTTGTCGTAAGAGACGACTAACGTGATCGGGTGGTCAGGCTCACTGACTTGATTGATGCATGTCATCGTATCTCATTTGCGTAGATCGAGGCTCATGATATCAATCACTGACTTGACTGGTCCAGACTCGATTGTTTACTGACCGCCATCATACAGCTGTAGGCATAATCTGTTGTCCTCATATCGGCTACAAATGTCAATGGCCATCTTCCCGTATAATTATCATCACTTCTGCTTGTACTTGCTTGACTCGAAAGTCCCTGGCCTATATGATGTTTATGATGATGAAGATTTATGTCTCTTTCATGTCAAGTGCAGTCCGGACCCACGTGGCTTGCGATTCCATTGAGAAACACCATTATTCCCCTCCTAATCGGTCCTAATCGTATCGACTTGACTGTCACATCTATTCATTAGTCTCGTTTCGTAAGAACGTGATATCAAGGAAATTGATGGCATTTAGCGGATAACTACCACAGGTATGTCTCACTTCGAAGTGTATGCTGTGTTTCCTGAATTAATGAACATCCAGGTTGTAGTCTGAATCAGATAAGGGCACACGGACCTGTCAGGTGTTATTTCTTCAGTTTATAGCCCCTTGTATAGAAACGGTATGCTCCCACGCATGCCCGACACCAAGCAACAGTACATGTGAATGCGCCCAAGCACTCCCGACCCTCCAGTAACATTATGTCCCCATGCATATCTGACCCTCGCTACTTGACACTACAGCAACATGCTGCTCGCTACTTTACTTGACACTACCGCAACATGCTGCTCGCTAGTATACTTGACACTACAGCAACATGCTGCTCGTCACTTTACTTGACACTAGTGGTCTGGCTCGCTGACTTGGTTGATGCATGTCATCGATCCCAATTGCGTGGATCGATGTTCATGATATTAATCACTGGATTGTCAGGTCCAAACTCGATTATTTACAGACCGCCGTCATAGAGCTGGGATATTGCTGAGTGCAGCGTTATACAACCAACCAAAAACCCACCAACTTGGCACTACAACTCGCTGGTATAGTTGACACTACAGCAACATGCTGCTCGCTAGTATACTTGACACTACAGCAACATGCTGCTCGCTAGTATACTTGACATTACAGTAACATGCTGCTCGCTAGTATACTTGACACTACAGCAACATGCTGCTCGCTACTATACTTGACATTACAGTAACATGCTTCTCGCTACTATACTTGACACTACAGCAACATGCTGCTCGCTAGTATACTTGACACTACAACAACATGCTGCTCGCTACTATACTTGACACTACAGCAACATGCTGCTCGCTACTATACTTGACACTACAGCAACATGCTGCTCGCTACGTATTCTATACTTGACACTACAGCAATATGCTGCTCGCTACTATACTTGACTCGACAGCAACATGCTGCTCGCTACTATACTTGACACTACAGCAACATGCTGCTCGCTACTAAACTTGACACTACAGCAACATGCTGCTCGCTACTATACTTGACACAACAGCAACATGCCGCTCGCTACGTATACTATACTTGACACTACAGCAACATGCTGCTCGCTACTATACTTGACACTACAGCAACATGCTGCTCGCTACTATACTTGACACTACAGCAATATGCTGCTCGCTACTATACTTGACACTACAGCAACATGCTGCTCGCTAGTATACTTGACACTACAGCAATATGCTGCTTGCTTCTATACTTGACACTACAGCAATATGCTGCTCGCTACTATACTTGACACTACAGCAACATGCTGCTCGCTAGTATACTTGACACTACAGCAACATGCTGCTCGCTAGTATACTTGACACTACAGTAACATGCTTCTCGCTACAATATACTTGACACTACAGCAACATGCTGCTCGCTAGTATACTTGACACTACAGCAACATGTTGCTCGCTACTATACTTGGCATTACAGTAACATGCTTCTCGCTACTATACTTGACACTACAGCAACATGCTGCTCGCTAGTATACTTGACACTACAACAACATGCTGCTCGCTACTATACTTGACACTACAGCAACATGCTGCTCGCTACTATACTTGACACTACAGCAACATGCTGCTCGCTACGTATTCTATACTTGACACTACAGCAATATGCTGCTCGCTACTATACTTGACACGACAGCAACATGCTTCTCGCTACTATACTTGACACTACAGCAATATGCTGCTCGCTAGTATACTTGACACTACAGCAACATGCTGCTCGCTACTATACTATACTTGACACTACAGCAATATGCTGCTCGCTAGTATACTTGACACTACCGTGACATGCTGCTCGCTACTATACTTGACACTACAGCAACATGCTGCTCGCTACTATACTTGACACTACAGCAACATGCTGCTCGCTACTAAACTTGACACTACAGCAACATGCTGCTCGCTACTATACTTGACACAACAGCAACATGCCGCTCGCTACGTATACTATACTTGACACTACAGCAACATGCTGCTCGCTACTATACTTGACACTACAGCAACATGCTGCTCGCTACTATACTTGACACTACAGCAATATGCTGCTCGCTACTATACTGGACACTACAGCAACATGCTGCTCGCTAGTATACTTGACACTACAGCAACATGCTGCTTGCTTCTATACTTGACACTACAGCAATATGCTGCTCGCTACTATACTTGACACTACAGCAACATGCTGCTCGCTACTATACTTGACACTACAGCAACATGCTGCTCGCTAGTATACTTGACACTACAGCAACATGCTGCTCGCTACTATACTTGACACTACAGCAACATGCTGCTCGCTAGTATACTTGACACTACAGCAACATTTGCTGTCACAGTTATGCACTTGCACCACTGCACACTAGGTATTGATAATATACACATGGGTAAATGTCATCATACCACGAGCTGCATGCAAATGCATAAAACTTAGAGATATGTTTTATTTTCTGTTTTGAATTAAACGTCACCATGGATAGATATATGAGAAAACTTACTTGTCCAAACACTGTAAACATACTTTGAGACATATTAAAAAGATGAAACCTGGCAAAACGGATAATCAAGGTTGACATTAAAATGTCAAATGTTCTTAAAGTGAAACACTAGTCTCTGAGAAAATGGCATCACAAGTCAGGATCTCGTGTGGCCGCCATGTTCATTGGTGACTGTCGTGCAACGTCGATACATGGAATGGATGAGGCGGTTGATGAAGGCCATAGGCTCTTGAGCCCACACTCTGAGGAACGCCTGACGCAGATCAGCTGCAGTTGTCGGCCTTTTACGACATTCAGCCGTCTTTGAATCTCGTCCCACAGGTGCTCAATGGGATTTAAATCGGGACTGAGGGCAGGCCACTGCATGGTTCTGATGTCATTATCCTGGAGGAAGTCTCTTGTTGCTCTCGCAGTGTGGGCATGGGCTTTATCATGCTGAAACTCGTGGTTGCGGCGACGTGCCAAATGAGGTATGGCGTGTTGGTCTCAAGACTTGATCAATGTACCCAGCTGCTGTGACTCCATTGCCTCTCCCTGGACCAATATTCTGGAAGACCACAGGGCCGACCTTCTGTGCAAGACAAATTCCACCCCCACACCATGATTCTCGGACCACCTCCCGAGTCTCTCTCAACAACACAAGCATGTGAATAACGTTCCCCACGGCGTCTCTCTCTCTCTCTCTCTCTCTCTCTCTCTCTCTCTCTCTCTCTCTCTCTCTCTCTCTCTCTCTCTCTCAGTGACTCATCAAGTCATGAAGATACATATGTCCATTCCACTTTTGCATTGGATTCCAAAGCTTCGTTTATATATATATAGAGAGATATATATTGAAGGATCCAACAAAATCACCACAAGACACTGTCTCGAAGATTAGCCATAATCTATTATACAACCAAGGAAGGGCTTTCCGCATATTCACAGAGTGTATATGAGACAAGTGGAATTACCTCTATTGGTTCTCAAAAACTCAATGGATTTGCTTGTCCTTTCCAATCTCAGAAAAGACTTAAGTTCAATCCTGACAAGACCTTTGACTTTTCCACACACTACTACACTTAACAAAAAACTTCATTCCTTGATCCATGAGGCATTCATCACAGAATGTCTGTCCATAGATATACTTACATCTCTACCTTCAAAGGTTCAGGACAATTCATATAATGTAAATGCCATCTTACGTTTATCAAGAAAACAAAATGTTAAATGCTTGACCAGTGACAATCTACATGAAATTATGGGATAGGATATTTGGGTAAGACGTAGGCAAACCCACTTATACAAATTCTGCTTCCCACTTTGTTGATCTGCTACTGTATGCAATAAAATCGTAATTTCTAAAAAAGCGAATTTGGCCAAGATGTGTAACATTCTGGGAGTGACCATTTGACTTTCACGGGTGGGTGGTGGTATGAATGAGTGTGTGTGTGTGTGCGTGCGTGCATGCGTGCGAAGCACAAACATAAACAGGTGCTAATTTTTTTAATAATTAATAAAAAAATCGAACTGTAATCTTTTTTCTTCTTCGAGTTCCTCCCACCACTCAGCGTCCAGCCCTTAAGACCCCCTTGCAGAAGTATTTGAAGATGCTCTTTTGCTGGATGTGAGCTCGCCTTACAAGAGGTCCTTCGGTGTTGTGCCGCCCTCAATGCGACGAACGTAGGCATGCCAGTGTAGTCGGCGCTGTTGGAGCAGGGTGATGACACTTAGGATCGTGGCATGGAAAATAAAACGTCAATGTTTGTAACTCGGTCATTTCAGCTAATGACGAGGATGCAGCACAGACTGCGCACGTGGAAGGCGTTGAGTTCCTTTTCTTGTCCAGATGGTCGGTCTGGTGGGTGTGGCACTATGCCAATCCACCCATTGATCTCAGCATCCAAAGACAGATTGTCTGTCATGATGGAACCGAGGTAGGTGTCTCATCACCTCTAACTTGTCAATGTTGATGGGGATAGCTGTAAGCTGCTTGATGCTGTGGTTCATCATGTTTGTTTTGTCTTCTCTTTGTCTTTGTTGAGTGGGTTGCCATAGCGGATTCATCAAAAGCAGAGGTCTTCACTAACTTTAGCTTTTGCCTTCACATCCGATCTTGTGTGGGGTAGACATCCCTACTTTACACAACTGCAGATGTCAAAAGCCTCAGACGACGAGCTATCAAACTGCATGGAACATTTCATGTCAGTTTGGAGTGACTCGATCATATTGGTTAACCACTCTTGGCACACAATGTCAAAGGGTTCTGTGGGGTTAATGAATTTGACAGATTGGCGTCTGCTCTCTTCACTTTTTCTGCAGCTGACGATCTAGATCATGTCAGTCGAGAATCATTCTTCCTAGAATCCACACAGATTTGGGAGACACCATTTCAGCATGTGTCTGTAGTCTGTTCAGGATCAAACAAGCGAAGAGTTTTCCTGCGATGCTCAGCAAAGAGACATAGATGTAGTTGTTACAAATGCTTCCATCATCCTTGTCCTTCCATCCCCTTTCTGCAGTTGACAGCCTCTCGAGGGATCCCATCCATTCTGAGCATTTGACGGAAAAAGAGCTTATCAACGGCCTTTCTCAGCTCCTCCGCCAAGGATTTCTCCTCCTCCATTACTGCCAGGCACTAAATGGCTTCCAGTGCAGAGTAAGAGATGTTGTTTTCCTCTGCTCGCCTCTATGACTGATTGTTATGCCCCTTGCAGATTTTAGGGCCACTATGTTGCTTTTAAGTTGGACCTTTGTCCTTCGTGATACTTTCGTACACACCTTGGATGATCCCCTCATCAGTTGATAATTGAATGCTCTCACAGACATGCAGCAAGCTGTCATTCCCGGATGTTATTGTTGTTTTCTGTAATTTGCTGCCGTCTGTACTGGGAGCTTGCAGGGTCTTCTGATAGGGGTATTATTTGAATTCTCTGATCGCTTTGCATTTCTTAAATAGTCAGTGACAGGGATGAGCTCGTGGGAGTGGGCATTAAGCCAATCAGGTTCCTCCTGCTTCTTCCCAAATGCTGAGAATGAAGCGTCATTGAGAGTGTCTCAGATGGCCAAATCTCTGCTTGGCATCTCACCACGGAGGTTCTGTAACCAGATAATCATACAGGGCACCAGTAAAGGAGTCTAATCTGTGTGCGTGTGAGGTCTTGTTCACATCTATACGAGTCTTTCCCTCCAGCTTAGTGAGGTGCATCCTCTTAGGCTGGAATCTGACACTGCAGCAGACCAATGAATGGTCAGCACTGTGGAACAAAAATGTGATAAACACGTTACTGATCAGGTAACACCTGCTTTTACCAGGATGTCTCCGGGACACCTTGTGCTGAGGTTCAGTCTGGAAGAAGGAATCCATGCTGCACAGGCTGCGGTTTGCACAACTCGTTCATTCATCTTGGCGATACGAGATTCTGCCTGACAGTAACATCTGTTCTTGACTGGTGATCATTGATAATGGTCTCGGGATGGTGGTACAACTGGAACTTGTCCTTTTGGGTAGGACGAGCACCCTGATGAGTCCTGTTGGATGTAACGGATGTAATGAGCGTTGAGTTCAGGACAGCACCGTGCTTGCTGGTTTGTTCAGCTCCTGCAGCATGTCCACTTGCAGTCTTTAGAGTTTGTTGTTGATGACAGCATCTTGGTAACATCACTCATCTCCCGGGGGCCCATTGACAATCCGGTCGTCCAGCATTTTCAACCTAAGAGCTAGCTTCTGGAGTTTATTTTTCCCTTCTTTGTTGTCTCATTTGGTGCAAAGTTTACAGTCCTCGTGTCAGGTGTGCCAGAGCACAAAAGATTGATCCTTTCCACCATCGGAAGAAGCCCCTGGTGCTATATTCTATGCTATTAAAGCTAGGCTTATCACTGGCAGACTCCTGCTTCCTGGATTGTGTCCTTGACTGTGAAGTGATTCTGGAGCTACCTCTCCAGGGTGCGGGCCTGGGCAGCTTGATGTCCGTGCAACAGGTACCCCCTCTCCATGTGTCGCTGATAGATAAAAGGGAAAGGCAAAATGCAATACTATTTGGCATCACAGGCGTCGCAATAGCAACCTGGAGGGCGTTGAAGACAACAGCATACTGTCTAAGGGAATCTCACTTCAGATTTCCCACAACCTTTCCCATTGATGGGAACAGCCGCAAGGCAGTGAGGCTTTGGAATGAGAGTTCTCCTTCTTCTTTGAGAGCCAAGGGTGATGAGACACCTTTGCCCAAAGAGTCTGGTTGCGGGTGCCAGTTTGCTGTTTGTCTCCAATGGCACCCAAGCTTTCAGTCTTGGTCAGGTCACAGTTTATTAAAAAGAAGTTGTGAATAAAAATATGACTTCTGAATAATTAATACACACTGTCTTTAAGAAAAGGATACAGTATGTTTTTCCTTCAATGAGAGGCATATGTTAGACAGGAGCTTGACTATTTTTTAAGTAACAAAATACACATATTGTACCCATTTGGGGAATCGAACCCGGGTCTTGGGCGTGACGAGCGAAGGCTCTAACCTTCGCGAACATTTATATAAACACATGCAAATGAGCTACTCGGAATCGTACACTGGACATTTCTTATTATTATGGAAAGGATTTTGTCGTTTTTATTGACACAATGTAGCGTATATTTGTGTATGCACTAGGTTACCAAAACTGAATAAATGGTGAAATAACACATTTCTATGAACAAATGCACAATGATATTTGTTATAGCTTACATCAATCGACAGCACAAAGAGGACACCCCACATGATACCTTATTTCCGTCAATATCACACCCGTGTCAGGCAGTAGTACATTTCTTTCGCTTCTCTCCCTTTTTTCTGCCCAATATTAAATCAAAGGCAGGGTGAAGGATATGTCGCAGTGCTTTCCCTACTTTCTTACATACTCAGAGCTCATGATCAAACGGAGCCTTGTCAACTCAGGTAGACATACTTTCTTTTGTCAACTCATGAAGTGTATCAAAATATGGTGTAATCCCTTGTGGTTGAAACGTTGGCTCCTCACCTCGCCCACGCCTGGTCGATCATGGTTATAATATAAGACGCTCATTATATCGTCAAATAAGTTTCGAATTAACGAAGATTTAACTAGCATGAAATTAGTTAACGGGAGAAATATCTTCAACATTATGTGACAAATACTTTTTGACAACATTTAATATAGAATCACTTTTGCTTGTAATTAACTGTAGGAAATAATGATATGGAAAACTTTACCTTAAGTCGCATATCCACAACACCAAGGAGGTCACTGATAAAAGAATATAAGTTCCAATATGTAATGTTCACTCTTTGGAGGACATGGGTAGCTATACCGATGCACAGAACAATAAGTTTAGTCAAGTCCGTTACTGCGGTCATCAGTGAGTTATCACCTCTTTCCATTGAGTTTCATCTTGGCATCCCCGATGTTTAAAACTAACCTGTAATTCAGGCCCTACGATAAGGTGTCCAAACAACGAGGCAACCTTTGTCTGGGCCATTGTGCTTATCCTGATTACCAGATTGGTATCCCCATTTACGACTTTGAATTCCGCGTTACGTGGCAGAAAATGGCTTCCCTTTTATTGTTGCATCAGTATATTCAGTAAGGGGGGTAATTCAAATCTAATCTTAATTAAATCGCACAGGCTTTTAGATACAGTGTTGATTTACACCAAGTCAACGCCGTTCAATAGAAAGAAACGTTTAACTATAATCTTCTTGATTCGTGTAATTGTAATGTAGTTAACATCCAGTGTGTTTAACGAAAGTTTTTGAAGAAGTTTGTGCATCTTTTGTCAGAAGCTTTGGAACCCAACAAGCTGATGCTGTCTTCATTGCCAAAGTTTCTGCGATAATGGAATTTACTTTCTCCCCCGAATAGTTACTCAACAAACAAATCACCCGCTGGTCAGTTATCACTATATCGTGGACTCTCTAGATCACTTCTGAAGTTGCTGACCTGACAGTCCTTTCAGGATTGGAGTCGTCTTCAAGACTCGCCCTGCCACGTTTAAACACGTCTCCACATCTTTATGGTCCTGTAGAAAGAAAGAGACATCCTACTTTAATGTTGTGCGGATCACTTTTGGAGTTAAGCCCTTTGTCTGCAAGTACTTGATCACTGCAATTCCTCAAGGTTGTCCATTGCATAAAGGTCATGGAGCCAGTTTATGTTACGGACTTGTCACAGCAAACATTTCTGCTCATTTGACGCAATTGTGTCCTGATATACCTCTCTGACATCATGGAATGTCCACAACAACAGGTTTTAACTATTACGCATTTCCTTCCTTGTGAGGCTCAGAACCCGCCCATCATGCGATACCGGTTGCCTCAGATCAGTTGAAAAAATGACAGGACCACCTGCAGGGAAGCCCATGTCTAACGCTAAAAATTACCAGTTTCTTCCCCACCATGACCATTAATGGTGACAATGTTTGTACTGAACACCATTTTATGCCAAGTGCGAAAATACATATTGTTATAAAGGAGCACCAAGGTTGAAATTACAAGATTACAGGGACCTTTGTGTATACAAGTATTTTTTCACATAATACATAACAAACTCAAAAATTTTAAAGCCTCATTTTGTTTGTTTTTAACAAAATTGATGTAATGATGATCGACAATCATGATACTATTTGTGTACCTTAAAACCTTGTTTGATAAGAGTTCTGAATAATAAACCTTCCATCTGTTTTATACAAAGACAGAAGCTGAGTTAAAAAGGGCTATTTAATTTATTTACCATTTTGGACCTCTTATGCTTAAGCTTATTAGTCTTCAGAGCTGGCGCCAGTAACTCAGCTATTATTTTCAAGATGAGTGGCAGACAGTTCAATTTTTTCAACAATCTTAAGCATAATTCTACCATGACATTGCCCGATGATCTAATCATGAATACGTGCGCAAGAAAAATGATTTGGCGTTAAAACACGCATTTTGGTCATGGTAGTAAGCTAAACATATTGTGTTTTAAATTTTTGAGGTGGATCATCGTTATTGTTTTCAAGCGTTTCAAGCCAAAAGTGATGAATGTCTCAGACGTTTACCACTTTGGTGAAACCTCCTTTCTATCTCGCTTGGGGTTTAACGACGCTGTTAACAGTATTCAAGTTTATATCGCGGCGTGTCAGCTCAATGTGGGGGGAAAGGCCGAAATGATGCAGGTATCAGACGTTTACCAGTTCGGCGAAACCCACGTGCACGGGTATGGTGCTGACAAACCTAGAAACATAATCGGGCCGAACCGAGATGCGAACCCGTTATCACAGGTGTTTGGCGTATCCAAGGGACAGAACTCTGCACAGCAAATTGGGGCGCTGCCCCCTATAACCAGTGAAGAACAGTGACCTTCGAATGAATGTGACGCTGTGGTTCTTCCAGATTAATGTTTCAGCCGTCGTGCAAATAGTGACCGCACTAATACGATTAGTTAAAACGGAATGATGGGCGGCGGATTATTCAGTTTGTATAAGTTGTGCAAACCCTTTAAATATAAAACCGTATGAAGGGAAATAGAGCTATAGATTTATCACCCAAAACTGGCTCCCACAGGAGATATCGCTTGGGTAAGATCAAGCGATATCTACATTGTAGATATCGTTGCAATGACATTGCATCACAATGCTTTGCAGACCATTGTGACATTATTGGTAACCATGACGCCACAATCAAATGACATCTCTAATGGTTCTGCTACTGAAGCTGTTAGCAGTACATTTACACATTTTCCAATTGTTAAGAAAAAATCATTAGAGGAAACTGGAATACACAAATGATAGAAAACACGTCTTCATAATATCTGACTTATTGTGGATAGAGAGCTATATTTTCAACATTAACAAGAAGATGACAATTTACCTATTTCATAATCGGACAAAGCATCAGTGTCCAAGCTTTCATAAGAGTATAATTCGACTCTGTTTTATGGATAAAATTCATTTGAGTTGCCAGCATCATCCGTGTCTTAATCTAGAACCTACGGTTTCACGCAAGTTTGAAAACGAGGTTGGCACTTCTCTGTTATATGTACTTGGACGACCTCATATTCCTGTCTGGAGTGATAAAACATAATATCTATCTTAACGATCTTGAAACAGAGACGTGCATAAAAATGTATGTGACTTGATATCTGATGCGATACAGTATGTTGCGAAATATCTTAAGTCGATGGCTCAAGATGCACGATTGTAAATTTAGTCTGTCGCCTCCACACAGACCCATTTCTATCAATCATGGTCGTGTTAGTCCTCTTAATAAGTTAGTCCATGTCGGTGGGAAGAGTTTAATCTTGTGGAGCATGTTCCACTTCAGACGTCCTTGGTCTGATAGGTTGATGTGTATGACATTAGTGTACATCCATGTCAGTTGTTGATTTCATGATCTGTGGACCTGTCAATTGGTAATCGTTGATGTGTTGATTGTTAATTGTGTGTGTGTGTTATTGTCCATGTGTTGATTGGTAATCGTTGATTGTTAATTGAGTGTGTGTGTGTGTGTGTATTTGCGTGTGCGTGTGCGTGTGTGTGTCATTGTGCCGATTGGTAATTGTTGATGTGTTGATTGTTAATTGAGTGTGTGTGTGTGATTGCCCATGTGTCGATTGGTAATCGTTGATGTGTTGATTGTTAATTGTGTGTGTGTGTGTGTGTGTGTGTGTGTGTGTTATTATGCCGATTAGTAATTGTTGATGTGTTGATTTTTAATTGTGTGTGTATCATCGTCAATTGTTAATATGCTGCTGTGTCGATTGTTGTGATGATATATGTTGTTAACTTAATTCTCAATGTGTTTTTGTTGTTGTGTTTTTTAATGTGAAATGTTGATGTTTCGCATGTCCTTCTTGATTGTGACTGTCAATGTTTGATACATCGATAGTTTTTTGTCAATAAATAATTGACATTTTTGACATGGTAATAATTTACATTATGGAATTTAGAGTGTTTGATAACAAAAGCGTCACAACTTTCTCCATATTCATAAGAAATCAATTGTACTAGTCCGACTGTATCGTGAGCATGTGTTTATGAATCAGTATGAAATAGTGATGAACCAGGTGTTCGCGAAAAGGTAGGCAACCAAGACTTGGGCATCTGTTCACCTGAAAAATAACACGGAATATGCATCAAATTCGGAAATGTCCTCCACATGTCTACCTTAAAACCTTTCTTAAACTTCACTGAGGCCTTCTGTGCAAGATTCGTATGAAATATTGGTAGCAAGAGCATGCTCGATTGTCCCTCAAAAAGTTGTGAAATGTAAACAGCAAAGGCTGGAGCTGTAGGTACATTGCTAGACATACAGTCTTGTGGGGAGGTTTTGGTCACTCTGAATCTTTCTGCATAGATCTAAATATGAAACACACGAGGTGCTCTAACTGGTTCCCTTAATTTCTAGACCAGGGCCCACTTGCTCAAAGCGATCTTAGCGCATACTTTAACATAGGCTTACAATAGTCGTAGCGCTAAGATCGTTTTGTGTAAGTGGGCCCAGGTGGGTGTCTCGGTGGAAGGGAATTGGCTATTTGATGGTTATTGAACGATAATAGATAGATCATCGATATACCTGAAGCTTCTTTGCCAATGCAAATTACCTTGTTTCGACATAGCCAATTCCGGTTCATATGCATAAAGAAACCCATCAGTAAGAAGGGGAGCACAAATGATACTCATTGGGATGCCTACTTTTGATCTAAATGTCTTATTCCAAATGTTACAAAAACCGCACCATCATCTGATTACACTGAGTACGATCAACATTTTAACGTCGAAAGTGAACTGCCATATCATAAACCTTGCACAAACAGCAAACATTTGAACAAGAACTTCCTATTCTATATAACATTTCAAACTGCCCATGTTAAGTTAATCAAGCGACTCAAATGATTATTGTCTAATAATTCAAGGTCGACTGTCGAAGCGCGTAAATAGAACATTGAACTGTTTTTCTAATAACACAATTATTGTCGTTTCATTGCACCACGAGACGATGTATGGACGTAATAGGAGGCAATGACATTGTTATGCTCAGACAGATATCTGCAGTTCAGTTGAAATCATCTGCATTAAAGGTATTTTTGCTATCCTAAGAAAACTCTCATGTGTGACAAGAGGGATGACAACTTTCTTTTGTGCTCGGAAGTTGTTTGATCAAGGTTACAACATTAAAGGCCTCAGTAAAGCTTTCAAAAGGTTTTATAGTAGACATTTTTGAGAACATTTGTTCCCGTGTTTTTTTAGGTGAGCGATTGACTTGCCTTTGCATGTGTTTGTGACGGATGTGACCGGTAAGACAGGATATGCTCACCTTTTTGCGAACACTTCGTGTCATCACTATATATTAGTGATTAATAAACGCATGCTCATGATATAGTCGGAGTCGTACAATCGCCTCAGCTTTTGGCAGAGATTCCTATAAATATGGAAAGGATTTTGTGACTTTTATTATTAAGCCAATAGTTTGTACATTGTAAATGTCCATATGCCATGTAATTTAGTCTTCCGTTCCACATAATCCATACACATACCAACACCTAACTAAGCCTCACGCTGTGGTTAATGGTAATCTTACGTAACTGATGTATCAGAATCATGAAGATACTAAAACTACAAGGTAGAAAACGTATTTAGAGTTTTTGTCACAAAAAATGAAATTTTGCGTGCGTCATGTTTTCCAAGAGATAAGTCAAATAGTTACTATTGTATGTTTAGACAGTTTGTGTGGGAAGCACATTGGAACGAATAAAACCTATTTAGCGATCTCAAGGTCTTGGTATACACAAGCGCTACTATCTCCAGGGTTACAAAGACAAAACTAACTGAACCACTTCGTATCCTTCACTGTGATAAAACAGAAGGAAATGAACTACTTTTCCTCTCAGACTTTGCCGATTTATAATGTTTCCAACTATATTCACGTGTTGTGTTACTGTTTATCGTCAGGAAGTCACACGTGTTTGCTTTTATACGAGGTAAGTCGTTCCCGACTGTCGGCGTATTGAATCGCCTTAATGGCGGCCATCCTCCTTTTAGCCCAACAGTTACCGTATTCCGTGGCAAATGTGTTTTAAATTGGTTTAATAGCGTTCCAAAACAGCTTTAGATGGCTGAGTGTCGATCGTACATAAACTGTCAGCATTTGAACTACGCTACTTCATGTCAGGGCCCGGAAGGGAGCGACCCGACAGATTTTTCCGCTATTCGGAAATAATCCTGCGCTAAGTAACATTGCAAGTAGGGGTTGCACGTTATGATGTAAGTCGGAATACATCCAGAATGGGAGCGCGGTATCGTAGACCGGATGTTTCACTGTTGTGAAACTTCGTTCACTCAAATCCTCTTAAACAACGTCAACAAATCACTTAGGAAAATGTCAAGCTATGGTGCCGGTGCAGCAGGCTCAAATCAGTCTCTTATAGAGTTCAGAATGCTATAAGCCAAGTCTCAGGTCTCTCCCCTCTTTAGGCCCAAAACACTCACCTACATTACATTATTACAGTATTCTTCTACCCCTGTTCAGATTTGGCATTAACCCTGTTCTTAAGCTTTCGGATGTTCATGTGAACTACTCTAATAAAAAGGTAGTAGCTGACTGTCGAGAAATGTTTATATTCGTGGACAGTAGCTCGGAGTGCAAGAAATTCCACTTTAGTTTCTTCTGCAATAATCATATGAGGATTGAACTTCGACGCATTGAAATACTAAAATGACTGTATACCCATATAAAATATATGCTCTATTTGTTTGTTTGTTTGTTGATTAACGCCGCACTCAGCAATATTCCAGCTATATGACGGCGGTCTGTAAATAATCGAGTCTGGACCAGACAATTCAGTGATTGACATCATGAGCATCGATCCACGCAATTGGGACCGATGAAATGCATCAACCAAGTCCGGGAGCTTGACCACCCGACCCAGTTAGTCGCCTCTTACGACAAGCATAGTCGCCTGTTACGGCAAGCTTGGGTTGCTGAAGACCTATTCTACCCCGGATCTTCACGGGTGGTTCTATTTGTCCCGGTCCTTCCTTTTTATAATATATTATTTGATTTGGATTTCATAATACGAGAAATCAGAGGATATAATAATGGAACACTGTCTCCTCTCTACATGACATTTGTAAGATAGCTGCGTGATAAGTCGCAAATGTTAATGAAGAACGAAGCGTGGTTTATTTCAAGTCATTGTTCTATAATGACGTAATGTCTTGAGATTCGAACATTGGCTGTCAACTTGATGACGTACGTCGTACATTGGGCGACGTAATTATTGAGAGGGGAGTGTCTAGTGAGTTGTTCCCCATAGATGTAGCAGGGCAACGCAGATAAACGCGATGGCCGAACGATCGCATCCAAAACCTGGAGTGATATGACAATCGGTATTGGGAGAAAAGGTACAGGTAATGGACGTGAGGATTGTGAGAATATGCGGAAAGTACCCGCCTGTGAATAAAATGGACCTGTCCGACATTGCCGAGGTCGGATTCTATAGAGGGAGTCATCTTTACTTAATAGGGATACATATTTTTAAAGCTTGTACATTTCACCATAATCCTTAAAGAGGCTGTACATAACACTGATATCTCATATAAGAAATAAACAACTCGTGGTCATTGTTTACCGTACAATAAAACACTGCAGGAAGAATAAACCACTACGTAGAAAGAATTAACAAAGAGAATTGACTTATGGAATGGTTTCTGCATTCAAAGTATACATTTGGGATTCCAATTATGCACACGAAGTTGTTTTATTTTCCCAAGTTTGCCTGTGTTTGTTTGAACGGAACATGCACCTTTACCGCCATTATCAATCCAACGTATGCACACATTCTCTCAAAAACATAACTCATTCAACATGTTTTTGAATTCATTTTCTTAAATAAAAACGGCAAAACATTTTCCGTAGTCATAAACAATATCTGCTAAATGCAGAGTCCATTGTCCAGTTCCGACCGTGCCATAAACATGTGTCGTTGAATCACTACGAAAAAGGTTTCACCAGAACGAACTGAGACATTTCTAATATAAAACTATTCGCTTTTTAGTAAGTTTGAAGAGAATGGACACATAAATATGTAGTGATACGGATCTCCGGAGTCGTGATCACATGTTCAGGATGCATATGTCTGAGAAAACGACACAACGACATGGGGGCTGGGCACATGTGTCATCCAAGCATCACCCCACCCCTACCCCCACGTCACACCACATACGTCACCAATACATCTATAAATGTATACACACACATACTAGAACATACAGTCAAACATGGATATTTGAAATAGTAAGGGAAGCCATTTGGGCCTACAAGGGTGGAGTGCTCGGAGCCTGGGGGCAGTGATCTGAGCCAAGGCTTAAAACACTACAGACCGCCTCCGTGGTCTAGTGGTAGAGCGTCCGCCCGGAGAGCGGAATGTCGGGAGTTCGATCCCAGGCCGCGTCATACCAAAAGACGTTAAAAGATGGTACTTGTTGTTACCCTGTCTGGCGCGCGGCATTAAGGAGCTAAAACAAGGACTGGTCGGCTCAGAGTCAGTATACTGTGTCTGAGTGAGGTATTCATGTAAAACTGCGGCATGGTATCGCAGTGAGCTAATACTATAAATCGGCATCAGTCCGGTCTAGTACAAGCAGCCACACACACACGTGCATGCACGTCGCTATATAAGTGCAAAAATCTTGGACGCGACTTTAAACCCCATTTCACCTCAACCTAGACCCAAGTCACTCTAGAGTGATCTCAGTCAAGGCCTAAATCACCACAGCGTGAGGTAAGCCTGGGATTAGGTTGTGCCTCGTACACCGGCAACTACATCATTAGCTATGAAGGTGGAAAGAAACTTTCACCAGCCGTCATGGAGCTGTTCACAAGCACACAAATCATACTTTCACCAAGGTCTAGTAACATCGCATTACTTCATTTGTTGTCGACTTTGTTTTGTGTAGGGTTAATGTACGCTAAAACCGACCAAAAACCCTTGTTGAAAAGGCTTTGATGACAAATTGGCAACAAACATCATTAGCGCTATTAAGATTTGTAGAGACTACATTTCACCAGCCGCCATATAGCTAGTCTACAAACAAACAAACAAACAAACAATACCTTCGCCAAGATTAAATAGCAGCACTCGACTTAATATGTCGTCCACTCTTGTTTGTATAGGGTTAATGTACACTGAAACCGACAAAAACAACAACTCTCGATTGCAAGTCTGTGATGACCGATTTGCATCGCATGAAATGCGATTCTATAAAAAAGCATTGTTATGATGACTTACAAGATTAACTCTCATCACTATAAATGAGAAAAAAACAACATTTATCACATATTCAGTTTCACGATGGAATATCGATTCCACTGACAAATCCTGATTTTTCCTGGCTATATGTACTGGAACATCAAATAAAAGCAGAGAAGAATTTCTGAAATTGAAACGCTGTATGATTTGACTGAGTGTTTCCCTACTTTCTGTCAATATCATATCAAAGGCCGGGTGTTGAATATGTCGCGGTAGATTCTTCCCCAGGATTACAGAGCCTAAACGGAAGTTTGACTGAACAGGGTGAGATGTCTTCTTTTGACACCTCCTGAAAAGGAATGTTAGAAATATATATTGTTGATCCTAAAGGTTATAAAGTCCCATCGTTACGTTGCTGGCAGGTGTTCAATACCCTACAGTTTTATAATATATGACTAACCAACCAACCAATCAACCAACCAACCAACTATATATATATATATATATAAGCACAGTAAAGTTCTAACTCTCAGGCACAATATAGTAATAATTAAATAAGTGGCGTAAGATTGAACACAGTTTTAATAGGCTAGCGCTTTCAACTCGTACCACGTACGAGTCTCATCAGGCCATAACTGAATAACGGACATGAAGTAGTAACATATAGTTACGTGACGTCATAACATTTAGGAAACTATGACGTCACAATGCCAAGGTATACACCTTGGTATTGTGACGTCATAGTTTATATATATATATATATATATATATATATAATCAGATGATATTCAAAAAGATTAGTTTATATGAAGATCATGTTTCTTGAGAAGAGCCTTAACATTATATGACAACATTAAAATGCTGATGTATCAGTTTAGATACACGTATGCTGCAAAATCAGCAAACATCAAGATGTCAAAGGTAATATTTCCAAAGTGTTAGCTGCATTTCGACTTATTACTTTAATAACTATTGAGGCCCTGAAATCCAAGTCGGTGTCATACTAATCAGAATCGAAACTAATAGTCAGAATCAAATGAATAAAAGTTTCTCCTTACAGATGCAAACTTCTGAGGTTGTTTCTTTATACTAGCTGGCTTGATTCAAAGATTTTTGTTTGTTTGTTTGTTTGTTTGTTGTTAACGCCGAACTCAGCAATATTCCAGCTTGATTCACAGACTCTTTTGTTGATGATGTCATCAAGGTAACTGAACTGTGTACCATGAAACATGATATTACCGAGGCTCACATCCTGAAGCACAGGTATATTATTGCACTTGTAGGGGGAAACGGGGGTATCACTCGCAAGTTCAAGTTCACGTTCAGTTTCTACCCGTGAAACCCGGCGTTGGAATAGGTTTCAGCAACCCATGCTTTCCGTTAAAGGCGACTATTTTTGGCGTAAGAGGCGACTAACGGGATCAGGTGGTAAGGCTCGCTGGCTTGGTTTGAAGCATGCCATCGTATCTAAATTGCGTAGATTGATGCTCATGATGTCAATCACTGGATTGCCTTGTCCAGTCTTGATCATTTAAATACAGCCGTCATATAGCTGGAATATTGCTGGGTGCGGCATTAAGCAACGAACAAACAAATAAACAACTTTCAGTTTTATTTTCATGGAGGATGTGACCGAGGGACACCAAACGATAAGTAGATGATGGTTTGTTTCGACCAAAGACTGTACAATGTCATTCTATGGATGATACCGAATCCCAGGGATGGCGAACTCGTGACGAGAACATTGGCATTTAACTGTGGTTAAAGTCATTAGATTGAGTAACTGTTAGGGGTGGGACGGGTACTCGGGTCGGGTGGGTACTGAGCAGGACCCGGGTACCCACAGGACTACCCGTACACGAAGTAAGTCACGTGATTATATTGTTTAATGGCAAGAATTATCTAGAACTCTATGGTTTCACTATAAGTGACCAATGTTCACATTTCCCACCGACTATGCACACAATCCTTCTGACTTCATATGTTTGCATAAAGATAAAACATCAGACAACTTCAGTGTAGGCATGACCAGTTCATGTTATACCTGTATCTAAATACATTTTGACAGGAGTACCGTCAAACGTTTCCCAATCGGATATTTTGTACCTATCTCTTGAGACCTAAATCGGGTACCGGGTAGGGACGGGTAATAGGTGGCTGGGTACCCGGGTAGTAAATTTGGGTTATCCCTCTTGTCCACTCAGTGAAAGTTTGGCATTGTGATTGCTGAAACATTACCTGCATTATTTAAAAAGGTATAAACGATAATAACCTTTATGGTACATAATCATAAGACATATCACAAGGTCACAAGGAATCCTTTTTAAGAAAGTGGTTCCGGATCGCATTTTTTCAGACATACATGAACGATCGAGCTGATCGAGGTAAGACCAAGCGACGGAACATGTGGGACATCAATTGCTGTTTGGTGCCATTCGCTCTTACCGCAATTAAATATTCTCCTCTGAACATTTAATTGATTTTTTTACATTTAATCACAGGGACCCTCGTCTGATACAAGGGAGGATGTTCCCAATACCATTTTTGGTCATTTTTGCAAATGTTAAAAGTTGGTGCAGGGACGCGAGGTCACAGGTATTCCTTTTGAGAGGGTAGTTTCGGATCGTGAATCTTTTCTGCAGTTATCGAAACATAACACTCAATTTTCATTCCACTCGAGTAAATCAGAATCGCAGATAATAGAATAACAGAACCACGTGGTATGTTTTAACTGAAGTAATGTTTGTAGGGTGAATTTATCCTGATACCAGAAACCCACGCTGGCAAGTCTTTAACGAACGAAAAGTAATTCTATATCTAAAGCATGGTTATGATGACATTAATCTCATCACGATTAAATCAGAAAAAAAACCCGTTTTGCTGAAATTTTGAGATTTCAGATGGAGTATTGATTGTATTTGAACATCCTTGATGTACTTGCTTATTACCACTTAAAATAGTAATAGCTGAGACTTATAGAATGTTTGAAATTGAGAAGAAATGAAAATCTTGATGAGCAAGTTTAAAACCATTGAGTGAGTTGGGTTTAACGCCACTTTTAACAGTATTCCAGTTATATCACGGTGTGTCAGCTTAATGTGGAAAGCTCGAAGTTATTCAGGTCTCAGACATTTACCAATTCGGTGAAACCTACGAGCACGGGTATGGTGCTGACAAACCTAGAAACATAATCGGGGCGAACCGGGATTCGAGCCCACAATTATAGGTTTCTGGCGTGCCCAAGAGACGCAACTCTGCACAGCGAATCGCGGCGCCTTAGTCAACTGGGTCACCCGTGCCCCCTTTAAATGAAATTTTGTACCGGTTACCTAACGGTTGGGAAATGATGTAGACTGATATACATATGCAAATGTACACAAATAAAAAGCCTCGCAAACCATTTCCATAATCATAAGAATTATCTACCAAAAGTCCATTGTACGATTCCGACTACATTATAAGCATGTACATGTGTTTCTGAATCACGATCAAAATAGTGATGAAACCTGGTGTTCGCGAAAAGGTCCAAGCCCTACGATTAGCTGATCCAAACAATGAGATGGCCTTTGTCTAGACCAATGCGTCTATCCTGTTTTCCGGTATGTAATCCTCATTTGGCGATGTTGGCTTCTGCACCTCGTAGCCGAACCACGATGTTGATGAATGTTGATTTACTTTTCATTGACGCTTCTCTATAAATGGAACGTCTTTTTCTATTTTTATCAGTGTAAATCAGTGTGCGTTAATGTCGTATATTTTTAATGAAAGTTTGTGTCTTTGGATGGTACCGGTGAATGGTGTGGAGAGAGATGTGTCTGTTGGGTCATACAACCACTGTCTTAAAATTTAGTCCCCTCTGATTGTCACATGAGCCGACCACATGGATTTTAGGAACGATATCTTACATCGTAGCTAAATGTTTTATATGTATTTTGATGATTTCTTTCCTGCATGTCTTTTTTTTAATTATTGATGGTTTTTAGAAGTATCTCTCAACTCCATGTGGAGTGGCTCCATTTTTGTCAAATCGTATTTGGTTGTATTTTACTTGTATTTTATCTGAAGTTAAACTGGAATAAATTATCTGTCTGTCTGTCTGTCTGGATGGATGGAGTGGTCATGGCATCTCTGCCCGACGGCGTAGGACGTTGTTGCTGCTTTCAGTCACTGGTTTGCCTGATCCGGACACTACTATTTACAGCCCGCCTTCATTAAGCTGGAAATGCAAAATGTATTGATATGTGCGGCGTTAAACAAGAAGCAGACAAATCTGTTTAAAGATATATTACAGAGTATCTCCCGGAAAGCATTTATTTGCCTTTGCTCTTCCAGAACCACTGGTTTCACTTCTATTTAAAATACTCTTTGGACGACGAATCTGATTAAAGATATATTCGTGAATATCTACCGGGGAGCATTTGTTTGCCTTTGGTTATTCCAGAACCACTGGATTCACTTATATTTAACATATCCTTTGGACGACGAATCTGATTAAAAGTATATTACAGAGTATCTCCCGGGAAGCATTTATTTGCCTTTGCTATTCCAGAACCACTGGATTCACTTCTATTTAAAATGCTCTCCGGACGACGAATCTGATTAAAGATATATTCAAGAGTATCTCCCGGGGAGCATTTGTTTGCCTTTGCTTATTCCAGAACCACTGGTTTCACTTCTATTAAACATATTCTTTGGACGCCAACTCTAATTGAAGGAAAATTACAGAGTATCTGCCGGGGTGCATTAATTAGCCTTTCCTTATTCTAGAACTGCGGGTTTCACTTCTATTTCACGTGCACTTTGGATGACCTTGTTTGGCTTTATGCGCTGCTGGAACGTATTGTTTACCTTCACGTTCAAAACAAAGACGTGTCATTGAGTGACTTATGTCCTGAAAAAGTCCTGATTGTGGCAGAAACGACCGTCGCCTAAAAGGTTGGTGGTGATTGCTATGTCATATTCATACTAATTGTTAACATGTTCATTAATTGTTTATGTGTATGTGTTGTTGTGAGTGTGTCAATAGTTATTTGTTGACGTGCGGATGAATGTATTCTTAACTTATGTGTAGATACTGTGATTGTTATATGTTTAATGAAGCGATTGCTAATTTTTAATGTGTCTGTGTTTCGATGAATTAATTGTTAATTGTGGAATGGGTGTGTGAATATATTGATATATCTAGTGTTTATTGTTAACATTTATTTTTAAGTTTTTTTGCTAATGGGTCGGTGGTCAATTGTTGACCTATCTATTGAAAATTGTTTATGTTTTGATTGAAATCCTAGCTTTGCTTATTTTAAGTTCTTCCTGTGGTTGGATAAGATGTTTACAATAATGTGAAATCCAAGAGCTGGCATACCGATACCTATCAACATAATCAGGACAAAACAGAGTTCTAACCCACGATGACATGTTTATGGCACACCGTAGGGACACAACCCACATAGCAAATAACATGGACAAGACATGATCGTGCCGTGACGTATCCGATTACACTGCATGCAATCATGTTAACATCAGAAACGATCTACACTTCAAACCTAATGTACTCATGACAGTCTTCATGACAGGCATTTCCGTTTCACAATCAAATTTCAGATAGCCAATGTTTTGTCAGTCAGGAGACTCACATGAATACTCAAAACATAAACAGTTTTCCAAATGACACAATCAACGCCATTTCATTGCACCAGCGAGACGATCTACGGACGTATTAGGAAGCAACGCTATTGTAGCGCCAAATAATCCCTACTATTTGTGGAAAACTACATTTAAGGCGTGTTTGTAATCGAGAAAACGATTTTATGACATGAGTTGTAACTGTATAATACCCACATATCATCTTAATTAGTCTTCAGTTCCACATAATCCACACCCACACTTAACTAAGCATCACTTTGTGTTTAAAGGGAGTCTTACGTTACTGATTACTTGTGATGTACCAGCGCCATGAAGATACTAAAATTACCAGGTGGAAAATGCATATTAACTGCTTGTGCGTCATGCTTTCAAAGAGTTGTGAAGAATACTGTGGCATGATCGAAGTGAAGTATATTGAATCTTGTATGAGGAACAATAGCGGGTGTTTCTTCTTATAGACCTGGTATACACAAACACCATCATCTCCTGGGTTGCAAAGATAAAACTTACTGAACCACTTCGTTCTCCTTAACTGTGATAAAACAGAAGGAAATGAACTTCTTTTCCTCTCAGACTTTACCAATCTACAACGATTCCAAATATGTTCATGTATTATTTTACTGTTTATCGTCAGGAAGTCACAAGTGTTTGTTTTTGTCCGACGTAAGTAGTTCCAGACTGTCGGCGTATTGACTCGCCTTAATGGCGGCCATCCCCCTTTTAGGCTCCCAGTTGATGTATTCCGCGGCAAATGTGGTTGAAATTTAATAGCGTTCCTTAGAAATAGCTGAGGGTCGATCGCACATAAACTGTCTGCACTTGACAACCTGGAACTCCATTTCACGTCCTGGATGTGAGCCAGAGAGTAAAGCTGGATTAGTAAGGATCGGTGAGGTGAGGTGAGGTGAAATGGGGTTTAACGTCGCGTCCAAGATTATTGCACTTATATAGCGATGTGCATGTACGTGTGTGTGTTTGTGTGGCTGCTTGTACTAGTCCGGACTGATGCCGATTTATAGTGCTAGCTCACTGAGATACCATGCCGCAGTTGAACTTGAATACCCCACTCAGACACAGTATACTGACTCCGAGCCGACCAGTCCTTGTTTTAGCCCCTTAATGCCGAGCGCCAGACTGGGTAACAACAAGTACCATCTTTTAACGTCTTTTGGTATGACGCGGTCGGGGATGGAACCCCGGATCTTCCGCTCTCCGGGCGGAAGCTCTACCACTAGACCACGGAGGCGGTCTAGTAAGGATCGGACGTTGTGATGTCTGAAGGGTGACACCAAGAACTAGGGTTCGCAATCGTAGACATTTTTGCACTTCGCTTGACCCGGAACTTAGTGAGAAGCACTGTCTAGATTACATTGTTTATCATGAGCTTCATTATGTATACCATTTTTCCGCCAAAGTGCAGTGATCGTGACATGACAATATACTCCAATATTTCGAATTATAAATGCGTTATTTTATAATTGTGAGTGAGTGAGTGAGTAAGGTTTTACGCCGCTTTTAGCAATATTCCAGCAATATCACGGCGGGGGACACCAGAAATTATTATTGTGAGCACGGGACATCAATTTCATGATTTACAGTAAATGTTTACTACTCAACTCAAACTGTCGTTTAAAGGGACGCTTTGTCCATTCAAGTCAATCTATCGCGGACAATTAATGACTTTGTGAAATCTACCAATTATACATTATAATTATACAAAAAACAAACAGGAACAAATCCCAATTTGGCATAATTTGCCTGTTGCTTATATTAGGGGACTGCCTTCGTGGTTTAGTGGCAGAGCTTCTACCTGAAGAGCGAAGGTCGGGGATACGATCGGCTCGGCCGCGTCATACCAAAAGACGTCACAATATGGTACTTGATCTTACCCTGTCTGGCGCTCGGCATAAATGGCTAAAACAAGGACTGGTCGGCTGGGTGTCAGGATACTGTGCCTGAGTGGGGTTTACATGTTGAACTGCGGTATGTTAGACTAGTAGGCTATTACTATCAATCGGCATCAGTCCGGACCAGTACACGCAGCCACACTCTAGTACAATTTGTATTGGATACTATTGATTTATGAACCTTGCGCTCACAATCGCAGAGTTGCCTGTAATAAACACACCATAGTTCATTGTTCTGAGTTCACCGGTACATACTGTTCACCATGTGAGTTCATTAAGAGCAGAGGGCGTGACCCAATGGAACAGCACAGCCTGATACGGGGCTTGTGGTACTCAATTATGTCATGTAACAACAGGGAGCTAGTGAGACGAGGTTTGGTGAATGCAGAGATGATGCCACTGTCATGAATTGAATGTCGCTCTACGTCAGTAATTAAGAAAATGCGTCAGTACCACCGACAGTTTATAGCACACGGACATGTATTAATTATGATGTTTATGAAAGATAAATAATATACACATGTAGTTCAAATACAATAATAATAATAATAATACCAGGTGTTCGTGAAAAGGTATATATCCTGCCCCAGCGTAGCACCTATCACAAACGCATGCAATGACAAGTCAATTAAAGCTTCATTGAGGCCATAAATATCTGGCCTGATGAAAGTTTACCACTTTTTGGTAAGAGTTGTATGACATTCTTTAAAATCTTCGTTGGAAGAGCATGCTCGATTGTATTCACAAAGTTGTGAAATGTAGACACCAAAGGCTGGAGCTGCTGAAATGTTGCTCAACATAAAAGTTGCAAGATTGAAGTCTTGGCATTAAGTTTTGTAGAGAGTTTCTTTGCTACTCTGAATCTTTTGCATCGATATAAAAATGAAAAAGATTAATGCGCATTGTCTTGAATACTTTCTCTTTATATAAAGAAAGTCGTTCCTTGATTATGTTGAGGATTATAGTTGGTCTTTGATATTTTGTAGTACTTTTGCTAAATCCAGTAACACATCTCTCTTTGTACGGATTTCTATTGAGCTTTGGAATCGAATCTGTTTGTAAACACCGTAAACTACATTACAAACTACACAGAATAGTTATATAAGTCATTCGTACGATTCTGGCGATTGATTTTTAAAAAAAATACAAAATGATAACGTAGAAACCCCGTGCCATTTTTTATTTATTTAAAAGATCATTTCCTGTAAAAGTATATTATAGACATCGTCCTTACATCTTTTTTTCAGATTTACACGAACGAACGGCATGGCTGCAGTTACTGCATGGTGCTATAAGCTCTTACCACAATAAAATATTCTCCTTTTAACAATTAATTGTTTTAGTGATATTATATAACAGGGGCCTTCGTATAATACTGGGGGCACGGGTGGCCCAGTCGTCTAAGGCGCCGCGAGTCGCTGTGCAGAGTTGCGTCCCTTGGGCACGCCAGAAACCTATGATTGTGGGTTCGAATCCCGGTTCGCCCCGATTACGTTTCTAGGTTTGTCAGCACCTACCCGTGCTCGTGGGTTTCACCGAAGTGGTAAACGTCTGAGACATGAATCACTTCGGGCTTGCCTCCCACATTAAGCTGACACGCCGCGATATAACTGGAATAATGTTAAAAGCGGCGTTAAACCCAACTAACTCACTCACTCACTCGTATAATACTTGGCAGTCTTATAGATGGGAAGTCCCGATACTATTTTTAGACATTCTTTCAAATGATGCAATTTGGTTTACTTTTGAAAAGTAGTTCCTGGTCGACAATCTTTTCTGCAGTTATTAAAAATTACATGGTTCAATTTTGATTCCACGTCAGTCAATCAGAACCGCGGAAAATAGAATAGAACACGCACTATGTAATTTTAACAACTGCAAACTACGGATATAACGAACTCAAAGGGACCACTAATTTTATTTCGTTATAAACGTAGTTCGTTATAAGCATAAATACAGCATAACTACAGCAAATAGTCGGGACAAAAAAGTAAATTCGCCATATCCATCGTTATAAGCGTGTTCGTTATAAACGTATTTTACTGTATTTGATTTGCAGATTACCTGTACACTGACACCACAAGCCACGTTTGCAAGTTTGTAATGAACGAAATGCGATTCTGTAGCAAAGGCGTTTTTATGATGACCTTACTCGTACTACCTCACATCGCGATTAAATCAGATAAAAACCTTTTAGTTGAAGTTGTGAGATTTCAGATGGAATATTGATAGTATTTGAGCAGCCTCGTGTACCTGCTACAGATATTACCTCTTAAAATAGCAATAGCTGAGACTGACAGAATGTCTGAAATTGAGAAGAAGTGAAGATGAGCAAGTATAACATTACAATTATGTATCAGTTACCTGTCATTTGGCAAATGTGTGTAAAATGTCTGTTAGTTCAGGAAGATTAAAATGGGATTGGTGATATTCCAGATCTAGCACTTTCGTGGAGTGTGATACGGAGACAGATACACATGCGCAAATATACCCAACATACATCTGAATAATTCGTAATAAATTGGAGGTTCATACATTGAATGCGTTATTTCACAAGGATTTGGCAGCAACAGCAGCTATTTATATAGCGCCGAGTTCCAACTAGACTGCTCACATGCGCGTTATATTATTATTACCCGGTCAATGGATTATTCACCGCTCCCTAATTTATCTGTTGGGTGCTAAAAGGTTAACAGTCATTTTGCCATATCATCCTACCAGGTACCCATTCACTGCTGAATGAACAGAGGCATATGTCGAACAGCGGAGACACAACGTGTGCTACTTATGTTTCAGTGTGGGGCAGGTCCGAAGCCCAAGAAACTCCCAGGACTGAAGCCGACGAATACTTCCTACGTTGCTTAACTCCACCCGATTTGTGACCTGTGTGCTGTGCACAGGACCATGTGCCACAACGTAATAACGCTGAGTGATTTCATAAATTTCCTCTTACAAAAATATTATTTTATTTATCTATTTATTGTATACGTGTGTATAAGGATATATTCTATTGTGTGACATGTAGCTCAGAAACGTATCCATTTGGGGATGCTGAACAGTAACAAATGTATCCTCTACAAATCATAAAGCATACACCTTGGTACTTTACATCTTCCCGAGGCAAGAGAGGCAACTGACTATAAAAGTCCAGTTTCCACCCTTGCCGAACCATGCTGGAATTCCTGGGCTCGACCGTAGCGCCATCAGTGGTTATTACGAGTTATGCCCCTTCTATGCCTCTCCTATGGACCAATCCGATTCCACCTCTCGTATCACTTGCATTTGCTTCAAACAAAACTGCGGCGCCCAGTCAAGACGATCTGATCGATAATCAAAATCTATATTGTGATAAAATGAGTCTTTCGTCGCGAAGTGCTTCAAATTACTTGAGCACCTTCATTAAAAACATGAAAAGATGTAGAAAATATTTGTTGACAACGAGTGAGTGGTGCACATGCTTTGCAAATCCCGCAATCGACCTAAATCTGCATGACAGATTACGAACGGGATTTCGATTTCGGAGCTCGATTGGACTATGCATAGACTCGTTAGTCCAGCCAAAATGTAACTCCATAATACCAGCCTACTTCGACAAGGGTGGAAACTGGACATTTATATTGTCAGTTAACTCACTTGCCTCGGGAAGATGGTTAATCCCCAAAATGGTTGGATCGATTACACAAGATCATGATCTGAAAGAAAGGAAAATATCAGTAAAATATTTGCATCATGGTATAAAACAATTTTAATCAAATATATCTTTAAAACCAACATAATGCAACCTACATCATATAACCTCGTGGAATACATTACACACATTATATCCTGTAGCTTAGTAGTGTTTAAGTGAACCGGCGTATTTTAGACATGTTTGCATGGAACATACATCTGCCAAGTAACCAAATACAAAAATCGTCAACGTCAGTGAATAATCGATTGCAGTTGATTATCCGCTTAAGCAGAAACCATTTGGGGTGAAAGGCAAAATAATGATGAAAATTATACGAATGGATCACTGAAATTATGTGAAGACAGCAGCTGTTCGCGAAATGGGTAAGCATGTCCTGCTTTACCGGTAGCACCCGCCACTCACACAAAGAGCAAAAAAGTGTTTGTTGGCTGAGGAAAGCACAGCAGTGCTCGATAATACCCTTGAGCGAACTATTCATGTACAGATAGATAAATCGTCAACGCCAAAGAATAATCAGTCTCGACTATCCACCGAAACAGATTCCATAAGGCGTAAAAGTGCAAATTATATAAATGGATCACTGGAAATAAGAATATCTTGTAATTAAGGTCAGAAGGTTGCCGCCAGTAGAAACCCTAAGACATAGACTAAGACCGTCCTGGCTTCTATGCCTTAACAACTCAACTTCTGTCACCTAATATAGAACAACAGCAATCTGACAAACTATACAATGGTCTTAGGGAGTTTCAATAGGTTAGCCTTTTATAGACTAATACTTGTCTAAAAGTCTTTGTGTCTTCGCATACACTAACGACACTCACAAGTGAAACCACACGCAATGTACAAATCAGTTCGTTGAAGAACGAAATAAAGTGTATAATCGTTCCAGTTGTAACTATTTAAAACCTTGGCAAAATTGGCTGGACCAGCGTTAAGTGTCTGTTGATCGATAAAATGTATTTCTTGGTTCTCCTAGGACACCCGCTTTGAGGAGACGTAGCAATAGCCTTGAACTTTTATAGGAAGTTATTGATATTTTTATTGATATTTGGTCACATTTTAGTTGTCTCAAACAGAGTATACAGGCCGTAAATCACTGATATAAATTCATAAACACATTTCAATCAAATAATAGTTGATATATGATCAAATGGCTAAAAAATGGCGCGGCGTTAAACAACAAACAAACAAATCATACAACGACCACACATATCGAGGGACTGCTGCAGACAACACATTGTGAGGCATTGGCCGACTAAAGATAGCAATAGCAACAACTGAACAACTGCCAACCTCAAGCAAATAAGTGAGACATTCCCGGAAAACAGCTGGGAACAATATACGATTTCGACTATATCACAAGCATGATGATACCAAGTGTTCGCCTATCCTGCCTCATCGTTGGCACCTGTCACAAACACATGCAAAGGCAAGTCAAATGTTCACCTTAAAAGACACGGGAACGTGATATAACTCGAAATTGGAAATTGCATCATTTATGTCACCGATGCGTCAAATTTGGAAATGTTATCCACATGTCTATTATAAAACTTGGTGAAGGCTATGCTGAGGTCTTCAATGTTACAACCTTCATCGAACAAAGCTGGGCAACTCTAAACGAAGACAGGCAACCACGAGAAAGTGACAGCCGCTTACCAGTAATAGCGAGCTCAGATGCAAAAACATTCTTACTAGCAGATGATGTTTTCATAAGCTTTCGATTGCCATCTTCAGAAATATTTGGTTCTTTTCTGTTCATTTGGATTGCCAAAAGCTGAATTCTGCCTTCTCGTAATAATGTAGAGGAATGTTAAGGGAATTTAAGATTCTTGTAATTTACTCCCAAACCAGCGTGTGTTTCTTGTCACTGTATAATGTCAAGGAAATACTGTTCCCCAAGGTATATTGATCCATACAGTGGAAACTTGTTATTTACCAAGAGACACACGTTGTCATATTCTATATGCAGCAACTGACATCGAAACACAACTGCTGTGATTTAGATAATAATCGATTTAAAGAATTCAAGCATGGCAAATAATTTGGATGTTTGCGTGTCTGTTGGGAGCATGGTACTCACACATGAGTTTTTTAAAATGTAAACAGCGCACAATGATTTTTTTCGCTATCAAATGCATTTTTGGTTAAGCGTAAATAACGCTTACGCAATGCCACAGTTTGTTTGATATCAACGTTTCTGTACACAGGGATGGCGTAAAACGAAGTTGCCAGAAATTTTAATTTTCATCGAAACACAATACGATTTCCTTGGAGACTTTATCTCCAGCAGGGAGACACTCATGACGTGCCATGGGCGGTTCGTCAATAAGACAACCGTATTCGGTTGGTACATAAACGAAATCGATACTACTCGATATTAACAGTTCGGACAATTCCTGGGTAGGGACATCTTAGTGGCGTAGCCGGAAGCAACTGGTAGAGGGAGCATCTGTCTTCTACGGCCAGCATCGGGCACACATAGCCTGGTATAGACAGCATCTGAGGTTGTCTGAGAAGTCAAGACTTGGACATTATACTGACGTCGTCAGTGTGGGATCGGCAGTTTAATGAAATGGGATGTCATCACAACTCATGGGCGAACATGACTCATTATTGTCAATGGCACGTTGTATGGCATTCGCTCCTTTGTACAAATGCAGGGACTTAGCGTATAATGCCCACCAACTTGTTGTAACATTGCTGTTCTGCCATTTTCGGCAGTTTCTCCAGACCTGTCCCCCCATAGAATACTCCTGGGATGAGATGGGTCGACGCCTACAACAGGACTCGAACAAGCTGCCGATAACGCAGGCCTGGTTGGGCCAATCGTTGGTTGACATTTAGAACATCATACCACAAGCTGTTTTCAATCATCTGATGTCTTCAATGTGCCGTCGTTGCCTCGCTTTTTCAACGCAAACGGTGGTTACACCCTATATTGACATTGTTAATTGAGTAGTCGTTTTGTCTCCTGTTACCAGTTATGAGTTTTGTCAATGAATTTGTTATGTTAAAACATTGATCAGACTAATGACCGATAGTATAGATCAAAGAGCGTCACGAAACAATAGCGACAAAACGATGTCAATAATCGTCAATAATATAATTGCCAAAATACTATATATACTATTCCGGGTGTATCATAAACACGTTTTTAAGGGGGGGGGGGGGGGGGAGGGGGGGGGGGGGGGTGCCCACTCAAACCATTTCTTATCGTACGTGTTCTAGGTGCATCCATCGACAGCCGATGTCCAATTTCCGTGTGGTTGTTGTTCTTGATTTATCAATTCTTTACAAACCTTTTCTTCTTGTTTTTTATTAACGATGCAGAGAAAAGGACATGATAACCTTTCCAACCATGTTAAAATCAAACCTTACTCATCTTGATCTTCGCTGCTAGGGGCAGTGGGTTGCTTGGCGGTTAAACGGCCAGAAACCGAGTTTATATTCCGAACGTTGGTATGTGTGAAACACATTCCTGGTGTCCCCGCAATGATGTGGCTCACATACCAGTTAACCCCTAGTTAAACATACACACTATCTACCGTGAGCAATCACCTGTCGATAGACGTCATCAGAAAATCGCGGTACAAACGATGACAGCGCCTCATTAGAGACAAACAGTTGTCAACACATCCCCTATTACATGCAAACAATGAGATTGAATTGCCGCATTAGTATCTGTCAGACCTCATGCATCAGTGCGAAATGGAGCCAACATGGACACACAAACCATGCCATGCACCAATAGGCAACCACACAGACAGGGCTAAGTTAATTATCTGGAAGGAACAATTCTGAGAGGAACTTGATGAGCTGTGTAGACAGATACACCAGCTATTTACAACAACGGTGGAATGAAATGACGCTTTTGTTCCGAGACATTACTATCTAATGGGTGGACAACATCAGTGTGTTGGAAGTAACACGTTTGCTCTGATTCAACACGAGACTTCATTCCCCGTTAGTATAATCGTACTGCACATTGAATTAGGCTTCATGTCCCGAGGGATCTCTTCATGTGATCTTCATTTAGTCCTCTACATTGTCCCGGAAGCAGCCAGGGTAGCTGTGTGTGTGTGTGTGTGTGTGTGTGTGTGTGTGTGTGTGTGTGTGTGTGTGTGTGTGTGTGTGTGTGTGTGTGTGTGTGTGTGTGTGACAGATTTGGGTTTACATATCGACGAGTGAGTGACTGAGTGAGTATGAGTGCGGGGTGTGTGGTAGGGTGTAGGGTAGGGGTAGGGTCTGTGGAGGGGGGATATTTTATTTATTAAAACTATGAGCCTAATTACATTACATTTTTAAATAATCTTACAACAATATAGTTTTTTCAAACTATCATATTTTCCTGTTGTGTCTGTATGATGGTATAGGACGAAGTCCACTTCCGGGATTGTGATACGAGGGTTGACAAGTCTCGCCCAGAAACATTTGACCTCAAAACATTAAAATGATTTTTTTCCACATAATTCCCTTCCAATATTGATACATTTTTTAACCAACGATGGAGTTTTTTCCGTTACGTTGAGGTTCTTCTCTTGGCTTTCCAAATGACGTCATCGTTCGAATCGAAATGGGTTCCGGTTTGACCTTCCGTCATTTTGGGGAGCCAGATCAGGAGAATAAGGTGAGTGTTGAAGGAATTTAAAGCTATACCCATGGTGATGGGTGAGTTGTGCACGTGTGCTTGTCCTTATGTAAGTACAGTGTATTATGCTCCGTTATTGTTTGGCCTTTTGGAAGATAGCCAACCACTACGACACCCTCGGCATCCCAGAACACAGAGGACATAAACTTTCCAGCTGAAGGGAAGTCTTTACCTTCTTGTGGTGGTGATGTGAAATGCGTCCACTGTTTTGATTGTTGGCTGGATGTGGTGAACACACGTTTCATCCATAGTCACAAATCGTTGCAAGAACCCTTTCAGGATCAGCTTCAAACAGAGCTCGATTATCACGAGACATGTTCTTCTTGGTGCGTTTATGATTAGATGTTAGAAACTTTGGAACCCAACGTGTGGACACTGTCTTCATTGCCAAAAATCCTGGGATGATGGAACGTTCTTTCTCGTGGGAAGGCCCTGCGATCCGCTGGTGAGAGCTGTTTCCTTAGGACACGCCAGAAACCTATCATTGTGAGTTCGAAGTCTAGTTCGCCCCGATTATGTCTCTAGGTTTGTCAGTGCCTTACCTGTGCTCGTGGGTTTCACCAAAATAGTAAAGGTCCGAGACCTGCACCACTTTGAGCTTTCGTCTCACATCAAGCTGACACTCCGTAATATAACTGGAATAATGTTCAAAGCGGTGTTACACCCACGCATGTATCTGTCTCTATGCCTGTCTCTCTGTCATCGGCATATCTGTCTTGACATTGATATGTATTGAAATGAATTGAAGTGGCTTTATAACGTTGAATAGTTATAGACAATAAGATGGGAATACCTTAAACACGCGATACTGAGCTGTTATTCCCATAGTTTCATTGCTGAGAATTCCTATATCCCTTGCAAAATATTGATTCTTAATATCTATAACCTAATATTTTTCAGACCCAGGAATGGTACATGCAAGACATTATAACTGCACCCTTTCCACAACACGAAGGACAATGTTTAGTGTGCTGATACCACTGGAGCATAACACTGAGGTTATTTCTGTCTATGATCTGCAAGAAAGGGGCTTCTTTTCAAGATTTCAACAGTAATAATTTCTTGTGGGCGACGACAGACTAACATTTAACCGAAGAAAAAAAGTTATTTTATTTAAAAGTACATATCTAAAAATCTAAATAAAATCTAAATGGAGGATAAAATTATCATCACTGTTTCCTTATTCACTGTAGAAGTACCGCCAATAACCAGGTTTTGAAAGATATCCTGTAAAAAGGATGAAAAACCTTGCATTTTATAGGCTTTTTCCCAATATAAAAAATTCAGAAAAGAATATTGAAAATTGACGAGTTTACACTAAATTATAGAGGACATCTGCGGAGATGGAGGACCGCGTGAGCAATGTTATCCGTGGGAAGTCCTTGAAATGTGCCACATCTGTTACCAAGCGTTCTTTCTTGGAATCGATGGCAACAGAACCTGCTACAACTGAAGATTCGAATGGTGGAATAAGTAGAAATGGTTGCCCAATCAGCATCGGCTTGGGGGAAGAAAGATTCGAAAGTTAATCTGCCCGATGGAACATTTGTATCCTTGTCCTTACAGAATAAAATGCTTAATTTTGTTGATGTTTGTTTAATTTAACTTGTAAACAAATTTATAAGTGTTGTATTTTGATTCCAGTCTTTTAAAAAAGAATGGTTGCGTTTTGGCTATTCTTCGTGACGAGCACGAGATCACATGACACAACAAAGGTAACATCCATATAACTTTGTTCAAAGACTACAGACTAAAGACTTTACTTACCATTGGACCTCTCATTCACAACTGGTGCCAGTCACCTAGGAGCTCCAAAGACATTTTCGTGACGTGTGGCAGCATTTTTATATTCTTTTTCAAATATATTCTTTCGATAAAATTGTTAAATTTTACAGTGGCCGTTTACCGTTCAGACTGACCACTGACAGTACAGGCCTGGAAAGCTAACTTCTGACAAATGTAGGAAATTAAGTGCATCTTTCGAGGACAAAGTTCAGGTTTACACGTGAGACGCTTTCCTGGTACTAAGAGAAAGTTATTCGCAGATCATACAATAATCTATTGATGTCATACCTTCTAACACATACAGTTAGCAATAATGTGGTCTCTGATAGCATAACAATACTCCGACTGCAATGTTGGTAACGTATCGTCCCGTTATTGCCGTAGACTTCCGTTAAAATCTATATGTGTAAAAGGTAAGGAATGAGATCGGTGTACTGTACTGTCGTTCTTCAAGTATTACAGACGGGCGACTAATTGGCGACACATACATGCCTCTGTTTAGTCGCAACCTCAGTGTTTGACTTGGAAAACCTGGATGACTTCGAACATGTTGGATAGACTTTTCCCAGCGAGCTTGCGATTCCAGTCTTCCACGTTGATTTTGGTCCGGTGTTTGAGGTTGCCGATGTCGTTCCAGATATCGGGGTGATTTTTTCCAGGAAGACGCGAACAGCTACGCCGACAGCTTCCTGACTACTCAGTTGGAAGCCCTTCTTTAACTTGGCGCCAGATACACAGGGTGTAGGGGAGGAAACACCCACACAGGATACTTGTAGCTAAGACAATGTGAACTGTATTGTGGGCCACCGACTCAAAGTCTATCTGAATGGTGATGGGGTTTAATGTCAAATTAAACTGGTAAGCCATCACATACCAGTACTTAAAGGTCTTAACATAAGTGTATTCGGTCGTATTCGGCAGGACATAGTAGACCAAAGGAAACACGTGACCTTGAAACTCGGCATGAAGACTATAGATATTATCAAAGAGTTTTGGTGCTGAAGAGAAAGTTCTATCGCAAAACGCAACATCAGCTTCACACAAATGATCCATGATCTCATCCGTCGTAGATATGATGTTGTCAACGCAGGAAGAAGTCGTAAGTTTTTGTATAAGTCCACCTGCCTTCGAGTTGAATTCCTTCTCTAGTAGACAGAAGTCGGTGGACAGTCTTGTGTCTTTATCGAAACAAGGTGGTCTTCAGAGAGACAAAGAGAGAGATTTGCTTGATGAGGCCGTCAGGGACAACATCGTGGTGCTGTCGTGACAGGGAAACTTTGTCTCCATCGTTTTAGCTCTACGGATTAGTCTAGATTTTAAGGCTTAAGATTCCATGTCAAATTGGAAGTGGGTGCGGATGGTCAACTTGACGTTAGGCTTGAAGTTTCTCATTCCCTGCCACGATTGTAGCGATGAAGCCTCGGCGTCTTCTGCATCTAACATGTAGCTGTTACAGGATATGTGTTGCCCGCCTGTCATTGTCTCGATGGATATTATTCGTACTTGAGCGTTTGCCATTTTTGATAGTACAAACGATGTACAGACTATAAAATATATGGAATCCTTCATTACGAGATTAATTATCTGAGTATGATGTCTAATCACAAACTAATTCAATGTTTATTTGTTTGTTTAACGCTGCACTCAGCAAAATATTTCAGCTATATGACGGCGGTCTGTAAATAATCGAGTCTGGACCAGACAATCCAGTGATTGACACCATGAGCATCGATCCACGCAATTGGGATCAATGACATGTATCAACCAAGTCAGCGAGTCTGACCACCCGATCCCGTTAGTCGCCTATTACGACAAGAAGCAGTTGTGTTTACAGAGCGTACTAGATTAACTAGCAGTTGTGTCGTTGTGTCTGTAAAATGCAAAGGTTATTTTGAACCCTGGACCTTCCGCGGACGCTCTACCACTAGACCAAGGAGGCGGTCGTAATGAAAATGTACCATAATGCCTACAGAAGACATTCAATACGTATGCTAGTACACAATGGTTGTGATTAATCTCATACTGATGTTTCTTATTTCACATCTCTATAGAAAATCATACGTTCATCACTAAAAATTATAATAAATGTACACTGGTATCCGATATCAGTAATCTAATCTCAATGGAGTCGTTCCGGAAGGTGCGATATTTACGTAGAGGGACGGCTGCTAGATATCGCGTGACAACTTGCTTGCTTCCCCAGATGGAGATGAACACTGACTTTTCAGCAGAACGAACTGTCAAAAACTTATTCCGTGAGGATCATAAGTTTAAAATATTTACTGCGGATTAATATCTAAAAGCATAGCTGAAATGAAAATCAATTGTCAATTTACAATATCACACCACGTGGATTTTATTTGAACACCAGGCCAAACACAATCGCTTAATGAGGTCTGGAGGCATTGAATTATAAACGAATATTTCAGGGCCTGTAACTATGACAGCCAACGCCACTAACGTTTGAAAACAATTTATTGTTGCAGTAATATCGATCAATTCAGGACTTTTTTTCGAAATAAACATTTAATTCCAAAGGCTAATTACCGATTAGCCCTGTAAATGTGTTGAATTTCTTAATTACCATTCATTATGTATAAGATGCAAATCCCCATTTGTTAAACCATTATCGCCTCTTTGCTGTCAGCCATCCCGAAGGAGTTGTGCAACGATGTCAAGTAATGTTGTTTATATTGTTTATATTAACGGTGTTTCAGGTCCCCCACCGGGTTATTTCTGGAATATTGCTAAAATCTCGAAAAACCCAGCTCACAATCTTGAGTGAGTCAGTGAGTGAGTTGGGTCTTAACACCACTTTGAACAGTATTCCAGTTATATCACAACGTTAATATGGGAAGAAAACCCGAAGACAGTCACCAGTGTGGTAACACCAACAAGCACGGATATGTAGCTGACAAACGAAGAAACATCATCGGGGCTAACTGGGATTCGAACCCACAATCACCTCGTGATCACCACAATCCTGTCGTGCCCAAGGCACCCAACACTGTACAGCGAACTTCGGTGTCTTAGACGACAGGGTCATCCCTACCTCCTTCATACACACACCACCCCAGTGACTGAGAAAAAGGAAGGCCTCATCCTTACCCTTGTTGGTTGGCCAGTGGGGTACGAACATCACAAATACTGCCACTGTGTGCTTACCTGGGACAAGTGCTTCTTGTATATATCTACTTGCATAAAACAAATACCTATATACAGCAAGCTATCGACTCAGTGGTGTCACCTCCTTCCGAGACACGTACACCGACCCCTTGTGTGTAGGAATATGTAATTCATCATAATCAACATCTGTCGGCGCAGTGGATAATAACGGTCGTCTTTCCCTTGCAAGTATAATAATTTCGGTGTCTTAGACGACAGGGTCACCCCTACCTCCTTCATACACACACCCCACCCCAGTGACCGAGAAAAAGGAAATCCTCACACTTAGCTTTGCTGGTTGGCCAGGTCTGTGGGGTACCAACAGATAATATGCAATTCATCATAATCAACATCTGTCGGCGCAGTGGATAATAACGGTCGTGTTTTATATCATTTAACAAAGCAATCCATTCAAGTTTCCCTCAAATGATATTAGAAGCAATTGAACAATAAAGATGAGGATAGCCTGAATGATGACAACGCAATAGTGAGTCAGACAACTTGTCATATTTTGTAATGTTAGAGATTTATGTAGTTGAGGTAAACGGTATTAAAACTGTCCCATGGGTTGATGGGGTTTTAAGGACTGGATAGTGGATGTGATCAGTGTTTGTATAGGGATAATGTATCACCAGACCCAAGATATTCATGTATGTATATTGTCTGATAGTTTCAGTCTGGCCAATTACTTCAGCTGTACGAATCAGAATCACATTTGTATAAATCCACATTGACATCCCTAGATATATTGAATGTGAATGTTTATGATAAACCACGCCATGACCCTTCCGGAAAACACTATCTGTCACCTCTTGTATGTCAAAGCTGTGTTGAAAATCGGATTTCCTAGAGATAACTAGCTTTTGCGGATGGTGTAGGCAAGAAAATACAGTTATTGGGTTGACGGAGGACACATGTATTGAGTTCGAAGTGACTTTCACACAATCGTAGGAGATCACGGCCGCAGCACCACAAATGAGCTTCAAACCTAGTACCCATGTGACGTTGTGTTTCCAGCATGGGCATACTGACTATATACATCTGACGTTGAGTTTCCAGCATGGGCATACTAACTATATACATGTGACGTTGTGTTTCCAGCATGGGCATACTGACTATATACATGAGACGTTGTGTTTCCAGCTAGGGCATACTGACTATATACATGAGACGTTGTGTTTCCAGCTAGGGCATACTGACTATATACATGAGACGTTGTGTTTCCAGCTAGGGCATACTGACTATATACATCTGACGTTGTATTTCCAGCAACGTTGTGTCCTGCTAGCGTTGGTTGGTTGGTTGGTTGGTTTGTTTGTTTGTTGTGTAACGCCGCACTCAGCAATATTCCCGCTATATGACGGCAGTCTGTAAAATAAACGAGTCTGGACCAGACAATCCAGTGATTGATATCATGAGCATCGATCCACGCAATTGGGATCGATGGTATTCATCAACCAAGTCAGCCAGCCTGACCACCCGATCCCGTTAGTCGCCTTTTACGACAAACATAGTCGCCTTTTACGGCAAGCATGGGTTGCTGAAGACCTATTCTACCCCGGAATCTTCACGGGTCTTCCTGCTAGCGCATACTGACTATATACATGAGACGTTGTTTCCTGCAAAGACATACTGACTATATACTTGAGACGTTGTGTTCTGCTAGGGCATACTAACTATATACATGTGACGTTGTGTCATGCTAAGGCATACTGACTATATACATGAGACGTTGTTTCCTGCAAAGACATACTGACTATATACATGTGACGATGTGTTTCCGACAGAGGGACATACTGACTGTATATATATTCCAACTAAATACGTCTTATGATGTTTTTCATTGAATGCTTAGCTACATTGACATTCTGTTTTGGTTAGTTACATTGTTAATATTCATACATATTTAACAAACACGCAATTACATTGTACGTTATGTTTCCTTATAATGTGTGAACATGATATCATGTAACATATATCCATGACAACAAATACACTGTCAAATAGAAGCTGCCACTAAGAGCTTACTTACACCGCTGTGTTTGTGACTCTGCTACCTCATGTCTGTTTTCCGAGCCTAAAAAGGATCAGGAACTGTTATCACTAACTGGCGGAGACATAAGTGATGATCGGAGGTCCAGAGGGACTTCTCTCCTGGTTCAGTTGCCACCTTGCAAATGACGTCGCCCTCTTGGGGCAACTAAAAGTGTCTCTTCATTCCGATGTGATCGACTTTTATTAACCATAAATATATGTGGTGCAGTTACATTATGTAGGAGCTATCCTTCCTTTCCCACCCGAGTCTGGTGAACTGTTGTTAAGACTGGAGACACTTCGACGAGATATGGCTCATGAATCTGATCAGTTTTATCAGCCATTAACTTGACTGTCCATCCCTTGAGTGGACCTAGCGTGTAAGTTGTGTAATCAGATCTCCTGCCTAGGGTCAGTACAAGGACATGTAATTGCTGCAGGGGGAGTCTAACAGTGGGCACAGACAGACAAATGGTCATCTTTGTGGTCAATCAGTTGATCAGATTAAAACCATCCCGCCTGTTCGCTAAAGTAAACCTTTGACTAAGTACCTCCTAGTATCTTAAGTAGGATTCGTATGTGCAAAGTATATATAACGTTTTGTTTGAGAAAACCCTCGTTACGGAACATATCAAATATACACATGCACAAAAATTAAGCGCCACCCACCATATTTGTGAGCTGTTACTTTTGGCACTTAATGATGACTATTATAACGAGATGTACGATTGTTATAAGCCGTATATGTAAACCTCATGTGATGCAAAAGTTGTCCCAAAGCAAGTTTATCTTGTGTTCCAAAAGAATATGAGCAGAAAGGAATTTTACCGAAGACCAGAAATTGAAGGATTAGAAAACATTGAAAAACTTTTTTTGTCATGTAATTCTCATGATATCAGCAGACCATATCAGGTGTCACATAGACACCCTTGGGAGTGCAGAATCTATTGCAAAACAGAGACGTCAGTAACGTGTGTATGATCCACGGACATTGACCACAGCTTCAACCCTACGCCTCATACTCATTACAAGTCGTTGAATGCTTCTCTGGGGCAAACGGATCCATTCTTCATGAAGCGCGGCTTCAAGTCCAGCGAGATTTTGAACTGGGGGATCACGATGTCTAATTTTCCGGCCAAGAATGTCCCAGAGATGCTGAATCGGATTAAGATCCGGACTACAGGCCGGCCAAGGAAGAGTGGCAATAGCTTCTTGACGCAAATAAGCCAAAACTGACCGAGATCTGTGTGGTCTAGCATTGTCGTCCATGTAAACAGGTCTTGTCTAAAGAGGATGGTTGTCAAAATGAGGGACTACCACTGGACGAAGAACGGCATCTTGGTATTGTTGGCCATTCAGGTTTCCACGAATTGTCACCAGTGGAAGTTTGCAGCCGAAGGAAACACAACCCCATATCATGACAGACCCCCGCCACATGCTAAGGCCTTCTGGATGTTCCTTGGTGCAAAACGAGTGTTACGTTGCCTCCAAACACGTATTTGACCATCAACAGTTCGTAGCAGCATTCGACACTCGTCAGACCAATGGATCCTTCTCCAGTTGGCCAAGTTCCATCGACTACGGGCACGACACCATATCAAACGATTCCACGTGTGCCTCTTAGTCAGTTGAGGACGTTTTACTGGTCATCTGGTGTTATAACCAGCCGCTCTGAGGCGACGCCTTACGGTCATCGTCGAGAGTCTCTGATGGGTAATTCACTGCAGTCTTAAATCTGTTGAAGTGGCAAATGGATTTCGTCTGACAGCCTGAAAAGACGTCTATCCTCTCTGTTAGAGGTCTTTCTTGGCCTACCAGACCTATGCCTGTCATTGACATAATTGGTTTGACAATGTTTGACAATCAACGAATGATAACACTGCGATGACGACCCATTTGTCTTGCAATGGCCCTGCATGACATGCCAGCATTTGTCATGCCTATCACTTGCCATCTTTCAGCGTTCGTTAACTTTCTCCTCACCATGGCTGATTTTCAACCTCTATTGGAAGGGAATCTCACACAGGAGCAAAATGCAACCACGTGTCGGAAACTTGAATTTCACTATTTTCCTTGTGGTATCTGGACAAATATGGGTTCATGAAACTATGGAAGCTTAATTCAGTCATACATCATCATATTTCGTATTTCTGATTCCCACACGTGAAATCAAGAGACTATGAATATGGTGGCGCTTAACTTTTTTGCATGTGTATACATGCACTTTCAAATTCCCACAAGTCCTGTCTACACAATATTCTTACTTTTAGGTCCAAGGAAACGGGGGTAGTTGCATCCCTTATACCTAACCAGGATCCTATCATCGTGGAAAATAATTCCTGAATGTCTCTGTTTGTTAGTACTATACGCATGCTCAATGGTGTCTTTTCTTTAAAGTCTGGTAGATATCGAGTCAAGCCAACGCTCTAACAAAAGAGAGAAAAGGCAAAACGGGTCTTTAATGCAAGTCGGGTTTACACAGAGTCCACTTTACATTCTCACCTTCATGTGGACGTCATACAGCAAAAAGGCAATACGAGCCTTTGCTGCAAATCGAGAATATATTGAGTGAACATTACACGCAGACAGTCATATGGAAATGCCATCATAAACCAATCAGATCGGTCGTGCATACTAAGGAATATAGTATAAAATATATTAAATAATTATCTAATATAAAAAAAACTTTCAAAGACGGTGTAAAAGATTTTCGTTAAAAAACATACAGCTTTATGAAATTGTGTAATATCCACTTAATTTCTTATTTTTCTAATCCCCGTTTCGCGTGTGGCACACAGTGATATTAATCTATGTGAGCGCGTTCACCTGAAGAAATCAAGATTTCATGGCTACTGATTTACTTGATCCACTTAAAGGCTCAATCCCTGTTGCCCCAGCTACTATCAAACGCTGCTGGGGGCGCAGAACGCCTCCTCTTAATGGTACGGAGATAATTAAAAATGGTTGTAAATGGTCTCAACCTCTGACGGGATTGCAGTAACGTGGTATCTGTGGGCCAGTCTGACAAGCGTTATTGGCAATAACTCTCCCATCAACCTAACAAGTGGGAGAAGAAGATGGGCAAGTACCAGGAGAGTCTGATACGTTTACAGTGCCTTGATTAGGTTACAATCCTACCTTAACTGCTTATCCATAAGGAAGAAGCTTCCTCATCTTAGTGTTACTATAAAACGTCAACGCCAGAGAATAATCAGTCTCGATTATCTACCGAAACAGATTGCATTTGCCGTTAAAGGCAAAATAGTAGTGAAAATCATATGAATTGATGATATGAATGAATGAAAATCGGTGATGACAACCGGAGCGAGGTTATGATCACTAGGTTATTGTCTGCAGCTGCTTTGTCTTTTGTTCAACGCCACTCTCAGCAATATTCCAGCTTTATGATGGCGGTCTCTTAATAATCAAATCTAGACCGGACAATCTACTGACTGCCATCATGACCATCGATCTAAGCAATTAGGACACGAAGACATGCATCATGCAAGTCAGCGAGCCTAACTACCCTATGCCGTCGCAATTATGTGCATGTGTTGCCGAATTCTAAACCGGATCTTCACGGGTTGATCATCTACTGCTGTAGCTGATGACGAAACTTGCACATATCCTTGAGTATGAGTATAAGTAAACTATCATATCACACTTGTTATACACAACAGTCATACCTTTCGTGGTGATGTTTTCATAAATGAAAGATAGGGAAAAAAACGTATATGTGCAGCCATGCAGTTTATATTTTGACCAAAATGTTCCCTTTTTGCGAACATATGGTGTCATCACATCATTTTGATGTTGATACTGTTGTTTGTTGGAGTGAGTGAGTGAGTGAGTATGGTTTTACGCCGCTTTATAGCAATATTCCAGCAATATCACGGCGGGGGACACCGGAAATGGGCTTAACACATTGGTGGGAGGGAAGTATGCTGAAGGGATGTTGGACATTTGAGGCCCAACACACAGATTAATGTAGAAAAGTGTTGCTTTCCCTAGAATTATCGTCCTTTGCTGACATTCAACATGTGAGCTCAACACTGCTCCCCACTGTGTTGCAAAACGAATGTATTTCTAAACGTTTTTCGTTATTTATAAGCAGCAAAATCTCTGCACTTGTGCACAGCAGACGTAATTAAATATTAAAAAACCGTTTTTGTTAATTTCCGCAAAATCAGTAATGGTACTGTCGTGTCTCGGATTTTCTGGTTTATCAATCACTTGATTGTCTAGTTTGTTTACAGGCTGACGTCGCTTGACATGAGTACTGCTGTGTCAGGCAATAAATACTTATTAGGAAAATTGTGTGAATAGGACATCTGTAGGACAGGACATGATTACCCTTTTCGCGAACACCTGGTGTCATCACTGATTTTCAGTGGTCCACTCATATAATTTCCACAGCTATTTGCCCTAAAATCTGGGCCGGTTATTCCCTTGCTTTGACAATTTATATTTACAGCCAATACTAGCCAATTCCATGTCACATGGCTCTAACATGACGGAATTAATAAATATAAACCATATATCTCCAATGTCCACGCGTACCAATACCCGTGATTGACCCTTTAATTCCTGTGATTTCAGGGAGTGGTTGGTGATGAGGTGGTTCTTCTGACATCCCCCGTGGACTCCGGCAACGTGATGTATCCGCAATCGTCATCAGGAGACCCATTGTCAGGTAATGAGACAATAGAACGTGGGGCATTGCCTTGAGGGACCTCGTGTAATGCCTTTGTCTACACCATAAATGTTATAGGAAATGTAGCCTTCAGTTTAATTATACCTTAAAAACTGCACAGCTCATCCAATATTAACTTAAGTAGCTTACAGATGATGGTTGCAGCTTGTTCTGTATTCAATTATTACTGAGTGAGTGAGTGGGTGAGTATGGTTTTACGCCGCTTTTAGGAATATTCCAGCAATATCACGGCAGGGGACACCAGAAATGGGCTTCACACAATGTACCCATGTCGGGAATCGACCCGGGTCTTCGGCGTGACGAGCGAACGCTTTAACCACTAGGCTACCCGACCGCCCCTCAATTATTACTGTTTAGTGGTAGTGAGTGAGTTACTTTTTCATCTCATCGTCATTATTCCAGCCACATAACAACGAGAACAAGGGATGCATCGTACGATATCTGTCGACAAAGGACAGTAAAGTGGTAAGATATATCACAGTTTTAGAATAAAACAAACCAGATAAAAATAAAGAACACATCAATATACAATAGTTTACGTCTTATCAATTAAAACTTGGCTACAGGCCATCAGCAACCAAAGCTTGACCACATGCCCGGGGATCATGGGGACTCGCAGTACTTCTGGTTAAGGCATGATTCCCATCAGGAGTACGAGGGACGTTCATTAAGTTTTGCAACTTGGGCATTTGTGTTTACACAAACAATTAGAACTTGTGGCAGGTGTGACACTCGACATAAGTCAGGTTGACACGTGTCATAACAAGTTCCAGACACATCAATAAGTTAGATGTGATGGCTTTATTATTTTATAAGGGTGGTCACAATCATGGATTCTCTCAAACATGAACAACGCGCTGTAATAAAGTTCCTTACCAAGGAGGGATGCAAAGCAAAAGAAATCCATGATCGCATGTGGCTGCCATATGTGAATGTGGATTCGAACAGTTAAATCATCCCCTACATCCCAGACTTAGCCCCCAGTGACTATTTCCTGTTCCGGCAAATGAAATATGCCTTACGTGGAAGACGCTTCCAGGATGACAAGGACATAAAGGCTGCCACAGAATCGTGGTTAGAGGGCCAATCTGCCGATTTCTATAAAAGTGGTATTAATAGCTTGAAAGACAATTGGAATAAGTATATTGAGGTGAATTGAGATTATATTGAAAAATAAAAGTGCAAAAGATATTCTGCGACTTGGTCTTATATTGAAGTTGCAAAACATATTGAACGCCCCTCGTAATTGTTTGTGATGCTAGCCGATATTAAAAACACTAGTTGACATATACATCCTTTGTTCAGCGGTCAATGAGGTCGATCGACAATATAATTAACAAACAAAAAAGATAATGTTGAAAACGAATGATTGAAATAATGGCTTTGGGCAAAATGCACTTATATCAAGCACATATCAGAAAGAGAATGACTGGTATTGTGATTTTTAAAGAAATGTGTTATTTTCCTGATGAATGCATCAACGCAGGGATGGGGGGGGTGTTGGGGGGGGGGGGGGGGGGGTATATAGAGAAGACACACATAGGCTGCCACCGGAGGATAGCTGCAGTCGGCCATGTTTGGTCTACACCTGTTCATGGGACTGGTATGGAATTGAAATTGTATTATTTTTTTGTTTCTCCACAAGTGACCACTTGAACTCGAGATGAAGCGAATGAAAGTTACGCAGATGCATTTGATGCAATATCCCCCGTTACCCCGAAGCAATGACTCACTGTGGGGGTTGCTATCAGTGCAATCTCCCGACACACATAATGTGCCGGTATAATACCACTGCATGATTGATAACTTCACCCTGGAATGGCGAAACAAGTTATTGCTGTGTGATTTAGGTATTATATTATGTAAGACTGATTGCATTTAAGTGATTGAATACAATATTGTCAATCGTTGCAGAAGGAGAGGAAATGACATTACTTCAATAAAACTAATGTGATATTTATAATGCTCTGTTGTCAACATTATAAACCAATCGCACACACGAACCTAGCCATGTTATCAGAAATCGAAGTCACTGGATAGCACAAACATATGACAGAATAATAAGCGCAGGACGAGAGAGTCAAAACAGATGACGATGTTTCTCCCTTGAACCTCATTTATCAGACACCTTCGTTCCTTTGACTGTTGGTGTCTACGCTTTGCATCGATCAATAATGTTGCATTTTACTCATTTGAAATTTAATTGAGATCAAAAGCAAAGTGAAAGTTTGTTTACTTGAGTGAGTGAGTAAGTTGGGTTTAACACCACTTTAAACTGTTACAGTATTCCAGTTATATCACGGCGTGTCAGCTTAATGTGGGAGGAAAGCCCGAAGTGATGCAGGCCTCAGACGTTTACCACTTCGATGAAACCCACCAGCACGGGCATGGTGCTGACAAACCTAGAAACATAATTGGGGCGAACCGGGATTCGAACCCTCAATCATAGGTTTCTGGTGTGCCCAAGGGACGTTGTTCACTTGAACTCAGATGACACGACATTAATGTTTCCGGCTGAATTTTAATCCCTAAATCCAAAAATGGTCGCATAGTTCTCCCGTACTAAAAGACATTCACTGATAACCTTAAGAGGTTGGAATCCGTTCACCTGCCCCAGTGTACCGGTCTAATATTGTTTGATGAATACATTCCTTCTCGAAAGATAATATCAGATACGTATTTAAAGCCCTTGAAATTCCTCAGACGCAATTGGTTTAAATTGAAATCTTTTGGCCATAGAACATTCACATGTGCAGGTCCAGCTGTCTGGAACTATCTTCACATCACATCCAGATCTCTGTACCACTGGACTGTTTTAAGTCAAAACATACATGCACAGAAAATACTATTGATTGTTACATATGCTACATGTCATTTATGGACATGCACTTATATTTATATTAATCTTACTGTGGCACATGATCACATGCCGTGCAAATGGAATTACATTCGTTTTGTTGTTGATGTTATTGTTCTTATTCTTCTTGTTCTTAAGTTCTTCTTCTTATGTTTTTCCTCTTCTTATGTTCTTCTTTTGTTATAGACATGTGTTGGAGGGAATAGTGAGAGTTGACTGTGATGTTGACCGCAACTATTGGAGAAAGCTGTGAGATTGAGGTGCTACAGGTACGTGTGCGATGAGTGTGGTGGATGGAGTTGTTGGTGGGATATTTTCAGTGGAGGCGTTGAAGGAACATGCTGCATGAATCTCTTGGCGCAAAATATAATGCATCTTGTCTAAACCACGTCCGTTACCAAACTCCCTCCGGCTACTTATCTCCCGCCCGTGTATCACCGTGTCATCAACACTGACACATGGAGGTAATGCAAAAATAATGATTCGACCAAACACATTACTGCCTCTGCTTGTCACGTTCTTGTAATTAACATTACTAATGGATGTGTAGGGATGTGTTTGCTGTGTATCAATGGAAATATATTTCAAACAAGAGGATCACCACAGTTGTATGCATGTAGTTAGGTTGGACAGCAAAACAGCTGAGTATCCCGAGGGCAAGTTGTTATAGATAAACAACTTCGGTGTAGATTCTAACACCATTATTCAGCATGTGCTGGACAGTGATTGAAAGTGCCAGTTGTACTTTCCTTATGATAGTGTTAGATTCTAAACCGAAACGCCACCTCATTTGTAGTAAAGAAGTTATTTATCTACAAGAACTTGCCCTTGTTCGTCAAACCAACTGCTAAATGCCACTCAGAGAAGCTATCAGGATAATTTTGAAGTGGAAACTGCCAAGGCAATTAAACAAAAAGGGTTCAGTAGGGACTTCGAAAAGAAAAAAAAGACCGAAGAGGTGTTGAGATGACTGTCAGACAGAACCAGTTGTAAGACGGTAGCATATAGGGAGAAGTTTTAGAGAGAAGTAATTTGTGTGCAATGTTCTTGAATGCAGTTGTCAGAAGGTTGCACCTTGAGAGAAATATAAGCCAGATAGCAGGCCGTGTTACTAAGGGCTTGAAAGATAATACGCCTTGTGGTGTGGGATCGTGGCAACGCCACAAATGAAATAGCAGTTCTAGCAAAACAACACGATGAGATAAACAGCGTATTTCACAGCCAACATTAAATACATTCTATGTATGACCAAGACAGTAGCCATAAAACTGCATCACCAAAAGAGTGGTTGCCAGTGAATAGCAGCTATTGGTAGAAGGAGTATTGTACCAAGCTGCTTGTAGATCATGGGAATAACAACTTCATATCAATCAGCGGCATGAGGCAATATCGCCCATCTATTTTGCTGATACAATGGCTAAAACGTTAGTGAAGACAAATAGCATCAAAGAGATATTGTTTCCAGTTCTTGTGTCAACAGTACCGTGCACTGATGAGATCTTGATCGGCTCATTTGTCACGTCTTACTTCCGGTAATATAAACGTTCGTGTGAAACAATGGCGCTCAAGACGGTTTTAAATTGCTCCTTCATTGTCGCAGTACGTGCTGTCAAGAATGTTCTGGATGCAGTTTTTGTGTAGTAAACTCGCAAACATTTGAGAACAGATACAGGCGTCATTAGATATAGTGCTATGCTCAAACAGGATAACCACGTTTACACGAGATACTTGCAGCGGATGTGAAGTCCAGTGGGGAAAATACACGGCCAGTCGTCATACGACAACCCCTCACATTATAGAAACTTGGGGTTTGATGCAAGTCGTCGTTACATATGGAAAATGCCAATGTTTAACTGACACGCACCTGTCCGTGCCTGGAGAATGCACCAGCGTCGCGGACACTACCACTCCTTAAGATGCTGTCACAAGACTTTGACGGGACCACATCTAGGCGGTGGTCGGAAACCTCACCATGCCGTCTTTATACAGAAACTTACGTCAACATAAATTGAGATGAGAAGCTACATCAACATACATATACAACCTGAAACACAATATTGCAATCATGATACTGCCACCTCAGTTACATAAAATCGACTAAAACCATTCTTTTATCATACAAATTCTACGAGGTGTTCGCCAAAGCGTGTGTGTGCCCTGTTCCATCAGTATCCTCTGTTACAAACACGTAAAAAGGCAAGTCAATTGTTCACCAGAACAAACAGGGATACATGCGGCAAAAAGTCAAAATAGGTGATTACATTGGACAACATTTTGGTCACTGATACGTCACATTTGGAAATGTGCTCCACAGTCTGCCCTAAAACATTCTGAAAGCTTTACTACGTTGTAACCCTGATGAAACAACGTTTGCGCAAGGGGTCATATGACGCTCTTTGAACTATGCCAATCAGCATCGCAAACACAAGATCACAACAGCACAACATCGCCAGCATAACAACGCAATCACAAAGAAAACAACATGGCTAACACAAGACAACAAAGAACAGAACACCGCCAACACAACACCACAAAAAGCGAAAAACAGTCAACACAACACCACAGAGAACACAACACCGCTTACACAACACCACAAGAAAGGGAAAGACAGTCAACAAAACACACAGAGAACAACATCGCCAAAACAAACACCACAAAAATGCAGAACACAACACCACCAACAAGACACAATCGCCACCACAAAAGCACAAAACTTCCAACACAACACCACAAATAATAAACAAACGCCACCAAGAACATATTTCAGTAACGCACGCCCAAAAGAAAACCACATCGTCCACGCAATGCCACAAAGTATATACCATTTTAATTCCAAAATGTTACCATGTGCAACCATCTGTCCCAACATTTATCAGTCTTCTATCTACCAGGAATGATTGTGTTATTAAAAACCTGTCCATATAATTTAATAAGACATTTAACTATGTAAATACAAATGTAAAAAAAGATGAATGTTTGTTGTAAGAAAATTTGTGCATGTGAATAGTACATATTTTTTCTGTAAATGAACTCAAGGCCATGTGGCCTTCATTCATGAAAAAAACTTCTTCTTCTTCTTCTTCTTCTTCCACTTCTTCTTAAAGTACATACCACGAGTATCACACCGCCCGAAAGAACACAAAATTGCCCAAACCAACATCGGAAACAGGGAGTCATCCCTAATCTAGAAACAATTACGTGATGAACATGTTTTACCCAACATGAACCTCACGGATCTCATACTCGAGGATATATTGTACAGTATATAATTAATATAAATGCACTGTTAGTTCGAATATGGTTGTGCTCGGTATACGTATTGGAGGATAAAAGCGAAAATAAAATGCAATTCTAGTTAAGGGTTCAAAGACTGCCTTCATTGTAATGTTGGCAAGGAGACAGGCAGGTAGTTTCTGTGTTGGCTGTTGTCACTGAGGTGGTCTGATAAGGTCAGAACACCACGTTAAGGTAATCTAGACACAAGTGCAACACTAATACGAATCGCAGACTGTTCTCTTTACGTCCACATCAGCAGGAGTGGAGGCTATCGCTGCAATATGTTAGTTAGCGTAAGGGTCATTCTGAATGGTGACTGCTACCCCATGGACAGTTATTGTGAGCAATCTACTCCTTTTGCATGCTTCATTAGGACTGCTATATCACATCGACAGTACATTTCGACCGAATGGGCATTACTCAACTCGTCAGACACCATACCGAGATGCCAACCTCATACTCTCTTATCATGAAGGTGAAAAGTGTGACTTCCGGTGTCTACTGGACTGGGCGTTTTATCAATGCGCGGTGCTCCCTGTTATACAATCAGCAAAAACGTGATTGGCTTTGGCAGGGACAGACTGGTTTCCTATCAAATGGAACGCATGCTCACAGCTGGGACCAGATAATCTGATTAATAATAATAAAAATAAATCTTCTTCGACATGTTAAGGCACGATTGGGTGTCCAGACTTTTACGTGCTTGGCATAAATATTTTCAAGTCTGTTAATCTGTATGTGTAAATCAAGCACTCAGTGTCTACCCGGGGGCTGGCAGCAAATTGATGCAAGTTTGCTGATGCGGCGTTGAGCAATAACCACTTACTCATTCTAATCACGCAAGTCTTTTTTATTCAGATCAATTTAAAGATACGGATTAAAGCCTTTTTGCGATTAAACAATGGATTTCTTGGTTTGTCATGGATTTAATCTGATAAGATATTCTACGCCAATGTCATCCAAGCTTGACAAGGTCAAATATGTAGGTAGTAGTTTGACGAAGTGAAATGACACCAGCAGTTATATGTATATTTTAGTTGACTGACATCTGTAAGTAAATTTGACTGAACATACTGTGTGTTTGAAATAATAATCGTTTGAGGAAAGCGGAAAAGGGAAGATGGTGCTGACGTCCTGAGGACAAAAGACACCGCTTTGTGTTTAGTCTACATTCAAAGACCGTTATGTCGATTTACTAGTGTGTTTGTATGGATTATTGTTTTATTCTTTTGTGTACCCTTTGGTCTTCTATGAGACAATCCTTTTCCCTTTAATACATCACAAGATTGGAAATTTGACCAAACAAACATCATGACCTTTGAATAGACCCCCCAGTACACTTGACAGGATAGTCAGTTTGACCCGGTCCACTTGACAGGATAGGCGGTCTGACCCAGTACACTTGACAGGATAGGCGGTCTGACCCAGTACACTTGACAGGATAGGCAGTCTGAGCAGTACACTTACAGGCTTGGCACCTCGACCAAGCACATTTGAAAGGATGGCATCTCGACCAAGTACACTTGACAGTAAAGGCAGTCTGAGCAGTACACTTACAGGCTTGGCACCTCGACCAAGCACATTTGAAAGGATGGCATCTCGACCAAGTACACTTGACAGTAAAAGTGGCCTGACCCTATACGCCTTGCAGGATAGGCAGGTTGAACGTATACACCCACTGAATGCGTTATCAGAAATCCTCTATAATCTTTGCGAGGTCTAATGCTAGAAATGTACATTGATGTCTCGAAGGAATTGCTTCGGTTTCAAGCCACAGATTGGAATTCTATGCGACTATAAACAGATATGTATCACTTACACTCTAGTTCTATCCCACCGATACAATGACAGTTGCACATGCGTGATGCAGTACAAGTGGGATTATTTAACGACAAACACACATGCTTTGATATCTGATAGCGAATTCAATTAGAATCATTTGTAGTTGATGTGATATAAAATACTGCAACAAGATGTGATTGAAACGAAATACGACTATATCACCTATCCCCTCAAACTAATCAGGATCTGCCATATATATAATTGAGCTATTATCTATATACTATACAGTAGATTGAAATATATAGCTTTAAAATACACGCGTGTCTCTCCGTGTTTAAACGCGTTTTAAGAGTATTTTTTCTTCTCCATGCCCTTTCCTCTTCAAAATACACGAAATGGTTTGAAGCTACAAGCAAATCGACATTTCGGTGTTAATTATACGTAGCGTGGCTGAAAAAAAGTTATGCACTTCGTAACAAAGATGGATTTAATTATTTTTCAGTATAATCCCTTCCGAGGTCCCTGCACTTATGCCACCGATGCGGGATCCTACAATGATGACTCCTCCATGGACAGTTATTGTGAGAAATCTGCTCCTGGTGTGGGCTTCATTAGGACGGCTACATCACGGCGACAGTGAATCTCTACACCAACCAGGCATTACCCAGAGTGGATTCCACTGGTGCAGAAGGTTCAATCGAGCTGTTGTAAAATATTATCCACAGTAGAAATGACTTAATCAATATTTACATAATGCTTGCGAACAGTTCTGTCTTTTTGTGAGAAGATGTTCAATGAGTTCAAAGCCACAGTCATCCATTTGCAATCATGGCTACAACAGACTTGTGGACAGGATAATTGTCCTTGTAGATTTCCCCAACGTTTAGCTTTGGCATACCCACGCATAGGAGTCCCAGAAAACCATCCCTTTGCCGGCTGCTGAAACAGACTTTGGCTTCTTTCTTCTTCTGATGAGACGTTATGTTTCCATTGCACTGATAGGTTTTTAGCCCTTGGGTGACGGTGGTTAAGTCAAGACTCATCCAGGATTACAAATCGCTCAACAAAGTCAGCTGGGTCTGCTTCAAAACAGCGTGATTTCTCACTACAGACGATGAACCTTGAGAGTTTCTAATAAGGAGTCAGAAGCCATGGAACTCAACGTGCAAAAACATTTGTCCTGCCCATTACATTCCTCAGAATTGTCCCAACCCTATCGTGAAAGTTGCCGTCTGTATTGGCTATGTGACTTGTGGTGAATTGTCATATCATATGTTTTATCAACATTTTCTTCAGTGGTAACAGTCTTCACGGTCTTGGATCATCTTCAAGGTTCTCCCTTACCCTCGTGAACTCCGCCGTCTGCCTCTTAACAGTATCAAAAGAGGGAGCATCTTCCCCCGAAGTTGACACCATGTTCACATGGATGGCTGTCTGAGTTGGACCTTTCACGAGATACTTAATGACAGCGTGGAAGTCAGTTTTGTCCGTGTTCATAAAAAGAGAATAACTGATCAATTAATTTGGTGCCTGCATAAAGATGCTGCCTGGTGTATTGTTTCAACTACAGCCTGTTTGCATGAAGAGTGTTGCACTTAATAATTTAAACCGTTAAGGGTGTACTATACATCCTTTGTATTAATGACTACAGATCCTTCGTAGAACTTTTCAGTCACCCAACTAAGTTTCTATATCTTGACTGGAATTAGCACCGTAAAACCCATTGTTATCCTTTGTTCGAAAAATGCAAATAATTATGGATCCTACTGTGGAGGGCACAATTGAAATTGAAGTATTTAATATTCCTGATGATGCAATGTGTTCTGCATTTCATTCGGTGCAGCGCTACACGTTCACCATTTCTACCAGTGCATATCTTAGATCCTTCTCCACACTTTGTCACCATCCATTTGCGCCGTGACTTTATGACCTAGATATGCGATATGGCTTTACTTTACCTTTAAAAAAAATCTATCTGTTGTTATCTACTCGAATGTCGTCAACATTGTGGTTGAGCCACAGATTCGAATGTGAGAAGGCGAGATCACCTCACATGTGGGGTGTCCGTGTCCACGTAGATTCATATCACAATGTGTAAACATATGGTTTCAAATCCCCTGTCAAAATGTTTTGTGGACATAGCTGTAGTAGTATGCTGACGACAGCCTCCTGTGATATAACTGTAACATGGAAGATTACAACACGTCTTTGTACCGCTGCTTTACAACTGACCACAGACCACCTTGATATAACTGTTATATTTCTGACTACAGACCGCTGTGATATAACTGTTGTAAAATTGAATGCAGACCGCCATGATCTAACTGTACTATTACTGACTATACAGACCGCCGTGATATGACTGTAATATTACTGCCTATACAGACCGCCGTGATATAACTGTTATACTACTGAATGCAGACCGCTGTGAGATAACTGTACTATTACTGACTTCAAACAGCCTTGATATAGCTGTAATATTACTGACTACATGGCATCGTGATATATCTATAGTATTAATGACTACAGACCGCCGTGATATAACTGTAATATTACTGACTTCAAACCGCCATGATATAGCTGTAATGTTACTGACTACAGGGCGTCGTGATATATCTATAGTATTAATGACTACAGACCGCCGTGATATAACTGTAATATTACTGACTTCAAACCGCCATGATATAGCTGTAATGTTACTGACTACAGGGCGTCGTGATATATCTATAGTATTAATGACTACAGACCGCCGTGATATAACTGTAATATTACTGACTTCAAACCGCCTTGATATAGCTGTAATATTACTGACTACAGGGCATCGTGATATATCTATAGTATTAATGACTACAGACCGCCGTGATATAACTGTAATATTACTGACTTCAAACAGCCTTGATATAGCTGTAATGTTACTGACTACAGGGCGTCGTGATATATCTATAGTATTAATGACTACAGACCGCCGTGATATAACTGTAATATTACTGACTTCAAACCGCCTTGATATAGCTGTAATGTTACTGACTACAGGGCGTCGTGATATATCTATAGTATTAATGACTACAGACCGCCGTGATATAACTGTAATATTACTGACTTCAAACCGCCTTGATATAGCTTTAATGTTACTGACTACAGGGCGTCGTGATATATCTATAGTATTAATGACTACAGACCGCCGTGTTATAACTGTAATATTACTGACTTCAAACCGCCTTGATATAGCTGTAATGTTCCTGACTACAGGGCGTCGTGATATATCTATAGTATTAATGACTACAGACCGTCGTGATATAACTGTAATATTACTGACTCCAAACAGCCTTGATATAGCAGTTATATTACTGACTACTGGGCATCGTGATATATCTATAGTATTAATGACTACAGGCCTCCCTGGTATAGCTGTATTATTACCGACTTCAAACAGCCTTGATATACCTGTAATATTACTGACTTCAAACCGCCTTGATATAGCTGGGATACTACTGACTACAGACCGCCATGGTATAACTGTAATATTACTGACTACAGGGCATCGTGATATATCTATAGTGTTAATGACTACAGGGCATCGTGATATATCTATAGTATTACTGACTACAGACCGCCATAGTATAACTGTAATATTACTGACTACAGACTGTCGTGATATAGCTGACATATTGTTGACTAACGGCCGCAGTACGCATGAAAGAACTGCAATATTGCTGACTGCGGCACTTCCTACTGCACCGTCTTGTTAGGACTTATTGTCAACCGTTTTGCTCATTTCTGTAGACCAACAAAACCGTGTTGTACCATTAGCTAACCTGCTGTGTGGTATATCCAGTCACCGAATCCTTGGTCACAACCTGCCGAGATGTACTTCAATACATGTCAGTTTACATTATTGTACTCGCTGCACGTACATCGATTACTAGTGTTGCGATATTAACTCTCCAAAAGCGGGCATAATCGGAAATAATATATGGTTACAGAAATACAAAGAGGTATCGAGTGATGCTATTGGATGGATAAGAACAAGAAAGAACTTGATGTGACATGCCAGTGGACACAACATGATGGTGTATTGTAAGGGTGAAAACGACAAGAGTGTGACGTCAAGAAAATGAACATTTGAAAGGATTTGATCAATAGTTGGTCATGCCCAATTGGTGAAACATTCGTCTATACGGCGCGGCATCGTCCGAGTCAATTTCCCAATGCCAATTTGAGGGAAGTTTGTCTACTCCCCTTGAAGCGCCCGTCCCAATTTGGCTAACATAGCGGGTGGCGTGGGCGTTACACGTCTCCGGATCATGTCCCAGGCGTGCTCTGTGGGGAAAGATCAGGACTCATGGCTGGCCAATGCATTCTGGTGATGTTTTGCTTCTGGAGGTAGTCAGTTACGATACGTGCACGGTGGACACGAGCTATATCGTCTTGTAAGACAAAACGTGAACCAGCATGGCGCGCAGATTGCAAACTATCATCTTGCCGAGGCAAGAGAGTTAACTATAAAAGCCCAGTTTCCACCCTTACCGAACCAGGCTGGTATTATGGAGTTACATTTTGGCTGGAGTCTATGCATAGTCCAATCAAATCGCACACCGAAATCGAAATCCGTTCGTAAACTGTCGTAAAGATTTCGATCGATTGCAGGATTTACAAAGCATGTGCACCGCCAACTTGTTGTCAGCAGATATTTTCCAAATCTTTTCGTGTTTTTTTTTTCAATCAAGGTGCCCACGTGCTTTGATATAAGACCTGTTTTATCACAGTATAGATCTTGTTTGTCGATCAGATCATCCTGACTGGGCGCCACCATTTTGTGTGAAGCAAATGCAAGTTGTACGAGAGGTGGAATCTGATTGGTCCATAGGAGAGGCTTAGAAGGGACATAACTGGTAATAGCTACTGGTGGCGCTACGATCGAGTCAAGTAATTCCAGCCTTGTTCGGCAAGGGTGGAAACTGGACTTCTAAAGTCAGTTAACTCTCTTGCCTCGGGAAGATGGCAAACTATTGGCGCCAGTATGCGGTCTCAGTACTACTGTCCAGTGACCTTTCTATGGACCATAAGCAGTGGCGTTCTGGGAGTCGTAGCCATCCCCAAATATGTCCCGTTGCTTTACGTTACGCTCGCATGACATTTGGTAGGACGCCTGCAGATACGACCTAACATTCCCAGCAAGTGGAGATTTAATCTGGACTCATCTGGAAACAATACACAAGACTACACGCGATTCCTCCAGTTTCTACGTTTTAAACACCCCAGGCATCTGGCTAGAATATGTCTATGCAGATAAGCTGTATGTAGATTTAAACTCCGGAGGCCTGGCGCTAGTGAACAGCAATTTGATTGACATTTTGGGACCGATTTCTTAAAGACTGGTTTCCGATTACTCGATCATGGACTCGTGCTGTTGACCTAGGGCTCTCTGTGCGGGGCCCGTCATTAACATTTTGTGTCTGCAGAAACCTGATCAAAACTCTGCAAATCACTAAGAAACATTGAACATATTGGCTACCTTTCGCTCAGTTCTCAGTTTTAAAGCATGCCAATGACCCTTAGACGTTCATCACATTGGGGACGAGGCATTCCTAATCCGATCCCCAATACGACATGAAAGCAAGAGCAGAGAGCTTACGTGTTATCGTGGATAATTGAAGGCAACATCGCTAACAGCTCAGAACGATTTGACGACCTTTCACTGAAGTGTCAAAATCAAGAATGACCAAAACACGTGCACGGAGGAATCGCACGATCCACGTGGCGCAATGTTTAGGATGTGTTGGGGCGAAAGGCTTTGGTTCCACAGCATAACTATCATTTTAGTCATTTTTGATAGCCGATCTTGATGACCGATCATAACATATATATTCCATGAGGCCCTACTCGTTTTGAAGACTATATATAGTTCACATAACATGAAAATATATGTCATTTTCCCATGTTACGGAATAGGATCTTAGCTATAGGAAAAGCCACAGTGACGCCAGTATTTTGATCACGTGACGCTCTGAGAACTTCCGGTAGCCAGAAGGTAAACATGAACACGTGAGAACCACACAATGTCTACACATTTGATCATCGACTTTGGATACGTAACAGCACTTCCCGATTCAATCCTTGCTTGTGATGCTCATTATCACAAGATGGTCTTGCACGAGTCTACACGCAATCAATCATAAGGGCATTAACAGTCCTGGACATCCGCATTATTTCAGGTACATTACTAATATATGTTATAACAGAGGCGATATGAGCAATAGTGATAATTAAAACGGACTGAAATATATGAAATCAGCGTGGCAAAAAGGTCTTTCACTATAAATTTCCTCTGTCTGGTGACTTCCTTCGGTAGAATTGCCTCGAACCGGTCCGTCTCATTACCCCCAGCCCCCAATCTCACAAACTGTCATGTATAATATGTTGCATTCATGAAATGATAAACGCTGATGAAATGACACGACGTCCCACGCGAGTTGAGAGTATGCCACGGCCGTACTGGGAGAGATTACACCGAGGAGCATCACCCTGGTGCTATATCATGAAGTAAAGTCAATATTGAACGTCAGTGGATAGATGCTGCTATTTTTAAATATACATTTAGTGCTTTTAAGGACAAAATCGTTAATTACAAAGGTACACGCAGTCGTCTTTGGCGTTTATGATGTCTGTTTGCTGTGTATTCCACGCCCAAATATACCCTGGGAGATTCTCCCAAGTTGAAGACCAGCTTGTCCTCCCCAACGATAGACCAAAGGTCGGTGTCGCTGTCCAGCTGTGAAGACAGACGCTGGTGACGTAACGGGTTGTTTGAGCAGATGTCCGTGAAACTAAGTTTGGCTATGTGGCATTTGAGTATTGTTAGCCGTATCTCACACTGTGAGTTCTATTTGTATTTGCTTACTTTAAGCCGCAAGGTTTAACTTGGTTTACTACCTAGAGTTACTCAATCCTTAAATTTCAGTTTGGTTTATCTTTGTCGATGCGCCTTAATACAATTGTCTTGTACCTAGGCTATTAAGCCCTTTGGACAATTACAAGTTGGCTTCTCTATGGGTGAGGTGTTACTTTAGTGTAGGCGCAGTAATCATAAGTTCAATTAGTGACGTGCATCAGTGAGTGATGTCGATCCTGTGACGTACATCTGTGAGTGTTGTATATCTTGTGACGTACATAAGTAAAGTGTTGACTTTCTTGTGACGTACATCTGTGAGTGTTGACTATATTGTGACGTAGATATGTGTGTGTTGGTTCTCCTGTGACGTATATCTGTGAGTGTTGACTATCCTGTGACGTACATCTGTGAGTGTTTTCTATCCTGTGACGTACATCTGTGAGTGTTGACTATCCTGTGACATACATCTGTGAGTGTTGTCTATCCTGTGACGTACATCTGTGAGTGTTTTCTATCTTGTGACGTACATCTGTGAGTGTTGACTATCATGTGACGTACATATGTGAGTGTTTTCTATCCTGTGACGTATATCTGTGAGTGTTGACTATCCTGTGACGTATATCTGTGAGTGTTGTCTATCCTGTGACGTATATCTGTGAGTGTTGTCTATTCTGTGACATACATCTGTGAGTGTTGACTATCCTGTGACATACATCTGTGAGTGTTGACTATCTTGTGACGTACATCTTTGAGTGTTGTCTATCCTGTGACGTACATCGCTGAGTGTTGACTATCCTGTGACGTACATCTGTGAGTGTTGACTATCCTGTGACGTACGTCTGTGAGTGTTGTCTATCCTGTGACGTATATCTGTGAGTGTTGACTATCTTGTGACGTACATCTTTGAGTGTTGTCTATTCTGTGACGTACATCTGTGAGTGTTGTCTATCCTGTGACGTATATCTGTGAGTGTTGACTATCCTGTGACATACATCTGTGAGTGTTTTCTATCCTGTGACGTACATCTGTGAGTGTTGACTATCTTTTGACGTGCATCTGTGAGTAGTGTATATTAAGTATTTTTTCTACGTATATTGTGAAGTGTACCCGCGGGTATCTGGACACGCGTCTATGAGTGGTGCGTATCGTGCGACGTGTATCTATGTATATCCAGTTACTTCTATTTGATACAGCTTCATGCGTATCTAGCGACTACATCTGAGAGTGGTGCGTATCTAGTAACTCACATCGGTGAGTATTATTATGATATTCACCTGTGGGAGGTAAGTGTCTAGTGATGTGTTTCTATGAGAAATTTTTATCTAGTAATGTGTTCCTATGAAATATGTGATTAATGTGGGGTTTTTTTCTGTGAGAGGTCTGTATCTAGTGACATGCATATGTGAGTAATGCACATCTAGTGACGTGCTTCTCAATGAGGTGTGTCTCTAGTAGCGGAGGCGTGTATCTGCGAGTGATGCGTATCCAGCGATGTGCATAGGAGAGGCGTATCCTGTGATATGCAGCTGAAATCGGAGACTCATATCCAGTGACGTACATATGTGACAGATGCGTATCTACTGACGCACATCTGTGACAGATGCGTATATAGTAACGTGCTTCTCTGTGAGGTGCGTATCTAGTGACGTACATATGTGACAGATGCGTATCTACCGGCACATATCTGTGATAGATGCGTATATAGTAACGTGCTTCTCTGTGACGTGCGTATCCAGCGACGTACATATGTGACAGATGCGTATCTACCGGCACACATCTGTGACAGATGCGTATATAGTAACGTGCTTCTCTGTGAGGTGCGTATATACTGACGTACATCTGTGACAGATGCGTAACTACTGACGCACATCTGTGACAGATGCGTATATAGTAACGTGCTTCTCTGTGAGGTGCGTATCCACTGACGTATATATGTGACAGATGCGTTTTTACCGGCACACATCTGTGATAGATGCGTATATAGTAATGTGCTTCTCTGTGAGTGGGTATCTAGTGACGTACATATGTGACAGATGCGTATCTACTGACGCACATCTGTGACAGATGCGTATATAGTAATGTGTTTCTCTGTGAGGTGTGTATCTAGTGACGTACATATGTGACAGATGCGTATATAGTAACGTGCTTACTCTGTGAGATGCGTATCTAGTGACAGATGCACCCGTGAGTTGTGTTTATCTAGTGTCTTGTAGAAATTAGTAGTGCCTACATCTCTGCTTGCGCCTGTGCGTGCGCGTGTGCGTATACCTTTAGACATTTGAGACGTTCATATCTAGTGACTTGTATCCCGTGACATGTCTCGTTATTTTGGTATTTCGAAAGAATGAATTTGTGCTCGAAACGTTCCTGTTTATATTTGAAGTAATCGAGTAGCCTAGTGGTTACCTTGTTAGCTCGTCGCAGTGGGTTCGATCCCTCACATGGATATAATGTCTGTAGCTAATTTTTAGTGGTCAACAACACGATGTTGAAACAACAAAACGATGTTCACACGTAGAATACATCAAAAGTACCGAATGTCCTATTTCCTGTCACTGTCCTTGACCAACAGGTAGCATGTATTGGAATCGGAGTACAGCGTGAAGTGGTTCCACTCGTGGATAACGATAACGTGGTAACTTCTATTTCAGATTAATCGTTGCATTCGATATGTCAATATCCTCCAAAGGCCCTCTTGTGTGTATGTCTTTGAACTCGTTCAATATTAACACATCGTTTTTAACTTTAACAAAATCAGTAAATGCAATATTGTGTGAGTCTATGTTTACATACCGTCGTCCATTGGCAAGAGGACTGCTATGCCATGACAAGCACAAAATATATATTTTTATGCAAATTGTGAGTGGCCGATGCTAACGGTAGGGTAGGAACATGTTACCTTTTGCGCGAACACTTGGTCTCATCAAGGACTTTCAATGATCGATTAATATTAAGTTCAACTTTTTTAGGTGACTATGCTTGTCGTAAAGATGCGACAAATGGTATCGGGAGGTCAGGCTCGCTGGATTGGTTGATGCATGTCATCGTATCCCAATTGCATGGATAGATGCTCATGATATGAATCACTGGATTATCTGGTCCTCCTCGATTATTTCCATATAGCACCAACCAACCAACCAACCAACCAACCAAAACAACCAACCAAACAAACAAACAAACCAATCAATCACCTCTACTTTGCATTTTACGCCAAAAGGGATCTGTTTGGTCGGATAGTCGATACTGGGTATTCATTGGCGTTTCCAGTGATATTAACAAATAATAAAATACGACACAAGATAACAAGTCCTCTGCATGCTTGTATTTGATGAGATACACTCAACATTTCCTAATAATAAGACTTGTTTCTGTCGCCAAACCAACCGGAAGTACTGTCCGCCATGTTGAATATCTGCTTCGTTCAATGACAATGAATCATACAAGACATTGTCGGCCTCGCACTGAATCATTCCCTTTGGAATACATCTTAGTCGGTTGTCTTTATCATGGCTCTTCTGCTCCTTGAGTTTATTATATGTGTCTCTTGTTCCTCTTACATCGCCATATCAGCAACTGATGATGATTTAAAGAAGTCCCTATCTTGAGATTCATGAACAACATAATTGGACTGATGCATCAGAAGTACATGAGATATATTCACTTTGTATTTTCATCAAAATACCTTTGCATTTGAATATAACAGAGTCACGATAAAAATATATATCATCTGATGCGTATTTTGAGCCACTAGATTGTTCCTAGTCTTGGAGTATGTACAGCAGATTGAATGGTTGGCTTCGCTGGTGTATCCACGGTTCTCCGGAATCAGAATGACTGGTGCCTTTGTCACTGTCAGAAGTAACGGTATCTACGGATCAGCCATTAAGATTCTCACAACTTGTATATTCCGGATTACATAATGAGCATGCGCAACCTTCCGCATCAAACACTTCCACTTCCGGGTCAGGGTGACCCGGGCAGTTATCTAGATGAACTGTTCTGGGAGCTCTCCCTGAGTATGTACACACGGGGTGGTGGCTGATCTTAAACGGCATCTTGTAGTCGCCGATCTGAGGAGAAAAAAGGAACATATCTTAAAATACTGCACGAGTCAGTATATCATTTTTATGACACCATATTGTTTAATCTATTTACGGTATCTAAAGGACGTTTTCACATCTTACCCGTGAAGATCCTGGGCCCACTTGCACAAAGCGATCATAGTGCTACGACTATTGTAAGCCTATGTTAAATTATGGGAGTTACGATTGTCTTAGCACTAAGATCGATTTGTGCAAGTGGGCCCTGGTTAGAAATGGTCTTTAGCAACCCTTGCTTGTCATAAGAGGCGACTACGGATCGGGTGGTCAGGCTCGCTGGCTTGGTTGATGCATGTTATCGTATCCAAATTGTATGAATCGATGCTCGTGATGCTCACTGAATTGTCTGGTCCAGACTCGATTATTTACACACAGCCACCATAAGCTGGGTTGCGGCGGCGTTAAATAACAAAAGAAACAAACAAAACCTCTTACGTTCCACCAATGAATGATGAAAACCAGTTACAAACATAACATAGAAATCGGTGTACCAGATGTACTTTGTAACCTCGATGTGCATACTTTCGTAGATCCTGAATTCATATTAAAATAGAAAACTGTTGTTATTTCAGATTAACAATATTGCTAGAGACCTTCAATGTTAAAACCTTGCCCGCAATGCCAAACCTGCCATTATACAAGGACAGTATTTTATTATTGATGGTATGGAAGTTATTTAGAGATTGTTTCATCGTAAAACTGCTTTCAACGAATGAAATGACAGGCCTCATTCCATCTCAATTTTCCAGCCAAATGAGATGTTACAGAAAACACGGCTTACGAAAAGTCATTTTGCAAAGACCAGGAAGTGGGCGTTAAAATACCTTAAGTAATTAAGCACATGCTGGACTAATAGAGAGTTGATAACATGCTGCTCTAAGATTCAATGCTATCTAAGTATGCCATTTCAGTATAGGAATCCGATGCCAATTAACGCGTCTTGTTAGCTGGAAGCAATGAAGACTGCCTGTCGAGTTCATAATGACGAGATCTGTTTTCGCAAAGGCTTATTCACAAACGGCACAAGTTGTAGAATTCCCTTTCTGGCCTACGCTCATGGAGTATTGACAACCTGTAACAAAGCCGTTTAAGAATAGCCTCGGATACTTTAAGATCTCAAGAGAACGCTAAGAGTCTAACATATTGATGAATGAGGCCATCAAGATCTTGATGTAATTGGAAAAGTATATGTGTTACTTTGTCAAGTTTTTCGAGGGCCAGATGTTTTTTTAGGCAGAAGATGACGTTTTTTCTCTAAAACCCTTTGTACACTTCAGTCACGTGGACAAACAAAAAAATATGCATAAACTCCAGAATGCTAATCCTTTTCACTCAAGATACACATTTGTTAATGTCAGCTTCAGAGGTCATGTCGTAAGGTAGTCAGGTAGACACTCATCAAAGGGTTGCTAAATTAACATACGTTTGAAACTGAGCATCGTAAAGTGACCTTTTCTCTTATGACCTTCCGTGTTTTTATGAAGAGAAGTTATCTTTATGGATGCCATTATTGTTAAGATTACACCACAAAAGTAAATATCATATCCTTCTCTACACAAACATCTTCTATTCAAATAGCATCCGTCATCGACAACAAGGCACACGTACAGGAAATTCATTAATCCCCATACACTATCCCTGGTCTAGTTCTACCTCTGTACCCCCAAGACGACACTGACGGAAATTCGTCTTTCACAGTCGCCATTAATGAAATTGATACGACCACATTAATATCCCACACCATGCATGTCACATACCACGCCATAACTCACATACGAGTGAATCAAATGTGTAACGTTCTAGGAATGTAAAGTGTAACGTCCTATCTATTCAAGGTGAAATGTCCAATGATCCAAAGTACAAGTAAATGTTGTATGAATTTGAACTTAACGTCCTATGAATTCAATTATTACATCTTATGAATAACAGAGTTGAGGGTTGAGGGTGTGTGTGTGTGTGTGTGTGTGTGTGTGTGTGTGTGTGTGTTTATGGAGCATTTGGTACAGTTCCATTTGTTCAAAACAAATATATTATACATTTGAACATTTTATAGGGACTGGTTTATTTATCATGGGGATGGGTGAGTGAGTAGGGTTTAACGCCGCTTTTAACTTTATTCCAGTTATATCACGGCGTGTCATCTTAATGTGGGAGGAAAGCCCGAAGTGATGCAAGTCTCAGACGTTTATCGGGGCGAACCGGCATTCGAACCCACAATCATAGGTTTCTGGCGTGCCTAATATTAGGGTTGGGGCAGGAAAACTATGACTCAGTCCTCAGACCAGTCATAACCAGCCTCCCCGAACCTCCACCCCCTATAATAAATGATCAGTCCCTTAAATGACGATGGTACGAAAACGCCAACACTTACCTCGCTAGAATCACATCGACCCCAACAGGAGTTCACAGTGACGAAGCCCTCACAGGGTATGACGTCACCAGATTCTGTGACGTGCGGTTTGGATACACGCATGGTGTACTGACGTACGTGGCACGAAATTGTAGTTTGCGGATTGATGACTTCACTGGTTGCCAAGGTTACTATATACAATGTCAGCAGAAGCAGCACGAGCGATGACAACGCTGGTAACTGGGGCATTGGAAGTGACATACCTGAAACAAGAAAGATGGAGAATGTAGAGGATTAGCTTTTATAACATCCCTGTTTCTTACATGATGTAACAAGCTTACAGTGACCTACAGTACCATGTCCCTATATTCAAAATTCCCTAGACACATGAGACCCGTGACGATCCGGGGTAGAATAGGCCTTCAGCAACCCATGATTGCCGTAAAAGGCGACTATGCGTGTCGTCAGGCGACAAACGGGATCGGGTGGGCAGGCTTGCTGACTTGGTTGATGCATGTCATCGATTGCAATTGCATGGGTCGATGTTCATGGTATTAATTACTGGATTGTCTCGTCCAGACTCGATTACTTACAGACCGCCGTCATATAGCTGGAATATTGCTGAGTGCGGCGTTAAACAACAAACTAACCAATCAACTCTAGCCACATGATCAATAAAACAATATAAACTTAGTAATGATGTCCGTTATATACGGAGTATAAGTTAATATTCACCACAGGTCCTTACATTTGTTACCGGCAACACACAAATAGAGCTACGTATCTTGAACCTTCAGTATGACTGTCTAGTCGGCATCAGTGACGTCACCACTGACGCAATGCTCACAATCTAGGTACGTCTGTTAGGTACACTTGTCAGGACATTCATAAATAACTGACGGATTTAAAAATAGATGTTACCATATAGATCTAGACCCCTTTCTCATCGCGTCTTTCTTGCCAAAAGTACATATTTATACTGGCCACGTTTTAAAAGGCCACACATATAGTTACATCTTCTAAGAAATAAGTTTAGTGTATCATTGAAAAATATATATATATATACCCAGAATATAATCAAACTTCAAGCTTCGTCATAATTATTTCCAATACACATTTTGACTATACCTGTAACTCGGGCAATGTATATTCTTAAAGCGGTTGCGATGTTTCTTAAACACGTCAGAATGACTGCTAACACCATTATACAGCCTCTGCTAACGTATATATACCCCCGTACACACCCTGATAACCACAGTGTTTTCATTTCAAACAATGTACAGTGGGCCTTCCTGTCGGAAGTCTTGGTGGTCACGGTGACGTCACACAGTATTGTGGCACGTGCTATGTCGTCGCGCTCAGTTAGCCGCTGATACGGGCCAACATGTCCGTCTTTACCGCTACACTACACGACACAATCTACAGGAGGGTGGGTGGGCGTTGCGACGGGGGTGTAGGTGTTATGGAGGTTGCCGAGTATCAGAGGGCGCTGTGATGTCAAGGTACATCATCGTTATCTCTAAAACATTTAATTATAAAAGATAATTGAATATTCAAGCCTCTGTTAGCCACGGCCTGTCCTCATTTCGCCTACACCTCATTTCGCCTACACCCTTTTAAAACAAATTTACAGCTGACTGCTCATAAGTCAAGTGCTGTGTTACCTCTAAAATATTGAACTGACCCAAAAGAAGGTTTAACAGACAAGACAATCTTGAAGCTTTATACATTGTTTAATAGCTGATATTTACATTATGCAGTAATAATAATAATGACTCATGATTACTGTAGCTTTAGTACATATCCAACGGCATTAACTACTAAGAACTAACCAATTTGTAACAATTACAAACAATGTGAGAAGCGATGATAGGCTTCTTTATTCCTTAATTATTAAATAAGATTTATTTACTAAACAAGATTTACTTGCACATTCAAAACAATTAAGGATTAACAGAATGACCAAGTCAAACAAGAGTTGTGAGAAGTTGTCATAGGTTGTATAAACTTCACTTTGAACCTCTATGCCGCTTGGATTAGATAACAGCCTGAGATGGACAATGCCCATTCATATAATAGGGGTGAGGCAATTAAGCATTTGAATTATTGTAGGCGAAATGAGGTGTATGCGAAATGAGGGCAAGCCTTAGCCACTCCTTTTCTAATTAATGCAGTTTTTTATCAAACAAAACCGCTCCGGTCAGTCATCCCCAAAATACCCAACAGGCTTTAATAATGATATTGGCAACATGTCCAAACCTTGTCTTACCCATACTGAGTAAATCTTACATCAATGAACATTCAAACATTATTTAAATGTCACTGACGACAGATTTTTGTAACTAACTTCCCGTGGATGTCCCAGGGGATATACAAACAACAGGAGATTGAGTGAGTAAAATGTGCTATCAGATACCTATGTCACGGCGTTGGCAAATCTGCAATTGTTTCCCGCATGGATTATTCAGACGCTGGTATGCACAGGAGAAAGCAACGAGGTGAACAAGGCTATCACGTTGCATCATTTAAGCACGCACACTCGCATAAAGGCTGTGCATTATTTACATGTGTATATCAACTTATCATCGGTTGTTCTAGCAGATTGCACTTAGTGAACCAGACTTATAAACGTAATGTAAGACGCCGCTAGCTCGTTTTCGCCGGGTCATGGAGTGTATTGTTCTGAACACAACATAAATAGGTATAAAAAAACGAAACAAAACCTATTGTTATCGCTTTGGTGATATGATTTCCGTTTGATAAAACGCGAATACGGGGATCTAAGTGCGTATGGTGCGGGATAGATAATGAGCATAAATATATAAAACTATGGTGAAGTGAGGTGAAATGAAATTTAATGTTGTGTTCAAGATCATTGCGCTTATATAATACCGGTGGGTACGGCTGCTTGATTTTGCCCGGACTAATGCCGGATTTATAGTGCAAGCCACTGAGATTCCATGTCGCAGTTTTAACATGGATCCTCCACTCAAACACATTATACATACTCCGAGACGACCGGTCCTTAATGCCCGGCGCCAGGCAGGGAAACAACAAGTAACATAATTTGATATGACGCGGCCGGGGATCGACCCACCGGCACACGCTCTATCCACTAGACAACGGAGGCGGCCCTTACTTTGAATAATGTGATTACATTAGGTTTATTTGATTATTCAGAATCTCATGAAAAGTGCCTTCTAAGAAGAACATATCACGTTTACACAACATGTGCCTCGGATGTTGAACATACTTGTAGTGGTCACAGGAAATAACGTACATACCCGACACCTAGTGCGACCTATCTAACGCCTAGGCGTGGCTTTACTTCCGGAGAAATATACAGGTGTTACCCGACCACAACAAGATTAATGTTAATAGTCTTATAATCTCCATAAAGCCAATCGTTATCGCCCTGGCTTTGGAAGTAGGCAACTTATCAGCTGCGAGTGACTGCGTTCTAGGGGCCACGTGAGTGGGCGATGCTAGCAGAATCTGCGGTGTTTTCATACACGCTTTAAGGACACTTCGAAACCCAAAATAGACAAAGTACTGATACGCCTTAAACGCAAATATTTTATTTGAATCATTCAAGTGAAATACGTTTTTGAGTTTTATGAAGTAATTATTCAGTGTTGGTATTAAGAGAGCTTCCATTTTGAACAGTGTCAATTAAATAAAGTCTCAGCGAGTTAACTTATCTGATTAAGCTGGAGTTTCAGGAGTGATGACGCTGGCAGCTATTTTCATTCCAGTTTTTTTGTCGACATGTTCAGGAATGTCTCACATCCTAAATCATCTAATATGGACTCAAAAGAACAGAATAATCAATATCCAGAATAATAACGAGGTTTTGTATGGAAAGCATGTTTAACCATACTTGTAAGTAACATGCCCCTGGGTCATTGAGTGCCGTCTTAAATTTGAATGACGTCATAGATACAGATTCTTCCACCTGATTCCTCATCAAACAGAGCAAGCTTGAAGCTGGTGAATATTTCCAGGAAAGGTACTCATATACTGGACGTGAGAACCAATTGACGTCTTGTCGCATATAACTATCACTGGAACATATACACTCTTTGACTGTCGCTATGTCAACATTATCGATGTCCCTTGTGGGCATGTTACGCAAAGTTTGTTCTTTGAGTACACTACTAATGCCTTCGTGAATACAATGCATTTCGCCTCGTGTCTATAAGAAAGAATAAACGTCTAGGTGTTAACGTCTTCATATAATGATTTCCTGAGTCCTTCAGCATACAGACACCAAGTTGGCATATTACAGACATCATTAGGAAAGTAATGCGTAATGACTTGACAATAGACTGTTAACGTGAAGGTATTACTGACACCTGTAATTTCCCGACATAATAGAAGGTTCTACAGCGCAGTGTAATATTCAGACCGTCAAACACATAGTTCATAACTATAGTGTGTCCTAGTATTTAACGACCAACAGAGTGGATCAGTAAACTGGTGAAACTACCCAGGGGGAATATGCTTTGAAGTATCAGTTCTACCAAACGGAAAATAAAAATTTAATAGAGGTTCAAAAGAAAATAATTACTTATCCTTAAAATGCATTCCATCATATGTAAATGTTCTACTCCCTGAATCAATGTACTACATTATTTTGAAAGTTAAAATGTGTGAACATCATCTTTACGAAGACGTTGGCCAGGTTCCGACAGAGAGCTAAGGACACGGAAACTGTGTACATCGCCAGCATTTGTTCATGTCAATTTCATTATCGTTTTGGGTGTGAAGCCTTAAAGGAATTAGCAAGCTCTTTAATGTTTCATAAGTACACAAACTAGACATTATACAATTTAAGAATATCTTATCACCCCTAATGGAAACTATTTTTGTAAACCTTGCAAAATTCTTTTCCATTATAAAACAAAATGAAATCATGAATTAATCCCTGTAAATTTGGATAACTTACAAGCGCGCCAAGGCTAATAGCATATGTTTATGCATACGTTTAAAAATATGTACATTTTATGTTACAGTCAATATATAAAATCAGTCAATGTGCAAATGAATGAAGTTTTCACTTTGACAATTTACAAACTGCCTAAATATTTAGTTCTCTGTCTGTACCAAACGAATTCCAACCATTTGTATGTTTCACCACCTAGAAAATGATGGGATTAAAACAAAACGAAAGTAAATGTGTATCTTTGTATTTTTTTGCTTCTAATCCATGCATAGTTAGTTAACTGTGACGATTTTTGGCCCTTTTGAGCTTTTCAATACATTTCAATCAATCTTTTAAATAAATGGACAGATGTTTCAGTGAATTTGTAAATTGACAGAAATATATAGGCATTTTGTAAATTGCCAAAGTAAATATCATTTTTCACGTTGACTGTAACATATACATTGGTGCTAGTTGTTATATGTATATGCCTGTGTATGTATATGTATGTACTGTACATAATGAAACTATTATGCTATGAATCTCCACAAAACCAAGTCATTGTACAGTCCATTATAATTATCTTATATTTGTCATCTTGTCTTATAGATATAATGTTGTCCTTTGTTTTCTTTTGTACCGTCTTAAGTGATTTACTGAGAATAAATTGCGTGGAGTTGAACAAGGAGAAATCATTGTTTGTATCATGCTGATTGCGCAAAGCTGGCAACAAATAGTCGGTATAATCTTTCCTATCACATGTTAAAGAATATAGCTTTACCATCTGGTAGAACGGTTATCATGAACGTCTGTTTGGTGTTACATCATTTGCTTGTGAGACCCGTGAAGATCCGGGGTAAAACAGGTTTTCAGCAACCTAAACTTGCCGAAAGAGTCGACTAATTGAATCGGTGGCCAGGCTCACTGAATTTGTTGATGCATGTTATCGTATCCCATTTGCGTGGATCGATGTTCATGATGTCAATCACTGGATTGTCTGGTCCAGACTCGATTGTTTATAGCTCGCCTCGTATACTGGAATATTGCTGAATGCGGCGTTAAGTAGCAGACAAACAAAACTTGCTTTTGACGTCACATTGGACATTGAAAGTTAGAGAGAACCCGATTGTTGTCACACTATAAATGTAATTGCTGATGACAAATATTCACGGAATATTCTTTGTAAGTCTTCGGTCAGGTGGTGAACAAGCCAATTTAGCTAGCAAACGTCCCACACGGCCCACTATCGACACATGTAACAATACATTATACATACACACTTGTGAAATTATGTATGTGATAGGTACATACAGTTAGTAATTAACTTCAGTTCACGATAATGGTGTCCAGTGATTCCCACGAGAGAAGAATGCGTTATAATTTATAAATGTGAGGATCGAATAATCCCGATGAGTTAAGATCTTGGTCAGTCCAACAGATACATTATCTGAGCGTAATGGTGAAAGACGCTGTCACTGTGATCCCTGTTAGTTAAATGAAGCGAATTCTTGTCTCAATTTCTGACGGTAAGCAACCGTTAGGTCTGTCGCCTCATATGAACTCAACTGATGCTCAACTAATCTAACCATCAACTCGGAATAGGTACCTTGGCTTCTCAACACGCCTTTGTTACACATGAATCCTTTCAAAGAAATGAAGACAAAAGAGGTAGAAAAAGAAAAGAACAAAGAAACTTTAACTTGTATAAATAATTATGAAAATCGTTTGACAAACCAAGGATGAAAGCGGACCCATGGTTAAAAGAACCGAGTTTAAAAAACTACTTTTTTGTTTCATCTTCTGTGAAGTCAGCGATAAGACTTTCCACTTGATTGATTTGTTTGAAATATTGACATACATATAACGCCATGGGTTCAGCCATTGTCCGATAAAACTCGAGGCCAAACCTGGAATTACCCTTGGTTCTGTCAACACTGTTCATGTATTTATATGAAGTTAACAACTGCCAAACAATCCATCCACTGTATACCTTGCAAACCAATGACATTTTACATCTCGTGGTAGCGAACTCTTATGGAATATTTGCCATTCAGCAGGTTTGCTTTGTCCTTCAAGCATCTCTCTTCACTATAGACACTCGATAATATGCAAATCTATGCAATTCAGGCTCAGCACAATTTAGTGATGAATTTTGCATGAATTATATTACGCTCGGTTCCTTAAAGAAATAATTTCTATTGAATTGAAATGTTCAACACGACAGGAATATATTACTCCATCCTTTCTCAGTGACACGAAATCGTAAGGCAATTCATTTAATAAAAGAAAATATGTGTGTGTGTGTATGCATGTATATGTGCTTGTACGTGTGTGTGTGTGTGTGTGTATGAGTGCGTGTGTGCATGCGTGCGTGTGAGTGTATGTGTGTATGTTTGTGTGTGTATGAGTGCGTGTGTGCGTGTGTGTGTGTGAATATAAGTACGTGTGAGCGTGTGTGTGTATAAGTGTATGTGTGTATGTTTGTGTGTGTATGAGTGTGTGTGTATGAGTGTGAGTGTGTGCGTGCGTGCGTGCGTGTGTCTGTGTACGTGTGTGGGTGGGTGTGGATGAGTGTGAGTGTGTGTGTGCGTGTGTGTGTGTGTGCGTGCGTGCGTGCGTGCGTGTGTGTGTGTGTGAGTGTGTGTGTGCGTGCGTGTGTGTGTGTGTGTGTGTGTGTGTATGTGTGGATGAGTGTGGGTGTGAGTTTAAAGAAGAAACTGTAAGTGTGAGACATTACATTAACAACTTTTAACCCAGAAAAAAGGTTACACAACCACGCCATTACGCAATACATACAAGTGGAAGCAAACTTCAGTTGTTATCAAATAATATCTAAAAGGGCTTTTGGTAATTTAATTCCTCGGTATAGAGGCCATTCACCAAACGGCGAAGACCATTCAGTGTGTAGGCATCCTATGTGAGAGAAAAAACCTTCGTCCAGGAGGACATTCAATAAAGGCGTGAAGTCAATATACCCCGTGCTTTGAATGCAATACGCTTAGATGAGCGACACCTCGGTGATGAGACCAACAGCATAACGCGCAAGGAAGACTAGTGCAGATTATGCTAAACGGCATGTTCGCACCAAGAAGCATTGTCAGCAAACGGCTACCAGCTACAACCGATGCGTTTACGTTGAGCCACGGTAGATCCTAGCTGTCACTGTAGTCGGTCAAACTGATCTCTAAATAATCGCCCTGCGTGATGGGTCCAGGTATGTTACCGTTGCGGGTGAAGAGGGCAATTTCCAAGAATCCATCTCGCGTGATGGGGATGGATGTGACTTTGTGTGTTCCTGGGAGCAGGTTGTGGGTCAGTGTTGCGTGTTGCTTGCAGTGTTCAGCTAACGCAAACATGCAGCATGTCAGACCTCGCAAAAACCGATAAAGAACGTAATTGAATGTTAAAGAAAGCAAAGAGTGCGCGTTTCATTTAGTCATGGTAGAATGGAGACAAACATACGGTATTTTTAATGTTGGACTTGGTTACCTGTAGATTTAACCGCGGTTTTAATTGAATTTGGAACCGAACGCGCAGCATGATGTTTCCAGTGTTAGATTTAACCCTACTTTGAAAACATAGGATGTTTGTTTATTATCGCCTAATCGACACTTTGCTCTATCATCACCCCCATACAACTAGGAACCAGGACGTCGATAAATCTGATTTACTTTAATTTGAATATTCCCCTGATGTAGAATTCTGTTAATAACTTGAAAATGTCAATGCATGTGAGATATATCCTGAAGCATTCGAGATTGGGCAATTGCATTGTTTGTTGTCCCTCCCAAAAACTACAAGCAACTGTTTCTAGCGCTTCTTTGGAGAGTGAGTGGATGAGTGAATGAGTATGATTTTTTCGACGCTTTTGGCAATATTCCAGCAATATCACGGCGGGGGACACTAGAAATGGGCTTCACACATTGTACTCTTGTCGGGAATCGAACCCGGGTCTTCGGCGTGACGAGCGAACGCTTTAACCACTAGGCTACCCGACAGCCTCTCTTTGGAGAGAGTGATGTGGGTTTTGGATGTGTAATATTGAGATAGGTGAATAGTTAAATAAAGCCGAGCCGATATAAAACTACTCAAATAAATCTTGGCATCATTGTCTTTATTTTAGTGGACGTCAGGGTATCAGAAGTTGGCCGTATTTCCAACTATCGCGTCTCATACGTTTTGTGTGCCGAACCCCAGACCTACAAGATTTGCCTTGCCTACACTGCAAATAAAGGTAGGTAGAAAGGCTGGAGATCCGCAACTATCCCACCCAATTCCTGTGTTGCTCCGGGTTTGGTCCGATATCAGATTACAAATCCCTTTAATCGTGACAGATTTAGGAAGGGCATCTTCATTAATTTGTATGTAGCCGTATGCGAGGTAGACGCGTCTTTCTAAAAGACGAAATTGTTATTGCAAATTGGTTTTGGTGTTGTCGGTTGATAATGGGGGATATGATTGTGATGTTGTTCAAAGGAGATCGCTATGATAGTATTCCTGGCCAATACGAATAAGACACCTCCATTTAAAAACATTATCAGAGGGAGAGATTAGTTTATCTTTGATCAATTGAGACCTATACCTGGCAATAAAGCAATACCGACATGCACGACAGAGAACAATACAGACAAGTTTTACAGAGATCAATACACATGAAAAAGCCGACACGGTTACTCTAGTTCACGCATGACACCGGAAGACTAAGAAAACGCACGACAGAGACCAATACTATAACATGCCTTTTCACACAAACACATTGCTTATGAAAACATCCATGTATCGACAGTCTGCATATAACAATGTCTGTCGATAACCATGAAATATTTTTCAGAACACACATTTAAGTAAAACATATGCTAAACACTTAGTCAGGGCAAAGCGGGCCACACAGCATCGGTCACAATAATGACCAGTCTTTCTCGTGTTGTCTGCAGCTAAACACGGCAGTATTCAGCCATACTTCAGGGTGATTCCGTTGGCATTGAGGTTGTGGAGGGATGGATCAAAACGTGTTCACAACCCCAATCTGTTCAAAGGCATTGCCACTCACTGTGCAATCTGTCAGGAAATATTCCCATGTCTTCTTCATAATATATATTTGCAGCTGTTACTACCCACCACTGCAGGATATTTGCTCAAATGGTTTTAAGAAGCCTCAGTGATTTGCTGCAAAATTTCTACAATATAAATCCTCTTTATATGTGGCGAGAAGGGGTAATAACTACGGTATTATGAATGAACATGAATTATGACTTTTACAAACATTTGAAACATAACTACCTAACTATAATGTCTTTATTCCTAAAGATATAACGTCCACGCCAGAAAATAACCAATCTTGATATATCTGCCGACAGTATGCCATTGGATCACTAAAAATCTGTGATGACACCACGAAACATGGTGGTGTAACTACTTCGGTACCAATTGTCATGCAACATGGAACTAAGTTAAAGAAAACTAACAGTAAATTGCCAACAGGTATTTGTTGCGAACATTTCGTAAAGTAAAAAGCATTTGTGTTACTGTATACTTTGGTGCAGAAGTTTCTTCTCAGACTGGTTCCGCAGTTCCTAGATTCACCTTGTTATGATCTTAGTCTGATATCTGTTTTCATTAGTTACACGAAAGTGGGCTTTTATCCACAATTATGGCAGAAAAAACAACAACACAGTGGTATGAATATATATTATTATACTAAGCAAAAAAAGGAACCGCTAAGTGTTGAGTGAGTTAAAATTTAACGTCACATCGGTAAAATTATAAGTATATATAAGATATATAATTAATATCAAAATAACTTGGAAATTTCTGCATGGATTGGATTTGATTTGTGTGGAATGAATGAAATACTGCAGACATGGAGAAGAGATGGAAAAAATCGCAAATCAGAGCCACTTGAGAGCCCGGCGTCGAAACACACCAACGTTACATGTACGTGCTACATCGCTTGTTTTGCTATGAAAAGGTTTGGTTTCATTTGAATGCCATAATACAATCTTACAGCAAGTTAACAGCGAAAACATTCCACGGCTGACGGAAGCCGAACGCCATCGGCCTATTGCAAACAGAAGAATCATCTTCAGCTGTAGCCATGTTTTTCCAAGTAGCACCAAGCACCATTACAAGACTGTGGAACCTGGAATTGTGAAGACACACGGGAGAACACGTGACCTTCCCAGATCCGGTCGAACACGTTTCACTACGAGAGAACATGACGGAGTCTTACGGCTACGCCGTGAAAGAACCACGGCTATCTCTTCAACCACGGCAGGATTGCGTAGGATATCAGTTCAGACAGCGAGGAGCCGTTTACGAGCTCTAGGTATTCGCGCTTGACGACCAGTTGGAGGTGTCATTTTGAAGGACCTACATCGTCGGCTGCGATGTCAGTGGTGTCAAGGTCACATAACTGCGATAGAGACAAGTTTGGTTCAGTGACGAGTCCCGTTTTATGCTTTGCAGTGCAGATGGTAGACGTCGTGTTTACAGGCGTCGCGGGGAACGTTATGTACAAAACTGTATATAGGAAGTTGACAGATTTGGTGGTTGTCATGTGATGATGTGGGCAGCCATCTCCTACACTGGTAGAACAGACTTGGTGCAAGTTCTGGGGAATTCAACAGCACAACGTTACACGCATGAGATTCCTCGGCCACACGTCCTTCTCATTATGCAAAATGCGAACGTCATTTTTCAACAAGACAACGACATACCACACACAATTTTGAACAATTTTACAAATATACATCAAAATATTTTTTGTGTTACTTCATTGCAGAGTATATTTACTTTACTGTGAAAGACTGAGATTTCTGGAGTCCAGAAAAGTGATATTTTCAGTGCAGTGGCGGAACAATTGTCTTACAAGAGTTACCTTCCATCAAATTATCTCCCTTTATCGTTAGGTATACCCGGTACACAAACTGTTTACTTTCTATTATCGTTAGTTCCACACTAACAATAATAGCCTATAGTCATTTATGGAATTAATATCGCTTCTTGCTCTTTGTTATTCTCTTGAAAATGTTTCGTTATAAACTGTCAATTTAATTCGTCAATCGAGACTGTTCGTTTCGCAAAGCGCCATTTTTGTTACTCCACCAGCATGTCTTCTTTCACAACAACGGGCGCACTGACAAGTGATGGTGAAACATCCCTGCGTGTAAGGTACGAAGAATTTAGGAAGGTTTGTCATTTGGTATGGAGAAATATCATGAATAGTGAATAGCTCATCGAGTGACGGGGAAAAAAAGATATATTTTCACTTGTGGCTCGTGACGGGGTAAAAGAGGAAATTTTCACTTCCTACTGCGCACCAGCCTGCACGTGCATCACGCGCTGAAGTTAACCTCACATCGACCTGAAAGTTGGGGCTTAAAATCAAGGTTTCATTGAAGGATAAGCACACCAAAAAAGAGTTCTCGGGTTGAGTTGGTTGCTTTTCCGACATATTAAAACACATTCCAGCAATACCACGGCGGGGGACACCAGACATAGGCTTTACACATTGTACCCATGTGGGGAATGGATCCTGGGTCTTCGGCGTGGCGAGTGAAGGCTTCCGCCTGCAGGCTACCCTACCACCCTGTCTTTTAGTGAACATTTGGCTCTTGAATATAGGCGATATAGAGACCTTACATGTGATCTGGGTTCATTGGTTACACGAAAGTGGGCACTATTATACTCACTCACTGATTGTGAACCCAGGATGGACAAGTTTGTTTGTTTGTTTGTTGTTTAACGCTGCAATATTCCATATAATATTCTATAACGTCAGTCTGTAAAAAATCGAGTCTGGCCGTGACAATCCAGTGATTGACATCATGAGCATCCATGCAATTGGGATGCTATGACATGCAACAACCAAGTCAGCAAGCCTGACCAGCCGATCCCATAAGTAATGTCTTACGACAAGCATAGCCGCCTCTTACGACAAGAATGGGTTGCTGAAGACCAATTCTACCCCGGATCTTCACAGATTCGGTCGGCAAAAAAGTAATAATTGGCTTATATGGAAAACAAACCCCGAGTTCCATTCCTACATGGCTGCGTCTTTAGTGTCCAATGTCGTGACATTGCAGTAAAGATTAAGTGGTTATCCCAGTACAATACCGCCAGTTTTGTGAATGACAGGATAAATATAGATACAGACAGATCCGTAATGATCTTCCTCCAAGCTGTCACAGAACTACATAACCGCACACTACCACGAGCAGGTAATATGTCTGTAAAAGAGGCTGTCCATCGAGTCGATGTGATTATGTCAGGTATAGAAGCCAGTGATTATGTGACGTATAGAAGCCACGACCCGTGTGCATTGTGGGTAGACACAGTTCGACACACTCTCCGAGTGGCGATTATAGCAATGTCGCGGTAACGGTTTGAATTGAGTTGGGATCAAAGAACGGTCACCTCGGCTAGACGGTGTTAATTTGTCTCTGAGTTATAAGACGCAGACTGATATGTAGGTGTTTATGTGTGACCAGCCGGAAACTGTCAGGTGATCAATGACAGGATTTGAAAGAGGGATATCAGATAGGATTGATGGTAAAGTGTGTTGTCGGGTTTGTCAAGTGGTGAAGTTGGTGATCGGGGTGAAGCCTGGAGGATTATGTTGATGGTCTTGATGGTGAATTATGTTGACGTGATGGAGAGGAGGGGTGTAAAATGAGATGGTCTTTGGGTGAAGTGTGTTGTCGGGATAGAGATGTGGGGTGTACGATAAGATGGTCTTGGGGTGAAGTGTGTTGTTGGGATGGAGAGGAGGGGTGTAAAATAAGATGGTCTTGGGGTGAAGTGTGTTGTTGGGATGGAGAGGAGGGGTGTAAAATAAGATGGTCTTGGGGTGAAGTGTGTTGTCGGGATAGAGAGGAGGGGTGTACAATAAGATGGTCTTGGGGTGAAGTGTGTTGTTGGGATGGAGAGGAGGGGTGTAAAATAAGATGGTCTTGGGGTGATGTGTGGGGTGATGTGTCTTGTCGGGATAGAGATGAGGGGTGTAAAATAAGATGGTCTTGGGGTGAAGTATGTTGTCGGGAAAGAGAGGAGGGGCGTAACATAAGATAGTCTTGTGGTGAAGTGTCTTGTCGGGATAGAGAGGATTCTTAATTTCTTAGGGTCACGACGCAAGATAAGAACCTGATTCTTGTAAGAGAGAGAATGTTTGGATGTCAACTTCTTTATTATGAGACACACAACGTTTCGGATTGTATCAGAAGTTGACATCCATAAATTCTCTCCTATGTGCTTCCTTTCACAATGATATATAATCGTGTGTCCTGAACTACGGGTCAGGTTGTTTGTTGTTTAACGCCCCACTCAGCAATATTCAAGCTATATGACGGCGGTCTCGAAATTAGTCGCGTCTTGATCAGACAATACAGTGATTGACATCATGATGTTTGTTTATTTGTTTGCTGTTTAACGCCGCACTCAACAATATCCCAGCTATATGACGGCGGTCTGTAAATAAACAAGTCTTGACCAGATAATCCAGTGATTGATATCATGAGCATCGGTCCACGCAACTGGGATACGATGACATGCATCAACCAAGTCAGTCAGTCTGACCACACGATCCCATTAGTCGCCTCTCATGACAAGCATAGTCGCCTTTTACGGCAAGCATGGGTTGGTGAAGATCTATTCTACCCCGGATCTTCACGGGTCAAAACGCTTCAGTCTTCAGAGAAATGTATATGAATTAAAGCTTACGAAACAACATATGTCTCATAAAGCACTACGTGTGCTTTGTTTTATTATTGGTGGCTGTGAGGTTTGTCCAAGTAAAACGAGGTTTTTAGCTGCCCAATTGGGGGTGACAGGAATGCGGATTTACTGGATTTGTCTAAGGCCATGATTTAAAATCAATGAACAACAAAAGAAACGCACTAAAAGCAAAACCACAACAAGAAATAATTAGCATGGTAGAAAAAATTGTCAGCGCAGGCAGGAAGGGGCGGAGTCTTACCACCTGTCAGTCATACGACAACGCCATACATGGCTTTATGATACGATGGCATTAATTAAACAATGATATTTTATTGGCCGCAGCATGTTTTTGTGCTATAATTAATGCATTCCAGTCACCTGATGTTGCTGAAACCTGTGGACATATTTGCTGTAAACTATTACACCACATCTTGCTGTCTCAGAGACATGTACATCACAATACACTAATCGCATTAAAATCTATATCTTGCACCACCTTAACGTCTACAAACTAGACACGATCCCTTTATTGTGTAATCATAGCAATGTGTACAACAAAGTCATACCAGACAAGTAGGCGGATCACATTAAAATCTAATTGTCAAAGGGATGCCGATAATACTATTACGTTTAATGTTTCTGGCAGGTGCCACAACACAACGCTAACACCTGACAAGTGTCTGCAACAGATTTCCCCAAACATCGGCGTCTCGCCTAAATCTATCTATACGTCATATCTCAGAGTGACACAGCCTAACCATGAAAATAAGAAGAGTGAAGGCTGCGTATGTACCTTATCTGAATGGATGACGATTGTATATACCAAGGGTATACTGAAGGTCGAGTTGCATGGAACAACTCTTTGTACAGTTGTTATACTATAGACATTGGCTGTACCCTAATTGAAGGCCATATATATTTATACGAAAAACACATACAGACTGACTATATATATATATACAACCTATTACAGTAATGACTGGTTTACTACTTGTAGCAAGCAGGCGCAGATATACAACTTACCGTCTTGATGCTATCAGCTCCGTAAGGCGCAGAAGATCCCAATGTTTACACGAATGTTACACCAGGGTACTTGCCCTGGTTTGTCGTATAGATGCCACCAGAAGCCACCCTTGAGTTGTCGGGCATTGTTCCCGCTGCAACCGCTGCTCACAGCACAGATCTGATCACTCTCGTAGGCGCAGACGACAAACCCACCTCCGCCTCTGCTGGCACTGCACGCGCCCTGACGTCACGAACAAGGAAATCTAAAGTCAGGAATTAAACACGCATGCTTGAATGAAAAGAGCTAATCTATTTATTGATGGAGATTAGTCTATTTCAAACTCATGGCGATGGTGTCTCAATATGGAGGCGGGTAGGGTGCTGAAGTGGTCTCGGGACAGCGACCAGGTATTGAGGTGAGGATCCTCCCTCCAGTCGACTCAGCTTCTTCCACGCGCGCGTTCCTCATGCCAGCGACAACTGTGGACCGTATCGATTTTACTTCTGCTTGTCTCATCCAGTCATCAGATAGAAAAAGGTTAATTGTCCTCTCCTGGCATAATCCCTTGATAAGAGGGGCACAGATTCTCGCGTCCCTAGAGTGTGGCTGTCCACTCCTTAACAGGTTGTTCTAGCTTAAACGTCGTTCAACGGATCGCGACTGATCCAGTATTAGTTAGAATCTACATCCGCCAGGAGTACCGAACATCTTTCCATTAAGATAGTGAAAACCCCATGCACACAACATCAGAACCAAATTACTGCATAAAACTTAGCAAGTTGACAGTTTTCTTATGAAAGCCATACGTCAGGCACAGACTGTGTTTGTGTTCGAAAATGATTTTGGCATTTTATGAAAATACCATCAAAATAATAAATGGATATTTTTTCGCTGCATACCTATTCAAAGGTTAATATAATTATTATCGGATACATATAATTAAACTGAAAATAAACAATAATTATTATCATGTTGTATGCATAAAAGACACTTGTCAAGTCAAAGGTTCACCAAGGCCATATAATGTGTATGTGTAGGCATCGAATGTTCTTTAGATTTCGTACTTCTGTACTTAGAAAGATATCGTATCATAAGATGAGAAAAAACATAAAAATGCTTGCAAAATTTTCATTTTGTATTTTGAATTATTTATTTATTGTTTGAACAAAGTCTTTAAATTTAAAAAAAGTCATGTTGATCGTCTTCAGTTCATTTAAAAATTGCCATAACAATATGAATAAACATTTAAATTGGAGTGATGAGCTTTTTAAGAATAAGAACTTGGTAACGGTGCAGTACTGGTGTGAAAACAGCAGTTGTTATATTTGTCAGGTGATGCACAATCACCGAGAGTTACAGATCTTACACATATTACATAGCCTGACAAATGTTTCGGATAATATGAAGATAGGAAAGCATCAAATAAAACATCAACACAAAGTTCATGTTGTCAAATATATGTATTCCAATATTCCGTAATGTGCTGAAAAAAATCGATTAAAATGGTTCTTCAATATTTGAGCTCTTTTCAGCATACATGTGTCATTGATATACATCTATGTACAATTTGGGTAGTACAGTTTGGGTTGGGTTGATATTGAGGCAAGAAGTAGGTATCCCCAAGGGCACCAATTGTGCGCCTCTTCTTGCTGGTTTGTTTTTTATGCACATGAATCAGAATTTCTGCTCCGATTTTTAGAGTAAAAAAAGGGTAATTTGGCCAAGAATTAAACTTAAGGTTCAGGTATATTGATGATCTGATATCGTTCAATAACCATCAAATAGCCAAGTCCCTTCCACTGAGTGAGGCCACCAGCGAGATCGCTTCGTCATATTTAAATCTATGCACAAAACACTCTCCACAAGACAGTATGATAAGATGGATGACTTCAACTTTCCAGCAGTCGACTTTCCCTTTACGTCGAGCAATATTCCTGTCTACATTTCACAACTTTTAAGGTACATTCGAAGGTACATTTAAAAGAGCTCATTTATTTGATCAAGGTTATAACAACCAAGGCCTCAAAGCTTTCAGAAAGTTTTAGTGTAGACATGTGGAGGACATTTCCAAATTTGACACATCAGTGACAAATATGATGTCCGATGCAATTCCCTATTTGGACCATATGTTCCCGTGTTTATTTCAGATGAACAATTAACCTACCCTTGCATGTGTTTGTGACTTCTGACATAGTCGGAATCGAACAATCGACTCGTACAATCGAGTGGATATGGATACGGAAAGGGTTTTGTCGCGTTTATTAATTATCTGCTGAAATTTTCGTTGTTTTTTTGGGATGATATTGTCTACACAGAATCATTACACTTAAACTATTCATTGCTAAGATACGAAATTACAAGGGTTCACCTTATGTAGCCGAGTTGAGCTGAATTGGTTGGAATTAAGAATATAATCAATTGTATTGTATATACATGTTTTCAAAAAACCATTCAGTTGTACTTAATTCAAATGCATCTAGCGAGGGGTTCTAGCTGTACGTATTCTTTCTGAATAGTACAGCATCCGTAGTTGAGTGAATAGAGATTCTACCCGGGCAGCTGAACGTTGGTGGATCGATGTCCGACCGTATTAAAAGATGGTACTTGTTGTTTCCCTGCCTGGCACTCGGAATTAAAAGCCAAAACAATGACTGGTCAGTATACTGCGTCTGCGTGGGGTATTCATGTTAAACTGGGGCATGGCATCTTAGTAGGAGGCTTGCACTGCAACCCGGCTTGAGTCCGGACTAGTACAAGCAGCTTCACACATACGGACATGCACGTCGCTATATATGTCAATGATGTTGAACGCGATGTAAAATCCCTTTTCACCTTACCCCACCTTTCTGAATTACCATCTTCATCACAGCTGTCCGTTATTGTTACCCACACCTTGGAACTGTTCACTGATTAAACTCTACAGTTCCTTAGGGGCGTTCCTACTTCTATTTATGCCACATGACAAATACCAGTACTAGAATACACTGGCGGCACCGCAAGATGGTTAGAAATAGTAATATAGTAAAAGTTAAGGTTAGAAAATACAATATGATTGGGGGATATTGAGGCAGTGCGATAAACATCATAGAGTAGGATAATTTGGGAAATGTAGGATAATAATCCAAAATAATTTTAAACAAATTATCGGTCATGGCTAATAATGTCATAGGACACGAATAACTATTTCCTGTTTGGTCTATTTTAGCTGCCATCAAACATAGGTGTATACCTTCTTTTGCCGGTCAGTTTATATCAGAAAGTGCGTACGATCGGCCAAATTTTAAAACCTCATTGCATCGACAAAGTTTGCGTAAAACCTTAGTATCGGCTCAAAATATATATCGGCTTAACTTAGAAATTCAATTGGATCAGGAAGACATCAATTAAGAATGATTTTAGGATCGGCATAGATAAAAAATATCATACGATTGGCTTTGTTTTAAAATCATATGACCTCGACAAAGGCTAGAAAAATCCCTTAGGATTGGATAAGATCAGAACAAAATACTGTGAAACGTGACAGGGTAAGAAATTAAAAAAGACAAGCGTAGGGGAGAGGGTAGGGGGGGGGGGGGTGGAGGGGGGATGAACGTAGTTTCCCCGTGGAAAGGACTCCCGGGAGAAATTTGTTTGGCACACTACACCATACTAGGAAGCCAACAAAACATCAGCATCTCCGTCAACACTGCCAAGAACAATTCCCATCAGTTTCTATCAAGACCGGTACCATTGTCACATGCGCTTTCCTCTGATCTCATCAATGACCCCTCCAGGCACTTATCTGGGAATAACCCGGAATAAAGATATCATTGCCTCTTGAGTTCATTACGATGCATTCGTAGGTGTTACTTTTAACAGTATTCCAGTTATATCACGGCGTGTCAGCTTAATGTAGGAGTAAAGTCCGAAGTGATGCAGGTCTAAGACGTTTACCACTTCGGTGAAAACCCAAGAGAACGGGTATGGTGCTGACAAACCTAGAAACATAATCGGGGCGAACTGGGATTTGAACCCACAATCACAGGTTTCTAACGAGCCCAAGGGACGCAACTCTGCACAACGAATCGCGGTGCCTTAGGCGACTGGGCCACCCGTGCTCCTAACCAGACATTGAACAGATCCAGGTCAGGCATACCAAGTTTCACCACACCAACATAACATGCGTATTCATAGTTTGAGGAACCGTATCTTCACTGTGACTTCATCATCATCAACTCCACTTGGACATGTTGCCAGCCCCTTTTACTGTATACAGTTGGCTGCATCATCATGGTATTAACTCCCATACATCTCTTCGGGAGGTGACGTTGATACGTCCATATCAACGTCAACACGTCACGATGGAAGTACATGATCAGACAAAGAGTCATGTTATCCGATACGAGCAATTCCAGATCTTCAGAACTGATGTAGAGAACGTTGGTATCGACGTCGGTAAGAACACACGATTTTTATTGTGTCCAGGAAGTGGTCCTATGATCTTTTTGAAGGTGGCAGAGTAAGGGTTTTGACGGTGTTTGATGTCCAGAAAAGACGGAACATCAGGTGTCTACCTTAATCTCACAACAAAACGTTACAACGAGATGTTGCGTCCAGTTCCTACCCGCGGATCTTGTTTTAACATATCAACACACGATTGTAAACAAGTATCGTCCGTCCACAGCGTCAACGTTTTGCCATGCATGGCCAGCTAGCTCTGCAGACATCTCGCCCATTGAACACCTCTGGCAACACCTTCATAATCATATTTGAACACGACTTATCCCTCCTGACTTGACTAAATACAGGCACTCGGGGGAGAATGGCACCGAATACCGCCTGACATATCCCGTCTGCCAGACGTCGTGTGCAGGCGTATCGTGAATATAAAAAGTAATTGCACGAAAATAACCTTGTTTATATGATTTTTTATGTGTTTTTGTCTTGTCTATCCACTGAAACAGATTCCATTTGGCGTAAAGGGAAAATAGCTGTGAAAAAATGAAATAAAATTATATAAAAGGGCCACTGAAAATCAGAGATGACACCAGATATCGCGAAAAGAGTAAGCATGTACTGCCCTAACTGATAGAAGCCGCCATTCACACAATTTGCATTAAATAAGCGTTCATTGCCTGATGCCGCACAGCAGTACTCCTGCCATGTCAGACTATTGTGTCACACGAGATACTGGCCGTAATCAATTCCATCCATGCAGGGTGAATTTAACCTTTTTCATATGGACTCGTTTGCCTCTAGCCTTCAAGCCCGCATGCACCGTCTTGGAAAATGTGTTACCTATGTATAAACCGTATAAAGTTTACAGTGTGTTATTGCTTTGTATGCTTCTTTTGTTTTGTTTGTTTGTTGCTTAACGCCGCACTCAGCAATTTTCCAGCTATATGACGGCGGTCTGTCAATACTCAAATCTGGACCAGACAATCCAGTGATTGACATCATGAGCATCAATCCACGCAATTGGCAAATGCTGACATGCATCAACCAAGTCAGCGAGCCTGACCATTCTATCCCGTTAGTCGCCTCTTACAACAAGCATAGTCGCCTTTTTACGGCAGGCATGGGTTGCTGAAGACCTATTCTATCCCGGATCTTCGCGGGTCTTGAATGCTCACTAAACAGAGTGGGTTAAGTCTGCTTTTAGCAGAGATTTCATGTGAATATTGAAAGGGTTTTGTCTTTTTTATAGTTTGCGTCCACAGAAAAGAGGTAGTTGTGGGTAGGGGATGCGCCCCCCTGCACCATTCCTCTTGATCCGTGTATGCTCGCACTTGATTGTCGGCCATCTGATTGTCTACCACGTTCCCCGTGGCTCACCTATGTGCAAGATTCATATACCTGCCATTAGATTACGTATATGGTACGACCGACATTAGCATCAACGTATGGGAGTATATGAGTATCACATTCATCATCTATCTTTAAGCAGATTCACCTGGATGATTTAGAAATCGATTTGACATTAGGGATGGTATTTAGACTATTCTATGTTAGTCTCACATGGGATGTATTGGAGTATTTGCGTCCATTGATGCAGTGCGGGGCCATCATGTAGCTACACCACTGTCAATCAGATAGACTGCGTGGGAGCACAATGTCACCAAAGCCTTAGGGAAAACTCACAAGTAAACAGTTTATTCCAGATCTGAAGAACAAGGTAATTCAATGACACATGGTCTGTCGTGTGTATCGTGTGTATCGTGTCTAAGGCTACAACACATCTATTTCTTGAACCTCCGCAACTCAATTCTAAACGCTTATTTCGGTGGCAATTTTAGGATTTAGTTTAATGGCCTTATTAACCCCAATGTGTTTCTCCGGAGACAATACTCCTACGATCATTCTAAAACAGAACAAAAACAAACACAGCCGATGGATCATGCATGCCTTGGCGTAGGTAAGGCATTAAATTGTCTCATTCTGTTATTAAAAGTACAGAAAAAGAAATCCGATGAACAGGTCATGATTTTGTTGTCCATTCGTGACTAATGGTGATCGCCTATCACAAAGATTTGTATAAAGGTCATCAGACGGAGCACATCCGTGCAGATAGCTGGCTAATCATTTCACCGTGTATGTAAAATGAAACTAATCAATAGGACATTGCCTATTGGAAGTAGCAGCTGGAAATACGGCATCAGGGAGAGAGGTTGCATGTAGAGTGCGCAAAGGATAAACTATTCACTATTCTCAATCGTTGCATTGCAACAATCAAACGTCCACGCCAGAGAACCACCAGTATCGACCATCTGACGAAACAGATTCCGTCGAGTACAAAAATGCAAATCAGTGGTAAAAATATGTATGGATCAACGAAAATCAGTGATGACATTATGTCAAAACTGCCAACAGCGAACCGTTCATTACAAAGATCAACACGGTTCTTTTTGAGACCATATTCAGTGGATCGCTGTTAATTGTTGCAATCATGTCATGTTAAAAAACCGAAACATAAATATATCCAAATAATATGTAATATTATATATTGTATTTTGTAAATCGTCGGTTCTGAACGGTGTATATTACATTGCAGACAATTACAATACATGTTATTAGTAATATATTTCACTTTTAGATAGGGGCACGGGTGACCCAGTCGTCTTTGTCGCCGCAATTCGCTGTGCAGAGTTGCGTCCCTTGGGCTCTCCAGAAACCTATGATTGTGGGTTCGAATCCCGGTTCGCCTCGATTATGTTTATAGGTTTGTCAGCACCATACCCGTTCTCGTGGTGTTTATCAAAGTGGGAAATGTCTGAGATCTGCAACTTGAAACTGACATGCCGTGATATAACTAGTATACTGTTAAAAGCGGCGTTATGGACTACTATACTGTTAAAAACGGAGTATGGACCTTCATCTAGTGAATTCCCTTCCTGTAGTGACGTGTCCTGTTCGAGAATGGACATTCCCAGAAGAGGTGTGTGCTGAGAGCTTGCAGGACACCTGCTCTTCTTGTCAGCATCAGTTCCTCGCTCATATCACCGGCCATTTCAACCAGTTGAACACTGCCCATAATCTAGAGGTAATACATTGTTTTTCATCAGAATATGTAACGACTGAGAATATTCAGTGTCGATTATCCGCTCAAACAATTTCCACTGGGCATAATAGGCAATATAGTGGTGATAATTTTATGAATGGATCAATGAAAATCAGTGATGACACCAGGTGTTCGCAAAAAGGGCCAGCATGTCCTCCGCCACCGGTAGCATCTGCCACTTACACAATTTGCATAATAAGTAAGTTTCAGCCGTACTTCAGAGGCTTGATAACAATCCAGACAAGCAAGCGATGTACCACACGATTCCGTGACACGATAGCGCTTGTACTGATTTTGAAATAAGAAATAAATCAATGTAACACGACGTATCCTCAAATTAAATCTATTCAAATGTATGTTTAACAGTTATAAACCTATCTAAAATTTGATTATATTCAGCACATATTTCAGTTTTGAGTCGTCTTATTCGTTGAATTGTGGTTTTCATTTTCTTTATCTTTCAAGGGTTTGATGTATCACTCCAATTTCATAATGGAAGGGTAATACTGACATGGTCTGTCTCGTTTACGAGCAATAGTCTCTCTCTTGGGGTCTGTTTTTCAAAGAAAATCAAAACACGATAAAGGTAACTGATGCAGGCTCAGAGGGAAAGAAATGTTCTCCGTATATGATAGCATATGTGGGAAATATGAAAAGCCTGTCCCTTCTCTCTCGAATGTTCTGTCATTCAGATGGACAATTCATATTGTCGCCAACGCTGGGATAACTGTGTGAATACAATGACAACACTAGCCCTTCTAAGGGCAAAGGAAAATATGAGTGAGGCTGTACGTTACTTTAACTACTTTCCCAGCAATATCACACAAATGACACACCTAATCGGCTTTTCACCTTGTTTCTAACATGACGTGAGTTTGCATATCTAACCTTCTCCCAGTGTTCACAGGCTGAGAATACCCAAGGGACGAACGAGTTGAACTGGGGGTCTTTTTTACTGGTTTTACACAGTAAAGTGTGGTCGGTACTGACTATTACACAACTATGTGTGTGTACAGTATTTCCCCCAGGTCATGACATATGTTAATAGCTAAAGCTTGATGTGTTTTCTGTACTGTTAGACGACATACGTGGAAGTGTTATCGCTGTACTTGCGTCTTCGATTTCGCGATCCGATACATAATGCAAACACCATCGGCCTACATTGTAGCTGTAGTCAAACGGTCAAACATCAGGGGAATAGATGCATTCAACACCAGTAGCATACACGCAGTTAAACACTAGTGATACAGATGTCATTGTGGCAGATGTAGCCATCGTACAGATGACACCCTCTATTTGTCAGCTTGTTGACGGGGTTAACCATCGTTGGTCATGTGGACCTCGGATCTGATGGTCCGTGGTTCGAATCCCATCACGGGAGTCGGACATTGTATGGCCACTACACAGTGAAACACCAGTGGCACATATGTGGCCCAACATCAGGGGAATAGATGCAGTCAAACATCAGGGGCACACGGGGGTGGGGTGGGGTGGGGGGGGGGGGGGGGGGTGCAGTCAAGCAGGGGCGTAGAAGTAGTCAAAGAGTAGTCATAGTGTTAACCCGTACCAGTTAGGTGGTAATGATCAATCACACGTGGCATAGCCATTCCCGGACCCATAGCGGTGAGGACACATACGTGTTTTAAACCAGTCATTCGATAACATCACTGGGTACTCGGATTTGAAGTAGTATCAATGTCGTAAAAGCTATATCCCTCAAAACAAACACTGACAATTCAATAAATTAAATTGACAAAAACGTTTCCGTACTCTTAAGACATATTTGCTAAAAGCAGAGTCATCATCTGCATCAGACCATCATTACTGATTTTACCTTTCAAGGATCTCAGTGCTTAAAGTTTTTTAACATCAAGATAATGACCGCACGGAAAGATATGACATGGAACCGTTACAAAGGAGAGTATCCCTCTATGCCTAAACCACATAATTGATACCAGGGAGCATTAGCCTCCTTTACCTTGTCCACAGACCTTGAACCTTTTCACAAACTTATTACCATATTGAAACATGATACCAGAGGCAATGTAAGATAAGCTGTGGACATCATAGAGAGAGGAATCTATTAGGTCTTGATCCGACCGCGTCATGTTCTATCCATGCGCAGAAATATCTGTTGCCATGCCTACCCGCCATCTATAAATATTTTTGCATTGTAATATGATAAAAAGAACCGTTTATTATGAGGTTTATAGTCGAAAAGACACAAAAAGGCATTTTGTTGAGAATTATATCTGGATGACAAGACAATGTGCACAAGACCATACCACTTACGTTTATTCCATTAACGCTCCACCTGACGCTCAGTTTTATCACTGTGCGATCCATCCCACATATTACATCCCCAGACAACCCACATAGCGGTTGTAAATGGCGACTTTATATCCAGGTATGTGTTTATGTCCTCAATAAACACCGTTCGCCTCGTGGACGGAACACTCATCCAATATCTAAACGTCACTGATTAAATACCGTGAATGCATATGTCAACTAATATTGTTATTATTGAACCGTGAAACGAAATAGTTAACAGGCAACGCTTGTGATAAGTTGTGTGTCAGCTGCCATATAACTCGAACTAACACTAAGAACACGGAATATGCAGCTGCAACCAAACAGGAAAACCTTCCCATTCAGATCAAGTCATCCCAAAGCCTGGCTGTGTTCAAGAAAGAACTTAAAACTCACCTTTTCAATACCGAGTTTCATTAAACGCGTGATTCAGTGTTTTGTTGACTGATGCAGAGAACCAGCACCATTCTATTACAACTTCAACAAAGTGAGTGAGTGAGTTGGGTTTAACGCCGCTTTTAACAGTATTCCAGTTATATCACGGCGTGTCACCTTAATGTGGGAGGAAAGCCCGAAGTGATGCAGGTCTCAGATGTTTACCACTTCGGTGAAACCAACGAGCACGGGTATGGTGCTGACAATCATAGAAACATAATCAACAAGGTGAGGTGAGGTTGAACGTCGCGTTCAGGACTATTTCATTCATATAGCGAAGTACGTGAAGGTGTATGTATGGCGGCTTGTTCATGCCGGTATTATAGTGCCAGCCCACTGAGACACATGCCGCAGTTTAACAAGGATATCACACTTAGAAACATTTTACTGATTCAGAGCGGATCATTCCTTGTTTTATTCCCTCAATGGCGAGAGCGGAGAAAACAAAGCAGAAACTGAACCATACCATTTATGAGAAAGCGGCAATCTGATGTCAGACAATACTAAAATTCCACAATATTTTAGGGTCGTTAAATGCTCTTGAAAGGAAAATGTGCATTTTGTTGTTAGGCTCTTCATCAGTTCATATGTTCAGGACAACAGTAGCAACCATTTATGTAACAACTTAAGTCCACACTTCTTGAGTGTGCGAAAGCAACAGGGTGGTCGGATATACTACGAGTAAATGGCAAATTGTTGAAGCAGCATTAAGTGAGTGAGTGAGTGAGTTGGGTTTAACGCCGCTTTTAACATTATTCCAGTTATATCGCGTCGTGTCAGCTTAATGTGGGAGGAAAGCCCGAAGTGATGCAGGTCTCAGATGTTTACCACTTCGGTGAAACCCACGAGCACGGGTATGGTGCTGACAAACCTAGAAACATAATCGGGGCGAACCGGATTTCGAACCCACAATCATAGGTTTCGGGCATGCCCAAGGGACGCAACTCTGCACAACGAATCGCGGCGCCTTAGACGACTGGGCCACCCGCACATCTCACAGAACAAAACATCCGTGACCAGCTCCGGCGACTAAACGTATTGAACCTGGTGAGCTAATAGCTTAATATAAACAAAATCTTCCAAAGAAAAAACAGTTCCAAAATAAACTAAATGAAACAAGGAAAAACATATACTGGATAGAACTTTGTCTAAAATTACGTTCCTCAGGGCAATCAATGTGAAAACGGCAAAAATCAATTTGGAAAACTTTAAAAACAAAATACAAGAAAACAAAAGAGAAGATTCTTAATCAAATTCTTGATTCTCTGAAAGCAAAATAAAGGTTTGGACAGAAAGAAAAAGAAAGTGGGACAAGAAAAATAATTTCATCAGACAAAACAAATTGTTTAAATCTAATGAAAAACAATTTTACAGGCAAAAAATACATCCAATGGCAGTGATGAGAAAATACCCCCCATAGATTCCAGTGAAAGGGTTTTGGAAACAATTGTGGTCTACCCGGCAGTTGTAAGCTCGAGGGACCACCGGTAGAGGAATATAATGATTGTGTACACGAAAAAAATAAAATCACAATGGTTGTGTTTCATTACTCCGGATTGCCTGAAAGAATGTAATTAAAACGTCCAAATCTAATACGGCGCCAGGACCTGATGGTATTCGAAACCGGTTTTGGAAACTGTTTCCTTGCGTCAAAACACCATTACTTCAGTGTTTTTATTCTCTTGTGGATACAGGGAATATTCTGCCTTGGTTGTGCAAGGGTCGAACAATACTTCTCTCCAAGAAAGATGATTTGACTGATCCCAAAAACTTCCGCCCTATGACTTTTCTGAATACACAATACAAAATATTTGTCATCATAAATAATGTCATCATACTGCGCATCCAATGACATTATTTACATGGAGCAGAAAGGAGCCAGAAATGTTCTGGTAGAGTACAAATGTAGACTAAAGAAAATCTGGAGTTCAGAGCTGAACGCTCGCAATAAAGTCAAAGCCAAAAATACTTATGCTGTGCCCATCCTTTCGTATTCTTTTGGTGTTGTTGATTGGACGAAACAAGACATTCAGGGAATTGACACCCTCACACAAGGATTCATGTCAGACAATAGACCCCACCACCCTCGATCTTCCCTCCATCGCTTATATCTACCAATCATGATGGGTAGGGGTGGTTTGATTAATGTGGAGGCTCTTCATGACAGATTTGTTTTGTGCACTTTTGCACACATTTATTTGTCTGATGATCCTCGTGTGAAGCATGTCATGTGATGAAAACAAGGCATTCCACAGTTTTTTAAAACGAGCCAAGGATGTGGGACATAATCTCAATGTCGGTGTTGATTTTGTTGATGGTTCTGTACTGCTGGACGGTACAGAAATGAGTGTCAACCAAGCGAAGTGCCATATCAAATCGGCCCAGACTCAGGTTTTCAAGGAGAGGCTTTCTGAACGACCACTGCATCGAGTTTATGTGCAGTGTGTTGAGAAAATCAGCAATCCTGCAGAGTCCTTCGCTTAGAGGAAGTCGTCAGGTCTGAAAAGTGAAACAGAAGGCTTTCTGTTTGCTGTTCAGGACCAGTCACTTCCAACTCGAAACCGTCAATGTGTGATTTTGCATCAACATGTGAATTTGAAATGTAGATTATGTAATGAATTTAATGAGACTATCCAACACATTGTAAGTGGATTCCCAGCTTTGGCACAGACACAGTATCTTAAGCGACATGATGGGGTGGCTCGATCATCTTATTACTGTCTTTGCCATGCTTGTGGCTTTGACACAGAGGTCCATCCCTGGTACGACCCGGAATATGTAGAGGGCGTCATGGAAAATGATAAATACAAAATCCTTTGGAATAGGCCCGTATACAGCCTCGGATATATCCAGGCCAACAAACCTGATCTTGTCCTTTTTGATAAATCCAATGAAATCATTTATATCATTGAATTTTCTGTTCTTTTTTGACAGAAATGTGATTGACAAGATTGAGGCAACATGGCAAATATGCAGACCTCGCTTTCGAAACGTCACGCTTGCATCCCAAGTACCAAGTTGTCCGACTCCCCATTGTTCTCGGTGCCTTGGGTTTGGTACCTCCCAATCTGTTGACTGACATTGGGAGAGTACCCAGGTTTGCTACCAGAAATACTGCCCTTCTGACAATCGGGGTAATGGAGAAGGCTGCAGTGTTGGGGACTCTTCACATTCTCCGAAAGGTTCAGGGTGGGTTTGGCTAGGCAGCGCTTCCTGGGAGAAGTCCCGTTCTCTGTCTGGGCTGCGTGTAGAGGGGGCAAGGGCCCTGAGCAAATGATGAGCCTGACCAGCCTGTCTGTGCCAGGATCACCCAAACCCTCTTTGCTACATTTTTTATTTTAATCTGTAAATAATAATAATAATAATAATAATAATGATAATAATAATAACCTCTTGTGGATACAGGGGATGTTCCGCCTTGGTTGTGCAAAGAGCGAACAATACTTCCCCCAAAGAAAGGTGACCTGACTGACTTAAAAACTTCCGCCCTATTATTGTTTGAACACACAGTACAAACTATTAACAGGGTGTCTTACAGATCTCTTGTCCTCGTACTGCGCTTCGAATGACATTATCTACATGGAGCAGACAGGAGCCAGAAAGGGATGTTTGGGTTGTAAGGATCAATTCCTGGCCTGAAAAGTGAAACAGGAGGATTAAATGAGACTGCCCAACACATTGTCAGTGGATGCCAAGCTTTGCAACAAACTCAGTATCTTAAGCGACAGGTTAGAATAAATAAATGCAGCAAAGAAGGTTTGGGTGATCCTAGCACAGTCAGGCTGGTTAGGCTCATCATCAGCTCAGGGCTTTTGCCCCACTCCACACGTAGCCCAGCCAACGAATGGGTCTTCTCCCAGGAAGCGCTGCCTAGTCAAACCTACCCAGAACATTTCGGAGTATGTGAAGACTCCCTCATACTGCAGCCTTCTGCATTACCCAGATTGTCAGAAAGATTGTTCCTGGCAGCAAGCCGGGTACTCTCCCAATGTCAGTCATCAGATTGAAAGGTAACAAACCTCAGGCAGAGTCGGACAACTTGGTACCTGGAAGCAAGCGTGACATGCAGAAAGCAACGTCCGCATTTTTGCCATGTTTTTCCTTAATCTTTCCAATCACATTAATGTCTAAAGAGACAGATAATTCAATAATATAAATGATTTTATTGGAGTGATAACAAAAATGACAGTATCCGGTTTGTTGGACTGTATACGGGCCTATTCCTAAGAACTTTGTATTTATCATTTTCCATGACGTCCCCTACATATTCCGGGTCGTACCATAGATGCACCTCTGTGTAAAAACTACAAGCATTGTTTGATCTGTATGGGTGCTGAATACGTGACCTAACAATATCACACCCGATTTCCCATAAAGGCATGGCAGGTCCAAAACCATAACGTCTCCCAAAAGCGTCTTGGCACTACTCAGAAATGACTTCTGACTATAAATAAAAGCAACAAAACCCTTTCCATATAGATAAGAAACCTCTGCCTTAAGCGAAGTGATTGTGCAAATCTGATCATGCCATGAGCATGTGTCCACGAAAGCAGCCATTGGGTTCCCTGAGACATCAGATACTCGGATTTGACTTACTTATGTTTTTGTCAATTCCGAAATCAATGTAAATATGATAAGGACAACCTGATGAATTTCTACGTGACATTGCTGTGCGTAAGGAAACATAAAACGTTTTCACGTTTTCGGCCCATTGATTATTTCATTCCAAATCAGTAGACATTCACGTGTTACTGCTACAGAAATTGCTATCCGAATGCAATTATTCCACGATGTTTTTACACGTAGGTTTGTGTTAAGCGTCGATTGGGCAGCGAATAAGTCGTTCCACCTACCAGTTTAAAATGTAAACCTATTTCGACGTAGCAATTGTTGAATGTTCAATATTCCACAACTGATAAAACCTGCACAAGAATTCGAAGTAGGTGTCAGGAGTGTTGGAAGTGAATGTGCGGAACGTCCCATGTATTGGAGCTGCAGGCCAATGGCCTCGTTTAAAGATTTCACTCGAGAACAGAAGCTTCAGGTTTTAGTAACGTTCTGTAAAAAGTAAATCAATTACTAGAGAAAACTAACTTAAATGAGAAATAAATGATGTGTGCCAAACTCATGTCATCGTCGATCCGCAAACATGAAGGCACCAGTGTCGAAACTTATTATATCTATGCATATCAAATCTTCGGTTGCCTGACCACAGCAACTTCACCAACTTAAACCTATATTCGTTTGAATAAATGCAGAGAATAAACTGTAGTAGAGCCATTTTTGTGTTTATCTTTGTGATATATATTTCATATATCGATTTATATATAGTTTAATTCAATATGGAACTGGACAACATTTAAGCGCTTCATTCTGACAATTTGTCAATTCGTCCGAATTGAACAAACATTTCACTGGATCTACTTTCGAAAATGATACTAATGGCCAAGTCATGTATATAATCTTCCTTGTAGCAAAATACACATAACATTTGACACGACAATATCCGAACAAGCACATCATCATTTGATGTGCTGTTCATACAGGCATTTTTGTCTGGATGATGATGAACTGGAAACGTGACCGCTAACGAGATCGTACTGGAATAGGTGTCTCTGGTCACGTTGTGCATACAAGTGATTCATTTCTGTAACTGACTGTCAGCAATTTCCTCCTTTATGTAACAGATTGGAGAACCTGGCGTTTCCCGGAGTTGAATGTCCAATGATGATTTTTGACAGAGTAGATTATGTTTCAACAAAGAACACCTTACCAAACTTTCATAGCGATGTCTGTATCTAGTCTAGGCAGAGACTGAAGCACCAGGTCAATCACCGATTCTAGGCAGTAGAAAGAAGAACCCCATATCAGATGTTGCATAAAATTAGTTGCATTAGCTTTGATGTTTAAAACAATGAATCTAATTTGTTCATCGGGATGACGGGTGCTGTTCAAGTACGACACGTTGTCGCCCTTGAAACTGTAATGCAATTGTTTTGGCATTTTGTATTGCATCACCGATAGCAGACAAGTTATTTATCAACGGTTCTGCGTCCGACATTTAATGTGCACGTTAACATTTGGTCTTATTGTTATTGCGTTTTCGTCACGAAAATTGAAAACATGTAAATGTTTTTGTTTGCTGTCATTAACATCAAAGTGATCCATCAAGTTTAGAAATCGTAATCATCTATGTGACAAATGACGGGCAGATTGAAGTCCAAGTAACAACAGCTTATCTAGTAAAGGATATCACATTCTGGCTAATTTCCTGTGGATGATAACAAAGGATATTACGTTTGTTATAGGATTTGTTTGTGGGCAGACGTCAAACAGCAATTCTCATCAGGATTCATCACTGCAGTTATTTTACGGCATCTAGAGCACTGTATTGTAGTGGTGTAATGTCGTATGGTTATGTCAGTGTATGGAAATGGCACGCGTTCCTTTCTATTGTGTGTGAAACTGGCACAACATGTCCATGTTGTAGTGTATGAGGATGACAGGACTTTTTGGTGCAATGATGTACCAGGATGACACTCGTGTCTTGGTGTAGTGTGCGGGAATGACGCGTGTTTCTTGATGTAGTGGTGTATAGGGGTGACAGGACTTGTTGGTGCAATGATGTACCAGGATGACACTCGTGTCTTGGTGTAGTGTGCGGGAATGACGCGTGTTTCTTGGTGTAGTGGTGTGTAGGGGTGACAGGACTTGTAGGTGCAATGATGTACCAGGATGACACTCGTGTCTTGGTGTAGTGTGCGGGAATGACGCGTGTTTCTTGGTGTAGTGGTGTATGGGGGTGACAGGACTTGTTGGTGCAATGATGTACCAGGATGACACTCGTGTCTTGGTGTAGTGTGCGGGGATGACGCGTGTTTCTTGATGTAGTGGTGTATGGGGGTGACAGGACTTGTAGGTGCAATGATGTACCAGGATGACACTCGTGTCTTGGTGTAGTGTGCGGGGATGACGCGTGTTTCTTGATGTAGTGGTGTATAGGGGTGACAGGACTTGTTGGTACAATGATGTACCAGGATGACACTCGTGTCTTGGTGTAGTGTGCGGGAATGACGCGTGTTTCTTGGTGTAGTGGTGTGTAGGGGTGACAGGACTTGTAGGTGCAATGATGTACCAGGATGACACTCGTGTCTTGGTGTAGTGTGCGGGAATGACGCGTGTTTCCTGGTGTAGTGGTGTATGGGGGTGACAGGACTTGTTGGTGCAATGATGTACCAGGATGACACTCGTGTCTTGGTGTAGTGTGCGGGAATGACGCGTGTTTCTTGATGTAGTGGTGTATAGGGGTGACAGGACTTGTTGGTGCAATGATGTACCAGGATGACACTCGTGTCTTGGTGTAGTGTGCGGGAATGACGCGTGTTTCTTGGTGTAGTGGTGTGTAGGGGTGACAGGACTTGTAGGTGCAATGATGTACCAGGATGACACTCGTGTCTTGGTGTAGTGTGCGGGAATGACGCGTGTTTCTTTGTGTAGTGGTGTATGGGGGTGACAGGACTTGTTGGTGCAATGATGTACCAGGATGACACTCGTGTCTTGGTGTAGTGTGCGGGGATGACGCGTGTTTCTTGATGTAGTGGTGTATGGGGGTGACAGGACTTGTAGGTGCAATGATGTACCAGGATGACACTCGTGTCTTGGTGTAGTGTGCGGGGATGACGCGTGTTTCTTGATGTAGTGGTGTATAGGGGTGACAGGACTTGTTGGTACAATGATGTACCAGGATGACACTCGTGTCTTGGTGTAGTGTGCGGGAATGACGCGTGTTTCTTGGTGTAGTGGTGTGTAGGGGTGACAGGACTTGTAGGTGCAATGATGTACCAGGATGACGCTCGTGTCTTGGTGTAGTGTGCGGGAATGACGCGTGTTTCCTGGTGTAGTGGTGTATGGGGGTGACAGGACTTGTTGGTGCAATGATGTACCAGGATGACACTCGTGTCTTGGTGTAGTGTGCGGGGATGACGTGTGTTTCTTGATGTAGTGGTGTATAGGGGTGACACGTGCTTTAGTATAATGTGGTGTACGGGGGTAACACGTCTTGCTTGGCATAGTGGTGTATGAGGACGACATTTTTTTTTTGATGTAGTGAAGTACGAGGATGACACATGTTTCTTGGTGTAGTAGAGTATGAGGATTATCTTTCTTGGCATCATGGTGTACGGGGATGACACGTCTATAGTGACGTAGTAGCGGTCAGGGATGAAACATGTTTCTTGATGAAGTGATGTATCGGCATGACACGTTAATTTTGATAACACGTGCGTCATAATGTGGTAGTATATGAGGTTTTCACGTATTTCTTGGTGTAGTAGTGTATGATGATGACACGTGTTGCTGGGCGTAGTGGTGTATAAGGATGACACATGTTGCTGTGTGTAGTGGTGTATGAGGATGACACGTGTTGCTGGGTGTTGTGGTGTATGAGGATGACACATATTGCTGGGTGTAGTGGTGTATGAGGATGACACGTGTTGCTGGGTGTAGTAGTGGTGTGTGATGATGACACGTATTTCTTGGTGTAGTGGTGTGTGATGATGACACGTATTTCTTGGTGAAGTGGTGTATGGGGATGACACGTGTTGCTGGGTGTAGTAGTGTATGATTATGACAGGTGTTGCTAGGTGTAGTGGTGTGTGATGATGACACGTGTTGTTGGGTGTAGTGGTGTATGATGAATATATGTGTTGCTGGGTGTAGTGGTGTATGATGAATATATGTGTTGCTGGGTGTAGTGGTGTATGATGAATATATGTGTTGCTTGGTGTAGTGGTGTATGATGAATATATGTGTTGTTGGGTGTAGTGGTGTATGATGATGACACATGTTGCTGGGTGTAGTGGTGTATGATGATGACACGTGTTGCTGGGTGTAGTGGTGTATGATGATGGCACATGTTGCTGGGTGTAGTGGTGTATGATGATGGCACATGTTGCTGGGTGTTGTGGTCTATGAGGATGACACATGTTGCTGGATGTTGTGGTGTGGGATGATAACAGTGTTGCTGGGTGTAGTGGTGTATGATGATGGCACGTGTTGCTGGGTGAAGTGGTGCATGAGGATGACACGTGTTGCTGGGTGTAGTGGTGTGTGAGGATGACATGGCTGCAAAGCCATTATAACACACTTGTAGCTTGCTGTTTGTGCAGTCATCCGATGTCATGTCACACTGGGCTAAAGAGTCATAATAACACTAATGTAGCTTGCTGTTTGTGCAGTCATCCGATGTCATGTCACACTGGGCTTAAGAGCCATTATAACACTAATGTAAGCTGCTGTTTGTGCAGTCATACGAAGTCATGTTACACTGGGCTTAAGAGTCATTATAACACTAATGTAGCTTGCTGTTTGTGCAGTCATCCGATGTCATGTCACACTGGGCTTAAGAGCCATTATAACACTAATGTAAGCTGCTGTTTGTGCAGTCATACGAAGTCATGTTACACTGGGCTTAAGAGTCATTATAACACTAATGTAGCTTGCTGTTTGTGCAGTCATCCGATGTCATGTCACACTGGGCTTAAGAGCCATTATAACACTAATGTAGCTTGCTGTTTGTGCAGTCATCCGATGTCATGTCACACTGGGCTTAAGAGCCATTATAACACTAATGTAAGCTGCTGTATGCGCAGTCATACGAAGTCATGTTACACTGGGCTTAAGAGTCATTATAACACTAATGTAGCTTGCTGTTTGTGCAGTCATCCGATGTCATGTCACACTGGGCTTAAGAGCCATTATAATACTCATGTAAGCTGCTGTATGCGCAGTCATACGATGGTGTTTTGGGCTGAAGAGCCGTTATTATACAGGGGGTGATTATGCCCTAACACAATATGTGCAGTTTTTTGTGTACATTATGGTCAGAACGAATGTGCTTACTATGGGTGTATAAGCTAATGGCCATTATAATACACTTTGAAGAGATTAAGTGATGCAGCTATGTACTAGTAACCATAATATATTTACTGTGTACGTGTGGGCTACCGAGCCAGCATGACAACAAATTGAATGTTCTGGACATGTTCATAGATGCACACTCTTCAAAAAAAGAAACGCACAGGTAGATTTTTAGTAAATTTATTGTACCTAATAAAGGCGATATATTTAATTATATGTCATAGATACAAGTATGAAAATTTGGAGCTCGATAGTCACATGTTGTTGTTGTATAAAGGCATTGAAATCAACGTAGGAGGAAAGCCAGAAGTGGTGCATGTCGGGACGAACCAGGATTCGAATGTATTTGTATGTTTAAATGGTTAGTTACTCCAGTGAGTGTCCTAATCTATTTAAACCATGTCCAACATTCATTCGAAGACCCCTAGCGCCTAAAGCTTTTGTTCAACATTGTTGTGATAACCGAATTTTGAAAAAAGATATTCAAGGACGCAATGCTAAACTGTGAGAACAGAGTGTGACTCACCCCTACCTGATGCACGTGTAATATGTTCCTGAGACTTTCGCACGGGCACATCGCTCTTTCGCGGTTGTGAAATGCATGTCCCAGGGCAAGTAACAATTCACATATGATCAGTTACCTAAATATTACTGGCCCGTGTAATAGCCCTGATCAAGATAGGAGTAATTTCTTTTCTATCCGTGTCTTTGAACCCATGCACACGTATGTATAATGCATAGAATGACTTAAAACGTTCTGATGTAAGTGGGGCGGTCGGGTAGCCTAGTGGTTAAAACGTTCGCTCGTCACGCAGCGGACGCGGGTTCGATTCCCGACATAGGTGCAATATGTGAAGCCCATTTCCCCGCAATACTATTGCTGGAATATTGCTAAAAGCGGCGAAAAACCTCACTCACTCACTCACTCACTCCTGATATAAGTAAATATATTTAATTGCAAATTTAATCAACTTTCTTCCATTTCGCGCTTGCAGAAGACGACATCCGTTAGCGGTTGGACGGACTTCAAGAAAAATGATAGGTGAATAAAGAAGTTCCGTCATTGTCAAGTGCAGTTTAACTAACGATTCAGTTTCTTAAAGTACTGTCAAAGACTATAGGGAAGTAACCACATGTCATTGGATACTAATAGGTGGCGATGACATCCATCTGGAGTGAAGCTGTGGTAACCCGCTTCCTCATTGAAAATGGTTAAAAAAACTCCAGCAGTACCGATCCTTGAGGTTTAGAAGCCCTATTCCGAATAATTACATCGGCAAGTTTGTGTGTTTCTTTGTTGTGATATTCCAGCTCTATCACGGCAGTTTGTAAATAATCGAGTCTGGACCAGACATTCCAGTGATAAATATCATGAGCATCAATCCACGCTTTGTTTGTTTGTATGTTTGTTGTTTATAGCCACACTCAACAATATTCCAGATATATGACGGCGGTCTGTAAATAATCGAGTTTGGACCAGACAATCCAGTGATTGACATCATGAGAGCCTGACCACCTGATCCCGTCAGTCGCCTCTTCGACAAGCATTGTCTGCTGAAGACTTATTCATACCCGGATCTCCACGGGTCTCATCGATCAAAGCAATTGGGATACGATGGATGGATCTTACTAGTTTCATTCAGCGTCTCATAAGCCTCGTTCAGTATCTGACCGATCTCGTTCAGCGATTCACTAGTCTCGTTCAACGTCCAACTAATTCCGTTCAGCGACTCACTCGTCTCGTTCAACGTCCAACTAATTCCGTTCAGTGACTCACTCGTCTCGTTCAACGTCCAACTAATTCCGTTCAGCGACTCACTCGTCTCGTTCAACGTCCAACTAATTCCGTTCAGTGACTCACTCGTCTCGTTCAACGTCCAACTAATTCCGTTCAGTGACTCACTCGTCTCGTTCAACGTCCAACTAATTCCGTTCAGTGACTCACTCGTCTCGTTCAACGTCCAACTAATTCCGTTCAGTGACTCACTCGTCTCGTTCAAAGTCCAACTAATTCCGTTCAGCGACTCACTCGTCTCGTTCAACGTCCAACTAATTCCGTTCAGAGACTCACTCGTCTCGTTCAACGTCCAACTTATTCCGTTCAGTGACTCACTCGTCTCGTTCAACGTCCAACTAATTCCGTTCAGTGACTCAATAGTCTCGTTCAGCGTCTAATTCCGTTCAGTGACTCACTAGTCTCGTTCAACGTCCCAACTAATTCCGTTCAGTGACTCACTCGTCTCGCTCAGCGAATCACTAGCCTTTATCAACCTCTAACAAGTCTCGCTTGGCGACTCACTAGTCTCGTTCAGAATCACTCGACTCCCGTGACAACCACCACACTGTTTCTTAAGTTCACAAATACTAACTGTAGAGAGTTAGAATCAAAAACACAGAAGTTCCCCCGAATATATTCATTACTTATCCTCAGCGTGAGGGAAAGTGTTTATTTTCCGAAACAGATCAGGTGCAAATAATGACCATGTATTTTCTCAAAATAGTTTCTTTTAACACTTTTATATTTAGTCGGTCACACTGGCTACGTTGGCTGATGGCGTACATTCCGGCCGCCGCTCAGTTGGATCCCTGGATCACCAAGGCGACAAATATCGCCTGGAACCTGGGATGTCAATGAATGACCAAGCCCCATGCGACACGAACACGTTGATTATTAATCTTACTTTACTAAGAGGCTTATGAACGTCTTGGAATAATGAAGCAGAATCATTGTCCCCCTCCAATATCCAGCCAGCAGCTTGATGGAATGTACATTGTTTTTTTCTGAAGGGAATTAGATACGCATTAATGTCCCTGGCATATACTATTGCCTTCGAGGGTACACATAAACCAACACAAAGGCAGTGATGCACGTGGCAATTAAGCGAGACTGACAGAACATGGCTAGCACATAGCATGCTATATAGTGTGAAGACGGTCACAGAAAATGCTTGTGTGCAATGGTGGCTACTATTTCAACAGTTTAGAAATTGTAATGATATATTATAGAAATGATTACAAGAAGAGACAGAACAGTATTAGCGCATGCGAGATTATTAATCCGGCTATAGGTTTTCTGAATGCAGAAGAACTATACAAATCCACGATGTGTAATTAGGTTTTATATGGGGGATGATTTCAGAATTATAATGTTCCCGAAAAATTGTTTGCTGAAACTGGAATGCTGGATATCCTGAACAATAATATATTGTGGAAAAGTGTGTTCGGCTCCAGCTTCATAGAGAAAAGTGTCCGAAAAGCAGAGAAGCAGAGACCTAAAAGATAAGTTGTCTGCCAGAATCTCATCCTAGAATAAAAAATGGGCATGTGTTGATGAATCACTATAACATAGAGATGATATCAGATGTTTGCGAAAAGGTGAGCGTATCCTGCCCCACCGGTGACTCCCGTCAAAAACACATGCAAGGGCAAGACAATTGTTCACAGAAAAGACACGGGAATATATAGTACAAGTCAAAATAGAGATTTGCATCGGATACAATGTTTGTAACTGATGCGTCAAATTTGGAAATGTACTCCACATGAATATCATAAAACCTTTTGAAAGTTTTATTGAGGTTTTGAATGTTTATAACCTTGATCAAACAACTTCTGAGCAAGAGTTGCATGACGCTCTTTGAAGTTTTGGTAGAAAGAGCATGCTCGATTGTACGTCAACAGGTGTGTAATGTAGGCACCAAGAGCTGTAGCTGCAGGAATACTGCTCGACACAAAAGGAACGTTGACGAATGTTAAGTTGAAGTCTCGTGGAGAGTGTTTTGTCACTCTGAATCTTTATGCATATGTCTAAATATGAAACGGATGAAGCGGTCTCACTTGTCGCATATATTTCTAGTTCAGGTTGGTAAACCAGGGCAAGGAAATTGGCTATTTGGTGGTTATTGAACGACATCAGATGACAATATACCTGAACCTTAAGTTAACATTCTTTGCCAAATTACCTTGTTTTGACTTTCCCACTCCGAGCAGAAATTCCTATATATTTGCACCAAAAAACAAATTAGCAAGAAGAGGGCACATATACTCAAGTAGGGCACATATACTCACAATCTCACTAGTGTCGAAAGGTCCCTTCCGAATGTTTCAGTTGCCCCGGACGTTAGTTTCACTCATTTCGAGCCACGTGGTCCCATATCACGTCTGACAAATCTCAATATTCGTAACACGAATCCGGCAAAGCGTTTTATTAGATACGTTATACGATTGAGTAATCACGTTCAGCAGCTCAATAGCCTCGTTCAGGAACTTACTAGTTTCATTCAGCGTATCATTAGTCTCGTTCAGTGTCTAACCGATCTCGTTCAGCGACTCACAAGTCTCGTTCAACGGATACCTACTTCCTGCCTAAATGTATTACCCCCAAAGTTAACATGGATGTTATCAATGAATGATGTTAGCATTTCACATATTTTGACAAATTGACCTGAACCTCGGAAGAGAGATACGTTACAATATTGGTCACCACGTTTTGTAACAAAAGCCCCATGGATCAAGGATTTTGAGAATCCACATGGTATTAATTCCGTTTGTCTCAAATACTTCCTGTAAAGAAAGTCCTTCATTGACAGTGTTAGGCTTTGCGGTTAATCTAAGAGAAGGGGATTTGGTGGTACATTTGCTGGACCCAGCAAGATATCTCTCTATGTACTGTTTTTTTTATTAGTAAGAGGCTGCTCTTGATATTCTGATCCCTACTTAAATAACTGACGAAGGTTGTTATTGTCAATAAGAGAGAAGTCACCTGTGATGATATAATAAGGAAGGAGATATAGGTTGTTGTGTTTTTTATATTTCACACAAATCTTTATGGAAATCACTAAAAAAGATAATTGTTATTTATTGTTTCTATTTCTTCGACGGTTTCGGGAAGAAACTAGGGGTTTAGACTTTTGGGATTTGGGATTTTTGTACAGAATTGGTGTAGTCGTAATCAATATCCTCACATAGATATCAAAATTCTTCTCACCGAACGTGTCACTAAAAGTAGACAAGAAAACAGACAACTTCATGAATAACAACTTCTTCTTTATGGCATTTAGGAATGTTTCGACATAGATACTTACACCGTTATCGAACTGGAATGTCACTCCAGCTTGATAACTCTGTAAGAGTCATCATCAAAACGTTGCTAAATGCAATAAACCAGAAGCTGTTATCCATATTGTTGTATGTTTTCCTGTTTACTCACCAACTTCCAGAATGCCATTCAAACAGTTCGCTACAAGCGATTTCTGTCCAAGGCCATTGGAGACATTTGCACAAGAGATACACACGGGCGGTTGGATGAGAGATCCGCCCACTACTTCAGGAACAAGAATCCTGTATACTAACGTCATGCTTGCAGAATCACTTTGAGTGTTCTTAAAATGTCGGTTAAGTGGAGCTTTATTCAAAACAGCAGACACGTAGCATTAACGAATCTATTTTAGCAAAAATTGCAAACAAGCTTTGTGGCTTCAGTTGATAAATAACCAATTTGTTGATTGTATTACGAGCCCCATCTCATTCACAGAGCTGAACATAAAGCTTCAGTAATGAACACACTACTTTTATTCGAGCTTCTATCACGTCAGTGTGATCCGGGAAATTTCAGCTGTTTTTGCCACAACAAAATCAGTTAGCTCTGAAAAGTTTTCTGTAGACGCCATTGTCATAGAGATGTGTCCTAATGAAGATTGAAATGTTGAATCTAGAGCTGACGAAAAAGCAGGAATGCTTTAAAGGAACAATAATCTGTTCTTAAAGGTGCCCGGATGTTTTACAATGATCAACGTTCAGAAACCCATCTCTGATTAAGATATATGAAAACAATTTAGTTCCTTGTCTTGAATCTGCATATAGTTGGCTGGTTGTTTAACGCCGCACTCAAACTATATGAAGGCGGTCTGTCAATAATCGAGTCTGGTCCAGACAATCCATTGATTAATATGATGAGCATCGATCCACGCACATGGGATCGATGACATGCATCAACCAAGTCAGCGAGCCTGACCACCCGATCCTGTTAGTCTCCTTTTACGGCAAGCATGGGTTGTTGAAGACCTAAAACTCAGACTAATAATCAACTCCTTGTTGCCTAAAAAAATGTCAACCACCATCATATAAGGGTGTTTACTTTCTTTTGCCCGGCAGTTGATGTCGAGTGATTCTTATTCACCCAGGTCATCGTGGCCACAGCAGCCTGACTTCCAAAATATCTTATTTCTCAACAGACCTTCGTGAAAGGCGACCTTTGAGACATTTGGGTATTTCTCCCTTATCACATCCACGTTATCACCCCGCTTCTTGTCACGGAAGTGTAACTGTTGGCCTTAAACAGGTAAACTGATTTATAAATGATATTCCAACATTTACGTTCATGTGATCTACATCAGTACTTTGTTCAAGTCTTCTCTGAATTGCCATATTTTCATCTTTGCCCAACGGAATGCAATTTCAAAGAGCTTCATGCGACTCTTGCTCAGAGTATTGGTATTTGATCAAGGTTTGCAACACTCAAGGGCACAGTGAAGCTTTCCACGTGGAGGACATTTCCACATTTGACGAATCGGTGACCAAACGTATGTCCAATGCAATTCACAATTTTGAATTGTACTATATGTTCCCATGTTCTTTAGGTGAACTGTTGACTAGCCTTTGCATGTGTTCGTGCCGGGAGAAACCGGTGGGCAAATATGCGCTCACCATTTCGCGACAGTGTCACTATTTGATAGATTTGCCAGATTCGTGCAGTCGACTCTGCATTTAGCAGAGATTAATTATGAAAATGGAAGTGGTCTTGTCGCCTGTTTGTTTGTATATATATATAATATAATAGTTTCTAGTAATAGTGGTATAATAATAATCAAGGAATTGGGAACACATTACAGCCGGCACTGAAGTATGACAGTAGATGTTACGACCTCCAACGATCGTGAAGGGGGATATGGGTAAGAAGGGAAATTTGACGTTTTTGGATTAGTGGTGCGTAATCCCGCCACGTTTTATAAAACATTCATTCACTCGACGAGTTTCCCAATGACAGTCTGTCCCACTCCTCTTTCAGCGCCTGACCAAGTTCAACCAACGTGGTCGACGGCCTTTGACGTTGACGCACACGTCTCCCTATCATGTCCAAGTCGTGTTCAGTGGGGTAAAGGTCTGGGCTCATTGCTGGCCATGGCATTCTACGGATGGATTGCTGCTTGAGGTGGACATTGACGATCCGTGCATGGTGAGCACGAGTTGTCATCATGAAAGACAAAAAGTCGACCCACACGCCTTGCAAACAGGACAACAAAGGATGAGAGTACTGTACAGTACCCCTTTCTTGCACAATAGGACTACCTCCGTGGTCTGGTGAGAGAGCGTCTGGCCGGACAGCAGAAGGTCGGGGGTTCGATCCCCGTCCACGTCATTCCCTAAGACGTTAAAGAATGCTACGATTCGCCTGGCGCTCGGCATTCTGGTGCTTGAACCAGGACTGGTTGGCTCGTATAAGTATACTGTGTCTCAGTGGGGTATTCATGTCAAATTCCTGCATGGTATGTCAGTGGGCTAGCACTATAAAATCGGCATTAGTACAGACTAGTGCATGTATTCAGCCACTTGAAACAGCACCAGCATGGAGATGAGCTGCGTGAAGACGATTAATCGTCTGACCCCTACCTCGTTCTCCAGTAGACTGATGAAAGTTTGCAGTAATTTTGATTCGCCGTTTGAGCTCGATTTTGTAGAGCCTGGTTTCGAATCAATCAATTTTGTGCCCTTGTCGTTGATCTGGTACGTATTGAACGGGTCGATTGTCAACATTATATGTTGATGGTACGCGTTCCATTCTCTCCTAATCACAGATTGTGAAACATTGAACGTATTGGCCACTGCAAACTGACTCATGCTAGTTTCCAGCATGCTAATATCCCCCAGACGCTTCGTGCAATGCAGACGCCGCATCGGCAGCTCATACACCAACAATGAAGAATGATATAATGTTAATCACAACTGCATGAAGTAAAATCAATAAGATTGACAGAAATAATGGTCCACAGAGATAACTCGACGTCATTGAAAGTGTCAAAATTAGGAATGACACCCTTCGCAGTGTATGGCGCGACTGCATACGGCACGCGCAAACTATCGGGCGTGTTTTGGTGTTAGGTCTTACAGACATGAACGAAAATGCATAGGATGTTTGTCGTCTACGCTAATCGTTGTTCTAATAACTGGTATTAACATTGTATTTTATGATCCCCTACTTTGTTCAAAGAGTATATTTATTTTAGCAGGCGAAATTAATAGTGTTCGCAGTTAAATGAAATTTGAAGTCTGCATTAATTTTAGTTTTCGCCGTAGGGTCGGTCGACTTAGGGATGAACTGTTGCTAACAAGATGATGAAGTGTGCAGATGTTCATTAGTGACACGTTGGAAATGAAAAGAAGACAATGAATGCAGTATTAGAAGATATAAGGATGCATTCTGTTGCGCGTATCCTGGCAGACACGTGACGCTTGCTGTCTGCTTTGGACTCCACACAGGAAGTCACAATTGCATACCTCCGTGCTGTACGAGGAAGAAACACGGTAACCAGTCATGATTCACGTCACTAAACACATCGAAAGTTAAAAGGGAAGAGGCAGGCAATGTATCAGTTTTAGTGGATAAAGCGTTGAAGTTATGGGAAGTCTCAGCATCACGTCAATTGAAAACGCTGTTATATTTAGACAGATGGTGAAGATGGAGCACATCAGCTGAAGCAAATAACATACTATCATCATCTGATGTCGTACCAGCTGCAACAATGACAACAGCAGTTACTGTAGCAGGAGCGGTAGCGAACCCGAGAATCAATAGTTGTGGCACCATTGTTAAACTTAAACAATGGTGAGGTGAGGTGAGGTGAGATGGATTGGGGTTTAAAGTCGCATTCAGGATTATGTCATTGATATAGCGACGTACGTGCAGGTCGGTATTGTAGTACCAGCCCATTGTAGTATCAGCCCACTGAGATTTTAACATGGATAGCCCACTCTCTGACAATCTCTGGTAATGCAGGAGACTGCAGTGTTTGGGATTCTCCACATTCTCCGAAAAGTTCTTAGTGGGTTTGACCAGGCAGCGCTTCCTAAAGGAAGTCTCATTTGCTGTCTTGGCTGCGTACAGAGCAGGCAAGTCCCTGAGCCTACCTCTTTGCTGCATTTTTCATGTTATTCTATAAATAATAATAATAATAATAATAATAATAATAATAATGATAATGATAATGAGACTGTCCAACACATTGTGGGTGCATGCCTAGCTTTGGCACAGACACAGCATCTTAAGCGACATGATTGGGTGGCTCGATCATCTTATTACTGTCTTTGCCATGCTTGTGGTTTTGACACAGAGGTCCATGCATGGTACGACCCGGAATATGTAGAGGGCGTCATGGAAAATGATAAATACAAAATCCTTTGGAATAGGCCCGTATACAGCCTCGGATATATCCAGGCCAACAAACCTGATCTTGTCCTTTTTAATAAATCCAATGAAATCATTTATATCATTGAATTTTCTGTCCCTTTTGACACTAATGTGATTGACAAGATTGAGGAGAAACATGGCAATTATGCAGACCTCACTTTCGAAATGTCACGCTTGCATCCCGAGTACCAAGTTGTTCGACTCCCCATTGTTCTCGGTGCCTTAGGTTTGGTACCCCCCAATCTGTTGACTGACACGGGGAGAGTACCTGGGTTTGCTAACAGGAATATAGCCCTTCTGACAATCGGGGTAATGCAGAAGGCTGCAGTGTTGGGGAGTCTTCTTATTGTCCGAAAAGTTCAGGGTGGGTTTGACTAGGCAGCGCTACCTGGGAGAAGTCCCATTCGCTGTCTGGGCTGCGTGTAGAGGGGGCAAGGGCCCTGAACTGATGATAAGCCTAACCAGTCTGACTGTGCCAGGATCACCCAAACCCTCTTTGCTGCATTTTTTTATTTTAATCTGTAAATAATAATAACAATAATAATAATAATAATAATAATAATAGAAGGTTAACAGTCACACTACCATCTCATTCTACCTATTGATCTGATTTTGGGAAAGGTGTGATTGACCAGGGATATTAGTATACCCTGTGCCTTCGTGTACTTTGACAGTCGTGACAGTCGTGACTTACAGAGACGGAAAAGGGTAAGGAACACAGGTTAACGTCTACTGTGCAGTGCATGAGCTTCTGGTGCACAACATGGTATATACAAGAAGGGAGTGATGGATCAATTAGGCCCAATTCCTCAAATCAGATGTAAAACTTTGAGAAAAGTTAACAGGGACCATTGCTGTGGATCACATTGAAATATTTCAAATTCATAAACTTAACAGTGTCAAGGTATGTGCGAAATTGAAGCAAAGATAATACATGTAAGTCGCATTTGCATATCATAGTAAATGCAATTGCCCTATGATAATGAACAAAACAGAGATAATAAATGCTTTTAATCTACATGGGTGTATGCGGAAGTCAAATGCCATGACATGGCGAAATATGAAAACTCCCCAAACCATATCCCCAAACCATATCATGTTTATTCGACGAACAACATACTGACTTGCGATCAATATTATATCATTACAACATGTGTAACAAGTTGAAGACTGGATATTTGTTTTCAAGTTTGGGTCTTCTTGTGATATATTTTTTAACTGATGCACTTTGTCCATTTGACCAACACGATAAATCAGTTTGTAACGTTAAAATGAATAGACGAAACTGAAAATGTATGTACAAAATGCAACAAAAAAATCAAATTTGAAATATGAATAAAAAACAACATACGTACTGCATGTTAGATGGCATAAACGTGTATGCAAAAAATAGCCGAATGGACATAAAATCTCAAATTTTAATGAAGCTGTCACCATGTAGTTCATAATCAGATAGGGATTTCTGAGTAAATCGTTGAGGCCCTCTTAATGCGATTTTAAACCTGAGTATTTGGCAGGGCATTAACTAACTGAATTATTAGTTAAACACATCTTGGCAATGACAAAACCTCTTGACGAAAAATATTTGTTACTAGAGGAACGGGAACATGTGACCTTCGCACTGAGGGCTAACGAATGTAATCATCTGCTTCGCAACATGGAATTGAAAGCGAATAAAAAAATCCACAATCAAAAGAAATCCTGTTTTGAAGCAGAGTCAATTTACAATTCCGACTTTATCATGAGGAAAGGAGGGGAACACAGTTGGTGTCCATGGGGATGCTTACTTCATAAGGACATACAGAATCTCGCATATTGTTTTCTAGTGATTTTTAGATGACATGTGCTTATATATTTGACAAATTATCTCAAACTTTTGAAGAGATGTTGCTTTATCTGTGGTCGCCACAAGAAAATAAGGTTTCCCTTAGTGTGTAACAGTGGTGCTCAAAGGTGAACAATACAATGTTTTCACATACATGATCTTGAATCTTTCATGAGATTGCAAAAACTCAAGCGAATCGTTCGGTGGTACATATGCTGGACCCAGCATCATATCTCTCTTTGAACGCATTCTAAGCTGTACAATCCAGTACAAAAGATGAATGAACACATCTTAAGGTTTTAGAAAGCAAAGAAGAAATCAAATAAGAAAGAAATACAACTGAATCGTCTGACTTGCTCAAGAACTCCTGCATCTTTCATTTAGACTGGGCGGTCAAAGTTCACTCAGGAGTCACATGACACGATCTCCTTTTGCTTGTGAAATCTTCACAAAGAAAGGCACATACCTATCACATTGGGGATAAGGCTCTGATTTTAATGCTATTGTCTTATTGCAACAATCTGCTGAGAAGGGTCATCTGCTGTTCATGGGTTTTAATGCCAGACTCATCCAACAAAACAGCATTGGTATATTAACACAAAGCTATGTGATCACTGCTTAAAGGCAATAGTAATACCAGTAATAACGACGACGATGATGATAATGATGATGACGACGACGACGATAATAATTTTGATGGTTAACTTCGAACAGTCATTTGTTTAAAGAGATACAACATGTAACAAGTGTTTCATCGTCATGCATGTCGAGCACAGAGTCCCATTCAACCAATCTCCTGATTTGTGATCTGTGGACAGCACCACAGACCATCACTATTGAATAAAGATATTAAGACTGAACATATTTGGCTTTGAGTGTTATGACGTAGGTTTTGAAAAAAATGCGCCCCAAAAGTGCACTGCATTAAGCACACGTCAACCCACAGAAAGACCGCAGGCCTCACTGTCATTGGAGTGAGGACTCTAGAGTGGCATATGTTGATTTAGTCAATGTACTTTCATTGATACAAATTGTATTCATTTTGGAATAAGTTGACATGATATAAACATCGGTGGTAGTCGAATGAAAAAGTTGCAAAGCAGATGATGAGGCAATAGAGCTCGTGACAGCAACCCTTCCTCGTATTGGAGGAAGTCATTAGCGTTTAAAGGTATAGTGAAGTTACTGCCACCAACATACAGGCATTGATAAATCTATATTTGTCATGCACCTCAGTGTGAGATATTGCCTTAATATCCTTCCTATTGCATCAATTCCACAGCCTGTCGCTCACATTTAGATGGAAGCGCTGACGTCGTTATGCTTGCCTCTTTAAAGCAAACATTCATATCATAAAACAAACTGCATATCTAGCTTGAGAATGTCTTGATAAAAGCTTTATGATTAGCCTAGATGTGGATTGGAGAGTCAGTCCCAAGACGGCGTGTGAGGAAGCAGAGATGAAAGGCCAGATATAGTTTGGTAATATCCGACTTAAGATCCGTTCCTTATCCATCGTATTGTTGAGCTATAAAGATAGATGTTTCTACATGACTTCACCTGAGGCTGTTTTGTAATGAGATGAAGGGTGGAGGCTAACATAAACAAGCATTTGTATATCCTTCCATAACACCCACGTGGTAATTGATGAACACGGACCAGAAGCTGTCTGCCGAGGAACACCCATCACTGTCGCGCATCAGAGGGGCCCTTAAGTCGCACCACGCCTACTTACACTAGCCCCTAACACGTATCTATTTGTACTGGTGCCCTACAGTGTGTAGAGACTCTCAATCTGCCACGAAATTATTTCGGAGGACAGTTTGCAGATTTTCGTAATCAAAAAAATAAGGAAAGGTTTTTATTTACTGTTCAAAATGTACCTCATTACGGTTCTTTTCTCGTCATGTATTTCTCAAAAGGGCCAATAGAGGTTTCGTGATAAATTTAATAATGCAGTTGTACAGTATTGTCTCTATTTGTGGAACACTCAAGATCTTTTTCGGCACTCGTGTGTCTTCGTGTGCTTGCGAAAATAGCATTCTTTAATTCCTTTCTATTTCAACTGAAACTCTGACATGTTGTATCTAAAAGATATCGGTCAAAGACTTTCACGATTTGTTTCCGTTTATTCTTCGTACACATACCACTCATGTCCTCTTGCCGATATGGTAATTTTTTTTCATTGAGCTTGGTCTAATATCCCGCAGAAACTTCCGTTCTGAGAAATAATCTCAGACAAATTCCCTGTCCACAAAGTACACCATGTAGATAATGTCTTCGACTTTCCTAAGCCGTCGGTTAGTGTAATTCGGGAAAATCGTTGATTTTAGTTGTCTTAACAGGTATTCTGATTTGTTACAAAAATGCAATGCTTCAAGCAAACAGTTAGTTCTAAAATGTTTCTTGTAGACTCAATTATCATAAATATTTTTCCTTGTGAAAATTGACCAAGAAGCTAAAAATTCTTGATCTGTGAAGTGTTTCTCTGCTGCTTCGTGTTATATTATTTAGAATCAGGAGTCACGCAAGTGTTACTGTAGTGTGGACAGTATCTAGGGGATCGGGGGTGTATGCAGTATCACTGGTACTTTCAGTCTATGATTTAGTAGATAAATGTTCCTTTTATCTTTTTTCTCTTCGGTTTCCCATTCAAAGTAGTCATTGATTGTTCCTGTAGTAAGTGTGGGGAATTGGTGGCTAAGAGTCTTCAAAATTGGACTTTTGAAACATGAACTATTCCAAAGGGCATATCATTTGGTTCAAGCCATGTTCCCGTCATCATTATTGACTTTCAGTAGGCCTTTGTTATTGTATTCTACAATTTCTGCTTTGTTGAGTTTAGTTACCTATAAAGTTACCTAAGAAAAATATAAATAGGTAACAGACAGAATCTGTTAGTGTCCAGAATTTTGTGACTATCAAATGCCTTGAAAACAGGCCTATCTCCGTTGGCAGGCAGGAAATCAGTATTTTCAAACAGTTATCCAGTCCTTACTTGGCAAGTACATAAAACATAGCGCGGGCAGAAAAAGGTCGCGATTTTCCCTCTTGTTGCTCTTATATCCGTACAACCACTCTTCTAGAAAGTGTCCCATCCCGACACTTCTCGAACGATCAAGTCTGGCACAGTGGCAGATAACTCCAATAACTCTCTACCTCCGACAGCACTCGACATTTTACTGGCACTCCAGCTTTTTTATGAACAACACTCAAAACTACACTAAACCACAACAACCAGTTGACACTACCAACTCTGCTAAACCCATTAAACAACTTACAAACACATAAGGCACTAGGCGGTCCCGTGTGCGAAATACGCATAATGTCGGAAAGCGCACGCTAAATCCCCAACAGTAAGTAAGTAAGAGACCAATCACTCCAGATTCAAATTCTCTCACTCACTCACTCACTCACTCACTCATGGTCTGCCTTTTCGAGGAAACTAAATTAAATTATCATTTCACAATAATGTTTTTGCCATGTTCATATAGCTTAATACCCTAACTTCAAATAACCGCCGACCCTTTAACCTACAGCCTTAGCTGCTTCCTTGCGGACGTATGTATGTGCATTGATAATCAATCCTCGTTGCATTCATCTGTAATCAAAGATCATGTTTTGTTAATATTTTGAAATTAAGCAGTAACTGGTATAAGCGCGACATATTTGCCTTGTCATGATTTAAAAATACGAAGCAAGTTTTCGCATGTGCTCATTAATGTAGAATGGATGACTTGAGATTTGATTGGCAGAATCAGAATTTTGTCTTAATATTATGAATATAACCTGCATTTCACAGAACATGGCCTTTTTTCTTTTATTAATTTGTCAGTAGTGTTATATTCCGTAGTATCCGCATAAGTATATTTGTGAATTAAGTCGACTGTGATTTGATTGGATGAATTTGTAATGACTCACATGTACAAACTGAATTTTTCTTTGGGTTTAATATTTTGATATTTTAATATCTCAGTGTTTCTCAGAGTATTTGAATTCACTTGCATTAACATCATGATCAGTGTATGTGTTTATGTACATTTGACATAAATAAAATGGATGGAGATGCGGGGATTATACCTGTATTGGACCGTCTGGAAGTAGTTTAATTGATTATATTATTTCCTCGAGTAGCATGTTTACATTGTGCTTTGATCTGGTTGTAGTCAATTAGCGACATCGCAAACATATGGTAAGAATGTTGTGAGACGGCCCCCTCAAACAGTCATCAGTTTTTGATTTGTACACAAATACGCTGTGTCAAGAATCGGATTGTATGTACGGAAATGTTATATTTAACAGCGAATCTTACCAACCATGGTTTGATCATGGCCATGAATGTTATTATCGTAACTGTGATTGATTGTTTGTTGTTTAACACCGCACACAGCAATATTCCAGCTATATGAAGGCGGTCTGTAAATAATCGAGTCTGGACCAGGCAATCCAGTGATTGACATCATGAGCATCGATCCACGCAATTGGGATACGTTGACATGCATCAACCAAGTCAGCGAGCCTGACCAACCGTTCCCGTTAGTCGCCTCTTACGACAAACATAGTTGTCTTTTACGGCAAGCGTGGGTTGTGAAGACCTATAATTCTACCCCGGATCTTCATGGGTCTATCGTAAATGTGAACAAATCAGGCAAAGATATAATCCTAAAAAGAAACGAGTAACCAGAACATTTGTGTTGGAAGTTTTGGTATTATTGAATGGGCGAAACAAGAAATTCAAGGTATTGATACCGTCACACGAAGAAAGATGTGGGGCAATAGATCCTACCACCCTCGCTCTTCCCTCAATCGCCTATATTTATCAATCAAGTCGGGAGGATTTAGTTTGATTAAAGTGGAGGCTCTTCATGACAGAATTATATTTTACACATTTGTTTGATGATCCTCTTGGTGAAAGCAAGGCATTCCAGGGTTTTTTTTAAAGGATGTAAGACATCATCTCAATGTCAATGTTGATGTGGTGGATGGCTCAGTACTGTTGGACGGTACAGAAATGAGTGTCAACAAGCAAAGTGCTCTATTAAATCGACACGGGCTCGGTTTTTCAAGGTAAGGCTCCCTGAACGATCACTGCTTCGAGTTTGTGTGCAGTGGGTTGAGAGGAAAGCAACCCTACAGAGTCCTTGGCTTGGGTGCAGTCAGCTGGCCTGAAAGGTGGAGAGGGCTTTTTGCTTCCAGCTCAAGAAAAGTCAATTCCCACTCGAAACCGTCTATGTGAGAAATTGGCACCAAAATGTAAATATGAAATGTAGATTTTGCAATGAATTTAATGAGACAGTCCATTAAATTAAATTAAATTGTCTTCTCAGATGCCTAGGAGAATTCAACGCTGGAATGATTGCGGTCACATTACCATCTCATCCTACCTGGCAACCATTCGCTGATGATGAACTGGTAAACTTCGACCAAAGCGATTTGACCACTGAGACACATATTATATACATTTCAGGAACAAAGCCATAGAAGCTCTCAGAATTCGCGAGGACCTAACTACGAACGATGTAGAACACCCTTTCTGAATATATCAAAGTAACTAGATAAGCTCTGTTGACGAAAACAGACAACACTGGCTTTCGTGCTGTCATCAGGTGTCTGCAACTGAATGGGCTAATTCAAGCAGCCATCCACTCGGACATGGTGTCTACTGTAGGGATTATGCTCCTTCCTTTGTCACTGTGAAAAAGCGGGCAGAAGAGTTTAACAAGGTTGCAGATGATGAGGAAGCAGAGCTCGTGACAACAATAGGTTCTGGTATTGGGGGAAATCATTGGCGTTTAAAGGTAACGTGAAGGTATTCCACATACTCAGATCCAATGAGATTGATAGATCTGTATCCATCGTGATTCACATCCTTACTATTGCATCAATGTCACAGAGTGCTGACGTCCCCTTTCTTTCTTCTTTCATGTGAACATGCATAATAATGCTTGTAAATATCCGGCTTAAGATCCACTCCTTATCCGTCGTATTATTCAGCAATAAATGTTTCTACATAAGTACTCTTGTTTTTAATATCACAATTAAGGAAAGAGGCTAACATTAACAAACAGTTGCATAACTTTCTGAAACGCCCACATTGTAAGTAATGAACACAAATCAGAAGATGTCACATGGCCCTTCTGAAGTGGAAAGCCTTCACTGTGGAGCATGAGAGAGGCCCTTCTATGCATTGTGCCGACTTCAGCACGTATCTTTTTGTACTGCTGCCTAACACTGTGCAGAACCTCTCAGTCTACCACGGAAAACCTTCGACAGACAGCTGGCAGATTTCCACAATTAAAAATGTAAATCTATATTTGCATGTATTGTTCACAATTTACCTAATTACGTTTTTGCTGGTGTTTTTGGTTTTGTCGTTTTTATTGTATTTATCAAAAACGACAATAGAGGTTTCGCCTGAAAGTTAATAACGCAGTAGTACAGAATTGTCTCTATTTGTGGAACACTTGAGGTCTTCCTTGCCTTTCGTGTACCTTCGTTAGCTTTCTAAAATAGACATCTTACTGCATTTTTCTAATTCAACTGATACACTGACATTTTGCGTCTAAAACTATCTGGAAAAAAACCTTTCAAGACTTGTTGCCATTTATTCGTGGTACAGATACCACACAAGTTTCCTTGACCAATGCCTATCTTTTGTTGCTGCAGAAAGTCTACCTGATATGCAACAGCTGCAAAACTAGATATTTTATTAAAACTATGAGGCTAGCTAGTTTCTTTAAAAAGGCACGTCTTGCAACAATGTATTTATGTGCTTGATGTATTGTTCTTCAACAGTCTGCAGCATAAAGTTTTTTCAAGCATTGGGATTTCATAAGCAAAACAAATTGTACCCCCTGCCCTACCCACCAAACACTTGGTTTCATCACTGTTTTCAGTTATCCATTAATTTTTCTCCTTTATATTGACTTTCACACCCAATGTAATCTGTTTCGGCAGATAATCGAGACTGGTTATTCTCTGGCTTTGACATGAATAGTGGGTGCCATACTGTACAATATACATTGGCACTGAAGCGGTATTACCTTGTTTCCGATCATAACTGTACATGTCTACTCAAAAGTAATATTATTTAATATATTTTGAACTTGTATTCCACTTTATACATATTTTTTTACTATAATGTACATTTAGTTTTAACTCATTTTATTATACTTGAGATGGGTAAAATATAAAATCATACTTTGGCCTAAAACACAGCTATTTTAGTAGAGGGTCTCCTAAGTTGAATAATCAGTTCTTAATCCTTTTCCATTTGAATAAAATCTGTTTGAACTAACTAAACTGTCAAAACAAAAGTTAAACGTGAATGTTTTCATAAATACTATAACGGTTTCATTATGTACTGACAATAATGGATAGTTATTTCGATTTAAAATAGCTTCATAATAACTATATTCATGAAAACAAATCGACCCGTGAAGATCCGGGGTAGAATAGGTCTTCAGCAACCGGGGCTTGCCGTAAAAGGCGACTATGCTTGTCGTAAAAGGCAACTAACGGGATCGGGCGGTCAGGCTCGCTGACTTGTTTGATGCATGTCATCGATCCCAATTGCATGGATCGATGCTTATGATATCAATCATGGGATTGTCTGGTCCAGACTCGATTAATGACAGACCGCCGTCATATAGCTGGAATATTGCGTTCGGCGTAAAACAACAAACTAACAAACATGAAAACAAATCACTTTTTACATTTTACGCACTCGAAAATCATCATGGACAAGAACAGTGGGCGCAATTGTTTTGTATACTCGTTGTCATCAGTCTAAAACCGTAATAATAATAGCATGCAAGCTTTATTTCAGTAAAAGGACATCAGCTCTTAGAGTTTTACCCCCGGAAAACAGATGAACAGATTCAGAAGGAAAACAGCAAATAATAACAACTGGTCAATATCTACAACAACCAAGGTAATGAGGTCATCACAGCATAACAACTATATGTCCAAAAGTAAGAGTGTTAAATGTAGAGTGACTATTTGCTATTTGCTTGAAACATCTCTTGACGAGCCTTTGTTTGATTGTACTGAAACCATAGTAGAGTAGTTTTCGAGTCTTCTTTCATGAGAGAGATGACTTTCTCAGGCTCAGTGTTTGACTAGGACAATGTATTGACACATACATAATACTATAATGACAACTCATCCTGGAAAGAAACTACATCATTTATTAAAATATTAAATAAGATGGGGCATGTAGTGGAACCCTGTGGTACATCCATAATAATATGTAGCCAGTGGCTGCATAGGAATGTTGTTTCCCTTTCCGTTTGCCTGTAGGCCTGCAGCTACGCCAGTATCAAGTCATGAGGAAGACAATCAAAAGCGGTTGATAGATCCATTAATATGGTAGCCTCATATTCATGGCTATCAAGCGATATATGCAGTCCTCGGCCAACCTTAGCAGTGTAATCTGACATCCAGATCCTGGTAAAAAGCTGCTATTTCAGTGGCTAAAATTGAACTGAAATGTCTTAATAAATGGTAATATAATGTCTTTTCAAAGAGTTCAGAAATGAAAGGTAAAATGCTGCCAGTTATATTATTTTGTTTATTCGCTTGATCTTTCTTTTTAAAAACTGGCATGACCTGAGCGTGTTTAAGTCTATCTGGTATGACGGAGAAGATTAAAGAATGGTTAATTAAATTACACATGGGGAGGCTGATAGCAGACTTACATAACTTTGGCAGGGATATTAGGTTGATGGCTTTTTCAATACAATAAGCTAGTTATGGTGCCAGCGTTAACGTAACAGTAGAAACATGCGCAGTCACACCGTCCTTGTAAAGAGGAATATGGTATGAACCGAAATTGGTTTTTGTCCATTATTTTAGCATAACTAATCATAGGAATTCCTAAGAAAGGTCAGAGTAGGATAATTTTACTTTTGACAAATAACTCGTTAGATGCCGTATTTAATCAAGTTACGATATACAGTCAGTATGCAGTACGACGCTGCACTGGTCAACTAAGTACAATACTGGTCATGTTCAACGTTCAGCACTGCCATATACCATATTCTGCCAGTAACGATATACAGTCTTGGCGACGATTCGGACACGTGTCTCTCTCGGATTAAATCAAAATAACAAAACATTCAAATTTATTTGTAATTCACCTTTGTCACGAAAAGATAGTCTTGCTCTCTTTTCAATTGGCTTCAAGTAATGAGTTGTGAAAGGGTATTTTACAGAAACAAATACACGTCGTCTATTTCTTGCCGTGCAGTCCGAAATTGGAGCACGTGTATAAATAATATAAGCGAGTTGATGTGTTCTTTGATGTCACGCCTACCACTGTTCTGAAGGACCTTAAATCTTTAACCACACCATATCACAGTAATGAATAATTCATTTCAAATGTTGTGTTCCTAATCAGAAAGGTGCATCATGATGGAGTGTCCAAGTTGTCCGACTCCCCATTGTTCTCGGTGCCTTAGGTTTGGTACCTCACAATCTGTTGACTGACATTGGGAGAGTACCAGGGTTTGCTACCAGCAATACAGCCCTTCTAAATACCAGCAGTGTTGGGGAGTCTTCAGATTCTCCGAAAAGTTCAGGGTGGGTTTGACTAGGCAGCGCTTCCTGGGAGAGGTCCCATTCGCTGTCTGGGCTGCGTGTAGAGGGGGCAAGGGCCCTGAGCTGATGATAAGCCTAACCAGTCTGACTGTGCCAGGATCACCCAAACCCTCTTTGCTGCATTTTATATTTTAATCTGAAAATAATAATAATAATGATAGTAATAATGATAATAATACACCTGTAAAGCGCATAACTCCACATGCAATGTATGCTACAGTATTATCACCTCGGTTAATGGATCAGTGTGCACTCGATTTTCATTCTCACCTCCCTCTAGAGTATAAAAACCAAGCTGCCTGTGAGGCACTGGAAGGTTAACAGTCACATTACCATCTGATCCTAACGGGTACCCATTCACTGCTGGGTGCTATTCGTACAAAGTCACTTGTTCAAGGAGACACCACATGCTACATGTGCTTCGGTGTGGGGCAGGGCCGAAGACCCAGGGACTATCGGGCCCAAGCTGCCGAACACGGTCACCTATCAAAGGACTCTCTGCGTGATGTGGGACCTGTGCGCCGTACACAGGGTCACGTGTCACCACACGTCTCTGATGCTGACGTTAGCCATAACATAGTTTTCCTCTATTCAACACTGTTCAATATTGCATGTTAGCCCCCAGTCACCAACCGCTGCTTAAGACGTTGTATACCTTGTTATTACATTGAATTCTCTTCTTCAAAATGCAACTATGTAATTCTCTACGCGGCGAGGCCTCAGCAAACATATGCAAAACACTTCCATTCACTTGTTTCTGAAGTTTACACTTCTTAAGACGTGCTCAAGCACGACATCTGAATATTAATGTAATGTAGACGATGGCTACACTTCAACACACGTCATTTTAACCAACTACCATCAGAAGTTCATTCGTACCGTATGACATACTTCATAGTCTGTCGACATTGAGTGTACACGATTCATTGTCTTTTAGTTGATCTTTAAACATTCATTACGGACAACAATGATAAGCCAAATGTTTTGTCCCTGCACCACCCCGAAGCAACAGGAGTAATTAAACGTAAATTTCTGAACGCCTCTCACTTTAAACGCCTCCACACGATAATGGCTATTACAACACTCTGTATACCTGAGAGAACTCCTTGCATATGAACATTTAATGATACCGGAAAAGAAACTCAAGAAATACATTTTATTGTATTGTAGACATTGACTGAGGGGATGCATTATCTGTGTAAATGCATTAAGTCACTTGTCGATTCGAATTACTTTGAGTATGGATGAACAGACGTGGCGCTCGCATGCGCAATTCTTTGATGCTGTTTGACGTAAACTCTTTATGCTTGTTTCAGTGAGTCAGTTCGAGTTTAATACCGATTAAAAAATGTCACATCATAATGTTTAAAGCAAACCCAAAAGAAACGCAGATCAAAGACGTTTTAGCAATTCGCTTTGACCTCAGATGCTGAATATTTGAATTTGTTTGGATATGGTTGAGATAATTCTCTTTTGTGATGACAAAATAATTATTATGACAAGAGAATAATTTTGTATCATTTTATTTTAGGAGCATTAATGAACACTAAACAATTATAAATCGCGAATATAGCAATCCTTCCCCTAAGAAAAGTGTACAACAAACACTATGCATTCTAATTGTATTCTCAGCTCCAAATGAGAATTCACTGTTATGCTGCTCTAGAACGATTGCGTTCATATAAGTATCTCATCCCTATACCATGCTGCTCTGAAACGCTTGCGTTCATATAACTATCTCATCCCTAACCCATGCTGCTCTAGAACGCCTGCGTTCATATAACTATCTCATCCCTAACCCATGCTGCTCTAGAACGATTGCGTTCATATAACTATCTCATCCCTAACCCATGCTGCTCTAGAACGATTGCGTTCATATAACTATCTCATCCCTAACCCATGCTGCTCTAGAACGATTGCGTTCATATAACTATCTCATCCCTAACCCATGCTGCTCTAGAACGATTGCGTTCATATAACTATCTCATCCCTAACCCATGCTGCACTAGAACGCTTGCGTTCATATAACTATCTCATCCCTAACCCATGCTGCTCTAGAACGATTGCGTTCATATAACTATCTCATCCCTAACCCATGCTGCTCTAGAACGATTGCGTTCATATAACTATCTCATCCCTAACCCATGCTGCTCTAGAACGATTGCGTTCATATAACTATCTCACCCCTTCTGGCACCCGGAGGTAAATTTCGAACAAAGCGACTTGCTTAATAAGACGCATGTTAAAAGTTCAAATGGAGAAGAGAGGACTTAGGAAGACCAGGAAGACCTTCAACTGCAACCACGAATGACAATGGTGATAAAGTACATAATATGATAATGAATGATGGACGACTTAACACACATCACATTGCCTCCAGTACATTAGGCGTTTCTCATGAGCGAGTTGAGAACATTCTGAAGAGTGAACTGGGCATGACACACTGGATTCCAAGGATTCTCACTTCTGGACGTCGGAGGAGTGTGTTGGCAGGGTATGGACAGGACATGTCTACCCTTTTCGCGAACACTTGGTGTCAACACTGATCTTGAGTGGTCCATTTATACAATTTATACAACAACTTTGCCCTTTTCGCCAAATGGAATCTGTTTCGGCATTACATCTAGGCTGGCTATTTTCCCGAATTGACAATTTATATATTTTGAATAATAATTAGCAACCAACTGAACGTTCATCATAGTTAGGCTCAGAATCTTTCAGCCACCCCTCGTACTTTGCTTATTTGTCCATGAGCAATGTTATATGACTCGTTGTGAAGAAAGCAGGACCTCACCCCTAACTGCCATTGAAGTAAGGACTTTAGCGTGACGTGTGTTCATTTACATACTTTCACTGATACAAATTACATTCATTTGGGGATTAAGTTAACATGAAGTACACGGCGGTGGTCGTCATTACGTTGAATGAAACTGTGGCAGAGCAGATGATGAGCCAGCAGAACTCCTGACAGCATCACTTTCTCGTATTGGGGGAAGTCATTAGCGTTAAGAAGTAAGGTGAAGGTACTACCACCTACACAGAGCCAGTGAGATTGATAGATCTGTCATGAACCTCAGTGCGAGATGTTGCATTCATATCCTTACTGTTGCATCAAATTCACAGCCTGCTGACGCCCCCTTTCTTTCTTTTTCCATGCGAACAATAACATCATAAAACAACCTGTATGTCTAGCTTGAGTAATACCTTGATAAGAACTTGATAAATGATCGATGAGGAAACAAATGATATGGCTTGTGAATATCCGACTTAAGATCCGCTCCTTATCCGTCTTATTATACAGCAGTAAACTTTTCAACATAAACCAGGGTGCTTTTTATCCCGATGAAGGAAAGAGGCTAACATAAACAAACAGTTGCATAACTTTCTGAAACGCCCACGTGGTAAGTGATGAGCACAGCCAGAAGATGTCACATAGCCTGTCTGAAGAGGAACGCCTTCACTGTGGCGCATCAGAGAGGCTCTTGGATGTCATCGTGCCACTTCAGCACGTATCTATTTGCACTGCTGCCTAACACTGTGCAGAACCTCTCAATCTACCACGAAAGTCTTCGACAGCTGGCAGATTTCCACAATTAAGAAAGTAAATCTATATTTGCATGTATTGTTCACAATTTACCTCATTATGTATTGGCTGGTGTTTTTGGTTTGTCGCTTTTACTGAATTTATCAAAAAGGCCAATAGAGGTTTCGCCTGAAAGTTAATAACGCCGTTGTACAGAATTGTCTCTATTTGTGGAACACTTGAGGTCTTCCTTGCTTCTCGTGTACCTTCGTTAGCTTTCTAAAATAGACATCTTACAGATGTTTCTATTTCAACTAATACACTGACATTTTGCATCTTAGACTATCTGGTAAAACTTTCGAGACTTGTCTCCACATCATACAGATAAATCACACGGCCCCTTGACCGATACCTATCGTTCTTTGCTGCAGAAAGTCTTGCTACTTCTGCAAAACCAGATATTTTTCTATATTTTGTCCAAACTATTTTTTAAAAACAAAACCTTGGAATCTGTTTCGGTGGAACAATTGTGACTGGTTATTCTCTGGCTTTGGCACTTAAAGTTTCATGTTTGAAAGAGTTTAACGCCGTTTTTAACAGCATTCAAGTTACACCACCGCGTGTCTGTTATATGTGGGAGGAAAGCCCAAAGTGGAATAGGTTTCAGACGTTTACAAATTCTGTGAAACCAACGAGAACGGGTATGGTGCTGACAAACCTAGAAACATAATCGGGGCGAACCGGGATTCGAACCCACAATCATAGGTTTCTGGCATGCCCAAGGGACGCAACAGTGCACAGCAAATCGCGGCGCCTTAGACGACAGGGCCACCCGTGCCCCTTTATTTAAAGTAGGTTATTCAAGTAAGAAATACAAGGAAAGCTCTTGGAAGCTGTTATTCCGAAATACAGATTAACACATTAAGATGAAAAACAGCTGATAATAACTGATCATCAAGGTAACATTGCCATCACAATTGTATGTATAATAGTAAGAGTGTTAATGCAGAGCAACTTTTTCGCCCAAACTGTTTCCCTGAAACTTCTCTTGGTTATCCTCCATCTTGTCCACTCAAACCATGGTAGAGTGGTGTTCAAGTCTTCCATGAGGACAGAGGTTACTTTCTCAGGCTCCGTGTGAGAAGAGGACAATGTCTTGTCAGATGCATTATACCATAATGCGACTGACCCAGAGAGAATAATAGAACATTTTTTAAACATATTAGATAGAATAGGGCCTGGGGTTTAACTCTTTGGTATACCCTTAATAATATGAAGCCAGTGGCTGCAAGTTGGAGAAAGATTTACCTGCTCTTTCCTGATACTGAGGTAGCGGTAATTGAATGACATTGCCCTTCCCGTTGGCCCAGTATCAAGTCATGAGGAAGACAATCACAAGCCTTTGATAGATCCATTAGTATGGAAGCCACATACTCGTGGACCCGTGAAGATCCGGGTTAGAATAGGTCTCCAGCAACTCATCCTTGTCGTAAAAGGCGACTATGCTTGTCGTAAGAGGCGACTAACGGGATCGGGTGGTAAGGCTCGCTGACTTGGTTCATGCATGTCATCGTATACCAATTGCCTGGATCGATGCTCATGATGTCAATTACTGGATTGTCTGGTCCAGACCCAATTATTTATAGACCGCCGTCACATTGCTGGAATAATGCTGAGTGCGCCGTAAAACGCCAAACCAACCAACCAACCCTAGATGTCCGTCACTTGTCATGAAGGATAACTGATCGAAGCCCAAGCGTGGTTAAAATTGTACTAAAATGTCTTAATAACTGGTTATTTAATGTTATTGTGTAATTTCAAAGAGTTTTGAAATGAAAGGTAAAATGCTGACAGGGCTGTAAAATTCTTTATTCGTTTAATCTTTCTTTTCGAAAATTGGGATGACCTGAGCTTTTTTGTCTGTCTGGTACGGGGTTGGAGATTAAAGAGCGGTTAATTAAATTACACATGGGTAGGCTGATTGCAGAGGTACACGACTAGCATTTTTGAGGTACACTATTCACGCAATAGCTTTTTAGCACGGGAATTACTTATGGCTTTTCAAGTTGAACCAACACCGGCTGCGGTCAGTCTTTGTAAACAAGGAATCTAGTAGGAACCAATCGAAATTTCTCAATGTGGTATGTAATCTACAAAGTGGGTGGGTGTGATTCTTCATAGTTTTGGTCCATTATGCGAGTGTAACCAATCATAGTAATTCCTGAAAAAGGTCAGAGCAGGATACCTATGCATTTGACAAAGACATCATTACATGCCATATTCAATCAAGTTACCCTATGAAATCAATGTGTAGAACGACAAATTACTGGTCACAAAAAACCCAACGGTCAGCAATGGTCATTTTTACCACGCCCAGTGCACAACCAGTGTTCAGGAAGACACAGCACAACACGTTGCACGGGTCGTGTACCATGTTGAGCACTACTCATAAACTATGTTTTGCACTGTCACGTGGCACGTTCAGCACTGTCATACACCACTTGTAGCACTGTCATATACCACGCTTAGCACTGTCATACACCAGGTTTAGCACTGTCATATAACACGTTTAGCACTGTCATACACCAGGTTTAGCACTGTCATACACCAGGTTTAGCACTGTCATATAACACGTTTAGCACTGTCATACATCACGTTTAGCACTGTCATATAACACGTTTAGCACTGTCATATAGCACGTTTAGCACTGTCATACACCACGTCTCTGTGATTAAATCATAAAAAACAAAACATTCAAATTTATTTATATATCACATTAAATCTCGTTTTTATTTGGAATCAGGTAACATGGGTGTCAAAATGTATTTTATACACGTCGTCTAATACTTGTGTGCAGTCCAAAACAGGAACACATGGCACCGTGCATAAACACTATCCGCCACGTCCACCACTATTCCCCAGGACCTTAAATCGTTATCCACGCCTTATACGTCGGCAGATTTAATATCCCGAAATATGAGCGCAAATAAAGTAGGAATGATGAAGACGAAATAAATGTGTTTTCGATTAGGCGGGACCCACGAGATGAAACAGAGCAATGTTAATTTGTGCGAGGATATTCGAATGTCCAGGTGATGAATGAGCAAATATGACCGGCATTGTTAGTCCCACGTCTACACATCATAGGGTGAGATACAATTACCCATTGTTTCTCCAGCGAGCAGATTGGGCTGTAGATCTCGACCTGCCCATTCAATTCAAGGCAACAATTTACACCTTTCCTGCCCCTGAGACCTGCCTGTATGGATGTCAGGATATAATCAGTCTTAACATATCTTTGATCTTCTACCATGGTAATGAATCAATTCATTTCAAATGTTGTTCTTATGTTCCTAATCAGAAAGGTTTTCCGAGGCATGAATCCTATACGGCAAGTATTATCGCCAATAATGTGTTTGGTGCTAAGAGGCGATCTTTTCTGTGTATCATCACACGTGTAGGGTCGATTGGACAATCTACTGCAAGTTTTATGGCACGTTGCGTGTGTAGTGTCAAAGAGAAATTCTTCTGCCTGATTATTGTCGCCTACAGTCATTGTAAGGTATTGAGGATTACCTACTGAAAGTGTCTGGCGTATGAAGAGTCAAGGATACAGGTTACAAGAAGTTGTATCGCTTGTTGAATATGTAGAGTCAAGGGTACAACCTACAAGAAGTATAGCCTGTAGCAAGTGTAAGCTCTTGAGAAACATCCTGCAATAATTATCACTCGTTGTGATATAGGATCTTGGGCACATACTGAAAATATATTATCGGCTGTAACGATTGTAGGGGCCTTGCATGTATTGTCGCATGTAGCGAGTTTAGGGTCAAGGCTACCACCTACAACAAACAGCATGAATCATGAAACGCCTATAACGAGAGTGTGGCCTTGGATCCTACCTAAAAAGCATACCATCACTTGCAGTGAATGTGTGGTATCAGATACGGGGGGGGGGGGGGGGGGGGGGGAGGGGGGATTGTTTAAAAAGGAACACTCATGATGATAATACACTGTTATCAAAAGACACGGTAAGTTTGTTTGTGGTTTAACGCAGCACTCGGCAATATATGACGGCGGTCTGTAAGTTATCGAGTCTGGGCCAGACAATCCAGTGATTGACACTATGAGCACCGATCCAGGCAATTGGTATACGATGACATGCATCAACAAAGTCAGCGAGCATGACCATCCGATCCCGTTAGTCGCCTCTTACGGCAAACATGGGTTGCTGAAGACCTATTCTACCCCGGATCTTCACGGGTCACTCGGTATGTAAAACTGAATTTTGCTGGTATGGGAGCATGCCAAGGAAAATGTGACAGATGAGAAAACAGTGATATGTTTACCACGACCTTAAATAATAATGCACCGGCCCCATGGTGTGAATGTATCTGACTTTCTCATTTCATACGCTATTACAACAAAAACATTATGGTAATACTACTGTTAGCAATATTACAGAATCTTTGGGATTCCACAGGTACGATAACATCCATTTTAATAACCTTTTTTAGGTACATTTGAAGTGCACCCTCTTAGTCGATTTCTATCGTATTTTCTGCCGAAAATGTATTGCCATGCGTACTTAGAACATTGTAGTTATCACAAATCTGCATTTTGTTATTAATAGTAAGTCAATAGTATGGTTTTATGCCTCTTTTAGCAATATTCCAGCAATATCACCGCGGGGGACGCCAGAAATCGGCTTCACACATTGTACCCATGTGGGGGATCGGACCGGGCCTTCGGCATGACGACCTACCCAACAGTCCCTTTGTTATTAATAACTGCGTACACACACTATAAATGACTTCTGACTAAAGGACGCAAATCTGACTGACTACTGACTTGCATCCTCCTGAGGCAGGGGCGGATAAATACTTTAAAAGTCTCGTTTCCACCCTAGCCGAACTAGCTAGAATTTGTAGCGCCACCACTGGCTATTACGAGTTAAGTCCCTGCTGTGTGCGCTCCTAATGACCAATCAGATTCCATCTTTTATAATACTTTCATTTGCTTAAAGGGGCACTGATCTAACGCAATTCCCCGGTCTGGTTGTTGCCTTTGTTATTGTTTTTTTCCCCCGTGAGTACCCGAATGATACGCAACGCAACTGAGCGTGACCAGAGACTGGGCTACCGTCTGCAAGGACAGCTAAATAAACTTGGGAGGTTGGAGGCAATATTTGTTTTACGCATGTTTGCATAAACACTGATTGGTTAACTGTGATCTATAAAGATTTCGACAAAGGGCGCATGTTAATTAATTTCTTCAGCCTAAACAAACAGACACAAAGAACGGCGGAGCTCATCAGATGTCGTCATTTGGAAATACCCCAGATGGTTATAGTTTAATACTAAAAAAAAGTATCAATGCAGTGAAAGCATTTTCGGATTTCGGATTGCGTCGATAATACGATTACTACTCCCTTGTTGTCATCCACGTTTTCTCGTATAACCCTACACTTGTGTATTTGTCGTCATTCACTTGATGCTCAGTTAATGAATTTATTACAGGTACAATTAGTGGTAGCACCACTCAGATTACCTGACAAAGGTTCCCATTTGGCATTTATTGTGTCTGGGGTAATTATTCAATCTAAATCCAGGTGTGAAGTGATGTAAAATGTGAGTTATGTCATATACACGTGGCAGACCAGCAAGAGGCGAATGATCAGGTGATTTACTTTTTTTGTAAATCAACGGATCGTTCCTAGTCATCAAAGGATTAACAGAAAATACGTTGATTGATTAATCACTGTTATCTTGCACAGTGGATATGTCAAAAGTGAGTGTTTACATGTCTAGGTTTACTAAAACAAAGGGAATACACTCATATCATGGCGTGAAGTGCCGATGTAAAAACAACATACTTTGTTCAAAGGGTTAACTGATAATCCGTTGATTGATTGATCATTGTTATCTATCACTCAATGGATTTTTTAGGAACCGTGAACGTTATGAAAATAGTTTTCACGTGGGCTTTCTCAGCCGACCCTTGAGACTTGACACCTATGTGAAACAATCCAAGTGATCAGTTGAGAAACGAACGCGGGTTATGATATCCCGAAACGATATATATCTTTCAAAATACTTGATTGTTACAGAGACACGTGACATCGAATAAGTTTCTTTGTACAGCTGCAGACGAGTGGGATATTGTTCCTTTGTGTGGATATTCACGGATACATTCCTCGAACAAGGAAGCTGCCCAAAATTTATACACATAAATTTGGTAGGTTGCAATTATGGTTGTGCATTTTGTTTTTCTTCATTTGAACCAGAGACCATATAATAGATTATGGTCTCTGATTTGAACCGATTCGTTCTTGTTTCTCTACGTCTTGGTTGGGAAATTCTTCAATGCGCGATAGACGTTGTTTTCACAGGTCTTTTCCTTTGTAAGCGTGTATATATAATCAATATTATCAATTTGTAAAATGTGATTCTCTCAGGCAATTTATAAAATGTATAAATATTTCAGTCATTTTGACTAAAAAATCTGTCCAGATTGATAAAGATGATCAAAAGGGCCTACAAACATCACAACAGATTATTATGTAGGATTAGAAGCCAAACAACATAGGAATGTACTTTTCAACGTAACATTTTCAGTCTCTTGGTGATTACATCAAAATGTTTGGAATTCGTTATCATAATAATACAGATGGAAATGTTTTTCAGTCACTTTGTAAAATAACTGAATATTTAGACGTTTAATAAATTTGAAAATGTTACACATTTTGACAGTAAAAAAATATACACAGTATAAAAAAGCAATGCTCAGGTGAAATATTTACTTTGTGTTGCAAGTCAAAATAGTGTAAACGAAAATCGCAAAATTACAAAGCAAGTGACTTGCTATCAAAACTTCGTCACCATTACCGATGCTACCCACAAAGATACCTACATTACCTTATTATCTCGAAAACTGTATTTCATTTTGTTGATCAATGTGACCATACGCCCTTATTACTACCCATAAAAGTGACTGATGCGCTTACGAATTGCGCAGCAGAGGTCGCGAACTAGTCTAGATTTCTGCTATACATCCGGGTACTCACTGGGGAAAAACAATAACAGAGGGAACAACCACTCCCGGGGAATTGCGTTAGATCAGTGCCCCTTTAAAACAAAATGGTGGCGCCCAGTCAAGATGATCTGATCGATAATGGATGATGATGGATGAGTATGGTTTTACGCTGCTTTTAGCAATATTCCAGCAATATCACCTTTGGGGGACACCAGAAATGGGCTTCAAACATTGTACCTAAGTCGGGAATCGAACACCGGTCTTCAGCGTGACTAGCAAATGCTTAACCACTAGCCTACCCGACCGCCCCTTTAATCGATATTGAAGATCTATATTGTAATAAAACGGTTTTACCCTGCAAAGTGCATTAAATCACTTAAGCACCTTGATTAAAAACATGAAATGATTTGCAAAACATCTGTCGATGCCCAGTTGACAATACTCATGCTTTGCACATCCTGCAGTCGACGGAAATTTGCAGGCTGAAATCCATGTTGTTTACAAACCGGATGTCTGGGCCTTTAAGCAATTTTGATTGGACTATGAATAGACTCATTAGCCAAAGTGTAACTCTGGAATACCAGCCTAGTTCAGCAAGGGTGGAAACTGGACTTTTATAGTCATTTAACGCCCTTGCCTCGGGAAGATGACTTGTGACACCCCATCAGGACTCTTGTATCATGGCAGCATGCAGGTTATGGAGTCTGGAGTGTGTGAGTTGGGTCTAACACCGCTTTGAACAGAATTCCAGTTATATCACGGTGTGTCAGATCAATGTGGGAGGAGAGCATGAAGGTCTCAGACGTTTACCACTTTGGTGAAGTACACGGGCACATGTTTGGTGGTGACTATGTAATAATGAAGACCACGTCTGGCCTGTCAGTAAAATGACGAAGGGATGACAGACTAAATACATAATCAGGATCAACAAAACATGGGAAACAAATTTGTTTTACTTTCTCATTAATGAGTACACATGTACACTTCTGTCACACAAACATCTTGGGTCGGAGGAGAGAACACTTTCTGGAGCAAAGTCCCACAAATATTCAACAATGCTGGAATAGTTCAACACAAGATTGTAATAATGCTAAAAGTTTCTTGTAGCTTAGTGATGAATTTCAGACAGAAAGAATGGACACATATTCTTCCCTCATCCCTTGACCATTATCTTAATGTCATGTGCATTACATCCTGTTGCAATAGCATACCACAGACATCCACATCACATCTTGGTTCCAGGAATATCCCAGCATTAAAATCACACCATTTCTAAAATTATGACTCTACCCCTCTGTGAGACAGTGAAAAAAAATCCTGAAAGGAACTAATTTTATCACTGTTGATCATCCAAAGCACTGACATGGACAGTTTCGAGCCAGTTCTCATACCACACAAGTATAACAAACATTGACACATTGAAGGTTCTCAGCAACATAATTTTTACTCTCTTGTCCCTTTCAACGGTAATTGTCTGAATGATTTTTCCTCAGTGCTAGGTTCAAATCCAACAACTCTTCTCTCTAGCTGAGCCGCAGGTTGGTTCCGCACCACATGCAGTTGAGCCCACTTAATGTACCAATGAGGATGCTTCTGCCAGAAGGGTTTGGTCTTAGCTTTGTAGAGTGGCACTCGTCCACGAAAGTAGAGGTTTTCAAAGTTGACCACTTCCTCCTTGACGCCCTTGGTGCTGACCTCCGAGGTGGGTGATGCGATGACGTTGGGGAAGTAGTCTCGTTCACGCCGCAGCTCCACCAGATGAAGGTTCATGCGTTCAGACAGCTCTTGGTGGCTCTCCTAGAAGGATGGGGAATAATTGTCATGAAGGAAATCAATATTACTTTCCTAAAGCCTACTTTACAGAGAATGTCTCCATCAAAGAGTAAATGACAGCAAAGGTTTCAGCGACTTGGGTATAACACCACTTTGAACAGTATTCCAGTTTTAACATGGGATCCAACTCTGCCCAGCCAATTGCAGTGTTTGACTGTGCCACTCGTGTTCCCAAGGAAGTTTTGACAACAGATTCGCGTTTGAGTCTGGACCAAACAAACCAGTGATAATATTTTAAGCAATGCCCACCTGAAATTGTACCTCATCACATAGACATAATTAGAGATTTTTTGTTGACAGCAGAATCTTTGCCAGGCAAGTTGCAATATAATGAGCCACCATGAACCAATATCTACCACTATTTTCCCAACACAGGCACCTCTGGACACATGAGAAATGACAAGTTCATCTAGGTATCTCCTAGTATCCATAAACACTAATGTTGCAAGATCCTAGGGTAAAAAGATTGTTACTAAATTAATTTCATTACACTATTAAAGTGTTTTGTTTGTTAATTATCAACGCATTCAGAATATTCCAGCTATATGACGAGGGTCTGTAAAAAATCTGGACCAGACAATCCAGTGATTGACATTATGAGCATTCAGAAAACATTTTACTTTGGCCTAAGACTTTGTAAGTGGTACCTACTTGCTTCTGAAGACCCTTGAAGAAAGCCTTGGTCATATTCTGCACATTGCCTGTGGACCCCTCTACTTTCACATAAATGTCCTCGATGCCTATAATTTCACAGATGGTTTTGAGAACTCGATGACACCGGAGACCATGGCCTGAAACAGAGTGAGTGAGTGAGTGAGTGAGTGAGGGAGGGAACGAGCTGGTAAAACACTACTTTGAATAATGTTGCTTCATGCCAGTCAGCAACATTCAAGCAATATCACAGTGGCCTGTAAATAACTTGAGTACAGACAAAACTAAGCACTGTTCACAACTTGACTCATACTGAAAGTATGGCACCAATAGGCCAAGGTTCATGACTGGGGTGGATTTGGCTCCTGACCCCGGCTCCTAGGGAGGGTTAACATGGTAAGTTACTGGGCTCGATTTAGGAACTTGATTTAACCTGAATCTGGTGCTATTGACATGAAAAGCTAGTTGCACTAGACTAAACCAAAAGGTTGCACCCTGGTCCCATAAATTTAAAAATGTTGAAACACAGATGCACAAACTAGTCTATGATACAGTTTGGTCAAAAAGGCTTGGAGAGTTCAAAGATCAATGTGTGGACATGTAAGGGTTAGTCGGACACAAACCTTAACTTTTGGACATGCACTTGAGCTTGTGGACATAAATATATGGTTGCATTTTTCAATAATATATTGCAATGTTTATTGACTAATAGTCAGTATGCCAAAATGCTAATTTTGGCAAACTAATCACTGCTGGAACATATCTGACAAAGATTTTGATTTGCATGTATATTTGTCCAGTGATAGAAACAAGGTCTCATAATATTACATTTGTATGGTCAAAGGGAGAGAAGTGTGTTGAGTTACACAGAAAGCAAAATAGGAAGGGTTATCTCCCCTTTATAATCTCACACCAACCTTTGGCTGCTTTCCTGACCATCACTGCAGTCTCCTTCTCCTTGGAGTAGAAGTTGTGGTACACTGCAAGCAGAAGACACGTGACAATAGCAGGCAGAGGGACAAAGTGAGGTACATGACATATGCTGCCCCTATAACCTCACTATAGTAACTGACCTGTCCCTTAGTGTCACAATATACATACCGGAATTCAACAATGAACTGTCAAAAATATCTGAAAAAAACTAACCATGTGAATATCTACATATGTTCCTAGTTGCTGCACCATTCTTGAAAACAAAGTTTCCCCACTCAATGAAAGACTGGGAGGGAGTTTTATGTATGACTAGCAGTGTTCGAAGTAACTGCCTGCCAGCCTGCCCGTGGCTAATAACCTTTTTTTGGGGCTGCATGAAATTTTCCTCCACCTGCCCAACTGTCTGGCAGATAATTTTACGACTACTTACAAATTAAGTTTTGTTACATCTTTCTGTATATTTTCAAGTTATTGTTTGCATTATTTCACCGAATCAAGACAAGGACTGTCTCTTCTTTTTAATAAAAATCTGAATGCAGGCAGGTAACTTTTCAATTATTTACAGACTGCCGTCATACAGATGGAATATTGCTGAGTGCGTTGTTTAACAACAACAAACAAACAAAATTTTAAGACCAATGGTTGAGGTCTGACCAAAGGCAGTCAGCTCAAATACTCCTGTACATTACAGTTGTACGTCTATTAGCATTGACAACCAGTTACAAAACCTTTCAACTTTTCTGTTTGATATTTTTATCCTTCTTCTGTCTATTTACAGATCAAAGAAATATGCAGCCTACTTGTAAGGGTTTTTTACGAGACGGTGATCAGCAAATCAGAAACTGTTAATGTTTTTACAGAAAAAACATCCTCTCTGGTTATCGGCAGTACCTGTGTGTCCCTGGAACCGGTCGACGTACTGCAGACGCTGGGATGCCATGTTCTTGGCCTGTGGGACATTCAAGGAACGCTGTGTTACACCCTCACTACTAGCAATGACAACTGTATTTCCTATGTGCTTTCTTTTGTTAAGAATAAGTGATTGTGTTGGGCTTAACCCCACACTGACAAGCATTTCAGTTGCATCAGGGCGTGTCGGCCAGATTTGGTATGAAAACCTAAATTGATGCAGGTCTTACTACTTCGCTGAAACCAATGAGACGGGATATGGTGCTGACAAACCCAGAAATTAATCATGATGGACTGGGATTTGAATTGATCACAGGTTTCTGTATGCCTATGTTATGCAGCTTTGCACAATGCACTGCGCACCCTTGACTAAAAGGAATAATGGTACAACCAAATAATAAAACTTGTCTTTCTCGTGATCTCAGTGGCACATTAATACAAAACACGACTGTCACTAGTGACGCCGTCCGACTTACTACTCATATCTATGTGCACCTCCACAAAAACGTTTCACCTATATCTGTGGATTATCAAGGCGATGATCATGATACAAACCAGATAACATCAAAGAGCATGAATTAACACACTAAAGCCTTAACGTTTCAACACAGACATATGACAATTTGACTGAAGCATGAGAAACTTATCATTGAATTGCAATCAGGAAAGTAGTCCGTCATAATCTGACCTTCATTAATCACCATGGAGTAGCCAATCACGGACCTTGGATTCATCTCGCGCATATGTTTATCAATTATCTCAAAGGGGTTTCTCACCTACAGGTGTGTAAGATATTACGGTAATACAGGACACTTCTTACAATGGCCACTCAACATTCAAGCATTGATTAACAGAAACTGAGATATGCTCCTCTAGGCTGGTTGGAAACCACGCAGGTCACTTACTTTCCTAAAGGCACCATCAAAGCTGGACGATTTCGCAAGAGCATAACCTGTAATAGAGAGAATAAACTGCATCACATAATCCTAGGGGTGTCACAATAAATCGAAATATTGATACACTGCTATTGGTAAGCACTTAAAGTCAATATATCAGTTTATCAGTTTCCGATCAATAGTATCGATTTCAGTTAGGAATATCGATAGTTTCGATTGTATTTACCATATCAATAGAATATATGCAATGCTGTTCAATTTTTTTTTATCTTTCGATCATGAGTGGTAGTAATTTACACATATTAATGTGGCAGTTTCTTTTTCTTAAATAATTAGGGTATAGAAAAAACAAATCAGTGAGAGTTTGGCTGACTTTGACATTACCTCATTGTTATAACTTTAATTTTTATTACACTGATCAATATAATTATAAAGCCTGGTGATGAGTGTGCAATGTTTCATTTTGTAGATAATACATACACTCAAGTTACCTATGCTGGTGTTAAGATGCGATTGAATGGATCAGGATTCACTTGCACAAAACAATCTTAGCCTTAGGACCATTCTAAGTCTATGTTAAAGAAAGGGAGTTACGATCATCGCAGCACTAAGATTACTTTGTACAAGTGAACCCTCGTGGCTAGGCTTGGTTTGTTTGTTGTTTAACGTCGCACTCAGCAATATTCCAGCTATATGACAGCGGTCTGTAAATAAATGAGTCTGGACCAGACAATCCAGCGATTGACATCATGAGCATCTATCCATGCAATTGGGATCGATGACATGCTTCAACCAAGTCAGCGAATATGGGTTGCTGAAGACCTATTCTACCCTGGATCTTCACGGGTGGGTTAGGCTTGGTGACTTGGAGGATTGTGTTTCATCATCCAAAGATAACATGGCATGTTGCTCATAATATCAATCCCCAGAGCTCCAGATAACCTTTTGAGCAATTGAGTTTTCACTCATAGCTTTCTATAACATTTCATCTGTTCATCACTCTATTGAGTTTTTCCCAAAATGAGTGAACATTTTCATTTTCTGATTTACAAAAAATGAAATAATGTTTTAGATGTAAATAACGGTTCTAAATATATAGGATCGAGTCAGAAAGTAAAGTAGTTGTAATTGTGCTTCGGAAATTAGCTCCTTTGTATGCATACTGAAAAAGCTTCATTTGGGTATTTACGTGTGCTGTTTTTTTATACATTTGAGTTTCTCATTTAATGCATGCATTTCTGTACCCATGTTAATTGAAAGTAATTGAATTTTGAATATTTTGCTGGGGTATTTTATGCAAATACACTGCTTATCTGTTACCTCTCAATCCCAGTTATATCAGCGCTAGGACTCAATCATCTGCAGTCCACCATATGAGTGTGTGAGTGAGTATGGTTTTACTCCGCTTTTAGCAATATCATGGCAGGGGACACCAGAAATGGGGTTCACACATTGCAGCCTTGTGGGAAATCAAACTCGGGTCTTCGGTGCGACGAGAGAATGCTTTAACCACTAGGCTACCCCACCGCCCCTACCACCAGTCATTAAGTGAGTCAGGCTCAACATCACATTGACCAGTACTGTAAAGACATGTCAGGATAATGTTGCAGGAAGGTCTACAGTGACACAGGATATTGAAGTCATCACTTTGTGAACCCATTAGCATGGCTATAGTACTGACAGACCAATCATCTGGGATTTGAACATATAATTTTGAGATCCTGGAACATGTAAGGGAAGAAACCCTGCATAGTGAACATAGTGAACTGTAGTGCCCTAGACTGATGGGGCCACTCGATGCATCTCGCACCTCTGAGCTATAAGAGCGTTATCTGTATTGCATAGCATCATCATCATCAAGACAGCTGCACCAACCATCCTCAAGCTGGAAAGAAAGTGACTGACCTACCTGCAAGGCCATTCTTGTTGCCTGTCACTACAAATGCACTAGACCGGAACTTCTTGCCCAGATTTCCGGTCATGTTGGCAACCAACTTAAACTGCAAACACACACACTATCCCTATTAATATGCTCAGACAGTTGCTTAAAATGAACAAACATTTACTGATAATAGCAGATTTTTTTATTATTACACTGAAAATTCAATGAAGATTGTTTAATGAAAACATTTGTTTGTCTGCCTGTATCTTGACAAGACATGAAGATAATGACAGAGTAAACTGACATACTGTACCTCAAGTATCTTTGCGTCGAAACCTTCAAACTCATCTGCAAGAGATTGACAAAGAATAAATGTAAATATGATCTGTTAACTACAGCCTTATTTTGACTTGCATGCTGCTGTGGTGCAGTGTTTGAAATAAAATATATTGCCAGGGTCCCACAGAATTAAAAAAAATACAGGCCCTGTCCAAACTCTTCAGGCCTTCCTTTATAAAAGTGCAGATTACTGTGACAAATCAATTGACACTTAACTTGACTGGCATAAGGCCCCATACAAATACAGGCCCAACACGAGATTTACCTGACATGGGCCTTCGGGCAGGCGCTTATCATGCATATGTCAAACGCTGCTGTGGGGTTGTATGGGCGAAATAAAACATGAGCCTATTCAGGCCACAACACAAGCTTATCTTTCAGCCTGCTCCAAATTTGGCATATAACAAAGATATCTACTGGGAGAAATAACTTAATTTTGCACAGGGAGGAGGGGCATGAAGGGTGGGGAGGTATGAAGAGCGGGGTGGTATGAAGGGGAGAGTGGTATCAGGGTTTGGTGGTATGAAGGAGAGGGTGGTATTAGAGTGGGGTGGCATGAAGGGGAGGTGGTATGAAGAGTGGAGCGTTACGAAGGGCGGGGTGGTACAAAGGGTTGGGTGGTATGAAGGGGAGGGTGGTATGAAGAGTGGAGTGTTACAAAGGGCGGGGTGGTACAATGGGTTGGGTGGTATGAAGGGTTTGGTGGTATGAAGGAGAGGGTGGTATTAGAGTGGGGTGGCATGAAGGGGAGGTGGTATGAAGAGTGGGGCGTTACGAAGGGCGGGGTGGTACAAAGGGTTGGGTGGTATGAAGGGGAGGGTGGTATGAAGGTTGGGGTGGTATGAAGGTGGGGTGGTATAAAGGGTTTGGTGGTATGAAGGTTGGGGTGGTATGAAGGTTGGGTGGTATGAAGGGGAGAGTGGTATCAGGGTTTGGTGGTATGAAGGGTAGGGTGCTATGAAGGGTGGGGTGGTATGAAGGGGAGGGTGGTATGAAGGGTGGAGTGGTAAGAAGGGTAGGGTGCTATGAAGGGCGGGGTGGTATGAAGGGGAGGGTGGTATGAAGGGTGGAGTGGTAAGAAGGGTTTGGTGGTATGAAGGGTAGGGTGCTATGAAGGGCGGGGTGGTATGAAGGGGAGGGTGGTATGAAGGGTTTGGTGGTATGAAGGGCGGGGTGGTATGAAGGGGAGGGTGGTATGAAGGGGAGGGTGCTATGAAGGGCGGGGTGGTATGAAGGGGAGGGTGGTATGAAGGGTGGAGTGGTAAGAAGGGTTTGGTGGTATGAAGGGTAGGGTGCTATGAAGGGCGGGGTGGTATGAAGGGTAGGGTGCTATGAAGGGCGGGGTGGTATGAAGGGGAGGGTGGTATGAAGGGTGGAGTGTTATGAAGGGGAGGGTGTTATGAAGGGTGGAGTGTTATGAAGGGCGACGAGGTGGAATGAATGGTGGTCTGGTATGAACAAAAATCAAATGGTTCAAAGACGTTCTCACACCATAGGGATAAGAAAGAGAATAATAAGGCAGGTGATGGGTTGTGTTCAGTGTTATGTTTTTTTTAATCTGGGAACTTTGTTCTGGGACCTTTAAACACCAAGATCGAAAGAAAAAGAAATGCATAGTGTGAGATAGTTGTTTCAAAAAAATGAATTGGAAGAACAGTTCTTATAATCTTGGACTGCCGAAAACATAGCTTCATTATATGCAACAACATTATCAGCATTGCTGTATAACAGTATGTTTACATCAACAGGTATGTTATGAACAATTTTTCTAAGGCTGTTAAACATAATTACACATGAGTAATGTACATGCCATGAAATAAGAATATGCATTTTCATATGCATTTGAAGATGTACAGTTCAGGGGTTCTTTAATGCCAATTCTATACATAAATTATGATTCAGTTGACTTGACATCTATCTCAGTTTTGTATGTGAGATATCATATTTCCTTATGCCACATGCAAAGTCTGAAGGTGATGTGGGGTGGTGCAATTGTAAAGAATTTTTAAAACATGAACTTGTAGTCTCAGGTAAAACAGTGGAGTTCCACAATCCTATAGTCGATGAGTATGTCTTTATCTTGTGAGAAGAACACTGCTAGTTTAGTAAACTTTAATCAGCATTGTCAACAGAGGCCTTAAAAACATAATCTAAGTTGAACTTACAGTCTCCAACTGGGTCAGGAGCTCCAACACTTTGCCCAGGAAACTTGGCTCCAGTAAAGCCCCGTTTCAGAGCCGGTGTTTTGATAGATTTGCGCTTGGTCCCTTTATCCCGAGCTTCCTGGATCCTCTTCATGCGCTGTGTGTTAGCGGACAGCTGCTGAACACGGAGAAGGTGACTGCCCTGAATCACCTGAGTGTTGAGCCCAGGCCACACCATGGCTGTGCTTCCTGTAACAAATGTGTAACTCTCACAAACTACAAGAGGAAAGGAAACAACAGCTGACCTTTTAGTTAACAGCCAGCTGCAAATCAGATTTTACATGTTTCTTTGTTGCTATATTTGTTTGTTGTTTTACGCTGCACTCAATATTCCAGCTACATGACGACGGTCTGTAAATAATTGAGTCTGGGCCTGACAATCCAGTGATTGACATCATGCGCATCAATCTTCGCAATAGGGATACAATGACATGCATCCACGTGATATGTGACGTGAGCACCTTTTTAGTTTGAGCAACATTTAGAAGGCAGCACCTGTTTCTGACCCTGTATCAACTCACAAAAGTGGTTGCACTTCGCTCCCACACCAAAACACGAGGAGGAGCAGTGAAATGGGGTTAAACAGAGCATTCAAAATTATTGCACATATATATATACCCACCCCCACACTACAATCATCTACATCGTTTCGATCACAAGCACTACCTAGTGTTGCACTTACCTTCTCCAATCACCTGGCCCCTGTTAAGGTTTATCCGCCGCCGGCCGCCTGTCCGCAGCTTGCCACGCCCTCGTTTCTTGCCAGCATTACTGACTCCTTGCACCCCCTGCCATAATTCATCCGCAGTCACTGAGAACATACAGTACACCAGTACAAAATATGACAGACGTGACAATAGCCAAGGAAACACAATGACAACCCGGTAATTACCATAGTAAGGCTTCCACTAATAACCCCCCCAAAAGATTTCAAAGTCATAACCTTGGCTAGTATAAACAATTATTAATGTAGGTTTTGGGTTAGGGTTCCTGTAACCCTCGAAACTTTTCAAAATCATTACCCCAGGCGAGAAGTATTAAAAATTCTTTATGTACATTTCGGTTAGCATGATTATTGTTAGGGTTAGGTTACATTAACCGAGGCAAAATTTAAAGCAGGTGTTACTGGTGGAAATCTTACCATACCACATTATACCGGTTTCAAAATTGATATATGAAACTTTGAAAGTAATCATGGTAATACTGCATGGTCTGTCATTTCATTGCATGCTGTGGTTGTCACAGGTATAGTCAGTATGCATAGACCCAGAGCTCCAGACAAGCTGTATCTAAGAAATCAACGACTTGTGATCGTTGTTTAAGGTTGATAGTAAAAAGTACACGCCTCTAAACATATTTACCCGTATTTAAATATTGATTACTCCTGAATAGAATCCGATCACGGCAATGTCGGACAAGTCCATTTTGTGAACAGGGTTTGGTCTTTCCTGCATATTCTTACAATTTTCACGTCAATTATCCGTACATCTTCTCCCAAAAGCGATTATCATAACTCTCTCAATTTTGGAAGCGGTCGTTAGGTCATTGCATTTATCTATGTTGCTAAACTACATCTACTCATTAGACACTTTCCGCTAAAAAATAACATCAAATTTACGTCATTACGTTGCGAGTGCATGCTTGAATCACCAGAAATGACGTCATGGTAGAATAATGTTTCATCATGAAATAAACCATGCTTCGTTCTTCATTGTTCTTTGCAATTTATCATGCAGCAGTCTTACATATTTGCGTAACATACGCAAAATAAATCTCCATAACTAGATTCATTTGGAATTGCTTGTTTACAAACATTCTTATGAGGAGAAATGAGGTTAAACGCTGCGTCAAAGATTATTGCACTCATATAACAATGTGCATGCGTGTGTGTGGTGGTTGTACTAGCCCGGACTAATGCCGATTTTATATATAGTGCTAGCCTGTGCCACAGTTTAACATGACTATCCCACTCATGCACAGTATACTGATGCTGAGCCGATCATTCCTTGTTTAAGCCCCTTAATTCCAAGCGCCAGGCAGGGTTACAACAAGTTCCATCTTTTAACGTCTTTGGTATGACACGCCTAGGGATTAAACCACCAGACCACTGAGGCGGTCACAAACATTTTTGAAATTTAAAAAGAATCAAATAATAAAATAATAATAGCATAACAGCACTGAGCATAGTTATCCAATGAAGCATTTTCAGCTTGATGCCTGTACGTCTTTGCAACTTCTTTTTTACTGATTGAATGCAAATGTCATTTAACTTTCATGAACTCTACAGCAGTGAATAATGCAAAAAAGTGCTAACTCTGGCACATTATGACTTAAGACATGTATCACTGTTATGAGCTTTGGCGATGTGTGACACAATAGGGGCATCACGTGGATATCTGCAAATTAGAAGTAATCTGAAACAGAGTTTTAAGCAGAATTATGTTGCAGGCTAAACAGATAACATAACTCACATCGGTTGAAGAATCCTGCGTTTCTGTACAATAAAAGCTGGGGACGACAGCAGCTGCGCTGACACAAAATCGCAGCTGTCTCTGTGACAACAGGTAGTCTGGCACACCGCAACATGGCTGTCAAATCAAAATGATAAAGAACAAACTAAAATATAATCAAGCTGAACAGTCATAAGGAGACCAAATTTAAGGGACCGGTCATTCCTTACAGGTAGGTGGTGGGGTTATGTGAAATTCAATGTTGATAGCTTTAGGTGGTTTGCTTCTGTCATCAAGGACATATCCTCCTCACAAAGAAGTGGACTGAGGTCAACAGATAGTGATGGTGTATTTGATTCAAAAGAGGCTACAGGTAATCATCAACATGATTAAAGGATGAATTTACCTTGATGAATGAAAATAAACATGATCATAATCAACGGATAATCGAGGTGATGTGCTGTGGATACTGGTGCTTCTGCCCTAGGCTAATCTGATTAGCCAGTGAAACTCAAAACTTGATCACATTGGACTAACTAGTGAGAGGTGAGATAACCCATACCATTATTCACAAACCCTAAGTGAGTGAGTTTGGTTTTACGCCGCTTTAGCAATATTCCAGCAATATCACTGCAGGGGGACACCAGAAATGGGCTTCACTCATTGTACCCATGTTGGGAATCGAACCCGGGTCTTCGGCATGACGGGTGAACGCTTTAACTACTAGGGGCCCGACCGCCACACACAAACCCTAAGAATGTAAAGATGTGTTTGATTGACAAGGGTGGCCAGCCCTAAACCATTGTGAGTGGGTATGGTTTTACACCGCTTTTAGCAATATTCCAGCAATATCGCGGCAGGTATAGTGTAGGAAGTTAAATTGGAAAGAGGTAGGCTGCCCAGATAGTACCTTACCCTAATATGGTTGTAATGGGGTGTTTTATCGGCAAATGGATCGGATCCAAGAGCTAAGGATACAGTTGGAGCACGGGCCCCTGATTGGCCCCGAAGTAGGATACTGATATTACTGAAACACCGGAACCATATATAAATAGGTTTCAGGTATCCTGCTTCAGGGGTCTGTGAGTTGGGGGGTACCCTACCCAAATCGAAACACAACTGAGGATCGACGAGGCACTCGAGATCAATAAAGCAAGAGACACGGTCGGAGGCCGGGAAAATTAACTGCGCACTAATTTTACCCCCAAAGTTGTCAAAATTAATTTTGCATTCTGCACCAAGGTCACATGTCGACTATCGAAAACAGGTGACTGTAGTGTTTTAAGTGATACGCTGACTGTATTATTAAAGACAGGGCCATCAGGCGATCATGCATCCAGATATAACCTGGTATGGTTGGAAAATTGGTAACAACTAAGACAATACCTCTTGTGTGAGAAGAACAAGCACTTGCAAGTCTCCATACCCCAAGACATGAAGTGCCGGCCATTCTGTCCCTCCACCAACATTCATATGAAACGGCTTTTATGATTGGATTACCAACGACCAGCTCCGGAGCTCCACACAGTGTCCGAAATGCATCGGATGTGCAAAACTTGTAGCACGCGCTGGGATAGAGTTATATTTTGGTAATTTTTCAGTTCACTTTCCTTGTGATGAATCATGTTTATTCTCGTAAATCACGGCAGTGATACAGAGATGTAATTGGATACAGGAATTAGATACAAGAGGAGAAAACATGTCAGTGGAACATTTCCATACATGATCTTATATAACTTGCCAGTTTTAATAGAATTGGCTTATAAGTAATGGACATCAAATGAGAGAATTTTACGGCAGAAGGATACATACAGTAGTATTGAGGCAAAAACTTGTTTCTAATTTCTGAGAGTTTTTAGACATTCTAATAAAAAGTGCATTTCATCACATATCAATTTTTTACACAATGTACATTTTCTTTCCTCTCTCACAATATTATGCCATCTTCCTGTTTCAATGGGTAATCTATGATTTGCTGTTCTAAAACGAGCAAGAGAGATGCGTAAGGTGATTGGTAGTTCTAGTAAATAAGGTTCTAGAGATGGTAACTCTTTAAACATGTTATAATAGTAACCTTTAGAAGAATTTTCCTTTGATTCTCGCCATCTTTGCAGAAAATTATCAACGAGAACATATTTCACATTTTGTTTCAACCATGCGGCACTAATAAAGGTTTGAGACAACCAAATGTAATTAAAGCCTATATTTTGAAGAATGCATTTTACTTCTTTTAATAGTGGGAAATGGTAATCTGGATTTGTAATGGACATTTGAAACATAAGTTTATATACTATACTAGAAAGGCTAGTTTGTGATGATGTTAGCTTGCACCAATATGAAATCATTCTTATCTTGATGAAAATGCTGAGAGGATACCTCCCTAGTTCACCATATACCGTGTAATCGGGTGTTGACTGTTTTAACTTGAGAATATATTTACAAAATTTAAGATGTACACGTTCAATGACAACAGCATTTTCAAAACCCCACACCTCAGATCCATATAACAATACTGGCTGAACAAGTTGATCAAATAATTTCAATTGACAGTCAATAGGAATTTCTAATATTCTAATTTTACGAAGTACAGCGTACATTGCTCCAGAGGCCTGATCTGTCAGTCTTTTTAATGCCTTACAAAATCTACCAGTGTTTGTAAATAAAATACCAAGGTAAACATATTCTTTAGCCTTTATCCATTAGCGCGTCGTCATTCATGGATTTAGGTCAGAAAAATAGTTGGAGCGCCACATGGTGAGTGAGTTTGTTTTTACGCCGCTTGTAGCAATATTTCAGCTATATCACGACAGGGGACACCTGAAATGTCAGTGAGTGAGTATGGTTTTACGAGACTTTTAGCAATATTTCAGCTATATCACGACAGGGGACACCTGAAATGTCACCTAAATTAGTATCGGCGGTGGTATTGTTGTTGTTATTGTTATCATATGTATTCAATACTTAAACTGCACAATAGGATATCGAGAACAACTTCTAATTAATTTAGTGCACGACAAACTGATTGATTATTCTCGAAAATCCATATAGGTTTGTGCGTTTGGGAGTTTATTTTGTGAGGCGTAATCTAATAATAAATGTCAACAAGATTATATCTTTCAGATCAATAAATGCATACATTTACTGAATAATTAAATGTAATTGAGATGACAAGTACTTGGAATCAGTCAGTTAATGAAAAAGAGAATATACAGTTCGGAATTCGATGTCTGTCTGATGAGGTCAGACAATTCGTATTTTCAACAACTTATTTCTGACTGTTTACTGTTTTTCTTTTGACAAATATAAATACCGTATTCGACGTAAAAAGCGCCCTGGGGGCTCTCAAAATTAGAAATAGGGGGCTCTTATTAGGATATAATTTTGGTGAGATTAAAAACGAGGTTGAAAGATTGTAAATTTTGTGGTTTATGCTGAGAGCCTGAAATGATATAAAAGAAGAATGTGTGTGTATTATACACGATAGATATATTTTCGAGAATTGAACTGCCCATAATTAAGGGTGCATATAACAAACGAGTGCGTATTTTACACGAATAAATAAGTACTAGTCTTGTTTACATTGATCAATCGGTAAGGGTGCTAACTGGGATTGTGCACTAGCCAATATATACTAGCCACATAAAGAAACTGTGCACGGAGAAAATATAGATATAAGGGCACACCGTCCACATATGAAATATAGGTTTGAACACAGCAATTATTGGAGACATTCAAACGCTCATGCACGTGCCATGCGGTATGACGTCATTGATGGGGGCCTATGGACGTGCAATGTGTTACTGCACGTGCATCCTGTGCAGCTGTACACAGCATGTGCAACTCAAAATTCGCTGTCACTTTAGAAAGCATGATTTGTGGTCATTCAAAAATTCAAAACTTTTCAGGCGCAGACACAAGCATATCACAAGCAAATCATGCCAAGATTGACAGCTGCACAGGGTCATGAAGCCATTGGAATGATCCGAGCGGGAATGAGGCAACAACAGGTGGCAACACATTTCCAATGCCATCGTAACACGATATCGGCATTGGTGAGGCGTTATCAGAACACAAATGTGTTGCCGACCACCCACGTTCAGGACGTCCCCGAGTAACGACGCCAAGACAGGACAGATGGATTCGAGTTACACATCTCCGACACAGGTTCAAAACGGCAGTAACGACGTCCCAGACAATTCCTGGACAGCGCCGTATCCATCCCAACACTGTCAGGAATCGTTTACGTCAGTACGGGATTCGACCACGACGCCCTGCCATACGTCCCATCCTGACACACCGTCATCGCGCCAACCGTCTAAGATGGTGTCGAAATCATGTTCGCCAACCTCGAATATGGTGGAGAAATGTTGTCTTTACAGATGAATCGAGGTTCAACATTTCCCACAGTGACGGGCGCAAACGTGTCTACCGGCGTTTGGGAGAACGTTATGCACGCAACTGTATTGTGGAGAGGAATCGTTTTGGAGGTGGCTCTGTGATGATTTCGGGTGGGATAACAGCACGGCACCGAACCCCTTTGGTGGTTGTTCAGGGCAATCTCACCAGTGTTGGCTACAGAGATCAGATTCTGAGGCCTGCGGTCATTCCTTTCCTGCAACGTCATGGCCCGGGATTGACATTTCAACAGGACAACGCTCGTCCTCACACGGCTAGGGTCGCAATGGATTTCCTTCACCATAACAATGTCATGTTACTGCCATGGCCTGCAAATTCTCCAGATCTCTCCCCAATAGATCAGGTGTGGGATGAAATGGAGCGCCGTCTGCGTCGTCTTCCACATCCTCCAGATAACGTCCGTGACTTGGCACAGGATTTGAGGAGGATATGGCAGGACATTCCCCAGGCCTTCCATGCCCATTTGGTGGACTCCATGCGTCGCCGATGCACTGCTGTGATTCACGCACAGGGTGGTCATACACGTTATTGACTTTGTGACTTTGTCGTTTTACCCCCTACTCCACTTTGATCTTCTGACGTCATCGTAACAGAGTAAAAGTTCAAACACGCACAGAGTACATCCTCATGGTATTTACTACTTGTCTGCGCCCGTAACTTTGTTTTTAAATTACAACTATTTATTTCGAAGGCATTGACATTATTGATACTTGGGATAATTATATTGAACAAATGCGACCATTTTGAAGAACTGCGAAATGTCCTGCTATATTTCTTTTATTTGTGGGAGTTTTATGTCTCTATCTTTATTTTCACATACAATTAAACTTATTTTTATTTTATCTGGCTTATTCAGCCAAATGAACTTCAAGGATCATTTATGAAACTGATCTATAAAACAGTGATTGGGTTTGGGTAGAATCAAAGATTTTAATACTGTATTTCTTCCCAGGGGTGTTAGATTTCTGATTGACCATATTGTCATTAATCTTCCAGACTCTTTAAACTTAGTTTTATAGTTGGTATCAATCACATCTTGAAGGCCTGTGTGGAATTGCACACCTAGCAGTTTAAATGGTTCTTGACTCCTATCTTTTGGTTTGGTTTGTTGTTTAACGCCGCAGTCAGCAATATTCCAGCTATATGACGGCGGTCTGTATAAAATCGAGTCTGGACCAGACAATCCAGTGATTAATATCATGAGCATCGATCCACGCAATTGGAATCGATGACATGCATCAACCAAGTCAGCGAGCCTGACCACCCGATCCCGTTAGTCGCCGTTTACGACAAGCATAGTCGCCTTTTACGGCAAGCATGGGTTGCTGAAGACCTATTCTACCCCTCTTTTGACAAGCATAGTCGCCTTTTACGGCAAGCATGGGTTGCTGAAGACCTATTCTACCCCTCTTTTGACAAGCATAGTCGCCTTTTACGGCAAGCATGGGTTGCTGAAGACCTATTGTAACCCGGAATGACTCCTATCTAACTTCCATTGTTGACAGTTTAATTTTGTATCTTTTTTATCCTATCCTTATTATTATTCCAGAATGAAGTGTTGGAATGTATTCACCTAACAACATATCTAAGTTTATTGCACTAGTTTCATGCTTAGTATACAGCATTTATAGTATCTTTCTTCTAGCAAGTCATCCTGTTTATCAATTACCCTTCCCCAAGAATCTTCTATACGGCTTATCGATTTGTTAAGGTATTTTCTGGACTCTAGTCCTAGAAAGTATTTCTCTCCCATTTCAGTCCATCTGGCTTTGGAACGTACTAGTAAACCTTGAGCTTTTTTTATAAACTTAATCCAGCTCTACATTTATAATATCAATTTCCATTAAAATTTCTTTTTTGGTTTCTTCTCGGTCTGCTTCATCTAACTTGATGGTTAATTTATTGAGGGTATTTTGTATATCTTTTCCTTTGTTTCACGTTCTTTCTGTATGTGTGATAAGTATAGCACCTTTTAAGAGATTTACATATTCAAAATCTTTTAAAAGGCCACTGTTAAATTTCCAAAAGCCTTTACCACGCTGTAAGTCAGAGAGTTTAAAAGTATTGATATTGGAGAATGATCCGATTTAAAGCTTGATTCAATTTCTGCTCTAACAATAGAAGGGATCATGTGTGATACAAGGAAATAATCAAGACGTGCTTGTTTAAGGGTGTTTGGTTGTCGTCAAGTGTATCGTTTCTTTCTCGCCAAGGGTCAATGAGGTCAAGATTCTCTTTCATCTTTAGGTTTCGTTCTCTTGATTTAGGATTGTTAACACTTTTTGTAATTATATGTATCAAAAGTATAGTTTGAATGAAAAGTTGATATAAAGATTTCAAATCCTTTTTTTCGTCCAGTGCGACGTTTCGGTACAAATGCGTATACCTTTATCAAGCAAGCCATAACCGCATATACACTTAGAATGTTATAACACGTACAAAACATGGTTAGAAATGTGTTTAAATCCTGAACTCATTTGGTGTGTGGAAACACATGACAGTGGCTATCGTCTCACAGCCTTAACACCACAAAAACACAACATGATAATAACTGATAATCTATATATGTTTGGAATTTATGTGGGGGACACGGTTCTTTCCCACGTTCAGCTGTTGAACATGATCCTAAACATGTTTAGACCCTTAACGCGTCAAAATTATGGAACAGGGAACGCTCCTAGGTTTGTGTTTAGGATATAAACACATTGTTTCAGTGTACACAAGGCGAGTAGGCCAGAAATTTAAAAGCATTCTACATGGACACTGTCTACGCCAGCAAAAACACCTACAAGACAATCTCCCTGGTCGCACGACTGGTATCGCACCTTTCTGTTAACCCGCCAGCATGTCATCAGCTTAATGCATGCAGTATACCACATAGGAACAAACCACGCAGCGCACACAATCAGCTTCACCACCCCAACCCCTCAGGTCGAGAATACCCCATGTGAAACTATCTGACAGATCAAACGACGTAAAGACACGCACTATGTGTACGTTATAAAGGGTTGCATTAAGCAGACTATAGTTCACAGTATTCCACCCCTGGCATGTTTGGCGTCACTGTTGGATTTTGCCATTTGACAGGTACAACGATTTCTCTTGACTTTTAAATGTTTGCATTATTAACATTTTCTATCACTATTTGAACGAGCAGTATGTGATCGAAATGAAATCCGAGCGATTGAGATCAACCGAATGGGTGACACGTTTATCAGCTGTTGTATCAGCGCTGAATAATGAAGTAACGAGATTAATAGGGAAGAAACCATCTGATGCGATTAAAATGAAATCCGTGACTTCCGAATCTTCAGCACCGAGGAGAGGCAAAGAACAAAAACTTCCGGATAGAGTAAGGGTAAGATATTTATACCAGCCCGGTGAACTCGAAGGAGGCCTACGTCGCACAACCGATCTGATTTGGTCTCTTAAGACATACAACATAAGTCGATTGGTTATGAAAGAAGGAGAGTCTATTCTTTATTATCTTAAAGATGGACCGGGCAGGGCATTTGTACGAGAAGAGTTGTTCATAGTTCCCAACGGTACGGTATTACCGCCCTAAGTAACCATACGCATAGGTAGTTACACCATCATTATCAATCCAACTCTTTGTATCTAAGGGGGATAATGATGTCTTGTTCATTCTTAATCCATATATCCTATGATTGTAACTTCTTAAAGAGTTCATTTCGTGTTTGAACGTTCTACCGTTGAATAATGGTTCTTTATACTGTTCGTGTTTGATATGCTTTTTTACCACATACTTTTTAACACCCTTGGCTTTTCTTATCTCTCCATTATCGGACTTCCTTATAGAATACATCTTAGGTCTTAATCCGACATACTCCGCTAAAGGGGTCCCAGCACATTCATCCTTCATCTTACCTAACACCTTTTTATTTACTGCGCTGTGCAGTGGATTATCTGTTGTGTAATCGTGCGTGTCGTACATATCTATTTTTTCTGCCATATCTTTATACACATCCTCGGTTTGTATTTCCATCAACAAAGAATCTGTGTCGGTATATAACACCTCGCATCTATCGCCGTATTGCTTCTTAAGTTCGTTGTAATAAAAGTTATACATTAAATGTTTTGACAAGTCAAGAATACTCATACCGACGTACACCGGTCTGTTGAATTTTATATTACTTTTCTGCATATGCAACGCGGCTAAGTCGTTATCGAATATCTTGCTTCTGTTAAAAGCCGGACATTAAATCTGACTAATTTAACATCAACACGCTTCCTTAGATTCTCCATAGATTTACCAAATACTGAGTTATTCATGAGCTTATAAAGATTCTTTTCGAAATCGCTGGTAGCTATCTTTCTTAAATCTGTGTTCAACCTTATATAGGGCTCCATCCAAGGACTTTGATCAAACTTTGGAACTCTGTGTATTTTCTTAAGTTTCATACCTAACGATAGATATAACTGGAGATTTCTGTAGTGAACTATATATTTTGTCTTATCCATCAAATTTGGTACGAGTTTTTCTACGTTAGCTAACCTAGTATTACCCATCAAGGAGTGTTGATATTCCGATATCCAATCTTTATTAACCATTAATCTTTCGGGAGCTAGCGGATAACTGTTATGGTCTTTATGTAAGGAATTTGGATATTCCAAGTCAACTTCTAGTATGTACCCTTTATTCACATTGATATCATTCACTTTGATATCATCGACCCACTCAAAACCACCCGTGGGTAAAGGTTGACTCATAGCCCATCCGTACAAATTGTTAAAGTCGAGATATAATATGTGCGTGTCGGGTTTACTCGGATCATATCCTTCCACTAATTTATTATTAGCCTTAGAATACCTTTTCGCTACCATCGATATACCCCCTCTTAATCCTTTCTCAATAAACAAGTGCATATCGTAATCTGTGAGTAGTTTTAGTTCTACGCCGGTCTTCTTCAACAATGCATCACTCGATAGTCCGGGACTGGAATAGTACCATGCCGGGTCCAAGCCGTATTGTTTTAAACATGTCTTTCTAAATATCTCGAATATATTGGCGAGTAACAGTACATCGGTTTTTAAGTACACATCGTGATAATCGCCTAACATCTTACAACCTAATTTGTCCCACACCGTCAGAGCGTGTTCATAATCGGCATCTGTTATTTTAGATTCTGTTAAGTTACTATAGAATGATTCAAGGGGTGGTAATTTAGTTTCGTCGAATCTAGACCAATCATCCATATATTCGTAAGGATATACACCTTTTCTCAGCAACAAATGATGAGTTATCTTATCGGTATATTGATTTGTTATCGCAAAGTCATCGGGATTGTTCGCATTAGCTAAATTGTCCAGGGAAGATAACAGAAACTGTACGGAGTCTATGAATCTAAGCCCATTACTTTGCTTTATTCTAGCTTTCCCATCCTTGTCCCTATAATGTATAGTTTTAGTCAACGAGAACGATATGTATTTTTCCATATTGTTAGGAATGCACGTTAAACCGCCGTCGGTCTTTGAGATAGCTTGCATGATGAGATGTGAATCGTATCCCCTAAGGTTATGAAACACAACGGGGATGGGTATTGTTTGAGAATTCATTTTTAGTTTCAAGTTACACTCGTTATGCACGGCCCCCCGATAATTACCCGTGACGTGGCAATGATCTCTTACGGAATCCCCATTCAGGGGTTTATTACAAACATGACAACTCGTTGACTTCATATGGGCCCTCCCATCATCCCTCGTCATACACATGGGTTTCTTACGCGATAAATTTTCCCTTATTATTCTCCCTTCGTTTTGTAGATATTCTAGGAACTTTCCCGCTGCATCGGGACCTCTGTAAATCATGGGCGGGTTTGTTTTCCCATCATACCTTACAACTATATATCCAAACCCACAAGGAATATGTTCTTGAGTTTTGTACGTATTATTTTCTTGATTATTTTCTATGGGTTTGATAAGCGCTTCGAAGTCGGCGTAAATTACGTACGGTACTGGCATTTGATTACAATAATGTTCAAATTTTAATATATTTTTTCCCTCTTTAGGCATATCGATCCTGATAGCGGTCTGCCCGACACCTCTACAGTCTTCTTTATGCGCTTCTAATAGATCTTGTCTGTTGTACCCATGTAGGCATCTTTCGCAGAAATATTTCTTTCTAGCATGTTTTGTTTGATCGTATTATCATGGAACTGTTCTGTGAGAACAATACCTCCCAAATGGCGTGCTGGTTTTCTTGGGGAATTAGTCAGCAAAGAGCCAGAGTCACAGGGGATTAATCACAATTTTATTTACAAGAACAATTAACAATTTACAATATACTTAGAAAATAACTGAGGGTGCCACAGAGAGTCGGTACAACACTCTGGGCTGTGGGAGAGGTCTGCTTGGTAAGAGAGTCAAACCCCTTCTCTGCCCTAACATGTGACTGACTGACTGATATAGAAGATTTAACGTGCGCTTTCCGACTACAGCGTATTTCGCACACGGGCCTGGCCGGACCATTTAGTGTATTCCGAGAAGGGTGAAAGTGGTGTGTGCAACCAAAGAGGGGGCTTTTAGGGGTTGCTTATATTGATTTTTTGAAATTTTGAAATTTTGAATAAATGCCGAGGTGGGTGGAGGAGGGAACTAAGGGAGCCGGGTGAGGTGGGTGTTTGTATGTTTATTGGATTTTGGATTGGTAGATTAATTAATTTTTAGATGCGCTTAATTAGGTCTGTTTTGATTAGGAATACGCCTAGGGCCTTGAAGTTTTCTAGTTTATTTTGAGGGTTTAGTATTTCATCTAGAGTAGGAACCTTATTTAGATTGAGGGTGGTTTGTAGTGTGGTTCTGTGTGTTTGATAGTGGGAGCAGTGAATGAGTGCGTGTTCTGTGGTTTCGGGTTGTTTGCAGTGGGGGCAGTTGCCTGTGGTGTGTCTTTTAAGTTGTTTTAGGTGGTTATTTAGGTTAGTGTGTCCTGTTTGAAGTTTTGTAATTAATCTGTCAATTTATTTAGAGGGGTGTAGGATTTTAGGTTTGGCTAGTGGTTTTCTGAGCACTTTTTTGATTTGGCTATTTGAGTTTTGATATTGATTATGCCATTTTTTGGTTATTTTTTGTTTGTTTACACTTTTAATTTCTGATTTTGAGATGGGTAGGTTTAGGCTTATTTCTGGTATTTTGAGAGATAATTTAGCTGCTTTATCGGCGCTTTCGTTGCCGTAAATTCCTACGTGGGCGGGGATCCACAAGAAGGTTATTTGTTTGCCTGCTTTTGTTAGGTCGTTGGAGCTTTTAATTATTTGGTTTATTAATTTAGGTCGTTTTTTGGTATTTTTGTTTTGGAGGGCTTGTAGTCCACTAAGGGAGTCAGTGAGAATTAGGATTTTATTGTTGTTTTTAGATTGTTGGTTATGCAGGGCTGAGGCCATGCCCATAAGTTCGGCCGTGAATATAGATTGGTTGTAAGGGAGTCGGTAAGATTGTGTGGATATAACTGGTTGTGTGGTATGGACTCCGAAGCCTGTGTGGTTGGAGATCGGGTCTGAAGATCCGTCAGTGTATATGTGACACCAATTTGGCCAATTTTCGTGTATGTATGCAAGTGTGGTGGTTTTAGCTATGTTTGGGTCGGTTTGTTTATTTATTTGGTTAGCTAGCGTTGTGTCTATTAGGGGTATTTTGAGTTTAGGGGTGAAGATATTTGATTTTAAATTTTTGCTACAGTATGTATTTAACAAAAATTTGAACAATAAAAAGGAATGTGATTGGTTGATACACGATTGGTTGTGCCCTATGCTAAATGAATGGCTAGACAGAGGGGAATACTTAATCCTGTTAATCTTGTTGGACTGGCACTAATCTTGTTGACATATTTACTGGATGCTTTGAAAGAGATTATGGTGACACTATAGACGAGCTTGTGTGGGGGCTAATCCTTAATGCCCTACAAACGAGCGTGTATGGAGGCTAATCCTTAATGAGTCTGCTGAATGTTATTCTAATATAGGTGATGACAGATTTACTTAAAAAAAATAGTTCAAGGTAATCTATAAGACTATGTAGACATTTCTTTTATCTGGGAGATGGGATCTTGACACCTTAGGCTAGCATTTATCTAAAAGCTTCAAATCAATTAACTATGTACACGTAACCCTTGTTTTATTAAATAGTATGTCTAGAAGATGTGCTCCCATTACCTTAGGCTAGCAACTATCTAAAAAGCTATAACTGAAACTACTGATATTTTATATATGCATTTTACCTGATGATAATTATTACTTGCTAAACTATAATTATATGAAATGATGTATAAATATTACACCATTATAACTCATAAAAGCACTTGATGTAGATCTAATTATTATAGGATAACTTAGTATAAATGTTATACCATGATAACTTCCCCTCCGTCTGAAAAAGTTTGGACCCCAAACGTGTAAAAATTAAAATAATTATGGCTTAGATGGACAATGTATTAAGTTAAACTGGTAGTATAGTAAATAACAATTATAATAGAGTCTCTTTGATAAAAGAAAACATAATGTAAAAATTCTTTCTGCTGTCATCAGGGAATCTGGATATGGAGCTGGCTTGTCTTGGCACTCTGTACTGGTGGTTTATGGGTGATCTAGGAGGCCTTGAGTTCCACATCCTGGTTTGAGGTTTTAGGATAGTTGGCTGTGTCCATTATCCGTTTTAGGGGTTTTACATGGAAAACAAAGAAAAGAGAGTTAGCATGTTCAAATAATATGTCATATATAAAAATAATTCATACTTCCTCAGTTTGTCTGTAATAACTAGAAAATAAAACAAATATGATAATTATGATGTAAAAAAAAATTACATTATTAAGTACACATGCATTACCAAATGGTGTCATGACCAGGAAGAATGTATTGGTGGCAAAGTACAAAAGTGTATCATGGAAAAAATATCCTATTTTTGGATACTATCATTAGATGCTTTATACATATATGTGCATGTGCATATAACAAGTGCAGTGACTAATTACACTAATAAGGTATACAATTAGTAGAGTGTTAGAACTTATGTATATCCTTTTAAGAATTATTTGTTAGTTTTCATAACTTTTGGGGTTGCCTTTTCTTTGTTTTGGTTCATCTCAGTTGTTAGGTTTGTTTTATTTCAATTTGGTTTGTTTTGTTTCGCTTTGCTTCGTTTCGCTTTGCTTTGCTTCATTTCACTTCGATTTTCGTTCGTTTCAATTCGGTTCAATGCGATACGGTTTGGTTTCATCGGGTTTGCTATACAGTTTGATTTGCTTTGGTACGATTCGCAGTATGGGTTGCTTTGGTTTGGTTTATTTCATTTCAATTCGCGATACGATTCGGTTTCATTTCTATTCGCGGTATGGTTTGGTTCATTTCATTTCGATTCGCGATACTGTTCGATTCAATTCGGTTTGATTCGCTTTTGGTTTAACTCATTTCACGATAAGGTTTTCTTTGGTTTGGTTCGTTTCACTTTGCTTTTGAGATTGGCTGATCAGGTCAATGCTCAAAATTTGTTGTGATACAAATAACTCAGATGACCAGACTGATGCCATTTGTTCCCAACTGGAGAAACTGGTGACCCAAAGTGAAAAGACTTGACATAAATAAACATAACAAGATACAGCTAAAAGCTGTTTTGTGTTTTGCACCGTTTATTCAGGAGATTTTGTATTTCTGTCAAGAATATTTTCATTTGGCATCTACAGGTATATATGGTGAGTTGATCCTTGTATGGTAGATGGGGCCTATGGTATGTGGTTGTAGCACGGTAGTAAAAGGTGTTGATGTTTCCCAAGTCTTTATCTAGAAAAATAACCCTTTTGAATTTATAAATTGGTACTTCATCTGGATCATATGGAGGATTATCTTCTCCACAGGACCACTTAGAGATATCCTTCCGGCTATCATCAAGGTAGCGCTGTATGAGGTGGGGAGGAACACTTTCAAAATAGTGTGTTTGGTAATCGTGATTATCTTTGTTGTTGGTATGTGAGGTCTTGACAAAGCAGTCTCCTTGAATGATTTCAATGCCCATAACTCTCTTTATTAAATGACCCTTTACTTTTCGTAGGTGTTTTGGAACAAACGGATATGGTTTGACATCTAATTCTATGCATGGTTTGGTGTTCCCTTGCTCAACATTCCCTGACATTGTATTCCCTGACAGAACATTTACTGATTTATTGTCTTGTGCCGATTCCTTTTGGTCGAAAAACTTATGATTCTTCGTCGTTTTCCTGACATACTTCTTTTGAGGTGAAATTCTCTCGGAATGGAGTCTGGAATGCTGCTGCCATACTCCCATGTGTTTCCTCTTTCTGGATCCTTCCATTTCACACTGTAGTAGATTTTGCCATTTGCTCTTTTGGAACTTACAATTGAGTGGATGTCCTCTGGATTTAAAACCTGAGGGATATCCTGGGTTTGATTACCTGATGTTGGACCCTGACTTGGAGGTTGTACATGGCTGTCGTCAAGTTGTTTTCTGGATTTTGGCTGGTGATTCACTAACCTACTATTCACTCCTATTTTCCCTTTGTTTACTTTTACATTTAGCTTGGTTGGAGCATGATTTTCCTTCGTCATTGTTGTACTGGGACTGGCAGGTTTTTCTGCTGTACTTGGAGCAGGGTTTTTCTTCTTTGTTGGGGTCTTTCGCTTCGGACTCTTGTTGCTGGAAGTACCTGTCTTTGTTTTGGAATTGACCTTCTTACCTTTCTGTTGTGGAGGTGATTGATCAGTAGCCTGGTAAGTTGAACTTGTTGATGGGGAATTGTTGCTGTCAAGCTGAGTATCATTGACTGGTTCCTCGTTGTCATCCATGACTCCTGAATCTATGTTACTTGTGTCATTGAGGTATGGTTCTGGAGGATACTGTGGACGATCAGCAGGATCAAAATATGGCTTCAGACGGTTGGCATGGACCAGTTGTTTGTGTATTATGTCGTCAGAACTTCGGCGTAGTTTGTAGGTATAATTTGGACCTGTATGGATGATATAATAGCTACCATACCACTTTTTGGTTAATTTGTTGGAAAGGCCTTTTTCAACTTTTTGACAGTAAAGCCAAACTCTTTGACCTGGGGTGAATTCAGGTTCTTTAGCCTTTCGATTATATTGTTCTGAATACACCTCCTTAGCCCGAGCAGTGTTTTCAGCTGCAATTGTTCTAGTGATTTCAAGCTCCTCTAGCAAATTTGAAAGATAACTTTTGTTATTGTGGCCTAAATTTTCTTTTGGAATTAATGCTACATCTTGTGGAGCTCTCATTTCTCGGCCAAAAAGCATAACGTATGGGGATTTTTGTGTTGACGAATTTGGGGCCATCCGATAGGCCATCATGATGCCAGGAATAAAACGGGGCCAATCATTTTGAGACTTGTTACAATAGGCTCTCAGTGACTGATTGATATAGGAATTGAGCCTTTCTACACAGCTGTTTGTTTGAGGATGGTATGGGCTGGTATGGGTAAATTTAATTGCCAAAAGTTCACAAATTGCTTTGATGAGTTTGGACATGAAGTTCTGACCTCTGTCTGAAATTAAGGTTCTTGGAGCGTCATACCGACAAAATATTTCTCTGACGAGAACATCTGCTACTTCTTTGGCTTCTTGGGTCCGAAGTGGAAAGGCTACACACCATCTGGATGATGCATCTGTGATGACCAAAATGTACTTGTACTTGTCTGGTGTTGTTGGCAGGGGACCGAGAATGTCAACGTGCCATCGGGTGAAGATCTCTTCTACAGGTAGTGGACGAAGTGGCGCCTTCTTGCCATGGTAGTGCCTCTTGGTCTGTTGACATACCTCACATGTCTGGACATAAGTAGCAATATCGCTGTACATTTTGGGCCAGAAGTACTTAGGCCTCATGGTGTTGTGCATCCTTTCTTTCCCATGGTGGCAACCGCCAAACTCTGAGTCATGGTAGGATTGGAGGACTTGATTCCTGAGGGTTCTTGGGACTGCCAGCTGTTTAATGAACTTGTCTGCATGGCCTCTCTGTCCTTGTGGAATGAATCTGTATAGGATGCCTTCATCAATTTCAAAAGTATTGGCTTCGATAAGAATCTTTTGACGATCCTTTTCATTTTGTGGTAGGACATCATCCTCTTTGTAGTCAAAGATTTGGATGAAATCTGGACAAATCCTTTGTAGGTGACATAAATTTGGATGTTCTTTTATACTTTTATACTTCCACCAGTGTGTCTTGAGCAACATCAGCATTTGTAGCATGTAATGCTGCGACAACATTAACTGGTACTGACTGATAATCCTCTTCATATTCAAAGGTGACTGACCAATGTGTTGTCTAAGTGATTGACAATAGGTGTGCAAATATCCTCAGTCTGACTTGTCTGTGTGACCTGTGTGGGTGAATGAGTGTTTGGCAATATTGTGGTACTGTTAGTTGATTTGCTTTGCTGAGTTGAAGTTACTGAAAAGACTGTTTTCTCAGCATCTTCTTCTGTCTGATCATTACAGTTAATATCTTCCTCATATTCCCTATGTGAGAGAGCATCGGCATTCCCATTGGCTTTGCCGCTGCGGTGAACAATGTCAAAAGTCTAGGTAGAAAGTTCCAAAGACCATCGCCCTAACCTACCTGTGGCATCCTTGATGGATTTCAGCCATTTCAATGCTATATGATCAGTGTAGACTGTGAATTTTGAATTTGCAAGGTATGGACGAAAGGATCTAATGGCTTCAACTAGAGCTAAGCCTTTCTTTTCTGTAATGCTCCAGTTCTTTTCACTGCCATGAAGAGCTCTACCACCAAAAGCTATTGGATGTTCATTATTTTTCTCATCTTTTTGACTCAAAACAAAACCTATGCTCATATCACTGGCATCAGTTGCGAGAAGAAATTCTTTGTCAAAATTTGGATAAGCCAGAACAGGTGTATTACACATAGCATTTTTGAGTGTGTTGAATGCCTGATTACACTCAAGGGACCATTGGAACTTTGGTTTCTTTCCTACTTCTGACTCTGAATGCTTCTTTAGCAAAGCATAATTTTTCACATACTTCCTGTAGAAGTTTGTGAGACCTAAGAAGGAGCGAATCAGCTTTTGTGATTTGGGCACTGGAAAGGTTCTAATTGCTTCAATCTTTTTGTCATCAACTTGAACACCTCCACATGATAAAACCTGACCCAGAAAAGAAACTTTGTCCGTTGCAACATTGCATTTGGATGGCTTTAGTGTTAATTTTGCCTGTTTCAGATAGTAAAATACTTGCTCCAAATGTTGAAGATGCTCTTCAAAGTTTTTGCTGTAAATTATCAAGTCATCAATGTAAATCAGCGCAACCTTAAAAAGCAATTTTCTTAGCACTTGGCTCATGAGCTGTTGAAATCAAAGTGGAGAATTTGTCAAACCTTGGGGCAAACGTTTGAATTGATAAAGGCCTTGATGGGTGACGAAAGCAGTTTTATGCTTTGAATCTTCATGTAATGGCACTTGGAAGAAGCCATTAGCAAGGTCTAAAGTTGTGAAGATCTTAGCTTGGGCATTGGCGACAAAAACAGGAAGAGGCCAAGACTTTGGTAAAGTGACAGAATTCAACTTTCTGTAGTCACAAACAAATCTATATGAGCCATCACGTTTCTTGACTAGGCTAATGGCAGCTGAATATATAGAAGTAGACTCCTCGATCAAATCATACTTCAGAAAATCATCTATTAGTTCTTCGGTGACTTTTTGGAGATGAGGAGATTGGCGATATGGTCTACTCTTAACGGGTGGGTGTTTGCCAGTGTCAATGATATGTTGGTGCATGTCAGTCTTTCCTAAATCTGCAAGACTCGTTGAAAACATGTTTCTATTTTGTCCCAAAAATCTAAGTAGTCTGTGTCGTTGGTCTGGAGTCAGTTGTGTATTTGTCAAATCAAAACCTAATTCTTGTGCAATTTTAACATAGTCCCTGGTGTCATGGTCTTTCTTCTCATTGTCAGTGTTAACAGTATTTATAGATGGTTGGTGAGAGTCAATTTCAAAAACAGAGTCTAAATTTGCCTACAACTGTACCCTTGTCAAGAACCTTTTCTTCTTGGGAGGGATTCATAAGCCTAAATGTAGCAGTTTTTGCTTTTTGATTTAGAAAGAGTTCTACCGCCTGCTACTTCAGAATGAGCAGTGAGGGAAGCAATGGGTTCAATGAGGATGAGGGAATCCTCTTTGACCTCTGATAGTCTAACCTTGAAATGAATTTCACTCTGAGGGGGGATGTAAATCTGATCTACTGTTTTTGCTAATCCACTAATCTCTTGCACTGAATTGGCTATGAAATTGATATATTGCCTATCTGAGGTGCTGTTGTTAAGTATCAAGGAATGACAGCTATAATCTAAGACTGCATCATTGTCATCAAGGAAGTTTTCACCTAGTATCACTGCCTCTGGAAGTGTAGGCAGAATATGGAATCTTTGAGAAAATTCCTGATCCTCAATGACAAAATCTAACACAACTGAACCTAACACTTTATGCAATTCGCCGCCAACACCTTTAACCTGTGGAAAGGGTGAGTTTCCAAGAGTAAGGTTTTCAAAAGCTGTGCTAAGAAGAGCAGACAAATGGAAGAAATACAACAAATGGATGCCCCTGTATCTACTAAACAATTTGTTGTTTTTGTGCCAAATTTTGCCTGAATTACACTTTTGGCAAGGGGCGTAACTAAAGACACTGTTGGAATTTCACTTTCAAAGTTACTTTCCATACCAGACTCCATATTTGCCATGACACCTATTAGTATGTACGGTACTAAATTAAAGAAAGACAAGTATTCAACAATGTAATGCTCTACTTACAATATTTGAAGACTTTTTCTTCCTTTGTTGGTGTCTTTGGAGGAGTTGGTTGTCTTTAATCCCGTGTTGAGGTCAGAGGTAGATGCAGCTTGCTTGTTATTCCATCAGATGATCACGGTTGGACATGTCCTCCAATGGGTTCTTGTAGCTGGTTGTTGTTAGTTCCTGGGCTCCCTGGTTCCGAAAACGATGATTCTCCGCCAAATTATCATGGAACTGTTCTGTGAGAACAATACCTTCCAAATGGCGTGCTGGTTTTCTTGGGGAATTAGTCAGCAAAGAGCCAGAGTCACAGGAGACTAATCACAATTTTATTTACAAGAACAATTAACAATTAACAATTTACAATTTACAATATACTTAGAAAATAACTGAGGGTGCCACAGAGAGTCGGTACAACACTCTGGGCTGTGGGAGAGAGGTCTGCTTGGTAAGAGAGTCAAACCCCTTCTCTGCCCTAACATGTTGCTACAGTATGTATTTAACAAAAAATTGAACAATAAAAAGGAATGTGATTGGTTGATACACGATTGGTTGTGCCCTATGCTAAATGAATGGCTAGACAGAGGGGAATACTTAATCCTGTTAATCTTGTTGGACTGGCACTAATCTTGTTGACATATTTACTGGATGCTTTGAAAGAGATTATGGTGACACTATAGACGAGCTTGTGTGGGGGCTAATCCTTAATGCCCTATAAACGAGCGTGTATGGAGGCTAATCCTTAATGAGTCTGCTGAATGTTATTCTAATATAGGTGATGACAGATTTACTTAAAAAAAATAGTTCAAGGTAATCTATAAGACTATGTAGACATTTCTTTTATCTGGGAGATGGGATCTTGACACCTTAGGCTAGCATTTATCTAAAAGCTTCAAATCAATTAACTATGTACACGTAACCCTTGTTTTATTAAATAGTATGTCTAGAAGATGTGCTCCCATTACCTTAGGCTAGCAACTATCTAAAAAGCTATAACTGAAACTACTGATATTTTATATATGCATTTTACCTGATGATAATTATTACTTGCTAAACTATAATTATATGAAATGATGTATAAATATTACACCATTATAACTCATAAAAGCACTTGATGTAGATCTAATTATTATAGGATAACTTAGTATAAATGTTATACCATGATAACATCCCCTCCGTCGAAAAAGTTTGGACCCCAAACGTGTAAAAATTAAAATAATTATGGCTTAGATGGACAATGTATTAAGTTAAACTGGTAGTATAGTAAATAACAATTATAATAGAGTCTCTTTGATAAAAGGAAACATAATGTAAAAATTCTTTCTGCTGTCATCAGGGAATCTGGATGTGGAGCTGGCTTGTCTTGGCACTCTGTACTGGTGGTTTATGGGTGATCTAGGAGGCCTCTAAAAAGCTATAACTGAAACTACTGATATTTTATATATGCATTTTACCTGATGATAATTATTACTTGCTAAACTATAATTATATGAAATGATGTATAAATATTACACTATTATAACTCATAAAAGCACTTGATGTAGATCTAATTATTATAGGATAACTTAGTATAAATGTTATACCATGATAGTATAATAGCCTGTTTAAACTCTTTATCCATGTATAATGATATTTTCCATCTTTTTCGATCAGAAATGAATTGATTCTGGGAATATGTTCCGGAGCGGAGCTTATCCTGGGTACAACAATTCCTTTAGAATATCCAAAAACATTTATAGCTAAATTATTTTGCTTTTCCACCTTATCAATTTGTGATATTGGTGTAGGTTCGTCTATACCATGGAAGTTGAGTCTATCGTTTTGGGGATATCTAGAAGGTCTATTTGCAATTTTAGAATCTACAGGGAACAATACAGATCTTATCATCATTCTTAAACAGTCATCAGATTTATTTTTTACGTTAATTATGGCTTTTTTCTTCTTATAATACGGGGGTAAATCTATGTAAGATCCACCTTTGAAGGGCATATAATTTGCTATATCTAAATATTAACTATCGATTTTATCCACACCCCAACCCGAACTTCTATTAGTCCAGCGTTCTAAAGTTTCCTGTATCCTCTGAATTGATGTATCTAATGATGTGTTTATAGTATCGGATTCGGTTATAACTTCTTGATTGCTTCGGAAATATGGTTCGGTATATTCGGTGCTATCGTCTTCGGTACTTTTACTCAATGACATTTTTATCGTCAGCTGGTATTTTATACTATGTAAATCATCTAACTCCTCATTAATTTAACTTGATACGATGGGCTTAACATCATTAACATCCATGTTGGAATTAATATCCATCTTCCAACCTCTTAGATATTTACCAACACCGGCGGATGTGGGTACAAATATTACCATATTTATCATCAACATCATTATTATCTAGTAAAGCGATCAATTCAGCTCTTCTCATTCGAGAATAACCTCTCAGCCCACTGTTTTTTGCTTGAGCTTTGAGTTCTCTAACAGCCTGGGGTTTGTTGTATTCCAAACCGAGTAAATCGATCAATTCAGCTTTTCTCATTCGAGAATATCCACGTAGACGACGTTGTTTTGCTAACGCCTTCAGCTCTCTCACAAAAACCATTGTGGTTTAATGGTATATGCAAAATGATTCATTTGTCTAATTGGTTATTTTTCATATATCTAAATACGTATTCTCCCCAACCTATTCCTCTCATTGGAAGTAATCTCTCTTCCTAGCTTAAATAATCTGGTTCCTGACCCTATCAGCCCCGTGTTTCTTACATAAACAATAACGACCTTTGACCCCTATCCCACATACAGAACACATATAGTTAATGTTTCCCCGCCTGATGTAATAAGAGTGTATACCACAGTAAAAACCAACAGAGCATCGGTTAGATTGAATTTTTTCCCCATGAGTGTAAATCTGCACAGATTCATGGTTATACATCTATCATATCATTTTGCAAAATGCAAAGCAAATCACATCTCCACAGGTGAGACATGGCTATTTATAGTTTAGCAGTCATGGTTATTAATTGATTAGCTGTCACTCTGACTAGGTCATGGTTTATGCGTAGTTATTGTATAGCTGAAAATTGCAACAACTGATAACCCGATTATCACGAATGCTACCTCGCGGTTCTTTTGTTCCTCTGATGGGGGATAAAACTGACTCATTGTTGGTCTCGGTATTGGGTCAAGTTTTTTCCCATAAACGAGGAAGTATTCGTGCATGGCAGATTCGACATCCTTAAACGTTTGAATTGAATGTTCTTCCTTACGCAGTTCTTCATGAATAAAATCTAATCTCTCCATTCTCTGCCGCGCCCATTGTGACTGAGCTTTTTCGAGTTGTTCTAAAGCTTTATCATGTCTCTTACGCTCCAACTTCTTTAGCGTTTGATTCCCTCATACTAGAAAATAAAAAATTACTCCCCCAAAAAGCTAGAGCATTAACAATAGTTCCACCGACCATCATCGCAATTGTTGCCATGTTCAATAATATAGAATATTCAAATGTTTAATTACTTCATTATGTCTTCCGGGATAAGCCCTTGTCTGATGAGCATATCTTTCGTTGCCATTGCTAATCCAATATCCAGAATCATCATACCGATATCATAACCATTAAAATCTAGCTTGGGAGGTGTGGCTTTAGTAATCATTTTAGCCATACGGGCATAGCCAATGGCCAAGCCGGTGACCACCGCTGAATGATACGTTGCGTTTACCAACATTTTACCGTCTGTAACTGGAGTAGTCATATGGGAGCTAACCTCTAATTGAACTTGTTGTGACATCGGGGGTGACATTTTCTCTTCTCCGGTCTTATAAAACAACCATACAGCCGCTATAGCAACAACTCCTACTAGTGCCCAAGTTTTAATCAATATTGGAATTATTCATTAGTTTCGCTTTGCAAGTGAGTCCTCCCATCCTGCCTGCAGAGATTTTTTGGGGGTTTTCTCTCGTAACTCTGGGTTTTACTATTTTCTCATTCACAATCGCTGGTGGTGGTTCCTCATTCACTCCTTGTGCAGTCGGGGTTATTATTTCCTCGTTCACAATCTGTGGTGTCTGTTGAGTCTCCATTATTATTAAGTGGGCATGTATGTTTAAATTGACAATACCTAGCCGTTGTTAAAGCTGTGGTGAGTGGAGCTAAGAACATTCCGTATCTATGATAAAACTCACAGCTTACTGAGCTTATAGCGTGTTCGATGAATGGGTCTTTCTTTCGCATAAATACATGCGATGTTCTGCCGGGATAGGGAGAAACGTACTAGCTACGCATGTGTATAGTTGTAATATAGCCGAACCTATCGTTTTAGTCATGGTAGCTCCCAGTCTATACTCGTAACGTGTGTACAGTTTTTTAATTTCTTCGTCGGTCATGTTATCAATTTTTTCGATGGTATAATTGTCCCCAAAATATTGGGAACATTTTCAACCGGCTACCAAAGCAGTGAGTCTTTCTCCATATTTATCTAAAGATTTATCTGTCATAGGTTCTTCTGCATCAGATTCTTTGAGCATTTGTTCGATGTGTTCGTTGAATTCCATAATGTAATACCTAAGGAGATATTTAAGTCTAACATAATATAATATGACATATCCAATACATCCCGTAATAATGAACTGTTGCGAAAGAATGATGATTTCAAACCACATTATGTCATATTAACCGCTAATGTTCAATTTATCGTATTTTTGCTATTTTTGCTATATTTGCTATAATTTTGCTACATTTGCTTTATTTTTGCTACATTTGCTATATTTTTGCTATAATTTTGCTACATTTGCTATAATTTTGTTTAGCAGTTGCTACATTTGCTATAATTTTGCTACATTTTTGCTACATTTTGTTAAGCAATTGCAAAAGCAGCTGGTTGATCGGTTTTTAATACGAGTTTACAGTGCTTCAGTTTACCGCTAACAGTTTTCTGACTTTATCTCGTTCGAGCTTGGTATAAATAACATCATTTTCGAAAGAATCTCGATCTTTGCAATGAAACAGTGCTACCCATTTGGTCTGCTCTCTGAGATCTTTCAGGACAGAGTTGTATTTTTGAGTAAGTACCCAAACGCTATGCTGAGCATGCCGACCGGAGAATGCTAAATACGAAAGCATATCTTTCTTTTTGGTTAGTTCTTTACTCACGCTGCAGTCGTCTATTACAAAAAGGGTCTACTTTTCGTGACATACTCGTAAACAGTCTTGTAAACGATCGCCCGGATCGACTCTGTGTACCCTGTCGTCATTCATTGTCCAATCTCTCGATAGGTCTGTTTTATTAACGCTTATAGTCGGGCACAGAATAATAATATGATCGAAAACGTCCCGATAATGACTTTGTAAAATATCTAGAATTAAAGCTGTTTGTCCACAACCCGTTTGCCTGCCTATGATAGCGCAGTGTGGTTCTTTAGGTAAAAGATTATTAATAGATTGCTTGCACGAATTGTCCATTCTGTATATTTAGTTGCACATCCACAATCACATACAAATATATGTTTAATTTACCAGCCAATTCCTGGAGCTTCGTTATCTGTATAGTGACACCCTCGCTAGCATTTTCTATTCTCCTCCCACTGCCGTGTAGTTGGTCATCGTCCGTTGTTAGCATGTCGAGCCATAGCGTGTACTTCATGGTGAGGTATTCACCCATCGATACACCCCCGAGAGACAGATCTTTCACGACCACATTAACTTCTGTGCTTCGTTTTATAGAAGGGAGTTTTTTAATCTCATCCCACTGGTTATCCGCTAGCATTCCTTGACTATATATTTGAGTAGGAACACCCTCGATAGCCAATTTCAACTTTTGTAATCTTGGGATTGTAAGAACTTCTCGGTATTTCTTTTCAATGCATCGGAGGGGTCCTCGAACAACATTAAAATACCCTTCAACGACCTCGTGAGGACGTTTAGATTGATATTCCACGTCATATCTGTTTTGTCCCTCATGATCTTTCGATGTCGCAGCACGCAATGGTACAAAATGGCTAAACTTCCCGTATACTGGTTACGAATTTGTCTGGCTAATTCGGGATCTGTTATCATATCGTTCTCCAGCGAGATATTGTCAATAGAATAGCTAGCATCCGGTTTTGATTACTCTGCCGTAGTTATTAAAAGTGAGTTCGTATTCTAACCTATCGCCTAGGGATGCTTGATAAAAGGGCAAGTGGGAATGTAGTAATTCAAAGTCTAGGGAAATATAGAATCGGTTACCTAATGCGTCGGCAACGGCCTGATCTTTTATGATGGTACCATCACCACTACAAGCATCTACACACAGTCTCAATGTGTTCCGATTACAAATACCTTGGTACTGTAAGTTTTCCCACTCTTTATCCGTTCTCCAGAGACCCATGTAACAATAGTATATATTGCTATCCTCGATACTCAAAACCTCATTATTAATTTTAATGCCGATTTTCTTGACGATAGCACGACCTATGTTCTGAACGGGCTCCCTGATAACGTTTGCAGAAGTCAAAATAATCGTAAATGCTAGTCGGACAGTTCCCGGAACTAACACATCGTGTGCGCCGAGATTAGGAAAGCAAACCAGAAGCGTTTGATTCTGATTGATGGTACTCGGGTTATTAGTTATAGTTACAGACTGACGAATTGCTTTGACCCCTAATGGATCTCGAAGTCTACGTTGTGGGTTTAACTTGCGTCCGTATTGCGAAGACATTGTTATATTGAAATTATATAACCATATGTTTAATATAAAAATGGATGATTTTAATCTAGATAACGTAACTGATACTAGTACAATCGAAGAGGGTACTGATGAAACCAGCTTTGGTGACATGTATCTTAACGATGAACTTTTAAAACTAACCGTCAATGATTATTACGATACCTTTAAAGATGATAGTCCTATTGTTCGTGACTATTCAAAGTTTACTATAGATGATAAAGGAATATTGCGACTGTGTGGCGCTCCGGATATTGATCTTATGAATTCTCGTACTCGTAAGCCCCGCGAACTTTCCGCGAAGACTACTAAGATTCTTCGGACTGTGCGTGATGAACTAGGTACCATAGATAATTTGGAAGCTTCCTCGAAGGTGGCCTCGGACGGACTCGGAGAAATCTTGGATACCTACTACGATGATTCCACGGTCAGTGTATCACCATATTCAGAGTTCAGTATTAGGGAATTACGAGGTCTTGACAAGGCAATGCAAACAATGCGGGGAGAACTCATCAATAATATAGCCAAGATATCTGAAATCGACAAGCATATAGCTTATGAGAAAACAAAACTTGAACAGGCGGGTGATGAATTCAGTAATCGCCGCGTTGCAGAAAGATTATGTAACTTAGAAGACGAAAGATCGGCCCGCCTCGAAGCAGCTTCCAGTAATAGAAAAGCACTTCGTTCACAAATCAGTCGAATTCGAGAAAACTATCGATCAAGTCCTCAACGATGACACTACACTAGCCGATAAAAAATAAAACATTGTTCAGAGAACAGGGAATAACATTGCCAGTATTTTAACCACGTCTCGCGTTAACCGGTGGCAGTACAGGTGGTAGTAGCGGATCACCCCCTACTGATAGGGATGGTATAAAAGAGTGGATAAAAAAGCATTTAAAAGCATTATGTTCAGCACTGGGAAAGCTCGCTTGGAAAGCCGCGGCTGCACTTCCCGGTATAATAGGGAGTATTGTTTCCTGGCTCTTAAAATTTATTAGCAAAGACCACCACTTGGCTTAGTCAAAACTTGTGGGCACTGATCGTACCAATTGCAGGGCTGTTGTACGTATCCGCTAAGAACTATTTATTCAAATCAGTTCGCTAACCAAATCATGAGTAAACCAGGCGCGACTCCACCTAATACAAGCGCTGTTTTTTCATCGATATGTTGTTGATTTTTAGCTACAATATGCGGTGGTAGTTGTGGTTGTGCGTTAGTAGATGGTTGAGCAGATATCTGTGGCTTGACTATTCCCGTTTCGCCTGTGTTTGTTTGCGTTATTAAATCGACATTAATATCTGAATTTATACTTGGTTTTTGTTGATCGGTATCAATAACAATTTTATTATTATAACCTATCACTTGACCGATCTTAAGTTCCATATTACTCGGAGACATGTATAGTCCCGGTGCATAAACGTAGTCCACTTTGGATTGAGCGTACTGTAATACATCTTGATAACGCTTTATAGACGATGGTATGTCAACTGGTGAATTAATGGCGTCCTCCACGTTTGCGACAAACTGTTTTTGCGCATCGAGCGCCGTCCAAGAACCGATAATGGACGTTCGTGTTTGCGATTGTGCACTGAGAATTGCCCATACATAAGTTCTTATTGATTCTTACTCTTACAACTCCTAGGTTAGTAAAATTATTTTCCGTTTTATCATTAAGAAATTCATTCCAAGCGTTTCCAGGTGGTTGCTCAACCTTTGGACGGTGAAAGCAACACCACCCTTAAAGTTCATACGATCGTCTCTCAACTCATTACTCGAGAGAGCAAAGCTCGGAAGAAGCCGACCTCTTTTCAGCAAATCATCGCTGACTTCTTTAACAGAGTGTGCACCAGCGTACGGAATACCTAGACCATGGTTAACTCCACTCAGACGCCAATCTTTACTCGTAGAAATATTAAATTCCTGACAAATACGTTCGAATGCCCACCTATTGTACGGATTATTTGATGCATTCCATGCTCGATCCTGCGGTAATGGAGCACTAATTTCTTCGTCTAATCTGATAGTACACGTGAAATGACAAAACAGACTTATTTAGTTCAAATCCTGGGGAATAAAGAGATACGCCACATCCCGTTGTGGCACACCATATGGCAAAGTTTAACTGATTCTGCCAAAATTGCATCGGATTGTGAAACAAATCGTGCACCATTTTATCGCTAGTTGCGGTGAACCTGTACTTTTCAAAGATATCAGGGAATTTAACGATAAAACCATAACCAGAGGCAGTTACTATAATCGATTGATTAGTAATGTATCTCGATTCCATATTTAAGTTATGATATAGTATCATTGTATATTTAATATATATGTTACACTCCCGGGAATAACAAATGGTCAGTCTATTCAACTGCTTCATACTATCGATAACTCGGATGGTCAACTCGAAGTCGCCATCTGTGACGTAACGTATTACCCGCGGTGGACCAATATAAGTGCTGCAAGATATAATAATGAGACAGTAATAAATAGTAAAGAATACATTATACCTAATGGGTATTACAGCGTATGCTCACTCAATGATGAATTTTTTAAGCCTGATGGAATTAGTCGCACACAAAATGGGTCGAATGGGATGCTGATTATAAATGCTGGAGAAAAGGATGTAAAGCTTTACGAGACCTGAGCAATTACACTTGGATATGCAGATGGAGATATAACAGTACTCAAGACATCAGCACAGGGGGTTAAATTACCCGATTTAGTTCCCTATAAAGAGTTGTGCATCCATCTTGATCAGATCAGTATGACGGATAATATTCAACTTGAAAGTCCTCCAACTCTACTCAGATCTATTACAGTCAAAGATGAAAAATATAATAGCGGTAGAACGGAATCTTTCTCATCATTACAATATAAACAAATAAAGCGGGGTATTATTTTAGACCTCAAAATTTCTGTATTAGATGTAAAACACCAACCTGTACATATAGGATACTTAACTGTAACACTCCATATTATAAATAATGGTTGATTCATCAGGCCCTGGAACGCTCAGACAATGTAATACAATCGCGCTTTCCGATCTCGGAGACACAGAAGGATTCGGTAGACCCGGTACCGATGGTAAGTTATACACTTTACACTTACAAGATAATGTATACAAGCGGAAAGAAGTTACATTCACGGGTAATCTAGAAGATTTAAGCGATATACATATGTACATATAGGATACTTATGTGTAACACTCCATATTATAAATAATGGTTGATTCCATATTTAAGTTATGATATAGTATCATTGTATATTTAATATGTATGTTACACTCCCGGGAATAACAAATGGTCAGTCTATTCAACTGCTTCATACTATCGATAACTCGGATGGACAACTCGAAGTCGCTCTATGCGATGTAACGTATTACCCGCGGTGGACCAAAATAAATACTGTGAAAAGAAATAATGAGATGTATATATTAAGTGGAAAAAAACAACATTATTATACATTATGGATATTACGGTATATGCTCACTCAATGATGAAATGTTTAAGCCTAATGGAATTAGTCTCACACAAAATGACACTGCAAACACGTCGTTTTTTTCCGTATATGGTCATTGGACGGAAAAACGACTAAAAATTCATTAAAATTGATTAATATATATATATATGTCTCATGACAGCTCTTCAGTGTAACTGACAATGACATATGACGTCATAATTATGATAACGTCATAAATTACAACTGTGACGTCATAGTGTATTTACACACTCCAGCGACGACACCAAGTAATTTAACAATTGTAGGGAGACATTTGAATTAAATATACAGTATTTGTAATTTATGACGTCATCATAAGTATGACGTCATTATATGTCATTGTCAGTTACACTGAAGAGCTGTCATGTGACAGCGAAAGTTCTATGTATGAAACTGATATAAAGAAAATGATGGTCAACGTGGATTTTATTATTTTACTATATATTACATGTACACCGAGTGAACATTTACCTCATTTTTGTATGTATATATATATATATATATATATATATATATATATATATATATATATATATATATATATATATATATATAAACAGAGCAGAAAAGATAAAAATGAAATCATATCATGTACGAAAATAGAAATCATATCAACACAAAAAGAGAAAGTGTATGAGTACTAAAACTTGCAATAGTCCCATTCGACAGTCTACAACACCCGAATAACTGTCACACAAGTTTGGGTACCCCTTGTGTTCAGGCAAGTTATTTTATTCAATAATTTTGTATAAAAATCCTTTTCAATTTGTTTTCACCATTTTCCCTATTCCATTCTATGCATGTTTATGTTGCTACATCTTATTGCTTATGTTCCCGAGTATTATAAAACACTTCTCTTCTTCCTAATCTAACGTTAAAACATTTCAGGTCATTACCATCATCTAATACACAAGAGATGATACCAAGACATATTTAATTCGGTTTTATGGTCTATGCGGTCTTACAATTGATTTTATTAGTCTATAAATCTTATGTCTAGTACATATTTTCACAAACAGGGCTATTAGCTGATATAAGGAAGGTAACATCCAGTTGAATTCCCAGTTGACGTATTTACTAATTTTTTTTATCAAATATGAGGACTGTATACGACATACGTTAGTCTCTAAACGACGTTTCTACAATTAATATTTTGAAAAAGCCGTTGATATGCCAGTTGTGACAGGGATGATGGTATGGTAGCTGTAGCAGACAGATTGACAGTCGTTGTTACGTGCGTCACTAGGTAATTAGTACGGCATTGACCTTGCTGATTGTTACTACACTTTGAGGATTACCTCTGTGGCCAGTGGCGGACGTAATTCAAACTCCTTCCACACTGACACCGCATCAAATATATTTGTGCACCGATTACATAACTCTTACGGACAGGGTGGGGTGGTAGTTCAGCGGAAGACACTGTGTATATTGGGCGGCTCCTTTGATATCTCTTCCTAACATATCAACGAAAATATGTAATACATGTATCCACAAAAAAAAATACATATACAGGCTAGGTACTTGCGCACAGCAACACCTGCATAACTGTTTATTCGCGCGTGGTGTGGTAGATCGTAATTGACCGAGAGCAGGTATTGTAGAATCACCTGTAAATAATGCCGACACTGTAATTAGATACATCGTACTAATGAGAATATGAGAATTATCATAAGAAGGCTGTTTTTTCTGAACTGTTACCATTTTCATACCAAAAGTGACAATGCATTAAAAGTTGCTTTAGTGTCATAATATTCACTCAATCGTCTGTAAACATCGCACCGCATATAATGAAATAATTATTTCGAGATTTCGTTAGAATGTGAGATATTCAGCTAGACGTTATGCAATAAAAGACGAATAGTTTTTTTCCCCATTAAATACGCGTACGTGTACCTGTATATTGTATATCTATTGTCACTTAATTTCCCAGTGTGATGTATTAACGAGACATAAAATGGGAAGTGAAAAAGAAACAAACTAAACTTTAATTCGTTGAAAAATAACGCCAATGAATTGGTGTACACGCGCATGAATTTGTATGATAAACTGTCAAAACGTTTTGAGAGATAAGGATCATTAAAGATCGTTGCAATATGTTAAAAAGGTGAAATTTGTAAAACTTTTGCAAAGGAAACATCCAACCAAAGGCCCTTTTAAAATAGTAATGTAATGATAAATACAAAGTGTGTTTCACATGATACAATATACTTTGTAAACAATTAGTTAATTCTTTAAAGGGACTGACGAAAACATGGGCGAAATATTTAATAACGCCACAAATTAGTTGAATTAAGTTAAAATGAGTAGAATCATGTGTCATGCTTATAATCCCTTAATGTATTTGGGAAACTGAAACTGTTGAGCAAAGGAAAATATTCTCGCCCATGGGCCAAACCTTTTTCTCGCCCATGGGCGAACTATTTCAATATCGCTATACAATCGTTGAATTAAGTTTAAATGAGTTAAATTTTGTGTATGATACTTGATGGAATACAAGTTAAGTATTTGCGAAACAAAAACATGAGTTTTGTGTAAAGGAAAATATTCTCGCCCATGGGCCAAACCTTTTTCTCGCCCATGGGCGAAATATTTCAATATCGCTATAAAATCGTTGAATTAAGTTTAAATGAGTTAAATTTTATGTCATGATACGTGAAGGATACATTAAAATATCTTTGCGAAACAAACACATAAGTTTTGTGTAAAGGGATATATTCTCGCCCATGGGCGAACTATTCATTATCGCTATAAAATCGTTGAATTAAGTTAAAATGAGTTAAATTTTGTGTATGATACTTGATGGAATACAAGTTAAATATTTGCGAAGCAAAAACATGAGTTTTGAGTAAAGGAAAATATTCTCGCCCATGGGCAGGCCCATGGGCCAAACCTTTTCCTCGCCCATGGGCGAAATATTTCAATATCGCTATAAAATCGTTGAATTAAGTTTAAATGAGTTAAATTTTGTGTCATGATACGTGAAGGAATGCATTAAAATATAATTGCGAAACAAACACATAAGTTTTGTGTATTGGAAAATATTCTCGCCCATGGGCCAAACCTTTTTCTCGCCCATGGGCGAACTATTTCAATATCGCTATAAAATCGTTGAATTAAGTTAAAATGAGTTAAATTTTGTGTATGATACTTGATGGAATACAAGTTAAGTATTTGCGAAACAAAAACATGAGTTTTGAGTAAAGAAAAATATTCTCGACCCATGGCAGAGATGGTGTAAATATTGAGTTTTTGAATTTTTTTGTTTTCATTTTTTCTTCCTTAGTATTTTCCCATGAAAACAGCATGCTTACTTTTGTAAATACCTTTGACCGAGACTGGGAAAAGACCGTAGAGTTTCTGGACTTTTGGGTTTCCAGAATTAAAATGGGACATGTTTTATACTTTGTACAGTTTAATAAATAATGGCAAATTGTGTATCTTTCTACATTTTGAATTAATTATAATTTCTGCAATAAAACCTTAGCATCAGATAGTGATATAAACGAATATGATCTATACTGTGATAAATGAATTATCAATTTCGTATTTTGAATTAGATAAACAGAAATATGATAGTAAAACAAATTATTTTAATCTGCTCGTGTGAGTAGGTAACGAGAGATCTAGGCAACTCATTAACGTATCCATTTGTGAAAAATTAAATATTAAAAGTTTAGGGGGTTGAACATGTACATTGAATGACAGGGAAGAAAGCAACGCAATAATTAAATTATGAATCAAATTATGTTATAAATATAACAGAATATATAGAAATATAAGTTTAATTTCTCATTGTTGGAAGGTGTTTAATAATAGATTTTGTTTGTTTGTTGTTTAACGCCGCACTCAGCAATATACCAGCTATATGACGGTGGTTCGTAAATAATCCAGTCTGGACCAGACAATCCAGTTATCATCACCAAGAGCAGCGATCTACGCAATTGGGATACGATGACATGCATCAACCAAGTCAGCGAGCCTAACCACCCGATCATGTTAGTCGCCTTCGAACAAGCATGGGTTGTTGAAGGCCTATTCTAACCCGGATCTTCAAGGGTAATGTTATTAATAATAAGGTACAATGAAATTCTGTATATGTCCTTAATAAGTGTGTATAAGTCAATGGATAATATATCCATACACGCCAATTAAATGAATGCATATGGTTCTTTGATGAACTCTTTTCTTTTACAAGTCTATATTTCAAGACATGTATTTGATATTCATAATAAATCCACAAAAGCTACACAATGGCGACAAAACGGTACCAGCATCACAGATACCAATAATACATGAGATCCATATAATTACTTTAAAGTTAAAACATGTATCTAAATAGAAAATTGGAAGGATACACTTCCGACATTTTTCGTATTTTGTTTTCGTTTGGAGAGAGAAGTTGTGATTGGTATCTGATGGGTGCAAACAGGTGTTCCCTTCCGCCCAGGCCTTACGGCAATACTATAGCCAAAAAGGAAATAAGCCTAGAAGTTCAACAGGTTCAGGCTGAAATTTCCATCCCACTTGGGCTCCTTTTAAATTTAGATATAGTTTCTCGTGTCGATATGTGTCAAAAGAAATGAATTAAATATTACAGCACTGGTGAATAGGTGGTATACGCATGTCAGCGTCGATCCTACAATATCCTTTTATGCAAAATACATATATGCTGATGAATAAACGTAGTAATACTACGCAAATATATGTCAAGATGTATACATCTGTAACATCTCGTGATCTTTATTCGTGCTTTAAGCTCTTTTTCGACCGGAGATTATGGGGAGTTACATCACACCAGAAAGCCAGGTCCAAATTCAAGTCATAATTTCATGGTCCGTCTTGTATGTTGGAGACCAATATCGCAATATGGCTGAATATTGCTAAACGTGGTATTAACTCGATTACTCACATAATTATTCCATTTTCTACAATCATCTACGAACACTATCTTTAAGGAGGTATATCTATATCATCCAAATGTCCATACATATATGTCCATATATATATATATAAAGCAAGTCGTCCTGCACTCTTCCTTAAAAGATAAATGCTAAGCATTTGCTCTGTATGTATTTATATATGTAAAAATCGTTTTTATGACTACAGTGATTTTTGCAAGGCTACTCTCATAAATGTCATGACGCATTTGAGGCCAGGGTTCTTCTATACTCTCATTAATGTGCTGACTTATTATTGCGTTAATTTCATGATTTACAGTATTCATGAAGAATATTTCACGTGGGACCAACAGAGGGAAATATGACTATCGACTTTTTTTATATTTAGCTAGCTCAAACGATCCATTGGTGTGATTGATTGTTATGGTATCCACAAAATAAGTAGGATCCGTTTTTTCCGTTTTTGTTGTTCTTTGTGTAACGCCGCACGTAGCAATATTCCAGTTATATGACAATTGTCTGTAAATAATCGAGTCTGGACCAGACAATCCAGTGATTGATATCACGACCACCGATCCACGCAATTGAGATACGATGACATGCATCAACCAAGTCAGCGAGCCTGACCACCCGATCCCTTTTAGTCGCCTCTTACGACAAGCATAGTCGCCTATAACGGCACGCATGGGTTGCTGTAAATCTATTCTTAACCGGATCTTCAAAGGTCAAGTGGGATTCAATTGATATGTTAAGATGAAATAAAACTGAATTATATGTGCTGCTTACATATCAAAGTTTGCCAAATCGTTACAAAATGTTTGGCCACAGCAAGGCTACGTATTCACAACTTTTTGTGGTAGGCACAGTATAACTCATGAGTCTGGACTGAGGGAGGGCCGTATTCCTCCGATCCTTGTGGGTCACCTGCTTGGCAAAATGGGAGGGGAAAACTGCAGGGGGTGAGGGCAGTTAAGTTTATGGTGCAGACAGATAACAGAGATCATTTTACAAATGTGAAACCTCATTCCACAAAGGAAGAGGCGAAATCTGAAACTTTGTGAGATTTACAGAACAAAGGCAGTTATTTCTAGTTTCTTACTGACTCTCGAGGATACATTTAATAAAAATTCGTGTGTGCGACACGGCCTCCAGTCACTAAATTTGGGTCACAATCTTTCTGTCTTCTTTCATTTGTCATCTGAAATACCATCCCTTCATGCACTTGTGCTTCCTGCTCAAGTTACCAAACACATCCTGTTTACGTACACCTGCAAGATATATATTACGCCGAGGAGAATTTACAATTATACGTTGATACGTCTAACTGCTGGCCTGGTACGCAATGTCATATTTCTTATCGCCAGGGATCACAGGTGTGATACCAGTCTCCCCCAAGGAGACGTCTGATTAAACTCTTTGCTTCGTCAATGCTTCGTCTAGCCCAAACAGGTAACTGGTACCACTAGCAACGATACAATGGCGTACAAAGACTTACAATGAGTCAAGCATCCGTCACTCGATTTCCATTTTGATTGATTGTTTGATTGATAGATTGATAGATTGATACAGAGTGAGTGAGTGAGTGAGTGAGTGAGTGAGTGAGTGACCGGCTTAGCGTCACCGATCTAGATATATCTATGCAGGAATAGGTCATCCATGCGGATAGCGTAATCTCGATTAATGTATTCAGGAACCTTTCGTGAACAACA